>NC_051185.1:17923806-19284625 GCF_013339695.2 Rhipicephalus sanguineus
AGCAGGTTCTTTCTACCTGAAGAAGAGGAAAATTCAGAAGCTATCGTAAAAGAACAGATCGAAATTCAACGCCATTGTAACACTACTTCGACCCTTCGAAAGCATGGTAAAAAAATTTTGCTCGAGTTTACGATGACTTAGGTAAGATATGAGTGACTTAGCGTTGCGCTAATTGCGACGGGTAATGTGGGAGAAATTGTTTTTCTGCAGACAGAAAAGTGGGACGTATGTGCCCCCTTGACACACAAACTTAATTAAACCACTGTGGTTCAAAGACGAGAGAGTGGTTTCCTCCTCGCCACTCATTTCTTCATAAAACGCGTGGACAATGAAAGCACTAAGCGTTGAGACTATCAGGATTTCGCGTTTTCCGGCTACACGCTGTTATCTTGGCTTGCGCAGTCGAAAACGCACAAAAAGAATTGAAACCAGTTGATTGCGCGTGATAGTCATGCGATACAAGGCAGAATAGGGCGGGCGACTGCATGGCAAAGCAGGGTAGGAGACAATTCGCAACTGATATCCCTCGTACACTGACCAATCGAGAGCTTATTTCCTCATGACGTCACGAAAACGGACTGCTCGCGTCACGAGTTGTGCGGGAAACGCTAAGAGAGAATAGCGCGCTCGTTGTCTGTGTTTGCAGAGGTTGTTTAGGGTCCCTTTAACACAGATGCGATGCGACGCTTTAGCATTCATGTAAACGCCGATTGTAGTCGGCTGCAACCAAACATGTCCATAGGGAAAGAAACATATGTAACATCATGGGTCAAGTGGTCAAGCGTTATTAACTGCTCCTTAATCGTTGCAGAAGACAAACTTACCGCTCTGACCCGTTGTTTCTGCGAAAGAAGGAGAGAGTAAAAAATGAAAAACTATAAGAGCCGTTGCTCTCATCATGCTGCGGTTCTCAAAGAAACAGGGATTCCGATAGCTGCCTTTTTCTTTTCCTTACCTTCCTACGTGCTTCTTCTAGGTTTTCGCGTTGTTTTTTAAGGAACGATTCATACTAACTGGCCCAGCTTACCACACTTCTGCTATCATGCTTTACGCGCAGGTGCGGTGACACGACATTGTCTTGTTTTATACCTGTCATTGTTACGTTGCGAAAGATATCCATATATTCTGCCTACGCTATATCGGCCGCGAGATCGAGCGGAGTCGCCACCTGGCGGCTACTGGCTGAACCACGCTTAGTGTGGATGGCTCCCTGCGTCGTCTGCTAGCCACGGCGCGTTTGCATGTGCGCGCAAGTCATGTACGTCCTCAAAGGGCACGTCCTCCAAGGAACATTGCACGACATATATCCACTTTGCGTCGTCAAATGTTCCTTGTTCTGGACGCCCTTGTCTTTGCTGCGCTACAAAAGAGCACGATATACCATACCAACAAGCCACCCTTATCGAAACCAAAAGTTGTTTACGAGCTGCTCAGTCGACTTCTTGTGAAAATGTTCCATGGACGACAAAGGAAGCCCCTGCTCAATTTTAACGATCAAGGCGCGAAGAGCGAAACCCACGCAGAGAAGACGTTGAGTGTTCCGTTCCAGTTAAATGCATGCAGTAAAAGATCTATACTAATCATCTTCTATGCTAGACGCGGAGACTCGGAGGTATGCCTCCGTATTTCACTTTCTTTGTTAACATAATATTACTACCTGGGGTTTCACGTGCCAAAACAATGATATGATCTCGAGGCACGCCGTAGTGGAGGGCTCCGGAAATTTCGACCACCGGGGGTTCTTTAACGCGCACCTATATCTCAGCACACGGGCCTCTAGCATTTCGCCTCCATTGAAACGCACCCGTGACCTTCGGGTCAGCAGTCGAGCACCACAATCAATGTACCACCGTGGCGGATGTTCAGTTTGTTTAGAAATAGCATAAATATTACATATTCGATTCGACTTTCGATTCGACATTCGCACTCGGACTTCCTTTCGAGTATCCGAGCTGGCGATTGTAAACTAAAAATAAACTGTTCGAGCCCTCTAGACTTTACGTCCCCATGCTGGTTCTGCCTTTCCACATGACGTCATAGTGCGATGCGCAAGGACCTAGCTCATCTGGTGATCGATGCATTTTTGATCGGGTTACGGAGCGAAGTACACGCTTAATATAGTCAGGAATGCATATATCTAGCACTTTACGCAGGTCATGATTAAGAGTGTAGGGGTATTAGTACTATACTCGCGCGCGTTACAACATAAGATGTAATCTCCTCCCACAAAACTGCGGCGCGCCTGCATTCCACCTGTGAGCTGGCTTCCGTTCGAACCGTAAGTACTTTTTTCTCGGCTAATGTAAACACGACGCATCTAAAGTGTTAAAGGAGCGTCGTTACTATACTTAAACCTTACGTTTCTCTGAGGAGTCATGTCAGTATCCCCGACGAAATTTACCAGGACGTTCAAGTTCCCGACCTAAAACCAGCGACACAAACATATGTCTGTACGACAAAGTCAATTATCTGAAACACTCGAGAAGTGTCTGACGTCACGAAAATGAGTAAGCGCTATTGGACGGAGTTATTGTGCGAATTCTCTGTGGGAGGGACAGCGGCGGCAGTGGGCGGAGCTTGCATTTACGCTTAGGTTGCAACCGACTATAGCTCATTCGACACAACGACCGTTCCCGTCAAAAGAGCGACGTTCACGCATGCGTCACCTGTCACGCTGGCCATGTTCCGGACTTGGCGCGACGCTGATGTTTGAAACGTCGGCAGCGGCTGGCCTCGGACGCCGTCCTCTTTCTCTTCTTCTCGCGGGTGTGCTATTTAAAAGAAGTCTTTGCTCGCGAAAGTCCATCAAATGCAGCCAGGTATAGATGGCGCTTGTCTAAAAAACATGGCGGTCATGACGTGATTCTGGCTCCAGCAGTTGAATCCGGCGCTTTCTGCGTGCAAAAAGCGTAGCCTTTGAGATTTGTGGCTGGTAATCAGGGAAAGCTATTACCCGACTCGGCAATATCAATGGAAATACGTCTGAATCTTTATAAAATTTTATTAGACCGCCCTAAAACATAAAATAAAAGGTGTAAATATACGACACTGCGCTCCACTTTTTGAAATTCCTTTTGCCCGTGTATATTTTGCGCAATAAGGTGCGTATTTGGGCCGGTTGGTACATGTTCAACGATACGAGAAACAGCGCGACACACCCCCATGTACGGAATAAAACCTTGGTTGTAAGTCAGCGCTTGGTCCGTCTCTTTCACTGTCCCGTGTGTCGCGCTGTTTCTCGTATCGTTGAATATTTTGCGCGGTCTTGTATACCAAGATCCTAAATAAGGGTCATCTTGCTGCATTTGGTGAGAGCTTATTTGGCAAGCAGCCACGGCATTATTACCGGAAGCTTACAAAAAAAGGGTACTCGAAAGTGAATGTAATGTTCAATAACGCATTATCGGGCTAGGGGATCGTTTTTTCATGGCTTGCAAACTAAATTGGGGGGGGGGGGGGGGTTAGCGCGTAAGAAACCACGATGTGATTCGGGGATCTTGATATGACGCTGAGCGATTAATTGACGGCGACCACCACAACTATGACCATCATTGTCATAGTCATCACCCGTCGCCACAATAACTGCAATAGTCATCGCGTTTACCATCAGCGTCATCACCACCTCCTCCCTACCAACGAGCGTCAGTGCAGTTTAACAACCTAAGTAGAAGTTCGGGAGAAAATGGAAGCTTTTCCTCTCGTCCTTCACCTTTGTGGTTGTGGGAGAGAGTACGAAGCATACACAAACACGCGCCAAGGCAGGCAGCTGCAGCCCTGAAGAATACAAGACCGTTTGTTTCAACGTTGGCTCCAGCGAATCCCTCAGTTCAAGGATTTTTCATCTCTAAGCAGTTTAACGTACCTTACGCTATGCAGCGCACGCGATTCTGAAACATTAAGAGGCAAGAAGTCGGCACTCTGAATTGAAAGCAGCCTCAAGTAGGTGGCGCTGCAGTTGAGGTCCTAACAAGACAGACGTTTAGGGGAATCATGATACTTAAAATACGAGCTCGTAACTTAAGCTGGGACTTCGGAAGACGAGGATAAGCGCTTGTCCTTGTCTTTCGAAGTCCTTGTTTAAGTTACGCGCTCGTATTTTAAGTATCGTGGATCACCAACTCGCCCAATCAGCCAGTTTAGGGGAAGATGGCTTCTCGAAGCGATGAGAAATTGTGCAATTGGATATGTCGCTGAAGCTGACATTTCGACGAGTGCACTTGTCTTCGTCGAGGCAGTTGCTATCTTGACGAGACACACACAAAGAAAAGACAACTGCTGCCTTCACGAAGACAAGCACGCTTGTCGTAACGTTGGCTACAGCGACATTCCCCGTTGAGCGCTTTCACATCACTTCAATTGAGCCTAAAAGGAAGGAAAGCTGGAGCCAAGTGAATTCCTGTCACACTTAATACCTCCTTGTACAGAACTCCTGCCGCCCGATTCTTGGCCGATCTCCCTAAGTGGCTACGCACCATCAAAAATGCTTCGTCGTCATCTTCCCACCGTTATCACGTGCGTCGGATGCGTAGTCCAGTTCTGTATAACCTTGTCATCATCTTGAGTCCCGTCGTAAGTCACGCAACCATTCTTAAGACGAATTCATTCAAGGAAAGGAAATGGAGACTGCCCAAGTGTGCCCCATGCCTTTACTCAGTAGGACCGGTCCTCTGATAGCTTAAAGTGCAGAGTGATGACCATGCAGGTTTCTGACCTCGATGGCGGCCGAGGACCACTGATGTTGCACGCCAAGAACTATTTATTTCGTGCCGTTACACCAAGAAAGCCGGGGACCAAAGGCAGGCCTTTGCGAGAAACACGTCGTCGTTTCATTTTTACTTTTGCATTCATTGCGAAGCTTGCTTGCTTTCGGGCTCGACCAATGGGGAGGGGGGGGGAATTGGGGGGGGCAGTGGGGGGGGGGTACGGTAAAACTTGGCTGCCCCTAATAGAGAACCCTGCGCACGCCTGTGGTCGAAGTTTGTTCTTTTCTGTACGTGTCTGCATGACGTAGTACCTTCATTCATGATTAATCCCGACCTTCGCAGATATACAGCAGTGAACCGTCTTGACGAAGCATGACTAACCTATTGAGGTTACCAATAAGTTCAGACTTCTTGGTAACAGACATAGAAGGTGTTAATAAATTCTGCGGTTTCATGGTCCAGAAACACGGTATGATCACTAAGAACGCCGTATGGCGGGAAAATACGATTTAGTTTTGAGCGCAGTTTTCTCTTTTTTTCGACGTGCACCTAAATCAATGTGCACGAGTGTTGCATTTCACATCCATCGAAACACGGCCGCTGTTGTTGGGTACCGAACCCTCGCCCTTGTGTGCGTGAATTTGCATGTAACAATACATATGCAGTGTTCACGGATTTCTGGCTCCAGGTAATTTCGACCACGTGGGCCCGTTCTTTAACACGCACCTAAATTTATGTGCACATGGGCCTCTAGCATTTCACATACACCGAAATGCGGCCACGCGGCCAGGTGTCGATCCCACGACTGTCGGGTCAGCAGTCAAGCACCGTAGCCACTATACCGCCGCGGTGGGTGAGTGTCAATCCGTGAGCACTCTACAGGCTCAACAACTCATTAGTATTCAAGCCGACAAAACTAGAAGTTTGTTCTACTTGACGAAGGAAATGGTTGTTGACAGCTAATTATGACAGACAAACCATCGTAAGTAGCGCAACTAGACAGGACACAGAGCAAGGAACAGACGAGCACAGGCGCATGCTAACAACTGATTTTATTGAAGGCAGATCCACACCTTTATACATCAACAAGCTGCGCAGGCGCACCGTCACAACCAACAACCAAACAAGGTGCGATGAAAAGAAAAGAAAATTCAAACAAGGCGCGAAAGAAATTGAATTTCAGCACTGTACAGCGTTACGGAAGTGTCGCTTACACACACCTCACCTGCTTTCCTGATAAAAAAGAATTGCGCCAAGTACGACTAGGGATAGCTTTCTACCCGGAAATTTTAGGTTTCTTGCAATATAGACGAGCGTCTAGAAAGTGATCCACGTGAGCAGTTTGTGAGCGATTGGAGGATGCTTTATAAGACATAGATCATCAAACTTCTTTACAATCGGCTCCATTCGCAGTAGCTGGAGGAGTTCTCCTTTCACACTTATAGTCTATCTGGGACGCTTACTGCTCTCCTATGGTCGAGTGCATGTAAATTGCAAAGCACTTTTTATAAACACAGAGTGGCACACTCTCTTAGCAATGCGCACGGTGTAAGATATATGCTCTTTAGGTGAGGACAGTCGCGAGATGCTATCGACCAGATAAACAAAAATGCCCCCACCTCCCCGAAGGGAATCGTGAGGAAATGCGAATGCATTTCTTGCGCCGAGAGAGGGTACCATAGCCGTCAGACATTCGCCTTCGCCGACTTCTGCCATCGCCTTGAGAGGCGCCCAGCCAGCGAACGGTCGAGAGTGAAGCGCGAGCGGACGGGAGAGTGGGGCGCCAACGTTCTCGGCTCGGCGTTGGCGTTTCACAGCGGCGTCTCGAGCACACATTTCCGGATGTTCTTGAGAGGCGCCCAGCCAGCGAACGGTCGAGAGTGAGGTGCGAGCGGACGGGAGAGTGGGGCGCAGGGAGGAGAGAGAGCGAACGGCAAGAGGAGCGGCGAAGCACTGCACCTACCCTCTCCTACACTCTCTCGCACCACATGCTCCGGTTGCTAGGGGGGAGGATAAGCGCGCGCGCCCGCAGCTGCTGCTATGGGAGAGGGCGCCGCGGACAACGCCGGATGCCTCACATAGCCCGACTAAGAAATGCATTCGCATTTAAAACGCTTCTTATGTTTCGCGAGCCGTTTTTTGTCGACTTCTGCTTAGGGTTTTTGCACATCGGAATCGCGGTTCACAATGCGAGCACGCCATGCAATGGTCAACGAGGTGACTTCTTTCCTTATTATTCAGATTTCTTTCGTGTTCACTGAGTCGGTCATTGAGGCAGCGGCCCCTCTGGCTGATGTAAACTTTGCCGCAGGACAGGGGAATCCCGCACACCACGTTGTTGGCACACTTAACAAAGCGTTTTTCATGGTACTTTACGCAGCCCCCCTTTTGCTCCACACAGGTGGTGCGACGGCTCAGCTGAGCGAGCTTCTTCGGGGCGAGAGAACCAACGGCACGTTGAACCGACTAGCCACTTTCTTCAGGCTATGTGTGACCTTGTGCATGTACGGAACCACTACTGACCTCCGCCTGTCCACCAGGGACTTCGCGGCATCTTTTGAGTCGCCGTGCTTCATCTTCTTAAGAAGCGTCTCGGCAACCGACACGACGACCGACCCAGGGAAGCCGGCTCAAAAAAGCCTCCCCAATTGTAGATTATAACTATGTTGCACATCGTGAATGCACGACTTCTGAAGCGCAGATTCTAAACAGTGTGTTGCGATGGCCTCTCTTTATCGTCTTAGAATGCGCTGTAGAATGCGCTGTAGAAAGGTGTGGATCCGCCTTCAATAAAATCAGTTGTTAGTGTTCGCCTGTGCTCGTATGTTCCTTGCTATGAGTCCTGTCTAGTTGCGCTACTTACGATGGTTCCTATATCAAAACACCAACTCGCCCAACAGTCAACTCTTTTATAATTATGACAGCTAATTATGGCGTTCGTAAACACAATAACTTTACGAATCATGCATTAAACATTAGGCTCTACGAGATCTTGAATACTAATGAGGTGTTCACCTTATAGTTGGATACAACATACGAAGTCCGGAGAGGCCCCTCCCACATGATCGAAGCGCGGCAGCCGATGGCCTCCGCGACTAAACAAATAGTCCCGCTCATGCACTCGGCCGTGTTCTCCGAGGGCGGGGTCAGCAGCCGTCCGGCTCGTGACGTCAATCTGGAGTGCGCGACCATTGGAGCAGGCTTGTGTGAATGCGCGCCTTTGATGAATAATTAAATGCCGCCGACTTCTAAAGCGGTATCTGACTAGAGATGTGGACGACCCTGTGCATGCAACTGCCGTACAAAGCACCCCCTGGCTGAGCAAACGCCCGACAGGCTCGACAGGGTGCTTTTTCACGTAAAGAAGCAAGGAAAGACAGAGAAGTGGCGCATATCCAAAGGCATTCTCTGAGTTTTGATCTGCAAGAACAACACGGAGTCGTGGGCGTCGTCATCTCCGTCTTCTCCGTCGCCTGGCCGTCCTTCCCTGCGCGTCCAGGATGGCCCTTGCCGTCCTGATGCGCCCATGAGCGGCAGGTCGTACCAGCTCGAGGTCGCAGTCCTCGGCGCGGAGCAGCTCCTGCTCGATGTCGAACAGCGCCCAGCCAAAGCGGTGCTCGCCCAGGCTTCGAAACACGTGAAGGCAACCCTTCACCTGTGGACGAATGCGGGACGGCGGTGGTGTTTACGACGAATGTAAATAACGTCCTTGACGGGGCCATGACGCGGTCACCCATCAATTTGCAGTTTTCAGCGAAAGACATAGAGGGTCTATATGCCTGCATATAAGTGAAGAATGAACTGTAAATGAATATTTCAATGCTAAATATGAGCACCAGAAGTTGGCGGCTATAAACCACGCCCACCGCCGGAGACCGTCATTTTGCCATGGCGTGTATGACGACCTGTGACGTACATGAAGTCATGGCGTGCATGACGACCTGTGTATGACGACCGTCGTGTTGTATCAAAGTTTCAACCGCTGTAAATCGTTTAATTTCAATGCCAAGGGGAAGAAAGCCTTTTTTTCAGGCTGAAATAGTTCGATTTCACGCGTAGCTGACCACGGAACAAAATCGCTCGCCTGAATGCAGACTGTCGCAAAGCGAGCAGATTGTTACGTCATGGCAACCCTGGCGAGTGCGCCAGTGTTGCCCGACTCTAAGGACGTTCGCGTGTTTATAAAAATATTTAATTATAAATTAAGTGCTCGACCAAATGCGCCAAAAGGTTCTCAAGCTTGTTTGCGAACGTACAAGGATTAACCCACATAAGTTATGATCGAAAATTGGTTGTCATGGCCCCTTTAAAGGGTCCCTAAACCACCCAGAGGTTGAAATTTAGTGGTGGTGTTGCAGTTGTGCACGAGTCTACAACGATACGTAGCCACTAGAATTTTGCGAAACGGAGCCGTAATATCGGAGTGACACGCGTTTGATGATCGAAACGACACCCTTGCTCGTTTCGCTCTTTCCTTCGCTACGCTCCGTTCGTCGACTCTTCTCTCCGAGAGCTCCTCCTCATCGTGCGGGGAGGGAGAACAGAGAGGGCGTGTACTTGCTAGCATGCGAACAGGTTATTGTCATGTCACCATCAGCATCAGCCTCTTCTACTGGCGACGTCAGGGCCAGCGCTGGCGAAACCGGAAAGAACCGAAGAGAAGCACTAGATTGATTTTTTAGTTAATATTTTGCGGCGCGCGTTTAGCACTGCAAAATAATAATTACTTTGGAGGTTTTGGTGGAAGTGGTTGAACGCTACGGGCGCTCCCTCTATATCTGTCTTTTTATTGCGATACTAGTATGCATATGGACACTAGAGGCCGTCGCCGTCAGCGTCGCTGTGGCCGTCATGTTCTGTATAAAGTCCAAAGCGATAACATCGCCCGGCGCGTCGTATGTTCTATGTGCGAGCGTAAGCTTACGAAGGCTGCAGACGGGCACGGCTCAAGCAGAGATGAAACGTGCCAACCGGTGCTGTTGGGCGAAGGAACATGAAGGGATGCCGGAGGGGGGGGGGGCTGCGTCGCACGAGCAGCAACTGCTAACTTTGATCAAAACAGCGCGGTCGCGCGCGCTATCTCGACTGAGATCAGTAGAAGGCTCATACCCGTGTACGTGTTGTGCTTTCACCACCACGTTGTAGCGACAGACAGCACAAAGATCGCTTCGCTCCCTGGAGCGACCGTATTCCCTTATGCCAGCGTTTTGTAGAATTACACAAAATGGGATCCAAAAGAGTTAGCTGTTAGCCTTATTTTGCATAGCATTAAAGTTTGTTGTTACCACATTCGTTGCTTCGGCCTTGCGGCGAAACTGTGACTTAAGTGACTCACCTTCGCAGCGATGGAGCTTCGGTCCTCGTAGGTGAACATGGCCCCTCTCTTGGAGAACCACGGCGTCAGGCTGCGGCCGTCGAAGCCGCCTCGTGTTCCCCGGCGCACGACGCTGGAGCACGTATCCGCGAACGAAGTGGGGTGACCCTCGACGCAAGGCATGCCCATGACGTAGGAGGAATGCGAGCGCCTCTCGTCCAAGCGGTACCTGTGCACAAACGGGCGACAAGCAGATCCGTAAGCTGCCCACGTGTGGTTTACGGGCAACAGGCAGATCGATAAACTGGGCATGTGTGGTTTACGGGAATATGAGAAAAACTTTATTCATCCCAAGAGGGAAGGGTGCGGTGATGGAGGGAGCAGAGGAGGCTAAGTGGCATAGGTCTCCGCTATCCTCTTGGCCCACCATCTGGTCCTGGATCTCGGGCGACGCTGTATAGAGCTAGACGCACTAAATTGCAAGCTATTCTGCTGTATCATTTGCCAATTAGTTCGAAGGGAAACAGTTAAATACCCAACGGATAACGCGTCGTTACCTACCTCATCACTGCCATGGTCATCGACAGGAAAGTCCGGGTGGCGTTGGAGTTGAAGTACCCCAGGATGTGCGCGGACGTTTCCTGCAGCGAACGAGTTTGCCGCGTTGTATCCGTTAACAAGTATAGACGATTTTACATAAGAAATACGGGCGCCGCCACCTTGGGCTGTTAAAGGGCCCTCAAACCACTTCGGGTTCAAAGACAAGAGAGTGGTTTCCTTCTCGCCTTCACTACCCTTCCCATAGATGCTACCTCCTCCTCGCCACTTATTTCTTCATAAAGCACGTGTACAATGTCAGCACTAAGCGTTGAGCCTATGAAGGTATCGCGCTTTTAGGCTACACCCTGTTATTACCGCTTGCGCAGTCGGAGACACGCAAAATGAAGTGAAATCTGTTGATCGCGCATGATAGTCATGCGAGACGTGGAAGAACGGGTGGGCGACTGCACGGCAAAGCAGGATAGGAGACAATTCACAGCTGAGAATTCTCGTATATGGACCAACCGACAGTGTGTACCCTAATGATCGACGTCACGTGAGTCACCGTTCGTGACGCCTAAAAGACGAGAAACGCCAAGAGAGAATAACACGTTTTTTTTTGTATTTTTAGAGGCTGTCTGGGGGCCCTTTCAACGAATGTCTTCCCATTTTTCTATCTCGTGACGTGAATTAATATGGCCAGGGAACGTCGAATGCTCAAACACAAACGTTTTCATGCGCACACGTCCACCGCAGCCCTGTTCGTTTAGTTGTTCAAGAACCAAAATGGCAAGTCTAAC
Source organism: Rhipicephalus sanguineus (assembly GCF_013339695.2). Classification (NCBI taxonomy): domain Eukaryota; kingdom Metazoa; phylum Arthropoda; class Arachnida; order Ixodida; family Ixodidae; genus Rhipicephalus; species Rhipicephalus sanguineus. The sequence goes on from NC_051185.1 coordinate 17,935,164, forward strand.
AGCCCAACATGGCGGCACCGAAACCCAATCGTAATATAGTCTATACGCGGCATGTCGTTCAAGCCAAACTCGTTGCGGCTTCGAGGAACTGAAGACGTACAAGAAAACTTGGACAGATACGTGTTAAGATTGCCGAGATTATCTTCATGGGATAGTGAATAGACGTTCCTCGGTTTCTTGGTTCTATGCACTCGGCATTAGTAGCAACTTGAATAAACAACTGAAAGTTTGGCGCCTCCCTAGTTATTTTCTTGGTTTCTTGTTTCTTTCCAAGCCGCGTCAATTCTTGAAAAATGTTGTGGTATGGCATATTGAAATTGAAAGAATGTATTTTTAGTTTTGATTAAACATGTAAACGCGTTTCAGGAGCCTTGAAGCAAACGAGCAAAAAAAAAGAAAAGAAAGAAAATCAGAAGCCCTTGACTTATTGGGACAATGGCGGCAAGCTGACTATGGCTCGGTGCGTGCCTTTATTTATTTCTTTCTTTCTTTTTAGGGGCAAAGCTCCTTATGCCGTGGGTCTGTCCATCCTCCGTTTGTATGTAGTAGCCACCTCTAGTTCGTGAGAAGCGCGCGTTCTGGTATGCAGTAGAAGAGGAAGACGGCGTTGACGAGCGAGACTCTCGTTTGCGTGTTCGCCTGTGTGGCGTTCTTTCTTCTTCACTACGTCTCGTGTTTTCAACGACGCTCGAAGACAACATTTCAGAAGTAACGCGTCATGAGGCTCCCTCTTGGCGCGCTTTTTCTTTCGCTGGAAGACAAAGTTACAGAGACCCACCCACGAGATAGCCGTTAACTTTGCAGTGGTCGAACGTCTTGGCAAAAGATTGCCGTTCTATTATGTTTTCTTTACTTGTTGCCTAGCTGGTTTTATGTCAAGCTGTTGCCCTGCTGGTTTTATGTCAAGCCTAGCTGGTTTTATGTCAAGCTTGTAGACGATGTGGAACGGGACCCCATACTTACTGCGGTGGACGTTCTCTGTCTTACCGAGACGTGGAACGCCAAAAGACCGTATATCAAACGATACGTTCCAGTCGTGTGCATCGATGATGCAGAGCGTCCTGCAGGTGATGTGGCCGTATACGTCAAAGAAACAGAAAACGCACAAGATCTGAAACTACTACCAACGACACAAGACCACAACGGTGAATATGCTGCCATCGAATTTGATGGATGCATCATCATGACCATGTACCTTGCACCCAATTGTCGAGTGGGAATATCAAGACATTCATTGACACGGCATCGTGTAATTATGACAAGTTCAAGAATAGACCATTTGTGTTAGTTGGTGACCTGAATGTCGATATTACCGAAAAGAGCAATGAGTGGCTAATACAACATATGGCAGCCAAATATGCTCTCACGTGCACGTCCTTTGATCATATGAAACCAACGACCATCCGAGGGACGCGTATAGACCTGGTATTTTTAAATTTCCAATTGCAGCCCGTACAGGAACCGCTATCCCTTCATTTCACGGACCATAAAGCCGTGATAATGAAGGGACAACGCAAGCCAAGCATCATCTAATTAAGAAAAATAAAAGTTTGATGTTTGTTATATACACACAGTGTTTCTCCCTTTATATTATGATTGATGGGGCGTTACACAGAAGATTCACGGTTTACCGATGATATCCTCCGGAGCTTCGCCCCACTCATCATCATTCACCACGTGGATATGCTGCGATTTCTTTCTTTCTTTCTTTCTTTCTTTCTTTCTTTCTTTCTTTCTTTCTTTCTTTCTTTCTTTCTTTCTTTCTTTCTTTCTTTCTTTCTTTCTTTCCTTCTTTCTTTCTTTCACATTTCGCAATGACCCTCCCAACTGTTTCCTTCCTCCATGCCGGGAATTGGACCGTCATTCACGTTTTTAGCAGCGCAGCACTTAGTCGCTACAGGCAACAACGACAGTCATGCGTTTATATCCAGGCAACAATGAAATGCGTCAACGTGAAGTGTCGGGTGACCTCGATAAAACATCAGCATTTCCCTATTAGAAACGACTGGTCGCCGGCAAGCCCACGATCGAGAGAGCATCGGTTATCGGAAAACGGCGCGTACAAATAAGCATTCGACCGGCACAGCTGCGAGGGCCTCACTTGTGTACATTCGCGGGCGTCAGTCTCTCTGTGGTCACCCTGCAGTACCAACATGCGAGGCAATACAATGATCGCTTGAAAAGGGGTAAACGACCCAGAGTACTAGTATTACGTCGTCGATGCCAGCTCGTTGCCGCATTCTTTGCGTTTACGCGTTTCTTCCAACTCTCTTTTACTTTCGGAAGTCCTCTATTGTCGCGTTAGGAGCGCTGAAGTGCGATAGAGTTAATATTATCATCTTTCTTCCGTACATTTCCGCGACTTGAGAGAGAAAAACACACTGCTCTCGACAGAGCATTGTGCGCGGAACCGCGAGACGGCGTAAGCAAAACGGAACATCAGCAACATACACAGGCGTCGAGGACGAACAAAGAGTCATGTTTGCTAGCGTATGGCACAGGAGAGAAACGCACCAGTGTTGAATCTGTTTTTGGGGACACTGAGCAGAGCCGCTGTCAGCGAGGAACAAGAAAGCAAATAAATGTCGTGGGTCTAAAGTTGAGATATATACTCCTGTATAATCTTCTCAAAAATATAAAATACCAGTTGGCATCGACGAAGTTGGCAGAAAGGCATCGACGACGATGCCTTCACCATGTTGCTCGCGAAAAACCCTAGCACTGTGGCTGAGGTCATCACACTGTGCCAAAGCTATGAGGAGCTGCGCCGGCAGCGGCTGATGACGCGTCGACCTTCATCACGCGACGCCGATCTCGCTGTCATGTCGGCCATTTCGGACCACTGCGTCTTGCTCCCCGAAATCAAGTCCTTCGTGCGCGAGGAGGTTGCCCGCCAGTTCTCTCTACTGGCCTTCGCTCACCCGCAGCCTGTTGAACAGCCGTCGAGCACACTGCTGCATCCCCTACGCCGGGCTATTGAGCAGGAAATCGCGGAGGTCATGCCGGAATACCACCAGCCCCCTCGGGCGACTGTGCCGCTCAGTTACGCGCAAGTTGTCGCCAGGCCGCCTCCAGCGATTCCTGTGGTTCCCCCACATACTTACGCCGGAGCCGTCGCCAGGCCTCAGGCCTTCGAAGAGAGTGTGCCGGCTGCGTACGCCGACGTCATCCATACGCCAGCCCACCATGCAGTCATATCAGCAGCCACCCCGTCCCTCGCGTCCTGCGACATGGATGGGACCTAGCCCGGCAAGCCGATGGCGCACTTCCGACAACCGCCCCATCTGCTTTGCGTGCGGATGCGCCGGTCACGTCACCCGCTATTGCAATCGCATGCAGGCGCCTCGATTCGGATCGACCGTCACCAGCCAGTCCAGCCGCCCATATTACGAGCCGCCGCCGCCGCCTATGTCACCGACGTCACGCCCGTCTCCATCTACCCGCCGTTCGCCGTCACCAAGACGCCGCTCACTGTCACCGATGCGGCCCCGTCCGGTCGCGCGCGACCAGGAAAACTAGTCGTCGCAGTCCAAGAGGCAAGGGCTGCGACGCTATCGAACTGCCAAAGCCCTCAGCCAAGCCCATCAAACGTAGTAGACGTGTTTGTAGATGGCGTGCGCACATTGGCCCTTGTGGACACTGGAGCTGCCGTATCCGTTATGGACGCTAAATTTAGCCGACTACTACGAAAAGTGACGACGCCGCTTTCCGGGCTCTCCCTCCGTACAGCCAGCGCCCAAAGTATTCACCCGACAGCGGTGTGTACAGCCCGTGTCATCATTCAGGACGCTCTGTACGCCGTCGAATCCATCATAATTTCTTCATGCTCTCACGACGTCATCCTGGGTTGGGATTTTCTCGCTCGCCACGACGCCGTAATTCGTTGCGCACCAGCCGAAATAGAGCTCTCACCATTCCCAGATTTGACGCCGGCGGACAGTCCATCGGCTGCGACCAAGGTACTCGACAAAGACGACACCACAGTTCCTGCACACTCGTCAACGGCTGTGTCCGTCTATTGTACCGGTCTCTCCGACACCGTTGCACTCCTTTCCCCCTCTGACCGCGTTTTCACCAGGAAAGGTTTGCTGGTGCCATTTGCGACCGTGCAAGTCACTCAGGGCGACACCGATATTTTCGTTACGAACCCATCCCCGTACATTGTTACGTTGGTGCGAGGGGAATGTCTCGGCAGAGCGGAACCCCTCGAAGACGCACAAGTTATGGACGCACCGGGTGACACGCACTGTGCCAGCTCCCGTACGCTCAGTGCTGTTTACACATCTGACTCGTCACCCGCTGACGTATTTGCTTCCTCCATTGCTGACAACCTTACGTCGGTCCAGCGTTCCCAGCTTCTGTGCCTGTTGGAAGAATTTCGTTCTTCGTTCGATGTAGCGCAAACTTCTCTCGGCCGCACGTCTGCTGTCACGCATCGCATCGACACTGGCACCCAACCACCACTGCGGCAACGTCCATATCGCGTATCTCCAGCAGAGCGTCGTGTAATTAACGAGCAAGTCAAAGACATGCTTCGCCGCGATGTTATTCGACCCTCAAACAGCCCATGGGCGTCTCCTGTCGTTCTCGTTCCGAAGAAGGACGGCTCTGTGCGGTTCTGCGTGGACTACCGACGACTCAATAAGATCACCCGTAAGGACGTTTATCCCCTCCCTCGAATAGACGACGCCATTGACAGCCTGCAAGGAGCAGAATTCTTTTCATCGCTCGATTTGCGCTCAGGGTACTGGCAAGTCCCCATGGCTGATGACGCTCGACCGAAGACAGCGTTTGTCACACCCGACGGCTTGTAAGAATTCAACGTCATGCCGTTTGGGCTGTGTAATGCGCCCACGACCTTTGAGCGCATGATGGATACCGTTCTGCGCAACTTGAAATGGCACACGTGCCTGTTCTACCTCGACGTCGTCGTCGTTTTCGCCCCGGACTTCTCCACGCATCTTCAACGCCTGCGGCTTGTTTTGACGCGTTTGAGCGACGCCGGGCTACAACTGAACCTAAAGAAGTGCCGATTTGCAGCACGGCAGCTGACAATACTAGGCTACGTCGTACCCAAGGACGGAATTCTCCCCGATCCAGCCAAGCTTCGGGCCACGACAGAGTTCCCCAAACCTACGTCCGTCAAAGAACTGCGCAGTTTCGTACTTCATATGAAACTTCGCGACGATCACATCGCCGCTGACGAAGCTCCTTGGCAGCAACGGGCCCCTCAATACGTGGTCGTCAGAGTGCGACGCCGCTTTCGCGAAGCTCCGTCGTTTGTTGACGTCTCCTCCGATACTACGCCACTACGACCCTATGGCCCCTACAGCCTGGGTTTCCGGAATATGTCGTGGCATATGCAAGTCGCACGCTTACTAAAGCCGACACCAATTACACCGTCACGGAGAAAGAATGCCTGGCAATAATCTGGGCCCTTACGAAGTTCCGACCTTATTTGTATGGTCGCCCATTTGATGTCGTCACCGACCATCATGCGCTGTGCTGGTTGTCGTCATTGAAAGATCCCTCAGGCCGTCTCGCCCGTTGGGCACTTCGCCTGCAAGACTACGACATCCGCGTGCTGTACCGCAACGGACGCCAGCATGCTGACACCGACGCCCTGTCGCGCTCTCCCTTGCCTGACGACAGTGCCCACAGCTCAGTGCCTCCCCTTGCCGTTTCGTTCATCGACATTCACACCATCGCTACCGAACAGCGCAAGGATCGCTGGATTGCCTCACTGATAGACTTGCTGACTGATCCATCGGCAACACCACCCACTCGCGCGTTGCGTCGTCAAGCCCACCATTTCGCCGTTCGCGACGACCTCCTCCACCGACGCAATTACAGCGGCGACGGCCGCCAGTGGCTATTAGTAATACCCCGAAGTCTGCGTTCTGACATATGCGAGTCGTTCCACTCTGATCCGAAGTGTGCGCATTCTGGGGTATCGAAAACTTACCACCGCATCCGCCAACGGTACTTTTGGCGAGGGATGTACCGCTACGTGCAGAAGTTCGTTCGCTCCTGCATCGATTGTCAGCGCCGCAAGACTTCAACGCACCTGTCGCCGACAGGTCTGCAACCTCTACCTTGCCCTGACCGGCCGTTTGGGCGTGTTGGCATCGATTTGTATGAGCCACTTCCTCTGACGTCCGCTGGTAACCGCTGGGCCATCGTCGCTGTAGACCACCTCACGCGATACGCCGAAACTGCCGCCCTCCCAGCGGCTACAGCGCGCGATGTGGCCTCCTTCCTGCTCCACCGATTCATGCTACGTCACGGTCCACCTCAGGAGCTGCTCAGTGATCGAGGCCGTGTCTTCTTGTCAGAAGTCGTCGAAGCCATTCTAAAAGAGTGCCACGTTGTTCACTGCAAAACTACTGCTTACTACCCGCAGACGAATGGCCTCACCGAACGCTTTAACCGTACGCTCGGCGACATGCTCTCCATGTACGTCGCCGCCGATCACACCAATTGGGATGCCATTCTGCCCTTCGTCACCTACGCCTACAATACCGCCGCTCAGAGCACCACTGGTTTTTCTCCCTTTTTCTTATTGTATGACAGGCACCCCTCGCACACAATCGACACAATCCTTCCATACAAGCCGGATCGGTCTGAGTGTGCGCGATTTCTGCTACCGCCCGACTTGCCGAAGAGTGTCGCGAACTTGCCAAGACCTTCACTACGCATGACCAAGAGCGGCAGAGGAGCATTAGCGGTGACAGAATCACTTCTGACAGGGGCGTAGCCAAGGGGGGGGGGGGGGGGTTGGGGGGGTTCAACCCCCCCCCCGAAATTTTCAGTTTTGCTTGCGTATATAGGCACGCGCACATACAAACGCACGCACGAACGTACATAAAGTATGGTTGAACCCCCCCAAAAAAATTTCTGGCTACGCCTCTGACTTCTGAGCCGACCTTCCTCCCTGGAGCGCTGGTATGGCTCTCGATCCCTACCACTGCACCTGGCCTCTCCTCAAAACTACTGCCCAAATACGAAGGCCCCTACCGTGTCGTTGAACGCACATTCCCTGTAAACTACCTGATCGAACCCATCGATCCATCCTCGGACATGCGCCGTCGAGGGCGCGACATTGTAAACGTGGAGCGCCTCAAGGCCTATAGCATGACCCGCTCATTGTGACAAGTTGTTAGGTCGCCAGGCGGCTCCCTTTTCGAACCCGGAGTAATTGTAGCGAAGCTTTGGAACTCTGAAGTGGGTCGTCCTCTCCAGCCCCTTCTAGTGGGTTGCCCTCTTCGGAGAGAAGGCAGCTCGTGCAGAGTCGGCCCCGCCTTGACTGTAGCCGTCGTTCATCTTCGCCGAGTGTCCGCCAATAAACATCTTTATATAGGTAATTTATAAACTATGAGAGAGCAGTAACCTGTCACTGCAGCACCCGTACATATGAAATATGGTTTAGAATTAATGGGAACGGCACGTAATACCCAGTACTCTACGACTCTACTGAGAGATGGCTGTTTAGAAAAATTTATTATCACAGACGCTACACAATTGTGTCACCGGTTTCACATCAAAAACTTGAACGTGCCGGCTGATTCTTTTCTGAGATTCTGGCATGGTTCACCACCAAACATAAAATTTTAGGGCGGAACGACTAACTTTTATTTCCCAATATGCCCAGTGTTTACATTAGCAGAGAGAAAATGCTTACGCTTCAAACGGAAACCAGCTTGGCGCGACTCGTTTGTAGAGGTAAGGGATAGGCTAAGCGCACCGCGGCGACCGCGGTTCTGTGGGAGGAGCTTCAATTTTTAAGGTGAATGCAAATGCGCATGTTACCGGTGCATCTTCGAGAGCCTATTTGTGTACGTCCGCTAACTACGTGGCGGCGGCGGCATAGTGCGCGAATTATGCCGCCGCCATCGATATTTGCAACTCACCGAAGCTTCGCTTAACCCATTCCCTACCGTGAAAGAAAGAAAATTGTACCAAATTGTACCTCACCTGGTTTTTCACTGCCGCCGTGATCGGCTCACCTTTGACCAAGCTACGATGTCATGTGATGGCGTCATCATCTGACTTTACGTCACGAGACGTGACAGTGACGTCATGATGGCGTCATCACGTGATGACAATTTTTTGCATCACCCGTCCCCGACACCGATGGTGAATTTCCGTGTTTCATGAGGAATCTAAGGCTTTCGCCTTAATAAACTCCGATACTGAGGCAGGCCCGTAACTAGGGGGGGGGTTGAGGGGGTTCTGACCCCCCCGAAATTTTTTTGATGCTTTAACTTTTCGGGTGATACTAAAATATTTACACGCCTTCACAGCGACCCCCAGCTGCCAAAGTTACACTGCAACTTTCCTGGCATTGCTTCCCTCTTCTTCCTTTCTTCAAACCTACTAGAACACCTCAGCGCTCCCTCCCCCGCACGCGCACCTGCCCTATTTGTACAGCTTTGCACTTCGCCCTCGCGTTCCTTCGAGTCTTTTCTTTTTCGTCTTTCACCCCGTAGCAGCTCCTTTATTGATTCCAGATGCTTTCCTTGTGCATTGCCGCTGGAGAAGTTATCCGTCTGTGCGGACCGCACGTGTCGGCTTTGGGTTTCTACGAAAAGCGCGTCTCCTTCTGTGAAAGTAAACAGTTCGACAGCAACGGCAACACCAACACGACGTGCGCAAATTTGCCAGGGAACGAAACCCCTAAGCGGAAAAACTCAGCGGCGCATTCCGAGGACGCAGGCTGCAGGGTAAACTTTTCTCAAACTGTAGTCTTCGCCACCGAAACGAATCATCGAAGATGACATCTACTGAAAGACTGGCATATCCGAGCAACTTCGAACAACCTTAACCGCACGCAAGGAAATCTACCTCTTCTGTACACACAAGGTATATGCGCCTCCCTACAAAGCACACAAAGCGAGGATACAGCCGGCACACAATCCGGCACCAGCGGTCAACTTTCACAGGAGAGAAAAAACGCCGCCAAGCTGGGCTGCGCGCGGGAGTACAGAGGCTGACGTCACAGCCTACAAAGTGCATTTTTGGGGGGTCACGGCTATTTAATTAGCGCAGCCCAGAGAGAATTATGCAGGCGCCCAGGGAGCCGTCTGTGAAAAGGTGACTTTTTCACAGGAACGGAGCAACACCTGCTTTCTGGACTGTACCACGGGAGTGCAAATGTCTCGGCAGTGCATTCTTGGGGGGTTCACGTATATTAAGGTGAGTATGGAGTGCCCATGGAGTCTTCTGTGAAAAGGTCTTTAAGTAGCGTTAATCCAGTTTGCTGCAGCGGGAGTACAATAATGGTCCTGCATGCACACCAGCTGTAGCGGCGTTCAGAAAACACATGCGCCACGCGGGAGCCGGCGCGTTCATCACACTTCTACATTCTAGCCACTGTAAAGTGGATAAGAGAGGAAGAAAACATCGCCCGCCGTTCACGCCAGGCAGTCGAAGCAGTCGCAAACGTCTTTTTGGAGCCACTGGCCACTTCTGTGTGCGTGCACAGGATTGCGGCAGCAAAATGAAAAGACACTCTGCAACAACGAAGCAAAGGAGTCTTGCGTCTTACTTCAAGAAAGTTCGAACCGATGAAGCGGACGGAGAAGAACCGCCTCCTTCGAAGGATAAAACTTCGCCCTCCTCAGCACTGGTGGAAAGCCAAGCGCGTCGGAACTTCTGTAGCGACTCAGGAGAATGCACCGGTTTATGTGAATCACCTGAGAACGAACACAAGCAGGACACCCATGCGCCGCCGGAAAATGATGGTGGCCGCAGTGCAACTCCAAGTGACCTTTGTTCTACAGTCAACGCTGGGCAAAGTGACGCCTTTACCACTGGGCAATGCCCAAGGAAGGTGAGTGGCATGGCACCTACACATTCTGGTTCGCCTCCCCTCTGTGCGACGAGTGCGAATATTTTGGACTTGGGACTGTTTGTCTCGAAAAGCAATAATGTAAATGATCCAGAGACGACGGAGAAGCTGCTGCTCAATCCGTGGACCCCTCCGGCTAACTATGATTATCCAGCCACAGGGAAAAGGAATCTGAAGTTCCAACCTCACTGGGTAGATCGTTACCCATGGCTTGTTTATTCAGAGAAGCTTCAAGGAGCATTATGCAAATATTGCGTAGTCTTCGCAAGCGAGTGTGCAGGAAAAGGGGAGCACCAGCGCTTGGGCTGTTTTGTAACTAAGGAGTTCACCAATTACAAGAAAGCCATGGACGCCTTTAAGAGCCACGCATCCAGCAGTTATCACGCCATGTCAACAACGCTATCGGAGAACTTTTTAGCAGTCCGGTCCCGCTCACAGCATGACATCTTAACACAACTTGACCACGGTCTTAAAAAGCAGGCGGAAGAAAACCGCAAGAACTTGCTGCCAATAATAGAAACAATCCTTTTCTGTGGCAGGCAAGAAGTACCGCTTCGCGGCACAGACGACTCTGGTCCGATAAATATGTCTGAAGTGCTGCCATTGAAAAATGATGGAAATTTCCGCGCACTGCTTAGGATGAGAGCAAAATGTGGAGATGCCGCCTTGAGAGCTCACATGGAAACATCTCCGGCGAATGCGCTGTACACGAGCCCAAAAATTCAAAATGAGTTGATCACCCTCTGTGGTAAAATCATACAAAGAAAGATAGTTGAAAACGTCAACTCAGGTTCGTGTTTTTCAGTTCTAGCTGACGAGGCCACTGATATATCTCGCACCGCCCACATTTCCCTATGTGTAAGGTACGTTGGACACGACACGTCGGGAGTGCCCATACTTAAAGAAGATTTTGTAGATTTCGTTCCCGTGTACGATCTCACTGGCAAGGCGCTGGCGAGCACAATCCTGAACAGCCTTAGAGGTCATGGCTTTGACCTGAACCTACTTTGCGGGCAAGGATACGACGGCGCGGCATCAATGAGCGGCCACCTTAACGGTGTTCAAGCCTTCATTCGTCAAACAGCGCCCAAAGCGTTGTACGTGCATTGTAGCGCCCACTCGTTGAACCTTGCTCTGCTTCACGCATGCAAACTCCCCAGCATCCGCAACTGTTTGGGAACTGTATCCTCAACCTGTACGTTTGTGAGAGCTTCGCCACAGAGGACGAACCAACTGCGAGACAAAGTAGAAGATTTAACACAAGAAAAAAGAAAATCAGTTCTCTCCTTTTGCCAAACAAGGTGGGTAGAGAGTCACGATGCACTTCAGCGTTTCCTTGAACTGTACGTGCCTATTGTACAATTCCTCGAATATTTGGAAGAAGAGGCCGCGTCATCTGATACTTCATCAAAAGCTTCTCAACTGCTCAATGCCATTACGAAGCCCGAGTTTGTCGTTTCGCTTCAGATCTGTAGCGACCTCTTCTCTTTGACACTGCCACTTTGCAAGTTTCTTCAAAAAATTGACTGTGACTTGGCTCAAGCGTGCGATCACGTAAAGAATGTTATAGACGTTCTTTCCACAAAAAGGGCTAGTGCGGAAACGGAATTTAATAAGATTTTTCTGAAGTCGCTCTCTTTGCTGAAGATCACAAATGTTGAGATGGCCCTACCACGCATCACTGGAAGGCAGATGCAAAGAAGCAACGTACCTTCTGCTACTCCCGAAGAGTACTACCGGAGGAATGTGTATTTGCCTTTGCTGGCTGACTTCGAAAATCAATTAAGAGACCGGTTCGATGCCCATAAGAAGGTCGTGGTTGGCCTTAACATGCTGCTGCCGAAATTCTGCGCATCGGCTAGCCTTTCTGATATTGATGATGCAGTGCAGTTTTACCTTGGCGACATTCCTTCCGCTAATGTCATCGAAGCAGAGTTCACACTGTGGGTGAACAAATGCTGCCAGATCGAAGAAAAGAATCGCCCAGCTTGTGCTTTACAGGCCTTAGAGATGTGCAACCGCGACTTTTTTCCGAACATCCACAGCCTACTTTCTATCCTGGCGACTTTACCCGTGTCGACGTCGACCCCGGAACGGACTTTTTCCACACTGAGAAGGCTGAAGAGCTACCTTCGAAATCATATGAACAACGACAGATTGACCGGACTAGCACTGCTCAGCATCCATCGAGAACTTCAAGTGACCCCAGAACAAGTCCTCACAGAATTTTGCAAGTTGCCGAGAAGGAAAAACTTCCTCGTTTAAACTTCCCTCTATGTTTCAAGAGTCGATTAAAAGCTAAACCCAGCTAGCCCAAGCTTCAACCCTTCTATTCTTTCGCAATTACGAGGAAACTATCCAGCAAGCAGAATGTGCGAACGGTAACAAGAAGATCGGAATGTCGGGCGACTTGTTTGTTTGCTTGCATACATACTGTCACGGACTGCCATTTTTGCGACCCGGCGTAACGGGAAATTAACGGGCGCCGCACTCCCCCGCTGACCGGTGGAACCGTTCGCTCATGAAAAGACTGGTCTTTAGTGCAGGGAAGTACTGAATGGGGTGTTCTTCTTCAAACGTTAGTCGCCGATGTTTGATCCTTTGTACCTACGGCGGCGTCGGCAGGGTCGTCAAAGGCCGCGATGCACCCCGGACCAGCTGTAGACTGCAAGACGCACCGGCTGAAACCAAGGAAACTGACCATTCCCACGGGCAAAACTGCTTGTGGACAAGCCGTATGAGAGAACCCCAACAGGTTGTCACTCTCGCTCAGTTGAGGACCCTCTCCTAATTAAAAAGGGACGCGGTCAATATATTTTTAGGGTGGAGTTTCTAACAATGAAACGTGCATGATTGGACCCATGTAGAGGTCTCTTTTCCCCCAGGACGAGAATGAGGGGACACGGAGGTCGATTTAAGCGCAGGATTTCGCCTTGCTAAGCAGTCTAGTTGCTGACCAACATGGTGTAGAAGGAGATCAAGAAGTATCCCTTAAGTGGTTGTGGCTCCGTATCGGCTGGCCACCTAAACTTAGCCATTCGTCTAGTTGTGACGCGAAATTAACGTCTGTAACGTAGGCATCGGTACTTGAATCTCGAGTAAGTTCAACCTGCCCGAGATCGGCTTCAAGCACTAGCCTACCGGAAACACCAGCGCTGCAACACCGCCGACATCGCAGTTGTGCCAGAACTCTCTCTGACTTCTTGCATCCGATCGTCGTGGACTCGAAGCTGCCGGTCATCACAGGTATCCCTTCACCTGCTTATACCTTCGGACTTTCTCATCTGTAGTTTTATTGTTGGTTAGTTTTGTGTAGTTTGTAATACTTCTCTCTTGTAAGCTGATTTATTGATTTTATATGTATTTTGTTAGTTGGTATTAAGTGTTGTACTAGATTCCTCGTGCTGCAATATCACTAGAGTTTTGTTTTTCCCCACACACGTCTCTGATCTCTTCACTGTCTCTGCTTACGTACGGAACGACCTAACCTGCTGCCATTCCCGTCGCCGACTTCGCGCTGGCGACGCTAGAGTGGCAGCTTGTAACACATACATACCGTTTTTGTACCGTGGTTACATTGTGTTACTTCATCAGGAGCCGTTGGTCGCGGTGTCCCCGGCTTTGGTGGTGCTATTGTCCAAACTTATTTCTTGCTTTAACCAGAATTTGAGGTTGACATACCAATTTCTTTATTTGGGTACAAATAATTGAAAAGTACCATCGAATTATTACAAGTAAGCGATGTACTTGATTTATTCACAAAAATAAGCCAGTATAAATCTTAAAAAATGGCAGCCGTTCTACACGCAAACCCCCCCCCCGAAAAAAATTCCTGGGTACGGCCCTGTACTGAGGCCATTCGATGATTACTTGGCAAAGCGGTTCATGACCCCTTTGGGTTTTGGAAGTGCGTGCTTACCAGGTCGGGCGTGGTGGGCTTGCTGGTGTCGTCTTGGGAGGCTGACCGCATCCACAGCGAGGGTGGCTGCGTGAGGCAAGACTGCGAGCTCTGCAGCGACGTGACGTCCAACAGGTGGGTGATGAGAACCAGGGTGTCCACCCTGTGACGATGCACGCGCAGTGGCGCACCTGAAAACGTGGTCGCGCCGCCGACCCTGACCCGTAGGCGTATTAAAGGTGTCGCGCTGGTAAGCTCGAGGATCCCAAAGGTAACGGCGGCCGTGTTTCGATGGGTGCGATGTGCGAGAAAACACCCGTGTACTCAGAATTCGGATGCAGGGTAAAAAAGCTACAGGCGACCAAAATGAATCCGGAGCGAACCACTACTGCATGCCACATATTCATATAATACCTGCATTTTTACGTGCTAAAAGCCTAAAACTACGACATGAATGTGAGGGACGCCGTGTAGTGGAGGGCTCCGGAAATTTCGACCATCTCAGGTTCTTTAATGCGCACTGCCATCGCATAGTAGACAAGGCCTCTAGCATTTCGCCTCCATCGAAATGCGACCGCCGCGGCAGAGATTGAACCCGCGACATTCGGATCGCGGCAGCCGAGCACAGTAACCACTGTACCACCGAGGCTGACAACAATCATACCAGGCGTAGGCGTGCGCAGGGTTCCCCATTAAGAGGGGCAAAGGGTCGTCGCAGCACCCCCCTCCCCTTCTAAGTCAATGTATGGGGTAGATTTTGCGCCCCCCCCCCCTCTTAGGTGACTGGAAGGGTCAATGTACGGGGCAGATTTCGCGCCTCCCTCTTAGGTGATTAGGGGGGGCGGCCGCCCTCCCCCCCCTTGCGCACGCCTATGATACCAGGGTTACCGCACCATGTGATTATGATTTCGACGCGGTGGATTGTCGTTATTTGAAACGTCACCAAGCCTAAAGAGAGACGAGTAGGCAGGATGGGCGCAATTGCGTTTGAAATTTTTGTCGTTTGTTGACTTTATCTTGTGGTCTAGCTCGTGGCGCTCGGATATTGAGTACGATTTTGTGCTTGCCTGATGTGGAAACGCTATCAAGCCTGGCCGGTGGTGCACTTGCCTGAGTGGTTCCATCTGGGACCTGAGCGTTTCGGCGAGTGTCCGCTGGCGGACGCTGTCCAGGCGTAGCGACGGGTAGTGCGCCTCGAGCACGACGCCTAGGAACAGGTTGCCCCTGATGGGAAGGCGGTCCATGCTCTTCGACATGCCCTGAAGCGCGAAGAAGGCGCAACGGACTTGCGTGTGTTAGGGATTAGCTGGAAGAATTTAGCTACTTGAGAGCTAAGACAGCCGGAATTAAGTGTCTCAGAACAGGAATAAAGTGCCTCAGACAAGAATGCAAGCTTGGGCGAGTTGGTTACAGTTCATGACGGCGTTTAGCACAGCGAGCGAACACATAAAAAAGGGAGAGAGTAGAATAAACAGCGCTTTCTAGGTGAACCTTGTTTAAAATATACATGCGCAGAAAACGATAAGTACATGCCTAATCCGAAGATCGTCCAGTCAAATCAATTCCAGTCCGTGTCTACGATTGCCACAACCCGAACAGATAATCACGCTTAAAATAATCAAGATAATCAGCGCTCCTTTTCTGTACTCTGTATCCCGGCCGCGGCGGCTGCATTTTCGATGGAGGCGAAAATGTTTGAGGCCCGTGTACTTAGATTTAGGTGCACGTTGAGGAACCCCAGGTGGTCGAAATTTTCAGAGCCCTCCACTACGGCGTCCCTCATAATCAATTCGTGGTTTTGGGACGTTAAATCCCAGATATTATTATTATTATTATTATTATTATTATTATTATTATTATTATTATTATTATTATTATTATTATTATTATTATTATTATTATTATTATTATTATTAATCTTTTCTACTCTGTACTTTTTTCCTGTGTTCGCGCACTGTGCATACGCGGTCCTGCCTCAGGCAGGCTGACCGACGTTTCGATAGGCGGACTTGTCTTTGTCAAAGGCGCCTTGTCGTTGACGTCACGCCAAGTGGTGTGGCTGTCAGAGCTTATCTGACTAACTCTTGTAAAGCTAACCCGCTAAGGATGACAAGGCGCCTTCGACAAAGATAGGTTCATTCCTGCTCATTCAAGCTCTATCGCACATTGTGTTTCCATTCCTTCGCTTGCACGTTTGCTTTGGAGAAACCAGACAAGAAGGACTCTCGTGACAACTTCTGTGCGTGCGTGCGTGCATGGGGGGGGGGGGGGGGGCAGGGGGTTGGACATGTTCAAAGGTTCGGATTATTTACTATTCACGTGTTCTTGACGGACCCTCGGTCAAGGTACTCAATAAGGGGAGGGGAACAGTGCAAGGTTCTATAATCCGGTACAACTTTTGATGTTTGCGACTTTCCTTCTCAAGGGTGAATGCACGCGAGCCTGCACCAATGGGCGCGCACTCCACACTGACGTCATGAGCCGGATGGCCTGCGACCCTGCCTTCGAAGAACATCGCCGAGTGCAGGGGCGGGACTATTTCTTTAGTCGCGTGTCGGTGAGGCATATCATGACGTCTTAAGTTGTATCCGACTGTAGTTGTACATGGGGAGGGGAGAGGGGGGGGGGGGTAGGGCGCAGCGCAGGGCTGTAGTTGGTTCATGATCACAGCCTTTAACCGGCGCTGTAAGGCGGCCCATCAGAAGAGGACGTGCAGACACCACGCCGAGGAGTCCATACAGCACGGTCATACTGTTGATCGCGCGGCACTCACAGACACAAGGACCACGGAATAACAGGGCTGGCGCTGGCCCGCAACTAAGTTATGTACGAACTAGATCATTTCGCGATTTCAAACACTAAAGTGAAACAACAAATTAGTTTAGACTGATAAATTAAACTGTGAAAACTCTAGTGTCATTAATTTCTCCACGACAGGTTTATCAACAGACGAAAATCTGTCAAAAGTCTTACTTTTAAATTTCCTGCCGAAATCTTCGATAGTGACTTCACGGAACTCGAAGTGTTTGTTCGTATTCAGGCCATATTGGCTCAACCAAATTTCCTGAAATCTGGTATGTTATAAGCATCTCGCTTCCTCAGAAGACAATGTACTTCATAGCGACTAGGAACTACGTAGGCCGTAGTAGACACCGTCAAAATCAGTGACGTCACGGCGACTGGTGCGGGAACATCGAGGCGGCGTCGCCATCCGCATTTTCTTATTGCGCGCTTTCTCGCCTACCAAACGTCTTCTCGCAGCGAGCGTGGTGCTTTTTGTATCGTGAAAGAGTAAGGTCAGGTTAGGTTAGGTTAGGTTAGGTTAGGTTAGGTTAGGTTAGGTTAGGTTAGGTTAGGTTAGGTTAGGTCAAGTTAGGTTAGGTTAGGTTAGGTTAGGTTAAGTAAGGTTAGGTTAGGTTTACTCATCCAACGGCGGTTTACTAATACGAGAAGGATCCTTTTTTCTCTTTAATGTCCCTTCAATATAGAGGACAATGTCTGTATGTTCTCTTCCCTTGTCCCATCTTAAGACGCTAGTTGCCGTTGTGCAAACGTTCATACATAAACAACAGCTAGTTGAGGATATCCAAAGTGACCGTATGGTGTTCTCACTCACCGCTATCCAGTTGGTGGCGGGCATACCAGGCCTGAGCCCCATGTGCGACACCGTGGCGCCGAGCACGCCGAAGGAGTCGACGGCGTACTCGTCCGTTAAGCGCTGCATCATGCCGCCGAACGCTGGCCTGTACTCACGGTGCGACTCCACGTACGCCGGAGCCAGGCTGACGCCGAAGCGAACTTCGCCACGATACTCGTTCTCCAGCGCCATCTGCACGTACGAAGACGATCGATTGACTGATTGACTCACCGACTGATCAGTTGGACAAATTCTTGAGTGAATGACTGACTTGACTATTGGCTGATTAACTGATTGACTGACTGACATATCGACTGATCAATTGATTTATTGAGTGATCTATTGATATAGGAATAGATTGATTGACTATCTTACTTATTTATTTACTTATTTAAAATACATCACAGAGCTTCCTAAGAAGCATTGAGTGAGGGGGTACAGTGCAATGAGCAAAAGAAAAGAGAAAAAAACCAAACACAGGCAATGTATACATACAAAAGCACAATACAGGTCAAAAGCAGTAAGGCAGCATCCAAATGAATATTGTCACACAATAATAAAAAGTCTAGCTAGCCCACAAATACATTTCAAGGAAGTGTATCAAGGTTGCTGATTGAACAATCGACCGATGGATTGATTCACAAATCGACTGATAAATTAGTTGGTGGATAGCTTAGCTGACTGGACATAAGTTAACTGATTGATTGATTGACCGAATAAGTGATTGACCTTTTGATCGATTTCCTGGTCTAGAGATCGAGTGATTAAAAATTGATTGATTGACTAGCTTGCTGGTCGATCAGTCGACCGATGGATTGATTGGCAGACTGATTGGTTGGCTTACCCGACGTGGTAGCCTATGCAGGCTGAGTTATCGCGCTGCTTCGTTCGCGGACGCGAGCCCCATTTTGATAGGGGCGAAATGCAAGGAGGACCGTGTACTTGAACTAAGGTGTGCGCTAAAGAACCTCGGGCGGATCGGAATTGATCACGGCTTCTCCACTACGGCGCAGGTCGCCGTTCAGTCTAATGTGGATGTAGATAAGGACAGCAAGAAACGATATCTCACAAGCTGGTTGCAGCACTGTGGAAGCTACGGGGCTGCTCAGCCAATAGGAAGAGCGAGCACACCTCACGATGTATTCATCCGCGCAGCGTCGTCTGCTCGGCGTCCCCGTAGCCGTAACGCGTTGTGCGAATAGAGCGAGCACACGGGAGCAACCAACGCTCTTAGCGTTGGGCAGCAACGGCAGCGCCGCAGAAAAAAAAAAATGGCGTTGGGCAGGCGCTGCGTTGGGCGAGTAAAACGAACAAGTGGTAGCAACCAACGCTGTGAACGTTGGGCAGCAGCGGTAGCGCCGGAAAAAAAAAAAGAAGGAATAACATGGCAGCACACGTCGACGCTGGTTCCTTGCGCCTCGAAATTAAGAAGTCACCGTCGAGAGCTGTGCGGCCCGTAAGTTCTAAACCGACGCTTGTGTTTGCGTTATATTTGCCTCCCGGTGCTTCGACAGCAATGTACTCGCGTCTATTTTGCACTGTTTCCAAGACTCATTATCAAATTATCGGCGACAAGGCTTAGCAGGCATGGCTGAACAAACAGCTAATAAAAACGTGCCTGATACTTTGTCCTCAGCGTGAGATGGCACAGAGCGATAGCAGATTCCACCGTTTATTTATTGTTGTCAGGACAGTGGGCAAGTAGGAAACGCGAGTTCGGATCGAAGCGCGCGATCGCGTCTGCATGGGCGCTGCCATGTTGGTTCGTCATCACAATTATCGGAAGTTACCGATGCAATAATCAAATGCTCATGACGTACATGCGAATCCTGCTTAGCGCATCACGTATTGCTGTGACGCGTAGCACCTTCTCCAATTATAATGCAATGACAAACGGAACTATGTTTTGCTGCGCAAGAGTGTGACTTGCTTACACTTCGTAGCTTCCACCCTGCTGCAACCAGCTAGTGAAATTTGGAATGTCTTCGATTTGTTTTCATTCGTGTCAAGCACACGTGTCTGTAATGTGTACTTAAATGGAATACACATTGGCTGTGGCGAGCATCGATGGATGGTTCCTGGGGTAATTAAAAAAAAAAAACACTACATGTACAGTGAGCTCCTTGTGCATACGGTTAAAAGGAAGTAAAAACAAAGTATTTTATACAAAAGCCAACGGCGGTTATATGTTCTGAACGTGTTGAAATATAAGGAACACGTCGCACACGCAGCAAGCACATTTTCAACCGTGTTTGTTTGCATGCAGTGATGTTTATAAGATGAACGGTGTTGTAACTTTTCATCAAAACCGGTACTATGTAGAAGGCCCTATAGATATATGTCTGCAAGATTACCGCAGTAGTGCGGACTACCGAGCCAATCCTTCGCTTGTTCGTTTGTAGCTTCATTATCGATTTGGGGATATGTTGCCGCTCTCCCATAGTATAAAGCATATAGTGCTCCAAATAATTTTTTTAAAACACGCATGTTTCGTCAGGTTTGGGACGGCTTACCGCTCTGCCAGAGTACAAATGAGCGTCGGCGGCGCCAACACGAACGGCTCAAAAAAGCACCACGTGATCACGAATGACGTTACAATTCGCCAAAAGTTGTCATGACGTCACAGGATGACGTCATCACGCGAAATCATCGCTTGGTCAAGGGTGGACCGATCCAGAAGGAGAAGGAAGAAACATGATTCAGATAAAAAAAAAAAAGAAATTCAGGCAGTTATGGTCGGGCCCTCAGTCTAGGGCTCCGCTGGCACGACCGGCTTGCAGGGTCTGGTCAAGCAGAGCTGTTTCGCTTTGCATTTCCTCGTCCGCAAGCCATGCCTCCCACTGCTTTTGAAACATGTGCGGTTGCTTAGTAATGTGTTGGCTCTCTGTGTGCGTGGGACTCTAGGTGCACTGTCGTGTTATGTGGCTGAACGTTGGCGTGTCTGAACACCACGGACAGGTCTCCCATTTCTGCGGCTACACCACGCGAGCTGCGGAAAGCTTCGTGGGGGGCGGGGGAGGAATCAATACAGTCGACTAAAAAGAAAAAGAAGTAAAAGCAGAAGCAGATGGCTTTCGCCTTGGAGTCGCCTTAGGCGAATTCATAAGGGGGCACGTGAGCTATTTTTCTAAACAGAGCTCTTAGCAAAACGTTTGCATGGCTACTCCTTTCAGGGGCAACTGCACACAGCTCAACCATGCAGAGTGCAATACGGTACTACAGTCGAACCCGGATATATCGAATCTGAAGGGGATCACAAAAGAGCTCTTCATATAGGTAATTCGATATATAAAATATTTTATACATCGGAAATATATTGAAGTGGATTTTACGACTGTCCGATACACGGCATGACTCGTTATATGGGGGTTTTGATATACGGGGTGTTTTTTTAGACAATGCAGACTTTTTATAAAGATGCTATGATAGTAAGTAGAGCCCCTGTCGTCTTCATAAAGCAACTCTACGCCGAGGCGCAAAAACTCTGCCGCACCCAAAGTTACATTCAAATCACTAATTACCAAAATTCGTTAATTAACTTTCTAATTATTATCTTTAGGGCCGTTGTTTATATGGATGAGTTGTAGGACGTAACAATATATGGCATGCCAATTTTCTAAAAACTGCGAAAAACGCACGTAATTTGAGATAATAATCACCGAAATTCAAGGCCCCAATCGAAGCGAAACCAAAACTGAGCGCACCAGGCGCGCAGGAAATCCGTCTTCCCCGTAGCGTCTGACCGGAAGCTCACGTGACAATTTTTGAAAAAAAAAAAAGGCGCGTCGCAGCACAACATCGTTAAGAAAAACGGCAAGCTGTCTCAAATACCCACAGCACTATACACGAAACACAAAGAATAAGTGGTCCATTGGAGTATTTAGGCCGCACTGCTTCCTATTAAAAAAAGTATAGGTAACTTTTTTTTCTTTTTTGTGAACGCAGTCGATCCCTGCGTTTAGTCCTCGCCCGTATTAGAGTATAGATAGTACTCTAAGTCGTTCTAAGCAAACTCCATATGCGCTCCGTCAGTGCGTCTTGCTCTACAGTGATTGTAGGTACACAGGGACCGCTTCCATATTAGAGTACCCACAGCACTTTAGATCACATCCTTTATTTCTAAAATACCCTTTGGGGTAACTGACCGCATTTCCATAGTAAAGAACATAATACCATCAATTGTTTACCCCCTTTTTTTATTGCGATAACAATTATCGGGAGATCTCGGCGGGTTTTCTCCGTTGAAGTCCAAATTGATTACATTCCCTCGCGCATCGTACGTTCTACGCGCGAGTAAAAGCACGCAAGCGCTGGGGACGAGTGCGGCTGAAGCAGAGATGAAACGAGCCGGCCATCTCCGTCGCACGAAGGGTGCACGCGATAACATCTCCCCGCTTGCGAGGCCTGCAGTCGATAGCTCATCAAGCAGAGAGGAAACGCTCCGGCTTTCTTTCGTCGAACGAAGCCGCTACGGTGGGGACGGGGTGCTGCCTTGGCGAAGCTGTTTATTTTGCCGGCTACGTGAGAACGGGAATGGGACTTAAGATGGCCGCTGTCCGCTTAGCCGTCTATTTAGCCGCCTACAGTAAGCATTGGAGCACACCGTATGTCCACAAGAGCGCCACGCAGAGCTCTTCAATGATAACAGTTGCGAAACTGCGTTCCGAAACCCGCAAATACCCATCGCCGATTCTGCGGGTACCTGCAGATTGTCGCGCCATCTGGGAGCACCAATACAAAACACTTGATCGCCGCGGCGGCGCCACTGCGTGCGGTCCTCGCAAGCTACTCAACGCGGCACGCAGTGCCGGTGTCGTCGCGAGCGGTTATTAGTTTGTTTTTTCGTCAACAGATGACGCAACAATCAGCATACTGCTCGTGATTTCGGCTAACGGCGTGTTCGAATTTTGATACATGGGGCCTATGGGGAGATTCGCAACTCGTATGACTGAGGAACTCTGGCACCACGTACCTGTTTAGGCTTACGCGCTGCCGTGGAGGCGTAAACGGACATGAGTTGTTGTTTGTGAAAGAAAGTACGCCAACACGCATATTAGCAACGGGTACAAGCAGCTGACGTCACGACACTTTTATTGACGTCTGCTAAAGGAAGGTGCACGGTGCGGAGGGTTACATGAACCGCGGACGACAGGTTACTTGAGGCAGTAGTCGTAGTACGTCGACCCGACGCGCCCTCCGGACATAGATATTCCGACGTACTCCTCGAACAGTTTCCGGTTGTGAAGAAGCACCTGTCCGGCTTCCTCGTTGAACGGATCGTCCGTGTTGGGCTCGAGGAGGACGAACTGCAGCGCGACCACGACCGAACCCAGGGTCATCACTGGATTCCAATCACTGCGTAGTATGTTGAGGCACACGTGACCCTTGAGGTCGATGTTCGGGTGGAACACTCGCGTCTCGCACTTCACCTTGGGCGGCTTGTGCGGATAGCTGTCGCCGACTCGAAAGTTGAACACGAACCGACCGTTGCGGTAGAAGCCCTCTTCGGGACAGATGGTCAGCTTGAAGTTCATCAGGTCGTCGGGGTTCGGGAACACCGTCTGACACGTACTGGGCAGGTCCAAGTCGTTGATGTCCTTTGTGACGCGAGTCAGGGCGGCAGAACAACGTACCGTACCCACACGACTCGTTTCAGCTTCTTCATGTTGTCGCTCCTGAAGCTGTTGCTCTTGCTTCTGCTGTTGTTGCTGATGTGGGTTCGGATCATAAGGGAAGTCACTCATCGTGAACTTTGTTCGGAACTCAGACGTATGACAGCTTGCGATGGGGTGAAGTCTAGTTCGACG
This sequence comes from Rhipicephalus sanguineus, assembly GCF_013339695.2. Classification (NCBI taxonomy): domain Eukaryota; kingdom Metazoa; phylum Arthropoda; class Arachnida; order Ixodida; family Ixodidae; genus Rhipicephalus; species Rhipicephalus sanguineus. The sequence continues at coordinate 17,958,356 of NC_051185.1, forward strand.
TATGCAGACACCTGTCCCTGGGATTGACACTTGTCCAGAGGGGCTGGCGTGTCCAACTTGTTCGCTTCTTGCGCGACAACGCTGTCCGGTATTTCATTTAACACACGGCCCAGCTTGCACTGCTCCTAAGAGAGTTTGCGCAGAGCACACACTATGGTCTGGCGACAAAAACTAATACAAAAAAATCGACTCGTATAACGCAGAAGTTCAGATATAGCCTTTGCTGTGAATCCCAGCTTGATGAATGCCTTCAGTTTTGCGGTCATAAGGTGATAGCACGATAGTTCACCAGCATTTTTTCGGATAGTCTGATATCGACGCAGGGAACTATACCGCCGGCTTTTTTTGAATGAGACATTGTAATCGAGTCCTCGTGGGTTGTACGATTACGATAACGGTGCACAAGAAGTGATGCCATCGCGAGACGAACAATGGCAAGGTTGAGCGTGACGTCAAGTGACGCGCTTTGCGTGTTGATGACGTGTTACGGGTGTGCCACTGAGAGGTGTGCGCGATTACCACTGTGGTATAGTGGTTGACGCATAAAAATGGCGCGTCGTGAACAGATCGATTTGAGTAGATCGTAAGGTCGTTCACAGTACGCAGGCTGCGACAGTAGGTTAAGACCATAAGAGATCGGCAGGAACCGCGTGCTTTGACCGGCCGGGAGCGGTCGCGTGCTCCCTATATTGACAGCGACCAGCAGACGGCTGATACCTTTGTACGTGCGGCGTTCTCAACGCCCAGTTTGCGGTCAAGCAATAAACGTAGGTCGCTTCGCTCGCTTCAGTGGCCGGGTTTCCTTACGCCAACGTTTTGTTGACTTACGCCATATCGGATGCTAAGCGAGTCAGCAAGCTAGTCTTCGTATAACATTCCATTTGTAGCTATCGCATTCATTGCTTCGCCCTTGCGGCGAAAGTTTGACTTTTACACTTCCATAAAGACCATAGTCACACATGCCAATTGTTCTTTGGTTCTGTATATGCCGCCTATATACCGAGGTGCTAATAATCTAATCTTGATCATAGCCACGTATACACGAGGCATTTTGCGTATTTCGCTTGCAATGTAATTGTACTACTACTTAACGGCTGCAGCGATTGACGCAGTGTTTAATGTACACTGTGACCAGCCGTTGCCCCTGTGGTCGCATCGGCGCACCTCTGCGATCTGGGAAAGAGTACACGGTCCATTGCTTAGTATACCGCAACATTTTTGCGTATACGCAGGACGATTGCGGGTGCGAGGCTTCGCATATGCGCTCAAATTTACGAAAGATGAGTACGGTTGCGCGGGAAACGGGCACACAAGATAGCACTTACACTGCGCACGCTATACGGCCGTTGGGTGCCTTGCGTCATAGTTTCCCAGAAGTAGATTGTACTAGAACAGGGGAGTGCTCGGAACGAGCTTCGAAAAGTGAAGCCCATACAGGGTCTATCCGCTTGTGGCGCTGCGATCGGTAGTCTGCATTGTGTCGTCGTTTAAGAGTTGCGCGCAGCTCCACCAAAGTGGCGCAGAGGTAGAATGCCCGTTTCCCACTCAAAAGGCTCGGGCTCGAATCGCAGCTGTAGATGGTGGGTTTTTATTCTTGGTATCACCTTTTTATAGCTGTATTGGTTTTCGTTTGTTTTTTAGAACTAGCTTCTTGTGCTACGTATTGCTACAAAAAGTAGCGTAAAATGTGATGTCTACAGCTGCGATTAGAACCAGGGCCTTTTGAGTGGGAAGCGGGCATTCTACCCCTGCACCACTTCGGCGGAGCCGCGCGCGACCCTTAACGAACGACACATTGCAGACTACTGATCGCAGCGCCACAAGCGGATAGACCCTGTTTGAGCTTCACTTTTCGAAGCTCGTTCCAAGCACTCCCCAGTTCTAGTACACTCTACCAGAATACTTACGATCATTCAGCCACCATGGGAATGATGGGTCTTCGTGCTTGCGGCTTCGAAGGCGCCTGTGGCTTTGTTTATTGTTGTTTTGGCTTTTGTTTTGATTAAAAGAATGGCCCGTTGTGAACCTCGTGAACTGATTTGAATTGGTCAGCATAAAGGGGTCAAGGTGGTGAAGTGGAACTGCTGAACTTCGTCTTGCGACAAAGCGGCTGCAGGCCACACGGAGCCGAAAGAACGAAGCTTAATCAAATTCGTGTACTACCCATCATCCCCATGCTGGCTGAAGCGCCATGCGTTGCAGCTCCCATAGACATATAGCGCCAGATTTCCCTCTAGTGTACTATTATTGAACTCTATGCATTGCGCTATCTCGATTGTTTCTTCCGACGCCGCACAGTGCGAGGGTGTGTGCTTTCATATCCTATAAAGGATATAGAAATATCCGAAGGTCGCACGTTCGGTCCCTGCCAGCGGCAAGTTGTCTTTTCGTCCACTTTAGTTTCTCCACATCTATGTCACAATTAATGGAATGCACTAAAAACAGTACAATTAAACGTTCCGTATAAGTTCCTAGGCTTCCATTATCCGCTGGTTTTCATTAAGGTCATATCGTAAACAGAGCAATAGCGTCGTCACCTGAGCAGTAACGTCACCGATGACGTCATACTACCGCCGTATAACGTGGATCAAAGGGAAGGCTCTACTTGGCGTTGCATAAGTATCGATCTTTATAGACAGTGTCAGTGGTTGCCCCGCGTCAATGGGGGTCCAGTGACCTATGATGTACCGCTTCGCGGTTTTTACTATTTCGTCGTCGCTACTGCCAGAACCAGAGTTGTGGGCGACCTCCCGCACTATTGGTGACGTCACACGGTGACGTTTCTGCTCGGGTCACGTGACTCTTCCGCATGTGACGGCGACCGGAAGTTCCGGTATTGCGCTCTTTGGGACGGGAACATGCTGAGAGGCTACTCGTCCCTTAGCTACAGGCTACCGTTCTGAACACTGTCGAATTCCGCCATATTCTGATGCTATTCTGTAATGGTTAAGGTCATCGGAGAAGAGACAATATGGTGTAGATGGCGAAAACATGAAGGAAGGAAACAGTAACATCACGCAACGCGATTGAAGCCTACTGTGTCGGCCCAACACGTGATCAAAACGTCAGAGCGCGCGGTCGGTTTTGCAACCGCCGGTAGCGTTCTGTCTACGAACCTCCTCAGTGATCCGACCGAATTATGCCAAGAAGCGCGCTTTGACTAAGAAGTACCGGGCACAAAACCCCAAATGCTCGGCGAATCTAATTGCTTGCGTGACCTTACGCAAAATTTTACGTGTTGGGCCGACACTGCTGGCTTCAAAACAAGTTGGCTTGCCAAGGCTGGCTGCGTGATGTAATGGGTGAAAACCCTGTCCGCACACGTGACCGTCCCAGCGTGACGTACTATCGAAGTTCTCACGGCATTCGATATTGATTGGTTAACGAAAATGACGCAAACGGTCTTGCTACGAAGGTCTTTGGTGCGCGAGGACGAAAAATGAAACAACACGAGCGCACGTGTCGTGTCCATTTTTCGTCCTTGCGTTGATACGCCTATGATTGTAGCTTTCGCTTCGCCATTAGTCTGCGCGGATCAACACAGTTGACGCTCAGGCACAATATCAGCTGCTCAGTCATTGAGCAAGTATGATATATAACGCTGCAAGGCACCGCGAACCATACAACGTGCGTAGCGCGGTATACGTTGCGTACACGGAGCTTTGCGTACCCTAAACTAAAACTGTATTGCACCGATTTTCGACGCCACCACAGAAGAAAAATGCCAAGTGAACTGAAATTTGAGTTAGTTTGGAGAATTCATACTTGAACAATAATAATAATGATATCTAGGGTTTAACGCCCCAAAACCACGATAGATTATGAGGGACGCCGTAGTGGAGGGCTCCGGAAATTTCGACCACCTGGGGTTCTTTAACGTGCAGCTAAATCTAAGTACACGGGCCTTAAACATTTTCGCCTTCATCAAAAATGCAGCAGCCGCGGCCGGGATTCGATCCCGCGACCTTCGGGTCAGCAGTCGAGCGCCATAACCACTAGACCACCGTGGTCAAGCCATACTTGAACAAGTAGCGCAAAAAAAAAAAAACGAGGACACAATAAGGAACATGAAGATCGGACGAGCGCTACTAGAAAGACCAGTGGTCGTGTTCCTCCTATCCTTCGCCTTTTGCGGTATACTTGTTAGAGTAAGAAAAAAATAATCACGCCACGTGCGATCATTCGCAAAAAAAACTTTCTTCGCCGCAATCACGCGTGTTTATTGACGTCCACCACTGTGAGGAACAACGCAGCGAGTTACTAAAAAGAACTTTCTAGATTAAAAAAAAAAAACAACGCTATGGGAGTCACGTGAACATGCGATTGGAGCTGGTGCCGGCGTCGTAACGCGCCGAGAATATGCAGCCCTGCACGAATTCCGCGAATTGTTGCCGATCGTGGAGCAGCATGTGGGCGGCGTGCTTGTTCAACGGGTCCTCAGTGTTGGGTTCCAGAAAGATGACCAGCAGTCCGAGCACGACCGATCCGAGCGTGAGCACGGGGTTCCACTCGTCGCGAAGGATGTTCAAGCACACGTTGCCTTCGGGATCGATGTTCGGGTGGAACACGGACGTCTCGCACTTCACGCTGGGCGGCTCGTGCGGGTAGTTGGCGCCGACTCGGAAGTCGAACACGAACCGGCCGCCCCGGTAGAAGCCTTCTTCGGGACACACGATGACCTTGAAGTTCGTGAGGTCGTCCGGGTCCGGGAATACCGTGCGACACGTGCTGGGCAGGTCCATCTCGTTCACGTCCTTGACGACGCGCGTCAAGGCGGCAGATGGACGAGTCGTCTGCTTGGCCGCCTCTCGCTTCTGCCTGTCTTTCTCCTTGAGGGCTTTGAGGTTGAGCATAGTGGTGAATGGCTTGTGGATCGGTTGTTCTGGCGGGCGACAGCTTCTGGTGGTTGTGAAGGTCTCGCTTGACGTGTGGAACACAGACCGTCGTCGATCGCCGTTCCCAATTTGAACTTTTCTTACCACAAGAGCTGCTTTCTTACGTTTATATACGCTACAGACGTTCGCAATGTCATGTGGGTGTAGCTTACGCAGATAAAGAATTGCATCCGAGACCATGATGGCGCGTGCGCGCGGACGTGTTCGGATAGAGCGTAAGAAATAAACCAAACGAAAACAAACAAAAGGAATCAGTGAGCAGAGTGCTTGCAGTTCGATGTCGCCCAGTCTGGTATGACAGGAAGGAAAATCGTTTCGTTAACTTTCACTATCTTGCGACTTTAACGCGATATAGTTCATGCAGAACAGTCCGGTCTTCGTACGCAGTAATGGGAACGCAAAATTCTCGCCAGGCCGATACTGCGGAACAGCGTAATCAGATGCACGGGTGACCCGATCCCGATAGCCGACTCACAATGTGCGTCATATAGTAGGCAAATGATGGCGAAATAAGAGTGAAGTTTAATCACGCGCTTTGTGTTTTGAAATGCGGTCGTTTTACGGTTGTGTTGTTGCGTCATAACCACTGGGGTGCTGACACAAGATAAATGACTGCATTACGAAGTAAACGTGGCCGAAATTCTCGAGAATGATCATCGTGCGAAACGTCACGAGTCGTTGTAAATCCCACGAGATGCCGACGCGTGTAAAGCTTGGCAGTGCCCGTGAACATCCGTGGCGAACAAAAAATTTAAAAAAAATTGGCCCCGTATCTGCGTGCTTCGCTGCAAATGTCGTCGAAAGACGATAGCCTTCTGCCGGCCGTACTACATGAGTCCTGGTCTCATTCGCGGCCGCCCGTGATGCTGTTCTCGTACCATTTGGAGAGAGCCTAGCTACTGCCATCTGGCAGTGGCGTCGGGAAACATGAGCTTGTGTAGAACCCACGGCCACTGCCAGGTGGCAGCATCATATCGTCGGCAGAGGGCTTTTTCGAGCGTAGCGTCGCATTTTCAGCGCAGCGTAAGAAACACTAGGGTCTTTAGAATCAGAGTGTCGGAACGGAACGAAAACCGAAAACGAAAAACGAAAAAAAGGATATTTTTGGCCGGAACGAAAACGTAACCGAAACTTTATCTATTATTTCGTTCCGGAGCGAAACCGAAATTTTTTCAATCGTTTTTCGGTTCACGAGAAAATTTCGTAATTCGGAACTGAGCTCATGCAATGTGAGCATATCTCAAGGTGTAGTATTAGAACGTACCTCAGACAAGAATTCCAGGGCAAAGATATGTTGAAATTGTGCGAAAAACAAAAACAGTGACAACCAGAGATGTTTATATTAACGCAAGTGGACTTTTGCGCGCCTGTCAAGCAGGCCAGAGTGGAGAGGGCATTGTCGGCGTTGAAGTTTGTTACAGCGAAAGCTGTTATGACAGCCGATTTTGGCGCCATAGTTGTCCGCCGCCGCCGGTGTACGTGATCGCTATCGCGTGATATAAGAAAAAATTAAATGAGAAACAAAATTCTAGGATCGGATGGGATTTTAATTCGCGCCCTCTGCGTGGCAGTCGGGTCTTCCACCACAGTGCCAAGCTGCTGCTTGTAACTCCATCGCAAAAATACTCTATACAGGCGTCATGTCGGGCAAGGAATCGCGTTAACATATGTAATATAGCGTGGCAGAAGAGTAAAATAACAACCAGTCATCACACAATGCTAATAGCGCAAAGAGTGTGTGGTTTAATGCTTCCCACCATGTGTTGCGCAGTTGCCCCGCCAGAATTTGAATGACTCCGGAATCATTCCACATTTTCGCCACTCCGGAAAGGAATGGGGACACGCCTTGAGGAATGGAATGGGAATGGAATTAAGCACCTTTTGCACCGAATGGAATGGGAATGGAATTACGTCTTTTTCCGAAAATAGAGCACGTTTTTGTCTACGCGCTGTTTTTCAAACTTCAAACGTTAAGTCAGAGCCTCGCAAATTAACACTAAAGCAGTATTTTTAAAATGGCTTGGCTGATTGCAAGCACGGTACATTTATAAGCAACGCGCCTACTACAAACCGAGGCATAAGTTAGGGTACAAACAAATGCATTATCCAAGCAGATACCGAAGGGAAAAGCAAATTACCCCTGCGCGTTGGTTTCCATTGATACCCCCACACGAAAGTGCTCAATACTCTATGCACTCTATACTCTTGACAAATCATTGAGCCCATTAAAAAATTCGTATTTGTCTTGTGAGAAAATAAATACTATGACATTGAAATGAATACTGGTGTGTGCTAGTTGGTAGGAATACGTGGTACAGTTACTTCCGCTCCTCTGAAGAACGTGTTTTACCCTTGTCCCACTTTCTTAAGAGGAGGGCAAGTAACTACATCACAAATCCAATGTTTTTTTAGGATTGCCTTACCTTCATTTTTTTTTTCATACAAAAGAAAAAAAAAACGTTACGAACCGTTACGGAACGTTTTTTTTTCGTTCCGGAACAGAAACGGAACGGAACCTTTTGCGCTGGAACGAAACTAAAACCGAAACGAAAAACATTTCGTTCCGACAGCCTGTTTAGAATTACGTATCTATGTATTTTCTAGTAAAGGAATACACCACCTAATACTTACGTATTGACGCCGCGCCTCAGATATGCGTAATATTTGCTTTTTGATCGACAATGTCCACAAGTATGAATGCAACTACCACTTCAAGATGGCTGGGCGTTTAGCAAGTGCTTAAACTTTGGCCGGGTGGCTGAATCGTGTGACAGACAGACAGACAGACAGACAGACAGACAGACAGACAGACAGACAGACAGACAGACAGACAGACAGACAGACAGACAGACAGACAGACAGACAGGCAGACAGGCGGACAGACCAAAATTTCTGCGTTCAAGTATCCCAAGAAAGACTATCGTCTTTAAAAAAACGCAGGCGCCTCGACTCGCAAGGCTACATGTGGGTAATTCTTAAGGGTATTCTTCGTCAAGGCATCAACTGTCTTCCTCAATTAATGGCTTGACAAAGACAAGTCCACGCGTGGAAACGTCGGCTCCAGCGACATTCCTTGCTCTACGATTTTTCGTCGCTTCAACTGATACGAGATTATTAGATATGGGGCATATGTGTCATATGAAATTTTTTGATAGGAAAGCCCCCATCTTCCCCTGAACATGTCTTGTGTGGAAGTCCCATCATCATCATTATCCGCCTGAGTGCGCCTACTGCATGGCAAAGGCCTCCCCCATGTTTCTCCCATAATCAACCCGGTCCCGTGCTTGCTGCCGCCACGCTATCCCCGCAAACTTCTTAATATCATCTGCCCACCTAACTTTCTGTCTCCCCCTCGCGCGTTTGACTTCTGGAATCCAGTCAGTTACTCTTAGTGACCAGCAGTTATCTTGCCCACACGCTGCATGCCCTGCCCATGCCCATTTCTTCTTCGTCAGGTTCCTTAACACCCGTTTGTTCCCTGACCCACTGTGTTCTCTTCTTGTCCCTTAAAGTTACACCTATCATTTTCCTTTCCATGGTTAGTGCCATATATGCGACTATGTGGCCCTGATCAACTCGTCCAGCAGGGCTCTCCGCCATGTTGGATGGGCTCACGCACGTACATGAAGTGACATCACGTACCTTACGAAACGTCATGTACGCGCTGATGCCGTAGTTTGTCCCCAGCTCGGAGCCCAACACGGTCACGTGGGTGAAGACGTAGTGGTCACAGAGTCTCTCCTTGACCGGGTACACGGCCTCGTCCGTCAGGGTTGAGCCGACCGTGCACATAAGCAGCGCTGCAGGCAGAACACGCACGTTTTGATATCGCAACAGTGGCACTTTTGGTAATGCGAAAGGCTAATTTAATGAAAAATCCTTGCACAGCTAGGGGTAGTACAACGAGTTAATCAAGGCATTCTATTTGGCTCGCAGGGAGTTCCTGCCCCCACCAAGCTATGCAGGGCGCAGGCTGTCACTTGGAGACAGCTCCAAGCCCGCACGTACCCTAACCCACTCCTGTGTCATAGAATGTACCCCGAGGTGTATCAGACTAGCACTTGCACAGTCTGTGGGGATGATACCGCTACGGTAAATCACATGCTCCGGTAATGCGAAACAAAAACCGAAGGAATTAGTCCCGATGCTCCCTCGGCAAGGTGAGAAGCCGCTTTGCGCGGCTCCGAGGCATGTCGACCAACTAATGGGTGGTCCAGCAGGCCGGCAAAGGGGCAACCAGGCAAAACCGGGACGTCCCGACGTGGGAGACCTGAGCCCGGGTCGCCATAACCCGCAGGACAATCGCTAAGGTTTTACCAACCAACCAAACGACGTGTCGCTGGAGCCAACGTCTCGACAAGTGGTCTTCTTTTCTTCAAGACAACATTGAAGAAGACATGACAGAGTTGCAGCCTTGATGAAGACAAGACCACCTGTCGAGACGTTGGGCCCAGCGACACCCCCCGTGTTCAAGGATTTTTAATCTCTTCAAGCCTCCACATTCTCCTGAACTTTTCTTTTATTTGGAAAGGCTTATAGTAATCTGAGAAAAGGTTTGTCTCTTAACTGACTCTTTTAATGTTAATTGTGTACTCTTGAAGAAAAAGAAGTCATGCCAATACTATACTCAAATCACGATGTTGTCCTTACCTTTCCGCTTGTCCCAGTGTAACGACTGGTCTTTCTTGAGACCTGCGAGAGGGCCGTAATTGATTCATTAATTAATTGATGAGGTGTAAGAAGAAGCCCTTTTACGTCTTAGCGAACTCCGATATATCATTTCTACTACGGCTGAAAGAGAGTAGTTCTCTGATCGGTTACGTACAGGGCCGATTCGAATGAAGTCCTTTTCATCGAAGATAAAACGCTGGACTTACAAAAGTATTTCTGGGGGTGGGGGAGGGGGGAGGGAAGAGTTGAAATTCTTTGTCTACACCAGTGCAACTGCCGGAAATAAAATTTTTATTTGCAAGCGTTTGGTAAAAAAAGGCTGCTAAAGAAAAAAGTAGAAACGAAGCTTTACAATTGCATAACTCCAGCACTAAAAGCTAACTGATGAAGCATTTCTGCATCTTGCAGATGTGTCTGAACCTGAGCAAGTGTGGTACCTAAGTTTAAGCAGCTCTCGTATAGTTGTTGCGATGTGTATACGAGGGTTATACAAAAATGTTTATTCCCAGATTAGCGTCAGATTGGACAGCATTGCATACAGATAAATTTTATCAGATGTAGATATCTCTGTAGGCGAAGTCAAGACCTTTTTTTTAAATTGATATCTCGGATAACTGTTGCCTCGATACTTGCGCACTGAAATTTGGAGATTTTAATTTTTTTTTTTCTGAAATGTGGCCTTAAACGAAACCATGTTTCTCAGGACCGGTAGGTATGTACTTTAAAGCTTTAAATGCGAAATAATCTCAGTAAAACAGTACAGTGGGCGTACGGCATTGGTGTACAGCTTTGCAGTGCGGCGTTGGAGATGGTGTACGCCGTTGGGCTGCTGTTCTGAAGGTCGCTGGTTCGATACCAGTCGCGGCGACCGTATTTTGGTCGCTAGAACAAAAAACACCTGTATACCGTGCACCTCCCGCAGTTTAAGAGAACCCATTGCGGTCAAGATTAATGCAGATCGTACTTCGATATACATCCACGCTCCGCACTTAGATCGCGGTTCTGGCTCGTGTAAAACTTAGTAGGGTGACAGTTTGGGTTGTTTCGTGTGCAAGCCGTCTGTGACCCTCAGCGTAAAGAAATTAATGTTTTTGTTAGGCAGTGGCCCGCACATGCGGTGGCCACCGCGATCTCACGCACTGTGTCTAATCTTGCTTACTCCCACTTTTTTAATCTCGTTTTTTCAGATTCTGATAAGTTATGCCAGTGTTAGTCATTGCACGTGTTGATCTTGGCCCTTGGCCTTAGGTGCCACCGTTCCCTTCATGTATATAACTGTTTCTGTTTTTTCGCAATAAACCTCAGTTTGCAAGTAGGCGCCTGTTGTTTGTCCGCCCTAATGCACGGCTTCCTTTTAGCGCTTAACCCTCGTCAATTGTGTAAAACCGCTTAGAATTTCGTGAAACAAAAAATTCTTACCGCCCAAGATACCGGGTCTGTCGTCGTCGTAGTCACCGCTGGTTTCCTTCTTCAGTGCTGGTCTGATTGTCGCATCTGAAATTGCAGAATCGCGTAATCGCACCGGCCTGCGCTCTCTTTTGACAAGCAGTGATACAAGGCTCGCACTACGCATGCGCCAACATCTAGAAGGACTCCCAGTTGGGCGTGTTGGTATACGTTCATGGTGGTAAAGCGCTTCTAAGAACGGAGACTGCGTCCTGTGTTCTTCGGAAGTCTCCTTTCTTAGCAGCGCTTTACCACCATAAACGTGCCCCTACAGCCGATTATACCGGAGCCGCTAACGTTATTCGCGGCCGCAGCCTTCGAAATCAGACGAGAGAGGCGTGGGAAAGAGGACACTCGAGTGACGAGTGAGAGGGGAACTCAGGGCGTCCACTTGTTATTTACAGCAATCATACGAAGCCACCGTAAAATTAAGCGTAAGCTAAAAAAGATCTTCGAGAAAAACCTAGACTCCTACGCACCACCAGCAGAAAGAAGCACAAGAAAAGATGGTGCTTATTTCTTGTGCTTCTTCATGATTCTTCTTTCTGCTGGTGGTGCTTGGGCGTCTAGACTTTTTTCTCGCAGTTATGTACCAACTAACCAAGCGACAAGTTCTGCTAAGCTAGAAAGATCATTGGATGAATTGCCGGTGCCTTTCAAGAGAAGCCCGTAATCTGCATTAGAGCTTGTTGTGTTTGAGTGTATGTACCATAAAACAAAAACTGAATGATTAAGTGGTTGAATGAATTAATGAGTGAATTATTAGGATACAGGAGAACTTGTTCATGATCTAGTCGGTTCTCGCTGCGTGACATAAAAGCCGCTAAAATGACACAAATTTTCGCCTGCCCCGTCCCCAAGAGCGCGGACAACCTTACCTAAGGTAAGCGGTACGCCCCTCCCTGCCCCCCGCCCCCTTCCAACCCTCCACCACCAGTAAAAAAAATCCTGGCCCCACCCCTGTTGCGTAACAACTAGATACCCTTACCTGTCGTGGTTGTGTACACCTCAGCTGCATCACCTGCACAGATAAGGGAACCCACATTTTACAATGCCACGAATTAATTGGTTAGGGTTAGAATAAACTTATCTACACTATTATCTCCAAAACCGTATTAGTCTGGTTAAAAGGCTTATAACGTTACGGAATGGTTAGATCATGTTGTGTGTTCGCGGTACGCGTGCATTCGTAAACAAGAGTGAGTGAGTGAGTGAATAAACTTTATTACAAGATCCGGCATGTTTGTGGTCCAGGCTAGACCGCACAGGTATACACCAGGAGACCTTGTCTCCCTAAAGAGGTCTTTTTTTTTGGAATAAACGCAAAACCGATATTGCGTTCAGAAATTAAATTCAAGGGAAGATATAAAGCCATATTTCAATTAACTAGTGATGCCAAGGCGTCTGGATAAAAGAGCTTTTTTTTGTTTTTGTTATCCAGTGGCTGTGACAATTCCACGATGTTCAGAACGATACGTCAACAATCGAAGTTCGAGATTGTAGAATGAGTTCTTTTCTACATCCCTGTCGCATACTGCCAGTGAACCTTGCGAAAAATCTGCCTATATTCGTTTCCTCATGTCCTCTTAATTGCGCCACCCTCAAATATGCCTATTATTGCTTGTATTTGATAATACGGAACTCTTATTTCCAAGCACGCGTGAGGGCCCAAGTGAGAATCGGCGTATCCATATATGTATACGCATGAAATCGCTTGACACTAAAAAAAAAAGTGCACTGTAAGTTACTGAAATGAAGCTTAGAATAATAGATGGCTGAGCTAGTTTGTACGCATTCATGTTAAAAGACTGGGCGTGCAAACACGGACGCAAGAAAAGAAGTCAAGAACAAGTACTCATTTGTCAAGAACAATTACTCAACTGTTCGTTACTCATAAAATGGATGGAAAAACTTCATTAATTGTCGTGTGAATCAACGACCCGGTCTTAGGTCTCCCATGTCGGCACCGCGAGGTCATGCCTGTCCGCCGCTTCATGGGCCTGCTGGACTGCCCAGATTTGATCGGTGAGCTTGAAACTGCGCAGGGTGGCTTCCCACCTCGCCGAGAGAAAATCGGAATTAATACCTTTGACTTTAGCTTCGCATTCACAGTAAGCGTAGCTACGTCTGTCTGGCGGACGTTACCGATACTGGTGTGATCGATATAAGCGCAGATTCGGTGATATATGGCAGTGAATTGGGATAAGCGTTACTGGTAAGACATGTGTTTGGGCAAGTTGGCTCATTCTTGATGCGAGACAAAGGAGCGCTAAAGAAACGGGGACGCAAACAAGATAACACACAGATGGTTTGTTTGGCCTGGGTGGCGCTTCCTTCCTTTTGAGTTGTCTACGTTTCGACTTTAGTAAACTTGCGCAAGTACCATTCTGAGCAGGTTTAAAGCAAGAGTCAGGTGGTGTGATGATCTCGGACGATCTCTATCGCCTTTGGGTGATAGGCAGCTGTATCTCCATTGTTGTGTGGCAGTGTGTGGTGTTTACGGTGAGGTATCGACACTTTTGTTATGGGTGGCTGTGTCACGAATGCGATCACCCAGGCCGGTTGCTGTTATAAATCTTCATGTTGCTTCAAATATCCTCAGTTGAAAGTTGAGCGCCTGTCCTGTGTGTCTCTTGTATGCGTATCTGTTTGTTTTGCGATTCTTTGTTCTGCGTCAAGATGAGTGTTCGTATCAGCTGACACCTCCTGACACTTTTGCCATTCCGGGACGTCCTTCTCTGGTAATGAGGAATAAAAATAATTAATGAATAAAAAATGAGAGAAATGAACATGAAATCAGCTTGTGCATACCGAGGGTGACGTCGGCAACGTCGTGCGGCTCTTCTTCGCCGGGAGGGGGCGTCGGTAGCCGCGCCGGCTGGTGGCCGTGTTCGACGCCGTGATCGCCATCTTCGTCACCGCGTCCGGACAGCCGCGGCGGCATCATGCCTTCCTCGAAGCTCATTCCGTCGTCGTCTTCGTACTCGTACTCCTCGCCATCGGGTGTTTTAACCATGGGCTTGGGTGCTGGCTCGTTTTCGACTACGTGGCGACCTCCGGCTGCACCGGGACCGCCAATTGCTACGCTGCTGCCGGTGACGATTCCGGATGCGCCACCTGGGGTCGTCGTTGCGCTGGGATTCGGCTTCGGCTTGGCTTCCGACGTGGCTGCTTTCGTCTGCAACGCGTGTGCATCTTGCTATGGGTGGTGTGTGAAACAATGTGGCTATAATGGGCTTCCGGTTCCCAAAATTTATTTCACCGCTTGCAGTGTATAAAAATAGGGCCTTTGTGATTTGTAGCTGGTACTGAAGGATAACTCGCCGGGGACGAGACAACATCTATTGAAAGGTGAACAAGAGGGTAGCGGATGTGGAAGTTGAATTACACTTAAGGCGACCAGGAAATAACAATTGATGCACAGCTGCCCAAAGTCGGCGGAAAAGACAAAAGTGAGAAGCCTGACAGAAAGTTACGACAAGGCGTTTCGATTAGCCAGTTGCATTATGCCAGAAAGTTACAACAAGCCAACCCTACAGCTAGGGAACTTGTCCGCGTCAAGTAGCTTGGCACAGAAAAGTTGGCTCTAGTGTAAGACATCGCTCGTTTGACCATACGGTTGATCATGTAACCGTATGTCTTGTTTCGGTTGCATTTAAGCGTGCCTTGTAAACTCGGCTTAAAACGACACGCAAGAGAAATATTACATTGGCAAATTGCTTTATAATGCAGCGCCTACAACTCCCACTGTGAGAGCGCGTAATCTATAGGCTAGACAGAAAAGGCGCAGAGAGGAAAGGCAAGTAATGCCTACATTTTCCAAACACCAAAAACGCGGAAATTCGCCAGTCTAAATTTGCTGAAGCTCAGAATGGAACGACGCGTTTTTTAAAAATTATTATTAAAATTATTTAGGCATACACTGTCTGTGTTGAAAGGACTACTCGGCCTGACTAAGATCCATCCACCCATACACAAGCTCAGGAGTAGTTACAGAAGAAAAAATAGCAAAAATAGCGAAGACAATAGTAAACAGTAGCAAAAATTGTCAAGAATACAAAACAATAGGAAAAAACAAGCAAAAAAATTGTTTAGCTCTTGTCAAGATGTAGGTGTCACCTTATTTTGTGCGGACCTCCAACCCGATGTTGGAAATCAATAAACAGGCGCATTGCCCATAAAGAACTTTGCAAAGACTGCACTTATTGCATGTCATGCAGTCGCACTAACCTGCTCAAGGTCTCGGCGGTGCGGTCGCTCTGTCGGAACCGGAATCGGCAGCTTGGCCACGACTATGGCTGGAGGTGGCGGCTTACCAGCTACTGCGGGCTTCCCTGTCGTAGCTGCAAGCGGTGGCTTGCCGGACGCAGTTGAAGGTTTGCCAACTACCACCGGTGGCGATGGCTTACCAGCCATAGCCGGAGGCCGTGGCTCGGCGTATACAGTTGGAGGTGGCCGTTCAGCCGGTACGGGTGACGGCTTGCCAGCTATCGAGTGAGGCGGTGGCTTGCCGGATATGGTTGGTCGTGGCGACTTCGCTGCTCCCGCTGGCACACCGTTCTTGGTCGGGCCCGGTGTCGGGTGCACCGTCGACTCAGTCGGTTTCCTTAGGCTTGCATCGACTGTCGGCACGGGGTGACGCTTGTCGCGGCGAGCCTCGTCTGATCGCCCCAGGCCATCACCCACGTTGGCCCGTGGCGCTGTAATCGTCGCGTTTACGGCCTGTCAGCATTCGGATATGAAGCGGCGTACATATTACAGTGGAACCTCGAGCGTTATAATGAAGTGGCACCGGGACTATAAGTTAGTTCGTTATATCCGATATTCGTTGTAGGGTAGGGATAAAAATCGGCTCTGTCAAATCGGCAATCTAGCTCGCGCAAATATCGTAGATAGAGAAGCGCATTATTAAGGCGAAAGCCTTAGATGCCTCATCAAACACGAAAATTCACCGTCGGTGTCGGCGTCCCTCGGTGTCGGCGTCAGCACGAGTGATGCAAAAAAAACATCATGTGAGGACGTCACGACGTCACAACTCGACAAAAGTTGTGACGTCATCTTGAGGTCATTATGCCGTCACATAAAGTACCGTCACATGACGACGTCGTCACACAACATCGTCGATTGGTCAAAGGCGGGTGATCACGGAGTCAGTGCAAAGCCAGGTGACGTGCAGAAAGCTTTCAATGCCTCCGATCCTGGAGGTAATGCAAAACCACGTTAAGTGCAAAAAGCTTTTCGGAGGGGGGTGGGGTATGATCAATACACCGACTCGTAAGAAAAAGAACATGGCTTTCGCCTTCGAGTCGTCTTCGGCGAATGCATAAGGGACCCTTGTTAGTTTTTTGAGACTTCAAACCCCCTATAAACGAGGTAACCCTTACCTATATCCTTGTGGCATTTCAAACTAAACAGACCGGAACATCAGAAGGTGAAATTACAATAGAGCAATGTTCATTTTACAAAGCCGGCCTGCGGCAACAATTATTTGAACAAGGATGTGATTGATAATTGTTGGCGCGCTTTACGTCCCAAAATCACGCTATGATTATGAAGAACGTCGTAGTGGAGGGCTCCGGAAATTTTGACCATCTGGCCTTCTTTAACGCGCACCTAAATTTAAGTGGCCTCTAGCATTTCGCCTTCATCGAAATGCGGCTGCCATGGCGGAATACGATCCCGTGTCGCCCTTAGGTTCAGCACTCGAGCACCATAACCACTAGAACACAACAGCGGGCGATTACTATTATAAGAACCCATTATTAAAACAACTTTAGGAACAACAAATTAGCCGAAGAGCATGTCACATCAAATAATTTTAATAGACAAGAGCTATACATTATCAACAAGACATGTGCCTAGCGCTTAGCGGTTTTATTGATATATGTGGTACGACTTACGAGTGGTACTTATGAGCGTATAAGTGGTATGGCTTGGTGTTCACTCACCAATGACAGTGGTCCCGGAAGGCGAACCGGTCTTCGGAGTCTGGACCCCGGTGTCTCCACCTGAAGGTCTCCGGAGAGTCTCATCGTCCAGAGAGGGTGCTTTGCGAGTCTTAGGCGTCGCCGAGCTGCTCCGGGTCGCCCTCGTCCGCGATCGGCGACGCTTTCTTACAGGAAAATCCAAGAAATTTATGTTCGCTGCAAATCCGAATAAGGTTGAAGCTCAGGGGAAATATGGAATCTTGAAGCGATAGAAAATTGAGGCAGCTTGGCACCAGTGGCGTAGCCAGGGGGTGGCACACCGACACCTTGTGTTCCAAGGATTTTTCATGTTCGCTTCAAGGAACATAAAAGTTGCGCACTCGCGAAGTAACGCAAACCTTATGTGATGATGGGTGATGTAAAGGTAATAGAAGATTACGAGCCAATCCGCTCTGTGAATTTGAATGAGCAGCGAAGATGTTCTGCACACGACACAGAGGCCACGAAGAATTTCAAGCCATAGCAGGTCACACACCCTGCAACTATATTCAAATTGTCTGTCCAGAAAGTCCCTTTTGAATCTAGCGTATGCTGGTTTTCCACTTGAGCAACATGGTACGTGTGTCTGTCGTCCTTACCATGTGTAAATCGTGCAATACATCTTGACAATGTAGTACTTCACGCGATAACCTCTACGTGAAATATGACCCTCTGTCGTGCTTGCTTGCCATGTGTTACTAGGGTATATAACACGTCTCAACATTGTGCGTTGTTGGGCGAGTTAACTCGTACTTCACAGATATTATTTTAAATTATTTCTAAAATAATTTAAATATTATTTAAATTTAATATTATCTAAAAGTTATTTTAGACAGTAGAGAATTTTTAGAAAACGCCTGTGGCAGATGACATAATTGTAGTGCTTGAGTTCGATTTCTCCATAGTTAGCTCTAAACTGCAGTGCACAAATTCATTGATTCATTCATTCATTCATTCATTCATTCATTCATTCATTCATTCATTCATTCATTCATTCATTCATTCATTCATTCATTCATTCATGTGCCCATGAACAGTTCTAGCTCTAGTCACAATGTAAAGCAGTCACAATGTAAAGCGCTTGCGAAAACCAGGACAAAAAAGAACAGTGAATTTATACAGGAATAACTAATCAGAATATGTTCACTTTCTTCTTAGAGGTCTAATATGAAACATTCGCAGTACTCATCCACTGAAGTAACATGAGCTAATACAGCACATACAGCACACAATTCGCTCCCAGCATGCGATGCCGCGTACGCAACAAACCTATTGTTTCCATTTCAGCGCTGTCCGGTGTCGTCCTCACGGACGGCGAGGCGGTGGCGCTGCGCGCAGTGATGCGCGCTGTCGCTTCTCTGTTCGTGGCCTGTCCTGCGTTCAGACATAGACCAATCGTAACCCGTATGGCGCTCGGTGAACACATACGATGTTATTGACTCTGTTGACTGTAGCCACATCAAACTTACTAAAGAAAGATGCACCCGTAGCATCCGCGCTTCCCAAAGGCGGCGTCGATGGCCAACTTTATGAAAGCCTCATCAAACGCGAAAACTGACCGTCGGTGTCCACGCGAGTGGTGCAAAAATTCATCATCACGCTGAAGTCACCATACGACGTCATCATGACGTCACAATGGTCCAATATTTATGACGTTTCATGACGTCACTATGGTGTGACAACGTGACGTCAAATAATGACGTCATCACATGACATCGTCATTTGTTCAAAGGTGGGCCGATCAGGGAGGCAGTGCAAAACCAGATGAGGTGCAGAAAGCTTGCGATGCTTCCGATCCTGGAGGCAATGCAAAACCACGTTAGGTGCCGAAAGCGTTCGAAAGAGGGCGGTGTAAGATCAATACATCCTGAGACATAATACATCGACTGAGAAGTAGTAGAAAATGGCTTTCGCCTTCGAGTCGTGTTAGGCCGCTTAGGCGAATGTATGACGGACCCTTCTGCAATTTCTTTTCTTTCTGCGTGTTTTCTCGGTTGCCAAGCATCTTCTTGTCGCAGCACTGGCGTTTTGGGTATTGCGAAAGAGCCATTTATTAATGCTAGAATGTGTCGTTTCTAACGCGATAGCGTTAAAGAGCTCGTTTAGCAGAAATTCTGGTGTCGGCGGAGGCGACGTCGTTGAATGTGAGCGAAAAATCAGCGTTGTCCGTGAGCGAAAATTCGAGGTAGATACAAATAAAGATAGGAGCCGGATGGCGTCCGCACTCTGGCTTTCAGTGTGGCACATTTTAGTTCTCCACCGAGTAGCGAAGGTAAACCAGCGATTGGGAAGGCGATACGAACACGGTCCGATTACGTTATCGCGTTCTACTCATTTGCGTGGCAGAAGCGCAGAATCGCGCCAGGCGTCAAAACATGTGAATTGCGTAATGAATTGGTGTTTCAAAGGACCACCCAATACAAAGCGCTCAGACATAATTAATCCTCATTGTCAGCAACAGCATCAACAAAGTGTGCAGCTGCGAAGATGCGCGCGTGTTGCCTTACGGACCCGAAGTGGGTACCTCGCCGATTCGCAAAAGGAAGAATTATGGCGTAGTGGGCACTTCGTAACTGTACTTGCAGTAGGCATTCTAGGATAGTTTGAAATGGCCAATGCTACCTGCACAGACGTTCGTTTGCTTGCGGCACGGTGGAGGCATCCACCGAGAACCGGCTAGCAATTGAGAAAGCGATGTGCACAGGGCCCGATTGCGTTATCGCGTTCTACTCTTGAAGGCGAAGCTCAAGCGTCCTTAAGTATTTTTATCTTTGTTGTCCTTTTAAGATAAAACTAGGGAATCAAAAGCGAAATCAAGACGAGAAGGGGTTAGCTGAAAGCGACGTGATGTGACGGAACGGATTAGATAGATAGATAGATAGATAGATAGATAGATAGATAGATAGATAGATAGATAGATAGATAGATAGATAGATAGATAGATAGATAGATAGATAGATAGATAGATAGATAGATAGATAGATAGATAGATAGATAGATAGATAGATAGATAGATAGATAGATAGATAGATAGATAGATAGATAGATAGATAGATAGATAGATAGATAGATAGATAGATAGATAGATAGATAGATTTACTACATTCTATTCATCGCGGAATGTAACTGCTACGACCAACAATCGCACCCGCGACGTCGCGATCAGCAGGATCATGCCGCAGGGTAATAATTTGGTCCGTAGCTTGATTCCGGTGAAATTCATGTTTATTAGGGAAAAATGAAGCTGGCACAAGCACTCCCTTCTATTCTCAATTTGAAGGTCTAGCGCGTTTGTCATCTACTAGTGCATCTACTAGTGTCAGTACTAGTGCATCTACCTGTGTCCGCTTTTTTTTTGCACTAGTAGAAATTCGAATTTCAGCGCGAAACCATAGCGAACAATCCATCCTTGGGGATGGTTAAACGTTAGCACAATATTCTGATACAGTTGAAAAATCCGTACTCACTCGGTTGCATATTCATATGGAAAACTGCAACAGTTGTCGGGTCCTCTGCTGCTAGCGAGAAAGAGAAGAAAAAAATAATTACAGCAAATATTAGCCGAAGAAAATTATCATTGCCAATGCCTGCGGCCACTCGACGACACTTTCTCAGCGCCGTGAAAACGCGCCAAGCGTCTAAAAGCGCTGACGTGCACGGAGCAGGAGGAGGTGTACTTTATCTCAAGAGGGAAGCGTCCGGTATGCGGAGGGAGCAGAGGAGCCTACCCGGCGTAGGTCTCCGCTACCCTCTTGGCAGGCCTGTTCCCGGGGGGGGGGGGGGGGGGGGGAATGCTAGCCTTCTTCCCCACCGTAATCGTGTGTGTGTGTGTGGGGGGGGGGAGGGTGTATTTCACCAACAATAAATAATGAAAATCGTGTTTTTCGAAAATTGCCAAGGCCTTCAGCAAGTGCCCCCCTTCGCCCGAAAAAAATTCCTGGCTATATGCCTGCCTCTTGGCCCAATTCGCGATCTGGTCCTGGATCCCGGGCGCCGAGCTGAACTTGGCAGCCCCCCACTGCTCCTTACTATTACCATGAAGCAGTGGGCTCTGAGTACACCCCGACATAATATGATCCAGATTGGCTCTTTGATGACAGAAAATGCGTAAGGGGGAGGTATAGTATATCGCAGGGTGCATATGAGGCGGAAAGAGGTGGTAGGAAACGTACGGAAGTTCTTGAGTTAACCGTCAGCGTTATGTAAAAAGCCGCCAAGCGTCTGAAAGCGCCTTCTTGCACGCCGAACATTCTTAAAGGCATTCCATTCCGCCTGATGAGGGATACGTGTACGTGGCGTAGTGATTAGAGCTTGGGGTTTCAATAGTTCAAATGCCGAGGTTGGAACATTTTTATTTGTTTTTAGCCAATGTACACAGCGGTCCACTGTTCAAGGGAACATCGGAACGCGTGGCGTCTGTTTGGAGCCACCGCCGGCCGGCTGCTGCAGCGAGTTTCGCGCAGGCGCAGTGCGCATTGTAGGCGGTGCTCTCTCGTTCACACCTCCGACTAGTACCGGTCGCGCGAATATTTGCGACTGGCGACCAAAACGCGACTAAACGCGTCCGATGTTCACACATGCGTGCGACTTATTCCCGTCGCCACACAGAATTCACGTCCTTTCGCATATGGCTCGCGTTCCCATCGCCCCGTGAAATAAGCCGACGTCCTGTTCCTGCGCATCTGATTGGTTCAGAGGTTTGCGACTGCAGACGCGCTACTGAAAAATCGAGCAGCGAGCGACTGAGCCAAAACAGTCGCTTTGCGACCAAAAGCGGCTATTTGCGACGAATCGCTTTGCGACTAACTTTGTCGCGCGACCGGTTTTAGTCGCAAGTGTGAACGAGCCTTCCGCTGCCGCGCATCGAATCGTCACGAAGCATACAGTTCACTCGTCGGAAGAGCACTATACACGGTGCTCACTGCGCCTGCGCGAAACTCGTTGCTGAAGCCGGCCGGCAGTGGTGCCAAAAAGACACTAGGCGCTGTGCATTGCGCGGATAGAGAACATACCGCAAAACTCGTTCAAGTTTTTAGAGCAGGGTTTCGAGTAGACCGAATCACCTGATATATCGAACAACTCTGGCGACCCTGTTCGTCGTACCCGTATTTAACTATACAGCCGTGGTCGCTCAATACTTGGTCCCTCAATAGCCATGGTCCCTCAGTACACAACGGGAGTTTTATAGCTATGCTGAAAGCCTGTAACCAAGCTATCTTTTATAACATTACAGTTGAACCTCGTTATAACGAACACTGATATA
Source organism: Rhipicephalus sanguineus (assembly GCF_013339695.2). NCBI lineage: Eukaryota > Metazoa > Arthropoda > Arachnida > Ixodida > Ixodidae > Rhipicephalus > Rhipicephalus sanguineus. The sequence continues at coordinate 17,980,597 of NC_051185.1, forward strand.
GGGAAATATCGGTTATAGCGAACTAAATATGAACTTCGTTTGGTAACGTTTCACTTGGGTGATATCTTTTTATAACGAAACTTAAAACGCGAGAGCCGCCGCGATATCGGCTGTATAACGAGGAAACATTTCGTTTGGCGATGCGCGGAACTCGACAGGTAGCACAAAAAATCAAAGTAAATATCGAAAGCCAATTCACAGCCACATTAAAGGACAATTCACAACCAGTACCGCAGGCTTGCTTTGTCAAAGGAACCTTTTCCTCTTACGGTCTATTTAGCTTGAAATGCTTCAAGGAGAGATGTAACGATTACTTTGTTTATAAGGGGTTTGAATCCTTGAATAATGTATTTTTGTACGAGCTAGATTGCCAGTTTGTTAGAGCGGATTTTTATCTCTACTGCTACAACGAATATCGGATACAACGAACTAATTTCTGGTCCCGGTGCTACTTCGCTGTAACGAGGTTCGGCTGTATTTGAATTACTATATACGAAGGTCCAGACAAGACACAAGTTCAGGGGAAGATGGAGGCTTGGAGCGATGAGAAATCGTTGAAGAAGGAACATTGGCTCCAGCGACATTCCCCGTTCACTGAATTCCCATAGATAAAGGTTTCTAAGTGCGTAGCACTTTAGGGGCCCGCTTTGTCGTTCATCCATTGTCTCACGTCGCGTGGTCACGCAGTGGTCAACACGGGCCTAAAACAAGGCTAACAATGCTCAAAATCAGTGCTAAGTGAACTATAACGGGGTCTAAAATAACAAACTACAGAAACAGCCAAGAATTAAATCGCGATAATTTATTCAAAATCCCAAAAAAAGACGCTTCTGAAACTTCCGGCTGGTACCCGTGCCGCGCAAGAGAGGGCGCCGCCGCCTCGGCAAGCGCGCGATTGTCGAGGCGGTGGCAAGCGCGCGATTGCCAATGGAATCGCTGGGTTACCCGTGCTACGCGCTTCCTCGGGTTTCGCGATAGTGGAGCTGCATTAGGCGCCGGGTCGAGAACTACACCGGGGCCTACACAAGAATGACATTGGAGCAGGATTTAGCGTGCGATTCAGGACTGCACCCGGATCTACGCAAGAACTATACGTTAACGCTACATTAACCGCAGAATTAGCGCTGGATTTTTTGTGCAACAGCTCGTACCGCGTTGTTCGCTGACAAGTGGCGACCCGATGGTGAGCACCGAGACGACGAGAACGGTCAACGCCAGTGCACCGACAGCGGCGGCCAGGTAGATGCGAAAGGTAACCGCAGCATCCTTCTTGGAAAAGTCGCTGTGTGCAACAAAAATAACACGCCAAGGCAATGAGGAAAGATGAACGGTATCTACAATGCTCGTATCATAAATAACACAAGAATAGGCGAAGAAAGACAGCTAAATACGATACCAGCGCATTTCGACACTTACGAGCTCGGGACACCTAAATGGAGCGGAATGGAGAAATGAAAAAAAAAAAAAAAATGAACGCTGACAGGTAATATACAGTTCATACACTTAACTGCATATGACGAATGAGGCAACTATAGTCTGGAATACTCACTGGATGAGCTGGCTTTTCGATGTAGTACTGTGGAGAGAGCAGGATAATCTTAACGCAATAGAAAAAAATGTCGGATTAACCGTACCTCTCGAAAAAAAAATATGTTCGTATTATCGCGTATTTCGTACGAACGAGAAGCATAAGAGGCTCGATCTTCTTTTCTATGAGTTAAGTACGATCGTTCGTACTCTTTAGAGCAGGCCGGGGTCGGCAACCTTTTTGAGCCGGAGGGCTGAGTTGAATGAAGGCGGCACGGCGGGAGCCGCACCGCAAAGCAGGACGTGGGGGGGGGGGGGGGGTCTTTGCAGGCAAACAGAAAAAATTCGGCAAATTAACAATGGTGAGTGTACAAAAGTGGACTGGAATAGAAATCATGTTTATTTTCAGCAGGCACGGCACAAGATTGCGATATAAACGTAGGTTACAAGCAGAAAAAGAAATTCCGCAAGTTACACGCCGTTACAACCTTCGGACAGCAAAGCTGTAAGCGCGTGAGTGTATGTGATTGGCTAGCGAGGTCACGTGTATCGTGGTCATCATCAACCTTTAGCATCCGCATCAGCATCTGCATCATTTAAAGCCACGTCGTCATCATCATCATCATCATCATCATTTCGTTTCATTTACCTCATCATTCACTCGCCCTCTGGTCACGTGAAATGCGTGACGCCTACTAATACCACTACCATTACTACTACTACTATTACTACTACTACTACTACTACTACTACTGCTCCTCCTGCTGCTGCTGCTGCTGCTGCTGCTACTACTACTACTACTACTACTACTACTACTACTACTACTACTACTACTGGTGCTGCTGCTGCTGCTACTACTACTACTACTACTGGTGCTGCTGCTGCTGCTACTACTACTACTACTACTACTACTACTACTACTACTACTACTACTACTACTACTACCACCACCACCACCACCACCACCACCACACTACTAGTACTACTACTACGACGACGACGACATCACAGGGTAGACCAATTTCCAACTCATTCACAAACCACATTCACAAACAACCCTTATCCTTATCTCATGCTTTCCTTAAGTTTCTGAACTTTGTATGTCCGTTATAAGGACACAAAAATGGTAATAGGGCAAAATATACCTACGAGATTTGTTTGGAAGTACTGGCTTACTTTGTCTATCAAGCGCACTTGAGGCACAGAATCGATAAGGAAAACGCGAGAAAAAAATGAGGTTGGTTTGTGAACATGGGTCTAAGACCGCCCCACTGGAAAAAAAAAAAATCATTCGGTTCGTGTTTTCGCATATTAAGTATCCCGCTCCTGCTTTCTTTCTTTCTTTTTTTCTAAATTAAATGGGCACAGCCATCAGGGTTGTTCAATATTCATAACTGAACGCATAGACTCAGAACAATGGGGGATGGCGTGGGAGCGAAAGTGAAGACGGGAAAGAAGTATCCAGCGTTTTATTTACAGGCCAAACGAAAAACTTAGCGATGGCAGGGAGAGAGATGACAGATAAAGATTAACAGCGTTGCTCGCTGCACGTATCGAAGCGAAGCGAGCCATAATGATCTCCAGGCGGCATGCATAAATTATTCCCTTCTCGTGTTTTGCCACGCCCCACTTTCATTACGAAACTCGGTCGGTCACGAAACGTAATTGAGGTTTCATTTTTCCTCCCTCTAGCTCGCTTGAAACGCGCCACATTGTTTTACTTCGATCCTGTCATTTTTTTTTTATTTCTACAGTTTTCTCTGTAGATCGGTCAACTCTAAGCACAAGAGCGTTAATCCGTACCGCCAGGGATGGCAAAATTACACTTTAAAAGTAATTAAGTCACATCACTGATTTCTTCTCCGAAATTTGTAAATGTAATTAGGTAAATTACAATTTACAGATGGTCGAAAGTAGTGACATAACATTACTATTACTTCATTAATACTTTATTTCTTTTTTTTCTGTCTTCATAGATGGTACAACTCTAGGAACAAGCGTATTAATCCCTACCGCAAGAGATCGCAAAGGTTACCCTTGAAAGTAATTAACTTACATTACTGATTACTTCACTAATTTTTAGAAGTGTGAATAAATTAATTACAAGTTACAGCTGGCCGAAAGTAGTGACATTAGATTGCTATTACCATTGAAAAGTAATTAAATTACTTTGAAATTACATGAACAAGTTTTATAACTCATGCATAACTCAGGGGACATTGATTGTTACCTTGAAGTTCAGTGTAGTAATTGTGACGTACATTTTAAATGGATTAAAGCGGATTAAAAAATCACCCTTCACGTCGGTGGGAAAGTGTGATTTTTTTTGTCCAGTTTAATTCACTTACAATTCACGTCATAATTACTACATGCAGTTAAAGGCGACAATTAATTACCTCTATGCTTTCCTTGGCCTAATTATCTTTTGGATTCGTTTGGTTGCGTCCAACAAGAAACGAACTTCTTCGAAAAAAAAAATCCCTTCTTTCGTTCATGCACTAACTCATGTAACACTTTATTTGCAGCACATGCACGTTAAAAGTTGATATCTTTGTTTGCGTTAAAATTTAAAACCCTCAAATTAACTTGTCTTTTTTAGTTTTCCTTCCTTTTTGGTCAATTTCTTATGCCACAAGGGAAGCGGACCCGCTATATTTCTAATTAGAAGTAATTTGGAAGGTAATGAGTAATTTTCTGTAAATTACTTCATTACGTTACCCATTAAAGAAAAAACGTAATTTCCCTATGTAAGGTCCGGCGTGTCGAGAACGGGGGGGATAGTTGTGTCTTTCCCCAAAAGGCGGCTTCCAAGAAGGCAGCCTCGGAGTCGAGGCTCGAAGCGCAGCGACGCTCGGTTCGAGTGTAGGAAGCGCGGGGACAAAAGAACACTTGCCAGCTGCCCATACCGTTCGAACAAAAAGACGCGCCCTATTGACCATCGGTTTAACGACCAACGCAGCGGCCCGCAGCCCGCGGGGGGTCCGGGAAGCAGTGCGAAGGGAGCCAAGACTGGGACGTCAATAAATCTCGCATAGGATCCGTGAACGCCTGTCGACAGAGACGAGATGTCGCCGAGTACGGTGCACGTGGCCCAGTAAATCTCGCAAAGTGTCTGTTAAAAGCCTGTCAACGGATACGAGAGGTTTCTGAGGAAGGGATGGCATGGCTCCGCTAGTTAACCGGCCGCACAGTGTATGAACACGGTCAGGGTAGTTGAACGACGCCACCATCGTGTATGTTTTTTTGAGTGCACTTCTGAGAATGTCGTTTGCCGGACGTCTTCCACGTCTCTCTCTCAGGCAGGGGGCTGAAAAGGCTTCAGAGAGAGAGGGTGGAGGCCTCCGGCAGACCAATTTACAGTTGACCCAATAAGCGGTCTGAGGGATTTTGATTTGCCGTGGGGAAAACTGGGAGGAGCAATGTTGGGGTTAAAACCTGGCTCCCGGCTCCTCACGAGGGTTCTTGTCGCAGGAGCGGTGCTATGCACTTGTCGGCTCTGCCGAGTTATATTGCGAAAGTTCCAATGTACATAGCTGCCATGTAACCTTGTATATATACCCTGTATATAAATATCGAGTTGTTTTGCAAAGAAAGGAGTCGTCTCCATCCTTGAGAAGTGTGAACAACTCCGATATGAGGCAAGGCAGCTACGGCCAACCTTCCACTCCCATCTGCAACTGACAGCGGCTACGCAGCTGAGAGAGCTCTGCTCTGGAATCAAGAGGGAGTGGGGAGAAGGTGTGGGAATTTACTGGCGCAGTCGAGACAGGATCGAGACAACGACGACAAGGGACGCTCTGCGTACCAAGGAGATCGTCGTGCTGCGGAGGAGACGCAGGGAGAAGGCCAAGACGTTAAGCGTCAGGCTGAAGCAACGAGGAAGCAAGCCACCGAACCAAAGGAGGCAGCGGTCCGGTAACCATCGATCCAAGCAGGCGGTCCGGCGACACCTCAGGCGACGGCGAGGGTCTGGCGACGGGCAAGGCGTGACAACAGCGAGCGGCGCCTTCACAAGTGGTGAGTCCTCTGGTGTTTTTTTCACCTCAGTGGTACCGCTGCCTGTAATTTTGTGTGTTATGGACACGAGGTTCGCTCATTTGAACCCCGACAGGCGTTCGCCAGCGATGAGGCGTGGGTCAGGGTCGGAGGACGAAAGTGTCCAGGGAAACCCACAAGTGGTTGTCGCGCCGGAGAGCCAGAGAAATGAGCGTTTCGGAGAACTCACGCCAGAGCGCAGGCTGGAGGAGTTGCGGGCTGAGATGGAGAAACTATCGCAAGTCATCAGCGGTAGCACTCGAGACAGCGAGCTCGCGTCCGGCAGGCAGGATCGATGTGGTGAGCTGAGACGCTATTCAAAGGTGCTCACTGGAGTGCTTCCTAAATTTCCAACCGAGGCTGAAGCACCGGTGTGGTTTGAGTCGGTCGAGAGCGCCCTAGAAGCTTACGAGGTGCCGAGGGAGTTTTGGGGACAACTTGTTCTCCCGTTAGTGGCGGAGAAAGTTCAGTTTTTGTCCACACGACTTAGCCCGGCAGAGCACAGAAACTATCAGAAAGTCAAGCAGACAGTTCTTGACGAACTTAAACTGTCGGCAGGTGAATACCTCAAAAGGTTCTTGGGGTCAGGAAAGCGGGCAAACGAAGGCTGGAGACCATTTGCAACGCGCCTTGAGAGCTACCTGCACTTTTACCTTGACGCGAGGGGTGTCTCGACGTTCGAACGGTTAGTAGAGTTATTGGTCGCTGACCAATTAAAGAGAAATCTGTCAGAGGAGGCACTGAGGTACGTGACACTCCAAGGAGGTAGGCAGTGGGTTAATGCGCCGGAGCTAGCCGCGTCGCTGCGCACGTTTGAAGAAGCGCAGGGGATGAACAGCGCGGCGAAGCAGAAGGTGTCGGAGTCGCAGGGCGCGAGCGTTCCCAAACTGGACACACAGCGAAGTTCGCGTGGCGGTGCGAGAAGCCCAGGCGCGGAGACGAAACCTAAGCTTAGGGGCTGTTACGCATGCGGTGCTGCGGGGCATCAGAAGTGGAATTGCCCGATGCGACAGCAACAAACGCCGGATGTTTCGGGTGCTAAGAGCGAAAGCTTAGCGGCACGCGTTTTGGTGGGAGAGCCGGTGGCTGCACACAGTGAGCTTATTCCCGTGTCTCTCGACTGCAAGGATATGCGTATCGGAGCAGTCCTGGACACGGGAGCGGAGATTACTGTGTTGCGGGAGAGCGCGATCCCACCTGAGATGGTGCAGCCAAACGGAACAATTAGCTTAACATCTGCTTTTGGCGAAACCGTGCAGGCAAAGCTAGCGGTGGTTCCGTTAGCGATGTCCGGCGGATGCGGCGTTTGCGCTGACGCGAAGGGAACGGTCCCCGTGCTTTGCGCGCTAACTGACCGGCTGACAGCACGAGCCGATTGCCTGCTGTCAGAAAAAGCGTGGAAATCGCTGAAGGAGGAGTGCGCTTCAGAGAGGACATCGAAAAGCGCAGAGCAAATAGACGACACACAGCTGACGCCCGTTAGCGGCCCGTTGCCCACAGGGAAAGTACGGAAGCTAGATGTCGAGAGCCCTGTCTTGAAAGCTCAGGGGGAAATCGCGACAATGGAGGGGGTAGTCACCCAGGCAGTCGCGAGGAGCGGGGACGACGAGGGCCCTCAGGGTAGCCGCGCGTCGCCCGGTGAAACACAAGCGGCGGGCAAGAAAGAGACAAGCGCGTCGGAGGGATGTCCGCGAAAAAGAGCAGGCCGGCTCAACGCTGCAGATAACCGGGGCGGGACAGGACGGCATTGTTGAGCGACACCGCGAGCGCTCGTGTTTTGTGCGGGTGCCAATAGGGCCCCGAAATCTAGTGCGAAGTGAGTGAGTTGCGCCCGCGTTGCCCGAGAAGTGAATTAAAGGCGTATTCTCCGAGGAGGGAGGTGCGGCTAGCGAGGTAGCATGCGCGCCGATGCCGGCAAGAGCGCATTCCGCGGCGTCATCCCCATCTTATAATATGTCCGTTCAGGTCGGAAAACGGAAGCGCAGCCGAGCCAGCGAGGTTTTTGGGAGGAACAGGGGCCCGCTCGGCGGTGAACCCAACGTGATCTCAGGGAGACAGCGCGAAGATGTTGTGCGGGCGGGTTTTACCCGAAAAAGCAGGTACTTCAAAGGGGAGACGACAGGACAAGCAGACCAGCTTCTCAAGTTGGGGGAGTGCAGTGTGACGCGTCCGTCAGTACGCGACGTGGGGCGCATTGTAGGTTTCAGTTGTCATGCACCTGACCCTGAGAAATGTGCGGTGAGCAAAGGGTTGAGTTCGCCGGCCGCAGAAACGGAGCCCCGGGACGTACTAGGTTTGTGTGGACACTACCTAAGCTACGGGCAAAATTGCGCGGAAGTAGCTAGGCCGCCCACTGAACTAACGGGAGGGCGAGTTCCGAACCGAATTCCGGGTACCGCAGGGGCTGAGGGGGTGTCTCGACGGCACGGAACCGCACTGTGCGAGACAGCGCCATTGATAAGATCAGATCTCGAAAAGCCATATTGGCTCTTCAGAAACGTGTTCGCAGCCGCCACTGAGGCCTGCCTGTCGCAACGCGCGGAGAACGGTGCTGAGACGTCGGTCGCGTTTGAGCGTCACGGGTTTTCTCCAACGCAAGCCCGCGCGACCTTTGCAGTCAGCTGGGATCCGAGAGTTCAGTCTCTGGCTCTTCGACGCATAGATGACCGTGGCCTCTGGCCACCACCCACTATCATCCCTGACGCGAACACACTGTCAAGGGCACCTAAGGGGCGCTGGGGATATGGCAGCGGTGCTTCAGGGGCTGATAAGACGCGAGAGGACTAGGCACGTAGTGGACACTCGTGTAATTAAGAGTGACGTGCGAGAACTCTGAGACATTTGATCAGCACTATGTGTTGAAGTGTGCGTGTTTCAGTGTAGTGTATTTTCTTTGTTCTGTGGCTTTCCAAGCATCGCAAGTTTTCTTGTTGTGTGATTTGCTTGTGTTATTGATTTTACTTGTGTATTCAGTGACCTCGGGTCATATTTCGTTTGTTGGTTTAGTTGTGATGGCGTCCGTTCAGCACAGCTTAGCGGCAGCAGCCGAGGAATTACTGTGCGTGTCGCGGAAACGCCTCTGGCGTTCAGAGAACCGCGAGGTGCGGCCGCGGGCTCGGGTGACGTTTTAGCGCCGTCCCTTTTTTTTGTTGTTATTCACGTAGCTACATTGGAGCGCGTACGTGAATCTTAGGAAGGGCGTGTAAGGTCCGGCGTGTCGAGAACGGGGGGGATAGTTGTGTCTTTCCCCAAAAGGCGGCTTCCAAGAAGCCAGCCTCGGAGTCGAGGCTCGAAGCGCAGCGACGCTCGGTTCGAGTGTAGGAAGCGCGGGGACAAAAGAACACTTGCCAGCTGCCCATACCGTTCGAACAAAAAGACGCGCCCTATTGACCATCGGTTTAACGACCAACGCAGCGGCCCGCAGCCCGCGGGGGGTCCGGGAAGCAGTGCGAAGGGAGCCAAGACTGGGACGTCAATAAATCTCGCATAGGATCCGTGAACGCCTGTCGACAGAGACGAGATGTCGCCGAGTACGGTGCACGTGGCCCAGTAAATCTCGCAAAGTGTCTGTTAAAAGCCTGTCAACGGATACGAGAGGTTTCCGAGAAGGGATGGCATGGCTCCGCTAGTTAACCGGCCGCACAGTGTATGAACACGGTCCAGGGTAGTTGAACGGCGCCACCATCGTGTATGTTTTTCTGAGTGCACTTCTGAGAATGTCGTTTGCCGGACGTCTTCCACGTCTCTCTCTCAGGCAGGGGGCTCAAAAGGCTTCAGAGAGAGAGGGTGGAGGCCTCCGGCTGACCAATTTACATTTGACCCAATAAGCGGTCTGAGTGATTTTGATTTGCCGTGGGGAAAACTGGGAGGAGCAATGTTGGGGTTAAAACCTGGCTCCCGGCTCCTCACGAGGGTTCTTGTCGCAGGAGCGGTGCTATGCACTTGTCGGCTCTGCCGAGTTATATTGCGAAAGTTCCAATGTACATAGCTGCCATGTAACCTTGTATATATACCCTGTATATAAATATCGAGTTGTTTTGCAAATAAAGGAGTCGTCTCCATCCTTGAGAAGTGTGAACAACCCCGATATGAGGCAAGGCAGCTACGGCCAACCTTCCACTCCCTTCTGCAACTGACAGCGGCTACGCAGCTGAGAGAGCTCTGCTCTGGAATCAAGAGGGAGTGGGGAGAAGGTTGGGAAGTTACTCCTACTGTAATTGAATTACCGCCAAGTCGGCCTACCCCAATACCTTTTATTTTACTTATTTTTGTTATTTATTCGCACGATGTACTGGCCGGGCCCGAGCCGAAATGAACAAGCAAATGAAGAAGAAAACGAAAAACTGTGCGAAATTATGAAGAACAGACGTAGCAGTGCAATATTTCAAGCGAAACCCACTCCACTTGCACTGAAATGTCGAAGTCCGTAATTAAACGATGCATTCTGAGAAACCTTTAAGCATGTAGCGCCTTCAGAACTTGACTGTGGTATTTTCAGCAAAGGTACTTCACACCTGCACATTTTGGTCTTTTTGTTACTAATGATGTACAGACGGGTCAGTTGCTAAAGGGAACACTTGCATGTAGGGCACGTTCGGATTTTGCTCTCTTACAAAAGCATAGTGACCTAGATTTGCGTAAGACTATTGGTTGTTGGCAGGTCTGACTCTTTTTGACCGAGTAGTGTCGTGCACTAATGATGTTACCCCACCCTCTTGCAGTTAGGGGGAAATCAATATCAAAGGTGCTCATTTAAGGGTTCCCTTTAGCAGTGGACTGTACTGTACGACTAAGATGATTATGGTTCCCATATATAATCCTGATATTTAGTGCCATCTAGCTCTCCCAGTAGACCCAGCTAAGTCATGCCGTTGTTTAAGCATAACGATACAGGAGAACTTACATGGCACATCGCCGGAGCTTTTCGTTGTCTCTGTAAGTAGGAAAAATTTTGTACCCTTCAGTGTCATACTGTGCCGTTGCGGCTACGCGTTGCAGAAGTGAGCAGTCGAAGCGTCAATAAAGTCCTTCAAAGGAGCACTGACACGAACATTTTCTGTTGTCTTTTTTTTTTTGTGTCAAATGAAAGGCCAGGCTAAGCGTGAGTGCACCCTGAAAAAAATGTGCTGCTTAGCGTGAGCACGTAAAATGTCCTGTAAGATGTACTGCTAAGCGTGAGTGCACCCTGAAAAATTAATTACAACGCGTTATCAAAGACTAGTCTCGATTCCTACTGTACCCTGACGTCAGGACAAGATATGGGATTCTCGTCAGTTGCTCGCACAAGATAGTGTGACTTTTCCACGGTGACAGCGCTCTGTGGCTCCGTTAGTGACGCACAACTATAGCCATACTGGCGCGTGAGTTCACCAGAATCGATGCGGTAACCTGACGTCACGCTAGTGTCGATATCAGTAGGTGCGCCATGCGAAAATTGACCTTATTGTCGAAATAAAATATCTTATTGGCATTTTCATAGCGTCACATTTGCTCAGAGTCGTCTCCGTATACAGGAGATTTCTATGACGGAGTAAGCTCAGCTTTGGAAATTGGTGTCAGTACCCCTTTAACTCTATCGGGGTATATATGTCCTGAAACACGTGCAGCACTCGATAACAACAAAAGTGGCAAACACAGACGGTCGTCGAAATCCGGGGCGGAGTCTTATACACGCGCGCTCAGTGAGAAAGCCAGCTGTCGTCGTGGAACAGAACTGGCTTCAACCCGAGCGTGTGAGCCAAAAAGCGAACGTTCGAATACCGAACTGCACGATGTTCAAGACTCCGCTCCTGGGTAGATCTGCGGGTGAAGCGCGTCGGTTCTCCGTATACACACGTCATCATGAGTACGCATTCCAACGCAATCGCCGGTGCCGGGTTCTAGAATTTACAGTCATGAACAGATTAAACGTGAACAAAAAATTAGAATTGTAAAATAGGTTTCGCGATTCATAACTCGAGAGCACTATCTTCGATATTTGATTAGTTGGTTGGCAAGCATGGTCCAGGCCTCATATTAAGGCGAAAGCCTTAGATGCCTCATCAAACGCGAAAAGTGACCGTCGGTGTCGGCGGCGTCAACTCAAACGATGACAAGAAATAACGCGATGACGTCACCTTATGACGTCATCATGTCACGGATCAGCGAAACATTGTGGCGTCTGCATGACTTAAAATACGAGCGCGTAACTTGAACAGGGACTCCGGAAGACAAGGACAAGCGCATTTTAACAAGTCTGCATGACATCCCTATGACTTCACATCACGTGACGTCACATGATGACGTTATCGCACGACATTGTCGCTTGGTCAAAGCTGGGACGATCCCGGAGGCATTGCGAAAACAGGTTGGTTAATTACAGAAAGCTTCCAATGCCTCCGATCCCGGAGGCAGCGCAAAACCACGTTAGCTGCAGATCTTTCGGGGAGGATTAGTAAATCGACTGAGAGGAAAAAGAAGATGACATTCACCTTCCAGTCTTGTGAGTTTTTTCGTTTTTTTTTTTTCCTGAAAGCTTTGTTAATTACGGTGAGATGTATGAAGTTGCCTTCATAGGCTTCGATCTTTTCAATGCCTGATACGCTCTGCGAATATGTGTATATGGTGGTCGAAATTAGCTGATGATCCCGCGCGGTCTCAAAACGTGCGTCAAATCATGTCGCGTCTGTTGGACGTTGAATGACGTCATCATGTTGCGATTGTGCCGTGTCTATCAGCATCAGCAGACATCTAACCAAATGCTTCTTTAAAACGTCGTCTTCGCTCGAATAAATCAGTACGTATCTTAATACCTCTGTCACACGGCCACCACTGAACTCCATTTCACTCCGTTCGGCATTTAACTCCCTGATGGAGCATTACGAGAATGGAGTACTGGCCGTGCTACACGGCTCGGTGCAAGCTTTCGATGGTTGCCGCATGGGGCAGAAACAGCGCTGCTGCGCTCGTCGAAACGTCCAATTTTTTGCCTGTGCAGTCGCCTTTAAAGCAACAAAAACGTGTTTTTGTGTGTTGATGAAGTGCTCGGAATCACCATTGCTGTCACAGTGCTTGTATGTGCGCCTCACACGTGCAGAAACAAATATGGCGCGATGCTTCACAGCGGCGGCTTGGCGAGGCGTTGGCGTGTAGAGTACAAGCGCTGATGTCCGAAAAAATATAACTAAAACTTACACTACGGGGCGTGAAATGCTACGCAAAAAAAGAACATAGTTTTTAAAACTATAATTGAGCTCATTAGGACGATTTTGCTAGTGCGGTTTTCAGCGTAGCAGTAGCTGGCTGGGAACGAGAGTACTCCATCGAGCCGCAATGGTCATTACCGAACTCCCTCCACCAAAAGCTTTATTTAACTTCCTCAGCTAAATGGTGACCGTGTGACATGAACCCCATCTCCCTCGAGGAAAAGACGAGGGAGTTAAACCGAGTTCACGGGTGCCCGTGTGACAGGGGTATAAGACTGACGGACTGACTGACTGAAAGACTAAGCAGCTAACCAACTGACTAACTAGCTGAATTACCTATTTGAATATCCTATTTTAGTGATTAACCAATTAAATAAATGACAAACTAGCTAGCTAAGTAACTAGCTCACGAAATAATTAACTAATGGAATTGCGGGTCCGCCATTGGCTTTCCGCTGACTTACGCAGATCTGACGTCTCTTCCTTCGTCACTGATGACGATGTCTGCGACCGCGACGGCTCGGATGGCTCTGCGGAATGTCCATACGTCACGCATTTAGTCACTCCATGTCGTTATTACTTGAACTATAGAGCTGATGATTATCGATGAATACGTTTAAAGAGGCTCTGCAACACTTTTACAGCATGGTCAGAAAACGCTGCCGATCGGTAGTCGAGCCTCCTGAGAATACGCGAGCCAAACATTAAAGCGCAGCACGCAGCCTCGTATTTACAATTAATTCTCAAAGTCAGCGAGAACTCGCTCGCTCTTCTCTCGACAAATGATGTCATAAACCCAAATGACCGCGCCGTAAACCAAACGTCCACGGTCATTGGCTCATTTGAGCATCGTGCGCTGCGTAGTTACCGCGGCCGCCGCGGGATGCCGCCACGTGCCCGCGCGCGCTCACTCGCGATCACACTGACAGTAAGCTGCGCGTTCGAAGAAAAAATAAAGAAAGTGCTCAAGGTAATGACGCGCGTTGACGAACGGACGTAGCTTCTTACCCCGTTATCATCCCCCTCCCTGCGTAGCTTTCAGCACGCTCGCTGGTACGAAAGGAGAGAGAAAGCGCTTGAAGCGTGCCGCAAATCCCTGTAACTCAGCTTGTACTTGACGGATTCTAAAAATTTTTGCACCAGTCCGTTCGTGCTGCAATAAACTCCTTCAATGAAGTCATTCGATGATTACTTGGAAAAGAGTTGCAGGGTCCCTTTAACGCGTTGGCTCTGCAGGAGGGAATGACAGAAAATGTACGAGTTCCTGGGAATCCTACCACATACATGGAGTTTCTTACGATTACCCAGATAGAAAACTGGCTCTGCGACGCCGTTGTATGCGAAGGAATGCTGGGAAGTGTTGGATTAGGATTGGCATCGTTTACGAAGAGCCAGGGGTGCCATTCTGGACATTGCCAAATTCCGCCATATTTTCGAATTTCGTAAGGCTGGCATTTGAAGCCAAGGAGGGAGGAGGGCACTGAAGTGAGACTTGCCCCCCCCCCCCCCCCCCAAATTTCATTTCTGCGGAATCCGCAAGGTGGCAGAAGGATTAGGAAAGGGAAATTGACAACCGCCCGTTTGTAGCACGAAGCCACAAGAAAAACGAAGCGTGGCGTGTGCTTTCTTTCTTTCTTTCTTTCTTTCTTTCTTTCTTTCTTTCTTTCTTTCTTTCTTTCTTTCTTTCTTTCTTTCTTTCTTTCGTTCTTCCTTTCTTTCTTTCTTTCTTTTTTTCTTTCTTTCTTTCTTTCCAGATAGTGACCGTCCCCGGAAGCACGGCCAAGTCCTTCCTAGAATTTATGAGTTATTGATCATTGATCACTTATTTGTCCATTAGCTATCAATTGGTAATCACAACGCATCGGCCACACATTTTTGGGCTCAGGCTAAGCTCTTCCAAGCATTTTCTGTAACGTATTAATTATTGATCGATTAACCATTGATTAGCTATCGATTGGTTATCACAACGTATCGTTCGTACATTTGGGTCAGGCTAAGGTCATCTAAGATTTTTCTTGAATGTATTTATTGATTGAGTCATCGATTGGCTATCACTAGACATGGATGACTATGCTAGGAGCAGCTTGGCACATATGTACAGTACGGTCCACTGTTAAAGGGAACACTCCAATGAGCACCTTTCTTTTTGCTGGCCCTCCAGCAGCAAGTGGACAGGGAAACATTGTTCTTGCACTGCACGAGTCTGTCAAAAAGAGGCGGAACTGTCAACCACCAGTAGTTTTATGCAAATCTAAGCCACAATGTTTTTGAAAGAGAGCGAAATCCAAACATACCCTGCACGTAAGTGTTCCCTTTAACAGTGGACCCGTCTGTACTTTCAGTGGCACATGCCCGCCAATGGCAGGCCGTTTTTTGCGAACGATGGACGGATTAACGGCCAGTATTAACGTATTAACAGCTCCTAAAAGAGACAGAGCTGGTGTGTTTAGAAAGATTTATTATCACAGACGGTCAACATCAATAACAATTCAACGTAACATTTGCTTGCTAGACATACGTTTACGAGAATGACAAAACAAACTTCAGTTACATGGAAACAAAACACGGAATACCTATCCTCAATCAAAACGACTGACTGCCACTCTAGCCGAGCCTTCGACGCCGTGCTATGCAGCTGCCACTTGACAAGTGCTCGTTCGTTGTCCAGGTTAACCGCATCGATTTTTCATAAACATGCTTACTACAGTGCGCAACACTTTAAAATCATCAACTCAAATTTACGCACTCTGTCAGCAGCGCTTGCCCTTTATTTCTATGTTCTCAGGAAAGCGACAGAAAGTGGAACACTGCGACCCTTATTCTTCGTCATTACTGTCATATAGTGACCAACTTGAACGATGAGGAGCACGAGATCTCTCTTCTCAAGCATATCCAGATGTTTTGCCGGGTGGCACATACGGCTACTGATTGCAATACCACACGACGACATCCAAGTGCAGCCTGAATTTGCTTCTATGTGTGAGTTCAGTATGAAATATCCCAGTTCTGTGACGCTTACATGTGTGATTGCGAAATGCACCCTCCCCCTTCCAGTTTTGTAACTTGTCTATGTGTGCCTGCTCAATTACCCTTTATGTACGTTCGTGCGTGCGTTTGTATGTGTGCATGTATATATCCACACGCAAAATTGAACAATTTCGGGGGGGGGGGGGGGTGGCTCTCCTGGCTGCTACAGTGGCAAGTCACGTGACAGCACTACAGATCGCAGCGATAACAGCCTGCTGAAATAATGTCACCGTCAAGCGGATGCATGCGTGATCATATTGCGTCCTGACCTCCACGTGGCAGCCATCTTTGGGCATTAGCACGGTAAGAACCTGCGTCCACAGCGTGACGTGAGATCTATTTATAGAAATGTCCAACAGTATCTCTAAAATGAGTTCTGTAAGGGAAGGCCCACGCGCACAGGACGACGCTTTCTCCCAGGCATCTTTTGCCCCGCCATTGCGATAAGCTCCGCATATCCCCTGTTGCTTATTCACATTCAATGCTAAATAGAAATGCACTTACCGACGAGCTCCTGCATGTAGAAGTGTTACGACAAGCTGTTACAAACCGTAGATGCGCTTATGAACAGCAGGGACTACGCCGTGTAGATAGAAATAGCGCTATGGCCTAGCATAAGACACTGGGACACCAGTACGCGCTCTACGCGCATGCGCTAAGACCCTCAATATCATGTTCTTTCGCCAATGCACTGCGTGATGCAGCATTGATGGGCGCGTCGGTCGACGTGCCCGCGAGATCTTAAGATATGAGATGATAGCCGTACACAGTGTTGTCTGTTGCTGCGACGCAAGCAGCATTCACGATAGATACAGATGATTACACTCGGTTTCGTACATCAGGTGCAAAGCTGAGGAAGCTATCGAGGCTTCTTACAGTAGACGCATTCGCACCAAGAAATAGTTCAATAATTGTACTACCCGTAATGTGATTTTTTTTTCGGTTTTAGATTGAGTAATAAATGAAGATGCCTTGTGCTTTAGAAATAAACAAACCCCGTTATTTTTACGGTTGTCAATAGGTTGTTCTTGATCGCTTAGCGTCTCTGTTTTCGCATCGTAGCCTCCGCGTTAAGTTCCGGTAGCTCGAAGCCATAGCCAATCGCAGGGGACGACGAAATCCAAGCCGAGAAGCGCGGACTAGCTCATTTTGCTGAGCAAACTTCTTGCGTATCTTTCACAACGTTGCACCTGAAGTATAAAACGGAGTATAGAAAAGCCGAGCATTTAGTAGCATGCTGATGGCTTCTTATAACGACTTCGCTGGCTTCGGGAACCTTCACTGACGTCCCAAAACAGCATGACATGTGTTCAGGACTGCGTGCGTTTCTCACCTGACATGGCAAGGCCTTGCGACGAGCCCACGGCGGCACCAGTGCCGCGAGCGTGCCTTCTCTTCTTCGCGTAGTCTGTTTGTTTATTTGTATCTTCAACGCTATGGCACATACCCACTCTGGGTGATCGGCCAAGACTGCGTGTCGTAACATTTCTACGATAACTTGAAGAATGCTTACTTTATCAAAAATAATAAATAAATGAATAAGTTAGAAAGAATAAAGAGGAAAGTAACAGCTAATATATCAATGAAATTCTGCAATTTCGAGCTGACCAGACAGCTGTATTGATCTGACCAGAACAAGTTTAAATAGATGTGTTCGATTTTAACACATTTCTAAATTACTTTACGAATATTTATTAAAGCCGACATCAAAATGGGATGCGTTTAGTAGCTTGAATAAAATTACAAACCGCATCAAAGCCATCCCATCGGGAGACTAAATTTCATGGCTGCGGTGAGTTTGAGACCTCAGCTTTAGATACTATAGTCGGATACCACTTTAGAAAGCAGGAGAGGCCCCGCCCAGACGACCGAAGCGCGGCTGCCGATCGCGTACGCGACTAAAGAAATAGTCCCGCTCATGCACGCGCCGATGTTCTCCGAAGGCGGAGCCACCGGCCGTCCCGCTCATGACGTCAGTCCCGAGTGCGCGCCCATTGGTGCAGGCTTGTGTTCACCCGCCTTTGAGGAGGAAATGCCGCTGACTTCTAAAGTTGTATCCGACTATAGTATGCTTACCTAGCTACTGTCCAAGATCTTACATTAGACTTAATCACTGATGTCAGTGGAAAGCATTTTCACACGTGGCCAACGCCGTGGAAAGAGCCGAACGGGGTCTCACCCGCGAACCACAGTTGCCGGATGATGCAGATGCTTGCCGACCAACTCCAGTGGGCGCACGCTGTCGCAGTCTTCGAGTCGCTGCTTTGTTAACTCTTCCTATTGCTTGACACTACCACAATTTTTGTCGTAGCATCGAAACACAAAAATGTGCTAGTGCCAAAAAACGGAAGGTGTGGGTCTTCTGAGTCGCAGCTAGGTGGGGTGAAGCAGCTCGACGTGGACGATGGGCCCGTCTGTAACGAAAACTTCCGTGGCAAAGTCGCGTATGTCAGCGTGTGCAGCAGTTATTTTCAAGATATTAGTAAAAAATTACGCTATAGGGTGTTACATGCCAAAAAAATACGAGGAGAGGCATGCGACAAAAAGTCACACAGCCCCTGATGCATTCGCCTAAGACGACTCGAAGGCAAAAGCCATCTTATTTTTATTTTTATGTTCTATTGATTCTAATGCACCACAGTTGTCGCAATATGGGTCAGTGGTCAAACCAAGGCGGCACAAGTAGATATATTGGTGAATGCTGCGTTGAGGCGATGTCGATGGCAGAGTGTCCCAAGGCGACGAGGAAGGTGATGCGGAAGCCTTCATTTTAAGTCAGGGTCTTACGGGTTTTAAGTCAGGAGCGGAGAAAGAGGTCTTGAGGAGAAAGATTCCATAACTGATTCCTTTCTCCGCGGGCGTGCTTCGTTACCATTTGCTGATGCATCTGATTTAGTAAAGTATGTTCGCCAAATTTTCCTTAAATAAAAACCTCTATGTGCACCTAGATCCGTTTTTTTTTTGTTTGTTTCCGTATAAGCCGCAGTGTCCGGGAACCCAATGAAACATCACAATCTGACCAGAAACAGTGGTCAGGTGGTGGATGTAACCAACGTCTCAGGTTAAATCTCTACAAATCAATGGTCCCGCCCCTTTGCGAAGCAAAAAAAACCGAGCTTTCCCTCGACAAACTTGGTTTAACCGCGTAGCCGGCCGTAAAAACTTTGGTGCGTACAAGTGTGCACAAAAAGCTATCTTCCTCATGAACGGGTATGTGCAACCGAAATTGGACAAATCCCACATACTCACCGCTGGTCCACTAAAAATGAAGAAGGCAACAGGCGGGTGGCAAACACCAATTGAGATTTCTTGACAGACGTAACCGGTCATTGAGAAAATGGTCGGTATAAACCCAGTGACAAACACCGTGGCCGCGCGTTCCGGCTTCGCTGAAGCATCTGTACGAAGTGCTTCAGCGGTACGCACAACGAAAGAATACTAGGGAACGGGAAATACAACGGCGGCTGCAAGAAGGCACCGAAGCGATAAAAGGCCTACGCCAACGACGACCTACCTGCAGATCTATGGGAGGTGTGAACGCTCGGTTTCAGCTCGAGTCTCTCTCTCTCTCTCTCTGGAGTTCGGACATCCGTGTCATGTCTGTGACTGTCTGTGGTTTAACTCGAACCTCTCTGCGCTAAGAAGCAACCTAGAAACAACCGAGCATCACCTAGCTAAAGCCAACAACCTAGAAGCAACCAGATTAGACTTCAGAATCGTCCAGTTTCGTTGCTTCAAGCCTTGCGCTTCGCCATTTTTTTTTTCAAATGCACTTCTACGATGTACTTGAGTCAGGTCTGTGTCAGGTATACAGCTTCCCGCTTTCCTATAGTAGAGCACGCATTAGTCCAAATTCTATATAATCTGTCCATAAATTTCCATAAGCGCAGATAACCCGTTCACTTCACATCTGCGTTAGTAATACTCCTTGAGGTCTGACGTCCAAAAACCACGATATGATTATGAGAGACGGCGTAATGCATGGAGGCTCCGGAAGTTTTGACCACCTGAGGTTCTTTAAAGTTTACACGGGCCTCTAGCATTTCGCCTCCATCGCCGCGGCGGGGATTCGATCCCGCGACCTTCAGGTCAGCAGTTAGGGGGTGCTATCACCCCCACAACTTGATGGGATGATGTGATTTTGATTATAGTGATGACGTTTAAGGTAGTACTGAACGATAAGCTGGGTGAACCGAAAACACGGGAAGAAGCCAGAGGGCCACGCTATGTGCTTCGGATAGATAATGCGAGAAATATACAGTAAGGTGCAAAACAGTGGGAATGGCGTAACTTAGGTTGTGGTCATGTATGGAGGGAACGTATATAACAGCTGCATGTTACCGGCACTTACATACGGAGCAGAAACCTGGAGGCTTACAAAGACAGTCAAACTTAAACTGAGGACGACACAGCGAGCAACGGAAAGGAACATGATAGGTGCAACCTTAAGGGACAAGAAGAGAGCAGAGTGGGTCAGGGAACAAACGGGTGTTGTAAGGACATCTTAGTCAAAATCAAGAAGAATAAATCGACATGGGCAGGGCATGTAGTGCGTAGGCAAGATCACCGCTAGTCACTAAGAGTAAGTGACTGGATTCCAAGAGAAGGCAAACGCGCGAGGGGGAGACAGAAAATTAGGTGGGTAGATGAGAATAAGAAGTTTGCAGGTATAACGTGGCAGCAGAAAGCACAGGACCGGGTTGATTGGCGGAACATGGGAGATTCCTTTGCCCTGCAGTGGGCGTAGTCAGGCTGATGACAATGTATGTAGGGCTCAAGGATCGATGCGTACGCATACAAATGGCGCGCCCGCGATCTATAAGATAAGGAAACAGAACGAAAGAGATGTAAAGTGCGGTCGATAGGAAACGCTAACATCGTTTCCCCTTGGGTGGCCTCTCGATTCAATGCACCAAGATCAACACCGAATAACATTTTTAAGTAAACCTTTTTTTTTTCCTCTTTCTCCTTCTATGGGCCCCATACCCTCTAGAGCCGGTGAAGGTATAGGAAAATAGACGATAGTCAGGTTGGCAACCCTGCATTTTCTTTTATTGCCCTCTTTCTCTCTGCGAATTCGAAGTAAAGGCGGAAGCCGACGGATGGAAACGCAATATGCTATAGAACTTGTATGAACAGGAATCAGGTGCCTCAAACAGGCTGGCCGACGTTTGGTCTTTGGCAAAAATAGCCCGACCTGTCGAAACGCCGGTCAGCCCGTTTGGGGCACCTTGTTCCTGTTCATGTAGCTTCTCTCTACAAAAGCTAATGAAAGCCAACCGACAATGAAGCCATGGAAGGTATAGGGGACGTTACTCGTACCTTTTTAACTGTGCTGTTAAACAGCGCGCAGCCGGAGCTAATCACGGAGGTCATGCACAAATGCTGAAAAACAACCAGCAGGCTTATCCACCTTGTTTCCTTGTTGATACAACCTTAATGAAAAACCAACAGGTAATGAAGCCAAGGAAGGCATAGGGTAGGTTAACTGTACGTTTTAGCTGTATTGCAGTAATTATGATATATGAATGTGAAGAAATTAAAGTGGGCGAAAAGACAACTTGCCGCCGGCAGGGACTGAGCCTAAAACATTGGCATAACGCGCCCGATGTTCTACCGATTGAGCTACGCGGCGGTGCTCCTCCTGTCCACATTATCGGGTATTTATGTGCATGCAAACCTGGGAGTGGGAGCGGCGCTGACAAACACTCCCAAGTTTTCGTGCACAGAAATATCCGATAAAGTGGACGGGTGGACGAGGGCCACCGTAGCTCATTTGGTAGAGCATCGGGCGCGTTATACCAAGGTTGCAGGTTCGGTCCCTGCCTGCAGCAAGTGGTCTTATCGTCCACTTTAATATCTTCACATTCATATAACACAATTACTACAATACAGCTAAAAAGACTACAAATAACATCCCTTATACCTACCACGGCTTTACTGTCTGTTGGTTTTCATTAAGGATATCTCTAACAAAGAAAAACGAGCCCTTAAATTCCGTTCTGTCGTTCATTCTCTCCACGAAGCCTCTTGTAACCGAACCTAGAGGACAAATGACGCACCACCTTTCCCATTTACGCGCTGTTACCCTGCTGCGAATTCAGCTCCAAAGCCGTGCAGGCGTTGGTGTCTGCTGTCAACTGTCCAGGATTGCGTAGTCGTGTCTTAACAGGGATTCTTGACTGGTATTTGTGATGATGGCAGTGGCAGCGAGCCAGGTTCTCTAAGGATATAGCGTGCGTTTGAGAAACTGGGATAGGCGAAAGGAGTTGGATTGAACGAAAGCCTATAGCTTATAGCGCCCAGCAGAGCAGTTCTAGTTTCTGCCTGTCAGCGAGACAGCTACAATGTCATTCAGCCACCCCTGAATAAGCAGGATGTAAATGTTTAATGCAAAACGTCCTACGGGAAGTATTCTTAAGCTTGAGAAGAATTTTCTAGGTCACCGTAAAAAGAAGCATTTTCCGAGCTGAAGTTGGGAAACTGTCCATATTAACGATGTGAAGTTGGACGTACAAACTACCACAAATGTTATGGTCAAGACGAAATGCACGCTAGAACATTAATTAGTTTTGAGCTATACTTTAAAACATTGAGGCAGCTAAGCACTAGTGGTGCGAAAACTGAGGAAACAGCGGAGCGTGTGGCCTTCCCCTCCTCCTTTCCTTCCTCCTCACCCTCAGTTCCTTTTCCCACCCGTTGCTATACTATACTATAGATGGATATGTTATACTTCCTCCTCTCCCCTCCATATCACCATCACATCACTTCTCCTCACCCGCACTTCCATTTCCTGCTCCTTGCTGTACTGCACAAAGCTATGCTATACTTTACTCTTCCTCACCTCCTTTCCCTCCTCACCATCTGGCCGAGTCTGTCTTCAGCACAGAAGGCGTTGAAAGCGTCGTTGCGTTTCTTTTTTGTTTTGTTTTTTATGGACAACCGGGCATAGAGACAGACTTTAAACATTGTCGGAATCTACTTCCTTTTTTTTTTCTTCCGCTTTTTTTTTTCATAGCGCCTCTTTTCTATTTTCTTTCTTTCTTCCATTCCCTAGCGCAGGGTAGCCAGCCGATCTAAGAACTGCCTCACCTCCCTGTCTTTCCGCCTGTTCCTCCCTTCCCTTCCATCACATCACTACACACCCTCACTTCCTTTCCCCATCCCCTTGTTATACCATGCTATACATTGCCATGCAGTACTCTGCCCTCCCCCTCACTTCCCTTTCCCATCATCTTGCTGTACTATACTATGTGTGGCTACGCTATGCTAGGAGCCGCTTGGCACATAACAGCTTTCAATGGAGCATACCCGCCCGAGATTGTACCAACGCTACCCGCACTTTCTCCAAGCTTAAATAGGTCCGCTGTTAAAACTTATGGTCAAGACCTCCAGCAAAGCAACTCCCCAAGCACTACCTTACAGCCGTTCCTCTGCGTTGCGACAGTTGTCTCCCTATGAGGCGTCTCCACAAGGCTACATACGTGCGTATACGTGGTCCTGGATCGGGACAAACGCGCCGTCGCATTTGGCACTCCGAGAACTCACGCGTCTCAGCGGTCCGGCATGTGTCTTGTCAATTGTATCAGCGCCCAGAACAATAGCGGTCGCAGCAGAAACGTGGCAGCAGACAGAAGGAAGGTGCTTGAAGACGTCCGACGTCTCCGACTCGCCGCACTAATGAGTTCACGCCTTCGGCGGGGGTTGTTCTTGAAGTCCTTTTACGGACTGCATACTGCCACCTGAAAGGCACACAACTATCATCATCATCGTCATGATCATACTCTCACCATAAAGTGTTTCAATGTAGCATAGGCGTAACCAAAGGGGGCTGAGAGGTTAGGGATTTCAACCTACAAACCCGCCTGAAACTTCTGTTCTTTGCATGCGTATATATGCACGCCCACATACATGGGCCTAGCCAGAGAGGTGAAGGGTGGCAGGTGACTTCGTAATATCTCCAACCTACACAGTTACTATACGAAATTAAATTACCAGCATCTCAGTAAAACATACGGCCATAACTTTGGCCTTGTGTCTCCCAGATGAGCCAGTCGTTACAAGGTGGCGCCATGCGCGAGGCGTTTGCGTTCACAGTCTTCAAGAAATTCATTAGTTAGTCAATGAACGGGCTAAAGCTCACGACCAGACATTTAGCCTGGAACAATTCCTACTATGAGGTAGGGACGGCAAATTATGCTCTAGAGCAACCTTATCAAAAAGAAGACCACCACCAGGGCCACTGCTATCAACGCATTGCGCAAAGTCCGTTTCCTTTTGTTGTTGTTTTATCGGCGGGTACCAACTCGATTGGGGCCGTTACGCAGGGGCCGACACCAGGCGGGGTACGTGACTGCACTATAAATTGACTACACGGTCTGCTTATCGATCAACATAAATCACCCAGGTGCTAGCCGCGTCTCCGTTGCTTCTCCGCTTCGCTAACTTGGGGATTATAAAAGCTTCTTTTATCATCGCACACCATCTTTGCGAAGGTATAGCTAATGATCGAAGAGATAGTTTTTGTCAGATCTGCTCCTGATGGACCTGTAGGACTGTAACAACATCGAAGAAAATACTGACTCGTCAATACAACTTCCCGGTGTGACTGATTCTGTCAGCAATCAACATATATCTGTGATTGCGCTATGGCTCGATAGTGAAAATCCCAACTGCAAGATTCGTATCTGGTAAAAAATGTTGTCCCACTTATTTTATTTATTTATTTAACAATATTGCCGATCTCACAAGGAGATCATTGCAGGGAGGGCATACACTTGTGGACACAGGCGCCGAAAACCAGATTACAAGTTTCACAAAAGCTGCAACTAACGTCAGCAACTACAATACGTAGAACGTTTTCCTGCAGGCTACAGTTTCCAGAAAGCTTCCATTATCGAAGTTTCTCGCGCAGTTCTTGGCGGCTAGTGCAACACGTACGGTTACGAAGTAACTACCTATTAGAGAATGAATGCCAACCTTAAGTGGCCTGACGTTCGCGTAGTCGCTGCGTTATAAGAGGACACAATCCCATGGACTCTGAGTCCTACTTTACAAGACCAGTGAGTTAACAAGAAACAGCGTTCGTTTCTTTGCAGAGCTCAGGACTTGAAATCCTACCTATCTGTAAGAACGAATTCACATTATTCATAATGTTGGTTTCAGCGCAACGTCACAAGCGGCCACGCGCGCACTCTCAGTCAGGTCCTGCGTAAAGTGCTAAGATATAGCCAGGAAACCAGATCGAATCGGTCCAGTTTCCTGGCTATATATCTATCGCTTTATGCAGAGCCTGATTCAGGGTGCAGCCCAGGACGTTTAATCTTACCAATTACGATGAAGGATGATCACAGATAGCATAAAGCTCGTGTGGCCGCAGTGTTACAAAGGGCCACCTCCGGCCCTTGGCATTCAATCACACCTATGGATGAAGCAGTTAGCAATGTCCATAATGTAAGTTTCGATGCTGCTGAATAAAAGGCCAGGTATAGCCCGGGACATAATAATCGTGCGCATTAAGAAGGCGGAATCTATAGTTTTCGTCGCAGCGATAGAAGCGGCCACATATAGCCGAGGTCTTTAAATCCTACCAATAAGAAATTATGAAGACTTAAGTAGCTCACAATCACCATCAACCTGCAGGTCAGAACCATAGCCTTGCGCCGAATTACAGGAGCCTAAGCCCATATCCTATAAGTCGCATGTATACTTAAAGCAGGTGTTTGAACAGAGACATTCGATATAAGCTGAATTAGGGAAGGTCATTCTGTGGGAGCCGGCTCAGAGGAGGCTGCAAGGCATCCCGGGACGGAAAAAATGGCGGAGCACTGTACGGGCGCTCGGTTCCACGCGGACTGTACAAGATGCGCTGTCCTAACGAGGACTACTTCCCGCAGTTTAACCCGCCACGGTGGTCTAGTGGCTACAGTGTTCGACTGCCGACCCGAAGGTCGCGTGATCGCATCCCGGCCGCGGCGGCTCCATTTCGATGGAGTCGAAATGCTTGAGGCCCGTGTGCTTAGGTTTAGGTACACATTAAAGGACCCCAAGTGGCCGAAATTTCCGGAGCCCTCCATTACGGCGTTTCTCATAATCGTATCATGATTTTGGGACGCAAAACCCCAACAATTATTGTATTCCCGCAGTTTAAAAACAGCGAGGAAACGAAAACGTGGCTCACTACATGCCCCGTACTCGACTTTCACGTCGAAAACAATCAAGTGAGCAAACTCACCGCGATTTGCACGCCAGTCAGAGAGGTAGACGACGAAGCAGCCGATGTTCCTGCGCATAGTGAAACCAGGGGGTTCTCAGCGGGCACCGGCTCGGGCAGCAGGCGGTGCCGGGCCTTTAGGGCTGCACCTCCCGGCTCCTGGCCTGTGTACGCTGGCCGTCCCGTTGTGAGTGTGTGCCCTACAGGGAAGCAGCCGAAATGATCGATCTTGCGGGAAAGCCGAAGCAGTGGGTGGGGGGGGGGGGGTGAAAAGGAGAATAGAACACCCCCCCCCCCCGCACCAAACAAAAAGTGAGACAGGCAAGTTACACCCCCCTCACTCCCTCTTCTGGTAGACCGACCGACTGAATGTAGAAGGGGGGCTGACAGTAGTAGCAGAGCCGTCGCCATGGCGACGGCAAGTCACAACAACCTGGCTGGTTCACCCTCGTGCACACCTCTTTTCCTCCCCCTTTTTACCGCACTGCTACGTTCCCCATCGTGGGTCGGGTCTCGTTTCGACCTCTCCCAATGTCTCTCTCACTCCCTTTGCTCGGCGTATATAGGAATATAGTTTGGCTGGGCCGCCCGATTCCTAAGCGTAACGGCGGACGCGAAGTGGGCAAGCAGAGCCGCGCTGTCACGGTTCGCGTGGAGCGGCGCAGCGACGCCGGAATACCCACGAGTCCTACACGCGAGGAGGAATGGGCGAGGGATGGGTTGTATCGGTCGTGAGAAGGTCTTCATTATTGGCCCAAATCACGCGCCCCGATCTCGTCGAGGGTCCTAGCTGGGCGCGCATTTGGGAGAAAAGCGCAAGGTGCACCCCCCACGTTTTTTTTTTCTTTTATCTAGACTACATACACATTAGCGATAGGGTAAAGTGGCTTCGTATAAGCCCGGTTATCTGTACTATATGCCACGCTGCCGCCCACCGACGCAGAACAGGGGAGGTTCAGTACGCTCTTCGGTCCGCACCAGGAAACGCAATAATTGCAACGGACCACCAGGTCATACGGTGGCTGACTGCTTACGTCACAGGCTCAGAGTCTTCTCTCTCACTCACTCGCTCGCTCTAAACATACTCGGCGATTGCCGCAGCAGCTAGCAAGGTGTCATCGGTGGAAGCAGTGGTTCTGAAGTGCTGATTCGGATGCGTCACCCTCGCAAGTGTCGACATCCTTCTGAACCGCAGAAACATATTCTAAACTGCAGTACAGCCGTTATTCCTGTAAGTAATTTCTTGTCTCCGGTGATTAGCTCCATCCTCCAGTCGATATCGCGTTTTTCTATCAGATAGAAAGCTGGTCTGCGAGTACATCAATTTGACTTCCTTCTCCAAACACTAGATACCGGACATCGGACTGTATACAACCACACAGTGGACAATACGAATGAACGTGTGTACCAACGAGGTTGTCGATTACGTGCAACGTATATCTTACGATATGCTGATTGCCGGACTCTGTGCGTTTAAATATGAATTAAAATCGTTCTAATCTATCAATCAGTCAGTCAGTCAATGCACTTAGACGCAAGCTGTAAATGATGGCGGCCGGTTCCAGTGTCCAGACATACATATGAAACACTTTGGATGTCGCAACCATGACGTAGCATATCTTAAAGGCCCAAACATTTCGTACTGTTCATAGCGAGTTCCGCAACTTTGTTTTCTCGATATAAATTTTGCAACACTATACGCAACTAATAAAATAGTATTATATGTTACGCAATTTCTTTAGAAAAGACCCCTTGATGACGAGTAGGGCGGGAAATGTTCGAACGAACGCACGTAAACGCATACGGCACGCAAAAGAGCACAGCGATCAAGCCAATAAACTTTCTCAACGCCGGCCAAGTGATCGTGAATCAACGCTCCTGAGGGCGCTGCCATCTTGCGATCGCAGCGCCGTCTATCACTGGCATAACCGGGAGGGGGGTGGGGATAACTCCCCCCCCTCGGAATATTTAACTTTGCATGTGTATCTATCTACACACGCACACATACAGCCGCACACACGAAACATACATAAAGTATGGTTGAACGCTCCAACCCCCCCCCCCTGAAAAAAAAATGCTGGCTACGCTACTGCCCTCCATCACCTGCACATAGCGCTGGTATCTGCGACTGTGTGTGCCCTAAGAAAAAAAAAAAGAGTCATTACTTTTTGTGACACCTGACTTACCGCATATATGACTCTCTTTGAAGAGAATACGTGAACTCTCACTGGAGGGAGGTCATTGTACTCTCTTCTGAGAGTCATGTGACCCACAAGAGAGTTAGGTTGACTCCTTAAAGAGAGTCGTATACGTGTGAAATGAGAACTCACCAAAAAGAGTAACACACACTTTTTTTTTTCCCTTGGAGCGCACGCGTTGTCGGTGAGTAAATTCACGCACACCAGGGACGAGCTGAAAATATTACTTTATAGACTATTTTACGGATGGATTTCGGTGCCACCATATTGGGCTGCTAACTTTGCCGCTTCGTATTATTGCGATAGCAATTATATGGATACTCTCGAGGGTCTTTTGCCGTCATGTCCCGTACAAAGTCGAAATTGATAACATCCCCCCGCGCATCGAATTTCCTACCGCGGGTAAAAGCGCGCCAGCGGGGGCCACAAACGCGGCTGAAGCAGAGATCAAACGAACCGGCCCATCTCCGTCGCTCGGAGGGTGCATGCGATAACATCACCCCGCTCGGGAGGCCCGCCGTCGATGAAGACAGGAAACACCACGCCCGTCTTGAACGAGCATGAAAAGCCGCGAGAGGTGGTGGTGGTGGGGGTTCGCTCGAGCAGCAACTCTGAACTTTGATTCTAAGGGCGCGGTCGCGATAGCTGGCGCGCGTGCTATGAGCGGGCGGCTCGTATACCCCTTCTACGTGCTGCACTCTCAACGCGAAGAGGTCGTGCGGAAAGAGCATCCCTCCCTGGAGCGGCCGTGTTCTCTTACACCAGCGTTTTGTAGAGCTACGCGAGATCGGATCCAAAAGAGTTAGCTGCCAGCCTCACCTCGTATAACATTACAATTTGTTGCTATCGCATTCATTGCTTCGCCATTGCGGTGAAACTGACTCTTTTTTAACAACTAAACGAACAGTGGTACGGTGTACACATACACACGAACACTGTTGAGTTGGTGCATGCGGAGTTTCCTGACCTTATCAATTCACGTCACGAGATACAAAAAAAATAAGAAAACATTCGTTTAAGAGTCCAACGCGGCGGCGCCCATACCTCTTACGCAAAGTCGTATATATTTCACACGGTTAGAAATCTCTCTATTACGCCCTTTCAAACACCTAACAATTGTTTCACGTATTCATTTTTCCCGAGAACAGTCAGGGAATGGAACAACCTAACTAATGACGTCGTTTTACAGCCATCACTCACTTCAAAAGTTTGCCTCGTGTCTAACTGCATAATATACATATATTGAGATTGCGTAAAATTAACACCCCTGTTTTTCCAATACTTGCGTATGTGACTGTTTCTGGTATATTTATTATCCTGTACATTTTGAATTGTATTTCGTCGCCACGGTTGATCATGTATTCGTGAATATTGTATATCTCTTTTTCCCTTTTTTTTTAAATTCCGAGAACTGTACTTTGCTTCCGTATTTTTGTTCTGGTTTACCTAGGAATACTTATGATTGTACTTCCCACCCTGCTATAATCCCTCATGTGGGATTGCAGTATCTACAAATAAATAAATAAATAAATAAATAAATAAATAAATAAATAAATAAATAAATAAATAAATAAATAAATAAATAAATAAATAAATAAATAAATAAATAAATAAATAAATAAATAAATAAATAAATAAATAAATAAATAAATAAATACCGCGCCAAGCTGCCGCTGTCGTTCACGGCACTCCGCACATACCAGTGCGACACGGCAGCGCTGGTTCCGAGGCTGACTTCCTCCACCCCGGGAAAACTCTGCAGAGCCTGCGGAAGCGCGGCCACGCTTCCTGCCGCCGCCGCGTCAATTGACCGTGTCTCCAGTCATGATCGATTATCCCAGCGGAGTGGCGCGCGCGCGCATGCGTGGTATATGAAGTGCCCCGCGGGTACAAAGCAAGCGTGAAACGAAAGGGCAGGAGTGACTGCGGGAGGCGTTTTACCGAAATTGCTGGGCGCTCGGCCGTCGAATAGCAGTTGCCTCTCGACGAAACCATGGGGTGCGATTGAAAGCATGCGCTCCGCAATTTGGCGGACAATGTTTCCATACGCCCGTATTCTTGAAAAGGAGGCCTCGACTCGGATGTTCCCTCCATGATTATCTTTATTGGTAGGACCCCTTATTGAAAAGGTGCGGAGACCAATGGGCACCTAATAGTGCTTGTTCGAACGAAGTTTTCTTGCATCTATTGCAGTCTAGCCTTCCGGCTACCTCTTTATAACAATTAAAGGGACACTAAGGAGAAACAATGAATCGGTTTAGATCGATAAATTGTGCTCTGAGAACTCTAATGTCGTTAATTTCGCATCATAGGTTTATTAATAGAGGAAATTATCAAGTGCAAATTTTCGTTTTTAAATTTCGCGCCGTAATCTCCCCGCGTGACGTCACGAAATTCAAATTGTATCTATCGTATTTTGGCGCCATTTTCCTCAGAGGACAATGTACTTCAGTTTTACCGATTAGGAACTATGTAGTCCCAAGTAGGCGCCGTCAAAGCATGTGCCGTCACGGCGAATGGTGCGGAAACTTCAAGGTGGCGTCGCCACCCACATTTTGTTTTTGCGCGTTTTCTCGCTTACTAAGCGTCTTCTCGCAGCAAGCGTGGTGTTTTTGGTATCGTGAAAGAGTACTTTAGTAATATGAGAAAAATCGTTTTGCTCTTTGGTGTCCCTTTAAGGCGAAAGCATTAGATCCCTCGTCGCTTGATCAAAGGTGGGCCGATCACAGAGGCAATGCAAAATCACGTGAGGCGGAGAAAGCTTGCGATGCCTCCGATCCTGGAGGCAGTACAAAACCACGTTAGGTGCAGAAATCAGGATCACTACATCGACTGAGCACAAAAAGAAGAAGATGGCTTTCGTCTTCAAGTCGTGTTAGGGAAATGCATAAGGGACACGGTTAGTTTCTTTTTCTTCGTATATAAAACCTCTATTTCAGTAAGATAATGTTACCTGTGTCTGTAAAGGCGTCGCTTCAATCAATGTACTTTCTGCCTTCGCGAATATTCTACGCGTGTCTTGTTTATATCAACTGCTGACCAGTTAATGCTTCCATCCTCATCCACATTGAAACTTGCAGCCTCTGAAAGACGCACGCTTTCCACAGGTCTGATTCGTTTCCGAAATTTTGCTCCAGCACAAACACTTACCTCGTCCTGTTGCGAATATTCGCTCTGGTATGTATTTTTCTATATAGAAGATAGCCTATAGGCTTCCCAGAACGAACCCCGGTAAGCTTGTATGGTCGCAGTTTACGAATTTCCACATCTTATCAGTCCACAGATAGGCTGATACGTACGGTAAAAGCAGCAATCTACGAAGGAAATTGCAAAATCTGACAGTACTCCGCAGAGCATAGCGACTCAGAAGTTCCATTTAGGCGACCCATCCAGTCACGTGCGAGCTGCAAGGCCAACTGCAATTCTGCGCCGAACCCGCAAGTACACACTCGTTTCGCTCAGTTGGGTTCAGTGGCGTTCCCAAAGCTCTGTTCCACTTGGATGCACTTACTAACCCTGTTAACGAGCTGTTCAAACTACTGGTTCCGAATGGTTTTCCACACTTACCGCTGATTTCCTTCCGCAACGATCCATTAGTTGCAGACGACAGTGCCTGTCACGTAGCAAACTTCCGCACAGTACCAGTGGTTGCAGGCGATGGTTGCCGGCGTGCAGACGTGCTTGTTCATAACGCTCCTTGGCCACTATCCTCGCAAAGAACGTGTACAGGAAACATGGTGCTGACTAGCTGCTTCTTGAAGAGGTTCTTGCAGAAGGAACGTTCGTTTGAATGCAGTTCGTCGCAAGGCTGTTAAGTCGTGCAGACGATTAGCCTCTTCTGAACTTCGGCATGGCTGTCATCTTGTAGTAGTCTTAAGACAGGTCTACCTCTTCAGTGGTGCGGATGGTCGGCTTCTCCGATTCGCTGTATGACTTGCAGACGACTATGAATTCAACCATACAAATGCTTCCTGCGGCATTCATCTTGGAGGGCACAAAAGACGATGAGAAAGATGCCGACATGTGGTTCCCAAGCGTAGTTCCAACGTATATAGCTCCGAATTCTTGTTCCGACTTGCACGGACGACTTGCACGGACGACTTGCACGGACGACTTGCACGGACGAATTGCACGGACGAATTGCACGGACGAATTGCACGGACGAATTGCACGGACGAATTGCACGGACGACTGGCTTCTGCAATTCACTGTATGACTTGCAGACGACTTTGAAGACAACCATGCACATGCTTCCTGCTGGATTCGTCTTGGATGGCACAACAGACGACGGGTAAAGGTTTAGACGTGTAGACGAATCGGCTACGCGTTGGTCTACTTCTGCACACACTCATATGAGTAGGCCTCTGCTTACTGTTTACGAGCACCGGCGCGAGCACTGAACGCCAGCGACCTACTCGAACCGGCGAAGTAGCGTCGAATACGTTTTCCGAGCTAACGTTTCGTCCATCCGGTCGTCAGGGAGCTATGCTGTAGTGTTGCCAGTGTAGTGCGCAGTTACCGGACGTCACGAGGAGCATCACGCGATGGCTAGCTCGCCGCGGAGCCAGCGTGTGGCCAGCTGCCGGGGCTGGTCAAACAAGCGACTCGTTGAAGGCGCCAGACACAAAAAGAACCAGTCCTGAGCTATAGAGCTACGCAATATGAGAGCGCCATGTACCGCCGTAGAAAAGGAAAGAACAGTGCGTTGTTCTTTCTTCTAGTTTCCTATAGTGTATACAGCTATAGCTATAGTCGTATACACTGCGTCCATTGCCTGTACAGGCGTATACACTGCGTTCATTGCCTGGACAGGGTTTGTAGGAAAGGACAGTTCGTTGTTCTTTCCTGTAGTTTCCTAACGTGACAATATTGTAGAATGCGGCATTGCCTAACAATTGTTGGGGTTTAACGTCCCAAAAGCACGATACGATTATGAGGGACGCCGTAGTGAAGGGCTACGGAAATTTCGACCGGCTGGGGTTCTTTAACGTGTACCTAAATCTAAGTTCACGGGCCTTAAGCCTTTTCGCCTCCATCGAAAAAATCCCCAGGCCTGCGCGGAAAGCGCCGCACAGTCACAGCGAAAGCTGGAAGAACGGCATTTCTAGAGCCCGTTATACACTCTCTTGTGGCTACTAATACAAGTACATTATCAACGTACCCACTACGCCACAAATCATAATTTTTGTGAACTTGCGAAGCACCCACCACGACATTATTCGTTATTCTGCGGAGAAGCGAGGTAACATCTGTAAGGTATTATGTGAATTTTGTTGATGCGACGGTTGATGACGATGAAGAATTGTGGCTGAGCCCTTTGTAATGTGTTGGAAGCTTTAAACGACCCACTAGTTACGTAATTCATATTGTGTGACGCCCGGTTGTTACTTAACTGTCCCACCACGCTTTATAACATAAGTTAACCGGAGAAACGGAGAGCGAGAGAGAGAGAGAGGGAAATAACTTTATTGAGACCCTGAGGAAATGGATCATGGGAGCCTCATGGGCTTCCTTGGCAACCAATAGAAGTGCACTTGCGAGGAACCCACTACGCTATAAATCACCATAATTTTTGTGAAGTAGGGCAGCAGTCACTACGCAATTTTTCGTCATTCTGCGGAGAACCATGGTACTCCCTAAACACCTGTAAGGCATTATGTGCACTTTGTTGATGCTGTGGCTGATGACGAAGAATTATGGCAGAGGCCATTGTAGTGGGTTGAAAGCATTCAACAACCCACTCGTTGCGCAATTCGCATTGTGTGACGCCCGGTTACAGAATTCGCGTTTGTGTGACGCCTGGTTGTTATTTTACTTTTCTACCACACTACATTACATATGTTAATGTGGTTCCTTCGCGACATGAAGCCTGTGTAGGGTTCTTTTGCAACGCAGTTTCAAGCACCGGCATGGCTCAGAGATAGAACACTGGGCTCTCACGCAGAGGGCCCAGGTTCGAACCTCGTTGCATCCTGGAATTTTTTTTCTTATTTCCTTTTTTTTTTTTTTTCGTGCGATAGCGGTTACGGACACCGGCGGTGGTGGCGGACAACTACGGCGCCAAAAACGGCCGTTGAAATGACCTCATAACAGCTTTCGCTGTAAAAGCAGCCGCCGCGGCCGGGATTCGATCCCGAAACCGTCGGGGCGGCGAGTAATGCGACACTGTCAAGAATAGCACCCCAGAATTGGAACACAGCCTGTGAATGATGATAGTGATGTCGGTGTCTGAACGACCGCAGCGCCACAGTTCTCCCTAGCGCCTTCTGTAGGAATCTGCATACCTGGCCCACTACTGGGGTCCCCCTTGTTTCAGCCACCGAAGCGCACTTCCGGCTTTCGGGCCGAAGCCTTGCTAGCTCGCTACTTCTATAGATATGCGTATACACTATTCGCGCCGTCGGATCGCATACAGCCCGCGGCCATTCGTATCGATCCCTTCGATTAATCGACGCAATCCGAGGCTGCGTCGACTCTCTTGCACCGCGCACGCATTGGCGTGCGCGCACCGTATATATAAGTATGTGCGCATGCAAAACCAGCGACGAGCGAGGCATAGCGTGATATTGGAAGTCGACCCGCCGTCGTAGGCGCTTTTGTTCGATATTTCATTTTGTCAGCGGCCACCATCAGAACAAACCCGTAACGCGATTGAACTTTGGCACGATCGAACGTTGGCGTTTGCAATAACCATTCGCTGAAACATTAAAAAAAATAATAAAAAAAAGTGCTTGAACAGACTGGTCTCAGGCTCCGAACGCTAGGGAATTGGTTTGTGCATACAAATGGCGGCTTTAAAGTTAAATCTATATATGCTACCGAACGTAGTACGCAGTGTTCTCTACAGGAGGGGGGGGGGTATGCAGTTCTGACGCAGCGCCCCCCCCCCTCTCTTCCCACCGACCTCCTCTCAGGCCCTTGCTATCAGAACGCAGTGCGAAGGCGAGGTATTCGGGGGTTAGGGGGGGACGGGGGGATCCCCTTGCCCTACCCTGTGCGCACGCCTCTGTTACCAAAGTATGTGATTTGCATAACCAATAGAATTTTTGGCGCCAAGCTTGTGACATTCCACACAGGAAGCAACTCAACTATACGCTTAGCTTTTAATGCAGTTAAAGGGTCCGAAAACCAACTTGCTTGATAGCTGTTTTCTTTAGCGCAGCGGTATGCCTGCCGGTCAGAGTGTCTAATCACAAAATGTTAACGCGGAAAACGCCGCGAAACACTCATAATCAGAATTTTTTGATCTGCGGCCACCGCGAAGTCGCACATACAATACATGCTGCAAACAATGGGAGGTGAGCGCGACAGCGGTTCGTGTTCGATCACTGCGATTTGCTGCGCATGCGTGCACACCGCGCGCATGCGCCGCGGCTCGACATGTTCCGGTAGCTGCCGCGAAGGTAGGGCCGCTTCTGAGCGTCAACTCATTTTGCCTCGTAACAAGCGTGGAATAAAGCGGGAATGCAAAATAATATGCAGCCTGATTTTAAGCACCGAATTATGGCGGGTCTAAACAACAGCTTACTCCGTATAGCAACCCCAACGACACCTTCGCGCAGTGCGAAAGTTTGTTCACCAGGCGGCTCGATGTACCGGTTTTCATGAGTTTAAATCAACGCAACTTAAAAATACAAATCCTACTGAAATCGCGAGAACAATCCTCGATTCTGTCATTACAATTGAGGGTATTTCCACATCACTGAGGCCCAATCACACGTTCTATAGCCGGTTGCCTGTCCCTTTAAGTGTTAGCTTCGACACGCTAAGAATGAATTCTATAGGAGGAGGAGGAGATAGTGGAAAGGAAGGAAGGAATGGCACTCTCAGTGCCTACAGCTGCGGCTGTCAATTGCAATCGACCAGTGTTGCCGGTCTATCCAGGGAGCCGTAACAATTAAATATGATAAATTATGTAGGGTCAATGACCTTGTCATTGATTGCGCACACGCGTGGCAGTCAGTTACGATGGACCGTTTTAGCCAGTCTATTTCGAGAGCTGTAGCAAATTGCATGAAATGATTCCTATAGGGTCAATGACCTTGCATACCGCACCATCAGCGTCGCTTTCCGCTGTTTGCTCGCTGTATAAGCTTCGTGCCTCCACCAGCCCTTATTGAACCCCAAGTCGGGGAACGAAGGAATGAAGGAAGGTAACAGGAAATATGGGAAAAAATAGGAAACAGGAAATAGGGCTATGGCGGGGAGGTTAACCAGTTCAGAATAGCCGGTACGCTACCCCACGCTGGGGAAAGGGTTTGTGAATTAAAAGTGGAGAGAGAGCGCGCGAGAGCGCATGCGCAGCGTCACCGTAAGTCACTTATGAATTCGTTGAAGAAATAGGCGTCCTTCCTACCTTCACTTCTGGCGGTATACAGCATCAACCATGAGTACAGGACACGACAAAAGACCAACCTAATCAGTGGCCTAATACTAAGTGCCGACTATTTAACCACTTCTACGTAAAAGCCTTTAAGCCTATACACACTTCCACGCATGAGTGCGTGGACGGCGTGGAAGGCAAGAAATCGGTGTTTTTTTGTTTTTTTTTTTTTTTGTCAACTTGCCGTAGTTTCAATATGACGTTCGCCAACTTTCTCGCGCCGCACAGAAAAGCCAGACAAGCGTATCAAGAGGACACCCTTGGTAGATTGCAGACAGACACATATCTAACACCAGCTAGGTTAAACCAGTGGTACCCCAGACTGTACTCTGGGGAGAGGTACCTAACTTATACCACATGATGTGGCCCGTGTGGGCATGCCAATTCACTCCAAAAGTGACCCAATTCAAAACCCCCCGGAGCTGCAGTGTGGGGGCTATTGTGGTCAGCGATGACCCTGACCGCCAGTACTGGTTGGTGGAGAGGGCCAACGCGGCAGCGATATCCAGTGGACTGCCGGACTGGGCAGCCTACCCACATGCTAGATTCTGTGTAAATAAAGATGTTAAGAAAGACGATTGCATTAAGAGTACCAGACGTCAGCGAAAACGAAAAAAAAAAAGACGTTGAGTAGCGTATCGAAGCGCCAGAGGCAACAGCAATCGCTAGCCGAGCGCTTGCTAGATGGTGCCACAGTTCCGCGCCGCCGGGAAGGATATTCAAAATGCACCTGAAACATTACCACAGTGCTGAACACACACGGTCTCCGTCGTCGTCTTTGCCACTTTTTCGCGCAGTTATATAAGTAACATGACAACAGAAGTCCCTTCAGTAGTAGCTTGTTCCGTGGAGAACCTTCGTTTCTTTTGGAAATCATATCATAGCGCTCTAATTAGGCGACACAATAATTACTTTCTTAAGTAGCTCACCACGCTAAGTCAGCAATTAGTTCAGCGATAAGTTTCTAAAATTCAGAAGGTTTCAGCGCCAGGCATGAAAGAACTGCATGTACAAAGACGGGAGGAACAAGATGCCCCCCGAAAAACAACAGTTCGTTGGCCCGTTCCCAACAAGTAACGCGCCACTGAGGGCATCGTAGTTCAAGGCGGATTCGCCTGCCCCCTACTGTAAGGTTCGTTTCCCCCCCGGTCTATGCATCTCGGCGATTTGTGGCGCTTTTGCGAGAAGTCTCGCATTCCCAAACGGCGGGGCAACAATGACATCATCCACGACATACGCGAAGAAGTAAAAAAAAAAAAAAAAAGGAAGATCGAGAAGCTCGCGGAGCACCATATACTAACGACAGTGCCACGAACTTTCTTTCACTCTCTTCAGCAGCGTAACCACTCCCTCGCACACTAAAACAGAAAAACACGAAACACACACAAAAAGAAAGACAAAAGAAAGGAGGAGAGAACGGAATTGAGTTGAGGAGAGTACCGTGTGTATATTTGGGAAAGGGGGGTGGGGGAGTTGTTCCATGAGCTTACGTAAGTCATGACCAAATGGACCGGGCAAGGATTGCGCGCACTGACATCCGTCCCGCCGCCGGTCTGGAAAATGCCCCGTCGTTTCTTCGCGGCGTTCTCGTAATGTGCTTGCGCCGCGATGTACCTTTCGAGTGAGCGCCATCTAGCGAGCTCGGATAGCCACCGTTCTACCCTCCCCACATTCTCCTCTCCCTCAAACCCATTCCTATCCTGACTCACTTGTAGCGTTCCGTAGCACTCGTAGGTGCATGTGGTACTACCACGAGGAGAAGGACATGCCGTGCGTTTTCCATCACGCCTCTCCCGGTACGCTCTCGGAGGTCATTAGAGGGTGTGAGTGAGAATCTGATGTGAGAGGATTTGAGTGTGTGTGTTGGGAGGTGCAGGAGGGCGACGTGGAATGGCGCTCCTTTCAAAAGCAAAAAAAAAAGAGGAATTTGAAAAGGTGTGGTGAGAAAATACGAAAAAGCACGACTTGAAGATAAAAAAAAAAAAAGTCGTGTAACATGTAGCGAAGTGAAACAGGAACGATGTGCTCGGTGCGCGGGAGAAACGGGCCCGGTTACAGCGTGTACGCCGGGCAGTCACGGAGACAATAAGACGTCGCGGGAGGAATGAGATCGTATAAAGCGGGAGAGCGTATAAAGCGAAAAAATTGCAGCGGCGAGACCTAGAAGCGTCGCGCGCCCATACCGAGAACAGGAGGAGAGAGAGAGAGGGGAGGGGTCACACGTCTCGAGACGACACGACGAAAACTTCGTACCCGCGGCCGCGTGACTTGCAGGGTTGCAGGACCTTGCGTGTCGCGTCGCGTGAGACACTTATTGCGCGCACGTTGTCCAGCGATGGATTTCTTTACGCTTGTCTTCGCAACCTTCAGCAGTTTTCCTGTTGAAGGTTGCGGAATACCGGAACGCGAATGACAGGGACAGCAGCTACAACAGCGAGGGCGTAACTGCATAGTTTCAATTTTCACAGATACGCCCCTTTCACACTCTCTGCGAACAACACAAAAAAAATTGGCGGCGCATCTGCGTGCTCCGCTGCAAATGCCGTGTAAACACGATAGAGGAGGCGCTGCGTTAGAGTTGCTGTATATGCTACCTTTAACTCTACGCTTCGTGAGATATGAACGCCATCTGGCAATACGTCGGGAAACATGAGCTTGTGCAGAGGGTTTCCTTACTCCGTGGCAGAGGGCGTTCGTCGGCGCGCATAGGCATTTTCAGCGCAGCTTAACAAACTAGGGTCTTTAGAATTACGTATCTATGTATATTCTATTAAAGGAACACACCACCTAATACTTACCTAGTGATGTTGTGCCTCAGATGTGCGTAATATTTACTTTTTGATCGACAACGTTCACAAGTATGAACAGCCGTACCAGTTCAAGATGGGTGGGCGGTAAGCAAGTGGTTCAACTTTGGCCGGGTCGCTGAATCGGGTGACAGACAGACAAACAGAACGACAGACCAAAATTTCTGCGTTTAAGTTCCTCAAGAAAGACTATCGTCTTACGGGTTGTATGCATTTACGAAAGGCATATTGGATCCACGCCACAGATTGTAAATAAAAGGCCAATGAATAAAGCGTACAGTTAAGGTTTCCGTCTGCTTGAATATCAGGGGCGTAGCCAGGGGGGGGGGGGTGGTTGGGGAGGTTCAACCTCCCCTCCCGAAATTTTTCAATTTTGCTTGCGTGTATATACACGCACACATACAAACACACGCACAACATGCATAAAGTATGGTAGAACCCCCCCCCCCCCACCCCCCGAAAAAAATTTCTGGCTACGCCCCTGTTGAATGAGTCCTTGTATAGAGCGCGGCCTGTATTGACAGATGAATGCTGTGACGTCCGCTGAACGCATCGAAACGAGAGGAGTGTTTCCTGCGAAATGCAGAATAAATGGGTACAACATTTGCGCGCTCTGTGCAAATGATAAATGAAACAAAAATGATAGGTGCGACCTTAAGGGACAAGAAGAGAGCAGAGTGGGTCAGCGAACAGACGTTTGTTAAGGACATCGTAGTCGGAAGGAGAAAGAAATGGGCAGGGTATACGTAGGCAAGATAACCGCTGGTCATTAGGAGTAACGGACTAGATGGCTGGAGAAGGCAAGCGCACCAGGGGAAGGCAGAAAGTTAGGTGGGCAGGCGAGATCAAGACGTTTACGGGGACAACGCCGCCGCAGCAATCACCGTGGGACCGGGTTCACTGGAGCAACATGGCCTTTGCATCGCAGTGGGCATAGTCAGGCTGATGATGACGATGCGTTTGCGCTGGGCGATTTACGAGAAAAACTGGGCCCAATATTCAAGGGGCGCCTCTTCTCGGCTGCATATCGACACGCTCAGAAACGTGGAGCGGAACGTTTAGATCTGCTCCGAATCCCAGAGTCACCCCCAGTTCATATGTGCGACGGTCAGTATTCTTCACTTGCACGTGGGACGTGCGCTAGCCGGTTAACTTCGTCGTGTACTGAAACCTAACAGCCAAGCTCCCACGGGTTCACGAATTCCGAAAGGTTTACTAAACTATAGGTATCCTCCAGGGCACTGGTCTTGGCCGAACTTAGCTTTCCTAAGTGTGTGTGTGTGTGTGTGTGTGTGTGTGTGTGTGTGTGTGTGTGTGTGTGTGTGTGTGTGCTTCAGCAAGTTGTCCGCGCGTTTTGTGCACGACCGTTCGCCGTAACACTGTAGGTTGTGATTACACTCTAAGAAAAAGAAAGTATGTGTTCCCTTACCGGTGAGCTCTGACTTGCCACGTATATGACTCTTTTGGATCCCACGACTCTCCGACAAGTGTGTAATGATCTCCAAAGAGAGTTCACGTCTCTTTAAAAAAGGGTCGCATTGTATATACCCCAGTCATCACCCACCACCTGGAGTAGCAAGCCAGGCGATAAACCAGGCTAAGATCTCCGGGAATTTCATTAAAGATTATTATATATATCTCTCTCTCATACGTGGCAATTCACGACTTACCAAAAAAAAAGGAGTCAATGTACTTTTTTTTTTCTTAGAGTGTGGACAAGCAGGCGTCTGGTAGCGTTCCTTAAACGCGCCATTGAATATTCATTTCTCCTTTAATTTTAGGCAGTTGTTCGCGTCCTGAAATGCACATTTGATAATATACCACAAAGTAGCATTCCCTGTATAACATTTGGCTGTAGGTGCCAACTCCATGGTTAACGTTGACAGGCAGGCATTCCTAAGTGAGCCGTTCTTGCGGTATAATGTCAGAGGAACGTACGACTCTCTCAATATCCATAATCTAAAGTTATTCTAGATAATTAGAAAATGGTACGCCTGTCTCAACTCAATGCAAGAACCGGCTCGTTAAATAGCTCCAAAGTAGCCCAGAAGGTTAAATACCTCAAAAAGAACCACATAACGATCCATAAGACCTCTCAAATGCATCCGTAGAGGACGGTTTAGAAGCCCAGTATTCCATCCACAACTTGTCCTGTAGGCGTTCCAATTCATAATTTCACTTGGTGCCGCCGTATTAAAAAGTTCTGGGAGATAAATTCAGAAGAACGACTTCGAAGTGACATAATTAGTTCACCCATAGAAGATCCACAGAAAAACCATAGAAGAGCCATAGAAAGATCCACAGGATCTCTCAAGGACATACGTAGCGGGCTGTTTAGAAGCCAGTACTCCATCCACAATTTGTCCTGTATTGACAATTCCGCTTGGTTTCGTCGCAAGAAAAAGTTGTAGAAGGTAAATTTCGAAGAACGACTTCATAATTAGTCCATAGTAGTGACATAATTAGTCAATCCCGAGCGACGTTGTTGGGCGTGGAACAAGGCTCTACCACAGATGGTGCGACGCGCAGATGACGTCGAAAAGCGTAGAGGGGGCGCTGCGCTTCGCCAGCACCGCCGTCCACAGCACCGGAGAAGTCACGGCGACGTTATCAGGAAGCCGTGAATTCTTCCAGTGCCATTGACGGAGGCCCGGGAGCAACCTTCTCCGGCGACCGCCGGCCGTGCAGTCGCCTCCGCAGCCATAGCAGCCATCCAGGGGGCGTGGACGGAGCGGGGGAGAGGGGGAAAGGAAGCGGAGCGCGCATGCGCGCGGAAGCGCCCCCTGGCCGCCGCCTCCGCGGCGTCGTGGGCGGCCATGTTTGGGCCATTTGAGTGCACCGCTCGACGGCGCAGGCGTGTGTTGCGCATGATTCCGCGTGAGCACTTTGCGGGGTTCGGTTACCCCGGGTCGCCTGACGCTGCCGTTCCGCCGAGTGATGGCTTCTTTCACGGATCACTGTGACCATGAGGGACCTGGTTTTCTTCCTCCTCTAAAGATGACGTCACGGGATCTTGCCCCTCATCTTTCCATGTTGAAACTTGTGCCTGAGATGAAGCAATGTTTCTATTAAACAAATATATTCTGTGTTTAACTGTTTTCCCCCGTCGAGTAGTGATGTGTCAATGACATTTTTATTTAGATCACATTTTGTGTTCAATACACGCTGAAGCAGACACACGTGGGCGGCTAAGTTTGGCCAAGCCCAGTAAGTTGAGGAGCTGTTGTTCCGTTAACTTTTGTGGCTGCATGAAGCAGTGAGAGCTCGGCTGTAAGGTATAAGTACATGGCGAGGTTGCCCGGCTAGCATATGTCCCATATAATGGGTGCAAGTGAAGCATACTGACGGTCACAAATATGTACTGAAAGTGACAACGGGATTCGCGACACGTATTCATTCACACAGGAAAACAAAACTGAATTTGCCTCGCATGCGTAGCACGCACGATGTTCCGTCAGTAACGTGGAATCTGATGACTTTAGTGTTGCTGAAGGCAACGTATATAAGATAGCAATTTTAGCTTGTAGGATATGCTTACTGGATTTTTGAGAACTGAAAAATAAACAGGTTTACTGAGAAGCGGAAGAAGAGGCAAGTGTCGTGGGATTATATAGCGTCATTTCTAAATTACACACGTTCTCGCCCTCCAACGGGAAAGCCGTTGCAGGATATGTTTCGATGGGTAAAGGGTATGCTTGAAGTCGGTCGTTGGCCGCAACGAGAAAGCGAAACTATGCACGGAGTGAAGTGAAATTCCCACATACCTGTGAGAGTATCGCCCTCTAGCGGGGTCAATGGCATCGCCCGACACTAAATTCACCACTAGCA
Organism: Rhipicephalus sanguineus; assembly: GCF_013339695.2. Lineage (NCBI taxonomy): Eukaryota > Metazoa > Arthropoda > Arachnida > Ixodida > Ixodidae > Rhipicephalus > Rhipicephalus sanguineus. The sequence goes on from NC_051185.1 coordinate 18,023,799, forward strand.
TGCTTGGCTACTTCTGATTATGATGACTCAAATGAAGGGTTTAAAAAATGCAGAAGCATACAATGGTTAAATTTCACTACTCACACACAACATTAAAAATCAAGCAACAAAAAGGGTGTAGGGGGCAAGGAGGGACCGCTGGATACAGCTTCGCATTTTTCCTGAAGACGCATGTAGAAAAAAATAACGGGGGGGGGGGGGGGCGAACAGGCAAACTTGCTGCGGCATTGATGTAGACGGGGTGTGTATGGAGCTGAGATACATAGTGCTCTGGTATGCCCGAGCCCCATGGATGCCTCATTTTCTAGATTACCACATACCTCTGGTCTGTTTCTTTAATGTTCGTTCTTTTTACTACCGTTCGCTCTCTTCTTTTTTTGCTTTATACAGTCGCTGGTATTTTTGAGAGACGATGCCAACGTCCTTTCCTTCCTTTCTTCTTTCTTTCTTAGCTCTCTCTTTTTCTACCCTAGTGCCTGTTGCGTAGAACTCCGACAGCAATGCGTCCGAAGAACCGTGAGGTTCCGTCCTTTTTTCGCTCCGGCAGTCATTTGGTGAAATGCGCTCTCTTTTATTGTGTCCGCTCTGCCCCGACTCCTTCTCTCATACCTTGCGTCGCACCACCCCTCCGTAGCCACGTTAGCGGCAGCGGAATGCCTCGCCTCCTCGCCCCCTCCCTTTACTCACTACATCAGTCGGTGCCGAAAGGACGCGGGGCTTCTCTCTTTTTTCCCCGGAGACCGCACACTCTACAGAAAGAGAAGACTCTCGAAACGCAAGCAGTCAGTATATGTCTTCGCCGCGAACTCGTGATGGTCCCCTTACGCGGAGAAAAATAACAAATGCGAGGGGGGGGGGGGGTGTAGGCGTCAGCGCGAAAGCGATCTCTCTCTCTCTCTCACAGGAGGAGAGAAGGGGCATGGAGGAGGGGCACGCGCGGTCCTTGCCACCGGCAGCACGTCGCCCGCTCGTCTTTTTCTTTCTTCCCCCCTTTTCATCTCTCGTTATTTCCGCGGAGCTTCAACTTCTCTTCGCACATCACTCGAACAGTATTTTCTTTCCTTTTTTTTTCTTCAGAGTTTTGTGGGACCTCGACTCATGAACAGAGGCGTACGCCTCACTATTGCGCTGCGCAGCGAAGAATTTTCTCTCGTCTTCGGGGTTAAGTGAGGAGTTGGAATTTTTTTTATAAATTAGTCGTTCTTTACAGACAGTGTGGATAAAAGCAGCGACACGGGCGACAATACGAGTATTTTGTCTGTTCTTTTAGATCAGCTTTGCCCCAGTACACTCAAAGCATGCGGGGAAGCTCACGGAATGTGTTGTGGTGAAGCATATTAAGTATGGAACAGAGGCGCCTCTTTCATTTTACTGTGCTGCCCTCTGCCGTTTTGTTAGGGCGGGTGGAGCTTCGCGGCGTGATCGGAAACAACGGGGCTAGCCAGAACAAGAACAAAAGCCTCCGAGATCTAAAGGCGTGTGGAGACCCTACCACAGCGTTTCGCGACATAACCGCCAGGGGAAGGGCGCATGCGCCCCGGCACCGTGAGATATAGGGATTGCGGCAAAGCATGCCGATATTGAAAGGAAAGCACAGTCACGAGACTTCGTACAGGCAGTCTCCAAAAGTCGGCTTCGCCGCAAAACATTACTGCAATGTGGCAAAGTGTGCTGAAAGTGCAAACAAATGAATCGAACGGACAATTAGGCCAAGGAAAGCATTCAGGACGTTAATCGTTGTCTTTAACTGCAGTGTACTAATTGTGACGTGAATTGAAATGAAGTGGACAAAAAATCGCCCGTTCCGTAGGCAGAATCTGAACCCACAACCTTTGAATTATGCGAGAAGTGCGAAGGGTACAGGCGATTTGGCCAGTGTGACCAAAGAGTGGTATTGGAGAAACTGGGGATGCATATTGCGTTGGTTAAAGTTACTGCATGCAACCCTGATGTGCGCATGTCAGATTCAAGTAGGCAAAGCATAATGCAAGTATAATGATGATATTACTCGCAAAAAATGGGACGCGATGTTGCTTTCGACCAGGAGGTCAAAAACGGATTCGAGCAACTGTGTTCTTTGACCCTGACTTCCGCAGGAAGTGAAACTCGAAAGATGACCAAAACTCTCATGAACGGCCGATAAAAAAATTTGAAAACGTGCAGGTAAAGACAAGCGTATTCGTATTCCGCCACATAAACGTACGGGAATCGAACCCGCAACCTCTAGCTCTGCAACAGATGCAGCATAAGTCTCCCTGCGCGGACAGCGGCAAGTTTCATGGCACTGTAAACAAGAAACTCGACAAATAAAGCGCGTTTAACACGAGAATTCAACAACAGGAGCGCATTGTGTTGAAACGCATCGTGAGACGAGACAGAATTTTTCCTTTCTGCATTCTACTATGGGCTTAACTAGCGTCCTCTGACCGTGTATAAAGCGGGCGTTTTCCTATTTCCGGAAGCGTAATTTACTGCAGTATGGCTCGGTCTGATGTCCCTGCTCATTGTGCCGTTAAGATTTCTGACATCGCCTCGCTCGTAAACATATCCTCACCGAAGAAGAATAACTCTAAAGGGCCACGCATCGATTTTACGCCGCGCTCATAACGTATGCATAACCACCATAAACCGCTATTTCTTGCTGCAGCGTTCCGACTATAGCCAGAAAGCTACAGGCACGGCCCGAGAACCACACCCTGGAAAATTCACCTGCAGGAAAGCAGTATACGTTCTATGTATAGACCACCAATAACGACGCGTCTCGGGCTTTCGTGGCGTTGCGGCTATAATAATGACAATATAAGGTCGAAGGTCACACAGATCGCGAAACAGACGATCGCATTACGAAATTTCAACCCCATTGGCTCAGCCAGGATAGGCGTACAAAGCTTATACGTTGGTGCAGACACGTGTAATGACTTGCATGTGGACATACGCGTACTCGTAGTAGATTGCTATCATCACAGCCACGGCGACTATTATCATCAAAAGGCCATTGGTACTACGTAGTAAAATATTGCACACGCTATTCAGGTGCCCCAATGTAGAGACTCTATAGAAGGAAACAAAAATTCAACAGAAAGGTTTCAATTTCGTAGATGTAAATCATTATGCCCTCTCACGTGACAGGATGAGGACGCAGCCATTTTGAGGTGTAGCACTTGTATGTCGGATCATAGCAAATATTACCCCCTCCCCCTTATACGTAAATTTATATTCGTGGTAGGATTTCAACGTCATTTTGAATGCATATCAAGTTCACGTTGTCATGTGACCTTTCGATAACCGTATCAACAACTTTGAATTAAGGCCTACATTTTTTTTTAGGGTGGTGTTATTCATATTTTTCTGATCTCTCAAATCAAGTTGCTCATACTCTAAAGGAATACAGTCTCACACTGGAAAAATATTTTTCGCTCATCTCCATTGCTTGCAACGCTTGTTAGATAATGCTCACAATACGCCTAAAACTGTACGTATACGACCGAATCTATTAGCACTTTGCCACCACCCCTTTTATGAACAAATCCTGTCGCTTTTCGCTTCTGACACATTACAACACATGCGACGAGGCCCCCAGATGACGTAATTACCGCGTTACAGCAACATACAGTTTAGAAAACATGTGTGGCCTTTTAGTTCCATTAGGAAAGAACGAAGGAACAGCACACTCGGCAGTTCTGGCGATTACTCACTGAATCGACGCGGTCATTCAATTGGTGTAAAAGTATGATGTCAGGGAAAAACAATGGCCAACTCACCTATATGGCTGAGCAAGGGTGTTTTTGATGGGGCGAGCATCCAGGGCACACCGTTACACACCAGATGGCGTTGTCGTACACCGGGACTCTCGATCAACCTGCGGAGGTGACGGACAACGTGGTATAAGTCCAGCCGAGAACTGGCAGAGACGAGACTGGACAGAACAGAGTGGCGGACGCGAATGCCCAGCGAGTGGAAACTAGCCGAAGCTTTTTTTCTCTCTTGCGTATATATACAGGCACATATGCACATGAGATGAGAAAGAGAGAGAGAGAGAGAGCCGCTGTAGTACGCATCCCCAAACACGCGTGCACACACGAATTCACACACGAGCGATTCCTTTTTTGCTACGAGACGTCTTGTAGAAGTCTTCCTATAGACGTTAGAAAGACGTTTCGCCGCGTACGCACCTTTCGAGAAAGAATACCCGAGGGTCCCCGGAAAAGCATTCTTCTTGGCCACACACATGCATCAGTGGAGTTTTTCGTCTCCACCACCAAACAAACCCCTCCCCCCCCCCCCCTCCTCACTACTTCTCCTTGACTTCACCCTTTAGCGATTTCAGCCACTTCTGGGGGTGGGGGGGCAATCGCTCTCCTGTGACGCAACTCGGCCACGCAACGCCCCCCCCCCCCCTCCACCACCCCGAAACAAAGTAGTAAGACGAATAAAGACTAGCGGTCACCGAACGAACGAGTGAGCAGCGTCGACCCGACCGGAAGGAGGTTTCGGGTTGGCGACACCAGGGGACGCCACACGGCGTGACGCGATCAACGCCCCCTGTGAGGCGCTCGCTACAAACAGGAGAGCTTGCGAGGTAGGCATATAGCGGCGACAAAAGGCACAATCCCGTTTTTTATGTTTTCTTTTTTTTTTGTTCGCTGTCCCGTATATCGTGCGTCATGCGGCCGACTGGTTTGTTGCATCAGGCACACACAGAGGCCTGCGTCAACGTATATAATCACCTGTTCGCAGCGAAACGGTTGGGAGGCGAAGGAAGGGAGGAAGTATAATAAACGAACGCTCGAAAAAAAGAAAGCGCGGTGGCGCCAAACAAACAGCAAAAAAAAAAAAAAAACGTGAATACGTGACGTACCACGTCGCCTGAGCACACAGTGCGGAATTAGCTGGAAACACTGTTCCATCGTGAAACGGTACTTGGATATACTTGAATCGTTGGATCGGTGGTGGCGAACGTGAAGTTCACAGGCCGATCACAGACGCGATACCACACGCTGGTACGCGCATGGTATCGTCAATTGGCTGTGACGGTGAAGGAAGTAAAATGCAATCCTGTAAAGATGAAACGCACGGACGTCGGTCGTCGATAAACTGATCGTCAAAGGAAACGCGTCGGTTTTTACGCATGAATGACCCGAAATCACAGCGTTATCACTGGGGCCTCGCGTTAGCTCTAGGATAAACTCGGCCACTCGTGTCGTGTGCGCAATCTTATCGGAACATTCTAAAGGAATCGAGAGTTTCCCAAACATTGCAGCACGGCCTATATGGTGGTAAGAGTTTGAAACCCGATCACATCAAATAAATAAATACCCGTGCGGCAGTATAGTCACTTACAAATGCAAACAGTGCAATATTACAGGTCCCACGTAAAATGCTAGATATATCCAGGAAGCTGGACCTTTTTCGTCTAGTCTCATGGCTATATCTAGCACTTTATCCGGCTCCTGATTAAGAGTGCGCGCGCGTGGCTCCGGTCATTCATTAACTTTGTTTCACAACAGGGGGTATATGCAATGACGTCATCGAAGCCACCATATTGTTGAGCAGCCAGCACGTCGAAAAAGACTATATAATTATCGATGATTGTGCTTATCCAGTGGCACAGTGGAAGCTGCAAATCGTGGAACAATATACGACAACTTCACATGAACACTCCATCCTTACAGGCGAGGGTTACAAGATTCCACGACAGTGCAGCAACCAGTTCCATGAACCAGTTCCGGTACATGAACGTCGTTATGATATGTATGAAATGCAATGAGAAAAACCCGTGACCGCCATGCACATAACAGAGAAAAGACAACAGCTCTAGTCAGACAGCGCATGCGTAATAGTGCGCGAAGTTCTTGCTTGAAACTGGTATAGATGGACATTCAGAGAAGAGTTGTTTTTAGAGACCGCACGTTCTGGTACTGTACCAGAACACTATCGAGTTTTGAGCACATGCTAGCTGTATACAAAGGCACCACGCGAGCAGACAGGAAAAGAGTTTTCGTGTAAGAAAAAATGACACGCGCGAGAGATTTCCGCACTTGTGCGAGCAGAGCACAAAAGGCGAAGCAGGAAGTGACATCGGCGTGCACCGCCCACTGTTCCACGTGACCGGAAGCGCATCTTCTTCGACCGGTCGGTCGGTTCGTCACGAGTGTTGGATAAACGGGTTGTTTCCCAAGCTATACATTATGTATACACAACCAGATACGTACTCAGGGTGCGCCTTGATTCCCCCCTTATTCAGACGTAGGAGGCCGAATACAGCAAAAAAAAAAAAAAAAAAACTAAATCGGAAAATAGGAAGAAGCGAGAACAGGCGAACTTCTGCTACTATAGCAGACGAACTTTTGCTACAAACAGACGGATGGCGCGCGCGAAGGAGGAAACAGAAGCGGTGAATGCAGCGTTGCCTGCCGAATAAAATGAAAAAAAAATAAGGAAGCAAAGGAAACAAGCCATGCCTCGCGTGCGCCTGTGCGGAACTCGCTGCATCACTGTTATTACGCGGCTGTCGCCGCTATTACCGTCGTTAGTGTTTCCACGCGGAACGGCGAGGAGAATGCGTTGCGCTTCTTGTGGCGTAGCGCAGCAGACGAAACTGTGTGCGTGGCGCACGCAGACGACGAACGGGGACGCCCAAAGCAGACGACGCGGTTCCTTTCCTCCGTCTGCTAGCAAAGCCAGTCGTCTGTGCAACAGGTAGAAAGAGGGCTGGGAGGGAGGCACGCGTCTTTGCACAATGTAGCCACGGAGCCGTTTCCAGAGGTGTATCCTTACAGGCAGATAGGCCTATATCCTGAAGCATGCCGGGACGAGCAGCCATGCGGCTCCGCGCGCCACGGTGCGGCGGCGCGCGGCGGCAGAACTGGAAGCCACGCAGGCACGCTTCTGAGAGAAGGCAGGGAGCTTGAGTAGGGGTGGGAGGGGGGGCGGAGGAAAAGAATAGGTGACACGAGATGCTCGGACTATTGGGGGGGGGGGCTCCTATTGTCCGTGCTCGCGCGAGTATAGCGTGTCAGTGTACGAAGACAACGACAGCTAGGTCAATTTCCGCAGGAGCACGTTTCGGGTTCCATGCATGACACATACGTCATTCGCTACAGTTTGTAGCGAAGTGTGGCGCAGCGTTGCGCGCGCACTAGCAAATGGAAGACGTGAGCGGGAACCCTGAACGGATGGGTTCTCCTTCTGCGACGTGTGTGAAGCTACTCTCGAGTAGCTCAACACACGCGAAGCTACTCAAAACAAAAAAGGACCATATGCCAAGCTATCAGTACCGCGGCAAGACACGCCTATCGAAAGACACAAAGAAGAATGCCCGCCCCTTTTTTGAGTTGAAGAAAGAAAGAAGGAAGGAAGGAAGGGCAGGGTGACGTTCTGCAAACGACGAGGCTGTTTGCAAACGAACAGTTGACGTCGAAATAAGGAAAAGAAGCGGCAAAAAAACAAGGACGGACGAAAACAGCGCGGCGATCTCCTCAGCGCGCGGCCACGGTCCGTTCCGCATCGCTAGGCCTAACCGGGCGGAACGCGAGGTGAGGGGCCCTTTGGTAAAATAAGAAGGACTTCTGCTCTTCAGCACACCCCTCCTTGTGGCGTTTACTGCACAAGAGTCGCTACGGAGTGCCAAAAAGCGAAGGTCCGAGTTGTTCGGAAAGCTGTATTTACCCTTCGTTCCATGTTTACGGTTGGAGCGGGGCTATACTGTCCACTGCCGCGTCACTTCTCAAAAAGGACGCGTAAGTGTGTGCGAACGCTGAAGATATTGAAGATCGAAGAATGTAGAGGCGGAACGTAACAGTGTAGCACAATTGGTATACCGAATCTACGGCAATACGCCGATCCGATGGCCAGAAAGAAGCCGGAAAAAGAAGGAGTCGAAGCCATCATCCAATCCTACACTTTGCGTCCATGAAACTCGCGCGCACGCCCTCTTTTTTTCCGTCCTCCGCATCCTTGCACCCCCCTTTTATTCCGAGGAGGCGCGGCGCCATAGAATCCAACGATGCGGAGCCTTCTTCAGAACCCCTCGCGATGCATCCATGGAAAGATTTGTGGGACGCACTACGTACGTACCTGGGAAGAAGGACTGACTGCATGCGAGGCCGAGCCGCTTCGGAAGACCGAATCGGGGTGGTATGCAGCGCTAACTGGTGGGACCGCGGAGAACGAGAGAGAGAAAGAGAGGGCGAAGAGAGGTGCAGATACCCGTGGCGAAAGCTGCTGGATGACTCTCTTTTGTCCACCGAATGCAGCAGTAGCCCGCCGCATCGCATCCGCCATTGTCTCTGCATAGTATGTGCGGTGTTGCATCGCTGCTGGTGCCGGGGGGTGCTGCTGCCGGATGGAAGAACGAGGGGAGGTGATGGGGGAGGGGGGGGTACTGGCCGCTACCAGAAGCGTCCAGAGCGCCGCGGCCGGTCGTCGAGGAGTCAGGGACCTCCGGTAGCAGCGGTCGTTAGCCCCCTTCGGCCACCGGACACGTCGGTCTTTCGCAATGCCTATACACACAGCCCGACGTGTGTAGTATACTCGTATACTGACCGCTCGGCTTGACCATGTGAGCGTAAACGTGGCCTCGTTATCGTTTGGGGCGGAGACGGGAGGTGCACGAACAGGGGACAAAACGTGGAACTGACCGCGTATATAGAGTACTTCCGCGGTGCGCAATTACACGGAGTCAGTGTGGACTGTAATGAAACGATAACGGACTCTTAGATGGAAGCGGAGGGGGGCAGAGATGGCATGCGGTTTTAGACGTGCTCGAATTTCGCGTAATAAGCGGCTCATGCCGCATAATCTGTAAGGGGGCGGTTGCTCTATGCCAATTGAACTAACCATGGATGCTAGCAATTGGCAGCGCGAGGGCGAATTCGTCAACAACTCGAAGCACGTGGACACAGAATACTGCAAAGGAGTTTGCGGAATCCCGCGAGGCGGTGGAAGGAGTATGAAAGGGATTACGAAAGCACTACGGCAACCACCCGTTCGTATCACGAAGCCACAAGGAAATCCATACAGATTTCTCACAAAGGAAAGCAACTTTCCTTTCTGAAGGGTGGTTCCTTTTCATAACGCTACCGCCGCCTTACGGGATTTCGCAGAACTCATTCGCGACATGCTGTAACGTAAGGCGGAAAAGTGACTGCACAGACGTTCACGATGATGGCTTGGTGTGCTGTTGGTATTGCATCTAGAAACGTCTTGTCTCGTTTCTTCTTCACTCTATCCCCGTAAGTGCGCTCTGTAACATTTGTAATATACTTCGTAATATAGGTACTTCGTAATGGACGATGTGCTGTCTTCTTCCATGAGGTAATTATCTTAAAGACTTCAGTGACGCGTGTACCAGAACCTCAACACAAAGAGTCCTCTTGTGTTTGCGCGCAAGCTCGCAGATGCAATCACAGTTATCCATCAGGGGATCGAACTCAAGAACTGCATCTCTTGGCAAAATTAGTGAGTGAATAAACTTTATTACAACATCCGGCATGTTTGTGATCCGGGCTAGACCGCACAGGCAGACACCCGGAGACCTTGTCTCTCTATAGCCTCCCTGGCCTGCTGTATAGCCCATCTTTGGTCTTCGACCTCCGAGCTGAGCAGCACTAGCCGCCACCGCTCCGGAAGGGCCTTAGGAGAACTTGGTAGGTTGGGACATTCCCACAGTATATGTTTATATACGAAGCCCTTTCTGTTGTGCATAGTTTGCATTTGTTGTGCGGGTATAGGTGTGGGTAGCTCCTGTGGAGGTGCACAGGGTTTGGGTAGGAGTTTGTTTGTAGCTGTCGGTATTCATATAATTGTTTCCTGTCTAGACTCGGGTGAGGTGCGGGGAAGACGCGCCTCGTCTCTGCAGATGAATAATAATTATAATAATTGTTGGGGTCCCGAAACTACGATATGATTTATGAGGGACGCCGTATAGTGAATGGCTCCGAAAATTTTTTCGACCACCTGGGGTTAATTAACGCGCGCCTAAATCAAAACACACGAGCCTCTAGCATGTCGCCTCCATCGAAATGCGACCGGGATTTGAACCCGCGACCTTCGGGTCAGCAGGACCAGTGGTGAGTAGCGGGGTTCGCACAATTTCTGTGGCACGTAGAGTTCTTGCGCACACAGGACGGACGAATTTTGGCTTCGCTGAGCCGCACACAACTTCGCTATAATATCCTATGCGAATTGCCAGCCCGCAACATTGACGCTCTGGAATGCTCGCTTTCATCTGTTCTAATTATTTTTTTTTCCTTTTACTGTTTTTTCACTGCAAAGCTGCATGTAATAGTTGCACAACGGCATTCGTGCACAGCTGCGCCAGCATGGTCGCATCGACAAGCCGGTTCAAGAGCGACTCCTACGTCACAGCGAATATAATGCATGACAGCAATGCATGAAAGGGAAGCACGACGTCAGTGTACGAGAGCGAAGCCGACAAACGACGAATCCGATGCAACAGGGAAGCCGACACGACATACACGACAGCAAGGCACGACAGCGAAGCTAATCCAACAGAGAAGCCGAAACGTCACCGAAGCACTACGGCAGAGCATGTATGCGAAACTGGCACAAGCGTGAAGCCGACCAGACAGCGAAGCCGACTGTGCGTGGCAGCGTAGAAGTGACATGCGAAGACGTGCATTGAACGTAGCGGAGAATAAAATGCTGATATTGCGAAAGGCCTTTAAGAAGTGTCCAGTATAACAAAAAAATTTGTATTTGATATATAACCAGTCATATGTAAGCGACATAGATTCCGGGCATAGAAAAACTTTACACACTGTAGGAAATATCGGTGTGCCGATTTTATTCGCGACGTCATACATTCCGCACCCGTAAGTCATCATTCGATAAGCAAAGCCCGCGCGCATGCCCACTTCTCGCTTCACCCACGCGTGACGCGGTGACTTGCAAGGCATTCCCCGCCCAACATTTCCAGTTGCCCAACTCTACAGGTGTGAATTGTACCGGTGCCATCATCTTAGTTTGCTGTAATAGGACCACCCTGCATGCTTCATAACGTGTCTGTCTTGTACACTTTGAAGGTCTTTTCCAGCTTCTGCGGAACCTTACGGGTGTAATGATGTCGATGCGAGGTCATAGATAGATAGATAGATAGAGAGATATGTACCTTGGTGATTTCTTGTAATTGCAAGCACGTGTTACTTTGGAATGGTGGTCGAGGCTCACGTGAACGCCAGCTGATGTAAAAAGGTGGAATCGGACAACAAAATGGCGCACTTTGACGTCACGCGAATATATAGCGCCCTATTGGCCGCGAGATCGAACAGAGTCGACACCTAGCGGCGAGCGGAAGAAACCCCGTGGTGTGGATGGCTCCTTGCATCGTCTGCTAGCCACACCGTGTTCGCACGTCCTCTGCACGTCCTCTCAGAGCAGCTTATTCCGTGGTGTTAGCACAGTATCAAAGGCTTGTGCGCATGGATGGATGGATGAAAGAACTTTATTGTGGTCGAATAGGTCGTGCTAGTTTCCTAGCCCGAAGCGGGCCGCTCCCACGTCGGGACCGAAAGACCTAGCCTTTCGGCCGCTTCGCGGGCCCGTTGGACTGCCCATAATTGTCCCTCTAATGTCGGACTGCGCAGAGCTGCGTCCCACCGCTCTTCAGTGTTTTCCTTGTCGCTGCGCAACGCGGAGCAACGCCAGAGCATATGAGTGAGATCTGTGGTTTTGTGGCATTTGTGGCATGTTGTAGGAGTACATAACTCCGGATAAATCCTGTTAACAGCGGGTTCGGATAGGTTATTGTTTGTAAGAGCCTTAGCGTAATGGCCTGTGCTCTATTTAGTTTACTGTGCGGAGGGGGGAAGACCCTGTGTCCTAGGTAGAAGTGCTTGGTTAGCTCGTTAAGAGAGGAGGTGATCCCTGCATTCTGAAACCTCAGCATCTTCTTGCCTTGTGACTGCACGGTTGGCAAGTCCTCGTGCAGCATTGTGGGCAGATTCGTTGAGGTTCGCGGGAGCGCCGTTGATTTCTCCCGTGTGAGCAGGAAACCAGATGATCGTGTGTGGTTTGATTACCTTTCCCTTGAGAATTGCCAGAGCCCGGACAAATGCTCGGACGGCTGCCCTAGAATCGCTGTGGATCCTCGATCTATTTGGGTCTAAAAGCGCCAGTGCGATGGATACTTGCTGCCTACACGATATATACAAGTACAGCATTTCGCCTTCCGAGACTTGTATGCAATCCCATATGTGATTGCGAGCACGGGTCAGTATATCCGCTAGGTGTAATCATCGTCCGTCCATTCGCCAAAGTCATTTCAATGTGGGTGCCACTTTGTCGTTCGAGCACATCACACAATACATTTGGCGTCGTCCTAAACGAAGGAACTACTAAATGTCGAGGTGTGAATGTAGAGTTTTAGCGACACCGTCTAGTAAAGCGTTGGCGATTCCGCAGTTCCTAATTGATAAATATAAAATACACTGTCGTCTGTATAGAGCCAGAGACTCAACAAAGGAAGTTTCAGGAAATTTCGTTCAGCCATTGTGGTCAAAATTCGGAAACACACTTTGAAATCCGTGACGTCGCCATCGGAGATTTCGGCGGGAAATTTCAAAGCAAAACTTTTGACACTGATTTTTCTCATCTGTTATTAAACCTACGGGGTTGAACTTAACGACACCACAGTTTTCAGAGTATATTCTATCATGCTAAGCCAACCTATCTTTCCATTTCAGTGCCTCTTTAACAAGCTGCGCCTATGACGTCACGTGCAAGCGGTCAATAGTCAATGTACACGTGGAGTGCATAGAAGCTTTGGGACGATGCATGGGCCTTCTGGTCTACCAGTCCAGCGGCTGTTCTCCAGCGAGCCGTGCATGCACCTCGGTGCCGAATCTGCCCCGGGCGGTGTGGCTGACCGCGTCGCGCTACACTGGGTGCCGTTTCCGGTCCGCCGCTGCGGCCTCACCGGAAGAGCGCCGGCGCGCAAAACGTGGGACAGGGGAAAGGAGGGGGTTACAGAGCTACAGAGTAAGATAGACTGCAGCCACGTGCAGCAGGCACGGCCGTGCACGGACGTCGCCACCGTCTATGCAAAAACGCCTTAATGACAATCATGATTCCTTTGGCGATTAAACGAGTAGGTATTACTGCGGGAGCGCCGGCGGGGTGCACGGATTAAGCGGACTGCCGCGAGGGGGCGCCGCGTATGCGGACACGGTTGAAGGAAGCGCGAAATTGGCGTCAGGTGGCAGGCCGACGCGAAAGGAGCGCTCATCTGATGTTCGTCCGAGGAAGAAGAAGAGTATGCAGTGCATGTCCCGCGTGCTTGGTTGAGTGCACGGCCGCGCCATTCTATGCCGAGCTGAAGGTCGAGGGTTCGATTCCGCGGTCACATTCCTATACGGAGGCGTCGAGATAAGAGTGTGGGTATAAAACGCCGTTAAGGAGGATGACAAACGGGAAAAATCATCATAGACTTGATTGCATACATCTCTACCACTCATAGGCGTGCGCACAGGGGGGGGGGGGGGAGGCAGGGTGGCGGCCGCCCCCCTGATCACAAGAGGGGGGGCGCAAAATCTGCCCCGTACATTGACCCTCCTATAGTCACCTAAGAGGGAGGGGGGCGCGAAATCTGCCCCATACATTGACTTAGTAGGGTGAGGAGGCGCTGCGATTAACCTTTGACCCCCTGATGGGGAACCCTGCGCACGCCTATGCTACCACTACCCCCCCCCGAAATGTGAAATGTTTAGTTTGTATGTATGTATGTATGTATGTATGTATGTATGTATGTATGTATGTATGTATGTATGTATAATAGAAGTAGGCGCACACGTAAACATACATATAAGGTCGTAGATATAATTGCGAGGTACATTGATGGTTAACAAAGCGATATGCATCGAAGAATTGACAACGATGATATACATCCACAATGCGATAAGGGGTAATTGTTATGGGTCCGAATACGCTATCGACCGTCATCGGACCCATATAAGCGGATGAAAATGTGGTAAGGAGACTCGGACATGTGCGTGGTCAGACCGCGTTATATAAGATCGATAAGGGCCGATAACGGCTGCAATGTGTTCAATAAGAACCGATAAGGTTTGGATGCATCCGATGAGCCTTGATAGGGCTCGGATCGAACCTGAAGCGTCTGCCACGGTGGTACAGACCTTATGCAAAACTGCTGCCATCTGTCGGAGGTTTGACGAAGATACCGATTCGGCGCCATGCTGGAGGCTTGTGTCCGAATCGTATTGCTGTCGCTACATAGCTTCTTGCTTGTATGTGATTTATAGTAGAGTAATCGGGGCATAAAAACGTCAGATGAGTGTTTAAAGGGACACTAAAGAGCAAAACGATTTTTTCTCATATTAGTAAAGTACTTTTTCACGATACCAAAAACACCACGCTTGCTGCGAGAAGACGCTTGGTAAGCGAGAAAACGCGCAAAAACAAAATGTGGGTGGCGACGCCACCTTGAAGTTTCCGCACCATTCGCCGTGACGTCACGTGTTTTGACGGCGCCTACTAGGGACTTAACATACCAAGTTTGGGGAAATTTTGTTGAGCCAATGGCGCCAAAAATACGATAAATACACTTTGAAATCCGTGACGTCACGTGGGGGCGCGAAATTTAAAAATGAAACTTTCAATTTGATTTTCTCCTCTGTTAATAAACCTATGATGGCGAAATTAACGACATTAGAGTTCTCAGAGCAGAATTTATCGATCTAAACCGATTCATTGTTTCTCTTTAGTGTCCATTTAACGGCCTGTACACGTTACCGGAATACGTTGACTGTTATTACGTGTAAAGAACTGCCTCACAGCGAGAAGAAGGTATACAAGTCTGACACCACGAGTCACATGTAGGCCTGCCGTCATCGAGAATAAAGCTTCGTGCTTGGTTACAAATTTGGTCTGTCTGTTTTCAGTGTAGCGAGTAAAGCGTTGTTAGCTATCTGAATATCATGCGTGTATAGTGTATGGTTGGGAATATAGGATTTAGCGCGCGACACAGCTAGGCACAGCGATGACGTATATGAAAGTGCTGTTGACCCAATTCAAAGCGGCATGACATGAAAGAGTGTTCTCTGGTGAGTGCCGATGCTGTCACATACCGTATCTATTAAGAACGACGAACGTAAACACGGCGTTAGTTGTAAGCAGTAGCCGGAGCAACGGAACGATCTGCTTATTCTCGTCGGCCGCGAGGAAATCTAACAATATGGAGTTTAGTTTCCTGCAAACCTTTTTTCAGCATCCAAATTTCCTCAGTCTGAGCAACACGGCAAACCAAAATATCTTGGGATTGCCGTTCTTATCAGCCGCTACATGTTGACACACTCTCCGTGAGCGCACATGCATGCGCACACGCGGCATGTGCACATGCATGTGTGCACACGCCGCTAAGCGCGGCCTTCAACATGGCGGAAATGTCCATGGCGGCCGCTAGACGGCAGCAGATTTTGCATAAGGTCTATAAAGTACAATGCTCGGATGCTGACCTGAAGGTAGCGGGTTCGATACCTGCCGCGGCTATCGCATCTCGATGTAGGCGAAATGCTATAGAGGCCCGTGTAATGTGCGATCTCAATGTACGTTAAAGAACACCAGAAGGTCGAAATTTCCGGAGTCCTCCACTATAGCGGCGTACCTCATAATCATATCGTTGTTTTGGCCCTTAATACCCTAGAAGCTTATTATCATCATCGGATGAGTGTCCAATCGCGTTCAATGTGGTCCGATAACATAAGATAGTCTACTGCGGTATCAATCGCTCTGCGTATAAGCACGCTTACGCATTTGCAGTGGGGATGGAAAGAAACGCGAACACCGCGGCATCTGCATTCCCCACTGTTTCGCAAGCGGTTGTGGCCTGAATGGTAATAAAAATCCACTATAGTCATTCACGATACAATCAATGGTCATTCTAGCATCTTTTTATTGCCACCAAGGTCGGAGCGTCATGAAAACAGCGCGCCGCGCTGTTCCCGTTTCTTTCCATACCCCCTGTACATAAGGATGATTCCTATGAAGGTTATATACTGTATATATAGTGTTTTTAGAATACGGCAGTGCAATGCCATAAAAGGAAAAAAAAAAGAAAGAAAAGACACAGAAGTCTACGTCACCTCGGGCTAGCCTACTGAGTTCAGCAGAGCATGCATGTCTGCGTCACGGTTGCTTGTTGCGTTCATTATTTTCAAATTACCAGGTCTTAAAATATTTCGCGCATTTTCGGCCAAGCGCGCAGCGTGTCGAAGTATATAATGAGGTCATTTATTTCGCCGGCGAATTATTCGCGCCAGCGCGGGCGTCGAAAATAGCCCGATAATTACCACAGAGATGAGCTAAATCTTAGCGATAATTAACTTCAGAAATAATGACTTCATGATGGAGAAGGGGGATAAACTAAGTTCGAGGAGGAGGTAATGAGACGAGCAGCCGCTGACGTCGTCCAATCGACGCCTGTAATTGTTCAGCGTACGTAAGCGGATAGCAAAAAAAGATTTAGGAGCTTGAGGACTCGTGTTTCCTTTAAATATATAAGTTGTTATAGTTGTTATACAGGGTGTTTCTTTTTTTTTTTTTTTTGAATATACAGACTTTTTCAGTAAAAAACCTACGACAGTCAGGCTCCTGCCGTTATCGCACATGAACTCTATGTCGAGGCTAAAATACTTTGCAACAGCTAAAATGACACTTACGTAATTAACGAAAACTCGTTAATTAACTTTTTTAATTATTGACTGAGGGCAGTTGTGTACATTAGAAATTCATATCGCATGACAATTTATAGCATACCCATTTTCTGGAAATCACAAAAATTGCACAAAGGTAACGCCGCAATATTCACGTGATGCAGATCATGGAGGAAGGATAAGTTGGGAGGAAGCATCGCTCAGTGAGATTAAAAAAAAAAAAAAAACTTCAGAGGGCGCGGTAGGTTTTAGTAGTCCTGGTCAAGTTTTTGAACCTCCTAAGGCCCGAAGTCTCGGCAGATCTCATTTGTTGCGTGATCTTGACGTAAAAAGTCAAGTGTTGTGCCGACACTGCTGGCCTCACGAAGCGCGCGCTTTCAAAGGCTGGCTGCGTGACGCAATACTCTCTCCCCCAGCATTTTCTACCTCTATCAGGGCAGGCAACGGGCTCGTACTAGCCTTATGTGACGGCTGTAACCCACAGCGAGTCCATTGGCATGCATACGAAACTGTCTCTCTACCACGTGCACTGCGGACGGCCAACAGCCCCACTCGGTGTGATCGATAACGGTACATGAATCTGTCTGCCTCCCCTCTAGCTGCGATACGATGGGCCGCCGCAGCGGCTTCAAGATGGCCGCTTGACTGAGACGGGAGTGATATAGTACATCCCGTTTACGCAATGCCGAAAACAAAAAGAAAGATGGTGGCGGCCGGCTGAGGAGCCGATTGGCCTGGCAGGGTGCGCAGAGGCCACGCCCCCTCCTCCGCAGCCCTTCGAAATAGCTCTCAAGAGTGCCGCACCGCCCGTCGGAACAGCGCTACAAAGAAAGAAGCCCAAGCGCGGCGGCGACGGTGGTGAAAGGAAACGCGCCAGTTGGGGGGCAGCCCCGACGCCACGCCTCTTTTCATGCGGGTTCTTTCGGGAGCTCGCGGCGCAGGCGCCGTGTGAGCAGGGTGCCTGCACACGGGCGACAAGTGGCGCGAGTGCGCGCTGAGCCGGGTTCGGTTGGCGCCCCGCCAGAACCGAGTCAGAGACTGGCGCGACGCGCGAGAGGTGTCGGAGGCTGTGTGTTTCCCAGCATTGGATATTACCGCCTAACGCGGTCGTGATTCTGTGCTATCGAAATCCGACCAAATGACTCCAACGCGACAGTTAAAAAAACAGCAATTAAAGTCCCCTACGCTTTCCTTGGCCTGATTGTCTGCTGGATTGATTAGGTTGTGTCTAACAAAGAAACAAGACCCTCGAAACTATTCCCCTTCTTTTATTTTTATTTTTTAATTCGATTCAATTTATTCAGACAAAACATCGCCGTTCGTGCTATCAAGATTGAATTCTCGACCAAACGTCAGTGACTATGGTGACCACGATGATGATTCTAAGAACGCTGCCTCAAGAGACTGGAACTAGTAAAAGGCCTTTACTTGGATTCATGCATTATCTCTGTTTTTCTCCCTTATTCCCCTATCCACGTCTAGGGTAACAAATTGAACAAAGTCCAATCAGCTTACACCCCTTTCCTTCATCATCTATCTCTATAGGACACAGCTTTTATGCCATCGCTGGATATGTGCCGAAAGATATGCTGAAAGATATGTGATGAAAGATTTTGACGGCGTCCCGCGAGGGCTACATAGTTCCGAATCGGTAAAAATGAGGCACATTGTCCTCTTAGGGCGGCCCGAGGCTTAACGTACCAAATTTCAGATACATTCGTTGAGCCATCGTCACCAAAATATGAAAAATGCACTTGGAAATCTGTGACGTCACACGCGGAGATAACGGCGCGAAATTTAGAAATGAAACTTTGAACTTGATTTTCTCCTCATGGTGAAATTAACGACGTTTGAGTTCTCAGGGTACCATTCACCAATCCAAACAGCTTCATTGCATCAATTATGTGTCCATTTAATTTCTACAAATGCCGCTTACGAGTATATTTTGAGCTGCAGGAATCTCCATGCACTGAGTGAGTAAAAAAAAAAAAAAGGTCACCTATCGTGTACTTGGCGCGAACACATTCTGCGTTTCCCCTAACATAACGTGAAAGTGCGCGGTGGCGCCACCTGGCGTGATGCACGTCGCCGCGCCACACACGCACAGCCAGCACGGTTCCCCGCGTGCCGCACGTTCTTCTTTTCAAGGTTATCAACGGTGCGTGCGCGATCACAGAAGCGTGTCGTCGCGACGGCCGATTCCCCTGCCGCCGTCGCAAGCAGCAGTAGCAGCGACGCGCAAGCTGCCGAGCACGAACCGCCACTGTCGCCGCGTATAGTAAACCCCTCCAGTCTGTTGCGCACACGATGACACCCCCCAACCTCCCTCGATTGAAGGAGAGAGAGAGAAGGAGAAAGAGGTGTATCCCTTCTCCGCCGGTGGTTACAGCATCCTTGCAATACGCCGCGACCGAAGGGTGGACACGAAGGGATCGTATACGCGGTGGACAACGCGTCCATTTTGGTGGAACTGACGAAGACAGCCGCATATATCTATAATTGAGTCCCTGCAATTGTCCAACCCCGTGCACGGACAACTTTCATGACGTTCACTGTACAGCTGCCACTCTATATTTAAAAAACGGGCGTTTTGAGGGGCCATGACACGGTCACCCTACAATCCGCGGTTTTCAACAAAAATAGAAGTAAATGCGTCTATTGTGACTGTATATACGTGAAAAACAGACTGTAAATGAATATTTAAGTGCGGATTGAGCCCTATAGAACTCGCCAGCAATAAACCCCGCCCACTGCCGGCGACCGCCATGTTGCCATGGCGTGTGTGACGTCATGTGCTGCATGGATGGCATGAATCGGGGCCATCATCTTCTACCAATGTTTCGGCCGCTGCAAACCGTTAAATTTTAACGCCAAGCTGAAAAAAGCTGAAATAGCTCGACTGCATACGCAGCTGACCACGCGGAACAAAATCGTCCGCCGGAATGCAGACGCTCGCGAAGCAAGCAGCTTGTTACGTCACGGTAGTCGCGGCTGGCGCGTGCGCCAGTGTTGCCAGACTCTCGCGCCACTCGCATGTTTATAAATATATTGAATTATAAATTATATGCTCGACCAAATGCGCCGAAATTTCGTCGTCCTGTTTATGAACGCGCAAGAATTAACTCACATAACAGAGACTGTGATCGAAAATTGGATGTCATGGCACACTTAACGGATGAGGATGCATTCGAAAACGGGACCAACGCTGTGGCTTGTCTAAGGGGTACAGTGGCCGCGCTAAGGGGGTGGTTCGGGGGGGGGGGGGGAGTTCTAACCTCCTCCCTCCATGATGTTTATGTATTGAATGCATACGCGTACATATACAAACACGCGCATGATCAAGCATAATAGGGCACCTCCCCCGGGGAACAAGATCACCGAGAAAAATATGGTATTGCTTTATGGTATGTCAATCTTCTCTGTGTGTCAATAAGCATTCCAAAGAGATAAATAAACAATTGAACCCCTTCACCTAAACGCGATAGGCCACAGATATATATACTAACAATCGAACTATGCCTGAAGCCATAGCTGCCTGATCGATCACTCACATGACTAACTGTGCACTACCCAATAAAGAGTTGCAGTGAAAGAGTTGGTTTAAAGACGGCACTGCCTCGGCTGACCTAACAACCTTGCACAGGTTAAGGCTGAGAGAGAGAAGAAGAGAAAAGAGAAAAAGGTACACGAAGAACCCGTCCTCAAAAGGCGGCGGCCGCGCATGCCCTGGCAGGCATGCGACGAGATAGCACGCGACAAAAGAAAACCAGCCGAGCGTCCCCGCTGGACTAATGCACGGACATCGCGGGCATTTCGATCATGGAGAATATGCGCTCGAACAAAAAAGCGCATGCCCCCCGCCCTCCCCCCAGTCCCTTTAACTTATGCGCGAACATCTATCAGACAGGGCTGTCTCTTGATGTCCTTGGGTCCGGACATGCTTCGTGGCGCCATCTATCGCGCGGCTCGTGAATCAGCCGAGCGAGGAAACGTACGGGCAACGACTTTCTTTGCGTAATGTGTGCTGTGAGGACGGCTTGAAAGATAAGCGTTTTCTTTATCGCGGTGCAGTCTTCGACTTTGTTAGCGTGTGCAACAGAGCCCGTAGGTCCGTGAAAGACGTACGACGGCGCTTGATATGCGTAATTCCGGAATATTCGTACGTTCGCAGCTTTTAGAGGCCGGTTTATCTCCTGCCAAGCCCAGCAAGGTTTTGGGTTCGTCGGTCGATATCTCGCAGGATGTGAGTGAGTGAGTGAGTGAGTGAGTGAGTGAGTGAGTGAGTGAGTGAGTGAGTGAGTGAGTGAGTGAGTGAGTGAGTGAGTGAGTGAGTGAGTGAGCGAGCGAGCGTGAGGTGCAACAATGTGCAATGTTAAGCCAAACGTCGTACTTAACCGCAATGGAGCCATTTTTCAACGTTTTATTCATTCTCTCCATTCTTTATTAGCTTTATTCTTCAATTAGTTATATTAGTTAATAATTCGTTATTGCTCCTAATATCTGGGGTATTACGTGCCAAAACCACGATACGATTATGAGCCACGCCTTGAGGGAGGGCTCCGGAAATTTCGACCATCTTTGAACGTGCACTGACATCTCGCAGTACACGGGCTTCTATAGCGTTCCGCCTCCATCGAAATGGGACCTCTGCGGCCGGGATCGAACGCCCGACCTTTCGGTGAGCAGCCGAGCACCGTAATCTCTACACCATTCCTCTTCATTAGCGGCCCTGTTGCAGACGCGGAACCACCTTACCTTCCAGAAACGGTTTTTGAAAGGAATCCGCGCGGAAATATATATCTAAAATGGAGCAGGATACACACATTGCAACCTCGGTAAAAAAGAAACAAGACCGTGACGGTCACAGGTCAACGAGAAACGAGCCAGCAAAAAGCGCGCATCCTCGCAATCTGACTTCCTACGTATACACTCGCAAATGAGTTCAGTTTATAGTAGGGCTCCATATTTCAACCCTTCACTGCCTTCCTTAAAGGTCACACCTGCTATCGCGCCACTATATGCACGCCTCGGCGCCCCGACCGGAAGTCTCTCGGGGAGAGACCGGAAACCAGAGCGCGCCTGTCAGTAAGCCGCATATAATGCGCGTGCTTGAAAAAAAAAGAAGAAAGAAAAACAAACGTTCCAATTAGTCGACAACCACGGCGTGTATGTTTAACTATCCATGGAGGACCCGCAATATCGTATGCAAAGCTGTTTGCTTTTTTTTTTCTTTCTTTATTCAAACACTGTTTCCGTACACCTTCACAACGGCGAGCCTCCGGCTATGCATATACGGTGCCAATTAATACGCAACGGGTCAACGTACGGATGTAACTCTACAGGGGCTTCTTCAACGGACTCATAGGATACGAGGCATAGCTCAGGATACGCCTTAGTGTAAAGTCACAGAGGGCGTCGCATTCCCATCCAATTACGAAGGGGTCGCGTATGCGTCTCCGACGTCCGATTACGCATGCGTGTAAAAGGGGAGAGCCTCATTATCATGGCCGCCGCCTATAACTGCCTCCTGAGTTGCGGCGCTGCAGTCCGTGCGCCATACAGCAACGCCTGTGTTACGTCACTTCCGGTCGTTCAACAGGTGTCGAGGGGACAGTTCATGACGGAAGGAGAAAATATGGGAGGGGGCGTGGAGCAAAGTGCAATGTCATTGAAGCCAAAAAGGCATCCGGTCCATATAGGACGACTGGAAGGTCAAAGCATTCTTTTTCTTAGTCGATTGTATCGATCCTGCCTGAAAGCTTTTCGCACCCAACGTGGTTTTGCACTGCCTCCGGGATTGGAGGCATTGGGAGCTTTCTGCACCTGTCATGGTTTTGCAGTGCCTCCGTGTTCGGCCTACCTTTGACCAAGCGACGATGTTGTGTAATGAGGTCATCATGTGACGTCACGTGATGCGATGTCATAGTGACGTCATGACGACGTCACACATTTCGTCCCCCTGTGACGTCATGATGACGTCACAGGCTGGCATTATCACATGATGCTTCTTTGCATCACTCGCGCTGACGCGGCCGATGCAGACAGTCCCTTTCGCGTTTGATGAGGCATCTAAGGCTTTCCCCTTAATAAGTAAGTAACGGCCCTAAACGTGATCGCCGCTTCACATAGAGTGTTCAGTGCATGCAAAGCTATACGGCAGCGCATGCCTCACGAACATCCTTGGTCAATAGTTATATACGTCTCAGATGTTACGTTTTGGAAAAGAGTGAGGAGATTGGCTTCACTGGGGGTTTCGTTGTCAAGGCTCCGTGGCTGCGTGATTTAAATGGAGACTAAAGTGAAACAAATTATTTTAGACTGATAAAATATAGTATGAAAACTCTAGTGTCGTTAATTTCACCGCCGTAAGTTTATTGATAGATTAGAAAATCAATGTTCAAAGTTTCACTTTTAACTTTCCCTCCTAAATCTTCGATGGCGACGTCACGGATTTGAAGGTGTTCTTTCGTATTTTGGCCATTTAGGCTCAGCGAAATTTCCCGAAACTCGGTGTTCTAATTCGCTGGCTCCCTCAGAAGACAATATACTTGTTTTGCCGATTAGGAACTACGTAGGCCCTATAGTAGACGCCGTCGAAACCTCTGACGTCACGGGTGCGGGAACTCCCAAGGCAGTATCGCCATCTGCATTTTCTTTTTTCGCGTTTTCTCCCAAGCGTCTTCTCCCAGCAAGCGTGGCGTTTTTGGAATTGTGAAAGCGTAATTTGCTAATACGAGAAAAATCGTTTTTCTCTTCATTGTCCCATTAACTCTTTCTCCTATATATAGTGTACTTCTACCTCCATGTTGCCATGAATGCACTTCTCACACTGTTCCTTAGATGACGTCACTTCCGCTCGTTCTTTGGAGCAGCTGCATTAACAGGTGTCCAGGGGACCACTGCGATGAGTACTGCGTTTCCGCTTCCCACGAGCTGTGATGGGGGGATGGGGCGTCAACGCACCCGTCTGGGTGTTTTCCATTAAGCAAAAACTTGGGAAGGAGACATTTGCGGAAGGCAGAAGCGTCGTAATGTCTCGATGGAAATTTTGCGGAAACGAGTAATCACGCATGCAGACCACTCGCCGCCGGGCTCGGAGAGAGAGACGAAAATTAGTATCCGTTACACTGTTGCCTCCGAGGTCACTGAACTCATTCGGTCTCCTTTCGTGTGTGTTACTTGAGTAAAACTTCCCTATGCACTCGCTCAAGTCGATTGTAATGATCCCACCCCGAAAGCGTTCTGCACTTGACGTGGTTTTGCAGTGCCTCCGGGATCGGCCCACCTTTGACCAATCAACGATTTTACATGGTGACGTCACATCATGCAACGTCATAGTGAAGTCAGAATGACGTCGCCAATTGTGGCGATCTGCGACGTCATAGGGTTGCGCCATCACGTGACCTTTCTTTTTTCATTACTCGTGTTGGCGTGGACGGGCACTATTCGCACTTTATGAGGCACCTAAGGCTTTCTCCTCCATACTGTAAAGCCGAAGTTTGTGGCGGTTTCTCGAACGCGGTAGTTCCAGTGAGCGTGAGGAGACAGACTGGTTTGGTCTTGGGTGCACAATTTGTCTGCAAAATATGCATGTAGTTTAATATGGGCAGATGCTTTAATAATGACAGAGTTAACAATATTCATTCCGCGGAAGATTTGAAAAGCGTTCGCTATAACATATAATGCACGGTCAGTACCATCGGCGCAAACAGTTCTTTCGAGGAAGCGAATCGATAAGGGTGACATGATGCCACCTCAAAACCTTGATCGACGCATATACGTCCTGCTGGTCCAGCAAGGCGTTGGTATCGGTTTCGAATACCAGACCAATGCTTTCGACCACCAAGCTCTCCCTCTGAGAAACCCCTGCATTTGTTTCCGTCGTGTCTTTCGCGCTATTCCCAGCGGTCTCCGATGTGCAAACAGGTATACCCATTCGTTCGCACCCGGCGCCAAATTTTTCCATTACCGCAAACTGCACTTCGCCACCGTCAAGATATTTGCATTATACACCTATGTGTACACGTATGCGTGAACACGCGGAACGGTATTTTCTTCGGGGTATACTTCAAAGAAGCCGCACTGCGCCGTTCAGCCGCATTCCCCGAAATCGATCCGGAACTGCCGGCTTCACCGTGGCGTCTCCACATACTAGAAGGCTGCATGTATGACCCGAACCTATACGTGCTGTCATACCATGCCTGCCTACCTCGGGCCGTTAAACCCTGACGACGTGAACTTTCCGTGCAGTTTCCCTTCACACCCGTTCGTCGTCTTCCTTCCTTTTTCTTTTTTTTTTTCTTTCTATCAATCGGACACACAGACTGATGCAAGGCTGCTGCCGTTGCTCCTGCCCCGAGAGGATGTTAGGTGTACATGGACGGTATGCATAACACGCTCCACTGACTCGCAGTGCACTCTCATCAGAGCAGACTCTCTCTCTCCCTCCCCCCCTCTCTTTCTCTCGCTCTCACTAACTCACTCCTCTTTGGCGCGCGTCTCAAGCACGTCCGTGTGTGAACGTGATGGTGTTAAGAGAAGAAATTTGAGAAGTGGTGTTGACGGAACGGGTTGATCCTCTGTTTATGTGCAGTCAGCGTAAGAAGTTTAAAGGAGTACTGACACAAATTTTAAAAATTGTCAGATTGTTGCTCTAAATAAAAATACTGGTGTCGAGAAACCTAAAACGAGTATTGTGGTGCCTAGGAATGCATCGTATACATATTTTAATTGCCGCTACCTTAAAAAGACGCTTTCGGTTTCGATATCGAGAGGGCGGCTTCTCAGTGACGTTTCAAAGCAGTGTGACGTCACGGGGATACAGAAACTCACGATGTACTAGCGGCAAATCCGTGATCTGCTCGTGGTGCACATAAGCAACGATGAGTGAATTGTCGTCCAGTGACCTTGACAGTGATTTCTACGATTTAGGCTGCATGCAGGACGCAGAACTCGCAAACTCGCGGGAACTGTCTTGACTCGTCGGGATAACGTCAATTGCAGTGGGGCTGGCTTGCAGATGCTCAGCGACGAAAACTTCAAAGTCAAGTTAAAATATTTTATACGTGTTCTCCGAATCCGGTGCGTGAACAGCGTTGACGCTGCATACCGAGGAAACGAAAAATGTCCCTTTTGCGATGTCTCAAAATCGTGTCATACTCCTTTAAAGATCACGAGGCAAGAGAACAAGCTGAATATTCCCGTTGCTTCGGCAGGCAGCCTTGAATTTAGGTTTCCGGCCTGTTCTAAAACGAGCTAACAACGTGTACAGCGCTGTTCGACCGAATGCAGTCCCAAATTGCAGGTCAATTCAGTTTTGCCAGACCTAATAGCCCCCTAAACTTCTGACGCCGACTGTACATCTAGATGCGACGACAGTAAGTTGGAGCCGAAGATGTGGAGGTAAAGGGTTCATCTTTCTAGGTTTCCCAGTGCGACCTGGGTGTCGGAAGACAAACACATAGATATATACAAGCACGTTGCATCAAGGAAGAGAGAGAGGAGGGGAGGGGAAGGCACCCAGTTGCGCGTTATTTGAGCACGTGTCGCTGAATTAACCAGAAGCACGCCTGCGCAGGCGCAGTCCTCCTCCATGCCTGCCTGCCGGGGCGGAGACCCTGGCACAGTTGCGCGCCGCTGCAGCTTGATAACACGACCGTTGCGGTGTCAACGAACTTTGCAAGACCGCAGTGTGTGTGCGAGAGAGAAAGGAAAAGAGAGAGAGCTGGCGCCGAGGTTTGACTGTACACGTGGCGTGAATGACATGTATAATAATGTCGTGTTGTCGCTCTCTTGGATTTCATTTGTGCGCAACACGCCAGGTGCTTTAATTGCGTCGCCGTAGCGAGTTCGCCTTCCTCTAATCTCGTCACGTACTCGGAGCAGCGCTTACATTGGTCGTTTGGGAAAGTTGGCACTTAATTGAAGTAAGCGTAGAATATCTAAATATCGAGGGCAAATTAAGATGACGTCACGAAACGGAAGAGACATACAGAGGAGGCAACCGGATACGCGGGGAATCGAGGAATCAAACTAAAGTGTCATTAACAGCAATTATTCTACAGTATTAGGCGTATACAGGAGGCGGTCCGGAAATTCGAGTTGCAGCACACCGATATACAACATCGCTTCCGTAAGTTGACTTTGCTGCACAACAGGGCTCGTGCATAGTGGCGAAGCAACAAAAATTTTGAAACTGCTACATCGGCGAAGGCATTCGTTACCACAGTTCTTCGCATTGGGAATCCGATGCATCTTGGTGGTGACCACGACACTCGCAGCGCGTTCAACACGTAGAGAAGCCGACTGATTGGTTGACTGATTGATTGAATGACTCATACTTGATTACCTGCCAGACAACTAGCGGTACTCACCGCATGTTCAATAAGTCACGAAGCTGGGGCCTACCGACCAACAGATTGATTGATTGATTGATTGATTGATTGATTGATTGATTGATTGATTGATTGATTGATTGATTGGCGGTGAATCGGCACTGTGTAACGCGCGCCATATTTCACTTCACGGATATATCGCGAATTATGCACCGCATCTAAACGGGAATCGAACCAGCGACCTCGTGTTGAAAAAGAGAATACGTGGATTTCATCGTGACTGGCTGCCCAACAACAGAGGACTCCTTTCTTTACCCACTCACCATCACCACCCTGTTCCAGTCTGCAGGGAGTACAGTTTCTGAAGCAATTCGTGTGCACCGGTGCACGGCAGTGCAGCTTGGAGCACAGTGAGTGAAATGCGTAAGCGTGTGCAGCAGTGCGCGAAACAGTGAAAAACAAAAACACACATGGACCCGAACAGGAAACGAACCAGTTTCCCACGAACGGGCACAATTGCGTGCGATGCAGCTGCGTCCTGAGGAGTTGTGCGCAGGGGAGGGTGTTTTTTTTTTTCCTTTTATTCTTTTTTTTTCTTTTGAAGGGGCAGTGTTTTGCGCGTGGAACAGGACGCCCTGCACTGCATACCACCCTGATATACAGTAGTCACGCCCATACGGGACAATTAATTACGGGTCCATCGCAGGGACACTAAGGACCAAGTGTCACGCTATAAAGTGGTAGATGTAACGCTTAAGCGCTGCATGTAAAAGCAAGCACGCACTAGATTTGACTGATATAGTCGACAATTGCCACCCAGATCCGTCAAATCTAGAGCGTGCTTGCTTTTACATAAGATACTCTAACGCCCTTATGGGTGTACAATGGGTGATTTGGTTGGTCTCCCGGCTAGCAACCATCACCCTTAAGAGGAACGAAGGAGCAGGTGAGAGAGGGAAGGCAGGGATGTTGACCAGTTAAGAATAGCCGATGTGCTGCCCTACAATTGCGGAACGGATGGGGGAGTTTGAAGTGTGTGTGTGTGTGTGTGTGTGTGTGTGTGTATATATATATATATATATATATATATATATATATATATATATATATATATTATTGTTGGGGTTTGACGTCCCAAAACCACGATATGATTATGCGGGACGTCGTAGTGGAAGGCTCCGGAAATTTCGACCACCTGGGGTCCTTAAACATGCACCTAAATCCAAGTGCACGGGCCTCAAGCGTTTTCGCCTACATCGAAAATGCGACCTCCGCGGCCGGGGTTCGATCCCGCGACGACCTTCGGGTCAGCAGTCGAGCGCCATAACCGCTAGACCATCGTGGCGGGTTTGGTAAAGGGGTGTAAGGAAAGACTGGAGGAGAGAAGGTCTTCATTATGAGGACGAAGGTGGTGGCAAATAAACGTCAAAAGCCAGGGAATCGGCTGTTGAAGACCATGTAGTGCCAGCATTACTATACGGTACTGAAGTAGACACCGTAAATCCCGTCCGGCGTAAATTGCTATGATATCACGGGCCACAGAAAGGTTATATCTAGTTCCCTGGCTATATATCAAGCACATTACGCAGGACATGGCAAGTGTATACGAGGGCTATATATATATATATATATATATATATATATATATATATATATATATATATATATATATATATATATATATATATATATATATATAGTTCATAACGTATATGTCTATAACGTATATGGTCTGAGTGAGCACGTCATGCGACAAAAAAGAAAGGGCCTTACAATAAGGCTCAATTGTAGTGCAAATGCGGACGGACCTTTGGGGCAGCTAACGAGGGCCAACTACGGAGAATATAGTTATCCGTGGAAGCAGCAAATCCTGAGGCAGACGAGAAACGGTGAGGAAATATGTAGAAACGAAAATGAGAGAGAGAGAGAGAGTAGCCAGCGGGCACGTGCTGACGTACAGCAAAGCCAGCGAGAAGAAGCCCGTGTGTACGGTGGAGACAATGGTTGCCCGAGGTTGGGGAGAGAGAGGGGGGGAGGGGGCAGCGTTATCAGCATTGTCTCTCCCCCTCCTCATAACTATAGCCTCGCAGCACCGCAAAACAGCAGAATGGAATACAAAGTAGGCCTGCTGCGCATGCGTGCTTGTTGCTGAATTCATCACGTGCACGCGAATCACAGAAGCACTTCTCTTTGTGTTTCTTTTTTTGCTTTCGAGAATGCCTTCGTTTCCTGGTGTGGTCGCATGCAACAACAGCGTAGCACAAAGAGAGAGAGAGAGAGAGCGAAATTTTCTCGAGAACCAGTTCCTCATTCAGCCACCGCCGCCACTTAATCGGTCACGAAATGGCCGCGCGTCGGGGGTTCTGTGCGTGCGTGCCTTGCCATATAACAGTAACAACCTGCGCACGTATACACTACAATCCGAGCGACTCGGAACCGACCCTCGTCAGAGACCAGAGCAGCGTCAGCAATGGCATTCTATAAGCCATACCATACATACTCAGATACCATACATAATCGTCATCATCAGGCCAATTTCCCAGTGATCTCCCCGTTACAGCTGTCCTTAATCAGTGGGCCCCACCCTGCGGGTCGTCATATCTTATCTCTCCATCTGATCGCCCGTAACCGTATGGGTTCTCGCCGGCGTTTGTGTGTACCTGCACTCAACGTACATTTCATTACGTTACATTGTCTACACAGACCACCGAGGACGACTGTTAAGCCGGTTTCGTGACGTGCCCCCCGATGACACCATCCTATTCATCTAATGCAGATTATCAATTATGCTCGCAAATGACCTTCAAACTGATAAGCGCTCAATGTTATCCAGAAGAGGATGTCTGTTCTGCGGATCAAGTGACGTGTTAATTCCCCAAAATGTATATAAAGAACATATTATACACCTTTCACCAACATAATCCCAGACAGATTTTGAAGTACACTCAGATCTGCCTTTCATATTCGTGTTAAACCATTCTACGCATGCTGAAATCTGTGGAAGCAAGACCTTAAAGGGGTACTGACACAAAAATTTTTGCCTCGCGTTTTTTTGCTGCAATGTGTTGCCGGGGGCCTGTTAGTCATAACACGGCACATCGTTTGCTGCAGCGCGCGACAGATAATTAATTACAGGCTCCTCATTACCGACCAGTGTCAGTTTCGGTTTCAAAAACGACAAGCCTCCGGGTGCAACTATCACCACCTAGCGGCTCCAGCGCTCGATCACGTCAGCACACAGAAGTGTGACGCACTTCCGCGCTGTTCGCGTCCTCTCCTCGCATTCGCACGCTTGCCGCACGTGCTGCGCGATGTCGTCGCCATCATCGTCCTCGTTATCATCGTCCTCCTCATCGTCGTCTGTTGGCGACAATTTCCTTGAGACACCAACAGCGCAGCGGCGAGCGCCTCAAAACAGAAATGGCGGCTGCGACGTCATCATAACTTGTTGTACCGGCTACAACGGTTACGTAGGGGAAGTAGGGGGGTCACCTCGGGTCACCTCCGAGGGTGTCAATGCAACTGGTGCGGCCTAGAATGCTGGATCGCGCCCCCGAACTTCAAAATTCGTATAAAATACCTTCCAAGCTTTATTCGCTGTCGATATTTTGCAGATGGTACACGCACGTACACTGAAATCGATCCAGCAGGCTATCTCGGCCGCGAAATTTTGTGTCAGTACCCCTTTAATCTGTCCACCGTCACCATGCATCGGCGCAAAGCCGCAAATGGCTCAAGCCAGTAAGTTCTTTTGTGCATCTTCGCAGAAGAAGATCGCCGGTAATGGAAGATTATAATGAATGATCCGCAGCCCCCTCCCCTGCCACTGTGCACACGCCTATGCGTAGAGTCGTGTCCAAAAATGATAGCGCGTACCGTCAATCCCTCACGGATGATCACGTGGACGTTGCACGTCAGCTGAGAAACCGAATGCCTTTCATTTACGTCGACGCAAACTGCCCTTCAACCTCATATCTAAGTTTGCTTAAGCGCGACTCTTAATGCACTTGTACAGCCAGCTGTCCTGTCCACACTCTGAAGCTGTGTCGACGTGGAACTTCTGGAAGAACATCTGTCACGTGGTATCCGGCTCAACCGTATATCGCGCAAGCAGTTTTCAGTCGTATACAGCTACAACGTCGGCCCTCCACGCATACACTGTACACGATGTGTCAAATGTAACTATTTTTGGCCGCATGCTAACTCCATCGACGTATCCTTCCTTTTCAGGGTCGCCAGATAATTAATGAAAATGCAGCAGCAGCAGCACCAGCTCGTGTCGTGTTGGACAAAAAGCGCACAGGCACATGAATGGCGTAGTTGAATCCGAAATGAATACGAGGTAGAAATATAAGATGAGAATCTGCTTGCTTACACTGACAAAGGTATGGCCCAACCTCGTGCGCGTAGCCTGGAGTTGCATAATCAGAATGCACTACAGCACAGGCACTAGTTAGAGGATTCTAAATTTGTAAATTGCACCTGTATGTTACCAGGGCATGCAGCGAGACGGCAAGATAACCGCTGGTCATTAAAAGTAATATTAAAGGTAACAGCTATTCTGAGTGTTCTCTACAATCCAGGCCAGACTTCTGGGTGCAAGATTACTGGACAGACTATAGCCTTCTCTTGGCGCGCGAGGATGAGTCAGAGAGTTAGGTGGGCAGATGAGATTAAGAAGTTTGTGGGTATAACGCAGCCGCAGCGAGCATAGGACCGAGTTATTGGCGAAACGTGGGGGAGGCCTTTGCACTGGAGTGGGCGTAGTCAGGCTGATGATGATGACCATTCATCAGAGTTCCACAGTGATGTTTTTCCGAAATACTGGTTGGTTTTTCATGTAAAAGCGAAGAACGTTTCCGGGTGCAGAGCGAACAGCACTACGATCATGAGTTCGTTTATTACGCCACGATGGTTCGCGTGCTTGACCACTAAACTAGAGCCTGGGTCTGAGCTAGTTCGAAAAGTGACATTGAAACCGGTAAGCGCACCACGACAATGACAGCGAAAACGAACACACAGAGCGCTTGTGAATAAAAGCTCAACTTGAGTGCCCGAAGCCATTCACGAGTTGCCATATACTTCTGCTACTTATGCGACGTCGCACCATACACGTTGCATGGCTAGCTATCACGATTGCCAACAACACGTCCGCAAGCACTTATGCACGTTATGATATCTAAACCCACTGCGCAAGACCTACAGTTATCAATGCATCTAGACAACGGAAGTAACGTCACGTGTTTCTTGGATTAACAGAATACATGCACTACGTGTACAGAAAGGGCATGAGGGCTCACCTTCAAAGCGTGTCCTCGATGACCTTGGCGTCGCTTGTGCTGCAGACACGTCTCGAGCTGTAGCACAGTGGAGAACGCCAGCTCAGAGCAGGGCGGGGGTCACGTGCGTCTTTCCAGAAGGTCACCGTGCACAAGCAGACGACACGCATGCGGCTTCTTCCAGACGACGCGATGACGGAGAGATGGTATCGTCTGTAACGACAGACAGAAGATACGGACGTCAGATCCCATTTGAAAGCAGACGACACGTGGAACGGAACAGCCATGTTTAAATGCACATCTCGCACAAATCACAGAACACGGGCGCATCACCAGCACCTAAACAAGAGTACACGTTTTGGCATCAGAAGATGGCAAACATGCTAATGCTCGTAACTACACATTTGTGGCGTCGTTCACACGATAATCCACGCCTCGTATCTCACGGCATCGTCAACGGCTGCGATCCTAAACCGGCGTGGGTCAGTTCCCGGTCGAAGCCTTGCATGCACGCGGTCAAACTGGGACAGATGAGACTGGTAGTCCTGACGGAAGGACGGATCGGTGGCGATTGGCAAGAGCGATCAATAAAAAAAAAACGGAAGAAAGAGAGCGAGGGGGAATGGAAAGGGGAAGTGGTCCCAACTACCTTCGCGGCACCGACGACGTCGCTGTACCTCCGTCGTGGTCGCCAGTTGACGCCCCGTCAAGAGTACTCGGGAACCCCTCGCGTCGTCGCGCACTATCACGGCCGCTCTGGACGTCCGCACGCTCGCAACAAAACAGCGTTGCAACAGAAAAGCGACGCAAGTATGAGCGTAAAAAAAAACAAAAACGGTGGGCAACGCGCAACCGGCCAGCTAGCCAGCCGCCGCAGGGCACACACAGAGAACGGGCACAAGCGTGTGGTGTCCAGCGGGCGGGCAGGCGTACGTCCGTCCATCCGCCCGTCCAGTGTGCCGGAGAGAGAGAAGTCCCGAACAACAAAAGTACAGACACGTACAATAAATAAAAGAACGGGCGATGAAGAGAGAGCGTGTTGTGTGTGCGTGCGGCGCTCGTCAAGGTCTCACAGAGCTGCATGCAGCGCGGCGTTGCCGCTCTACAGCGCCGTGTGGCTCACTCGGACGGAACGGGCCGAGAGGGAACGGGCCAACGTAACATTACGTGAAAGAAGGGGACGGCGGCAAGCGGGCAGCAGCAGCATTTTTCGAGGGCGACGGAAGGAGTCAGGCCCCGGCGGGGCGGAGGGCTAGCTCGCTGTGGCGTAGCGAGAGAGGGAGATAGGGGGGGGGGGGCACTACCATTAGGCCTAGCGCGGTTCCTTTCCCGCCACGAACCTCCTCGCCTCTGGCCAGCACGACGTCGTCGCCAGAACGGAACGGACACGGGCGAAATTTGACGGAGGAAGGCGGGGGGAGAGAGGACGACGAAAACAATGAAAGAAGTTGAGATAAAAGTCGAGTTAAACAAAGGATACAGAAAGAGAAAGAAACGGACAGGACGTCGAAACAGGGGAGAGAGAGCAAGATGGCCGGTGCATGCATGGCGGGGACATACTCTATACCGGACAGCCTGTTGTGTGCGACTGTTGTGTCCGGTGCGATGGAGAGGAAGAAGGGAAAGGGATGCGCGCCGCTGCAATGGACGACGAAGTCGTATAGAGTCTCCGTTCCGTCGGCAAGACCATCTTCCGGCCCTTCGTACTCGTACTACTAGTACGAGCTTAGTGCATATACGCACCTTGCCGTCGGGCCTCTCTTTTGGCCTCCCCTGCGCGAGAATCTGCCAACCCTCTCTGTGATTCTAGAACGGGGGAGGGGGGTGTATTAAAGAATGGACCGCCTGTTCTTTTCGTTGTCTCCTCTCTCCTCTCTGTTAAAGCAGGGCGGGAAAGGAGAAAGAGAGCG
Organism: Rhipicephalus sanguineus; assembly: GCF_013339695.2. NCBI lineage: Eukaryota > Metazoa > Arthropoda > Arachnida > Ixodida > Ixodidae > Rhipicephalus > Rhipicephalus sanguineus. Next base: position 18,058,010 of record NC_051185.1, read on the forward strand.
AAGGCGTTCTCTCTCTATCTCTCTCCTAGACGAGAGTTCCTTGTTTATATGCGTTCATCTTTTCCGTTTTCCATTGTTGGACATCGGGGCAACGCAACATCAAGGAAGGACGGCCGCACGCTAAGAGAGGGTACGGGAGCGTGGTGGTGGTTGCGAGCGTGAAGACTGCCAAATGATCCCCGTCGCCTTGAAAGGGCCGCACAGATTCACGTACGGAACGTCTCCACGTAATGCAGCGACTCGGGACGACTGCTGAGACGTGGAGACCTGTGGCGCTAAGGCTTAGGCCACATCAGCTAAGCCTTAGCTGCAGCCCTTGGGGCGATGAGGGTTTCTTTCTGAACCTATCAGCACGCTTCCAGAGCAAGGCTTAGCAGAACTGTGAAGAGTTTTGCACCGTGTATCCGCGGTGAGAGGCACTCAAGCCGACCTTCGTGACGAACGTTAGCCGAACGATATGAAACATTGAAGATTCTTGAAAGGGCTCAGAAGCAGTTCAGAATCAGCGGAAGATGGAAGCGCGAAAAGATGAAAAATACGTGCACGGGTTGTAGCTGGAATTGACGTTTGGACTTACCTTCTTCAAGGCTGCAACTGTTTCTTCTACTACAACTTCATGGCTGCAGTGCTCAGCCTTGAAGAAGACATGTCCACTTGTCGAAACGTCGGCTTCAGCGACATCGCGTGTTCACGCATTTTCCATCTATTGAAGATTCTTCCACCATGCAGTACAGGTGAAAGAAATACGCGCCGCGGTGGCCTAGTGGTGCTGGTGATCGACTGCTGACCCGAAGGTCGCGGGATCGAATCCCATGCCGCGGCGGTCGCATTTCGATGAAGGCGAAACGCTAGACAGATGCGTGTGCTTACATTTAGGTGCTCGTCGAAGAACCCTAGGTGGTTGAAATTAATCCAGAGCCCTCCACTACGGCTTGCCTCATAATCATATATGATTATGAGGCAAGCCGGGGTTTTGGCACGTAAAACCCCAAGAATTATGATCAATGGTGAAAGAAACTTAGACACTTAAACTATACCTTCATGGCTGGCTTGAGTCCAACTTTGAATTTTCGAAGAGTTTTGCACAACGTTGGTTGGCTCAAGTGAGACGATTGATGCAAGCTCCATGCCCAACGATATAGTCGAACTATGAAACTTCGAAGAGCTGCTTTATAGCGTGTTGGATGAGACACCGGCGTTTTCCAGCTCCGATGAGTCGAGCGCTTGAGCCAACCTTCATGGCCAGCCTAAGTCAAACTGTGAAAGTTCGAAGAGTCTTGAGACTGATTGGTCCAAAGATAACTGACGCGCTTTCCAGTATCCAAATAAGAGTTTGCATCCCATATTCAGCCACTTCGAAAACATCTCGGTAAGTACGGCCGCAGCTGACCAGGGGAATGTTTTAACCGGTTTCCTCTTGCATCACCCCCCCCCCCCCTCCAATGTTGTTCCAGTCCTCTACAGATGGAATCGAACTCTCGACCTCACTGTCATCAGCTTTCATCAAGGCTTCCGAGCGCGAGATAAGGACGCGTCAGTTGAATCCCGGCAGCAGCACGCATGCGTCTATACTGGACTTGTTACTTTTGACAAAGAAGTCAGTACAAGTTGTTTTACTGACTTTTAAAAATTGTTCGATGTCCTCTCATTCAGCTGTGAAGATTATTATCTCTAGGAAAGGACAGGAGAGTTTCTCTAACGGCTTATAGTCATCCTGTTGTATAGTTACGGTTTCTATTCTCCAAAGCGCCGAGTTTTCCTTCCACATCCACTACAGCTGTCATTCCTCGGCCTACATATTAAAAAATGCGCAGACATTTAACCAGAAACGCTAAAGGATCAATTCACCAGGCCTGCGAAATATTCCGGCACTTCGATTAGAAAAGAAAATTTTTGCCTCGTGTGGCATTGTACAGCAATTACTGCAATAAGCCGGCCGTTTTCTTTTTTCATCCCTTAATATTCATTTCCGCCTATATTAATCACTAAATACGATTCACTGATACTGTAATTACGCGAGAGCAACAAATTCAGTTTCGTATCTACGCATGTATGTCAGGCTGCAGTCTATATATATACGTATAGCTCCAAAGCTGATCACAAAACAACCTGGCCCAATCCCAAGGCAACGCCAGTTGGTGGATATGACAGCAGAAAAAAACATTTTATCCGGAAAAAAAAACGTACAATCCGGATTCACTAAAACGTTACGTACTTTTGCTCCATAATGATACCGTGAGCGTTGGCACCGGGAAATCGCACGAAACGGGAACGTATCCAAGATACTCTACTTATTAAATGCGAAGCATTTCTTAGCGAACCTTTGGCACTTTGAGCGTTTCTATCTATCTATCTATCTATCTATCTATCTATCTATCTATCTATCTATCTATCTATCTATCTATCTATCTATCTATCTATCTATCTATCTATCTATCTAGCCGCCTAAGTCTGGGTGCTCTCACGATCGCCTCCTTAACTTGGTGTAGACCAAAATTTGCATGGGAGGGTAAGAGGATTTGACGAATATGACTGCCTGGTCATGACATGAATAACGTTAAAATCCTGTCGCGTACGTCGTCAAACCCTTTCTGCTAGACACGTGCGGCACATACCCGTTTACCGCGGGTCGCGGTGTACGGATATGCGCCACAGGCGATTGACAGTTTATATCTACCCAGGAACGGCGAGAACAGACATTGGTAACTAAATGCTAGAGCGTTAAGGAAAACCAACATCGGCACCGTTGACTCAAAAAATGGAAAGAATGAAAATTAGGATCCCAGCAGGAATCGAACCCAAGCATTCTGCGTGGCAATCAGGTATTCTACCACTGAGCAACGCCAGGTCTATAAATTGGTTTGGAAAAACAGCCTACGCAGACGTAATATCGGTGCAACGTCAATTGTGGTTGTGGTGCTGGCTATCTAATTTTACAAGAAAGCAATAAACAATACATTATACTCCTACGATGTCTACTACGATACAGGCGTCATATCGGATTAATTACGTCTGTAGTTCCAGTGTTGGCTCCGCTTTTATAGCAGTCTAATAAACATTACGTTTGTATTCCTATGACTCAGCAGGCTCTATTGAAGCATTGCCTCACCAACGCGAAGGGTGGCTTTAGGTTCCGACATGTCGCCGGCTCTGTCGACAGACAATTTGTCGACGAAATGACCGAGGCATCCACGAATTCCAACAGCTCTACTATACCACATACTTCACTACACATGGACCCGTCGTCACCTCGATCACGACCGGATCCCATAACAAGTCATGACCAGCTGCTGGTGCTCACTGATCACGGTGATGATGACCTTGTTTAAGAACTGTCAAGAACTTCTTGCACCTTCTTACCGCCTCTGGTGTTGGTAATACCCACGTTGCCATTGGCAGCGTTATATAACCGTAAACAACTGGTTATATAACACATATGCGGCTCTTCAACATATATAAGTGGGCGTATAAAATTTATACAAATCTTTAGCATCATTTTGTAACGTGTCGCTCAGTAAAAAAAGTTACGCCACAGTCACCTACCCACCGCATGCTTCGCATAACATCGACTCCCACGGTACGCGGGATCTGCCGAATTTTTCTACTATATTGGTTCTAATGGTTCTAATATATATATATATATATATATATATATATATATATATGTATATATATTCCTATAACTATGTGGGACAGCACGCCGTACGTATCTTATGTGTAAACATCACACGTAAGCCGGTTATTAATCTTCACCGCTGTCTACATTGAGTCCCCGTTACACGCCTTAGATAAAGACGCCTGCTAAACAAACTCCGTTGTTAAACAAACTCGAAGCATGCCAGCTAGGTTATACTTGATATAAATAAAAGAACAAAAATCAGCGTACGCGCGCGCCGCATTGAAGTAGAAAGTGTACACAACGATAAGCAGAACGGAGTGCATGCTTGAGATGATGGATTGAGTCGCCAGCGGGGGGCCTGGATGTTAATTAAGCGACGAAAGACTGCGCGTAAGGCTATCCGAAGACGAAGCCGACCTGACGGGCTATAGCCCTGTATGGAGACCTTGATTGAAAAGGGGACTCAGCCGATGCGAGTCACTTATCAACGCAGCTATATACGCGCGCGAGATGATCGACGAACCGCTAGGAGAAGCAGATTAGGTGAGTGAGCACGGCGAGGGTCTTCACAGTGGGAGTGAGCTGATCATGCGTGCATGACAGATTGATAAAGGAGAGAGAAGATAAGCGATGAAAGATGCGCCGATTCGTGACGTGTGCATAAAGAACGTGTTCAGGTACGCGTGTTCCAAATCACTCAACAGGTATAAGCACACTCATTAGCTTTATCAGGAGGTGTAATTGAAATCACCCATAATGAGTGCGTCAAAAGCGAAAGCCCAGGTGAAAATTATACTTAAAGGGCCCTTAAATGCATGCACTCGAGTTCGAATAAGAGAGCGCTTTCTTTTGACGAATTCACTGCCCTTCCTACAAGCGCTATCATCTCCTCATCGCCACCTATTTCTCCATAAAACACGCGGACAATGTCAGCACTAAGCGATAGCCTATCGGGATTTCGAGCCTTTCAGTTACACGCTATCTCCGCTTACGCAGACGAAAACGCCCAAAACGAAGCGAAATCGGTGGATCGTGCACGATATTTCACGCGAGACAAGGCAGAACGGACGTGGGACTGCAACTGATATTCCTCGTATTTAGACCAATCCAGAACTTATTTCTTCATGACGTCACGTAAACACACTGCTGACGTCACGAATTGCACCGAAAGAACGGGAAACGCCGGGAAAGTAACGCGCCCGTTCTTTAAATTTTTCAGAGGTTTTTTAGGGCGCCCTTTAAAAGGCGGACACAAATTGAAATACTTAGGAAACAAATTGAAATACTTCCAGTTCTATTGCAATTCAATTGGACGCGTATATGCTGCTAATTTTCTGCCCCTTTTCATTCTGGGCGTCATGCATTGGCGTCGCACCATCTATTTCCGCAAGCGGCAGAATGAGAACCTTCACGGCGGCCATGACGTCATAGGTCAGCAAAAAATGTGGAGCTCACTCAGACTCACTCATGAAATGTATCTTGCCCTTAGGGTTCACTCGGACTCAGACTCACGAAACTTTTCCTCAAGTGGACTCACTCGGACTCAGACTCACCGAAATATAATTCCCTCGAACTCACTCAGACTCACGGCTCGATCTGAGTCTGAGTGAATCTGAGTGAGTTCGACTCACGAGTCCGTTCGCCTATAATTAGCTTTTTCTACCGTAGTGTCAATGCTCTTTAACAAGGATATCTCGCAAAATCGGTGCTCTACACATTTTCATCTCGCACCTTGAAATACGAGTTATCAGAGTTTGCAATTCAGTAAGGACATTTTTATTAAAAGAGATGACTCACACGAGACATTTTTATCAATAACTTCCCGTGAAATAATCTGCGGGGGGAGGTCAAGGCACCTCCTCCACCTCTCCCTGCGCAACTCACGCCTCTGATCTATAAATATCGAGCCGACGTATGAACGGTAGCGCGTGCAAGTATGTATACGAGTAGACGTGAGTATAAACGTGAGCCAACATAAGGCTGATAGTAATGCTGAAGATGAGGTGATAGGACCATAGGTCGGCAAAAAATCTGGAGCTCACTCAGACTCACTCATGAAATATAGCTTGCGCTTAGGGCTCACTCGGACTCAGACTCACAAAAATTTTCCTCGACCGGACTCACTCGGACTCAGACTCAATATAATTTTTCTCAACCGGACTCACTCGGACTCAGACTCACCGAAATATAATTCCCTCGAACTCACTCAGACTCAGACTCACGGCTCGATCTGAATCTGAGTGAGTCTGAGTGTCTGAGTGAGTTCGACCTCGACTCATGAGTGAGTTTGCCGACCTAAGCATGACGTAACCCTAAACGCCAGAATTCGTTTCCGGTGTTTAGAATACGCGAAAGCGTGGCCTCCGAGGGGCGCCGTTCTTGGGAGGTGCGGCGTGAACAGCACTTATCATCGGAGGTACACACAGAGAGGTGCAGGCTTGTGCAGAAGTTTCATCGTGCTGTCAAAAAAAAAAAAAAAAGGTCGGGAATGACAGCGACTTGAACATAATTACTGCAATCCAACCACACTTCTATTCTCACAGTAAGGGGTAATGCGATGTATTACATTTCTGGCGGCGGCAATTTCAGCAGCTCAACACGTCTTTTCGAGCTCTTAATCTTTTTCGAAATAAGCGCTTATTGTACACCTCGGCGTTTGGAGGAAAGCACCCGTGGAGACACGTGAATCCACGCAGCCATGGAGCGTCGTGCGAAACTCGTGGCCCACGTAGGAACGCGAGTGTCATCGACCGCATTCATTGGCGTTTCTCGCACTCGTTCCGCGGTTTTATTTAGTGCCTTTTTTTTCTCTCTCAGGAGTGAACTTATGCAGTCCAAGTCGATGCAACCAACACACACACACACACAAATAGTTCTGCATGCCACTGGAGAATTGAACCCGGGCATTTTTCAGCACTTGCAAGGATTTCTGCAGAAAATCCGTATTGGAAACGTCACCTGTAGCTTACGTAGCATATCACCCCAAATGTTCTTTTATAAGTTACGTTCCAAAGACTATTTTTTTTACATATTTTCGAATTAGAGTTACTGAAACCATGGGCGTGCGCACGGGGAAGCAGGGAGGGGGGCATTCCAAGAACTGATAATACTAATAATTGTTGGGGTTTAACGTCCGAAAACCACTATATATATGATTACGAGGGACGCCGTAGCGGACCTAGGGCTCCGGAAATTTCGACCCCCTGGGTTTCTCTGACGTGCATGCGCACCTAAATAAGTACACGTGGACCTCAAGCATATTCGGCTCCATCGAAAATGCCGCCGCCGCGGCCGGGATTCGATCCCGCGACCTTCTGGTGACCAGACGGGAACCACAGCCATTGGACCACCATAGCGGGTAATTCCGAGATCTGCTTACTGGCCCCTTTGCCTCTGCAGAGCCGTGGACGATAGGCAGGCCGCGGTGAGAAGTATTCCACCACTTCAGTTTCAGTTTCGCATCTACTGTGAAGCTTGTGTTCTTTCGGATTCGAGCAATGGGTGGCGGTGTGGGGCTGACGCTGCGGTGAAGCATTAGTCTTCGGAGTGTGCACGTTGTCTCCGAACTAAAGTCAAAAGGCCCCTTAAGCAACTGCCTATAGGACGACTCTAAGGCGAAAGCCGCCTTTTTCTTCTCGGTCGATCGTGATTTCGTCGAAACCGGAAGCTAGTGGTCGACCGGAAGTCGCCACTTAAGAAACAAGAGTTTCTCAAGCAGCTAATAAACGCAGCTTGGCCCTTCATTTCATGCAGACAACGAGCCATCTACTTACGTGTAGACATCTCGTTCCCAAAATTTTAACGTCGAGTGATCTCTTATGAGGAGTAATCTACTCGTCAACCCCTGTTAGACGTCTTCCTTTTCAGCGTCCATCTAAAGACAATCACGATCATTTAAGGTTTGCCTCGGCACAAAAACGCTACAGCGTAGACGATGTTGCATCCCCTTCCGCCATCAATCCGACACGCTTCGTCTTGCGAGATTAGGCGCGCTGGCGTAATTTTCGCGCATTGTCAAGATTCGCGGCGAAACCTAAGCGTCGTCGCACACACGTTATCACGCTGCATGCAGAGCTAGTTTGCCCGCTATCCATCATGGACACCACTGACAGGATAGCCAGTGAAGAAGAAGAAGACGATGATAAGCACAGCGGAGAAGGAAGAAAGAGGAAGAAGACATCAATAATTAAACATCAACAACGATGAGGAAAGGAAAACAGACAGTACATAGACTACCTTCCCATGTTTTTGATACATGAATAAAAAAAAAACAAGGCAGGGAGGGCTAACAGAAGAGCGTGTGGTTGACTCCCTATACGCAGGGGGATTGGGAAAGGGGAGTAGGAAGATGAGGAAGCGAGAGGAGGGTAGGAAAGAAGGAAATGGGTGGTGAATTCGCTAGCACGTAGGTTGGCGCGTGCACTACAGTCAAAGTCGTCCAATGAGAACAATCAATAAAAAGCAGTAGAAGAGGACGAAGCATAAGAACAGTAGTGAGGAAGAAATAAGGACAGATGTCATCACCATCATCATACGAGAACATCAGCATACAAACAGCTGTAACTACTAAAATAAGCAAAACAAAAGCACTAGAAGAAGTGGAAAGAGAAGTAGCAGTAGTGACGTCATCAGAAGAAGCACATCAAGACCGGACAAATACGAAGAGCAAGAGGAAGCAGGAAAGAAAGAAGCCGCGAAATAAAACACAAGCGAGCAATGAAGCAGCCACCAACATAAAGAACAACGAAAAGAAGCAACAAGGAATGCGCAAGAAGAAGAAGAAGAAAAAAGCAATGTCGTGAGCAGAAGCACACGAAGAACAACAATATGAACGCAGAACTGAAAGAAGAAGGAAGGAACGAAGAAGACGCCACAACCGAACATAAAGAACAGCAACGAAAACAAACAACAAAATTTGTGCAAGAAGAAGAAGTTGAAGAGAGAAGCAGTGACGCGAGCAGTACGAAGAGCAACAATGTGAACGCAGAAGTACCGAAAGAAGGTGGAAGGAACGAAGAAGACGCAACTAAACAACAACAACGAGGAAGACGAACAACAAGAAAAAATGCACCAGATGAGGAAGAAGAAGAACGAAGCGGTGACGCGAGCAGAAACACACGAAGCGCAACAATATGAATGCAAAAGAACCTAAACAAGACGGAAGGAACGAAGACGACAGCGCAACCAAGCATCAACAACGAGGAAGGCAAACAACAAGAAAAGATGCACCAGATCAAGAAGAAGAGCACTGACGTGAGAAGCAGCGCGGGGTGTCAAGCGAGGAGGGAGAGGAGAGGATGGACGCTCGGGTGGCGATGCCGCAGGTGGTGAACGGGGCAAGGCGTGAGAGGAGGAACAGGTAAGGGGAAAGGAAAGGGGGGAGGGAGGGAGGAAGGAAGGCAAGCGGAAGAAGAAGAAGAAGCAGAGAGGACAACGGCAGCGGCGGCAACGACCCCCGGTGTTGAGCGTGCACCGTGCTGGGTCACCGGAAACGGCGTGACGGACCCGTGCGCACGCCCGCAGCCAGCGAGCGGCGCCAGGCCGACGCCGACACGGAGCGCGGCACAAGCTGCGAAGAAGGGCCTTCGATGTGACGAGAGGGGCCCCCGTACGCGTGCATAGTTTATACGCCACCACCTCCTCTCTCCATCTGTGTGTGTTCGTTCGTTCAGGTGAGAGTTGCCGCATTGACGCGCATGTAACCCGTTCGCGCGTGCTACACCCCGTATAATTCCGTCCAACGAATCGGATATCAAGCGGAGCGTTTATAAATCAACATGTAGCCCGCGAGCAGGAAACTCGTCCTTCGAAGATGCACCGGTCCCATGCCTATTCTTATGAGCCGCTTTTCCAAAACTCACAGGGGCCCTTTTACATTCCCCTAACGACTCGAAGGCGAAAGCCATCCTTTTCCTTCTCAGTGGATGTATTGATCCTGCCTCGCTACCCTCCGAAAGCTTTGTGCACCTAACGTGGTTTTTGCACTGCCTCAAGAATCGGGGGCACCCCACCTGGTTTTGCACTGCCTCCGTGATCAGCCCACCTTTGACCAAGCTACGATGTCACGTGATGACGCCATCACGTGACGCCATAATGACGTCACAGATTTTGGCGATCTGTGACGTCATCACGTGATGATTTTTCGCGTCACTCGCCCCCGACGACGCGGGATACCGACGCCGCCAACCAGAAGCGTAGCCAGAAATTTTTTTCGGGGAGTGGGGGGGGGGGGGGGTTCAATCATCCCTTTTGTATGTTCGTGCGTGCGTTTGTATGTGTGCGTGTATATATGCACATGCAAAATCAAAATATTTCGGGGGGGGGGGGGGTCAACCCCCTCAACACCCCCGCCCCCTGGCTACGCCCCTGCCGCCGACGGTTAATTTTCGCTTTTGATGAGGCATCTAAGGCTTTCGCCTTAATAACTGCACTCTAAGAAGAAAAAAAAAGGCATTTGACTCGTTCTGCGAGACTTTACTTGCCACGTGTGACTGTTTAAAGAAACACGTGAGCTCTCTTCGGATATCATATACTCTCGTCGGAGACTCGCTGGATCCAAAAAAAGAGTTAACGTGTACCTTTGAAGAGTCACACGCGGCGAGACATGACTCACCGGAAAGAGTAACAAACTCTTTTTCTTAGAGTGCATAATGCTCTCTCGATCGCGGGTTTGTCGGCTGTCAAGCGTTCCTTATACGGCAGTCTGATATTTTATTGGGGTGACTTGCCACGTTGCACACATTTCATTGTTGCCTGGATATGAATGCACGATAATGTCTATGTTGCCAGCAGCAACTAAAGTGTTGCGCTGCTAAGCACGTGGATAAAGGTCCAATTTCTTCCATGAACCAATTTTGTTGTTTTTTTTTAAGAAGACAATATTATGGACATTGTCGACAAACTGTGGTCATTGTGCAAACGACGGGAACAGCGACAAGGCCTAAGAAGCGGAAATGAAGAGGGATGTGTCGCTGGTTTCAGGTGAGAAAACATGAACGTCCTGGCAACCTACAGCGGATATCCTGACATCAGTACTCAGCCAAAGATAATAATTCAGGTCGAAACGACGAGCTTTTATTGTCCGACTTACACCATGTGCACAAATCGTTAAGCTTAATTAGCTGACACGGAGTCTTTTGGAGCGGCGAAATGCTTGCACCGCGGCTTCGTAGAGGCAGAGATCGTACTTGCACCGAATAAGTTTTCTAGGTGACACAGGCAGCGAGAGAATAATGTAACAGCAGCAGTTGACACCGTATAGTTTCTTAATAATACACTAGAGGGAAATCTGGCGCAGGATCTATGGGAGGTGCAACTCGTGGCGCTTCAGCCAGCATGGGAATGATGGGTAGTACACGGATTTGTCTAGGCTTCGTTCATTCGGTTCCGTGTGCCCTGCAGCTGCTCTGTCGCAGGACCAATTTCAGCAAACGTTCAGGAGCTCAGCAGCGCAAAGAAAAAAATCACGCAGAGCGTAGGTTATACTATACTCACAGTTTTCGGCCTTTATTTTTTTTTCTTTTTTTACGAATTCGAGTAACATGTGCCGATGTACGACATGCGGAACGTATATATATATATATATATATATATATATATATATATATATATATATATATATATATATATATATATATATATATATATATATCAGATACGTGAGAGAAAAGGAAGGCGTGAAAACGCTGCCGCGAATGATAATAACTACTCGCGTTTTACGTCCCAAAACCATGATATGAGTGTGAGGCACACCCTAGTGGAGGGCTCCGGAAATTTCGACTACCGGGAGGTTCTCGAACGTGCGCCCGGTAAATCTATGCACAAGGGCCTTAGCATTTTCGCCTCTATCGAAGATGCGACCGCCACGGCCGGGATCGAACCCGCAACCTCCGGGTCAGCAGCCGAACAACGTAACCACTGCACCACCATGGCGGCTTTCCCGCGAATGAGCAAAAGAGAGAGAGATTGAGAAAGAGAGAAAGGAAGATATTGAGAACAGCGTTCAATGGAGAGGTCAGAAAAGAGCCGAGCCAGCGCCACCTACAGTTGGTGCTGGCTGAGATGGGCAAGTGATGGCACCACTGGCGTAAATCACGGGGGGGGGAGGGGGGGGGAGGGGGGGAGGGGCTGGGGACTGGGGGGGGGGGGGGACCCCTTGCATATAGTCCCCCTTTGAGGTTTATGTTTCAAACGCCATATATTAAGTGCTTGAGAGTTAAGTATAGTGCAATCAACTACTTTTGTTAATGCCTGTTTATTTTGTAGTGTGCGCAGGCCTGTGTTCATTACCCTTCAGCTGTGTGAGGCTATTGAAGTCGCAACTGCCGCTTGACCACCTTCGGAATTACACGAGCTGGAAACGCATGCTCGTTTTTTTTTTTAATTTTATTTCAAAGCATGATTTTAATTTTTATATAAATTGAAAATGAAAACAAAATGGCCGCCATGGCAAGATATGTGTGTCCTTTTGTGATTTAACTGGATTTACGCCACTAGATGGGGCAGGGAAGCGCGAAGACGTGCCTGCAGGGCTGGGCCCCTGCGAGGTCAAAGAATAAAGCGATGAAAGAGCCGCTATAGTGCCACAGTGAATCGCTTTCTTCGCGAGGCCCGGGAACATGGGAATCGTGATCACGATGGTCATGATGATGACAACAGCCGCGAGAACAAAAGGAGTCCGAGACGTGGAGAATGAGTAAGGCCTTCACTACTTTATCATGTCATACTTGTATTCCTTTCTTTTTTTTTTCTTTTTTTGCATGTGCGCGTTACATGGCGTGTCCGGGATCAAAAGACCCTTCTCACCATCGCATCAAAGAGGGCGCCAATAGAGGACGTACGAAGAAAGAAAGAAAGAAAGAAAGAAAGAAAGAAAGAAAGAAAGAAAGAAAGAAAGAAAGAAAGAAAGAAAGAAAGAAAGAAAGAAAGAAAGAAAGAAAGAAAGAAGGAAAGAAAGAAAGACCTCTTGTCGATTACGCGCGATCCCCTCCTTTATCGTGGTTCCCGCATATATGCGGAAGCCTTCTTTCCGCCATATTGCAGGAAATTATGGTGCTTATATATGTGCATAAAGAAAGAAGGAAGGAAAGAAATAAAAAGCGTTACACACGGTCCGTCAACGCCTACCGGGAGGAGGGAGCAGGCAAACTGGAAGAGTTCGTCGACTCGGCGTTGGCAGCTGAGCCACTTTTTCTTTTTTTCTTTTTTTCGGAGCCGCCACACATTTTCATTACTTCCTTCTCTGCCATTTTTGCGTTTCTCACTTCGTATTTTTTTTTCTTTTTCATTTTATTCCAGAGCGTTGAACTCGGTATATTGACGGGCGGCCGTGATTTGCGCGCGGGCTGCATATACGACTTCCGCATCGTGAATGCATTTTCAGCGAGCCACGGACGTTCGCATTCTCGGGCGTATCACGTTACATCACGATCACATGATCATGTGACGTCGCGAAATCGGCTTTTCGCCCCTCTAGTAAATAAACGACCATGGCGGCAACAATGACGTCACTGCACCAACATGCAACGCACAAACACTTTTTTTTTTTTTAGAGCGACGGAATGGTTTACTACAAAAATCACTATGAAATTCGGTGCTGCAGTCATTCAGGCACCGTAGTTGCTATTCTGGACTTGTCGAATTCGGCCATGTATTCAAGTACGCCATTCTTTTTTTTTTTTTTTTTTGCAGCTCCAATTTACTTAGAAAGATGCTACGGCGGCTCTGATTGGCACAAACCGAGGCTATTTACAGAACTTTACAATAAATCGGAACTTGGCGATGTAAATAACGGACGCAAGGATGTGTTCGTGGTTTTGTCGCTGTGGGATGTTCCTGTGGCTTTGTGTATTATTTGCCTTTATGGGCTAAAATTTCGAAGCTATTCTATGTATTTTTTTAAACGCGGAAGACGAGCAACAATCACATATATACATACGTGATCCATCCATCCACACTGCAGCATTGTTGCGTTTGCAACGTAATATTTGGCTGAAAACGATAAATCTGCGAAATCACGAAGCCGCGGTTTCAAGCCACAAATACAAAGTTCAGGCAAATATACGCATTACGCATAATTACGTTTGTTCCTCGCTGAACCCATATGTGCCTACCCCTCGTAGTTAATGGTTAGCATAACTTGTTCTCGGGCTAGTTGTACTATATACTCGGTGATGCGGAGTCATGGTGTCCGGACCTGGAGGCCGTGTTGACCAGCTAAGACCCAGTCGTCCAGACCAGGGTCGTGAAGTGGGCCCACACAGGTCACCGTCAACCTTGGGTTGATGGCCATCTAACACGGAATCGTCCGCAGCTGCTTTCTGGCGAAATAAAGTTTTTCCATCCATCCACGTGCTGATTGCGTCACCTTAAGGCGAAAGCCCTAGATGCCTCATCAAACGCGAAAATTGACCGGCGTCCCGCGTCGGCGCCCACACGGGTGATGCAAAAAATCATCACTTCAAGACGTCACCACATGATGTCACCAGCCCGATGAAGTCACCATATGACGCCATCATGTGACGTCAAGTCTCGTGACGTCACAATGAACTCACATCACGTGACGTCGCTATGAAGTTATAGCGACTTCACGTGACGTGACTTCACATGATGACGTCATTACACAGCTTCCATGGTCAACGGTGGGCCCATCACGGAGGCAGCGCAAAACCAGGTTAGGTGCCTCCGATCTGGAGGCACCTGTGTTCTCGCTCCCACGTGATCATGCTTTCCATCATTGAGGTCACGAGCCGTATCACAACGGTAATCGGCACCATGAATGCTTTACCAGTACCGTGAATGCATACGGTGCAGCCATTTGGAGCAGTAAGCACACCATATCATGCACAAGTGAAAGTCAAAACTTGTGTTGTCTTTCTCTCCACTCTTGTGAGTGTTTGCAGACAGTCTCTTTTATGATGAACATAAAATAAATCTTTACAGGTGGAAAGCATAATACGGAACCGACATTGAATGTCAAGACGTGCTCATAACCTTAATTCTCGAAATGCGTATGATACTGAGGAGACACTCAAACAGAAGTTCTGTCTACATGAGTCATATGCGAACATACAACTGCAGCTTCTAAAGCAGCGATTCTGAGGCGTTGCATTGACGTCATAAACAGATGTCAGAAGCACTTCGCGTACTGACAATGTCAATGCCATTCGACGAAGCCATTCATAAAATGTCGCGACAGAAATTGCTAATAATAACTGCCGGGGTTTTACGAGTCGAAATCAGGATATTATTCTGACACGCCATGTTATAGAGGGGCCCGGCTTCACTTCGAGCGCACGCAGTTCCTCGACGTGTACTTAAATCTAAGCCCACGGGTGATCTTTGCATTTCGCCCTCATCGAAATGCGGCCGCCGTTGCCGGGAGTCGAACCCGCGGCCTCGAGCTTAAGCATCGCGACACCTGCTGAGATACCATGGTGGGTGACAATAGAAATTTTTGAAAATTCTGTGCAGACGATGAAGAATGGTTTTACTTCATCTCAGAACAGGTGAGGCAGTGTGACGTATATGTCAACGGAATTCGCTTTCACTGATTGACTGACTTATTAATTAATTAACCAAATGATTGATTGACTGAGTTACATGAGGCGAGAGAGTGTAACAGGGGTGCAAGTCACTGATCCCAACTATACATTGCGGGTGAACATTGGAATGCGGCCTCCATGTGTTGGCAATAAAACCAATACAGTACATTTGTAATGTGAGCTACATGCTTACGGCGTTCAGTCGTAAAAAAGAGTGCCTAATTAGTACTTTAAGCCAAGACGAATATAGAGTGTATCATCGACATCGTATATAGCATAATATACTCGCTCGATATGACACGTTAACTAAAACTTAAATGTAAAAAGATCATTGTCGCGATGCCTGAGTCAAGGCTGAACTGTACATAGTCAAACTCGATATACTAATTTGATGCGTCCTTTGACGGTCGGCTTAAGCCTGCAGTACGTACGTGGAATAAAAATAATTTAACGCCATCGCCTCATGCTTTGGATGTGCTCAATTTGAATAAATATAACGACCGGTAGCACTTTAGAGTACACTTCTGGGCTGACTAATAGGTCACATGACGGTGCTAAAGACGGCGCCAGGGCTTTTTTTTTTTTTCTAAAAAGGTACACATTCATTCCCGTAGTTCACGGGCCTGCCGCAAGTGGTATACGATACGAAACTGCCCCAAAGGAGTGCACGCCAATCGTGAATCATCGTGGAAACGCGGAAATCTCTTTTTTCCTTTTGCAAACGGCTCACGCGTCGAGTTTTCCTCGAAGGAATTACCGCGTGCAGAGTATCTCTGCGGGAAGTCTGACGCCGACAATTATACTAACCCGTCTAGCACGGAACACGGAAACAGAACGTCGCCTTCCCATTGTGAAGCCTTGTTTGACGTGAACGCACGCCGTCTGCATGCCGTCTGCTAGAGTACGTATGAATCGTCTGGATGCATGTGCATGCGTCTGGACGTTATGTGCGTCGTCTGCTCGTCGATTTCTGAATGGGCGCCAGACGAAATAATATCAAACGATGTAGACCACACGAATGCTGTCACATATTGCTTAAAGTCACAATTATTTTTTCTAGCGAGGACGTGTACATGACGTAAGATGTTTCAGTGAATATGGCCTCCATGATTCAGTACCTTTTATCCCCTCACACACACACACACACACACACACACACACACACACACACACACACACACACACGCACGCACGCACGCACACACACACACACACACACACACACACACACACACACACACACACACACACACACACACACAACGCGATTTGGGAATGGCGAGCAGTGATCCCCGGGCCCATACCGTATCGAACCAGGACAATCGACATTACCATAAGCACTGGCTAGCTTCGGCTATAGTGTTGGATAAATTATGGTCAATGCTGCCACATGTGAATAATGTTGGCTATAATACAGGAAGAAACACTGCATTCATTCAATCAAAGCCAAATGATGCTCTCACATACAAGAATATGTGATGGTATACTGCCTGATTTCTGTTTTTAATTTTAAACGCGACAAACTTACTTCGAAGAGGTTGACGTGATGCCTTCTGCGCTTTACTTGTATATGAATAAGGAAATCGGTTAGGCCTACGACGAAGCTTCCTCCATCAACAGCGCAGCATCACAGTGTAAAATTACCAGGTTGCCAGCTGTGCACCGATAACAACGGCAGCGCTGCCTCGTTTAAACAAATTACAGACGGCACTTTGGGCTGGTATAGCTTACATGGCTGGCTGCTTTGCAAGGGAGCTGCATTTCGGGCCTTCACCCCCAATTATGATAAATAAAAACAAATCAAAGCAAATAAAAGACAAGCGGGGCGTTAAGCGCGACGCCATTAGAAGAACGACGCTACGAAGAATTAGTGAAGTCGATGTACAGTATACGCGATTACGAAAATAATTCACGCCGCGTCCCACAGTACCTACGCAGACCGAGTACAGTGCTATGGCCACGCAATCAAAGGGTAATCCTTCACGGAGCGCTACGCAGGCAAAGGCTCATAAAGAACTGGTTTTTCTCTCCCTTGCCATTAGTGCTAACTTTTTCGGCTGCCTTTTGTAGCCATATACAAAAGATGACGCCGGTTCAACCACTTACAAAGCGTGTATTTTTGTTTGTGTACTTTTTTTACGTCAGATGCTCGCTGCTGTGCTTCGTCAGATGAAGAAAAATAGGCGCACTGCATCGCTTGGTGCGCTAAGTAAGGTAAAGAGCGGGGTCGGCCGTAAGGCCTAGATGACCACGCGCGTAATCGAAGCGAGACGAACAAATCTCACGGTCAACGTACGATCTCGCGACCATGACTGCACGCGTGGACTGTAGCAAGCAGATCACTTCCGTTTCCGGTCACGCTACGTTACGCAAGAGCAAAATTCGCGTGTACTAAAGAAATCCGAGCGGACGACCACAAAGAAAGGCGTAGCAGACGACAGAAAAAAGAGGATGGCAGCCTAATATTTCGCATTCACAGTTTCGCAACCGTGCATGCAACACATTGCGCTCAGTGGCTGCTCACGAATGGACACCATGCAGCAGCAGACGATCACAAAGACAGGCCTAGCAGACGATAAAGAAAAGGATAAAAATCCTCATATTTCGCAGTCACAGTTTCGTATACCCGTGCAGCCATGCACTGCGCGCACAGACTGCACTCGAATGGACGTCATGCAGCAGCAGACGATGGTGACTATAGCAGACGACATACTCGCTAAATACGAAATGCACGCGACAGACAGGTTGCCACGTCACATCCGGCCTCGCGAGGCGTAGCGCATTCAGCGGCTCGCGCTTGCCATTGTGAAGCAGACGACGAAAATAATGAGCAGACGACGCGCGAAGTTTTGAAGTCTTCATTGAATAGGCGCATGTCCGATTGTCGCGTCATTCAGGGTCGCTGCAGGTGCATCGCCCTCCCATTTTCCTGTCTTTATGATATGTGTAGCGCACGTGATTCAGCTCCTCCTGTGTATACACAATACTCATTCAGCCGATGGTGCAAGTGCGCGCGACAGAAGCATCGTTTTTATAGTCCGGCTGACATACGTCGCCTGTGTAGCTGTATACGTATAATATACGCATAAAGAAAAGCACGAACTATGCCAACTCGATATAAGGGAAGGTAGTTCGCTTATCTGTGTAGAGACAGACAGACAATACCTGCCTCCCTACACCTTCCATCTCTACATACACCTATCCACACCTGCTATATGTCGGTACAGCTGCACCTCGTTATAACGAACACTGATACAGCGAATTATCGGTTATAGCGAACTAAATAAGAACTTTGAATAGTCACGCTTCATTTCAGTGACACTGATTCTTTTAACAAAACCGAAAACCGAAAAGCCGCAGCGATATCTCTAGTAACGAAGAAAATTTTAGTTCGGGCATGCTTGCCTTAAGCCTGGATAGCGCGAGGCCGCAGATTGGATTCCCTGCTGTACCGATGGAAGTACGGTGTGTATAAGCAAGTGAAATAGAAATAGAAATAGAGAGACATCGTATCCGCGCATGCTTTAGGTGCCATATGCTAGCCCCCCCCCCCTCCTGTTCTTTGTGAATTTTGCGATCGCACTTATGCGTATGGAGTCAGCAATACCATTGATTCACAAAATAAATGTTCGTTGCACCGGAGAAATGGTTCAGCATCAAATATTCACGATTTTTTTTTTTTTTTGAGCCAGAACACTGCGACTCGGTATATACGATCAAAAACAGAATGTGACCTCGTGCAGCTAACGCAAATAAAAAAGAGGGCGGGGGAGGGGGGTGGGCGCGGTTCGCGAAACATTCGAACTATGACCACTCCGTGCAAAGAGAGAGAAAGAGAGAGATTGGATTTGCATATACAATCGCGGCCGACTCGGCGCCGAAGCCCTGAGCACGCGGCGCGGGGTCGGCTCACACGGCCGCTGTCGAAACTACGAGGCTGGCTCGTGCGCTAAAGCTGGCCACCGCCCCCATTGATTATACACACACGCAAACCCGAGTTCATTCCTGCGATCCAGACACGGACACCACCCGTTTCGCATAATAAATATTGCATATATTTTATAACGATATATGCGGCACTGCATGAAGGAGCACAGATGTGCTGAATTAATATACATTTGACATTGTGTGGAAGGCATATTATATATATTAGGGGTGTGCGAATATCGAATTTATCGAATACGAATCGAATACGAATATCCACATTCGAATATCGAATCGAATATCGAATATCAAAGGAAAAATACCTCCACAGTAACAATATTTTATTTGACATCTAGCTATTTGAAAAAACAAACATTAACAGCCTGCCTGAACACAATGTCCAGGCTAGCACAATGCACATCACAGCACAATCAAATATCACGGCACAATGAAAGTAATGACTAGATGTTATCATGAAGAAATATGAGTTGCTCCACATGATCAGGCAGCAGGCGCTCCCTTCTAACAGAGACAAACCCCCTGCCACTGAAAAGGCACGCTCGCTTGGAACAGAAGTGGCTGGTATAGGGAGGTACATGGGGCAAAGCTTTGCCAGAGTGGGGTATCTGAAGGTGCCTACAGTCCGCCACCAGTCACATGGGTCACTGTCTTTCTTCAGAAGTGGTCCCGCATGGTGAACGAGTGGTAGTGCGGCACGTTAGGGCCGCATAATATTGAAAATGTACGGTTACATGATCGCCAACAGCGCTGCACGTCGGAGAGGCACCAGCAATAAATCATACGTACTGGGGCGCTCGTCGCAGGCAGATATCGTGCCTCCGTGTACTTACGATGTTTATCGCTCCTCTCGGCAACGTTTTTAGCTATACGAACGCAGCAGAAATGTGGAAGACGAGTTATTTTATGCATGATAATCGAATCGCATATTCAAATTTTTCGAAACTTTTCGAATCGAATACGAATATTTCGAATGTAATATTCGACGAATATTTATATATATATATATATTAGGGGTGTGCGAATATTCGAAAGTTTCGAATATTCGTCGAATATTACATTCGAAATATTCGTATTCGATTTTCGAATATATATATATATATTGGTGTGTGCGTGTGCGCTTGTATGTGTGTGCGCTGGTCAGATTTCAGCGCTGTTGAATTTGACCCAACCGCCTGTCTCCTTTAAATAAAACGTTAATTCAGTTAATTACTGCCGTAATTGATGTCTAGTCACCTTAACATGTCTAATAGGGCTGCCGTTACAGAAAAAATATAACGATGAAGACAGAAAAGCAGCTATTCTATTTCCCCTATTTTCGAGGATTTCTTGAAACACCCTATATAATATATTTTAGGGCCAATAAATTCCTATCATATTCGACTGTTCAACACTTTGTTGAGGACGACTCGTGCGTTTTTAGGGTCAATAATAGGCTGCTGAAAAAAAAAAACGACGAAATAATGAGTGTCAATAACATTTGCTGGCAGGCTAGTTGGTGATGCATAGTTCCATAGGTAAAAACAGCACAAACAAAACGAAACACGAGGAAGACACGGGACAGAGTGCCGACTTCAACTCTAGTCAGTTGAAGTCAGCACTCTGTCCCGTGTCTCCCTTGTGTTTCGTTTCGTTTGTGCTGTTTTTACGTATGAATAATGAGTGTGTTCCTGTGTTTAGAAAAAAAAACGGGGGGGGGGGGGTTAGTGGGTGTAGCGGACGACCGGGAACTGTGTGCTCTGTATTCTGGGAGTGCATGCATGAAGCTGACCGTCAGCTCTGAGGTGACGGTCGCAAGTGTCAACTGTGTTTATAAAGAGAGACGACTCACAGTAACACATACTCCACAATATTGCAAGAGGAACAAAATCAGGAGTTCCCATATTTGGAAAATGAGGGGCTTGGCCTACTACTTTCTTTCGATCGCAATGCTCCCTCCCCAACTGTTTCCTTCCTACTTGCCGGGAATGGGACCTCCACCCAAGCGCTTAGCAGCGCAACAGTGACGGTCATGCGAGAAACAATGAAAATGCAATAATGAAACGTAACACTGAAATGTGGCAACGTGAAGCACCAAGTGACTTCGATAAAAGACCGGATTGCCGTATCAGAAACTGCTGATCGCCGACAGAACCGCTATCGAGAGAAGATCGATTACTGAAAAAAACGGCTTCATACAAATAAACGTCAGCGCAGCGGCTGCACTTCTGTAGCTCGCCGCTTTTTTTTTTTTTTTTGTCTTACGAATCCGTCGCCACCGAAATCTAACTAGTAACGAACTTCGAAATAATATACGTCCCGTGTCGTTGTTGTGCTCGTCTTCGCTTTGCGTCTTTTTAACGGAAACATTGCTTCGAAATGTACACCAATAGGCCGAGAACAAGCCATCCTAAATGTTTTAACAAGCTCCACTTGAAATGCGCTGTCCACCACGGTTTATGGAAATTCGAAAGAAAACAGCGTTTCTTTTGTAAAGTCACGGCACAAAACCGCAGTTATCGTTCAGGTCAGTTCGAAAACTCGTGACAAAAAACTTCTTTTCGTGACCGCAGCAAAAGCGCAAATGACTCCATCCTAACTCTTTCGTACTCAGAGCACGCCTCGCCCGCCCGGAGTACGCCTCGCCCGGACTTTTAATAAAGTTTATTCGCTCACTCCTTACTGCAGTGGTAGATTAGATATCTTAGGTTGATTGTCAAAGTGGTAGTGGTGGAAAGGGGGGGGGGTGTTATATCCGTATTTCCGACATTCACTTGAAATCAGAAATCGTCCATGCATTTCGAATTGCATTAACTACACTGGGAGAGTCCTCAATTAACTCACCAGCGCACAGAAAACAAGAAAGTAGAGCCGTGAATCCACTGAAGCCGGTTACGTTGACACATCGTAGAGTTCGTATTTTTAGAGAGAACGCAGCTTAGCACACATGCCGACTACTGTTAGAAAGTACATCAGCAAGAGAACAGGCGAATGACATGCTGCATGTGACGCAGATCACACCGGCCTATCCGAACGTTGAACTGTGTGACGTCAGGCTACTCCAATGTCATTAAGCGATCGAGACGAGGTCAATAGACGACCATTCATTAAACATGCGAGCGCCTTCAGACAGTGACGAACTTTTCGGAGTATAATGCGCGCACTTTTCAACAATGTTCATTGACAGTGTGTCGGGAAAGTGTACGTCGCGAGTAAAACCGAAACCATGAAATCACGAGAGACTCATGACCAGGATTTGGGGACATATGGACGTACCGCCATCTCCCGTCGGTGACCGCGGTGGCCTGCCGTAACTGAATGAGAAATAGGCGAAAAAAAATTCTATCTGACGAAAAACGTTGGCTGCCAAAAATGACTCCCGGTTCTATGCAGTATACACTTATTTGAATATTCTGTTAAAATTACAGTGTCGCACCACAAACCGCGTGGCTTCCGGGAGTGTTTAAAATTTTACAAAAGGGCCGCATGTATTTCTAATGGCCGGTGCTCGATTGTCCTGGGAAGCCACACGCTTTGTAGTGCGATACTGCAATTTTACCAAAACGTTCCGGTAGGTCTCTACTGTATACAACCCCGAGTCGTTTTTGATAGCTTGCGTTTTTCAAGAGATATGATTTTTTTAAACCCATTTCCCATTCAGTTATGACAGTACGCCGTTGCTACCGCCGACAGATGGCGCCACGCCCATATGTCCCCAAATCCTGGGAATGCTAGAGATCGATTAACATTTCGTCGCGAAGGTATGCTGTCGTCAGCAATATGAGCTCGAATACCGAATTCATGATTATTCAAATATTACGTGTAATATACTGATGAGTGTGACGCATTGAATTGCGAGATATACCTTTCCGCATGAGCATTTGGAGTCACGAACAGTTTTGAGCTTGCCAGCTGCGTTTAGCCACTACGGCCTTTAAAAGGTCATTTCACTGTTCTATCTGATATTGCTCACGCCTACATCCGAAACTCTAATTGAATTACGTCAGAGCGACGTCTACCGCGGACAGGAATAATGTCATGTTTATGAATCACGCCTAACGCAGCATTTGACGGGAGACATGCTAATTGTTTTGACGCGAAATGCCGCGTGGGAACACAAAAGCAGACGAAGGTAATGACCTACCCTGAGGAAGCATGACCCAGCCGACTGAATCCATCTCAAAGATCACACACACAGCCAGAGATTCTTAGTAACATTTCGCGTCCGACGCCATGGCGCAGGCTAGGAAAGAAGAGGAAGAAGAAGGTCCTAATCCACGAGCGCCGAGCTCAGACTCTAAAAGAAGCGAAGATCCCACGTTGAACATAATGTACCTACGCACACCACACACCCCTCGGCATGGCGGCCGCCATTTTTCATTGTAAAAAGCGTCCCAGCCTTCCCCCTTTCTCGATCCAGACGACAATGAACAAAAAAGAGCAGACGACAAACGACGACAGCGGGGGCGGTGGGCGTCCAATCAGCGGCCAGAGGCGTCCCCCTCGTCGCCATGGCGACGGGTGTGGCCTCTCACGGCGCGAGAATAAAAACGCGAGAACGCCAGACGACAGCAGCGCCATACGGCAACGGCCGCCAAAAAGTCGTCATGATGGCGCTGGCCTTTTTTTTTTTTTTTTATCGTCTGCTCGTCGCGTCGTCTGCTCCTTTCCGAACCGGCCGCTGGCTTCATTTACTATACCCACCCGTCGATTAATGCGGTGGGGGTGGGTTCTCGACTTTTCTTGTTTCTTACTTTCGTACTCGCGTTGGCTGCCCAGAGAGGCAGTAAAACAAAGAATAAAGCTTACAAAAAAGGAAAGGAAATTCGATCGAGATGTGTGAGCCCTAGGTTAGGGCCGCGAGAGTTGGCCGTTTCGTCTTGTTTTAACGTCCAGGCTTAGAGGGACGCGTTATAGAAACGCCCCGTAGCGTGCCGTTTGGATGGGTTTCCTTAGTTTTACTTCCGTCCGCTAGGAGGAAACAGAGGGGAGAGATTTTATCGAACGATCCGAAGTTGGATCGTTATTATTCTTTTTTTTTTCATTTTTCTTCTTTATGGGGTCACGTGAATACGAAACTTGCCATCGATCAGTGCAGAGGCTGACTGTTCCAAAGAACCAATGCGTTACATACAAGAAAAAAAAAAGAGAGAGAGGTGGGTAGAAACACGTACGTCACTTTGTTTTTCGCATTGTTTCGGATTCACATCGAAACGAGACGATGAGGAATCCATTTATTACGCTTTGAAATCGATATCCGCGACCTCTTTTTTTTTTCTCTACGAACGCGACCGAAGCTGTTCTTCAATGGAGAGTTGACGTTTTAATGCACCCCAGTCAATCACGGTGATCAGGCGGGGCGTATAATTATACGCTGCTGCGACGGCAGATGCAATTATTAGCAAAAAATGAGGTCGCCATTACATACGGGCGTTCCAGAACGCACTGGTTTGGTTACGGTTAGCGTAGTATAATCATTACTACTTTTTTTCTTGCAAGCAGCCCTATACAGCGAACATTTATACCATTTTCGGCTGTTGCCTTACTTTTTATACCTTAACCCTGCGCGGTTCTTTTTATTTTTCCTTTTTTTTTGTGCATGCAAACTAGGACTCGTGCGGCGTTTTTGGGAAGACCTAAGGTCCAATTTGAAGAGGCAATTTATTAGCTCAGATTAGGTCATTATACATCCTCAAAAAACAGCGTTTGCAGGCTTCTAAGCAATCATTGCTCAGTGTTTTACTACACTTTATGTCGTCTATTTTCAATCGGTTTATCGGTGCATGAAAGTACGCGGCAGAGATGCTACCTTGGTGGTCGCGATGGAATAGTAGGTCACCAGAATTTCGATTTGCTCCAGATTTGTTTTCTTAGTTAAATAAAGTGTGCTCGTTCCAAGATTACGGGGAAATAGAACAAAATCTACGAAAGGGTGTGGTTATTCTAGTTAACGGGCTAACTTGTTTGTATGCTTCCTGAAACATTTTAAGAACTAAATTCTGAAATACTAAAATGCTCTTGGATGTCCGCCCGTTAATTTCGGATTAAAAGAAGAAAGAATTATTGGTGATGTATGATAGGAGGTATATATACTTATGGCCCAACAATTGCAGCACACACAAAAAAAATTATCCACTTTTACTGCCCCGGAATAAAACAGCAGAATATATCTGGAGACTCTTCTTACCCTTCGGTAAAAAGTCACACGGTGTTCGCGAAAAGCTGTTTCAGACGACTCGAAGGCGAAGGCCATCTTTTTCTTAGTCGATTGTATTGACCGCCAAACCACAAACAACTGAACCACTGGAGTGCGATTTAACGCTGCTGGTGTTGAACTTGTCTGACGCATCACGAAAACTCAACTAAACGGTCAGTATGCTCCCGGAAGAATAAAAGTAAGTACGCGAATCCGAAAACAGGCGCATAATAATTTCGTTTCTTAGCATAACATGTACCCGTTTTGGTTATGCAACAGAACTGTTTAAAGTGCTTAAAGATCAGCACTGTACCAATTCGGCCAGAAAGTGTACCAATTAGAGACGGCAACATGGCGTTGCCATGGTGATACCATGTTATGAACATTGTTACGATATGAACATTATGTTATGATATGTACATTATGATATGAACATTAGTGATTGTTTTTACAGTATATAATATATATGTCTGATGCGCGGAGCGTGGGACGCTCCTTTTTTTTCCCCCGCTGATGTTTATCTTGTTATTCTATGTACTTTCGCGGGGTTTGTTGGTGAAATCTGTGTAAAGTGGTGCTCTGCCGCGGGCACAAAGGGTTGAAGGCATAGGCGTGCATAGGGTTCGCCATTAGCGGGGTCGACCCCTGCTCTTCCCGACCCGCCTCCGCTGATGCACTTATAGGATGCCCTGAGACAGGAACGATGGACGCTCTTCCGGGAAGTTAACATGTACAGTACGGTCCACTGTTAAAGGGAACACTCCAATGAGCACCTTTCATTTTGCTTGCCCTCTAATAGGAAGTGGGTAGGGAAACATTGTTCATACAATGCACGAGTCTGTAAAAAAGAGGCTGAACTGTCAACCACCAGTAGTTTTATGCAACGCCGGATAGACAAGTTAGAGTCACAACGTTGGGCTGCCTTCTGCGAGTCGCTAGATCCCCGCAAGCCTTTATCACACTTGTGGAGGACAGTAAGAGGGCTCCGGACACCCCCCGTCCAGCGGTCTCCATTTAAGGCTCTAGCCCTGGCTCAACGGCGATCGGAGGTCGACGTGGCAGACGAGTTCTGTGCCAAATTATCCAGCCAGCTCACAAATCACTACTTCGCGCCTTCAAGTGGCTGCCCGATATCGCGTGACCACCGCATGGACCTACCTTTTTCAATCCAAGAGCTTAAAGCAGCCCTGGCTTTGTGTGGACGGACATCAGCACCCGGACCTGATGGTATTTCCTACAGAGCACTGTGTCATCTTGGCGAGCGTGCGAGAATTGCTCTCCTCGAGGTATACAATGAATCCTGGCGAGAGGGCACCCTCCCCGTAAACTGGAAGACCAGTCGCCTGGTCCCATTACTGAAGCCTGGCAAGTCACCATTGGTGCTAACATCGTACCGCCCGATTGCACTGGCTAGTTGCGTGGGCAAAATAATGGAGAGGATGGTACTAGGACGCCTAGAATGGTACTTGGAGCATCACAACATCTACCCAGATGCTATGACAGGGTTTCGCCGTGGTCGGTCATCGATTGACAGCGTCGTCGACCTGGTCACCTACGTACAACACGAAAAAGGCCGTAAGCGTCTCTGCGCTTCTTTATTCCTGGATGTTAAAGGGGCGTATGACAATGTCACCCATGAAGCTATCCTTGCCGCTCTCGGAGAGGTAGGAGTGGGTGGTCGGATGTTTCAGTGGCTACGGAGCTATCTCTCTGAGCGTTCTTTTTTCGTGAGCACCGCGGACGGCGACACTTCGCTACATTACAGCCATCGTGGTGTTCCCCAGGGTGGCGTACTTAGCCCTGTACTATTCAACCTGACGCTAATCGCTCTCCACGAGCACCTGCCAAGCACTGTCAGACTGTCAATGTACGCAGACGACATCTGCGTTTGGACGTCTGCAGTGACACGTCTACAACTGCGAGCTCGAATTCAAAGAGCGGCCACTGAAGCTACTATTTACCTCCGTAACAGAGGTCTAGAAATTTCCTCTGAGAAATGTGCACTTGTGGCATTTACGCGCAAACCAATAGAGAGCTACAGCGTAATGATAAACGGCCAAAGAATACCTTACCTCCGCTCGTACAAGTTCCTAGGTGTTATAATTGATAGAGACGTCTCATGGAGCCCTCATGTGTCATACATGAAAAAAACGGTTGACAGGCATCTGTCATTTGTTCAAGTTCTTCGCTGGCAAGACATGGGGAATGTCCACAGCCGCTATGTTGCGACTATACAGGGTTCTTTTCCTCGGATTCCTACGGTATAGCCTGCCTGCATTATCCAACGCAAGCAAAACAAGCCTACGAATGATACAAAGTGTACAGGCTCAAGCACTCCGGATTTGTCTAGGCTTGCCCCAGAGTGCATCAACAGTCGCGACTATAGCCATCGCAAGGGACCACCTCATCAAGACACACATTGAGGTTGAAGTGCTGAGGACACATATACGACATCTTGCTCGCACTCCCCGCCATCACCTAGCCTCTCTATCAGCGGACCGACCACGCACATCTTACTCCCAAACAGTGACCGCCCATGGTGAATCAATACCAACTTCCTTCACTCCTGCCGCAAGACCTCGGACTCCTCCATGGTGCCTTACTCAACCAAATATCAACATTACAGTACCTGGCGTCCAGAAAAAAACGGATTTGTCGTCACCGGCACTTAAGCAGCTCACTTTGCTTCTCTTGTACGAAAAGTACCAAGACTCCATCCACATCTACACTGACGGATCTGTGTTGACGAACAGTTCAACCGGAGCAGTCGTGATACCAAGGTTGGTTACGACAATTACATTCAAGACATCTCACGCAACAACATCGACGGCAGCAGAACTGGCAGCCCTTCATAGAGCGTTACAATTCGTCAATGACCAACCGATGCACAAGGGGACTATTTTCTGCGACTCGAAGGCGGCACTGCAGTCTCTACTGTCAGCTTTACGCCGCGGGCCGCACGAACAGCTGGTGCTAGAGACAGCAGAGGTTATCCACCACCTAACTGAGAAAGGACATCAGATCACTTTTCAGTGGTTACCAAGTCACTGCGGAATCATCGGCAATGAACGGGCCGATCAAGCTGCCCGCTCAGCCCACGCAGAAGACCATAAACTACTACTACCGCTTTCTAGGACCGACGCTGCACGGAAGCTTCGTTTGCATGCTCGCCAACGCACCACGTCACAATGGAATGAGCCACACTTCAGACATGATCGACTGCATTCATTTGACCCTACATTAAGTCTTCAAGTCCCATCAAGACTTCGCCGAGCAGACGCGACCCTTTTGTGTAGGCTGTGGTTGGGCGTTGCGTTTACCAACGCCTATGCTTTCCGCATTGGGATGGCCGACACCGCAGCCTGTGACCACTGTGGAAACGCAGAAACAATTAGACATATTTTTTGCGACTGCCCACTGTACAATGCACAGCGACTATATCTTTGCAACGCGCTGAACAAGATGGACGACCGACCTTTCTCGGAAGAAAGAATTCTACGCCATCGACAAGACGCAACGTCACAGAAGAAGGCCATGCAAGCGCTACTGCGCTTCTTGCGATCTACCGGCCTTTTTGAACGATTGTAAGAAGAACTTCGTCCCTGTGTGTTTTTTTTTATCTTGTGTGTGTACGTGCGTTTTTTTTTCTCCTCTTTTTTCCCCTCTCTCTCTCTAGACCCTCTTTCTTGCCCCTATTTCCCCTCCCCAGTGCTGGGTAGCAAACCAGATGCTAATATCTGGTTAACCTCCCGGCCTTCCTTTTTTCATCTCTCTCTCTCTCTAAGAAACTATCTTTTTGCAAGAGAGCGAAATCCAAACATGCCCTGCGCGCAAGTGTTCCCTTTAACAGTGGGCCCGTACCGAGAAGCTCAGAAATCAGCTCTTCTACAACTTATCATAACATCCCTTTACAAAAAATGTGGGCGCCAGGTGCATAAGGCGGCAATGTCAAAAAAAAAAAAAATGAAAACCTAATACAAGCTTCCTCTGTAACCTGAGTGATCTCAATGTTTTCCAGCCTGCAATAGAGAGTTTAACATTCGAGTCATATGAGCTTTATCAAGTAAATGGCCTTTTTTTAAGGGGTGCTGAGACCAATTTCCGAAGCCGAGTTTACTGTGCCATACAAATCTACTGCATACGGAGATGGCTCTGGGCAATTGTGAAGCTCAGGAAATACTGATATCTTATTTTGACAGCAAAGTCGATCTTCGCATATGACGCACCCACTGACTCGACAGTATCATGACGTCAGGCTACAGTATCAGTTCTGGTGACGTCACGCTGCAGTACGGCTAGTTGTGATAACGTCAGGTACCAAAGCATTCAAAATGGCCGCTTGTTCGTCACCAACGGAGCCACGGAGCGGAGTGGTCGTGGAAACGTCACGATATCTTGCGCGAGTACGTGGCGAGAAGCTCATACCGAGTCGTGACATGATGGTATAGTAGGAAAGGAAATTAGCCTTTAAATACATATTGCAATTAAGTTTTCAGTGTGCACTCACGCTTACCAGTCAATTTTATATACGCTTGAGGGCCTGGCCTTTCATTTGACGTGAAATAAAGAACGACGACTGAAAATGTTCAGTGTCAGTACGCCTTTAAAGATTGGGACACAGAACCTCAAGCGATCATTGATCGATAAAAAAAAAAAGTTGAGTATAGCTGCGTCGTGTCGAACTGGACTCCGGTGCCGTTCTGGGTAGACGAGTCGATGCTGAGAGCTCCGCGGCGCTGCCCTTTCCCTATTTACCCTCCTCCTCGCCCCCTGCCTCAGAACCCTGGCATCGTGAATAATACATTTCGATCCCCGGCGCAGCGGTCCGCCTTTCTTGGCGGTGAGTGGAGAAGGAGAGCACCCATGGCGGAGAAAAAGAGGGTTGCCCAACCCCTGCCTCATTGTGTCCTCTCGACAGGGACCCCATTGGACACCGGGCCAGTCCCGCGATTCGTGTCATCATCCACCGTAGGGCGCCCTCACTACGTCGTCACCTAACTCCATTGTCATCCGGATGAGACAGGGAAGGGCGCGAGGCTATACAGAAGACGTGCGCAAAGGGTGCAGTGCAAATAGCGTTGTGAGTTGCGGAAATTTTATATGGGAGACCACAGTGGGGTAGGTAGGGTAGGGTGGCATAAGTGATTTTTGAGACCGAATCGAGTAGCAAATCTTTGGGCAAATTGGTGGTTCATGTCAAAGCCTTTGACATATACTCTTATCCTTTGACGAATCGAACAGTGCCACAAGCTAATCGAATATACCTTTCGAATATTGAACAGCCGTTTCTACGATTAATATAATATATGGTACTCACAAAATATTAAAAATTCTCAGGGTCTCTTATGCATTCCCCTAGCACTACTCGAGGAAGGCCGTCTTCTATTTATTCTACCCACGCATTGATCCGCGCCCCCCTCCGGAAGCTTTCTGCTTCTAACGTGGTTTTGCACTGCCTCCAAGATCGGAGGCATGGCAAGCTATCTCCACCTCACCTCGCTTTGCACTGCCTCTGTGATCGGCACACCTTTAACCAAGCTACGATGTCATGTGATAACGTCATCATATGACGTCGCGTTAGGTGACGTCGCAAATTTAGGCGATCTGTGACGTCATGGTGACGTCAAGGCGTGATGATTTCTTGCATCACTCGTGTAGACGCCAACGCCGCTGATAAAGGCTTCCCGCCTTAATAATTTGCGCACCAACCGCACAAGTGGCGCATATGCATCAAATAAGGTCCTGTCCTTAGAATTGCAAATGATGGTCGTATGTATAAAGCCCAGCTCCCTGAGCACAGTGGGAAGCTGAACTGGTGACGTCACGTGAATGTTATCACGACATCGCACGCGGGTTCTGTCCTCGTTATGGCACAGAGACCGATAACTTTGCGACCACGTCTTTATCGCAGCGAAGAGGCTTAACGCAGCGATTATGCTGCGTTGGCGTTGTCGCAGCCGTCACGTTGCAGTACCACTACACGCTAAGAACCTCCGTCCGTGAAGTCACGTGCAAGCTATCCATCACAGGTGTGTAGCCTCGAAGCACGCCGCGGATTTCACAATGACAACACCCGTTTTATCTGAAACAGTTATGGACGCGCCGACTCGCCTACACAAATGCTGTCCGTTATCGGCCTTTACACAGTCGTCATGCTTTGCTGTTCTGACTCAAATTTTTGTATAATCCAGCATAATAAGGTTAAAGTGGATTCTAAGACCTACATTTACACTCCCGAGAAGCATGTCATATAAGCATCACCTTGTATACACTTCAAGATTATCTTGGCGCCAACTACACATTTAGTTTTTCGTACTTTCCACGAGGTGTTCGGGACTGGAGTGCTTTAGCCGAATCGGTGGTCGCACAAACCTGGCCACTGTTGACAATTTCGTTGAACTTTCTGTGCCAAACTGTGCGGTCAGCCACGAGTTAGAGATGCTCTCAGCAATGTGTTTACCATTGTCATTCTTACCAGTATATTGGAAATTTGCGATGTAACGCGGTGGATGTTATCAGTTTTAGATCTGAGGGGCTTGGTTTTCTTTTCTGTTTTTTATTTATTTGCAGTACTTCATGTCCCACGAAAGTTTTTTTTTCAATTTTGCATCATGTGTATATATACACGCACGCATACATAAACGAACCTACACATAAAGCCGGGTTGAAACCCTGTACCCCCACCCCCAACCCCCCGAAAAAATTTCCGGCACGGTGCTGCTCCATACGTAAGTGAAATAAGTCGATTACGCGTAATCTTTTTGCCGTACTAAATGAACATAGCTTGTCATCATTTTTGACAGTGACGTCATAAACAGTTCTCACAACTCTATGCTACGTAAACTTACACTGATGTGGAGTCTATTTTTGGCAGTGACAGTATCGTTATCGGTTTACGCTAGGCATTACTTACAGCGACGTCATAGCTTTGGCATAATAAGGTTACGTATGAATGTTTAGCTTTTCGTCCCCTCATGTTCACGTGGTTTCCATCATGCGTTTTCATACATTAAATTCACAGCGCGAAAAAACGAGAGACAGAAGAAGGAATACTACACAGGACAAGCGCTGACTGCCAACGACAACATTTATTGCGCGCAACCCAGGCTTTAATAACATCGCTGCGTACGCAGCGATGTTATTAAAGCCTGGGTTGCGCGCAATAAATGTTGTCGTTGGCAGTCAGCGCTTGTCCTGTGTAGTATTCCTTCTTCTGTCTCTCGTTTTTTCGCGCTGTGAATTTAATGTATGAAAACGCATGATGGAAATAAACGGTGGAACATTTAACGCAGACAGTAAAGAAGAAGACAGACACTAGCGCTTGTCTATTGTCTGCGTCAAATCTATGCCGCTGTTTATTTCCATCATGAATCCGTATAGTGGTGCCAAGCCTGAAGGAAGAACGGAGCTGTGTGGCCCTCCCTTTTTCTCTTTATTTTTTTTTCTTTCTCTTTCTGTCCTACTCTGTGCTTTCTATCTCTTTTTCGTGTCTGTTTCTCTCTCTCTCTCTGTGTTTTTCACTGTCTCTATCTTTTTATGTCTTTAATCCCTTTACCTCCCTCTATTTTTCTCTTGCTCTTGCCTTATATCTCCTCTCTCTCTCTTTCTCTCTCTCTCTATCACGTCATTGTTTTCGTTTGACACTCGCACCTGCTGTACGCGGTAGTGGGGCTTGCCCAATTCCTTTGTCGCATACCCACTTGAGGATATTTTCTGATGACACCCTATACGTGGGAGCGGCCCGCTACGTGTTGAGACGCGCCCTGCAGGACCTCAATAAAGCTTAACATACCATACCGTACCATACCGCACAAACTACGGCGAGCGAAAACAGTTTCGCGGTTAAAAAACATCCGATGTTTCGACCGCGGGCACCGGTCAAACGTCGATCGAATATGTGTTTTTTTTTTTTTTTGTATGTACCCCGGAACTTCGTAATCACTGGGTCCAAGGAAAGCGAGCTCATACGACATGCGTTACACGGGAAAGACGCAGAGCAATAAAAAAATGAAAACAAAATCTTTACAAAGCAGATCTCGTGCGCGGCATACATTCCATGACGTCAGGGGCCAAGAGCTCGCGTGTCAGCCGCTTCCGGGAGTGACGTGTTTACCCGAGACGCGCCGGTGCCTTTCTAGATAGACCGTGTCGATCGGCGACGAATGGAAGGAGCGCTGCTGTGTGGCGACTCCTCGTATACATTTAGCGAGCGAGCAATCAAGAATGGCCGGCTTCTTCTCCCGCGACACAGCGTCCTCTCGTGATGTCACGACGAATCGCCGGACTACCGCAGTGAAGCCCCGGTTGTCTATAGGTGGCGCTGTACACACTCGCCGGTAATCACGTGATGGCTTGCCCCAGCCAAGCCAAGCCAAGAGAGAACAGACAAGCAGAAACTCCTACACACCAAACGCAAAAAATAAGCGGTCCATTTGGTTATTTAGGACGACTTGCCGTTTTAACGCGATAGCGTTAAAGAGCTCGTTTCGCAGAAATTCCGCTGTCGGTGTCGGCGTCGTTGGTTGTGAGCGAAAAATCATCATCTTGCCCGTGACCGAAAAATCGAGAAATATGCAAATAAAATAAATAATAAAAAGCTTCGGGCTCGAGTGAGAATCGAACCCATTGTCTGCGTGGCAAGCAGCTGTTCTACCACGGGGCCACGCCATTTCTTGAAACCAATTTTTAAAAAAACGCACTATATGAATGTCATGTAGTCGAAGGAGTCTCCTTAACTCATGTAACGTTGCGTGGCAGAAGCGTATAATCGCGCCAGGCGTCAAAACATGTGAATTGCGCAACGCGTGCGTGTTTCAAAGGCCCACCCATTACAAAGCGATTAGACATATTTAATCATCATTATCATCCGCAAAAGCATCACCAAAGTGAGCAGCTGCGTAGGTTCGCGTGTTGCCTTACGGACGCGTAGTGGGCCCTTCGCTGATTCGCAAAAGGAATAATTATGGCGTAGTGGGCACTTAACAACTATACTTCCAGTAGGCATTCTAGGATACATTGTAACGGCCAATGTTACGCACAGTCATTCGTTTCCTTACGGCACGGTTGAGGCATGCACCGAGAACCGAAGCGAGGCTAGCAATTGAGAAGGCGATGCGCACGGGGCCCGCGATTAAGTCACGTTCACACCGAACGCGGAGCACGCAAGCGTATTTTCAAAGCGGAGCGGCAGCGATGCCGCGCGGCTGTTCAAACCGACCGCGTTGCCTTTTGCGCCCGCTCCCCCGCGCGGATGGAGCAATCCACCAATCCACGGCGGACGTGTTGCCATCGTGCGGCACTACGCAATACTGCGCGCGCTTCTCGGGCCCTGATTGGCTGCATCCAAAGCGGCCTACTTTTCCGCGAGAAGAAAATCGGTCCGGGAGCGATCCGGACAAGCGGCCGCGGGTTTTCCGCTTTTGCGGATAATCCGCGTCCGCTTTCCGGATTCGCCTCTCCACTTTCCGAATCAGCGCTCGGTGTGAATGTGCCTTTATACGCTATCGCGTTCTACTCTTGAAGGCGAAGCTCAAGCGTCCTCCAAGTTTTTTTGCTGACCATATTCTACTGCGACGCGCATTTTGTTCAAAAATTGTCACGTGAGCTTTCGATCTGACGTAACAGGGCTGCGCGCCCGTCGCGCTCAGTTTCGGTTTCACCTCGATCGAGGCCCTTAATTTCGGTGAATATTATCTCAAATTACGTGCGTTCCTTAACGATTTTTAAAAATGGGCATGTCATAACTTGTCGCGTCCTACAACTCTTCCATATAAACAACGGCCGTCAAGCTAATAATTAAAAAGGTTATTATGCATTTTTATTAATTACTCTTTTCAATATAACTTTAGGTGTGACAAAGCTTTTCCGCCTCAACGTAGAGTTCGTCTGCGAGGACGACAGGGGTCTAACTGTCATAGCATTTTCATTAAAAATCTGTATTGTTTAAAAAAAAAAAACACCCTGTATATGCAACATACAAGCTGCAAACATAAAAAGGGGGATGGGGGAGGCGGTTGAACCCCTCAAACCCCCCTCTGGCTACGCATGTGCTGGTGCTTGGTCATCTGTACACTTTCGCGAAAAATACTACGCTTATGCATCGGTGACTTGGCTAATTAAAAACCAATCGAAAGATAAGACGAACAACACCTCGGCAACGTTAGCTAGGACACCCCAAATGCAACACTGCATTGAATTGCCTGTACCTCACCTCCCTCTGCGCTGCGCGGTCACGTTACTGCATCCCGTGTTACGGGAGCACTTTCACTGCGCATGCGCACAAGTATCCGAAGCGGATGCGAGCATGCGCGCCGATCGACCACGCCAGGAAACCCCAGGCCTTCTCATCTATAGCTGCGTTGACCAAAAGGCACGAAGGACTAATGACAAAGAAAGAATATTAGCTCAGCTTACACTAACTGCAGGTTACAACACAGCTCGTGGGAACCTAGGTGGTCTTGGCTTGGCTAGGCTTTTACCTTCTCACCTCTCTCTTTCCCATCACTTCCTATACTATACTATACATGGCTATGCTAGTTTTTTTTTTCTTTTGTGTCTGTCTTTATCTGTCTTTCTACCTTTTTTCTCTCTTCCCTTTCTATTTCTTTCTTTCTTTGTTTCTTTCTTTCTTTCTTTCTCTCCTTACTCGTTCTCCCCTCCTCCTCACCCTCCCATCCGATCTTCTCCCCCTGACTTCCCTTTCGCACCCCCTTGCGATGCTATACTGTACAATGTCATCCCCTGCTAGCGTGCCTGGATAGCCGAGTGGTTACGACGCTCGCCTTCGAATCGTTGGGACGCTGCCTCGGCACGAAAATTTTGTCGCCGGAAATTTCGCTTTTTCTCTATCTTTCTTCCTCGTTCTCTCTCTCTCTCTTTCTCTCCGTACTCGTTCTCTAGCCCATCAGAGTTATTGCATCCCACGCCGGACTAATCGGTGCACGTGTTCCGAGAGCGAAGCAAAGAGGAAGGCGGTGAAGAAGAGGACGAGGAGAGAGCGTGTCGGTCCATGATGATGATCATTTTCTATCTACGACACACGGCAAACCGCGACCATAACAGCTCTGCTGTACAACAGGACAAGCAGTGCGCGCTACTTGTCCTCCTCTCTTTGTTCTCGGTCCTTCGTGCCTCTCGCTCAGCGCAACTACATTAGAATGGCGTACCAACTAGCCCAAGCTGAAGCTTTGCTGAACCCTTGGTCCTATGGTAAGATCCATCCTCGTTTGAAGAAGGAAGAGAAAAAGAAAGATAAAAAACGAAGACGGTGAGGTCAAAAATAAAGTTAATAACAGGGGGGGAATCACTACCACAGGGGTTGATTTCATTGTGGCGTGCGGGCCGCCGTAGTCACTTATTCATTCTGGTACGACCCCTCTCCCCCTCCTCCCCCCTCATTCGACGTTAATCCCCCTTTCCGGCACTAACCTCCCACCCTGACAATCCCTCCCTCTTGTCCTCCCATCACCCTTTCGCAAAAGGGGGGTCACACGCTCTCATCACATACGATGCGGTGGCGGGAGAACCAACGGATGAGCGTAAATTACTGCGGCGTCGACGCCATCTGTAACCCCCCCCCCCCCCCCCCCCCCCCCCCGGGCGGCTGGGGTCCAGCCCTAACGTCCAAAAACCCGCCCGCATATTGCACCAGCCGCCCGATCTCTATGCCCTCCGACCAATCGATACACACGGGAAGGAGGGCCTCACAAAGAAGCACCGGGCCTACCCAGCCAGATGGGATAAAATGAAAGATGGATCGCCGATAGCGTATAGTAGAGAGAGTGCGGAGAGCGAGGTCGGAAAGCCGGAAAGGCGCAGAGGGCGCCATCGTCGTGTTCTCGATGAAAAAGTAAGAGATAGCTGGAGAGATGAGAGGTTTTTTTTCTTCCCCGGCTCATTCGCTGATTGATTCACTGACTTATTTGATGAGCTGCTGCGCTGGCTTTCGTAATGGAAAAGGTGGCGTTACAATCGGTAGGAGGGTGGGTGCCGGTAACGCGCGAGATACGGAGCGCGATAAGGTTCGATCTTTAGTGTATAGTGGTGGCACGGGAGAGTGTATTGTGACGTGAATGGGGGTTCGTATATAAGTGATAGACTGGATATGGTGAAAAACTCGGTGATGGAAAAGAACCCTTCCGTTTGTGCAACAATGGTGGACTTTTGTTGTTGTTGTTGTTCCTTATCAATCGATGAACACGGGAGGCGGCCCCTCTCTGCCGAGGAAATGAGACGAGGTGTAATGAAATATGGATAGCTGATAGGGACTTCGGAGCGCGAAGTATTGAAGCCGAAATACCGGTCCGAAAACGATAGAGAGGACAAGTTTCCCACTTGACACACTAGATTCCGCAGGCGATTTCATTTCTAAGTTGGACATATGATGAAGAGTTGTTTTCTGACAGACATAGATGGCGCACCATTCTTCCTGCATTTCCGATTGAGCAGAAGTGATTTACAGTCGGTTAGAGCCTAAGATTAAATACAAGCTCCTTCCCCAGAACTGCGGCGCGCCAGCCAGTCATACGTGCAAGACAGCTGTTCTAGGTGGTTTTCCATTGTAACTAAGTGCGTTTTCGCTGCTAATATAAATACTGCGCATAGTATTAATTAAAGGTTCGCCGTCCCTCCTTAAAACGTCAAGATTCCCCGAGAGCGATGTCGGAATCTTTGCTGCTGAAATTTGTCGGGAAGTTAAAATTTTCGACGGAAAGCCAGCGACACGAACACGTGTCTGTGTGGGAAAATCGCCTATCTTAAATACGCGAAAGATGCTTGACGTCACGGAAATGAGCAAATGCGATTGGATCGGGCGTTATGTAAATTTTAAATTCCTTACCGTCTCGTCATAGAGAAGCCACAACAGCGTCTCGCAATTACAAGAATGCGAACGTCAAGTTTTACTCGGTGTGAAATGACTGCGTGCAACTATATTGTGAAGCGAAAGAATACCAACATGCTGGAAGCAGCAAGAATGCTTAAAAAGTAATAGAGGACGCATATTTCATAGTGCGTCATTTCCTTTTTCTTTTTCCCGCGTTGCGTGCTCTGTCGTCTGCTACTGCAAGACATGTCAGGCAGATAAAGTTCAACTTGGTGTCTACGTATACATGCAAGAGAAGCTACAGTCAGTAATTACATCGGCATTGGATGAAGATAATGTTGCCGCTATATGTCTAAGCAGGTCGACAGCATTAACAGACGTTCGCTAATATTAGCAGTCCTTACCCTCATTCAATCAATACTAGCCAACATTAGAAGTCATTTAGCCAACGCTAATCTAGATCAGCCATAATTCAGCCAACGTTACCACGTGCCCGTAGTACGCGAGTAAACACGGTAGGCCAGGACACCACCGGTCACTTTTCAACGTTCACAAATCGCGGGGGGTTTCCCGCTCCCGCGTATAAAACAAAAGAACAAGCTTAACTGTTCCAAAATGAGCAGGTGATATTGCGAACACACCAAAGGAACGTAAAACAAAACTTCCCCCTCACATGTGACCGAGCACGGAGGAAGAATCCTCACGACTGCGCTCGAATGTATTACAAAGCCAGCAGCGTCCCCTCGCCCTTAAAAAGAAATATCTAAACACCAAATACCGGCGTAAAATAAAATGACGTCTGTAGGTCGAAAGCAGATGGCCGTCAGCTCCTGCGGCTTTTCCAGAGTCGTCTGCCACGCGCCAGCCTGCGTGCATGAGGAGCAAGGCAACTGCCGTCTGCTACAGATGCGGCAGACGGTCTGGCTGCGGGTGTCGTCTGCTGTTGCGCCTCGAATTATTTCGCGTCAGATTTGTACGCTTGTATATATTTTAACGGCCGAGCGTTTCAGCTCGGCAAACTCACGTGTCGCCTTGACAAGAACCTGCCTATAGCTATGACGTCATCTCTCGCTACCTAGCAACTGCACAGTTGCACCTACCTATGATAATAGTTGGTGTTTAATGTCCCGAAACCACGAAATGATTATGA
The DNA here is from genome assembly GCF_013339695.2 of Rhipicephalus sanguineus. Classification (NCBI taxonomy): domain Eukaryota; kingdom Metazoa; phylum Arthropoda; class Arachnida; order Ixodida; family Ixodidae; genus Rhipicephalus; species Rhipicephalus sanguineus. Next base: position 18,097,262 of record NC_051185.1, read on the forward strand.
GGGACGCCATAGTGGAGGACTCCGGAAATATCGGCCACCTGGGGTCCTTTAACGTGCACGTAAATCTCAGCACACGGGCCTCAAGCATTTTCGCCTCCATGGAAAATGCCGCCGCCGCGGCCGGGATTCGATCCCGCGATCGGCGGGTCAGCAGTCTGCACCTACCTCGCACATCTTAGATATCGCTTTAACATGACCACACAACAACTACTCACGAGTCTAAAATCACGTAACTGTAGTCACGTGACTAAAATCACGTAACAACTAGTCACGTGACACATTCCCGCCGTACACAACGTAACTATATAGTCATGTGACCAAAATCGCGTAACAGCTGGTCACGTGACATGTTCCCGCTAAAACGTTCGAAGACATTTTGCATCTCTATAGCAAAAGCTTGGCATTACTAGCAAAACTTAGAGGAAGGTAGGTCGAACAGCTTAGTTCCAGCTCTGCGCAAGCTGCGCACATTTTGTGTTTCGAAATTTGTTCGCTGCGTATACACGCGATGCTGCGTTGATCCGGAGGCAGCAGCATTCGAGCGGGCAAAAAGCGGCCGCGGTATGTGGAAGCAGCTGCGCGGGACGATATAGCAACAGCGACGTTTTTTAAAGGGTACAGATAGCATCTGCTGTTGCGTAATGTTTTTCGTCGCAAGATGGACAGCCATATCTATGGTTATGACGCGAAATGACATTCGACGTGCGTAAAGCATTCAGCTTCTTATCTGCAGACTTCGCCACGCGTACGGTGGTGTTGTAATTGTCACCGCACGGGATGCCTCCATGTCAGTTGTGCAGCCTGAGGTGTTTTGTCATCGTTTTGACGGGGCTGCGGCACAGTCTCATCGCTATGTTGTGATGTCACAGCATTCTAAGTTTTTTTCTAAATCACGTCACCGAGTTTAGAATTCTGGAAATAGTGCGTAGCATATGAAGTATACAAGTATATGTCGCTTCCAGTATTCGATGCAACATGAAGGTCTCTCACTTCTGCGCTACCATATATGACGTTATTGTTACGAGTCAAGTCGTCGCAGATCAGAAATCCACTGACAACCCAACAAGAGGAACGACACCTTCCTTAAACAGGCGGCCACAGTACAACTTTCATCCGTAGCAAAAACTGACGCCCATATGGATGCCCATATATGGGAGCACAACTAAGACGTGACTTGCCGTACCCTTGTGGCAACATTCAGTAACTATTCATCATCATCAGCCTGACTACGCCCCCTGCAGGTCAAAGGTGGCCTCTCCCAAGTTCCGCCAATAAATCCGGTCCTTTGCTGGCCACTTTATCCCCGCAAACCTCTTCTGCCCCCACCCCCACCCGTCGCGCGCTTGCCTTCCTATTTCTTGGATAGAGAACTTGCGCATATATTTCCAAAAGGTCGCCTCCAGAGGTAATATGATGGATATAATGTCGAATTCCGCCATCTTGTCAGCTCTGACTGGCCCAGAGGGTCGCGACGACATCCCTGATTGGTTCCAAATGCCGCCATTACAACATATGACAATAGAGAAACGCAGAGGTACGCTGTGACCGGATTTATCGAAACGAGACACGCGCAAGATGGCATGGGGGAAGAAAAATTCGGCAGATCCCACGTACCGTGGGAATCGATGTTATGCATGCTAAGCATGCACGTGATGGTGATTGGCGCAATTTTTCACATTGAGAGAAACGTTACGGAATGAGGCTATAGACAAACGTGGAAGTGGTGTACGCACACTAATATGTTGAACAGTATATGTATTAGATAACCAGTTGTTTACTGTTGCATAACGATGCCAACATGGGTGTTACCAACACCGGACGCGGTAAGCTGATATGCAGTGCTTATAATCTTCAATACTGGATAGCGCGAATCCGAACAGGACAAAGAAGGAAGAGAGATGCACAGGACAGCCGTTACTCGCAACTAAGCTTCATTCAGGAAAGTTTCCCTAGATATACCCACAGCCATGTGGCACGCGCAGGCGCACTGCACGTACGTTACAGTCGCAGTTACAGTTGTTATGCTTATATACTTGTTCGTTATGACGGACACACGCACGTTTCACGAACCCGTGTGTATGTGTAGATGGTGTTGTTGGCAGTTCTTGAACGAGGTCATCAGCGTGATCAGTGAGCATCAGCAGCTGCAACGCACTTGTAATCGGATCCGTTTGTGATCGTGGCTACTATGGGTCTAAGTGTAGTGAAGTGCGAGGTATAGCACCGCTGGCAGAATTCCTGGGTGACTCTTACGATGAAATGATCTATGATGCCTCCTGTCGTGGACGTGGCAGCAAGGTTTCTCGATGCCCTGTCCACATTCAAGCCGTCTTTCACGCAGTATAAAGACCAGGCGTTGTTGGGTCTTGATAAATCAATGTTGAAATCACTGGTAAAGATATAGGCCTGGTTCTCTCGGCAGATTTATTGTAGGAAGCACTGACACCGGTTTTTGCGTAATCAACGTGGTCCACGTTGCAAACCACGTGAACAAGTGCATGGTAGTTGAGCGTCTTCCAGATGTGTTATGTCTTCAGCTTCCTCACTTTGCTTGCGTCCGCCGCGGTGGTGTAGCGGTTACGGTGCTCGACTGCTGACCCGAAGGTCGTGGGTTCGATCCCGGCCGCGGCGCTCGCACTTCGATAGAGGCAGAATGCTAGATGCCTGTGTACTGTGCGATCTCGGTGCACTTTAAGGAATACCAGATGGTCAAAATTTCCGCAGCCCTTTGCTACAGCGTCTCTCATAATCATATCGTGGTTTTGGGACGCAAAACCCCAACAATTATTAATATTATCACTTTTCTTGCGTATCAATGTGTGTGTGTTCGCGGTTACTGTGTTGGTTGAGACTTTGTATCACCTGTGGCACACACCCGTATAACACGAACTCTGGTATGCGGGTATGAGCCACACGTGACTGAGAGAAATGGTTTCATGACGTACGCGACAGGTATTTTGCGTTATTCATGTCATGACCAGTGAATGGTGGTCGTCATACACTGATCCCCTGCTGTGCCAATTTTGGTATATTACAAGTTATGGAGACGACCAGGAGAGCGCCCAGACGTAGGCGGCTAGATAGATAGATAGATAGATAGATAGATAGATAGATAGATAGATAGATAGATACGTAGATAGAAACGCCCAAAGTGCCTGAGGTTCGCTAAGAAATGCTTCGCATTTAAAAAACTTAGGAGGGAGCATTACATCACGAAGTCGTGGTAGTCGAACGCTCTGTGAAGCCAGTAGTGCCGGCCCAACACGTTACTTCTTGCGTCAAGACCGCGCGAGAAACCTGACGAGACTTAGGGGTTTGGCGCTCGGTGTATAGCTTTTAATCGAAGCATGCTTGTTCAGCGCAGTTTGGCCGGCTCCAGTAGAGGTTCAAAAACAGAACTTAACCGGAAGTTCTATACCCTGCCGCGCGCTCTCGCGTTTTAAATGATAACTGTCGGGGTTCAACGTCCCAAAACCATGATTATGCGAGACGCCATAGCGGAGGGCTCTGGGAATTTCGACCACCTGGGTTTCTTTAACGTGCACCTAAATGTAAGCACACGGGCCTCGAGCATTTTCGCCTCTATCGAAAATGCCGCCGCCGCGGCCGGGATTCGATCCCGCAACCTGCGGGCCGCCATCTTTTGTACCCGATGCCGTCTTCTCGAAGCTACAGAAACGCAGAGGCGCGTTATGGCGACACCTTCATCTTTAACGCATGCGCTGTCCTGTTTTATCGAAGTGACACATACCAGAGTATACACGGAACAGAGGGCGCTGGCGGTGGCGCATGCGCGCGCGGGGAGACGAGTGGGGGCCCTTGTTGCGCGACGCCGTCGTTCGGAAAAGCGAAAGCGGGCACCTATACACAGATGAGCATGCACGGCGCGCGCACGCCAAGTAGCTGGCGCGCGACCGCGATTGCGGCCAATTACGCTGATCGAGCTCATTAGGAAGGAGGAGCACCGACAAGGACGTCGACGACGTGAATGCCGCCGGCGCAATATAAAAATACGTCGTCGATTTGCCGTCCGTTGCTGGCACAGTGGCGGAGTCCCGATCGGCTGCACGAGTAGTGCTTGGGAATTGGGCCGGTAGTGGCCGCCGCAAGCAGCACGAGACCTCGGTCTATAGCTGACAAGCCTTACTTTGCAGAAACATGTAGTGCAGTGTTTGTGAAGGCCACCGGAGCAGTTTAGACGGGAGTTAACGTCGAGAGCAAGGGAACAATGAAAAAAAAAGACAAGATGACGATAATGATTCGTCTTTTCGCTTACCCGCCCCCGTTGGTCTATAGTGGATATATGCTGCTGACCCGATCGATGGTCGCAGGATAGAATCCCAACCACGGTGGCCGCATTTCGATGGAGGCAGGATGCTAGAGGCCCGTGTACTTAGATTTAGGCACACGTTAAAGAACCCTATAAGGTGGTTATATAATTATCATAATTTTTATAATTAGTGGGTGCCAAGTTTCACCGCAGTAGCCCCCCTCCCACTCCCCTTATCCATCGTCGAGACCGAAAGGAAACAAGCTTCGCATTGGATGCAAAAATGAAAACGAAGCGATAGCGTGCTTCTCACAACGACCTGCCTTTTGGTGGCTTTACGGGAGTGGCTTTACGGAAGTGGCTTTACGGGGGTGAAGGTGAGAAGTAAACCGTTCTTGGAATGAAACATCCTTGGCCGTCAATATTGTTAAAAAGCTGCATGGCCGTAATCCTGCACATTAAACAATCACAGGTAAGGTCCAACTGAGTGAAGGTATGGGGCAGAATTGGCGCCCCCTTCAGATCACTATGGAAGGCGGCCGCAAACGTGCACACAGACACACACGTCATAGATGGTCTTAGAGGGTGCAGTGGACGCTGTATAACTATAAGACACACTGAACACCCTTACGGATGTAAACCTTTTAGGATATGGTGTTTTCGCGCAAATACCTCCTATTATGGAGTACTTCTGGTGTAATATGTGTTAAACGGACGCAGCGGAGCACGCCGAGTTGGGTACGCACCCTCGTGACGCGCTTAAAGGGCCCCACTCCGAGTTGAAAGACGAGAGAGTGATTTCTTTCTCGCCTTCACTACCATTTCTACAAGCGCTGTTTCTTCCTGTCACCACTTATTTCCGCATAAAACGCGTGGACAGTGTTAACACTAAGCGTTGCGCCTATCAAGATTTCATGTTTTTTTCGGCCAGACGCTGTTATCTCCGCTTGCGCAGTGGAAAACAAAAACGAAGCGAAATCAGTTGATCGCCCACGATAATCATGCGAGCCAAGGCAGAACGGGCGTGCGACCGCACGGCAAATCAGGGTATAGGAGGCAATTCACGACTGATATCCCTCGAATATGGACCAATCGAGAACTTACTTCCTCACGACGTCACTTGAGCTGACTGCTGGCGTCACGAATTGCACCGCAAAGACGGGAAACGCCAGAAGAGATTAACGCATTCGTTCTTTGTATTTCAGGAGGTTGTTCAGGGACCCTTTCTCTCTCTCTCTTTTTGCTTTGCAAATCGACGGGAGTTCGGAGCCGTTCCAAAGCAGAAGTTATGAAACTGCTGTCACAATGTTGTTTACAATTAAGGGTCCGGGACCCTCGATCATAACTGGATGACGGCGTCGACCGACTCTTGGCAATATAATTGCAGGCTCGGTAATGGCAAACTTTGCTGCAATTAACTGGCTGGAGAGTCGACTCATCCGCCGATACTTCAGGCCTCAACCGCGCGGTGCATGATTCGCAACAGACACGCGTAAACAGGGTTAGGATACCAACGAACTCAGCTCAAAAACATGCGTAAACGTCGACACTGCAATTCTGCAAAGTCAAATTGTGGAGCCAATGTAAATTTCCTACACAGAAGACGCTGGCAGGCATTGAAATAAAAGAATCAACTAAAAGTTATGTTTTCTCGGCACTAGCTGTGCGATCACACAGTATCAACCACAGGCGTATAGCTTTCGCATTTCATAGAGGTGAGGGGTGGGTGTGGCAGGGGGGGAGGGGGGTCCAGGAAGCTGGAGTATAGTTGTGTACTGAGAGAGACACATCACCGTAGTGATAAAAATTTGAAATTCACTTACGCAAGGTTTACTCTAGCTGCAGTGCAATAGATGTCTATAATATATTCAGCCGATAATTAAGGTTCTCGGCTGGGAGGAACGCTCGCCCCCCTCCCCCCTCTACTGGGCCATTCTGAGAGCGGCGAGCGCACCCTTTCCCATTGTCGGAATCACCGGTTGTCAGCTGTATGTATGTATGTATGTATGTATGTATGTATGTATGTATGTATGTATGGATGGATGTATGGACTGGTACTTCCTCCCTCGAATAGATCGTAATATCACATTGCGCTTTCTATAAAATGTATAATACATATTTCTTTTTTTTGTATTTGACATAATATATTATATTCAAATATGTAACGCCCTTACACAATGCTCCTATATGGAGCCTGGAAGGTATTGTGAATAAGTAAATAAATAAATAATAAATAAATCAGCCAATCGAAGCAGATGAATGTGACCTTGTCGTTATTGAAATGCACGAAACAATTATGGGTGAGAGTTAGGTTTCCCATAAGCATTAGTCACTTTAATAAAAGAAAGACAAAAAAATAGCTAGAAGTGTAAGAGAAAAGCTTGCTACCAGAGCCAGCCTATCTCCTCATGCACGCAGCTACAGGCCCCGCGGGGAAGCCAATATTCGTTCGAAATCGCCTACTTGCCAATTAAAAACACCGCGCTTGCGTGTTATTCGACGGTGCTTACACGCGCGACAAAAGTGTACATCAGAATGCTCATTACACCGAAGGGATGACCACAAATTGGACACATATCGGAAAGAAGAAAATATACATGTATAAAGTATAAGAAGCAAAAACCAAAGGATGGGGGTATCTATACTGTACAGATGCGCTCGGGGTGGGGTGAGGGGGGGGGGGGATGTTGCCGATGCGGCCCACCCACTGCGAGACCACGATAGGAGCGGCGTGTGCGGTAATTACGCCCGCAAGCCACCGCGCCACACCTGCGCGCGAGGCCGGCGCGTGGCACGAGTTCGCGCCTTCGTCTGCGCATGCGCGCGCTCTTAGCGTTGGCTGTACGTCTCGCGCAGTCTGCGGCTCTTTAATACTCGCGGGAAAAAAGGTTAATAAAGAGAGTACTGGTAAGCGTAAGACGGATGAATTTAACGCATTCTTAGTATAGGGGCGCGGCGAATAGCAATTTTCGAGACAACCAAATTTTGGTTTTTCTCTTTGCTATAGTGGGCAGCAATTTTCATCTTTAATTCAAAACGAGTCTTCCTTTCCTGGCATTCTCTAAGTTTAGCACGTTTCTGTAATCATACTGCGCGCTGTGAAGCGACTCATATAGCTTAAATTGCATCCAGGATCCTGATTTCAGAGTATATATATATATATATATATATATATATATATATATATATATATATATATATATATATATATATATATATATATATATATATATATATATATATAAGTGTCGTTATGGGATTTCTATGAGTTACGTTCGCATCATTATGCACTTCAGGCAAGTGACTGGCCTTCTCGCATATTCATTAATTCATTCTTTACATGAATGTTCTACTGCGCCGCCAAATTTAGCCTATGTATGCTATCGGTACAGAAGTTTGTGTTTATTTTTTTACGATTTATCAATGCAGACTGATACTGATAAATCTCGCTCACTTAAAATTTACTTTCACCGCGTTTCTTGCTTCAGAAACGCGACAAAGCATATAGCTGCGAACACACAACAAACTTTATTGAAGGCCTGAGGAATTAGTCGAATCTTTTTTTTTTTAATTATTCTCCCACGAGTTCTGCGAAATCTACGGAGGAAGCGAGCGCCGCGGCGAGAACACTGCATACAAAAGCGTCACACATGAGATCAGCTATTTCGTGTCTAGCAAGTATAATTGATGCAAATAGTAAGCCCGCGATATATTGACACAGATACGGTTCTAGTAGTCTACATCGTGTCACCTTAAACCGCGCCAATACGCAACCAATAAATCACATCGAAACATTTCAATAGTTGTTCTCCAGTGCGGACCCTGTGCGCGCCGTTGGGAAAGGTTAATCCACTTTACGAGCTAAGCCCGACTTCAGTGACCACGGATAAAAAGGTTACTCAAGGGCACACTCGTAACAAATACCAGTGCAAAACAAAACATACAAAAAATAAAGTATTCACGTTCAGGGAATAACCAGAATAACATGTCGTCACGCAAACGACCGCAGTGCGCGCAGTTTTTCGTTCTACCTGGCTTTTTACTCCGTGCAACTCTTCCATGGCTTCGTTCCCACCGTTTCCACCATCTCTCCCTCACCCCCTTTTCCACACACATTTTGTTTATTAGTTTAGCTTCTTTATTTAATGCTTTCACCGGTCGACCTGCGCGAAAGAGTGATCCCGCAGAGCGGTCATCACTGTACCCCCTCCCCCCTTTTCGCTTCCGTCGCCTCTCGGAGACCGTTCTCCTTCGCCGAAACGTCGTCGTCTCCCACAAGGCAGCGGGCAAGCTCGGTGTCGTGCTTGCTGACGCAACCGCGCTCAGCAGCGAGTTACAAACGAAGCAAGGGCCAACCCCGACAGAATCACACGAGAAAAAACCGGCCGACAAGGTATTATGGCGTTGTTTCCTCTCTGTTGGAAAAAAAGGACACAGCGCACGTTCGTGCAAGTCTGAAAACAGAAAACAAGTGAGAGAGAAAGAGAGAGAGAACGGAAGCTGTTTGCCTCGGGGAGCAGCCGCTCCGTTCGGTTCACCGGTCCGATAAGTCAGCAGTGCGCCCGCGGAGAGGGGCCAGAAACACACGCAGCAAATGTCGGAACGAGAAGCCAGGTGAAAAAACCGTGCGCGCGCTCTGAGGCCGTGTATATAGGCAGGGGCGCACGCACGCACGCACGCAACGCAAGACAGACGAGAGAGGTTGGGGGGGGGGGGTAGGGGGACGGGATAGAGAGAATTCAGAAAACAACACCGAAAAGAAGGAAGTGTTGCGGCGGAAACCCTGACGTACGCGCCCGAACACGCAATAAACTACTAAGCCAACAAAAGAGACCGCGAGGGGCGAAGTGGTTTTGCCACGCGTGTAACAGCATCCCCTCAGAAGGGCTGGACGAACCACCGGTAAAGGGGGGGGGGGGGTGCTTGCTCGTGGATGCAGTACACAAGCGGCATGCAATTCCGCAAAAAACAACACTGCGCTGTCAAAAACAGAAGAAACGAGCGCCCCTATCTGCTTCGCAGGCAGCCCCCGTAGTAGACATAAAACTATAGCGTTCCAAACGTCAACCACGCCCTCCTGCCGAAAGGTGGCAGCTCAGTCGTGACGCAACGCGATGACGTCACACAGCACCGTCGATGAACGACGTGAAGTGCCCCGAGGGCGCACTACGTCGAATCGTTTTGACGTGTATGCCGGAAAAAAAAAAAAAAAAAGAAAAACGCTGTACGGGTTGTTGCGTGCAACTTTCGTGTCATGTCGTCGCTAATGATAATAATATCTCGGGTTTTACGTGCCAAAACCACGATATGATTACGACGCGCGCCGTAGTGGGGGGCTCCGGAAATTTCGACCCCCCAGGCTTCTTTAACGCACACTAACATCGCACAGCATATGGGCCTCCATATGTACACCTCCATATGTTTCACCTTCATCGAAATGCCAACGCCGCGGGCGGGATCGAACCAGCGACCTTTTGGGTCAGCAGTTGGGCACCGTAACCGCTGTACCACCGATGCGGACGTGTCGTGTCGTCTGCTTTTTTCCGCATACGTCTGAACCCTTCCGGCAAAATCGTCTGCTTCAAGTTGTAACAGAGGACATCACACTTGAAGTCACGTTTTTTTTTTTTTTTTTACCGCGTTTTGACACGCGCATCTGGTACGAACGATGCGATTCTGCCGTAAATGACATCCGGAGCCACGTTTCCCATCGCGAACACGTCTGCGCGTCATGGTGTGACACTGTAGCGACGTCGTAGTCTATATAAGCTTGACGGAAGCCCACCACTGCTGTTTAACAGTTGCGACCGCTGTCATTTGCAGCAGCTTCTTTGCAGCGCGCGGGAAATGAAGGCAGCGTGAGACACACGTCTGCGACGCGTCGCCAGCGGAACAATCGCATGACGAGCGCGCGACCGTTCACACATGCAGCGATCATCGAGATTGGAAGACACAAAACGATATAAAGGACACGCACGAGGGAACGCTTGTGCCACATTGAAAACAGCCGCAACGTAACGCACGTCGCAAGCGAGTTCCAGATAAATATAAACGGCGAAGGAACGAAATACGCCGAAAGGAACGAGGAAACAAAAACTATGCGGATGGTGAAAACACAAAGTAAAGCGACCGGAGCGGACTCGCGCGGCAACTCACGGGCGTCAAGAGCTACGTTCCGTTCTGTTTGACTGGTTCGTCTGCTTTTGATGAGAGCCGCCATTGTGTTTCGGAGGGTGGGAGGCGGAGGGGGGGTGCGTGCCTAGCACCGCCGCTTCTTGCTCTTACGTTTGCGTTTCTTTTTTGCCTAGTTCGCTCGGCCCGCTCAGGTATACTTTCGTCGCTTGCTTGCTCCAACAACCGGCCTCAGGCGCCATGGCCTCCCCCCTTCGTTCGCTTGAAGCTTTCTAGCCTTCTCTCGAGAGCGCATGGTTTTCCAAAGCCACGTCACGATACACACACACGCGATTGTTATTACGCCCCTCTCCGCGCTGTACGTGTAAACGCCTCAGAGGCCGACTCTCAACCGGATAGGGGTGGGAATTACGCTTATACGGAAGACGAAAGACAGCAAATTCAACAGAAATAAAAGAAAACACACAAAAGGAATGGGGGTGGGGTGTATAGAATCGAGAAAGCATGCAGTATCTCATACAAAAAAACGACGGATTCCGTGGAATCCGAAATATACAGCGCGACAGCGACGGAGGACGCTGAATACAGTAAGTGAAGTTCGTGAACTTATAGCCAAATAAATGCCAGTTGGAGCCAGAATGAAAGCCGCTGAAGCCAACACGGTGATGTGGGGAGTGAGAGAAAAAAAAAGAGGTGGAGAAGGAAGCAGGCGACACTTACAAGTATAACAGACGACGCTTACGATATAGCCAGAAGTACGGAAAGCAGGCGAAAAAAAAAAAGCAGACGTGGTGATGCAGACGACAAAACAAAAATACTGCGCGGCAGGGAATCACGCGGATACGAGGCTGATTTTTTTTTTTTTTTGAAGAAAAAGAAAAGAATAAGGAGTAAGAAGAAAGAGAGAAATGGCGGGAAAGGAGGCCAAGCTGTAGCTAAGGCCCGAGAGGAAAAGAAACGAAACTACTCGTTCACGAGTCAGTCCCCGCTGATGCGAATTTGATTGCAGTCGGCCGCCTTTTCTTTCCTCCAAGACATCATGCCGGCTTCGGCACAATGAACATGTACAAAAATATAAAGAAAGAACTAAGTCGGAACGGCCCCGAAATCGGAGAGAGAAACTGAGCGAGAGAGGTTAGTATTATGATGGGAAGAAAGAAAGAAATGAAGAAAGAAAAACCGGTTAATAAGGGGTGTGCTGGCCAGGCACTGGCTTTTTTGAAGAGTCGCGCCGAGCCGCTTCTATATCGTCGCATGCATGGTCGCAAAAGAGCGCGCGTGCGTGGGTTTTTGTATAACTTTATTGTCGATTTGAGGGAGGAAAAAATACGCACTAAGTTTTTCACGTAGAAACTCGTACAGCTTTACACGAGCACGTGCAGTGCGTTTCGATATCGCGTGTCTTACTTTAACTCGATCAATCAATTTATTTCACGACGTCCGCGCGCGATGTAGACGCAAGCTCTTCCGTGGGCTACATGACTCTTAAGCCGCGTTTGTCATGAAATAGCACTGACTGTTCCTGTAGATACCAGAGTTTTGTCCCTTGGAGCGTTGATGTCTGGTACACTATAGTCCTATATATTGCATACTTTCGAATTTGATCGACTTGCAGCCAGTCTCGAATCGATTAGATAAATGTAATGTTTTGTGTAATTTTCCATATATGTGGTGAAAGTGACACTACGGACGACAATGTTCGGGAAGACATGTAATGCACAAGGGTTCTTGGGTGGGTTAGTCGAATATTATGGCAGAACAACGCAAACTACGGGCCAGTGAAACACACAGTAACACGGCGCTGACTATCACTGCGTCCTGTGTGATTTGATTGTCCCGTATTTTGCGTTGTTCTGCCATAAATTCGGTGAGACCACTACAATGGCAACGTGAAATGTGACCGTACGGACTTTAAACAATAAGAAGTAATCACCACTAAAACAGCGATTACCATTACGCAAAGTTGTTTGTCGTACGCATTTTGCACGTATTACGAAGTTATAAGGGGCAGGTCAGCCGAAGAAAGGGCATCGTTCTCGAAGGAACAATTATGAACAGGCCGAGGGTGGTTGTGACACTGACCACCATTTTGAAGTCGTGCCGGTAAGCAAGCTTCGGCGAGCGATACGACACGACGAGAGCAAGAGGGAAAGGTGGAAAGGAGGGAGGGCACACATCACGGAGCCAATGTCGACGCGTATACCCCGTAATGGCCGGGCATGCGAAGGGGTCGCTGACACATCCATTACGCTTTCATGACTGTCGACCCCCCCGCCCCTTCCCAGGCAGAGCGGCTGCAGAAGTGTGTTACCTGCTCTAGCCACGGCGGTTTTCGCATTATCTCACGACCCGTCACGGTTTACGAACGCAACTCCGCTTTATACGCACTTCCGCTTAACGCGCACGGTCGCAAGCACTAGCGACGTTAAGCGACACACCCTCTCCCACGAATGACAAGAGAAAAAAGGGAAAGAAACAAAGGCAGGCGCCGCTCTCTCAACAACCGCCAAAGGGCGGCACTGATGCGAAACGTCTGCTGCCGGCAAGGCTAAAGCTGTGCTGCTTATTCGTCTGCTATGTACGCGCTCTCTATCGTCTGTTGTTCGTCTGCTATGTACGCGCTCTCTGTCGTCTGCATCAGGGGCAGTTGTTCGTCTGTTTGTACGCACTCTGTCGTCTGCATCAGAAGTTTTTCCGTCTGTTATGTAACGCGCACTCTGTCGTCTGCATCGAGGGGCCAGTTGTTCGTCTGCTTGTACGCGCGCTGTTTGTGCTACTGTCGCCGCCACGCCACGCTTGCTCACACAACAAGCGAGCACAAACTTCCCCCCTCCACCACTGCGAAACTCTCAGCACGGCGCTAGAAAAAAACCAGGTGGCGTAGACGCGGGGGGAGGCGGCGGTCGGCCGGACATCCGGGCAATTTTACTACCTTTATCGGTCATTTTCTTTGTCGTCTCTTTAATTTACGTCGCCCACTGTTTCTCTTCCTCCCCCTTCCCTCCACTCACAGCTTTTTTATCCCGGTGTAGCAGACGGCGCGCATAATACATGAGATAGCAAGCAGCGGCAGCTGACTTCGCGTCGTCGAATGATGCACGCCGCGCCGCCGCTGGCTTAATGAACGAGTAGCACGATGTGTGCCGCATCGGAATTAAGAGGAAGTGGGGTGGGGAGGGGGGCACTGAGAAGGGCGTCCCCCCGATATCGGAGCAACGATCGTCCTTTTCATCGCTTACCTGGTGTGCCGAAGAGGTAGCGGCCGCGGAGCTGCTCCTTCCTTTTGGACGACGTCTGCTTGCAGTGCAACTTAGCAGACGACACTGGCGGGAAAGCAGAAGTACCGGGAGGAAAAAACTTGGTGGGCAGACGACACCGCCGTTCAGTGGGGCTACAGCGAAACAGTACCTCGCCGTTACGTTGATTACAGCCTGGTACGGGACAACACCTGCCGCTGGGGATCGCACAAGATACCGGAAAGGCGACGCTCGTAGCGAAACTCAAGTACGGCCTACCGGCTTCCTGTAACACCATCGCTGCTGCGCATTCGAAACCAAAAAAATCTCCGATGACGCGCTCGCTCCGCCAGTCGGCGGCGTGCCGCGCGCAATACAAGTACGCCTACTCCCACGTGCGGCCGCGATCGCGTCGCGGAACGCCGCGGAGCGGCGGTAGCGTCGGGAGTCACGCCATTGGCTCATTTATGGAGAGGGCGTTCAATGACGTCACACACGTCGCAAAGGGGGGGGCGACCGGTTCTCGCCGCTGATTGGTCACAGTCCGAACCGTCGTCGACTCAAAGCCGATTGTTTTTTGTTCCTGTTTCGTTCCGCTTCCGACAACAGCGCGAACAGGCGGCCATTTAGCGCACAAACGCGACGTAGTTGCAGACTAGCCTCGGCGTGGTGTGTCAATCCAGAAAGCATAGCGCGGCTGTTCAACGCAGGGGTGTAGCGATCAAATTAGGACAGTGCGCGGGGAACGGAGTGATGGACAGGTTTTTGATGGACGCCGTAAGCGTTACGCCGGCGGCGTTACGTGAATGCCAAGAGAAGAGAAGCGTGGTGTGCCTTCGCGCGGCATCTGAAAGATAGTCGTTTCACCGGTGCACTCGGCCGAAGCGATCAATTTGACGCAGACGTGAGCTCACTGCGGCGACACTGGCCCGCACATTTTGTCGTCGATGCCGCTACAACACTGCGAACACACGCACACGAACGCCACGGTCGTTGCCTAGCAACCGTTCCCACTGTTTTGACTCGTAGCGGGCCGTCGACCCGATTTAAGCGTGCTCCTAGAATTCGTGCCGCGGAGGTGAAAGAGGCACAAAGAAAAAAAATTTTCTATACGAGACCGGAAAGTGAAGCCGGCTACAAAGGAGAATCGATGATTCCGGCGCGCCCCTACGGGGCACTGTCGCATCGATGATGTCGCGGCATACAAATGCGATGGATGCGTGCAACCGAAACAAGCCGGCTGGAATTACATTAGCCAACGTGAAAGGAGCGTCTATAAACGGGGTTTGTAAAACAGTGAGGGGACGGACCTCACTGGCGTCCACCTTCCCTCGGAAGGAGTCATTTCTGAGTGCGCACCAGCGTAAAAGCGCTTCCGGTACGTTCGTAGCATTGAGTACACGAGGGGCGAAGAACCAAAGCACCCATGTATCGGAACTGCTTGAAAATCTATTAGAGTGTAATACATACGTGTACGTGTGTATACACTTGCGCTCAATAGTTGCGCAACGATAAGTCAACGAAATTATAGACAGTTTTAGAATAGGGTACGCAGTAGGGATGTGCGAATATCCGAAAACTTAGAAAACCGAATCGAATAGCGTTATATTCGATTCGGTACTCGAATCAAATTGTGCATATTAGAAATACCGAATACTTTTCGAATAATAAGCACCGATGAAAAAACCTCAAAGGAACAAAACGTGAAACAGAGAGGGGTAACGTTTCTTGTTTTAATCAGCGAATAACCAAGATGCATGCAGCCGAACCTCTTACGGGACCATATGGTCCCCCACTCTTACGGGACCATATATCAAAGGATGAGGGCGTTCTTGCTGAAAACTACAGTGTTACCCGAGCTACAGAGTCATCAGTCCACTACCTTCAACATGTCATCACGACATTCTGGATAATCTTGACTCTCGATTATTGTTTAAATACATCAGTTTTATTTAAAAGCTGTTGACTAAGTGCCACTTTGATTACTGCATCGACTGCTGTATTTCTACCTGCAGTGAAAAAAATATTACTAAGGCTGCTGTATACAAGTTTGCTTCACCTTACATAATCGTGGTATCTTTTTTTTTTTTTTTTGGGGGGGGGGGTTAAAAGTAACCTTAATTTTCCTTTGTCAAAGCTTGTGAATCATTTGTTTCAAATAAAATGTGGAATTCTTGGGCTGTTGCGAAAATGGTTGCCTTACTATTCGAAAACTATTCGAATAGTATTCGATTCGATGTCATCCAGGGGCGTAGACAAGGGGGCGGGGGTTGGGGGGTTCAACCCCCCCCCCCCCAAAAAAAAATTTTTCAGTTTTGCTTGCGTATATAGGCACGCACACATACAAACGCACGCACGAACATACATAAAGTATGGTTGAACCCCCCCCCCCCCCGAAAAAAATTTCTGGCTACGCCCCTGATGTCATCGCTATTCAATTGGTACTCGATTCTAAAATTTACTATTCGCACAACAGCACGCAGAAATAGTGTTCATTGAGTACGATACGCTATTTTTGTCACTTAACGTGGGTACCCAAAAAGATACATAACGCAAAGCTTTGCATGCCCCATTCTAAAACTATCTACTGTCTAATAATCGGTTTTAGAATATCACACGCAAAGCTTTGCGTTAGCCTTTGTCGCCACTGCGCATGCGTCATATACGCTATCCCCTTAGGTACACACGTTAAGTTACGAATATAGCGCATCGTATCCAAGCAACGCTAACGCTACGAAACCTATCCTAAAACTCTCTGTTAGGCAGTTTGAGAACACGGTATGCAGGCTTCGCGTACCTAGGGTACGCACGCTGTCTTCGAAAAATAACGTGCATACCCATGAGGTTACCGTATCTGATGCATACGCAGTGGCAACAAATGCGAAACTGTGCGTACTCTATTCTAAACGTGTTTAATGTTGTTATTCACTTTAGCAATGAGAAATGTTCGACAGAAACATGGTTGAATCGTTACGCAAGTGCAGTCGACACCAACAAGTACCCAAATATAAGTTGTCATTACAAGGGAATTAATATAACATTTGTAGGCACTTTTATAGTTCACTTATCTAAAGATAAAGGCACAATAAGTATAGACACAGGGAGAAAAAACACGCTAGAACGACAGGGCGAAAAGGGACACAGAACACGGGTGTCCTTTCTTGGCCCCGTCGCTTTAGCGATGCTGTTCTACCCGTAATGATGTATTAACCAGCCCAAATGCGTACCGTGTACTGAACTAGACTGTCATGTGCAGCATTGTAGTATAGGTCTGCTGAAAATATATAGCTGAGTGGGCATTAAAAGCAGATTCAACGGACCTCATTTAATGCCACGTACGCGTGGCCGGATCCAGAAGGGAGAGGGGGGTACCTATGTCTAACTCTGCCCTTATGACCCATTTAAAGGGGTCGTAAACCATCCCTCGGGTTTCGTGTTAAAGCACATCCTGCGGAAAGCACAGGCTTATGA
The DNA here is from genome assembly GCF_013339695.2 of Rhipicephalus sanguineus. Lineage (NCBI taxonomy): Eukaryota > Metazoa > Arthropoda > Arachnida > Ixodida > Ixodidae > Rhipicephalus > Rhipicephalus sanguineus. Next base: position 18,114,371 of record NC_051185.1, read on the forward strand.
ACAGCTCGTCCAAACCTCGCAGTCGTGAGCGGCAAGGAGCGCTTACAAGCGGAGCGCAAGGTTGTCTCAGGTGCCCTCTTTTCATACAGAGGCCTGTGTTCACTCTCTGCGTAGCTGCCGGCGCCTGCTGTTTTACGGCAAACAGATAGCGCGCCATGGACTAATAGCCGACGTAAACCAAGAACGGCGCTTGGATCAGATGCGCGTCTTCCCACGGGGTGTCGCCACGTGCCGGCGGCGCGCTCAGAGTGTGCTGTTACACAGCAGCAACACTAGCGTGCACAACAATCACAACGAGAGCGAGAGCGATCGGGTTTCGTCACGCGCGCTCAAGGTCAAGACGCGCGCTGACGTAATTCCTTCCCCCGTGCCATCCCTCCCTGTGCAGTTTCCAGCGCTCTCGTCGGGACGAGAGAAGAAAGCGCTTCAAGCGTGCAACGAATCATTGTAACTCCGGCTATTCTGGACGGATTCGATAAGTTTTTGCGACGATCGATTCCTGAGGCAATAAACTCCGACCATAAGGTCAATCTATGATCACTACAAGTGGTTCAGGACACAGATAAATACTTAAGTCAACTACCATAACATCAGCCGATGCAAAGGGGGGGGGGGGAGTGATAACTCTGCATTAGTTCAGGTACACAAAACAGATATTTGTCATGGTTGTGGCCAAAATTTGAAACTGTTCACGTAAGGTTCTTTCCAGTAGTATGCTTCATGTTCAGGACAAATATTCTGCCGGTTATTCTGGCTGCTAGGGTACACGGCAAGGAGGGGGGGGTAACCTACTCTGCTTCTCCACCTTTCCTAAGACTGTAACACCTCTGCACTCTCACATCGAAGCGCTTAAACGCAGTCCTGCTTACGCACCTATTACAGCAGCTGAAGCTGCAAAAACGATGCGGCCCACCTATCCTACGCTATCTCGGAGATAACCGCCGTTATCCGATAGCAAACTGCATAAATCCTACATTTCATACATTTTGAAAGAAAGCGAACAGGCTAGAAAAAAAAATGAATAGGACAAGAAAAACCGCCTCCGTGCATTTACTCCGTGCATTTTAATAGACGAGGCACTTCGTAAGTATGCGTCGATAGGTGCACGGCTTTTCCAAATGTGGACACAGTGTAATGGTCGACATCAAGGCAGACCAATTTTCTCGCAGCTGATGGCGCTGCAGAAATCTAGCTTAATCGAGTGAGTTGGTCTTATAACACTCTAATCTAAGGGCCTTACCAGAAGCGTAGCCAGAAATTTTTTTCGAGGGGCGGGGGGGGGGGGGGGGGCTTCAACCATCCTTTTTATGTTCGTGCGTGCGTTTGTATGTGTGCGTGTATTTATACACAAGCAAAATAAAAAAAATCGGAGGAGGGCTTCAACCCCCCCTGGCTACGCCCCTGGGCCTTACGTAATCGCCATAACCTCTCTCCCCCTTAAACCGCCGCCTATACAACACTCATAAAGGGGTATTCAGACGAGGGACAAATCCTCGGGGGATAAAGGCGGAGCCTAGTGACGTCAGTTCGCGAGAAGTCACCACAAATGTCCCCCACTCACACGGACGAGGCTAACGGATGGGAAGACCAGTGTTACTACTTACTAGACTACTCTGGTGGCTTGTACCACCCGTTTGACGAGCTGCAGACGACCATGCAGCTGCAGACTAGACACCCACTGCCGCTCTCTGCAGGAGCAAGTGCAACAATGTGGCCAAACAAGAGCCCGAAATTCCGCCATATCCCCATCGCTGGGGGATCGTATGTCCCTGTCGGGGAAAAGGTCCCCGTCTCCTCCGAGGAGTCGCGGGGGGATCGCGCCCACTCACTAATCCATGACGACGTGGTCACGTGATCCGCAATCCCCCCGTGTCACCCGCCGATTTCTCCCTCGTGTGAATACCCCTTAAGCAGGGCTTAAAGTCTCCCTTCATTGGAAAGAGGGGGGGCTCAGAGGCCGGACACCTATATGCATACATACACACATACATACAGCCCCTCCTTAAGAAATGGAACGGGGGCCGCCCTCCCCCCCCCTTGACTTTAAGCCCTGCTCAAAAGAAACCCTTTCAAAAGCCATAACGAATCACGCAAGTATTACGGAGAAGCAAACAATCCTGAGTGGCGCTCAAAGTGCAATGACATGGAAACGACTTGCAAAGCCAATTGGATTGTATTACCCACCGAGACGCATCACTCACCCGTCCAAGGATGGCGGCATCCATGACCCAAGCAGACGGACGAACGTCGGCTTGTTGCTTGTACACAGGAACGAAATAAACCCGCAGTGTTAACACCTTGCTCCTTGCCGCGCGGCACAACGACGTTGTCAACTCAGTATCATCAAGCGAAGCACGAAACAAAAGCACGGTGACACGAAGCAACACTCACTGAGATTAAAGAATATGCGGCATGAAGAAAAAGGCGGGAAGCGACGCTTTTCGATGCCACCACAAACTGCGTTAATCGAACTTACCTCGGTCACACTATAGCAAGCGCGTCGCCTCAATACGTCAATACCACACTGCGTGGTGCCCGCCCGCTTTTTGTTATAAACACGGCCATCTCTTATCGACACGCTATAAAGTGCTGTATCAGGGCCAGATAACCAAAATAATCTGAGCGAAGTAAGACACGCCCACCTCGTTCGCTTAACTCCCCCGACTGACTACACTACGTCCTACGCACGGCGGACTTAACGGTCAAAGTCCCTAGACTCAATGCGATCGCAGCCTTTTGTTTCTTCAAGAAAGCATTAATCTGGGGAAATTTCATCTACGTTTGGCAACGGTTATCCCGATGCTTCGCCCGTCGCCCGGTTTCCCCTTCGTCAGCCCGCTGCCTATAGATTGTAAATTCTCGCTGCTCTTAGATCTTTGACGATAACCCCGGAGACGTTAGCTATGGTTTATCGCCTGGCTTGCTATATACTCCGCGTGTCGAGTGGTGATTATGGGATACACAGTGGTAAACACACAAATGACGCACAAGGGGGACAGTGACGGTTGAACGTGGAACGTTTACTTACGATGACTTTGTGATATAGTAAGCAAGAGTTTGGGGGGTTTCGCTTGAAATACGCGGTTTGGCATGCCTACGGAACTATATGACGCACTCGGTGAAAGGACTGCTCGCGCAAGTCGGCGAGTGCACTACTTTCGGTTGTTTACGCATGATGACGACATAACGTTTTGAAAGGTTTCATGCGGGCATCAAGGTTCGCTCGACACGTTATCTTGCAATGTATGTGTTCCGTGTGTCACGTGCAGTTTAAAGTGTATACACACGAGTGTGCTAGCACGTATTTTCCTACTTTCTTTTTTCTTTCCTGCAATATATTGTACGCGTTTTCATAGACGTGCGCAGGGTTCCTCTGCGGGAGGAGGGGGGGGGGGGGTGAAGGTTCATCGCCCCCCCCCCCTCCTAATAAAGTCAATGCATGGGGCAGACTTAGCGCCCCCCCTCTCCTCAGGAGACTGGGGGGGGGGGGGGGGAGCGTCCCACCCCGTGCGCACGCCTATGCGTGTTTTCTTTGACTGGCGTCGAGAAATCGAATTGACCGCTGCTAGGGCGCAAGCATTGGGTACGTTTGATGTCTACCTGCAGTCAAAGGCGTGCGTTCAGGGGTGCCAGGGGGGAGTCTCCCCCTTCGTAATTCGCTAACCGGGGGGGAGGGGGCACCAAGTCTGCCAAATAACTTTACTCATTCGAACTTGTCCTGTCATTGTTTGACCTGCAGGGACATATCCAGGTTTTTGACGATAATGGCAGCCGATGATCCCTGATGTTCCATTCCGGGAACGGTTACTCACCTTTACATTACCTCCGGAAAGCCGAGGACCAGAGGCAGGCCGTTGTGAGCAGCACGTCATTGCTCCATTTTCAGTTTTGCTTACGTGGCAAAGCTTGTGTTCTTTCGGACTGAACCCAAGTGATGGGGGGGGAGGGGGGAGCGTTAGAACTCGGCTTCCCCTAATGGAGGTCCCCCATTAAGTTCCTACTATGGGACCTCCTTCTGTACATCCCGATATGGTAAGTTTATTGCAAAGCAATATTGATTGCTTGTTTGATTGATTGATTGATTGATTGATTGATTGATTGATTGATTGATTGATTGATTGATTGATTGATTGATTGATTGATTGATTGGAACGGTCATGCTATGCACACGAGCGGATCCAGTGGGCGCGGGAGATGTAGGGGGTGGATTCAGATGTTCTGATTCCCCCCCCCCCCACCTCAAGTTCTTTATGTATAACCCGAAGAGGACCTATCAGGTCCTCCCATAAGCTGCGCCCCCCCCCCCCCCCCAAAAAAAAAAAGTTCTGGTTGCGCCCTTGGATTCGGGGCGTGAAAAACGTTTTGTCATCAGCGTAATTAATTAATTAATTAATGGGACGACGACGGTCTTGTGGGGCCCGGTGAGCAAACTTTTATATAGATTCACTTGTTCTCTTCCACTTCGCTCTCCTTCGCTTCTTTCTCAGCCTTCGATTTGCCTTTCTTTCTCGTCGATCTTTTTTCCTTCGGCTCTGGCAACGATGCGTCTTGGCTGTCGGATTTTACCTGCATCGAAAAATACGCGCGACAGAGTTGTATTCACCGTGGCGGATTTCGCAAAACATAATCACCGCACTCACGTATTCATATGTGCAGTAAGAAGAACATAGCTAAAATCAGACGAGAAATTAGTCGGAGTGTCGAGGTTGCGCTTACCCCATCTGTGACTACTCTCTGGGCACAACATTGCCGCGGTCCATATAGTGCATCGCGCCCATTTTGTGACGCCCCAGTCCGCAAGGTGACCGCGCGCACACTTGCTGTGGACTTGTAAAGGCCCACATTTAAGCCGTCTTCGCCCCCTCCGTGCAAGAGGCCTCAGGCCTGGCCGACCATCCGACCTCGACCGCTGGATTCAAGGACCGTTCCACCGTTCACTGCATGCTACACTATGTACACCACGCAAATTTGCATGTGTATTTTTGATACCGCGAATTACTGTGCCTACGTGGCAAGCTTTCGAAATTAAAGGGGAAAAAATAGTGCTGTACCATATGGGCTAAGGTACTGCAGGTATATTGCGCATATGGGACCTTTCTCCTGTTAGTAAATAACCGTTTCACAATACCAAGAAAAAAAAAAAAGAAACAGACCACTCTTAACGCGAGAAGACGCCAAGCGAGAAAACGCGCACAGAGAAAATACAGGTGGTGACGTCATCTTGTGGTTCCCGCACAAACTCCCGTCACGACGTCATAGCTTGCGACGGCGTCTGCTAAACCACACACAAATATTTATCGATAAAAATTAAACGCATTGTGTTCCAAGGGAGCCAGAGACGTACCATCGCAAGTTTCGGCAAAGCTTATTGAGCCAGTGCGGCCAAAATACGAAAAAGAAAAAAATGATTGAAATTCGTGACGTCACGCTGACATCCATGCGCACACGTTTTAGTGAGAAATTCAATATTGAAGTCCTGACCTTCTTTTTCTATTAAACCTATGGTACAGTAAAATTAACAAGACAGTTTTCAAGGAATATTTTAGCAGCTAGTGTAAACTTATTTAGTGTTTCACTTTAGTATCCCTCGAAGCCTGTTCGAAAGTTGTACCTTTCACGGAATACGGGACTTTCGAATGGCGTGCGCCCCACTATGTGTGCCAATAACGACATCTTGCGGCGTTTTGTCCTCAAACAACGCCTCGGAAGCTTTTCTGTGTGTGTGTGTGTGTGTGTGTGTGTGTGTGTGTGTGTGTGTGTGTGTGTGTGTGTGTGTGTGTGTGTGTGTGTGTGTGTGTGTGTGTGTGTGTGTGTGTGTGTGTGTGTGTGTGTGTGTGTGTGTGTGTGTGTGTGTGTGTGTGTGTGTGTGTGTGTGTGTGTGTGTGTGTGTGTGTGTGTGTGTGTGTGTGTGTGTGTGTGTGTGTGTGTGTGTGTGTGTGTGTGTGTGTGTGTGTGTGTGTGTGTGTGTGTGTGTGTGTGTGTGTGTGGGTGTGTGTGTGTGTGTGTGTGTGTGTGGGTGTGTGTGTGTGTGTGTGTGTGTGTGTGTGGTGTGTGTGTGTGTGTGTGTGTGTGTGTGGGTGTGTGTGGGTGTGTGTGTGTGTGTGTGTGTGTGGTGGGGGTGTGTGTGTGTGGGGTTGTGTGTGTGTGTGGGTGTGTGTGTGGGTGTGTGTGTGTGTGTGTGTGGTTGTGTGGGTGTGTGTGGGTGTGTGTGGTGGTGTGTGTGTGTGGGTGTGTGTGTGTGGGTGTGTGTGTGTGTGTGTGTGGTGTGGGGTGTGTGTGGGGGTGGTGTTTGTTGTGTGTGTGGTGTGTGGGTGGTGGTGTGTGGGTGTGGTTGTGTGTGTGGGTGTGTGGGTGTGTGTGTGGGGGTGTGTGTGTGTGTGTGTGTGTGTGTGTGTGTGTGTGTGGGTGTGTGTGTGTGTGTGTGTGTGTGTGTGTGTGTGTGTGTGTGGTGTGTGTGTGTGTGTGTGTGTGTGTGTGTGTGTGTGTGTGTGTGTGTGTGTGTGTGTGTGTGTGCGTGCGCGCGCGCGCGCGCGCGCGCGCCTGCGAGTCGTGGTAGAGTTCTCGTATCAAAATTACAGGAAATGTAGTTGCATTGTGCCGCTTACAGAACTACCAATGCTTCGCTGCAACATTTGAGCGACCTACGGCTGTTCACATTTTCTTGTCCTATCCTCCTACCCGTCATATTATATGCACAGAGTCCTCCGATAGGGGGCAAGTTTGACCGTGGCGCCTTGACCCTCCCCTGCGCTCGTTGATCGAGTACAAAAGAATGGCAAGCTCCGCAAGGAACGAAAATGAAGCGATGACGTAGTTCTCACAAAGGCCTGCCATTGGTTCCCGGGTTAACGGTGGGAAGTAAACAGATCTTTTAATGCAAAATCAAGGGTCCCTGGTGGCCATTGTCGTCAAAAGCGTACGTAGGCATAACTCAGCGTAGTAAAAAATGACGCGAAAGATCCGCTCAATAAAAGGTATGGGGCAGAATTGGCGCCCCCTTTTGGATTATTAGGAAAGGGGGCGCCCCCCCCCCCCCCCCGCCCCGTTCGCACGCCTATGCGTCCTATCGACGATGAAACAATCAGTCCATTCCTATAGACCTTTTCACAAAACGGCTCCATTGGAACCGCCATAGTCCTCCCTGGCTTGCGCTAAATAGGCGTGATTCCCCAAAAATGCACTCCCGAGGCTTTAACGCCAGTCTTTGTACTCGTCTGTCAGCCTTTAGCGTCAGCCTTTAGCGTCAGCCTTTGTACTCACGGCATGGCCGAGTTTTTTTTCTCTCCTGTGAAAAGGTCTATACAAAGCAGTCTATCCAAGTCAGAAATTTGGGCTAGTTTGTGGTAGCTGAAGTTGCGCATCTTAACAAGCGCAAAACAGAATCACAGAAGGAATAGACACGTAAAAGGGACAGGCGTAGACATCAACTAAAGGTAGGGCGGAGGAGGCGGACACATCGAGGCGCGCTATATAACTCTGTAACTTTACTGGGGCTTACTGCATCAGTCTTCTTAGAAGCAGGTAAATATGTGAGCACACCTTCAATGGCTTTGCATGCCAAGGAAAAAGCTTAGCTAACGTGACATTGCAGGTATCTGTGTTAGCAGCGTCGTCTACACCTTTTTGTGGGTTCTGCGCATGTTTGCGCATTTACGTTGTTTTACGTCAATACACTTTCAGTTGCTTAACGAAATATTTATGGCGCAACTGAGAAAAAAAGAAGAAAAACGAGAGAAGACAGGATTCCGGCGCACTATCCTGCGTTCCCTCGTTTTTCTTCCTTGTCCTCAGTTAGAAACAATGAATTGGTTTAGATTGATAAAGTGTGCTCGGAGAACTCTTGTGTAGTTTATTTCACCACCACAGGTTTATTATTAGAGGAGAAAACCAAGTTCAAAGTTTCATTTTTAAATTTCGCGCCGAACATTTGTAATTTGTGACGTAAAAGATTTCCAAGAGCATTTAACGTATTTTGGCGCCACTGGCTCGACGAAATTTCCACAAACTCGTAATGTAAAGTCTCTGGCCCCCTCAGAGGACAATGTACTTCGATTTAACCGATTAGGAACTACGTAGGCCCAAGCAGGCGCCGTCAAAAATATGTGACGTCAGGGCAAATGGTGCGGGAATTCCAAGGTGGCGTCGCCACCTGTATTTTCTTTTCGCGCGTTTTCTCGCTTATTAAGCGTCTTCTCGCAGCAAGCGTGGTGTTTTTGGTATCGTGGAAGACTGCTTTACTAATGCGAGAAAAATCGTTTTGCTCTTTAGTGTCCCTTTAAGCTATGCAACAACTTGCCCAACTTCACACTCTGCTGAAACTTTCGGTTGATATATAGCGCTCGTCTTTTTTACGTGTCTCTTCCTTCTGTGTTTGTTGCTTTGTGCTTGTCAAAGGGCCCCTAAACCACCTCCGGTAATTTTGTAACATTTCAAGTGAACGCGCGCATCGAGTTCAGAATGACGTCACGATCAACAATGCCAAACGCGACAACGCTACGAGCCGCGGGCGCCCCACAAATTCCAAGAAACAGTACCCTCTCCTCTCCGGGCCTTTCGGCAGTGTTCGCCGTGACGTCAACATTTTCGTCTGCTCACGTCATCCACAATACCTGTTTGCCCGCTCGCAGGTACGAGCGCTCGCCGCTTTTCCTCCTCGCGCGGTGAGGAGGAGCACTCGGCCAGGAGAGGAGACGAGCCGGCGAACGGAGCACAGCGAAGTAAAGAGGAAAACGAGCGAGGGCCTCTTTTTGATCATCAAACGCGAGTAACTCTGCCATTACGGCACCGTTTCGAATAATTCTCGCGGCTACGTGTTCGTTGTAGACTCGGGCACAACTACCACACCAGAACTAAATTTCGACATCTGGGTGGTGTAAAGGCCCTTTAAAGGGACATTAAAGGCAAATAATAAGTCGACGTTGATTGTTGAAATAGCGGTACAGAAACCTCGTAGTGCTACTTTTATGCCAAGGAAGTGCTTATTTTGAAATAAAATCACGTTTTAGTGGTCCGCATCGCGTTAGCGCACTTCAAATCATCCGCCTTGAAAGCGGTATTTCGCACGTCGCTGTTGCCATACCCAACGTAGCCCGCCTTTACTGCGCGGCGGCGTGCACCATTCGGGCATCCGCGGCAACACCACATGCATGCGGTATTTTGTCGAACTTTCTGTCAGAGCGACTTTCACGAGCGTGCAAAACACACGCGGCAGTACGCGATACCGAAACTACCACTGAGACGCGACCGCGTGAGCGAAGCAGGGCGCCGGGCAAAGCGCAGTTCGGCGAAAACGGAACCTTTGAACCACGCGCGCCGTTCCCCTTGGCAACGCCAAAGAGGTTCTTTTTTCCGTGAATCAAACAGAAACGAACGAGCAGCATTTTATTACGTCTCTTGATGCACGGAAGCTTCTTTTTTTTTTATTGCAGCTAGTTTGATTACTAGTGATTAATTGTATTCGGACTCTCCCACGTCATCGGGATCACTTCCAAAATGTCCCACCCGTGACGCTCATCGTGTGATACATTTAGCTTAATTTCTCGGTAAGTAGGGCACTGCTGTTGATAATACTGCCGTTTTAGACATTGTCATACATTGAGCTTTCACTCTGACATAAATTGTTATTTGCCTTTAGTGTCCCTTTAAGACGCACAAGTTCGCCTATACAAAGCGTCATGACCGGTATTCGTTACCTTATAGCTCGGGCGACGCACGGTGGAGGGCGCCTCGTTCGTTGTTGCACGGGGCTCAGCTGGGGCGCCTTGAGCGTCTCGCTGAGCCACATCGTGTGCAGCAGCGGTACGAAGGACTGGCACACGCCCGAGTCGCGCGCATACTGTCTGTAGTAGCAGCTAAGCAGCGGACCCCGGTACGGACTGCCCGACACTGCCTGGCCCCGAAACCGCCGGCACTGAAGGGCATCGCACGTGGCCTCCGAGATCCCGGTGGTGACGTAATTAGGGCGCTTAAAGGGACACTAAACAGAAAAAAACGAATTTTCTCGTATTACTACATTATCCTTTCGCAATACCAGAAGCGCGAATCTCGCCGCGAAAAACACGCATGGTAAGCGAGGGGGAAAAAGCAAAAAAAAAAAAAAAAACAAGCACGTGCGCTGGCGCCATTTTGCAGTTCTTGCACCAACTCGCCGTGACGTAATAGATTTTGACGGCTTCTGCTACGGCCTACATTGTTCTTAATCGGTGAAAACGAAGTGGATCGTCCAGGGATTTAATGTAGAAATATCCGGAAAGTTTATTGGGTCAACAAACGAAAAATCGTGTTCAAATCTGTGACGTTTGGTCACGGATTTGAATGTGATTAAACGAATTTTGGTTTAATAGGGTGTAAACTTTAAATTTGTTGGCATAACTCCATTCTTAGCGCCTGTCCTGTCTTACTTTATCGCCCCGTAAATTTCCCGTAATTGCATTGAGTTCTAAATTCCTTGTTCAGTGCGTTGTTTAACAAAAGATCCCGAAGATGAGAGTTAGAAGCAAAACGGAACGGGGAGCCAGTTGGTAATGAATCATACTTTTAAAAAATGCGGCTGGCTTCACTCCTCGAACACTGTCGAAGCAGCGAAGCTCATGCTGCCCTTCATCAGGCTGACCCACCCTCACCCATCTTCGCCTGCCCCTCATTGATTCACGCTTTCCGCTGAGCCTCGACACTCCCCCTCTTGGCGCGACTCTCATTGGTACACCCTTTCCGCCGAGCCTCGCCCATCTTGGCGCGGCACATCCCTTCCTACCGTGTACCACTCTCGCCACCCTGCAAGGCCACGTGACCAGCGCTACGCCATCAACGGACGGGTAAGCCTCGACTAAGAACAGGTTTCCCGTTAAAAAGTTAAAGCGCCAGCATGGCAGGGTGTTGTGCCCTTCCTTGACCCTTCCGTGCTTTAAATTTTCGAAGTATGAGTTTTAGAAACCTTCAGCAACAGCATAAAAATGTAGTTTCACAAGCTCACTCTCTAAGGACACGTCAGCGACATGCATAATCATTAACATATAGCTTTTTTTTTTCTTTTTCTTTTTAAAGCGGAGCCGAACCGTTAGTCCGTGCAGGGCGAACAGAAAACTATCATCATCATGAATCGGCACGCGCTCTCTTTGTTCTCTTCTTGCTCTTCGTCTTGTGCTTCGCTCCCAGAACACGTGCGCCGATTTGTTCTGCGTGGGATGCCATAACTCTGATGGGCGACAGAGCGAGTACAAAAGAGAGAGAGAGAGAGAGAGAAATAAAGAGAAAAAAAAATGGAAGAAATAGAAAGTAAGACAGAAAACGTAAGAAAGACAAATAGAAATAAACAGAGACAAAAAAAGAGATAGAAAAACAGAGAGAAAGATAAAAATAAAGAGAAACACAGCAGGCCACCCAGCTCCGAACTTCCTTCAGGCATGGAACCACTAGTGCAATGATGCCTAATTTGTTTTTATTTATTTATTTTTTGACGCAAGGGCGTATGTATACGTTATACTGCGTTCTGGAAAAGGCGGCGCAAGATGTCGCTAGCAGTGTTGTCGGTGGTGCTGACGTGTCCGACAACCCGGTATTCCGTAATATTGCTACGTTTTTAGAGACAAGCTAATGGTCTCTACTACTGGCTCACGCAATAAAATCAGGTGTGTACAGCTGTATTATACGTACACTGTCCTTCGATTTGTCCTTGGGTGCTGCCGATGGGCCGCTGTCGTCCTTAGCGTAGCGAGCCCGCCCCCTCTTGAGCTTCTGGCACTTGTCAGCCTCCTCCGTGACCTGCACGTATGCATTCAGTACGCCGTAGAATCCCGAGCAAGCGCCCCCTCCCCTTTTCGGGACGCTTGAAATATGCGCCAATAACCGAGCTCATAATAACAGAGAGCTGAGCTAGTTGGTGAGTATTCATTCAAACAAGACAGGGCGTGCAAACACGGACACAAGAAAGAAGTCAGGACACCACAAACGTCGTGCGTTTGTGGTGTCCTGACTTCTTTCTTGTGTCCGTGTTTGCACGCCCTGTCTTTTTAGACCGAGCTCATGTTCGAAATCTATCATGTGTTCGTTGTGAATAAGCTATTAACTTGAAATTAAAATCGGCTGAAAGGTAGCGCTCGTCTGTGTTGGTTGGAGTCTCTTGTCAAAGTTCTCACAGTGGAGCCGTTTATGGTCGAGGTGAATCCCTGGGGTTCGTCGTCTGCGAGAGCGAAGCCTGACGAGAGGTAGAGCATGGGTGGGTGAGAGGGAAAGCCAGCGTATCGAGTTGAGCATGGTAGAAATGGGTAGCGACGCGGAGAGAGAGGAGGAGAGAGCAGGAGCGTGATTGGCTGTGCTTGTGAAAGGAGTCGACCAATGATAGGGCGCGCTCGAGCATAGGTGGTACTGGTGAGAGAGGAAGGGCGCGATGATGCCACAATCTTCGCTGTGCTATCAGCCTTCGCGACGTAAGTTGAAGCTGCACATCATTTTTGTTTCTTAAAGGGACACTAAAGAGCAAAACGGCTTTTTTTTTTCTCATATTAGTAAAGTACTCTTTCACGATACCAAAAAAAAAATCACACCATCTCCCGCTAAAGGGGACCATGAGGCGATGCGAAGCAGCGTTTCGGCATGTAGAGCCCGCGTTTCAGAGGGGATGTGGAGAAGGGGAGGGGAGAGAGCGAAAGGGAAGAGGGGAGGGAGAAATGGGAGAGGGGAAGGAGAAAGGGGAGGGTAAATGGTAAGCGGAGAGGGGGAAGGAGAAATGGGAGGGTAAATGGTAAGTGGAGAGGGGGAGGGGAGTTAAGAGGGAGAGGAGGTGTGTGGAGCGGGCTTGAGCATGCGCTGTAAGGGTGGTCACGCCGCACGCCACCACCACCACCACCGGTTTGAACTCCGCTATAAGATGCTTCACATCTAAAACACCACGCTCGCTGCGAGAAGACGCTTAGTAAGCGAGAAAACACGCAAAAACAAAATGTGGCTGGCGACGCCACCTTGAAGTTTCCGCACCATTCCCCGTGACGTCACATGTTTTGACGGCGCCTACTAGGGTCTACGTAGTTCCTAATCGGTAAAAATGAAGTACATTGTCCTCTGAGGGGCCCATAGACTTAACATACCAAGTTCGGGGTAATTTTGTTGAGCCAATGGCGCCATAATACGATAAATACGCTTTGAAATCCGTGAAGTCCAGCGGGGAGATTGTGGCGCGATATTTAAAAATGAAACTTTGAACTTGATTTTCTCCTCTATTAATAAACCTATATGGTGGCGAAATTAACGACATTAAAGTTCTCAGAGCATAATTTATCGATCTGTACCGATTCATTGTTTCTCTTTAGTGTCTCTTAAGTTGTAACCGACTACAGCTATGGGAACAGAGTGGGCCTCACCTTTTGGAACCAATCGGGCATCACGCGGTCCCTGTACTTCTGGACGGACTGGCGGATGCACACCGGGCTTGGCGGCAGGCTCGGGATGTGCGGCACCTGATCGGTGGCCGGCTGCCGGATGTCGTTGTACGTCGTCTTCTCGCGACGCGGCAGGGGCATGGCGTCACCGTTGCACACGAACAAACGCAACGCAGTAGTGTCACTTTAGCTGGCAATGCAGGAATGTAGCCCTGGGCTCTTCGGAGGTTGTCTTCGTGGCGACTCTTTTCCCGCCTTTTCGCTCTGAACGACAGAAAGTGGAGCCAGTTGGTAAAGATTCATGACCAAAGAAGTTGGCGTGCACACACGGACACGAGAAGAGATCAGAACAACACATGCGCCACTTACAACTAAAAGAGCGCATGCACTGCTGCGGAAAAGAAGGTAGACGCAGAAAACTTATCTGCGCATGCGCAGGCATGCAGCGCTACCGTGGGAATCTGTGCGAGAGATAACTAGTCAGGAATTTCATTTCTTCTTTAGGCAAGTTAATTGATGGCTGACTCCCGCGTGCGCTGCCACTACTATCGATATGCCAGGCTTCTACCGTCAGACGAGTGTCTTCATTCGTGTGCCTGTACAACAATGCTCATTCATCGAACTTTGGCGCGCATTTAAAATCTCCATAATGAGTCGTCTTAGACAAATGCACAAGGGACCGCATGAGTTTTTGCGATAGCAATCATGCGGACAAATCCGGGCGTTTTTTTTGCCGTCGGCGTCGCCGTCATGTTCCGTATAAAGTCCTAGACGAAGAGCCTCAAGTTAACGACCTCTTGTGCTCCATTGACCTCTGGATCTTGCAGGTTCCTAGATAAGGCGCATTGAGCGTCGCACGTCGGCAGAGAACAGCTATAACTCTCCAAGTGCCACTGACAGCTAGGGCGTGGAAGACACTGACGCAAGACGAGCACAACGCTGTCCGGCTTCGCGATGCTTGGCAGTCGTGGATCACCGCTTCTGACGAGTTCGCGGTCGCGAATTTGTCCCGCCCGAGAAACGTTACTCTCGCGGTGGTTCGTCGGATAAGTGTAATAAAAAAAATTGCTGACGTGCCTTGTGGAGGGGGACCGCAGACGCGAATTTTGCGAGGGAGTCGAATTAGCTCCCCACCGGGGCCACGATTCCTCTTCTTTTGCTTGCTCCTTAATCAATGGTGCTGACCCACTATAAAAAAAAAATTACAGTGCACCCTTTTGGGGAGCCATTTTAAATATCTTCCCACAATGGGCGTATTGGTAGTTCATCGTTCGCAAGCCAGCAATGGATTGATTGCTCAGCAGAAACCATAGCGCAGAAAAGAAAAAAAAAACGAACAGAGGACGGGGTGAAGACGAGACAAGCGCTAAATTTCAACTCGTCCTCTGATCGTTTCTTCCCCTTGCGCTATGGCCTCTGCAGAATCATAAAAAGTCGTCCTTTCTTGAAAACTTGGCGCTCGTCACTTTCCTATCAAGGATGTGTTCAAGGGCGTCTGAAGAACTTTTTGCATGGGGTGCATCTGCGAAGTGGTAGGGGAGGGATTGCATCCAGCACAGGTAGCCTTACGTTCACTGCCGTGATATCACCGTGATTAGTAAGTCCAAAGTTGAATGGTAATCCCGAAGGCTGTTTCGCACAGATACGCAAGTCCTGAGTGGAGGGGCGTATCCAAGGGCGGGGGGGGGGACACACACCAGGCCCGTGCGCCCCCCCCCCCGAAATTTTTTCCGCCATGGTATAGAGAGCACAAAATGACACTCGACCACACTTACCTGGCCGGACCCCACGTCGCATCAAGGGCGTGCGCCCCCCCCCCCCTCCTGAAAAAAAGTTAAGCCTATATATGCAGAAATTTTTTTCTGCATATACGCCACTGCCTGAGTGTGCTAATCAAACTTTGTAGCGTATTGCTACTGCAAAGACAAGTATTATCTCGAATTTCAGTGGGGGCAGTCGCCCACTCTTACCCCCCTGCCGGACGCTCATAAATGCGTTACGTCCCACTCAGAGTGACAGAATGAAGGAAGGAAGTGTTGAGGGCTCGTTTCTTTGTTTGACAGAACGTTAATGAAAACCAGCGCATAATGAAGCCAAGGGAAGTATAGTGTACTTGAATTGTACTGTTTTAAGTGTATTGTAGCAGTGACAGCGCACAGGCCGTTCGTGGCCTGATACAGAGGATTGGAATTAAGTGTTCTTTAAATATGGAAGCCCAAAACATCTGCAGGCACGGCGCAAAGGCATGGGGCAGTCGCCCGCTGAAATCTTAACGTAAATCCTTTCGCCACCCCCGTCTGCCCTGTATCACCGTAAGATTTCCTTTAGCGGCGCCCCTGCCTCTGTATGATCTGTCTCATTGTATAGTCCGGCTTATGACGTCAGTCTAGAACACGCGCAGGCTTGTGTGCATGCACCTGTGAGGTGGAAATGCCACTGCATATGCAGTGGCGTAGGCAGAAATTTTTTTCGGGTTGAGGGGGGGGGGGGGGGGGGCACGCCTTCCGACGTGGGGTCCAGCAGGTAAGTGTGGCCGAGTGTCACGTTGTGCTCTGTGTACAATGGCAGAAAAAAATTTCGGGGGGAGGGGTGCACGGGCCCGGTGTGCCCGCCCCGGGCTACGCCCTGTGCCAGACTGTAGTGAATGTGATACGTATAGTTTCGAAGGAAAGCGTGAAAATGAGTCCTATCTAGGAACATATTTTTAGAACGATATAACTCTATTCCTCCATGTAAAAAACCCGGAAAACAGCTCGTTCCGACAATCTGACATTCAGGCTCAGCTAAGGTCACGTCAGCTTGGACATAGTATACAACCTTTCAGCCCTGAGCATGCATGCTGAGCAGCTGCGTCAGCCCAACAGAAAATCGCTCACACACTGCCCGCGAGATGGCGCAAAGAATGGGGGAGGCAGGCTGGACGGGTGACTAGATTGGGACCCAGGGGTCCGCAACTCGAGCAGACCAGTCCGCCCATTTCGTATCAATAAAGCTTTAAGGCGAAAGCCTTAGATGGCCCATCAAACGCAAAAATTGACCGGTGTCCCACGTCGCGGCGTCAACACGAGCGATACAAAAAATCATCACGTGATGGCATCACCATACGACGTCATCATAACGTCACAGATAACAAAAATTTGTGACGTCATCCGACGTCACAGTGCCGTCACGTCGTCATCGCGTGACATCATTGCTTGGCCATTGCAATGCCTCCGATCCTGGAGGCATTGCAAAACCACGTTAGCTGCAGAAAGCTTTCGGAGGCGGGTGCGGGAGCTTCAATATATAGATACAGAAGAAAAAGAGGAATATGGCTTTCGCCTTCGAGTCCACTGGGAGGGATGCATAAGGGACCCTGTCAGTTTTCCTCCTCCTCCTTTTCCGCGGTGACCCGTTACAAAGGGTACGGCACCACATCATCATCATCAGTTCGCGCCGACGTTTCTCCAGCGTATCAGCGTGTTGATCACGTGCTTCGTTCCACGCGCGTGTCGTCGCAACGGCGACCAAAGAGCTTCAGCGAAACCCTAGTTGCACTGAAGAAAAAGTGCGCTCACATGAGTGTCCGCAAGCAGCAACAACGTGCGTGAGAGTGAGACATGCTGCAACTCAACACCACAGGCTTGTCGACGGGATCCCGCTGTTCGAGAGCACAAAAAGTCTCGTCCTCGCTAAACCATGCATGATGATGACGATACGTGGACTTTAGTGGCGCAAGGACCGGGTTTGGCCAAAGAGCGCCATGAGAGATAATGGAGAGTTACCAGGCCTAAACCAGGCTGGCTAGCCACCCTAACTAAACCAAGACACGTAAAAAAGTCGCAGGATTTCTTATGAGCATTGGCCTAGGGCGACTCGAAGGCTAAAACTGTCTTCTTAACCGGTTCTGTTCACCCTCCCTCAAAAGCCTTCTGCACCTAACGTGATTGTTTTGCTCTGCCTCCAGAACAGTAGCATAGCCAGAAATTTCTTTCGGGGGGCAGGGCTTCGTTCAACTATACATTATGTATCTCATTTACTCAAATGTAATGCAAGTTTTTTTTCCAGATGTTTGCTACCTAAAGTCGACCCTCGCATTACAATTGACACCAAAACTACTCTTTTTTTCTCCCTGGACGCAATGAAAAGTCACCCCTCGCGTTACAATCGTAGTCGCGTTACAATCGAGTAAATATGGTATGTTTGTATGTGTGCGTGTATATATACACATGCAAAATTAAAATATTTCAAGGGGGGGGGTCAGAATAATATAATCGAACATAAACAATCAATGCATGTCTCCAACAGAGAAAATAAGTGCATGCTCAGGGCTGAAAGGTTGTATACTATGTCCAAACTGGAAATAATAAGTGCTTCACTTAAATGCACTGGCATAACCAGGGGGTAGTGTTCAACCCCTCCCCCCGAAATTTTTCAATTTTGCATATGTATATGTACACACATATACAAACGCACGCACCAGCACACATAAAAGGTGGTTGATTCCCCCCCCCCGCCCCCCGAAATATATTTCTGGCTACGTTCTTGCTTACATGAGTCTACACAGTAAACAGTTTTGTTTCAGCAAATGCTTCACTGCACACAATCCAGTCCAATGTTCGCACACCGCATTTTATTGACAAAACAACAGGTTTCACCACGGGGGTAAAAATATATACAGCTTTGGTACAAGGCAGGCCTGCGCACTCAATGACGCTCACAGCTCGAATGCTAGTCCACGCTAACAAGGCAAAGAAGCAACACTGTTGTTGTAAAAAGACAACACTGTTGTCCAAAAATGAACATAGGAAAAACAGAGAGAAAACAATACATCGATGGCGAAGCCATCACACAAAGGTGAAATGGAAGTACAACTCACTATTGGCAACAAACAAGTGCATTACTACCAAAGCATTTTCACTAGGGTAGGTTAGGTGGCAAGCAGCGAAAAAAATCAATATCCCAACATTAGAGTGTTTTAGTCTGTCCGGTATTCCGCTACTAGTATACGCAAAAGGCTCTGCGTATACTGGAATGCCGAGTTTGAACTGCACATGCTCGCCCGAAAAACATGGCTGCACTGTCGAAAGCAGTTGCCGTCCACCTCGAATCCATCAAGTGGTCATCGTGCACTCTGCAGCTCATTAGCTCCAAACTGATGATTTTATTTGCTTTAGATTCATGTCCTTAAGCTTCGAAAGCAAAGTATTTGTGTCGATTAGGCACTGTTTTCGAGAGCCATACTCAAATAATCAATGCTGTAGGCTTAGAGAGTGGTGATAGGTGTTTCCGGAATCTCGGAGGACATAGATTGTGTTCATTATCCTCCACAGTTGGCGCCACTTGACATGGCGGCAGCTATGGCACAAGCTATCCGGTATTAAGCTACGCCTTTGCAATACCGGACAGACTAAAAAATGATATTACAGCCTAGGGAAGCATGTGCATGTCGTATGGGCACTTCCAATCGCAACAGAGCTCCAATTATGATCGAGGTTGATTGTGATTGGCTCCGTTTCGCATTTTGCACAAATCAGCCGATAAACGCCGATCCCAGCCGGCCTCAACTGCGATTGAAATTGCTTCATGCGACACCTTATTAAATATTAAACAGAGCTGAAATCAATAAAAAAAATGTGATGCCTGATGCCTCTGCTACTACTGAAACGTTGCTTAATGCTCGCTTTTCAGAATGGCTTCACTAGCCTTGCTGTGTTGTTGCTCAATTAGCGTTTTGAGAGGATGGTGCATTTGCGTACCTGAAGAATGCATGCGATTGTGATCAAAGCCAGAAAAAACTTGTTGGCACAAATACACATGCACGCAAACTCTTCATTCCTCATTCCAATGTGGCCGCTAAAAAATAATCTCTAAAGCCTTTTAAATCCTGTGTACTTTCAGGCTTTCAAGGCTTCTTCGTTTGATTGACACCCCATTGAAAGTAACTACGTGACAGTATTCTGCACATCAGCAATAATAAACCCTTAAACAGCGTGGTGGCATTTGTAATTTGTTTCGCAAAGCTTAAAAGGCATTTTCGTCAGAGAAGCCCAGGAGAACACTGAGAAGAAATAAACTTTCGAATACATCACTACGAAAACTGCCACAGCAAGAACAGAGCTTGTAGCCTCATTACATGTCTTCTTTTAGGCCTGAATACTAGATAAAGTTAATACAACAAATGCTGTTGCATGCAACAAATTACCATATTCAGTGAAGTAAAACTAAAACCGGTGGATGCCTTTTATGTGCGAAGGCGCAAATACTTATAATAAATATGATCGCTTATTAAAGGTATTTTTGTGCCAAAAATGCCTCCCGTATAGAGAGGTCTGTTTGCTATAACTGCCAGCTTTTACGTGTGGTTTGCAGAACACCTCAACTTAACAACACCACCAAAAACTAAGGCATGTCAAACACTGCAACCAGCCTGCTGCAAGTTATCAAAGAAATCGGGCGTGCACTCAAACACAAATTTAAACTAAACACATTTCATCGGAAAAGACTTTGCATAAGATGCATTGCCTAGCTGTAAAACAAACATAGCGAAACTCGTATGACAAGTCAAGACTTTAGAAGTCTAATGTCAGTAACCTTCCTGCCTGTTGTACACTAGAGGTCGAGAACGAGGCAGTGTTTTATGTCATTTCATTTCAGTGATTACAAGCACTTAGGACATAAAATTGTAGAAGAGAATGCATTTAGAGGGCCTTGTCAATACAACGCTTTGGCATATTAAGCGCAGCATGACAGCTTACGATTTCTCGTCTCAAAGACTGCTAGAACTAGCATAACTAAGCCTCAACAAAGATAACTATCAGAGAAACATGCGTGGGCAACCAAGAGTCTTAGAATTTATATCTTAAAGGAGCACTGACACAAAAATATTGCATCTTGTTTTTTTCTGTTGCAATAAGTAGCTAACGACCCACTTACCACTGCCGGAAAGATCGTTTGCTCAAGCGAGCGACAGTTAATTATTTGAAGACGGTTTTATAGCGCTTAGTCGCAGTTTCGGTTTCGGAGAGTGCCGAGTGAGGCGGGAACCAGAGTGGGTTTCGTGTAAACATAGCTGGCCACATGAGTTCTCGCCTTCAAAATTTTGTGTCAGTACTCCCTTAACCATTAACACTTCTGCTCTAGAACAGAATAAATATAAAATTCACACACGACTGAAAAGCATGCCTCAATAAATCGATACCATTCACAATGCACATTGGCAGCAATATCTAAGACAGAGTACAACGAGTTGGCTTTGAATTCATCTGGCAACACAAGCCTTCATTGCAAACTGAGAAGCATGCCTGAAGAAATCGGTATCACTCAACACACATGGCCAATAATCGCCTGTGCGTTTTATAAACAATGCAACTCCCATCACAAGTGGCCAAGCAGCCATTCTCTAAAACTGAAACCCTGTTCGCCACCCCCACCATATGGTTTCAGTGTGCCTGAGGGCTTTCAACACAGCAAGGTATGAATTCAGCGTCAATCCCTTTATGTGCAATAAGCGTGTACGCGCCGACTACAAATTTTGATTTGCACATAATACTTGGCTAATGCTCTTGAACGAGAGAACCCGTGAAATGAAACGTAATAAAATTCGCCCATGATTACCACACTCCATAATGCGAAATTTGAGCACAGCTCCCTATGTTTTCAATACGTGATATCTTTGCGGGTGCAGACAATCTGCCTCGCGCGGCACATTGCAAATAGAGTGAAGTTCGGCATGACTGCCTTACTAATTTAGAAATCACGAGCGCCGGCGCATGGGCACGATTCACAGCAGCCGTCACCAACAGAGCTCCAAGACGTCGCACTACTCTGGCGCCGTCTAGTAGTCTCGCGCGGCACTCTGCTGTCCTTGTCATCTTTTCACCATCCTCTCCACGCTCATAATCTCGTGCAAAAATCTGATTTCGTCCTAACCCGTTCACCATCATTTCCGCGCTCATCTTTTGCTGCGTTTGTTCTCCCGGTTACGATGGACGAGGCACACCAACGCTCAACGCAGGTACGGGCACCTAAAATCTGAGCTTTAAAACACTAGGGTGCTGAAATTTTAGGCCTGAACAGGAATGCTCATAGCATAACAAAAAGAACCACCAATAGCTTTGTTACTGTGTACAGTCAAAACATCATTATAAAAAAGTCTCATCTGAGATGAAAAGCATTGTAATATCCAAAAATCTGTTATAACGTATATATTTGTAACACTGTATGAAATACTTCTATTTATCAGTATTTGTTACATGATGATTTGACTGTATGCACCAGAAGGAATAATGAAAGAAAAAAATGATGCAGTTTGCAATTAATAAACAATCAGATCCATGAGAGCTTCATTATTTTTGTACTATATGTAATCGTAACACCAGATGTGTTCAGACGAGAATACAGTGCCAGTGCTATCAATATACTGTTTAGTGTTTTGTTTACGCGGTTTAACGTCCCAAAAAGACTCGTGCTGTGAAAATCACCGTAGTGGAGGGCTTTGGGTAATTTTCAACCACCAGGGTGTTTTAAACGTACGCTGAAGTTGCACAGTACACGGGCCTCTAGCATTTTGCCTCCGTCGAAAAGCGACCAACATTGCCGGGAGCTATCATATATACTGATTTCAGAGAATATGTCAATCTGGGAGATGCTCCTCTGCTCTAAAAAAAACAAAAAAAAGGGTGCATAAAAATAAACTTGCACGAAGGGGAGCATTTACACGCTATTAAAGATGATGTCACTACAACAGCGATACTACCGAGTGTTTAGAGAAAAATACACAGAGCTGGCAGACAAAGTAGTACCAAGTATTTTTCTGGCTAAGGAAGACTCATTTCCCTCATCAATACTGAAACAAGTAAACCAAACACTGACTCTTAAAAAAAAGAGATACTAAACATGCATTATCACTTCATTACTACTCTTCTTAGCGCAAAAGATAATTAGACGATATCGAGATTGATTTTTTTTTCTTTGCTGTGATGCAAAGCTATCTTTTGTAAGCTGCTAACCCAAGCCTTTCAATGAGCAATGCCAGATATCATCAGACCAAATGAGTATACATTTTTTAATGAGTTTCTTGATGGCACTCATTATAGCAAGCCATGACCACTACTTCAATCCTTACATAAAATGATAAATTAATAGATGCCTCAGGTGCATAACAGCAAGAGCTGCTTTTGTGCGAAATGAAGGGTTGCTTGTGGTACAGCGATAATTTTTTTTGAAAAATTTCTGAGCTGAAAAACTGTATCAATGCAGTGGCTTTTGTTAAATCTGCGACTGTTTTCTGCATTCAAGGACGAACGGCACAGCACTGTTACGTCAGCCACGAAAAAGATGTGGTATTTCCGAACTGTGCGTTTTTTTTAAATCTCAGAAGCCGTACGATCAGGCGAGATCACTCAGAAGCACGACGTCATCTGCGATTATTTGCGCTTAATTAATATAAATAAATTAACGAGAGCCTGACCTGTTCTGGTTTACCCAGACTTTTGTGGAAAGCGATGAGACAGTTGCATAAATGGAGGAAGTGCATGCATGCAGCGCGTCACCTAATTAGAAATGCTTAGCAAGAAAAATAAAAGGCAGCAATTTGAACAGCCTATAGTAGGAAGAATATTTAAAATTCTACAAGCAGTCTTTCCCGCAGTTGTGGCATCATGCTGCCTTGAGTTTGGGGTGCAGGAAAAAAAGGATTCTTGCTTGCATTGATTTTATCGACAAAGTCACAGGCAAGATTTAGCACTCTCCCGCATTCCTGATGTGGTTTGACCAGTATCCTTGTTTCTTGTATTTTGTCAAATTGTTGGCAAAAATTTAGACGTCGACTTGGCAAGTATGAGGACATTTTGCGTACCTCATCACTGAATTTCACGAGACAACAACGATTTTCCGACACAAATTAAGGTCAAATATCATATTTACTGCGACATATGGGCACTGTGCTACACTGCCAACATGATTGTGCCAGCAACATCCTCAAACCTCTTTCACGAGGCAACGATCCTTCATCTTCATGACACCATGTTCTGCTCGGGAAAGCTGGCGAGGAGAATTCCAAATATACCCCCCAATTCACAGATTTTGATGCCTCAGAGTGCCGGTTGTGGACAGTTGTAGACAACTTCCACCGTGCCGAGCTTACGGCACTGCCGAGGCTTGCCACGGCCTTTTGTACGTTTCCAGCAGCAAAAAATAGGCACGTAGAGAGAGGGCAGCTGCTTGGGGAAAAAAACATAAATAAAACCAGGCCATGCAAAGAAGAAAAAGTAACAATTTCAAAACCACCCAGAGCGCGGCGGTCACTAAAGTTCCGAGCCGCGTCCGTCAGTCGGGACTGTTCATGTCGTCGTCATCGTCGTCCATCGTCGAGTCGTCGGACGACTCGCAGACACGCCTGTTGTTGTTGCTGTCGTTGAGGCAGGCCAACTCCTGACCCAGCAAGTTCTCCTGGTCCTTAACGAGCTTTTGCGACTGGACGGGCACGAGCCGTGAGGCAGAGGGCAAGGGGCGGGGCATCTTGGTGGGCAGGTCAAATGGGACGCCCCGGCGCCGGTAGAACAGCATGTACGCTGATGCCGTCACCACGCGAGGATCCGACACGTCGACGACACGGCTGTCGTCGAATAGCCTCCAGCCTGTGAAAAAGATGAGGAGAAGAGTGGTGTCTTCGCGAGCGAACTCGTTTGTGAGCACAATTCTCTTTCCCCGAAACCGGACGAAATGTTAGTGACGTTGTAGAAACGAGCCCAAATTCATAAACTCTTAGAAAAATCCGGGATAATAATAGTGATAATATCTGTGGTTTTAAAAGCCAAAACAACAATACGATTATGAGGCATGTCGTAGTGGAGGGCTCTGGTAATTTCAAGTACAGTCGACGTCCAACTTCCCGGACCCTCAAGGGACCGCGAAAACGACCGGAAAATCGGGCAGTCCGGAAAAACGAATGCACGTGAAAACGCACCCTTTTGGTAGGTATTTTTCGCTGACGGAGAGGGTCACGGCCGAAGTACAAGATTCCCATTGCAATTCAGCCAATGCATCGTTTAGGTGGCTCTGAAAAGAGCCGTTTAAAAAAAAAAGATACGACGTGGCCGGCGCTACCTCATAGGTCAGCACTTGGGTGCAAAGAAGTTGCTTATTTTCTTTTGCACAGCGTTCCGCTTGCCCGCGATCATGTCTGCGTCAATTTCAGGCAACGTCATGTTGCCACTGTACACCGATGACAGTGTCATCAGTGCTTGCGTCAACTCCGAGCTCGTTGGCTGTGTAGGAGCTGGCTCTTCGTTCTCGGTGTCGGAGTCGTCGGAATCCTCCGTAACTTGACGAATGCTTTCGTCATCGGTCAACTCCGCACATAGCTCGAGGTCTTTGTCAGCGTCGGCGAAGCCCTCAAAGGTTATCCGAAAGTTATCCAAAGGTTATCCGAAAAGCGCAGCACGAAACAGCTAGGAACTCGGTGGATGCTGAAGGTCGGGAAACGTGATCACTGAAGATAGCGCGCAGCAGCAAACGATGAACCGCAGACACGACCGCAGAGCTGGCAAAACAACACGTGAACGAACACAGTGAGGTTTGGCTTGGCTAAGCTACGGCTGGCAACGGACTGACACATGCGGTTTCGAGGTTACGGCAGCCACGGCGCGGTGCGGCTGGCCACACCTGCGATGCGAGTATGGCGGGTTCGAGGATATGAAAACAACCAAAATGGCGTCGTCGGTGGTGACTTTGGGTCGGCGGTTAGCAGCAAAAAGTCCGGGAAATCGGATGGCGAAGGCTATAAGCGTCCGGAATTTCGGACTTTTTAATACATTGACTCTATGGGGAACTTGACGGTGCCACAGACGAGTCCGGAGAATCAGGCATGTCCGGAATTTCGGGCGTCTGGGAAATCGGACGTCAACTGTATCTGTTGTTCTTCCATACACCGACATCGCACAGTACACGGGCCTCTAGCATTTCCCTCCATCAAAATGCAACTGGCACTGCTGGGATCGAACCCACGACCTTCCAGACAGCAGCCAAGCACCGTAAACATTGACTGTGTACCGGTGTATAGTGTCAACATGTTGCACGAGTCCCCTGGGTGCCGTGACCAAAACAGGTTCGCAAGTGTGGTCAAACGCTGATACAACGAGCACCGATAGAAAGAAATGTTTCATATAGCCAAATAAATGAAATTGCCTCACTGCTAATACAGTGTAAAAAAATACTGAACACTATGAACCTACGACAAATATGGGTTCAATTGTATTGATTACTGGAAGATATTCAGGCTCCCTCAGATGTTTAGCTATATCTTTCCTAAAGTTTAATGTGCTTGGACAATCATTTAAAGTAAAAAATAAAGACAAGACAAGCCAAAACGACATTACTTCTATGAGGTGCAACCTATATCAGAGCCGATAGATCTGAAGGTTGCTTTGCCCCAAGAACGACAAAAAAGTGCACACTGGACACAGACAAAAAGAAAAAGACATACAACATCACCCTTGGGTGATGTTGTATGTGCACTTGTTATGCCTGTGTCTACTTCATGTCTTTTTAATGTGCATTTTATGAAATAGTGCCACAGGTACTCGTTATTTTTTTTCAACCTAACAGAGTTTCACAGACAAACTGTTTCATGCGTTATACACTATAACCTCATTATAACAAAGTCGCATTTGACACGAAAATAACTTCGTTACATCCGAAAATTCGTTATAAACGTGCATTCGTAACACTGTATTTATGACAAGAGTATCTTTCATTTACTTCGCTATAACCAATAATTCGTTATATCCATGTTTGTTATATAGAGGTTTGAGTATGGCTAGGCACAAGTGGCGCGTGAACGTATCGGAACATTCTCAAATGTTGTCGACAATCTTAATCAGATTGCTTGCTCAACGCAAAAAGCCGTGCACACGAACATTCTAGTGCTTATGTGTGCACCAGAGAGTAACCAGGAATGTGCGGTGGTGCACGTGTAAAAGCTGACATGGTTTACTCGCACAGCGGATCTGCGACTAACGATGACTGCGCTCGCCACTGTGTGATACCATGTTCTACAGATAGCAAAACTTCCGCTTCGCTGTCACATGTGGGAGAGTCATGTGACCTAAGCAGAAACGTCAGGTATGTTGTCATTGGTAGAGCGGCACATCACTGTTAACTCTAGTTCTGACAGTACAGTGATACCGGCCGAATAGAACCACGAAGCGGCACGGCGTAAGTTACTGGTCCTCCAGTGACACGGGCCAACCACTGACACTGGCAAAATAGCGATACTTATGCAACGCCAGGCAGAACCTTTCCCTTTGATTCAAATTCTAGTGATGGTATGACATCATGCATGATGTTTCTGCTCAAGTCATGTGACTCTCCCATACGTGACAGTG
This sequence comes from Rhipicephalus sanguineus, assembly GCF_013339695.2. Classification (NCBI taxonomy): domain Eukaryota; kingdom Metazoa; phylum Arthropoda; class Arachnida; order Ixodida; family Ixodidae; genus Rhipicephalus; species Rhipicephalus sanguineus. The sequence goes on from NC_051185.1 coordinate 18,141,111, forward strand.
ACTGGGAATTCTGATACTGCGCTCTTTAGAATACGGAAATGCGTAGCTACAATTTAATCACATGATATGATAGTTCTTTGATTTGCTGAGCACAAGCTTGCCCAACGAAGAGTTCCAATTTTTACCAGTTGGACTGCTGCGTTGTTCACCATCACTCCCACCTGACAATACGAATGTGCCTAGGCTGTCACTCAAATGAATGCTAGTTTTTCTAAACGTACCACAACGAAGAATGGAACGCTACTCTCACCGATCTCGCTCAGGCGTGTGTCGATGGGGTCGATGCAGCGCGCGAATGCGGTGTAGTGGCCGCCCAGCATGCCGCCGTGGTGGTTGGTGACGGCAAAAAGGTCGTATATGGGAGGGTGTCCGTCGCTGTTCCCAGGGCCGCAGTAGTAAGGGCTCATGTCAAGGCCACTGACAAGACAGAAAAAGAAAAAAAGAAAAGAAGAAGAGGCGAGGTTAGCGGTGCGAGAAAACACGAAACACTTCACGCCACTCAAATGTCTGAATGTGCTGGCTTCTGAATAATTCTGAGACAGGTAATACTCTAAATGGTTATAATGACGTAACAATGACGTTACAATTATTTAAAATGACGTCGCACTACTACGTAACAATAACTGTTATAACATATAGTTTTATGAATTTTCTGTTACGTTTCGAGCTGCATGTCTGGTATTTGTAATGCTCATGGTAGTATTATATAGTAGTGTCCGAGTTATATTTCTAGTTTTTTCTTCTTTTCGTTGTCTGTAGTGCTCACACTAGTATAGTTTGACTACCCCATGATACTGAATGTGCTGTATGCACATGCATGTATAATTTGTCTCCTTGCTGATTGCGCCTTGTACAGAGGGCCCGAATCTTCATCAAGTAACAATTACCACTTTTCATTCTGGCCATCCTCCATTCTTGTGAAAATAAAAATTTATGAAAGTTTACGAAAAAAACTAGTTATCGATAGAGCTATCGATGGTTCCTTTTACCATCGATAGTTCGATAATGACTGAACTATCAATGACCCCCTCAGAGAGCAATGTACTTCATTTCAACTGATTAGGAACTATGTAAGACCTTGTAAATGCCACCAATATCTATGATGTCACCGTATTTAGTGTGGGGATTTCAAGATGATGTCACCACCAGTATCTTCTTTCTGAGCATTTTCTTGCTTACCAAGCGTCTTCTCGCGGCAAGTGTGGTGATTTTGGAATTGTGGAAGACTAATTTACTCGTAACAGAAAAATCATTTTTCTCATTAGTGCCCCTTTAAAGCTGTTTTTCATATTATTTTGTGCCCACCGTCGACACCGGGTCTCGAACAGGCGCACTCACTAGACGGGGAAGTCGACCATCTTGTCGATCTTGTCGCGGAAGATGGAGCGGGTGAAGGAGAAGCGCTTGAGCTGGATGACGAGCACGACGGGCAGCCGCCACAGCGAGAACTCCTTGGTGGCCTGGCGGTGCTCGCGGCAGCCCGGGCAGTACCAGGCCTCCTGCGGGTCCAACACCTCGGGCTCCGTGAACAGCCGCAGGCACTGGTCCAGCGTGATGCCGTCCTCCTCTGCAAGGATGCGAACACGGCAGCAGGCGTCACTCGTCATCCATCATCATCATCATCTTGACTACGCCCACTGCAGGGCAAAGGCCTCTCCCACGTTATCTCATCATCCATGACGAGTGCTTAAAAGTCTCCCTTTGTCCAAGGGAGGGCCCAACAAGTCTCGAGGGGGAGGGGAGGTGGGGTGCAGCCCACATGAACTGTATGTGCAGTCGTCAGCAAGCTTAACTCTAACGCTCTGCAGCGTGTCCTGAAACGGTTTGATTGACGCCTGCACCACATAGCTTTGGGTTCTGTTGTCGAAATGTTACCAATTCATGCCGACATACTATCCAAGCATACCGAGGTATTATCTCGGCAACAGCACTCAGCGGTTCGCAGCTGGCATCAGTCAAACCAGTCCAGGCCAAGCTGCGGAGCGTTCGAGTTAAGCTTGCTGACAACTGTACATACATGTACACGTATGTATGTATGCACATACGTACATACATTCACGTACAAACACACATACATACATACAAGAGAGGGCCGGGCTATTTTTTAGGGGTGTGCGAATATTCGAAATTTCGAATATTTTTCGAATAGTGTTTGCTATTCGATTCGATTCGCACTGAAATTTTACTATTCGAACTATTCAAACCTACCAAAAACAAATGCAGTCAACGTCCGGTTGAAAGCGACCCCTTCAGATTTTCAATATGCTTCACCTCATTACATTCTCGTATTGCGGCAAAGCTGCCTTTCAAGCTCCGTTACGGTCGAACTTAGCGAAGAGACAAAGTCCAATTGGAAATGGTCCCTAGATTTTCAATATGCTTCACCTCATCACACCCCCGTATTGCGGCAAAGCTGCCTTTCAAGCTCTGTTACGGTCGAACTTAGGCAAGAGACAGTCAACGTCTGATTGAAAGTGGTCCCTAGATTTTTAATATGCTTCACCTCCTCACACCCCCGTATTGCGGCAAAGCTGCCTTTCAAGGTCCGTTACGGTCGAACTTGGCCAAGAGACAGTCAACGTCCGTTTGGAAGTGGTCCCTAAATTTTCAATATGCTTCACCTCACCACACCCCCGTATTGAGGCAAAGCTGCCTTTCAAGCTCCGCTACGGTCGCAAATGTATTAACTAAAGAAAACGCTGGTTCCAATATGGAGATGAAAGATGTGGCACAGTTGGGGGCTCATTTAATGCTGTTTTGGACCTGAAATTTGGGCAGGAAGTCCGAAAAATCGGACGCCGAAGCTTTTTAGCATCCAAAATTTCAAATGTTCTTATATATCGACGTCTCCGAGGCAGATTTGGAACTCCAGACTTGGGAGCACACCCTTGTCCACCACATCAGTTGGCCTTCCACAGCAGTTGAAAGAGGAGGAGAGGCTGAGGAAACGGCATCTCTGCCTATCACGTGTAAAGTGTTGTCGGCAGCACTTTGGTTGCACCAAATCATGTACATAAATACAATTCGGCCTCTACATTGCCTCACTCTTGATAAGAAAGACAACTATGAAATATGACCCCACCAGCGCTTCATCAACCTAGCGAAAAGAAACACGTTCATGTTGCTATCTCACAAGAATTACTTAGGGATTCTCTGCAACTTTTTCTGTAATTTCACTTCGAATTATTCGAAAAATGTTTGAGAAATATTCGAAAATTATTCGAAATTATTCGATTCGATTTGCACTCAATCTTTATTATTCGAATTCGCTTCGCACCCAAAATTTTGCTATTCGCACAGCTCTACTATTTTGCTATCCAGTTACCATGCTATCCCTGCATTCTGCAATTCATGCAGAATTTTGTTCATGAATTTTGTTATATAGCTATAGCTAGCACTCATAACACTAACATGCAACTGAGACTCGCACTAACAGAACACAGGTTCCCTTGTCTTAAATTAAATTAAAACAACAAGAGAGATAACGTAGGAAAAAGAATGCAAGCTCACCATAAATCGACATGTTGCGGTCGTCGTCGGACATTGCATACTCCTGCAAAAAGGCAAAGGCTAGAATGAACACTGTAAAATCTAAAGGACATCACTTGCTGATGCATTCTACAACTGACAAGAATGACAGACTTGCAATAGAAGCAGGATGGAAGTGACATCATCCACAGATGGTTTTTGAGCCCCAGGTCTCCCAGTTGATCGCTTACCACTTCTTTGGACTCGACGAGCACGTAGTTCCCTTGACGCTGGTCGTTCTTCCAGTCCATCGCCAAACGAATCACTCCACTGAAGTCCAGAGGCTCATTCCCTAATCGGACAACAGGAAAAAAGAAAAAGCGTACACACATTCAGTCAGACCACTCACTCGCTTCCTTGCGATGCTCACCTTCATCTTCGAGGATGAAGTCCGTCTTACAGTCCGTGTTCTCAGAGCTCACGCTGGTGACGGTGAACATGGCTCCACTGCTGTCTCCGGCACCCTGGCTCACAGAGTCGGCCTGGGTGGTTCAAGTTAACGGCTACTCACAGAACAGCTCTGGTAACACAACTAATCTATCTCTGCGCATTTGCAAATGCCAAAATACCCCCCAAGATCCCTCCAAGTATCAAACAGAAAAGAGCTAGTACAGTAGAACCTCGATGATACGATCGAATTTCAGGATGATACAAATTTTTCTGCGGTCCCAGCAGAGACCCGTTACCCTACAATGTGGTGGAGTGCAGTTCTTGTGAACCAATTTTCATCCTGCAACGTTTCATACGAATGTACGCTGCCGGCACGGCTGCGGAAGTAACTGAAATCACACGCAGGTGTGAGGAACTGTGCCATGTTTGGTTTCACCACAGTACACTGGTGTAATGCGGGAATGCGTACCAAGATTGGGAAGGGGCAATGAGCTGATACGGGGCAGAGCGCATTTTCTCTCTTAATTACACGTATGTGCACATGGCGTTTCATTGTGAACGAGTAAGATCACTGACATCTAAATACTCACAGTCGTTCAGAGCAGTCTATGACGTTGCTGCGCCCCTGAGGAACGATAAATGACAATGCGAGCCAGTTTTCTTTTGTTGCACAGTAGGCATACATTAGCATACTAATTTGGCACGCTGGTTTTACGTCTTTCGGTGATACGAATTTTGGCTCATACGAAAATTTTGCGTTACCCCGCGAGATTCGAATAATTCAGATTCTACTTAGCTTCTTATCGCAAGTCACAAGTAAACTACAGTAAAAGCTAAAAAACTCGGATTTCATGAGACTGAAAAAAAAAGTGTCCGAAATAACAGGATGTCGAATTATCGAGAGCATCAAGAAAACGAAGGCCTACAGCATCAACAAACTTTCATTGACCGCACAAATCCACAAATCGTGTGCTTGTTTCGCATAAAACCAGTGCTCAAGCAGCAGCCTTCAACTCACCACTTGCTTCACAACACAGCTGCCATGCACAACCCACGCCTACATCCAAGGCGCGCTTTTTACCATTATTTTTTTGCCGCCACAACAAAGACCAAGTAACAAGACAGAGTTTGTAGCTAAAGTCGGCGACTGCGAAATTGCGATGCTATAAAACTAGCCATGCAAAGCCTGCAACACTAGATCCAAAAGGCAGCGTGCAAGCATAACCCACAAATCTCGTCGTGACATTCGGTGCATGCGCAATCAGGGCTTGGGCTATTTATGCACAAAACTATTAGTGTATAATGTGCTGCAGACCATCGCTGGCTCTCCGCAAATTTTCACCAAAACTCAAAGGTGTTCACCGGGTTTTCCATTTAAAGGGAGCCAAGTTTCAAACCCCTCTCCACCTGCAATTGATAGAGTCTGAAAGAAAATAAGCTTTGCAACAGATGCAAAAATTAAAATGAAGGGATCACGTGCTACTGACAATAGCCTGCCTTTGGACCCCGGCGTACCGTGGGTGAAGGTGTGAAGTAAACAGTTCTTGGAATGCAACGCCACTGATCATCGGCTGCCATTACTGTGAAGAACCTGCGTGGCCATAACCCTACACTTTTAAAGGGACACTAAAGAGCAAAACAATTTTTCTCATATTAATAAAGTACTCTTTCACGATACCAAAAACACTATGCTTGCAGCGAGAAGACGCTTAGTAAGCGAGAAAACGCACTAAAACAAAATGTGGGTGGCGACGCCACCTTGAAGTTTTCGCACCACTTGCCGTGACGTCACACGTTTTGATGGCGCCTACTAGGGACTACGTAGTTCCTAATCGGTAAAAATGAAGTACATTGTCCTTTGAGGGGGCCATAGACTTAAAATACCAAGTTTGGGGTAACTTTGTTGAGTCGATGGCACCAAAATACGATAAATACACTTTGAAATTCGTGACGTCACGCGGGGAGTCTTCGGTGCAAAATTTAAAAATGAAACCTTGAACTTGATTTTCTCCTCTATTAATAAACCTACGATGGCAAAATTAACGACATTAGAGTTCTCAGAGCACAATTTATCGATATAAACCGATTCACTGTTTCTCTTTAGTGTCCCTTTAACAAAGATAGGACAGGCCTGACTAAGTAAAGGTATGGGGCAAATTGGCACCCCCCTTAGATGAGTAGGTGGGGGGGAGGGGGGCACCACACCTGCTCCTCCTGTGCACACACCTGTGCTAATATATTCACGTCCCTAACAACACGTTTTTGGATGTACAAAGGACAGAAAATTAAGGCGAGCACTCACATGAATCTCAACCTCCTGGTTAACGTCAGCCACCTCGTTGGCACAGGCAGCCGTGGCTGCTTCCAGCGTGCGCTTGGTGGACTCTACAGGTGGTTGGAAGACATTTACAGAATGCCTGAACAAAAAAAAGGAGAGAAAAAAGTAGAAGTGATCAACACAGGCCACACAGAGCAGCAGAAATGCACTAGGCAAGGACAATACGCATGGTATGACACATGACCGAGAAACTTTAATTCAGGTGTCCTTGCCTTATCGGGAAATTGGGGGTGGCACCTTTGGTAGGGTGAATGGGTTATTTACAAACCTTTTGCGACACGGCGTATACAGAGTCATCCATATGTAAGGTTAACACCTCATTAGCATTCAAGACCTTATAGAAGCTGATGTTTAATACATTATTTAGAAAATTATTGTTGTCTTTATCGGCAACATGATTAGACACCATATAACGGACATTTCCCTCGTGAAGTAGAATAAACGTTCTAGTTTTACAGGCCTGAATACTAATAAGGTGGTCATTTTAGATGTGGTCAACCTGGTACATTTGTACACGCAACTTTTTGCCGTTTCTGTGCACTAGCGGCAACCAAGAGACAACGAATACCGAGCTAATGGTAAAGTAAACATTCTTGTTATCTAAAGTTCTTGTATATTACTTCGGGGTGATATATCGTGCTACACATAATCACTTCGGTGAACGCAGTACCGTGTTTAATGAGAAGCTCGACGTGAGACATTTTGGCAGGAATTTTGAAATATTTTTTAATATTTTTTGGGAATGCTTGCCGTCAGTAGTTAACTACTGAATGTAATTAGAGTGGTTAATGAAATTCTTTTTACGAAGACATGTGGCATGACTAAATTCTACAGTAATTAGATAATTATGTTGCAATTGCAATTAACTGCTCTAAGATAAGCTATGGTTTATTCAAACATTTCCACTCGCTTCAAATTGAGCCTCCAGAACTTTGGCATCAAATTGCACTCATTTCCCACATTTATAGACGGCCGATCATAATGTGTGTCGCAAAAGCTAATACAGTAAAACCTCGTTATAACGAAGTTGAAGGGGGAGTCGTAATTACTTCGTTATAACCATTAGTTCGTTATAGCCAATATCCATTTCTACCGACAATTAGCACGCAAGAGAGGATGTACTGACCACCACATACCACAGCAGCCCGCCACGCAAACGAAAAACGGCCGTCGCACGGAGAAAAACTAGCAAAAGCAAAAAAAAAAAGAAAGAACAGCAAAGAACTGCTACTTTATTCACGCAAAACTCGGCACACCAGCTGGCGGCTCACTTAGCAGAAAAATAGTCCTTAATAGACTTCTGCCGTGTCTTCCTCAGACGGATGATGGCTTTTTCGGCCGCTGCCGCTATGTCGAGTCCGTCCTCGCCGTCATCGTGAGCGCCGAAGAAGCGGTGCAGCAGGTCTGCCGCATCCAGCGCTTGCGCGGACGTCGGAACATCGGGTTCGCCAACTCCGGGCTGTCGTCGACACATTCACTGTCGTCATTCACCACCCCTGTCACCGCGCGCACAATTTCAGCCTCTGTCAGCTCTTCGGTTGTCACCGCGTCAGCATCGGCACTGACGTACGTGCAGAAGGTGTCGCAGTCGGGCACAACTCCGGCGTCAAGGAGAGCGTCCCACGACGCCAGGTCTTGGTCACCCACGGCACCCTCATTGGCGGCAGCGCCGATATCTTCGCTGTCACTGCCGCTGTTGACGCCAAATGAGGCATGCCGGAAGCAGTTGGCGATCGTGCTTGCTGTTACAGACATCCAAGCAGCCTGTAGCATCTCGATCGCCATGTAGAGGTCGATTGTAGTCTCGCGCTTCATGCTCACATTGAGTAGAATTCGGTCGATTACACGCTTGCAGTACCGTGCTCAACGCTACGCCGAAATCTTGGGCAACTTTTTTCTTCTTGACGCCGGACTCAGCGGCTTTCTGCTCGACATAGCCGCCTTCTGCTCGATTGTAATCGTTTTGCGCTTTCGTTTGCCGTTGTCGTCATCCATCTCCTGTCTAGCGGCGGGAACCGAGAGAGACGCTGTTCTGATGCACACGCAGCGAACAACAAGCAACAAGGCCCGCGCCCGCGGTCACCGCGTCGCCGTCCACGCGGTCCATGGTCCACGCGCGCAACAGGAGAGCGGGCGGGTCCACGAGTTTCGCGGGAGAGGGGAGGTCGGGTGACGTGCGCGGGTGGGTCCACGAGTTTCAGTGGAAGGGGAGGCAGGCAGACGCGAACCCTCGCGCGTGTTGGCAGGCGGCTCCTCGGGAGCGCGAGGCGCGAGTTTTGAATTACCGCATCCGTGATGGGACGTAAACCGTCGCGCGCTATAAGACATTGACTTGCTGGCTACCAAAATGGTCAGTAAATGCTCGGTGGGGAAAAAAAAGGTTCGTTATATCCATTGCGAGGAAATTTTAGCTTCGTTAAAACGAGGTTTTAAATACATGGGTGTCTATGGGAATTTCAAGGGGAATTACGATTGCTTCGTTATATCCATTAGTTCGTTATATCCCGCTTCGTTATAACGAGCTTCTACTGTACGAGAGAAATTGATTTTTTCTTTAGTTCTTCAAAATTCATCTGTAACACTGCTGCATTTTGCTGTTAATTAGTATTTTCTCACGTATAACCCGCACAAAAGATTTTAAAATTTGGAGTTAAAGTCAAAACAAAAACACAAATTCTAGCCTGCAAGCAAAGCTTTCTTCACGGTAGTGCTTCACAGCTATGCAAGGAAGCTAGCTTCGTCGCAATGCAAGGAGATCGTTTTTAGAAAAATTTCCTCAAATTCTTGTTGAGGGTGTGAGTTATATGCGAGAAAATACGTATCTCGTTCGCTAACACGCAGCTCGCGCAATCGAGCCGGAAACACTCGGGATGATTCAATTTAAAACGTACCTTGAATGGGCCTCCATGAGTCGGCAGAGGTTCTGGTACGTCGCCTGGGACGCCGGCATGCTGACCACGAAGGGCAGGCCCACCAGCTCGGGGCAGAATTTGCAGGCGCTCTTGTGCTGCTGCCAGTGGTTGGTCTGGCACACCCTGCACGTGTGAAGATTGAAGACATTTAGGTGAACTTCTAAATACGCACCTGAGACGATGTTCAGCAGGACAAACTACATGTAATGTCTCCCTATATCTTCCTTAGCTTCGTTGTCTGTTGGTGTCATTCGATTGTGTCCCAAATCTTTCACTGAAGTCCATTATAACACCTCGAGGGGCTAGTTGGTTTAGTTAGTTCTTGTAAATGATTGTTAACTGCACAAAACTAGGAAAAGGGGCAACAAAAAAAAAAGACGCGAAAAAGACCAAATCTGACAAATGTTTGTCAAAACGGTCAACGGCAAGAAAACCCTGGATTACCTCGCAAGCCTAGGTTTGGATAGTCTAGATAAGAACGGCCTTTGTGAGAAGTTTTAAAGGGCCAGTAAAGGGCCTTCAATGGGGAGAAGTTCTCGGTCCTTTTACGTATAACGAGCACATAGAGAAACAAACTTCAGTCTTCGACTTCAAAGTTGACGACTTCTCGCCCTTTTCCTCACCGATTACAGTAGCCGACGCGGAAGCACCGTGTGCAACGCTTGAGTTTGTCCTGTTCGGCCACGCACTCCTTGCCGCACGATGAGCAGGTGTTCGCCAGGGGAGGCATCAGCGCCCTCTGCATTGAAAAGACAAAGGCTTCATAGCATCCTTTCCAATCTGCTAAAGCACAAAGATATCCAGCACGTAATGGTGACACATACTTCAAGGTAAACTATCAGCAAGGGTTTCTTAAAGCTTTCAAATTAATGCCACCCATGTCACCTGCCTTTATTACTATCATCTTTTTTCCATCACCAATTCTGGGTTGTGCTACTTAATGAAAATGCCGTGCAACGCCAACTCACCCATGACTGGGTAAGTTGGTGTTGAAAAAACTCGAAGTGCTTTTTAATTATCCTACGACAAGACACTAGTCATGAGTGGGTATTAAATAGGTTGTGATCCTCAAGACATCATGAAATCAGGTGCTGCGCAAAGTAAACACGGACAAGGAAGTGAACGAGGACGAGCGCAGTCCTCGAGGACTGCGCCCGTCCTCGTTCACTTCCTTGTCCGTGTTTACTTTGCGCAGCACCTTGTTTCATGATATACGACCGACTCGCCCAGCAACATGCATCCTCAAGACACTTTGCTTTTATTTTTTAATGCTTAAAGTACTCTACTGGCTCCAGTGTTGAAGTAGTGCATGAGGGAAGCTTACAGTGTGAAAGTACACAGAATGATCGAAAGCATACAATAATAACAAAGCAGCGCAATGAACATGAATCAAAACATAATACTAGTACATAACAGTATGACCAAAAGCCGGAAAAACAGAGCTAGGACTGGTGATTATTGCTTGGTTAATAAGGTGCAATGCCAAAAAGCGAATCTGGAACTAGGATATACACCAAATCACCAGATTAGCTAAATGCCCGATTAACCCTGCTAAGCTCCAAAAGAATCTGGGTTATATTTATTTTCGCTCCCTCTTATTATCTGCCCGCCTTTTCATTATCATCTTGTTTGCTCCAGTAATTTTGAGTTGGATTAATTAATGAAAACGCTGTGCAACGCTAATTCACCCTAACCGAATAAGTTGGCATTAAGAAACTCAAAGGCTTTTAATTATCCTAAGCCAGGACACTAGTTTCTAGACCTCCTGTAGCTCTTTAATGTGCAACTAAATCTAAATGCAGCTGCAACTTTGCTTTTTTCTCACGTAAGAATGCATGAAAATATAAAAGCAAATCTCTACGACATGGAAAGCCTCACTGCCCTTAACAAAAAACAAAAAATGATTAGATCTTACCTGCACAACAGCCACCTCCACCACCCTCTCCCGCGCAACATCCCTGTCAAGGACTTCAAACCTGGTACAGAGGAGCAACGAAAGAACACTCTAAAGGCAAGCCAAGAACTATCCATAGTATTTCGTGCATTCTGAAGCACATTAGAATTGAGGAATGGCACATATTTTACAAAAATAAAAGAAAATGGAGCCCTTCCTCTATCGGGAAAATGGGGGCAAGTGAAGCTTGGTGTGCATAGGCCTGACCTACTATTTTTCTTTCTTTCTTTCTTACTATCGCATTGTGCAATACTCCCTCCTAACTGTTTCTTTTCTCCATGCTGGGAATTCCACCTTAACCCAGGTGTTTAGCAGTCCAACTTTTCTATTGCTACAGGCAACAACAGTCATGCATGCAACAATGAGAGGCAACAATGAAATGACGAGTGACCTAGATAAAAGATCAGATTGCCATATCAGAAAATGCTGATCGCTGACAAGCCCACAACACAGAGAGCATCAATTATTGAAAAACATTGCACACAAATACATCGCATGTGACCGGCACACCTTCTAGAGCCTTATTTGAATACAACTGCATTTCTGTGCACTCATAGGCAACAGGCTTTTTTTGCAAAATATGCTGCTGCTGTAACTCATAGAAGCTCATAGAATTTGGCCTCCTTGCAAAGCTTGCTTACAGGAAAGTGTTCTACGCTTTAGTTACATCTCGGCCTGCGTCAATCACTTACCGCAAGCGCTCACTCCAACGCACATTCAAATCGCACGCATAAAGCCGCAGCTTTTGTGACACGTAACCACACAACCAGCACTTGTTTAAATTCAGGAAGGAAACCTCAAAAGTTGGCATCTATAGATGGTCACAACTGCAGGAGGCACCGGACAACAGAAAAGGGTGCCTCAGTTCACACTGCATGCCATCTAAAGGCCCTTATTTTAAAAGAGCTTTTGACAATTACTAACTGCGCAGCATCGCTAACTTCAATTTAGATGACTCTCGGTAAATGAAAACTGTTGCTTAAATGGAACAGCTGCCCCTAATATTATTGGCTTCTTACTTGAATTCTGCAACCTCCATTCATCTCTCCGTAAGCAGACCTCCCGCTAAACGGAACACATTTTCCTGGCCCCTTCAGGTTGTGTTTAACGAGTCTACCGTACTACTGGTTTACAACCAATCGAGCCAGAGTGACATTTTCATTAAGCTACATGTAGAAAGCAAAATAACAGTTTTTCTCAATATTCACTGCCCTTATATGACAGTCGAAAACTGAGATCAACGTGTGCAACACTTAGTTTATGAAGAAGTTTTTCGGCATCTTGGGGACTTTTCTTTTTCCTTCTTTTATGAGCACGAGCGAGACAGCAACAGAAACAACCGGACACTTACGCAAAGATCTGGTCCTTCGGAGTCACTCCAACGAGGCTTTCTTCTCTGCCGTACACCTTGTAAATTCTTCGGTTGTAAACTTCCAGCAAGCGCAGCTGAAACCGCCATGTGAAATAAAAACCACCATGTCAGGTTGCAATCGCACGTAACTAATTTGTGCTTGCAATAAAGCAAAAATTTAAATATTCCATCTTTACGTCTAGGTTCTGGCCTGCAGCTAATTTTATGCCTTTCTTGGGTATTCATGTACGTGACCTAAATGTAGCCACGTAAATGCTAGCCAGCATGACTCATGATTACAGCGACAGATGCCCTTACCCTATTAACATTTTTACACTTCAATTAAGAACCAACTATTTTCTCCTAGCAATTCAAAAACCTGGAAGCGAACCTAATCCTAGACTTAGGTGTCTGATAGTGGCAATCGCACGTTGGTGTTCATGTGCCCTGGCACATTCCTTGGGCTAAGTTTGTGCTTCGCACACTGCCGAAGCAGATCACAGAGGCCACATGGAAAGAAGAGCATAGTTGAGATGAGCTCCACCAGGTGCCGCAACACTCAAAACTGCTCACAAGAAAAAAATCAGCTTTTTCAATGAACACATTTAATTAATTTTCATTAATTAACCTGACAGTCAATTATTTGGCCCTTATCTTAAGTAAACTTATCCTCCGATATCATATGCATCCAATATAAGTCTCAACTTGAACTAGAATTATCAATTTCGTACCAGTTTCACTTTCTAAATCAAATTGTTCGAATATTTGGAAAATCGGAAGTGCTCAACCGGATGTGCTTAGAAAAGACAATGATAGTGTAACTCATTGCTTGTGCCACTAATAAAAATGCACTAACAATCAACACAAGAGCAACGCTGGCCAATGGTGCACCTACTATGTACAATTACACTCAGACCGCAATATAATGAACACGGATACACTCAAACCTCATTATAACAAAGCCGCATCTGCCACGAAAATAACTTCGTTATATCCGAAAATTCGTTATAAACGTTTATTTGTAACACTGTAGCTATTACAAGACTATTCTTCATTTACTTCGTTATAACCGATAATTCGTTATATCCGTGTTCGTTATAACGAGGTTTGAGTGTATAACGAATTATCGCTTATAACGAAGTAAATGAATAACAGCCTTGGTAATATACAGTGGTCCGAATATACGCTTATAACGAATTTTCGGATATAGCGAAGTTATTTCCATGTCAAATGCGACTTTGTTATAATGAGGTTAAAGTCTACCCCCACTGACAGAAAGGGAGCACATGTTGTCTACAGCATTTTGCTGGCTAGAGTACCATCATGGACAAAAGAAAGATGAACACGAAAAAGAAACACCTTTTGCAAATATTAACTCAAGACAACAAGCTTGCACTGCTGTTCATCCAGTGCCCAACGATGGCATGGGCCCCGCACTAAGCATGCGAGATGAAATCATGCCTACATCGCACGAAACGGCAGAAACGAAAAAATGCATTCACGTTAGCCATTTTTACTTGTTAGAAACAGCACAGAATAAACTAAAGCTAAAGGAAAGAAGACAGACAGAGTGCTGACATTTTATGGAATCACACAAATATACATATAGACAGTAAACCACAGTGGGGACAGAGTTTTCGTTACAACAATGCAAAGCATGATGTGATAACTTAACTGAATGGCATGCCTCTATAGTCTGTGAACACCTAAGAATAAGAAGTAAAATGTACCACTGTCCATGCACACCCAATCGCAGCCGCTCTTTCCTATGGCGTAAAGGTTAAGAGGAACCAATCGAAAATGCAACATCGAGTCGTTTGTTGAGACGAGAGGCGAGGCAACGCTGCACAGGCAATCGCCATCCGGTTTTTCTTGCCATGTTTGTTTCTTCCAAAAGCAGGTCTCTAGTACCGTTATTATCACATACCTCAGCGTCACTCTCGCCAGTTGTCATTCGATACAGTAGAAGCGTGTGATTGTGCCGCTTTTGAACCATACCGAAGCAGCAGGCGCTCGGAGTGTTTAAGGGGAGATGCGGGTCGAAAAACGCGAGTTTTCTAAAAAATTATCGATTTTTTGTTTTCACCTGTTTTGTTAAGATTAGTACCTCTACTGTTCTGAAAAAAAAGATCAATGCCGAGACTCAACTGGAAACGCTTTAAAATTGCGTCTAAAGAGCACAAGGTGGCTGTCAAAAGGCCGAAAGTGTGTCATCTTCGAGCACCTTGCCGCCGATAATGCGCCGCCGCTCGCCATTGTCGACCGCATGAGGCAAAGAGCCGAGCCTCACTGTTCAAATAACGACGGTTTCCCGCGCTGCTGCAGCGCAAGAAATAATAGAGACGCACGTTTTTGCCGCCTTTTTCGAGCGCGGCGACTGGCTTTAAATCACGTGGTACGGATCGGGAGCCGCCATTGGCCGCTGCGCGCCTGTGTGTGCTGTGAAGCCTACTTGCAGGATCCGTGTCTCGTTGAGCAGCGCAGCTGAACAACGCTTTTCTCGAGTGCTTATTCGTTATGGATGAAGAAAGCCGTAGGAAGCGCGGTCACCGGCCTGTTAAGTTTCACGCGGCGCACAAATTTCGAGGACGCCGGCGCAAATCGAAGCCGAACACTCAAACCACGAAAAGAGCGTCTACTGCCGCAAGGCATAGTGGCAGTGACGCCGATGCGTCCGACGAGTTTGCCGCGGCATTCGAATGTGTGAGTGCCTCCCAGAAAAAGATCGGACTCTTCGAAGACGAAGAAAAATCACAGGACGACGAGTCTTCGTTGATTGCTGATATGACAGCACTGAACATGTTGGTTTAATCGAGGGCACTCCAGTTTTGAACGTGTTCTGGAAAAGCTTGGCGTGCTCCCGCCTCATGATCTGGTTGCTCTTGGCTCATCACGGGACAGCACACGCCAGAAAAAAATGTCTCAAAAACTAACAGGAGAAGCAAGGGCTCGTCGCCATGCGCTGAAGAAAAAATCTCTTGTCGAGCAGTCAGCTCGAAAGAGCTGTGAGGGCCAAACCTATGGTGCTGGCGCATTTTAATGGCAGTGGCCACTACAAGGAGGATTGCTCTTTCTTGTGTACAAATTTAGTCACATTCAATGACATCTTTGATAAATAAACATGCAATTTTGACTTTAAAACTCGTTTTTCTCAAAACGCAAATTTTGCCATTTTTGTCAATGTGCCCCTCCTTTTTCGGGTACTTCTGGTGCTCAGATCTGCATGAAATTTTTCCCAAATTTTTTCCAAAGTACGTTAAATGCAATTATCTTGTTTAAGTTTCAATATTCTTATTATATAATAAAAAAAAGTTATGTAAGCTTTTACTAGGGTAGGAGAAATATGAACTTCCCACGTTAAAATTTTTCACGTCTAGTACATATTTTGTGTGGACTTCCTAATTAGTTATTTGCATTCCACACTTTATTTGAAACATTATGAACTATCAATTGTAAAAAATTATTGAAGTTTAGGTCTGAAAAGAGGGGGGGCAAAAGGCTTAAGTTTTTCACTTTGTCATGTTGCAGAACTAAAAGTATGCAACTTGCAAGAAAACTAATTATATATTTGAAATCAGCATAAAAAGTTCTATAAGCAGCTAAAGTTTCATTGCTCTAGGGTGAATATTAAAGAAAAAGTGTCTTCGAGTAGCATCTCCCCTTAACGCGTACCATTGTTAGGCAACGGCAAGTTGCAACGTGGCACATGTTTCTTGCATCGCTCGGGTACACCATGAATATTGCCCGAGGAAGATCACTTTTTTGTGTACTACTTGCTTTGCAGCGTGGAGGCATGCAAAAAAAGCGCAGTGTGGACTTGTGAGCGGAGCTTATATTTATTGCTGGGTTGCAACTAACGATAGATAGGCTATCTCTTGCCTGTAGCACAGCACTGCATTTATCTCCCTTTCTTCGTGTCTAGTCTGTCGTGCAATCATTCTCCTGAAGAAAATGGATTATCAACCAGCTCGGGAGACCATCCTTTCAAACCGATAGACTTGATTAGTTCTTCCTACAACTGTTTACGACTACCATTACTAAGCGTGGAAGCACGCCCATAGACCTACATTCTTTGGAGACACCTTGGTCTTCTTGAAGATTTCCTCCTTGAGATCCTGGATCCTGGCATCGTGGCTGAGCCTGACCCTGAGCTGTAAGGTAAAGAATAAACGGTTTAGGCCTGTCCAAGCAAGGCAGGTGTAATCTACGGACTACGCAGAACGAGATACCAACCTTGACTGGAACAGACTGCGGGTCTAGTGCGAAAAAGTGCACCGCGAAAACGCGCTGTCTCTTGGGCAGCGGCACTGTCAGGTACAGGAAAGGGTCGAAGCTGATAGAGACCTGCAAAACGATGGGACACACAAGAAATTACTGAAAATGCGCGAGGCACTATCAATGTTCCTGTAAAGAACGATTGTTTGTCGAACATTTGTAATCGCAGACTCATGATTCGCAGTAGTTTCCTAAAGATATTTAGGTGTGCCCCAAACTGCATTCATTCTAACCAAATTTAATGTTATAAAATACCTAGGTTAAAGGGGGGAATGAAATACAGCATGGAATTTAGGAGTAAAGCAGGTGACAGTACTGAAGTCATTGTGTTTAATTTGAAAAGACAATGTAACCAAATCATTCTCGGAAAAAGAAAATTGGCGAAGCTTGCACTAGGCCGCGCAAGGCTTGAAACAGCGAAAGTGGACAATTCTGAAGACTAATCTGGCTGCTTCAAGGCTGTTTCTAGGCCTTAGCTAGGTGATGCAGGTTGTTTCTAGGTTGCTTCTAGGTCGTTGCTAGGCTTTAGCTAGGTGATGCTAGGTGGTTTCTTTGTTGATTCTCAGCACAGAGAGGTTCCTGTTAAACCACAGACAGTCACAGACACGACACGGTTGTTCAAACTCCAGAGAGAGAAACTCGCGCTGAAACCAAGTGTTCGCACCTCTCATAGATCTACAGGCACGTCGTCATTGGCGTAGGCCTTCCATTGCTTTGGGGTCTTCTCGCAGCCGGCGTTACCTTTCCCGTTCCCTAGTATTCTCTCGTTGTAAGTACTCGGGGTCTCCGGCTCGCCGCCGTCACTTCGCAGCCATTTGCTGGGCTAACTGTTGCCTTCTTCATTTTTAGTGGACCCGTGGTGAGTAGTGGGATTTACCCAATTTCTGTGGCAAATATCCGTTTATGATGATGATAGTTTTCCGATAGGCTGTGGCATATACCCGTTTTCTGATAGGCTGCACAAATTACGGCTAACTTAAACAGCTTCGTCGTTAAAACTGTGCTATGAGGAATGAGGACGTAAAAAAGTGACAGGCACTAAATGCACAGTGTCTGTCCTTTCCTTATACACTCAAACCTCATTATAACAAAGTCACATCTGCCACAAAAATAACTTCTTTATATCCGAAAATTCGTTATAAACGTTCATTTGTAACACTGCAGCTATGACAAGACTACTCTACATTTACTTCGTTATAACCGATAATTCGTTATATCCGTGTTCGTTATAACGAGGTTAGAGTGTATACTCATTCGTTGAAACGCAATTTTTGTTTCGAGGACGAATTGGTACCAACTCGGAAAGTCGTCAGTGCTTTCGATAGCATAAGTCATAAATTGCATAAAGGCAATACAGCGAGGAAAAATATAAGTAAATACTAGCCCAGCTAAAAACTCCTGTGCAAACTGCTGTGTCTGAAAGGATTGTTAAAGGCTCGTCTTTCTTACTGAAGTGTTACATGGCTGAGCCCGCACGCTGGCACATGTTGCATGCGACAGCAAAAAGGCAATTCAATAAATTCCTGGAAGTTCTCCAGAAATTGCTGCGTCTCACCCACCTTGTGACACTTCGGACAGATGACCGTTGACTTGTACTGGCCCTGGAAGAGGTCCACCACAATGGAGTCGTTGCGAAGCTTGTAGTTGCTCCAGGATTCATCAGCAACCACCTGTAAAAAGAACAAAAAAAGGGGAGGGTTACAGACAAGACATCAGCTTGTGCACACAAAGGAAGGAGGGTTTGGATTCAAGATAAAAGACACCTTGCGGTGGCTCACACCATGAAAACAGCACCTATGGGAGCAGCAAAAGTTACTCACGCTGTCAGGTCGTCCGTTTGACTCGACCCTCTCAACGTAAGGCTTGTTGTGGATGCGATTGAGGTCCTAGATACAAAAACCGGAAGCAATGTTACAAAGGTTAAGTTTTGACAGCGTCACAAATATGACCAGAGAAGTTTCTCAAACATGGCCTTCACAACAAATGTAACTTCACGACGAATGTGAATGTACGACCACAGGCAACCGCAGACTACATCTTACCTCGGACATCATGCCAAGAAGCTGTGCATTCTAGGTCAAGAGTCACTCCCAGCAAGTGGCAATAATAGCGTTTTGTTTTCTTTTGGTATTGCAAACGCTAAATTTTGCAAGGAGCCTCCTCTGCATCCATGCTATGCTAAACTAGGCTTCTTATGTGCTTCTAAATTTCATTTCTGTCGATCTTTAAATGATGGGGTTCTTTTTCAAAAGTTATACTACTGTTCACACCTGAACAAACAGCTAATTCTTCCTCTCCACAATTTAAAATCAACAGAACCACACTGATAAAGCTGGTATCCTGTTATGCAAACCCATACCTTCTAGCACTCAAACCTAGCATGTACATCAAACAAGTGGAATTGTTCACCACCCCTCTCTCTCTCACACACACACAGCTCAAATTCTTAGATTATGAGTTTTTATGAGTGCATTAACGGCAATACCTTAAGTCCACACCTGCACGATCTACCTAATTACCATACCTTGCATTCCTTTTTCTTTTTATCGCAATGTGTAAAATGTGTTATTTCTGTTCATGGCATTATTGCAATGAATGACATTGTCTGGGTACTTCATCCTTGTATCTGAGCATTCCTCTTAACAAGGTATTTTTGACCTTGAGGGGGTAAATAGATAAATACGGTCGAGACGGAAAGCCCACCTCGTGCAGTCCGTCCAGGAGGAACGCCATGAACTCCTGGGCGTCGTGCTGAGCAAAGCCCGTGAACTGGGGCGCCTTGATGCTGATGAGGCGCTTGAGGCGGTCGGGCGCAAACGAGCGCTGCTTGCCCGACCAAAGCCACGAGGCGAGCACGGCAAAAGCCACGGCCAACTCTCCATGCATGCCCAGGGGGTTGTCCCGGTTCAACTCACCCTGGAAGGTGGCACCTGCAAACAGCGTTGCACGAACGTATACAGGAGATTCATACAGGAGATTCATCTACAAGTCGCACCGCAGAACCTCCGTCGGTAACTTCATAAAGAACAGCACGGAATCTAGTCAGTTCGCCACCAAATGTCGCCACCACAATCAAACCTCTATATAACAGTCACATCGCCACGAAAGTAACTTCATTATATCCAAAAATTTGTTATATAACCGTTTATATGTAACATTGTATCAATGAAAGCATTATTTCTCAATTACTTCGTTATAACTGATAATTTGTTATATCCGTGCTCGTTATATCGAGGTTCAAATGTACATTGGCTCAAATGCTTCCATCTAAAGTGACTGTTTGGGCATGTTGGAGTGGACGTTGTCTGAATGATAGGCTTCAAGAGCATTGCTACAATGTGTCTGAAATGAGGAAGAGGGTTTTTTTTGGTGTACACTGCAGAAATTGCATGCGTACTCAGGCAATGACCACAATAATGCCCACGTGTCGTCCGGTATATAATGCCTGGTTAAAAGTAGTACATTTAACCCATGAGATCATTGAAGCAGAGCTGACTGACAGGTTGGGTGACAACTGTGTGTGAAAACCATCAATCACTCTTTCTAGGAAGGAGCTATCTTTTTCGCATAAAGGTAGAAATGATCTGCGGGCGGTTCACACGTGATGGGTCACGGTTTTTTCTTTTTTTCAACGTATAAGTGGTTGGTTGATTCCAAGTATTGTTGTAAGTCGACGCTCGTGTGTCTCAAGCCTCCTCTCTGTCCTCGTCTTGTGCACTTACGTTTCCTCCATGAACTAACCTTGAACGAACATTGCAATATGGACACTTTAAAAATGTTCACTTACTGAACATGCTACACTATGAAAAAACACCATTCCCAAACAACTACACCATTTACCCAAAGAAAGAACAAACCGCCTTCAAGCTCTTTCATTTCTTAACTGAAGATGCATGAAAAACGACTTGCTTTGGGGATGTGTGCCATTTTTCCTGTTGTAATGTGGTTAATAAGTTGTACTGTTCTGCTATAGCCTTCTGATAGAAATTGAGGTATCTATGAATGCATGAATGAATGAATGAATGAATGAATGAATGAATGAATGCACGCACTGAGGAAGTAATCTCTGAACTCCCGGGTGTTGGCCAGGCATTGCAACACCGCATTCATGAAGCACGTGTTGCCCAAGTTGTCGAGGCCAGTGTAGCCGCGAGCAACCACAACTGGCGGAGCAACTGGCGGAGCAGGTGGCGGCCGTGGCTCCAGCTTGTTGATGACCTTCTGCAGAAGACGAGCAGAGTTGTCACAGTCACGTCAAGCAGTCGTCACAAGGCTATGACGACAATGGTCTATATAAAAGTTGCGTTATTTCTGGTCTGCCTTCTGTTCGCTCCTTGGCAAACACCACAAAGCAAAAAAAAAGGTTACTGATGCTAAACTTTCACTGGATGAAGTACTGCATATTTTGACTCCAACATTGAATACCTACGATACATGCCCTCGTACAGCTGTTGCTTTAAGCCATGAGAGGGTGGAGTTTTGAATTGGTGACATCCTAGACATCAAGACTGTGAGGGTTGAGAAATACCAAACTGACAAATAGGTGTTAGATTAGGGGATACATCTGCATGAACACCTATTACTCTATGCTACGAAGGGACTGAGTTTCAGACTTGGCAATATTTTACATCCTAGATGTCAAGACTGTAAAACGAGTCGCTAATTTGTTAAGAAATACCGCTTTTGTTTTATAAACACAACTTTATATCGTGGTTTCCATTTCCAAAGTCATTTCTGGCACATCGAACAGGAACATATCAACGAAGTTTTACTGGGAACTGCTCCGCACTGACTTAATATGCCTCGTTTCTCACTGCACCTTTGAAAGTGGGTCGCTAAGGGCAGCTGAAGCAGTTGAAGCATCGCCGGCGCAAGAGTCCAGCAAGGCGGGGGGCTGCACATTGGGCTGGACATTGTTTGTTAGCTGGTGCACGGGGGCCACGTTGCTCAGCGGGGTCCTCCCTTGCACGTTCCTCGACACAGGCACCCATGTGTTGCTGGGTGCGGGCAATGGCTCTGCTAGCAGACGACAGGAAGCAACAGACGACACAAACAGAAGTCGCTGTTAGGCAATTTAACAGTGACACGTGAGAGCCACCAAAGCAAAAAGTTAAATTCCAGGAATACTTCTTTGCAGACTAGCTGGTTCATTCTGAAAGCTTGACGTGCTGCGCAAGCAGAAAGAAGGAAAAAAGGGGAGACACGATAGAGTGCAGACTACCAACTGCTTATATTGAGATCAAGAAGCCAATATACAGGCATGTATATCGCAAGCACCATCACTATGCACACAAAACCAAACAAACTTTTAGTACCAGTATCATAAGATAACCACTATGTAACCATAAAACATGCAGCACATTTATATGAAGGAAAGCAGATCAGTGGAGCTGTGTGAATAGCAAAATTTTGGGTGCGAAGCGAATTCGAATATTGAAGTGTGAGTGCGAATCGAATCAAATATTTTTCGAATATTTTTCTAATACTTCGAAGCGAAATTGCAGAAAAAAGGTTAGAGGATTCCTAAGCATATGCTTATGAGACAGCAACATGAAAGCGTTTCTTTTCGCTAGGTTGATGAAGCACTGGCGGGGTAGTGTTTCATAGTTGTCTTATCAAGAATGAGGCAATGTAGAGGCCGAATTCTATTTATGTACATGATTTGGTGCAACCAAAGTGTTGCCGACAACACTTTACACGTGATAGGCAAAGATGCCATTTCCTCAGCCTCTCCTCCTCTTTCAACTTCTGTGGAAGCCCAACTGATGTGGCGGATAAGGGTGTGCTCCCTCCAAGTCCAGACTTCGAAATCTGCCTCGTAGACGTCGATATATAAGAACATCTGAAATTTTCGATGCTAAAAAGCTTCGGCTTCCGATTTTTCGGACTTCCTGCCAAAATTTCAGGTCCAAAACAGCATTAATTGAGCCCCCACCTCTGCCATATCTTTCATCTCCATGTTGGAACCAGCGCTTTCTTGAGTTAACACATTTGCAACCGTAGCAGAGCTTGAAAGGCAGCTTTGCCGCTGTACCGGTGTGTGATGAGGTGAAGCATATTGAAAACCTGAAGGGGTCACTTTCAATCGGACGTTGACTGTATTTGTTCTTGCGAAGTTTGAATAGTTCGAATAGTAAAATTCCAAAGCGAATCGAATCGAGTAGCAAACACTATTAGAAAAATATTCAAAATTTCGAATATTCGCACACCCCTACTTTTAAGGCCTTGTTTTTCTTTGTTAGACACAATATCAATGAGAACTAACAGACAATAACGCCAAGGAAAGTATAGGGGATGTTATTTATAGTAATTAGGATATAAATAGGAAGAAAGTAAAGTGGACGAAAAGATAACTTGCCACCAGCAGGGACCGAACATGCGACCTTCAAATAACGCGTCCAATGCTCTACCACTGAGCCACGGTGGCGGTCATCCTCCCGTCCACTTTCTGGGGTATACATGTGCATTTAAACCTAGGAGTATTAGTCAGCGCCGATCGCAGCCAAGGCGGCGAGTGTGGAACACTCTTTTTCTGCCTGTTGGCATCACGTAGCATGTGATCTTTTTGACGCTGGGTAATTGGAGACTTTGGGTAATTTTGAGAACCTGTTTTTTTTTTTTTTTTCATTGGCACCCAAGCTCATAGGCTCCTCATCGAAATCGGTGTGGCCGGGAACACCCATGCCCTGATAGTCAGAATGCAATCTGACAGCTGATATGTCATCATGTCGGGCATGAAAGCACAAGTTATGACGGACACACCAGCTCAAACATGTAGTCCTTGCATCTTTTGATCACTGTTATTTAGTTAAATCGAGTTCACTTACCGAACTTGATTGCACATTGCAATCAAGTCGCAATCCCCTGCAACCCGACTGTTGCAATGTTGCTACAATTGTTGCAACGTTTTGCAGCATTGCAAAACGTTGGAAAACTTTTCACGCAACTTAGGGCTATGGTACATTACCCGTAAGGTTTTAGAAAATCATCAGAAAAAGCAGGAAAAAACGCTCAAAGCATCAAAACGTTAATATAGAGGCTCCCTGTCCTTTGTGCACTCCAGTGACTTGCAGGGGCCACAGATACGCAACATGTGCAAGCCATCTTGCCCAGTAAGCCTGTACACAGTACCAAATTGGACAAGCTAATATGCAGTGTGTAAAATGAGGAACATCAGAAAAGATTTCAAAGACAGGCAAGGTGTCACTGCATCTGTTTTTCTTTTTTTGGAAGGCACGTAGTTAAAGGGGGACCCTGCTTCGGAGACATATTTCTTTGTTCTTGAGTACATTTTCATGAAACTTTCGCAGCTTATGTATTTTTATGACCTGATTTCAAATATGCAATTATTTTTCTAGTACACTATGCTGTTTTCAAAATATCAAATATTTCATGTATATTGTTGGGAGCAAGATTTATTTATAAATTGTGAGAGTTATAAAGCAAATCAGCATATCACAATAAGCCGGAATGAATACTGTATGCAATAAAACAAGAATGCATGTTCTAGGCCCATTTGAACAAGAGTTATAGTACGTTGAACACTTGGAAAGTGAGCGATGTCGAGCTCGGTCAAACTGGGATCAAGCTGGGAATGTTCAACATACCATAACTTTTGTTCAAATGGGCCTAGAAGATCCATTCTTGTTTTATTGCATACAGTATTCATTCCAGATTACATATTGTGATATGCCGATTTGCTTGATCACTCTCACAGTTTAGAAATAAACTACAAAAACTATTTACAAAAAATACAAAAACTATTTAATGGTTTCAAAACTACATATTGTATTAGAACAATAATTGCATATTTGAAATCAGCACATAAAAATACATAAGCTGTGAAAGTTTCATAATGATATGCTCAAAAACAAGAAACATGTTTCAGAAGCAGGGTCTCCCCTCAAAGCTGAGGAAAGCGCGAAGGAACACAATGGCTCCACCATGAACAGAAAGGCATCATCTAAAATGGAACAACTGGTTACACAGTGCTTACTGAGTCTGCCCATCACGGTTACATTGATACAGTAATTTACACTGTCACCTGTTCCATAATTTTCAGAACAACAGAGACTTTTTCAAACACCGAGACACAACCTATACTCAGTTAAAACCTAAGTGAGAAAAGCAGCTCCGCCCACACAGAAATGCGGTGCCTGCCCTTCACCTGTGAAAGACAGTCGTGCTAGTTGGTTTCCGCTCAAACAGTAAGTACTTTTTCTCGGCTAATGTAAATACCACACATATGAAGAGTTAAAGGTTCGTCGTTAGTACTATACCTAAAACATGAAGTTTTGTTGAGCAGCGATGTCAGAATCCCTGACGAAATTTACCAGGACGTTCAAGTTTCTGACCAAAACCAGCTACACATACGTGGGTCTGTATGGGAAAGTACCAGTCAGCTATTTAAAATGTTCAAGAAGTGCCTGACGTCACCGAAATGAGTAAGCACTTTTGGATGGAGCACTTATGCAAATTCTCTAAGGAGGAACAGTGATGGCTGTGGGCGGAGCCATAGGTCGGCAAAATAAATTGAGCTCAGACTCGTTCAATAAATGTTTTTCGCTTAGGACTCACTCGGACTCAGACTAACCAACATTTTGCTGAAGCGGGCTCACTTGGACTCAGACTCGTGAAACTTTTTCAACCGGACTCACTCGTACTCAGGCTCACCAAAACTTTCGTTGAACGGACTCATTCGAACTCAGGCTCGAAAAATTTTTCTTAGACCAGACTCACTCGGGCTCAGACTAACGAAAAAAAATATTTTTGTCAGCCTGACTCACGCAGACTCAAACTCACCAAAATTTTCCTCAAGCAGACTCACTCGGACTCAGACTCGTAAACATTTTCGTCAAACGGACTCACTTCGACTCAGATTCATGAATATTTTCATCAAGCGGACTCAGCCAGAACCCTCAATATAACTCAGCCGGCTCGATCGGACTCGGACTCGCGGCTCAATCAGAGTCTGAGTGAGTCGACTCATGAGTGAGTTTTGCTGACCTATGGGCAGAGCTGACATCTTTTTCGTAGGTTGTAACTGAGTATAAGCCTTAAAGGGACACTAAAGAGCAAAACGATTTTTCTCGCATTAGTAAAGTAGTCTTCCACGATACCAAAAACACTACGCTTGCTGCGAGAAGACGCTTAATAAGCAAGAAAACGCACAAAAAGAAAATACAGGTGGCGACGCCACCTTGGAATTCACGCACCATTTGCCGTGACGTCATATATTTTTGACGGCGCCTGCTTGGGCCTACGTAGTTCCTAATCGGTTAAATCGAAGTATGTTGTCCTCTGAGGGGGCCAGAGACTTCACATAACTTGTGGAAATTTCGTCGAGCCAGTGGCGCCAAAATACGTTAAATGCTCTTTGAAGTCTTTTACGTCACGAATTACAAAGTTCGGCGCGAAATTTAAAAATGAAACTTTGAACTTGGTTTTCTCCTCTAATAATAAACCTATGGTGGTGAAATAAACTACACAAGAGTTCTCCGAGCACACTTTATCAATCTAAACCAATTACAGTCGCCGACCGTTTATTCGGACTCGGCGGGAACCGCTGAAAAGCCCGAATAATCGGGAGTCCGAAAAAAAGGATTCACCAGAAAAAGCACTTTTATTGGCCCAGCGGCCGGAAAAAACTTGTAGTGCGCGTCTGTACACGTGTACGCTTACGCGCGAGCAAGTCGGCCTGTATTTCAGCCAATGTTTGGCCACCCCTGATGGTCGGCAATAGCACTGCAACGGCATACGCTAAATCCGCATTTGATGGCTGTGGTGTGGGAGGTGCGTCGTCAGGCAGTCACTGTCCACATGCGCTGGTTTGAGTAGCTGACGGATGATATCGCCCAACTCGGCGAAAACTCCCAAGCAACTTCCACCTGGTGAATAATCGCCGCTTTTTTCGCCATCATCAGGGCCTTGTAGTTGCCGCGTTACTTTAGTTCCGACGGCGCACATGGAACGGGCAGCCTCTGAGCAATTTCAGCAGATCAGGCCTCGCACGAACACAAAGCTCAGGATGCAGATCAGGCCTAGCCACAGAAACATCTGAGAACTCAAACCCTCACACGCCAAAAGGAAACGACGTTGGTCTAGTTGATGTTGCAGCGCTTCTGTAATCTGTTGTTGTACTCTCTTTGTCTGAATTAGGATCTGCGTCGTACTCGTACGCGCTGTCATTCGGGAGCGACTAAAAAGCCACCAAAACATGCCCGCGTTGCCAGACCACTTTTTGGTGCTGTCCCTAGGAAATTCCAAGCGAGATGTACCTAGCCTAGTCGGCCTAGTCCCGTGGCTCTACGTGCGTGCGAGACGTTGATCATGCGATTTAACCATGGAAATGCAGGTGGCTTGATTTAATGGACGCACGGATAAGGTGCATACTTGCTGCTTTCTTTGAGAAGGGCCACTTTTTGACTAAGGGGCACGCAGTTCGCAAGGCGGGGGAATGGGGGAATCAGTTTTGTTTCAGCTCAATGAGACAGTGCATTAGGTTTCATTTTTGTGCTAACCTTGCTGGCGTATCAAGCGCATTAGTTTACGAAGCTGGTTCTTTTTGGACGACGAAGTTTGAGACATGATCGGAACTTGTTTTGTGGTTCCAGAAAAGCCAGCTTTTCCCAAAAGGTGCCTTAGAAAAACGTTTAGCTCCAATATATTCCGTGATATAGTCACCGAATAATCAATATTATTGCTTGTTTTAAACAAATGCTTGCGGCGATCGAGCAACCACGCAAACGAGCGTCACGCCGAAGCCGGCCTCGCTACTTGGAGCAGTGTGTACTAGGCGCAGCGATGCAGATTGCTTATTTTCTCATCAGATCAGTGGAGTTCCCGGTGCCTACCGAACACATCGTGGTGATGGATCTAGGCCATCCTCAACCGCTATATGTATGTCGCATATGCATGCATGGCTCCCATCGCATGCGTGCGGTATCAAGCTAATATATGAAACATCATTGTGAATAACTTTTTTTGCCTAGCTGTTCTTTATGAAATATTTTTTTTCATTGCTGTGCTTTTCACATATCCTATCATCAGTGAAAAGGAGTAGCCGGTGCTATACAGAAGCACCAACATCTCCTAAATATCGTATAATAAAAAAAGTATTTGTTTACGCCAGGAAAATCAATGCTCCTCACCACATAATGCTTCGCTGATCCGACCAATGTGTTACGAATGCACACTGTCGGCTAAGTTTATATACAGTAAAGCTCGCATGCATCGGAATCAAAGGACATCGCTAAATAGTTCGATATACTTGTAATTAAAAATGCATAAAATGCCTGCCTGAAGCTTAAATATAGTTGGTACATGTCATGATATATGCTGAGTATGTGCAGCTCAATGAAACGAAGACAAGAGAAGACACATAAACGACATAGCCAGTCTATGTCGTTTATGTTTTCTTCCATATATATATATATATATATATATATATATATATTCGATATACTGTTCGATATATATATATTCATGCGTCTCGGATACTCTTTCCGGCAACTAATTGCAGCCACAGGTAGCAAGCTTCACAGCGTGTCATTTAGTTTTCGTCGCATTACACCCCTGTGTAGCGGTAAAACTTACAAAGCAATTCCTTCATTGTGGAGCGCAAAAAAATCTGTGCTGCGCACGCCGCCCATATTTTGACCTGTACCCTGCTTGTTTACGCCATGCTTGCACTGCCCCTTGGATTCAATGCACTATATATTTACATTATATATACGTGCTACAAGATGACAGATAGCTTTATGGCATTGCAGCTGTGTTATGCCAGAAAGCATGTACTGTGCATCGATGATTCGTTGTGCAGCGAAGCCCACCAGCAGGGAAATCGTAACTGCCACATACGTTACCTGATGCTTTGTCTTCTTTAATTACAAAAAAAGGCGCCGACGCAGTCTTCAGTCACCGTACGAGCACCCAAACGTCTAATAAATGCGCAAGTGCATAGCAAAGGTTTCTTCAATTCTTCTACCCGCCAGGCAAACGAATTAGCAGCAACCCTCTACATTAGAGAACAGACCAAGCCACTTCTTGGAATAGCTTGGAATAGTGTCATGGAGAAACTTAATTATGCCAACAGAAATTATTACAAGATACCAATGAATCACGTGGCCTGAATTCAGCGTGATCGCATAGTGTCAACTTGCTGCACAATTGCGACGAGGCGCCGCTACGGATGTCTACTTCAAACGCCAGCTGCTACATTTCAGGTCAAATAATAAATGGGCTGATGATGGATTTCTTAGCGCTGCTGGTTGTCTTAAGAATCTGTATAAATTCAAGCGAATACTCGCGAGGTAACATAAAGCAGGGCATACACAGACATTTTAACGCAACGTACGCTCTCGAGTGCCTCAAGTTTCACCTCACTTGACGACCGTCGGGCACATCGGATTCAAAGGGGATCGCGAAATAATTCGATATATCCATTATTACAAATGGAAAATACGCCTGTAAGCTTTAATATTCACAGGTCTCGGGCAGTCTCATGAGATGACTGATTCCTTTAAGTTGCTTCGAAGCCGTAAATGTTTTATCAACCACTTTGCGGCAGCGAATCCATCTCGGCCACGAAGGGCTAGAGCTTCACAGCGTGACGTTTAGTTTTCTTCGCATAACGCCAATGCAGCGGTGAAGCTTAACAAGGCAAATCCCTCATTCTGGAGCGCACTGAGTTATACTAGGCGCTTACATCGGAACACCACTGATACCTTGAAGCGTGAACTTGTTGGCTAGATGGTTCAACCTAACTTAAGGGAGCAGCGCGAAAGACAGGGACAGAAAAGGCACACATACACCCACACGTAGCGCAGTATGTGTGGTTGTATGTGTGCCTTTTCTGTCCCTGTCTTTCGCGCTTCATCCAAATTGACAGCAGAGTCAATGTCTCAGCAATCTCAGTCACTTCTAAGCGAACACTCGCGAGGTAACACAACAAAGCATGACACAGATACACAAAATCTTTAAAGAAGACACGCCATCAAGTGCCTCTAACAGTTTCAACTCGGCCTCTCGTTGCTCTCGTCTGCTCTCGCCAACTTGACTAGGGAATTTCTGGGTACACCACGGCGCTAGTTTTGCTCGGCAGCACAAGGTAGCCAACATGAAACATGCTTACACCGCTAACATTGGGCGATGTTTAGGTGGCTTTTTAGTCTCGTGCCTGTCATTCACCTCAAACGCCGCACAGAGCCGATTCCAAGCTTGGCTTGGCTTGGCCTGCTGTTTGGCCGTGGTAGCCGTTCAATGGATACGTGACTGGCTAAAGCCAAAAGGCAACCGTTACGTGTAGCCAACAAACATAGCCTTCGAGATCGGTAACTTCTGCGTGGATTTTTGACACTGGCACGATCCCCAGTTATAGCCAGTGCAACATTTCAGTGCTGGCAACCTAGTAAAAATATTGTAAACATTGCTGACAGCTTGTTATGCCGTTCAACGTCGCACTCTATCAGCCAGCCGGAGTCCGAAAAATCGAACGGCGGGCTGTGGGGCGTCCGAATTTTCGGTCGTGAGTTTACATTACTTCAATGGGACGAGTGGCGGTGCCGCGAAGGTGTCCGAATAAACGAGCATGTCCGAATTTTCGGCGTCCGAATAAACGGTCGGCGACTGTAATTGTTTCTCTTTAGTGTCCCTTTAACACAGGCCCAGTGCTCTTGTTTATACAGTAGACTCTCAGTAAACAAAAATCTCTTAAACGGAACTGCTGCTTAAACGGAACAACCGCTCCTAATATGATTGGTTTCGTACTTGGATTCTGCACCCCTGCTCCTCCCTCAGTAAACGGAACTCCTCTTAAAGGGCCCCTCACCAGGTGACCTAACGAGTTTTAGTTACACATTGCAAGTTGTTGCGAGCCCAATAAAGAGCATTATGCCGCAAGAATTTTTCTAATCGGTCGGTTAGAAGCTGAGAAAAACAATAATTTGTAGTGGCGCGAAACCATGATGCGAGGAGGCGAGCTGCAAACCCTCGCCGCTCGCCCCGCGTAGCCTTCGCAAGCCAAATCCCTTCCCTGCCCTCTTCGGCACGCGATCGGAAGGATCACATAACGCATACGCATGAACACGTCATACGCAGAGAATGTCACGAGCGCATGACGCGCCCGAACCAGCCCGAGCCCCCGAGACGCGAGCGGTGTTGCGACGGCGTTCTTTGCGCTTCATCTCTGCAAGTTATGCCGAATGCGCCCTCGCCGATCACTTGGCTTTCAACCTATTACTGAGCACGAAAGCTGCAACATTTGTACGGACGCGAGACTAGCGGTGTGCCGCATGAACATCTAGTTAGACGCGGGAGGATAAATGAGCCTAATGAGCGCTGGAACGCAGTAGAAAATTAGTTTCGTTGTAAAGGCGTCTGCACAATGCGCAAAGAGCGAGAACACGAACGCGTGCGAAACGGAGGTAGATTAGTCTCGAATCTCGCTGCGATTCGCAGTAAAAATTAAAAAAAGAAAATGCACACATTCCGTTTGTGTGTTTTATTATTGCTCTCAAGTTTTATTCATCCATTCAAGCAACAAATTACAAAAACTACGCGTCGTGTCAAATAATTATCGCAGTGTCACGTGCTACTGTTGGCGACGTCAGAGCACACTCGTCTACGTAGAGGAGCGACGTCACAGCACTACCATCTACGTAGGGCCATTCTCTCATGCACGTCATCCCCTCATTCTCTGGGCGCGTGGACGCGAGAAGAAGGGCAAGCAGCGTTCAGCTTGAAATTTGACCCATTTACGCGGCGCGTAGCGTTGCAAATTTTGGCAGACGTAATGGTGAACGCCTAGTGCATGGATTGCGCTCGTCAGCTCAAAATTGTCAAACCTGGTGAGGGGCCCTTTAAGGGGGGACATGGTGTGTGGAGATATTTTCTGTATCTTATGTCCAAACGTGATGAAATTAAATACAGTAAAACCTCGGTAATTTGTACTCGGTTAATTGGGAATCCCGGATAATTTGTATTATTTGCGCGGTCCCAAATTTTTACATGTAAATTTAACCGGATAATTGGTGCGGCCAGCCTGCGACTTCCCGGTTAATTGGCACACTTGGCCGCGACTTCCAAGATATGCAAAGGGTGTTGCGAATCTCGGAGGCTGTAACTAAAACATGCATTTTTTTTTTTTATGTACGGATCTCGAAGGCCATGTTTTTTTTTACCGGAAATACGTCGCAGACGCCATGTTTTAGCAATTGCCAGGCGGCGATGCGTGCGGTTGCGATCATGATCATCATCATCTCAACAGCGATGTTAGCCACTCTAGCGAAGTGAATGTTTTGTGGAGTCTTTGTGCCATTTGGATGTCGGCTGGCGAGCATTGTGCGATTCGGTGCGACTGCTCCATTTGTCTCCTGTCTCCGCTTGAGTGTCTTCCCTGTGAATTAGTTGATTGAGGTGTGCTTGGAAGGAAGATGCCGAAGTACAAGAGCTTGTCCCTGCACGAAAAGGTGTGCTTAATTGAAGAGGCCAGCAAGTCGACGGCGTCGAAAACGGCTCTCGCCGAAAAGCACCACGTGCCTCTGTCAACGCTGTGCAACATCATCAAGAATAAGGAGAAAATTCTCGATGCTTACAGCAAGACACACTCGTCAAAGCGTACACGAGTACGCCCGCCTACGTACGCCGACGTTGAAGCAGCTCTGATCGACCGGCTGCAAAAAGCCAACGCAGCACACCTTCCTGTGAATGGGACCATATTGCGTGAGAAGGCCAACCAGCTGGCGCTGCAACTTGGACATTCTGAGTTTAAATGCAGCAATGGATGGTTTTGCCGATTTAAGGAGCGCAACAACCTGACATTCGTGACTGTTTGTGGCGAGAGTGGCAGCGCGGATCAGTCTGTTGTCGACGGCTGGAAGCAGCACACCTTGGCTCCACTACTCGCCAAGTACGAAGCAGCAGATGTTTACAACCTTGATGAAGCTGCTCTGTTCTACAAAATGTTGCCTACGAAGACGTTCGCTTTGAAGGAGGCAGACATTAAGGGGCGGAAACAGAACAAAGATAGAATCACTGTTTTGTTTGGTGCAAGCATGTGCGGTGAGCACAAGCTGCCACTGCTTGTTATTGGGAAGACAGAAAAGCCTCGTTGTTTCAAAAATGCACGACTGCCATCCAAGGATGACCTGATCTATAAAAACAACAAGAAAGCTTGGATGACGGCTTCACTCTTTGAAGAATACGTGCGGCACCTTGACCGCAAGTTTGCGGCCGCAGGGCGCAGCGTTTTGTTCGTCGTCGATAATTGCCCAGCTCCCGGCGACATTCAGAACCTGCAGGCAATCAGGCTGGTCTTTCTACCCCCGAACACGACGTCGCTATCGCGGCCGATGGACCAGGGCGTCATACACCATACCAGGAAAATATATCGCTACAATCTGTTGAAGCGAATGCTCCTTTGCTATGACAACGGAAAGGAGTATAACATTGACCTCCTCGGTGGTATTTGCCTCATTGTTCACGCATGGAGGCAGGTGGAGGCCACCGTTATTCGACGGTGTTTTGAGCACGCCGGTTTTGTGAAAGAAGAGGCAAGCTCCGCCGAGTTTGCTGTCACCGCTGTCACTTGCCCGTTTGATGAAGAAGGGGAGACTCTCTGCGCTCGATATGAGGCTTTGCACGCGGACGAGGAGTGCACTCCAATCGGATTCTCCGAGTACGCAAATGTCGAGTGCACAGTGCAGACGTGTTACGCAGACATCGACAGCGAGATAGCTGCGAGATCGACCGATTCGGCCTCTAATGTTGACAGCGATGACGAGCCCTCCCGAGCACCCCCTTTGGCGGATGTCATCGATGCCTTGACTGTTGTGCGCAGCTTCGTCGAGTGCAACGGCGGCGAGGCTGAGATGCTGCGCCCCATTGACAGGCTGGAAAATATGACTTTCAGTGCTGGGAACTACCGAACGCGTCAGTCACGTATGGAGGAATTTTTCTCCAAGTAGGCTGACTTGCCACAATAAAGGTGTGACTTCCGTACATCACGTTTTCTGGCTGATTTCTTTAATTTCGCGTTGTTTCGGATAATTGGGAATCCCGCTTAATTGGGATATTTTTCTCGGTCCCGAGGCCTTCGAATTAACGAGGTTTTACTGTAGACTTGTTTGGTTTTTCATGCTGATTTCAAATATACAGTAATTTTTCTTGTAAGCAAACTGGTTTACGAGATACACAAAGCTGCCTCTCTATTGTTTCCGGAGACAATAGGAAAAAAGCCGTTCAGCAGAAAGTGAATATTATCAGATAGCTAGATACTACTATATGCAATAAGTGCAATGCTGCAAACAGTTTTCAGATCGGATCATAACTAGTCAGTCTGCAGATGATCGAAATTCAATGTTTGTACCATGACTACTGTAAAGAAAAAAAACAAAACCAGTTTTAAAAAATCTATGAGCCGAAAACTAGAATTCTGCTCTCAGCACTTTGTGATACACAGCTTGGGCTTTATGTTAAAAAAGTAATTACAGCTCTAGCTGTTCTAGATCATGAGATATTACTCCGACAAGCTAAATAAATGACCCAAAAACATTTAACATTCAGCTCGTACTCGTTGCACAGATCTAAACTGCAGATGAAATACTGATCTTATAAGACTTCTCTTAGGCTTTACATGCGAAATAATAGCTGTATATGTTAATAATATAATTAAAAAAACACTTTTTTCTTTGATGATTTTTGGTCTCCACAAGCCATGTCCACCCCCTTAAACAGAACATGTTTTCCTGGTCCCTTTAGGTTCCGTTTAACAAGAGTCTACTGTATACATCCTGTACAGGAACTGCCGACTGTAAGTGCAACAGTCAGGTCAATTATCCCAGAAACACCACCTCGAAGTAATGAACTGACTCTACAAGCACTCACCGATTTTCTTGGCAGGAGGGGCGAGCTCGAGCGACGACCACCGCGATGGCACCTTCTTCTTAAGCACAAGCTCCAGTTTGCAAGGGCTGAGCCTATACCGGCAGTCCTCCGGTCGTATGGCTTCCCTGCAGTATGCGAGGTGATTCAAAGCTAAGAATAGAGGTATACACTTTAGGAAGAGGACAAAGGGCACCATGCTTGACAGAGCCAGTATGTCTACAAACAGTCAGCAGCAACACCACTCCACAACAGGATGACGAAAATAAGGAACTAGAGCACGTATGAAGACACAGGTTTACAGAAAATCATCTAACCGCTACTCACCCTCAATACGTTACCTCCGGCAACCATTCTGTAGCACTCTTTCTGTATCCTTTATACCAACCACATTTGTAGATAAGGTTTTTAACGTGTTTGTTAGTATGAAGGGAATGCATCAATGGGAGGAAAATCAATTGTCTGCACTTTGTATAATTTGTTCTGATTCGCAGTGTTATAGGGGAGACGTACCGTAATTCGCAAGTGGTTTGTGAACACGATTTAAGGGTACAAAAACATGTAAGAATAGCAACTCGGCTTCCCCTGTCATTTCAATAATTCTCTCAGTGACATAACTAGTCGGTGCATCTGTATTTGAAAGTAAAAACCGCAGTTTCAACACCGATCAATGTGTCCTCTTTCGTTTGACCTCTCGTAGATGTTTTATCAATGGCATTCTGACATCACAAAACTTAATTCTGGGGTTATAAGTACCAAAGTTGCAATACAATTATGAGGCATGCTGTAGTATGATACACCGGATTAATTTCGACCATTTGGGGTCCTTTTAGTACGTGCGTCGAAATCCAAGCACGTGGGAGTTTTTGCACTTATATCTTACCAAAATGCAGCCACTGTGGCCATGTATCAAACCCACACCCTCGTATAATGCCATAGCCTTTACGCCACCTCAGCAGGTGGCATTATGACACTGCAATGACCATGAGTGATCTTCATCACCTGGTGACAACACATCACTGATGTTAACAGTGAAACAATTCTTACCGCAATCATATCACGATGACACTGTCGAGATGACATTACTGATGTTGTGGTTAAACCGTGATAATGTAATGATGTGATTACATTGTGATGTAATCATGCAAGCATTGTCAACATCATAGCTGTGTCATTATCCCCTTCACGCGCGAGTTATGATGGACTGTCTGAAAATGTGTCAAATTCACGCAAACTGAAGGTTCCAGGTTCGGTTCCTGCCGGCGGCAAGTTGTCTTTTCATCGACTTTACTTTCTTCATATCTACATCATAATTATTGCAATACATTTAAAACAGTAGAGTTAACGTCACCTATACTTTCCTTGGCTTCATGACCTGCTGGTTTTCATTAACGTTGTGTCAAAACAAAAAAAACGAGCCCTCAAGGTTCTCTTCCTTCGAACATACTAATTCCAAGGCACTCAATATTACACCCCAGGAAAGAAATTGAGGTAATGTGTTGTTTTGTGTGAGTTTCAGTAATCAATGGCAATTAGCATGTAACTAAATATATAATTATTCTACAATCAGGCTCAATTCTTGCATAAAAAGAATCAAATATTAGGCTCAAAATGCATGCCCAGCTTGTTTTTTGGTTGTGTTCGTTTTGAGCAAAGAAAAATAATACTCTTGACGTTGGTCCTGGAACGTGGCACGTCAAATGATAGTTGAACATGGCATTGTCTCCAGCAAAGTGATCTTCTGCAGCAATACGCAGCACTATTAGTTAAATGAGCCCTAGCTGTCCACTCAGGAAGCGTGTACAGATGCGCACACTGCATTTCAAGCCACTTCAAGAAACACGCGGTGCGCGACGTGCCTCCGCAGTTGATGTGTACAACTGTGCACACCGCCGCTGAAGGGGTTTTTGTCACTGATATGTCATAATGACGCATCGTTCACAGGACAACTGTCAGTGGTCACTGTCACGATACAACAATGAGTCTCTCATTTTCTGGCAACATAGGCATAGCAGCACTAATTAATTGCTGACAAAAGAACCAAAACTTGTACTCACTTAACGTTGACACGCCATGTGAACGTTGTCTCCTCTGATGCTCCATGCTGCTCCAGAAACTCAGTGTTGGTATTCCTGAAACAGATGTACAAATTAAAGGCTATCACTACACAATGTGAGCACCTTTCGGAGTGTCATTACTGCCCCTGAAACTTAACACCAAAAGTCCAGCATTCAAAAATGTCACCACCCAACCAAGAAACTGAACGTCGTGGCTCGACGAAAATCGAAGCGTACGTAGGAGGTAGCATAGGCGACGTGTGGGCAATGTTAAATGTTAAATTTTCAATGTGTTGCTGTAAATTAGATGCACTACAGGAAATCACACGCATTCTGTTAATTGCTTGCCTAAAAAATTGTCCACTGCTCAAATGGGACCAGAATGGAAGGTCCCACTAACAGCCTTGTTGGGAATTATGTTTCGCAGGATTTTTTCTTCTAGTAAATTGGGGGGTAGTGATAAGGGTGTGCAAATGTGCCTAGCCACAGTTCACAGCCGAATTTATCACAAGAACAAAATTGTTTAACAAACTTCGAAATTGGTGAGCATCTCACCAGATAAAACTCAAGCTTTCATTGACATGGCTATAAAAAAAGCTTGCAGCATTGTTTCAGATGATTAGCCTCATTAGCTCTTATTAAAAGACAGGTCTCGG
The DNA here is from genome assembly GCF_013339695.2 of Rhipicephalus sanguineus. NCBI lineage: Eukaryota > Metazoa > Arthropoda > Arachnida > Ixodida > Ixodidae > Rhipicephalus > Rhipicephalus sanguineus. The sequence goes on from NC_051185.1 coordinate 18,178,452, forward strand.
ATAACACTGTACTGATATGCAAGCCTAGCGCATTTGTTACATTGTAGATAGCGACCAATAAAAACTGTGAAGACATAACAGCGTGAATAAGACATGTTTTAATATGGAAACACTCCAAAGCTTGTGCACAAGATAAAAACAATTACCTCAAGCCTGTGGTGCCCAAAATATTTCTGCTACATTAAACTTGATACCTCTAAATGAAGATTACAAGACATTAAATTTACTGCACAGCTTATACTAGTTGTGCTTTTAATGCACTGGACTGATATTTTGCTTGAACGCAGCTAAGCATACAAGTGATTAATTAGGTATTACATTAAGTTTATATTATAATAAGACTTTTTTTGCAGAAATGTATTTTCCATAGAGCGAAATAAAGGTTAACAAGTTGTTCTAATTCTTCTTGACATCACACTGTGTCCGAGTATTACACAGTTAACCAGGAGAGTAAAATTCTTTCCACATTTTGGAAATTTCGTCATTAAAAAATTCAGCCTGGAATCAACAAGCGACTAAAGTTTTTAAGAACATTTCAAACAGCGAACTGGCCAATTACAAGACAAAGAAAGCAACGTTCACACATAAACGTCTTTAAAAAATCTGCACTAACCGTTCACAATATGAAACTTTCTTGAAAACATGGTTATCGTTATATACCACATGCTACTAAGATATACCACAGAACCCGCACTACTAAGTGCATAGCAAGCCAGAATAGACATACTTGGTGTGAAACTTCACCAGGAAGCCCCTTTCGTCAAAGTCCACGGCCAATGCCTCCTTGGAGATGCTTTTAACAAACAGTGTGACTGTAACAGTGTCCCCGTTTGCCTGCAAAAAAAAAAAAAATATCCAACTTCAAATGCAATTTTCAAATTGAATAGCTTTTGCTATTCGATTCGTACTCAAAACTTTGTGCGTCTATACTTAGAGAGTTCAGCAAAACCAAACACTCTGTCTTTCTCGCTGCATGACATCTACGGAAGTTTCAACCTAAGCAGGTGTACTACACACAAACCTCATTATAACAAAGTCGCTTCTGACACGAAAATAAGTTCGTTATATCCGAAAATTCGTTATGCGTATTTGTAACCCTGTATATATGACAAGACTGTTCTTCATTTACTTCGTTATAACCGATAATTCATTATATCCGTGTTCGTTATAATGAGGTTTGAGTGTAGATGTGGCAAGCCATGAACCTGATGCACACTCCTCGCAACAAGCATGGCGAGACAAACAATCTAAGCAAGCACACTCACCCCGCTCTCGTAGTAGTCGTACTTCGGACCCACAAGTTCGACAGTCGGGTTCTCGTCCTTCAACTCTTCGTCCGACGAGGGCAGCGAAGGAGACCCTTCCACTTTCTGCAAAGTTGCAATTGAAAACAAAAGAAATAATGAGAACCAACATAGATTTACATTTAGCAGAAAAGGAATGTGAAGCAGTACATTTCTGCGGTATCGTAATTTTTCTTTACCAATTCTGTACAAATATGTTCAAACAGTATTGATTTTCTTTTTTTTTTTTTTGGCAATATGAGAACAGAATAGACCAAGTCCGTGCATCACCAGGAGTGAGTCATTATTCAGTGATTATTTATCACCAGGAGTGCGTTATTATTACACAACTTCGAAGCAGCGTAGCCAGGATTTTATATCAAAGAGGGGTATGACGTCTATGTGTGCGTACACATACATACATACTGAAAATGGAAATTTCCAAGGGACGAGGGGCTATGCATATGCTACTGTGATTCACACTTGCCAGTGCATGCTGCTGACATTACACAAATGGTAACTTCAGATAGTTGTTTCACTACGCCCATTTCGCAGTGCATTTCTTTCTTTATTTGAAATGCCCCTTCTACGGAATAACTACTACATACAACCCAGATGTAACATTGCATCAAATCGCATATTATTTCTGCACCATTGGGCTTCCAATATGTGACGCACCACATTTTGTGTCACGAACAAAGAACAGTTCGCCACGGGCATTTGTCTCAGAATTGTGTCCCTCCATCCATTAGGTGGCAAGTAGATTCAGCTTTATGACACTTTCAATGTAATAACTATCATGTTTTGCAACATATTAATCAACTTAATTGGACATCAAAATGCATAATGTGTACCTATATCTTTCCTTCACATATGATACGGTACATTATCTTTTTCGCGAATGAAAGCTGTCAGAGATGCCTCTGTAGCTTTGTAGCACAGCTTGCCGAGTGTGGAACTGAGTTTAGTTCAAAGCAGTTGGAAAGAAGAAGGGAGTGTTCTTATACTGTTGAGATTTCGTAAATCTACACTATCATTTCTACAGTCAGACAGTTACAAGAAACAGGCTCGCACATGACAAAAAAATCAACATGTCATGAGATTTCGTTAATTTACGCTATCATTTCTACAGTCAGACAGTTACAAGAAACAGGCTCGCACATGACAAAAAAAAATCAACATGTCATGAGATTTCGTTAATCTACGCTATCATTTCTACAGTCAGACAGTTACAAGAAACAGGCTCGCACATGACAAAAAAAAATCAACATGTCATGAGATTTCGTTAATTTACGCTATCATTTCTACAGTCAGACAGTTACAAGAAACAGGCTCGCACATGACAAAAAAAAATCAACATGTCATGAGATTTCGTTAATCTACGCTATCATTTCTACAGTCAGACAGTTACAAGAAACAGGCTCGCACATGACAAAAAAATCAACATGTCATGAGATTTCGTTAATCTACGCTATCATTTCTACAGTCAGACAGTTACAAGAAACAGGCTCGCACATGACAAAAAAAAATCAACATGTCATGAGATTTCGTTAATCTACGCTATCATTTCTACAGTCAGACAGTTACAAGAAACAGGCTCGCACATGACAAAAAAATCAACATGTCATGAGATTTCGTTAATTTACGCTATCATTTCTACAGTAAGACAGTTACAAGAAACAGGCTCGCACATGACAAAAAAAAATCAACATGTCATGAGATTTCGTTAATCTACGCTATCATTTCTACAGTCAGATAGTTACAAGAAACAGGCTCGCACATGACAAAAAAAAATCAACATGTCATGAGATTTCGTAAATCTACACTATCATTTCTACATTCAGACAGTTACAAGAAACAGGCTCGCACATGACAAAAGAATCAACATGTCATGAGATTTCGTTAATTTACGCTATCATTTCTACAGTCAGACAGTTACAAGAAACAGGCTCGCACATGACAAAAAAAAATCAACATGTCATAAGATTTCGTTAATCTACGCTATCATTTCTACAGTCAGACAGTTACAAGAAACAGGCTCGCACATGACAAAAAAAAATCAACATGTCATGAGATTTCGTTAATTTACGCTATCATTTCTACAGTCAGACAGTTACAAGAAACAGGCTCGCACATGACAAAAAAAAATCAACATGTCATGAGATTTCGTTAATCTACGCTATCATTTCTACAGTCAGACAGTTACAAGAAACAGGCTCGCACATGAAAAAAAATCAACATGTCATGTAGTTCGACATGCCCGAGCTTAATGTACGTTTAGCGATTTACCTGACCGTACACCTCTTGTGGGGTTCATGTGTAACTTGTGAATGATTATTCACCTTCACATGGAGTACATGAGCAGCAGAAAACTTGGAACAGCAAAAGCTGAGAAGCTGGACTTAGAATGAAGTGATTTCAGTTACTTTCTTCACCTCCTTGGAATACACTTACCTCGAGTTGCTGCCAGTCGATGTTTGGATCCTGTTTGACCATCTTCACGACGACTTTCTTGGATTTCTGGACCAGACTGGTGCATTCAGCCACCACGGGTGCATACAGCTCACACTGCCACTGACGACCATCTGCGCGAAGTTGTTAAAAAAAGCTAGTCAGATCTCTGCCACAAATAGTTGCTACTGCTAAGTATCATTATGTCATTCATGGCTACTGGCAACACTGAGAGCACATGATCGCCAGTTGATATATATCTACTACAAATTCTTTAACGTCTGTGAGATGTTTCTGTGTCGCCTCCAGGAAACCATCATACCATAGGCGTACTCGTTTTCGCTAACTTTCCACTTAGGGTAGCACTAATTTTCGTTCTGTTGAGTTATGACACAACGTGACCAAAATACAATGGGTTCAGTTTCACAACTTTTGCTCACACAATAGGCACTACAAACACATATCTTGCACATAAAAGAATAGCACACAGAAAGCACAAATTACCTTTCGATCTAAAGAACAATAGTTCAGACAACATAAAAGAAAAGGCACATGACACATACATAGCGGTGGTTGCAACTGAGATATTTACTGCCTGGATGATACATTGTAAGACAATTAAAGGTTATGACTTAAATTTGCTTTATTAGTTAAAAATATTAAATAATGGCGGTCAATTTAAACCCATATTCTGCGAAATGTGTGCAACGTTGAACCTCCTCTCAAACGAAACATGTCATTGAACTCGGTTCAGTGAGTGTCTGGTGAGAAAACTTCCCCGAGTCAACAACTGTACTAAATGACCAGGAAAATCAGCGATGGCACTTTTATGTCATCAGTTCAATTGGCTTCAAAAGGGCGACACCGACAGATGCAGTAAATGGTTGCACAAGGAAACGCTGACTCACCCGGCAACGTGACCGAACATTGGCAGTCGGTGCATTCGAGGGTCACTTGGTTGGAATCCAGGGGAAAACCCACGTCCAATGTAGCGCTCACTTCGGCCCGTGTTTGACTCCAGTCGTGCTTCAAGATACCTTCGACACGAGCAACAGAACGGACGCAGGTTACTTCAAACGCACTGCCGTCCCGTCAACGCGCTGGTTATAAATGTAAACACAAGACCCGCGTTGGTTTTCCTTCATTCATTCGAGGAACGCGCGCTGGCGTTTTAATTGAAACGGCGTCTCAGCACACTGCGACGTACGAGAGACGTAGTTTGCAGCGCACAGCTAGAGCGTGTTAGCACAGCTGTTCGAGCTAACCTAAGCCGTATGTCAACAAAAAGCACGCTTTACGATTACACACGAGAAAGAAAAAGGCGTTCGAAGTCGAGTGTTACGGCAACGCTCGCAAAACGGCGTTGGCGAAGAAATTTAAGACTTACGCTTCTTCTCAGCCCGAATGTCGACTTCCTTGCCAGAGTTTTCTTTTTCCTTTCGTCGCTTGTTCTCAAGACGTTTGCCTTCCATGTTGCATCGAATTCGCTTGAGACGCCTGCGCGACGTTTTCCGAAACGCGACTGCTTGAGCTTTACTGCAGTTTTTCTCTGCGTTTCTCTCTCTCTGGACGAAGACGGAAAAACAATTTTTAAAGATCCGAAATCATGCGCGAATGGGTGACCCGCAAGATCGACGGGTTCAACCAGGAAGCTGGCTCACTCTTCCGCCTAAAGACAGCAGGCGCGGAAAATTCTCGAGCGGGAATTTTTTTTAGTTTTCCTTCGATCAAGCCTCAACGCACAACACCGCCGCACAACCAACACATGATTCTTGACTCTTGAGTAGAGCCCGTAGAGAAGTAGTACAGCAGAATTGGTAGAGTTATTAGAGTGAAGCCAGGTTAGAGTGTACTAGAACTGTCGAGTGGCGTGAACGCGCCTCGCCGCCTGATGCCTTCCGCGTCGACCGTAGCGGCGGCGCTGCAGTCGCTCGGTACTGAAGGCGCGTTGCGCCGCGCGCAAGAACTGCTGGGCGCGTCGGCGGCACCCGGCTAATCGGCAATATTACTGATGCGGCTTTCGTTGCGTGTCTATCATTATTAAGCGTAGGACTTGTCGTCGCAAGCCTTGATGGACGAAACTTCAAAGCTCTTAATGGATGCTTGCTTTATATATGCCTTTGAGAGATACTGCAAATTAGTTCTCGTAGCCGAAGTGACTGCTGGAAGGTACGCAAAATATAAAAATGAAAACGGGCTGATACCGACCGTCAAGATTCACGATCTCGGTGTAATTCAGCCGAACTCATTGTTGGGCTAGTTAGTACATTACTCTCAATTAACTAGACGCCGAACGACCGCCGAAAGAAAGAGACAGAGGAAACAGAAAGGGCATGCCTTATTCCGATTTCTTCTGTATGCTTTCTTCTGGTGGTGATTCGGCGTCTTGTTTATTCAGCGTAACTGAGCTGCTCTATTGGAATTTAACTGTGCTCAGAAAGCTCTGTGCTGATATCCTGCCGAAAGCACGCCGAACATTTACCGCGCTTTGGGGGAAGCTGTGTGTACGGTGCGTATTTTTACAAATGCGCTGTGTAAATGTGACTTTTTCGGCAATACGAGGGCTCAAAGGTATTGGAAGTCAAAGGTAACTCGACCGGTACAAATAACGGTCGTCCTCAGGGGCATTGCACGGATATTATTATTGGCGCCGAGTGAGGAGGTGAGACTTTACTGTCCGTATTTTTGCGTGTAAATATATATGCACACATATATAAAAACATAACATCGCAAAGCGTAGAGCACCGCCGCCCCTCCTGGCTTCACTTTTGACACTTGACAGATAAAGCAATGTAATTATAATACAAAACATTGTCAAAAAGAAGTATTTGCCATCATCGATAGAAGATCAGGAAAAGTGCAATATAAGCTGTCCATTGAAAATGAGAACTGGTTGTAGTGAATGCAGGCAGAATAACCGACGGGCTATACCTATTTACATCTTCGAATTTTAGTATTCTTGAAATAAGCCCTGATGCATGAAGTTTGTGCCTCGGAGGTACACGAGCGCCTTTGGCTCGGCGGCTTCCTGGTATTTTAAGACCTGAAAGGTCGCATAACCGATGCATAGTAACCGCAGAAGCACGCTGTTGAAACAAGATAGCCTGTCGGCATTAAAGAAACAGCGCAAAACTGACAGAACTCAGCCGTCACTAATATAAATGCGGTGGTAGAGTTACTTGTACTCAGGTTACTCATGAAACAGTCGAGTGCATTGGAGCTCATATAAGGATCAATGCTCTGGATATGGTAGAGACTGCCGGCAGAAGAATTGTAGGCTTTCGTCGCCGGTTGGTTATTTCTTCGTAGTCGGTGTTAGTAGTCACTTATGGTGTAGCGCGGCACGAAGTGTTGCTTGCAAACCGCACAGCAATCAGTGAGTAGCTAGGTGCATGTGCGCAAAATCTGATTGTAGCCTTCTTTGGGAGTCGGCAGGCTCCAAGAACAGGGAATATCTCGGCGCAATTTTCGGACGTCTGCATATTCACTCGTGAAACATGGCGCGTAGCACGCGTTGAGACACCGGTTAAAGCTGAGTAATGCATTAAACACGCTCAAAACGCGCAATTACACGCTTTCGTAGGCTGCGACGCGCGCGCGCCAAATGCAGACGCTCTTCACAACTTCAGTACAAAGTGACTACAGCGCCGCCACTACGATCGCCCATCGGAGCATCAGCCGAGATACGGCGCGGCCGCTTCGTTCGTTCCACTGCCCCCTTCTAGTACACTGTAGCCAGGTGAAGCTCAGCGGCACGTGGTGATGATGATAGAAAAAACGTGGACGCGGCCTGTTTGTAATTTTCCATGTTCCCAGTTTATTTAATGATCTTATGAGCTCATTAGAGCGCCCATGGGTCATGCTAGGGCGCACCCGTTCGGGTCATTCTCAATCAGGAAATCGGAGTGGCACTGCCGATTGCCTTTCAGCCGCAGAATTGAAGTTTCGCAACGACGGCCACCGAGTAATAAAGTTGCCGATCTCAAAGGCTATGCCAGCTCTTCTTTCGCTCACTCTTCCCTCTCACTCTGCCCAGGCGGCGCTGCGAAAAACACCGCCACCAGCGCCCTCATCGCAGCCCTGGCGCTAACTGGGTAGTGCAAAGGGAGCCGTCCGCAAGCGAATGTGCATAGGCCACAATATAACCCCCCCCCCCCTCTTTCGTTGGTGTCGAGGCGCGGTTTCTTGAAAATCAAGGACCTGGAAAGCTTCTTCCGCCAATCCACGCTTCAGAAACAAAGTAAGCTGGTCAAAGCGAACTGCGAGTACAATTCAAAAGAAGTCTTAGTTATTCCGGCGCGCTGCAATTCGCAAGTACGAGCGAGCATCGCACGACATCGAGTTCGAGGCAAGCCCTCCGACATCCGTCGGGTATATACGTCATGCCAAAGCGATGAAGACCACACACGATCAATACTTAGGATACATTCGACCTATGGTCGTTTTCGAGCGCTCCGCAGGCGCTGAATAAAGTGTGTAAAATAGCAACTAACCATTGCTACTAACATTATCGGGTCAAAACATGATCAGGAAGGAGAAAGATGACTTGCATTCCTGCTTAATTGTTCTCGTTGAAAAGGTTTAAAGCTGTTGAATTCAACAGCTTCAAACACAGTCAGAGCGCTCTCAAAGGACCAGTCGAATGTACCATTAGCTATGTATCTAGTGTACTCAACAGCGCGTTGCGAATCCATTCGTTCGTGCTGTTCATATTTGAAGAAAAACAGCGCTCAAAAAGACGTAGCGCTGCACTCAGAACGTTCAGTTGTGATGTGAGTGCAATGCTGTGTGTGCTCTCTTTCTTTTTTGTCTACGTCTTTTTGAGCGCTGTTTTTCTTCAAATATGAACAAGCACCAACTTGCCATTTTGTCGAAGTTCATGCTGTCTCCCGTTTCCTGAAAGCATCATAGGTGTCGCCCCTGGCACACACTTTGCAAACACCTGTAAAACTTCTCCTTCCCTGCTGACTGCTTCTCTCGCTTTGTATGTTTTTTTGATGCACGTTGGTGCTCCACGTGCCCTGCGTAATTTTGTTGGTAGTGAGCCCACTCTCCGGGGAGAGGGTACGTTGCCGCGGCGCAAAAAATGTAAACGAGTTTTCGTTTTCCTGAGTGCCCGCGTGGCGGCGCTACCATCGTCAGCAATGGGAGCCTTCGCGCCTTCGCCCCGCTGCTGTAGGGCTGCTGCTGTGTTTCGTCGTCGCTGCAGGTTTTCGGCCGAGCATTGCTTCGTCAATACGTTTCATTTTTCAGTTCCTGTAGTTGTGAATAATGTAGATTGGTAGCAAGGCTTGTTCACGGGCTGCTTTTCATGTGAAGAACTCCATGCAGACAGCATTTTAGATGTGCTGACCATTGTGAAAGCAAGGCTTTGGCAAGAGGTTGGGTGCCGAAGCCATGCCTCAATGCTCTCTCAAAAAATAATCCAATTCTATGTTGTTACGCGACTTCATTTTTACATTAAGGGGCTAAACACAGACAGAGCAGGCAAACGCCAAAAAGCAAAGCACTTCAAGATAAGCCGCTGCACTTAAATTTTTTTTCCTTGCTATAGAAGATTTTTAAAATTTTATTATTGTTCCTGCGTTTAGATTTTACAAGTGTAGGTTAAACTTGAAGTATGAATCTTCTCTGAATATTCTTTTTCTGTTTCACTGACCCAAATACAAGAAAATGCCAGATTTGAAAAACAAGCAAGATATAGTATGTTAATTGCCACTCCCATAATTCAATTGTGAATGGTGGCTTTGGTCCTTGGCGTACCATCAACATTGCGATTAATATGATCTACCAGAACGTCAGTAGATCTGTATAAAAATGCATGTGTTTGAATGGAAATGTGTCTATTAGTTGTCATTTTTTTAGTATTTCTTCTGATTCAGTGTCTTCACTTATTGTGTGAACAATATGTGTTGAGTATTCATGTGCTTTTGTGAACTTTTTAAATTTATGCTATGCTAAGCTTATGCAATTGAAAATATTTAGCGTCTCTTTGTGAGTATTTTTCTAGCATCTATTGGGCTGTTTTAGGAGACATGCTTTTTGCCGCACACGCTGATAAGTACAAAATGGGGCAAGGCCCTCTTCAAGCTATTTCAGCTTTTTTCCATCTGTTTTCACTTTAAAAAAAATTGAAAATGATTGATACGCATGGCTTTTGTGGAGTATATAAGGTCATTGTGCTGCCCCACCAAATAAACTTTTCACTTATTTCCGCGAACGATTGTTGTCTACATTTTTCCACACCTTCATTACAAATTCATTTTTCTAAATACAGGAGTGCGGACAAATAGTTATGTAGAAAAGAGTGCATATGAACCTTTTAGGCATATTATAGTGTCAGCAGAATTGCTAACTGAATTTTGCACTCAATTGATAGCGGTGTTTGCATGCAATTTCTTACACAAATATAATTTCCAGCATGTGAGGGGTCTTCAAGAAGCAAAATCTGATTGCATGGTCTACCCTTACTTTCGGTCACGGAGAAAGAAGTATTTGAGGAGGAGAATCTCTCGGCCGCGGCAGCGCGCGAGGGCGGCGCGATAGCGTCACGGCGGAATGCGGTTACGCCGAAGCACGACAGATGACGCTTTCGGCCTGTTGCCATCTTTTACATGCTCTTCTATGGGCGCGACGCATAAAAATCGTGATAGCGCCTCATACATTATAAAATTTCTAAGATTTCTGTCTGTAACATCAATAGGTAGATATGACAGATACTTTAGCTGCAGTTACTAATCGATATTGCCGGAATTATAGGCCATACAGCGCTTGAAACTAACTGCTAGTAGCGGCCCATGAGCAGACGATGTCTGCCGCCGCATGCACACGCCCCTCGCTCCTCGCTCGCATGTTCTGCGCGCGCATGCGTAGGTGGCCTTGGGAGGGAAAGTTCCCTTGGCGATTTGCTGGTTTTTTGTTTTTTTTTCTCTTTAGCGCTCTCAGTGGCTTCCGCGCGTTGCGCCGGCGGAGCCGACTCCTCGATGTTTGCGCGCGCTTTTCACGCCGCGAAAAAGGAGAGTGCTTTGCAGATTTCGACCAGTGCTACTTCAGGATGGGGCGGAAATGTGTCGTGCCGAACTGCAGCAGTGGGTACGCGTCCTGCAAGGAGAAGGTAATTACCTTCAAAGTTCCTAGAGACCCAGTGAGGTTGGAAGCGTGGGCTCGCGCCATACCAAGAAATGACCGACAGCTGACGCCTCGTGACTACGTTTGCGAGAAGCACTTCTCGGACAGTGACATAGACAAGCGGCGCTATTATAGAGAACTTGGTGGCGAAGTTCTCCTTGACAAACCGAAACGGCCAGTGTTGTTTCGAGACGCCGTGCCCTCAATCTTTCCGCGCGCTGTCCCAGATACTTGTCTGCTGTTATCAAAAAAAAAAAAAAAAAAAAGACAATGTGAAATTTCAACCACCTGGGGTTTTGTAACGTGCACCTAAATGTAAGCACACGGGCCTTTAGCATTTCGCCTCCATCTAAATGCGGCCGCCGCAACAACCTAAATCTGAATTGATGGCATATAGGGTAAGTCCCATCATTCGTTGAAATAAATTATACCTAACTCATTGAGTTGACGTTATCAAAAATTATAGATTTCACGTTGTACAAAATATATCACGCTGGTAATTTTCCTGTATGTGACGCCATTTTTCTCGTTAATTTACCGCAAAAACTTGGAGAGCGCTTGAGCTTCGCCTTTGAGAGTAGAACGCGATAGCGTAATCGGGCCCTGTGCGCATCGCCTTCTCAATTGCTAGCCTCGCCGACACCGACGCCGACACCGATATTTCTGCGAAACGGGCTCGTTAACGCTGTCGCGTTAAAACACATCCATTCGGGCGCGAATGGCGAATCGGTGACGAATGGCCTTGAACCGACGAGCTTCGTCGGAGAGCGCAGTGAGAGGGACGCGCTAAAGTCCCTGAAACTTCGTAAAGTAGCGACATACGTGCATAAAAGCGCGCCTCCTCTTTTTTCTCCCTCCTCTGCCCTCTCCGAGGCTGACGCCGCGTCGGCATTGGCCAACTGCCGTCACGTGAGACCGCGCGCAGCGTTCGTTTGCTTACAGTCGCTCGCGACTGCCATCTTCGCTCTCGAAGCGCGGGTTCGCTGGTTCTCAGCGCATGTGTTTTATGGATACGCGCTTTCCATTCCGCGTGCGTTGTGCTCTGAGATACCTTGCACACAAGACCGACGTCACGGTTGGTTGCCATGGGCTTCTGCTGCGCTTTCGGATGCCGAAACAAATCAAGTGAAGGCAAAAAGCTGTTTATGATACCGTCCGGGAAGCGCAACGAGTTGCGAAGGAAGGCTTGGTTACACCGAATCGGAAGATAGAACTTTCGGCCGACGTTTTCGACGCGACTATGCGATGTAAGTTGCTATCCTCTCACTATAAGTACTCGTCGAGGTTCGCGCAAATCGCTGCGTGCTATAACGCCGTAGACACGTCTCAGTTAATTGGGCAGTACGTCGCTTTTCCTCACACGTTTTATTGCTGCTTCTGCGGGGTCTGTATTAAGTGTTTTTTTTTTTTCGAAAATGTGATTGCGAAACTTCAGAGATTCGGCGCAGTTCTTTTGAAGAAACAAAGTTACCGTGTGAAAGCTCACATTAGGTGTGGTACTCTCTGTTTTTGTTGCGTGCTCGTTTTTTTTTTGTTTTTTTTCCCCCGAAGCAAATAGCTTTCTCTGGCTCTCTGACGCCGACAGATCCGCCGGTGGACTTGCGATAAAAGGTAGGTAGGCAAAGCGTGCGTGTCCAACCGAGTCGCAGGGTGCATTCATCGTTTAGGAACCTCACGTACACGTGTTATTTACCGCGAAGGTTTATATCCGCGAGTGGCTTTCCGCCGCGGTAGAGCAGAGGTTGCGGTGCTCGGCTACTGACCCGAAGGTCGCGGTCGACCGCGGCGGTCACATTTCGACGGAGGCGAATAGCTTGAAGCCAGTGTGCCGTGCGATTTCAGTGTTCGTTAAAGAACATCAGATGGTCAGAATTTCCAGAGCCCTCCACTACGGCGTCTCTCATAATCATATCGTCGTAGTGGGACGTAAAACCCCAAATGATATTAATATCCGCGAGTGGAGCTCTCGCGAAGGAAACGTTTACGGTGGCAGGCTAGTTTATTCGTTCGCTTGCTCGTTCATTGAGCAGCGAGTATAGTTCGTATGTGAAGTACTTCTACGAGGCACACTTGCGCACTATGGTTGGTGCGTCTAATCTCTTAACGAATCAACCAACGCTGTCTAAATGTATCGACTGGAAATGATGTACGCCTTCTGGCGCATTCGTCTTTCGATGAAGCTCCGAGCTGCTGCTTGCACTGACAGTCATTTTCTAAATAAATAATAGTCGCCACTCTTAATACAGCCAACACCCATTGCCCATGTGTTTCTTCCACTCTAAAAACTGTCCGCACCTTTTGTGGAGTCTTCTTGCCCCTCACCAATAACCGTCCTCTGGCTAGTTTGCGCTTCCTTTCTTGAAAACTCGGCGCTCGGCACTTTCCTATCAAGGATGCTTTTTATTAACACGCACGCCATTCGTGACCTGGAAGTACGGCGCGCCCGGCGATAATGCAAGGAAAGGCACGCGAGATTGATGGTTATTGTTTCAGGACAGAAATACGCCCCATAGCACGCCCTTTTTGTGAGGTTGCTAAACAGTTAACAGAAAATAGCGAGCGCAGAGATTCGGTGAAAAAGAAAAAAAAAAACAAGTGAGCCAGATGCTGGATATTCTTTTGTGGGAAAGAGATGCCTCAAATACGCCCTTTTGTATTGCAGTGTGCAGTGCTACATGATACAGGCACGTATAGCGGCGTTAACTATATTTTTCCAGCAGATACTTCGGAACGGCTATCTCTAGTGCGTACTGGCAGCCTCAGTGCGACATTGGTATGCGCGGCGAATTCGCCTCGCGAGGACGACGTGTACAACGTATAGGTTTCAGAAGGCTTCATGTAGAGCGGGACATTAACGTTCAACATCACACATGTCCTTTACAAACGTGTCTTAACATCTCCTAAACGACATAAAATTAAAAAAAAGGATACAAAGATCTAGACGGCTAGTGCGAATGCTTAAAGCGCGCCGCCTGGCAAGCGCGCGCTCCCTTTGCGAAGCGTCGTCTGCTACGCAAGAGCAAGGTAGGTGGCGCCATGCTCGAAAAGAGAGTGCGAAGGAGAGGAGAACGAGGAGGAACGCGAGCGGAGGAGGAAAGTGTCGCTACTTTACGAAGTTTCAGGGACTTTAGGACGCGCGCATTTTTCCTTCTCCGCTGGCGGACTCTCACGACAGAGGGCGCGGGAGCGCTGTGCCCGATTGCGTGACTTTATTAGGGCGCCCGAGCGAGCGCAGTTTCGCCTCCTCAAGAATTCTTGCTCCGTGCTTTCGGTCTTTTATTTCTTGGGCATGATTAGGATAGGTCTTTCCTGCTGTGCACTCCCACACATTTTCTTGCACTAAAGAGACTACCGAGTACAAACACTAGCATGAAAATATTAGTCTCTTTTATCTAAAGGCAATCGATGTCAGTGCACGTTAAAGAACCCCAGGTGGTCGAAATTTCCGCAGTCCTCCACTACGGCGTGCTTCATAATCAGAAAGTGGTTCTGGCACGTAAAACCCCATAAATTAATTAATTATCTAAACGCAATAAAACTGCGAGGATCCTTTTTTTTTTTTAAGCGAGAGCTCGCTACTGCAATACAAAACTGGCGGTTTACAGCATATATTGCATCCGGCGCCCGCTGATGACGCGCTCATGTTTAGCGATACTTCATGCGCCAGAACGACGGCCAAAGCAAGAATATGCTCACGCAAAAGAAAAAAAAAGCAACGAAAATGGCTGTACAGGGGTTGCACAAGAGTAGTTTGTGCTTGAAGCGCTGGCAAACTAACCTTCGCGCTGAGGGCAGCAACGCGTCGCTTACATTGCAGGTGGTGGTGGCGCCATCTACCAGGTGAGACATAAAGTGCATCAGTGCACGGCCTCCAGTCAGCCCACTACCCCTTTCTAGAACACTTTTATATAAGCAATAGGTTTACGTACCGGTTATAAGATGCGCGCTGCAGATCCGAGAGTGATCGTTCGGCACCCACGGCGAGCAGTCAGCATTCTGTCTCCTCACAGCCGCTATCCAAGTATCTCTCTCTTCGGCACGTGGCCTCGCGGAGGGCCTACCGTTCCCTGGCAACATTGTGCGTTCACCGGAAACTCTCCCTAGAAAACTTCCTGTTTACCTTGTTTTAGCGTGGTTTTAGCCTGCGTTGCTGGCCGCGGCTGCTTGTGTTTCGATATTTCCTGCGGATAGAACTTTTCTGATGAAGCGCTCGCAACTCGGGCACTGATGTGCACGGCCAGGATGCAGTCTGCGATCCGCAACTAATTTGCTATCGCAAGTCTAAACGTTCTGTTTCCCGACAGATGAAAGCAGAAAGAGCGCCTGGATTGCAGCGATCAGGCGACAATAACTGGATTCCCACATAAGAGCGCGTAGATTTGTTCTGCCCGCTTCATCAAAGGCAAATAAAGTTCAACGCATACTCAGACGATGCTCAGCTGTTAGTCTGAGGAGCTCAATTACAAGGAACACGTCGGACGCCGTCGTCTTCCACCCATGACAGATAGCTGCCCTGTCGCCTGATGTGGATAGCAAAGTGTGAAAGCTGGCTAACGCCGAAAATCCATCGTAAAGGTGTTTCTTGTAGTTGAAGCCTCATCAGTGACGTATACTGTTCGAAGCAACACTCGGGACCCCAAAGAAGCTGTACTCAACATGAATCGCCGCACAGTGTACGTCGCGTAGTGCCCACGACGCCGTTGCATTTGCTTTTTATGAGAGCGACGCCTGCGAGTAGATTCGCATCGGTGCGAGCAAATGACTCATCGACTGTCGTGTTGCCGCCAATGGACATCGTCGCACTCTACCTAATTTATATTTCGGTTGGAGCGTGGACTGTAGATGTAGGCGGGTTAACTTGAAAGCTTGATACATGAATACTGCACTCGTGAGTAAACCATAGTATAGTTCGCGTGACTCAGCCTCACCTGATGTCATCACATAATCACTACGTTTATATTGTCTCAGTCCAGCGAATCAGGCCCGTAGCTAGAGGGGGTGCCCTGAGGACCGGGGCCCCCCGCAGTTTTGATGAGGGGTGTTTTAGCGAAAATGAATAATGAAAATAGGGTTTTCTCAAATAGTCAAGGCCTTCAGCATGCCCCCCCCCCCCTCCCCCCCGAAAAATATTTCTGGCTACGGGCCTGCCGAACACTTTGGATCACGATCGATTCCGATCGACGCCGATCTCTATCAAAAGTGCCTGGTGTGACACAAGCGCGATAATAGTTTTTTCGTGATTTTGTGTGCCTAGGCCAAACTACATAAATATGTCGACGGCAGTGACAGAGACAGGTTTCTAGCTCCAGTCTAAAAGCTGCATTGCACAACTTCCTTATCCAGCGTATCAGGCAACTCTTCTCTTCGCCACTGCAGTTTCTGCTTGTACCTCCCGCGCGACGTCGTTGAGCCCCTCCATATAGTCTCTAGACATCGCTCCAACGCATCTGAAGGAATGCGCCAGAAATAATAGAGCAACAAGCTCAAACACACCAGGCAAACACAGCTGGGACCGTTGAAAAAGTACTGCCGGAAGTGGCGCACCGGAAGTCTCCTTGGGCGGACCGTTCGGCGCATGCCAGTTTGTTTACAAACAGCGAAACCGTCAATAGAAGTTCGTGCTGCCTTTCTGAGTAAAATAATTCGTGCATCCATAGGCTACGCAGTGCGCTGCCATTTTTGTATACACTGCGAAAGCGAGGCAACGAAGCTCGGTCACAGCATACAAATGCACGACGAGTATTCTGGTTGATGTGGCGCGCGACAAGTTACGTGATGGTGAGGCTATCGCCGAAGGCAACTTCACGCTTTTATTCACGCTAGGTGTCTGCGCGGCCCGCAGCCTCGTCACGCTTTCTGACGGACGTTCTGTGCTGCTTGTGACCAATTTCAGTAATGAGTACCGGCACCTTTTTCGTCACACCGCCATCGCTTTTGCCTACCGTACCCTGTCGCAGTCGTTGCCGAACGTCTGCGACAGGGTAGGCAGACGAATATATACAGTCGGCCCAATAAGCGGACTGTGTGGTTTTGATTTGCCGTGGGGAGGACGGGGAGGAGCAGCCGAGGTGTTAAAACCAGTCTCCCCACGAAAGGGGGTTCTTGTCGCAGGAGCGGTGCTACACACTTTTCGGCTCTGCTGAGTTATGTAGCGCAAGTCCCTTGAATATATATTTTGTATATAAAGTCAAGTTGTTTCCTAAGGACCATTCTCCATCCCTGGGAAGCGGCAGCAACAACGACAAGGCAAGGCAGCTACAAACAACCTTGCACTCCCTTCTGCAGTAACAGAAAGGGTCGTGTGGTCAAAGTTTAATCCTAAATTAATGGCAGCTTAAAACAACAAACTATGCCCTAGCTGCTGCACCAGAGTATTCAGGTTATCGAATCGGGGAAAGAAAAATGAATAGGACAGATGTCAGAAGAAAGTTTTGAAAAAGGAAAAAAAAAAAGACACAACTACCGTTGTAGTTCACCACAGCGAAGGGAACAAGCCGGCAAGGTCAGCAGGTTTTATTCACGTTATTTGTGTCTATTAATACATATTTTCATACATTTGACATTTCAAAGCTTTCTTCCATCAATCCGCTTGACTTACAAGTATTCTCGACTTACGAAAATATATCAGTCTTCGATGTTTAACTTGAGCATACGTATCCTTGTTGAACTGTGGCTCACACCCACTGTAGGGGATTGGCCAAGAATTGAGTGGTTTAATAAAATGTTATAGAATTTTAGAATAAGGGAGGTTGTAGGATAGAAACATTACAAGTTTGACAGCAAATCTTGGTGCTCGATCAAATGTGTAAAAAAAAAAATTTTCTTTTGTTAGTAACAGATAATAAAATAAATCAGTACCCTAATATTTAAAACACATACGTGTCGACACAGAAGGATAATACAGATTGTTCTTGTATTTACACCACCTGGGCTCTGGTGCTTCTTCCTCTCCGAATCCTGCGTGTACCGGCCAAGGACACTGGCCACCCTGTACTTTCTTTGCCTTTCCCCCCCCTCCACTCCCCCTTCCCGCTGTATTTCCCCCTCCCTGCCTCTTTGATTTTGAACATCCCTTCGTTCTCCCCCCCCCCGCCCCTCCCCTTCCTTCCCCACTCGGATTTTGGGTCTCTGTCATTCCCTTACAATCCGGACGACTGGTATATTTTAGCGACTAAATATTTTCTTTGTACTTCAATTAATATTTCACATCAACTCTGCATCATTATCTTAGAACACTCCTAAACAAAACAGCCGTCTAATGAAAAACATCCATACTGCCAGCTCGCTTCTTGTTTTATTTTGATGTATTGAGTTTCACCCACAAAAGTTGTTAGCAACAATCGCTCGGCAAAGACCGCGCCGCAATCTTCGCGAAGCTTCACGTAGAAATACTCACGCGCCTTACCGCAGGTCAGATTCAGTATACAGCGTGCATTGCTTGCTTGCAGTTCGACTTTCCGTTTCCCAGCCAAAAGTTTGGCCAAATAAAGTTACGTACTTCCAACTTCTGCTGCAGTCTTCTCCGTCACGACCACGTGACAATATGACAGAGTATTTATCTTGGCCGATATTCCGCATTTTTTGTTTCTTTTTCTTTTTTCTGTGTACCTGTTTTATTTTATCTCTCTTCATTCTCCTTAATTACTTTTTTTTTTATTTGAACGGAGTCTCTTCTTTTTTTTTTTACGAATAGAATTCTTATTTTTCTTTCTTTTCCTTGTTTTCTCCCCCTCTTTTTGATTATTTTTAGTTTTCTGTTTGTTTTTTGTTTTTCTTTTGTTTATCACACATTTCATGAGTGGTCATGCCAAAGAGGTCATTGGATATTGTTAGAGAATTGTTAGCTTAATATATACTTTTACTCCCATTTTTTTTACTCCCCCCCTCCCCTTTTTTTTCCGAGCCTGTTTATTTTATTTGGAAAGGATGGAATGTGGGAACGGTGTGGTTATCACCGTAACCGCCACAGGCCGTTGGTGCGATTCATGCATCTCACCAACGCGTTGCATTTTCCTTTTCTTATACCTTTCGAGACCGGGGTTATGCTGTCTCCGACAGTCATTTCAACCAACGTGAAAGAGGGTATGACAGTGTGGTTGACCCCAGGTGAACTCCAAAGGAACAGAGGAATTAGTGTGGGTTCAACCTAGTTTAGTTGGTGTGAGTAACGAGTCATGCTGGGTTGACCTCACAGATGATGGTGAATCCACCTCAAAATTTTCCCTTTTTTTCTTTTTTGTTTGCCCCCTCCCTTTGAGCAGACGAAATCATGCATGAATACATATTTACTTAATCGTAAAGACCCCTGACAGTTGATGACAGCCATGTGGTAAATTTCTTTGCCAGGGCGGTCAAATTGGCATGAAATGCGACGGTCATTCTTGAGCTCGTCGGCGGCTGCTCTTGCTCGTTCTGGAACGTCTCGAACGTGACGTCCAGCTCATC
Organism: Rhipicephalus sanguineus; assembly: GCF_013339695.2. NCBI lineage: Eukaryota > Metazoa > Arthropoda > Arachnida > Ixodida > Ixodidae > Rhipicephalus > Rhipicephalus sanguineus. The sequence continues at coordinate 18,197,759 of NC_051185.1, forward strand.
CGCCGCCAGCTCTGGAACAAAGAATACACACCTGTTATTCACATCTAATAGATCAATAAGTTGGTGCTGTCGATAACATTTCTGGTTCAATGTTAAAGACAAAAGTTATATTGTGAGCATTATTCACATGCTTCATCCTCTCACTTGTAAATACTGATCATAATCACTTGGGTCTGAGTAGTGGGGCTCAGGCTCAAGCGAAATAAAGAAGTCTTTCGGCTTGAACGTCGTCTCACAATTTTTAGTCTGTAAATCTGTGTGCTTGTCTGTGGGCTGAAGACCACTTTTGCCTTGCACACACCACAAGACAGCTCAACTGCAGGTAAATGACGTATACAGGGTGTTTTTTTTTTTTTTAGACAGTACAGATTTTTAAAATAAAATTGCTATGAGAGTCAGGCCCTCGTAGTATTCGCAAGCGTACTCTACGCTTAGGCGGAAAAACTTTGGCACACCTAAAGTTTCATTGAAATGAGTAGTTATCAAAAACTCGTCAATTAATTGTAGAACGTGACAGTTAATGGCGTACCCATTTTTTTTTTTTAAGTCCCGAAAAACGCGCTTAATTTGAGATAATATTCTTCGAGATCCAAGGCCTCGATCCAGGCGATATTGAAACTGAGTTCCCCTGTCAGAACTGCCGAAACTGAGCTCTCCTGTCACGTTTCCTGCGCCAGGCGCAGGAAATTTGACGGGTGAGTTACGTCAGACCGGAAGCTCACGTGACGATTATTGAAAAAACGCACGTCGCAGCAGAATTTGGTCAGGAAGAACGGCAAGTCATCCCAAACACCCAATTGGACTACGTAGTGTTTGCATTTGATGTGTAGTGCTTATGCATTTCTTTCGCGCCATATACCTAAGAAAACTGAACCTTGCCACTTTTACTTTACAGCGTAAAACTGGGCGGCAGCCACTGCGGTGCTACTTCTCATGGAAAAGCGAATGAGTTCTTTGCACTTCTTCAAGAGTTTAACAAAGAAACAGATGAGCACTACACACCAAGCGCACAGAATGAGTGGTCCAATTGTGTATTTGAGAGGACTTACCATTTTTCCTGACCAGATTCTGCTGTGAAGCGCCTTTTTCCAAAGTTCCTCATGTGAACGTCCGGTCTTGACGCGGCACAACTGCTGCATTTCTAGCGCGCGCGGTGTGATCAGCTCCGATATCGCTGGGATTGGGGGCTTGAATTTCGGTAATTAATATCTCAAATTGCGTGTGTATTCCGGAAGTTTTAAAAAATGGGCACGCCATAAATTGGCACATCCTGCAACTGTCAATATAAACAACTACCCTCAAGTTAATCATAAAAAAATTGGAGTTCTTGTTAATTACTCATTTCAATGCAACTTTAGGTGAGTGAAGTTTTTCCGTTTCGACATAGAATTTGTTGGCGAAGACGGCAGGGGCCTGACTCATAGCATTTTTACAAAAACAAAAAAGAAGACACCCTGTCCAGTATCATGACATACAAAGCACAATTGTCCACCATGTTTACTTACAGAACTGAAAAAAATTTGGAGGAAGCCTTAGAATGGAGAACGCTTCATAAGGGTTGCAAAAATTTCAAACTTAGTATTGCCAAGTGCTTAATATGCCAGCGAGAAAGAGGCAGACAAAGACGCAGTAGTCCTCGCGCTAGTGCCTTTGTTTTGGCTGTGCTGTGCCGATCCGTTTTGGGACTTGGGCCTTGTATGGCCGCCTTGTAAACGTTGCCTTCGTTTTGAACATAACAGTATGAATAGAGTAAACAGTGCTATTCTGTTGGTACTGAAGTTTACAATTCACTATTTGCACTTGAATATTCGGTTTTTGGGACTATATGCGATTGACGACAAACCGTCTTTGAGTCTTCAACGCCTGATGTGAGCAGCGTTTGGGCTTATTTCTATGTGATACAGCTATGGTTGGCACTCAGCCTATTTTACGAAGTTTTTCCTATTCCTAAAACACTCCCTTAAGGGAAACAAATTCATGCCAAGAGTGGCACGTCAGTGCATCAAGAAAATCTGGGACGTCAACGTTATTGACAAGAATGCTTCAGTAAGTAAGAAATGAAGGTAAATGTAGGATATAATCTGCGACTCCGGGGTACATTCTAATACCAGTCAGATGGTGTACCATATGTACTTGTGAAACGGCCGCAGGTTTTCTTATTGAGATTGGCACGGGAAATTGGGAGTGCAGCCATCACACATAGAAGACGACTTTTATTTCGTTATGATTTAAAACAAGTGAATGGTGAAGAGAACAACAAGCTGCGAGGCCACTCTCGTCACAGCATTGAACATGTGAAGGCTTTGCCTCAGCCCAGCAGGACAGTACCGCACCAATCAGCTACACACCAAGTGTTTAAAAAAAATATAAACATATTCTCAAAGATCACTGGCTACATTTGGCATTGTTTTTATATGGCAGCATCATCTTAAGATGGCTACAGGCATTAATTATGGCAGTGGTTACGATAATTAAGACAGTCAACTTTATTGTTATGATTATTTTTTAAATTTTGATAGCTTGCCCTTGAGCATGTTACAAGAAAAGAGGTGGTTGCTCCAAATGGGAGAATGGAAGTCCTTCCTCCAAAAGGCCCACAGCCGCTTTTCGACTTCAGAAAAGTGGCCACACTCAATTTTTTTTAATTGACGAGACCCAACCAATTTTAATTTAATTAGCGAAACTGAGCCCGAGAGCGCAACTGTCGTATGTATTTCAGTCATCCAAAATGATGACAATGTTTGCGACAATGACTGCAGTGGTGTTGTTTTGGATTTGTTCAACCTATGTGCACCGTGCATGTTATCATGACAAGTGTAGCCTGCACACCCACAAAGCGAAGTCTGTCTACGTTTGACAGCAATGCACACTCATTCTGCTCATCCAGAAGGGTTATGGCAGTTGCTCTTTCAAGTGACGCAGTTTCCATTTCGCTGGTGAATACACTTGAATTTCATCCCTCCGCAAAAATTAGAAGCAATGGGCTACTCACAAAATAAACTTAAATTCTCCCACTTGGCCTGACCACCTGTTTTTTCTAATTAAGAAGTAATCACTGTTTCAGAAATTACTGCCTTAATTAATTTCCCTAATCGTCTTAAAAATGTCTGCTGCCACAGAATAAATGTCTAAAGTAGTAATCAAATATCACAATTTCCTTATTTTGAGGATTTTTAGACATTTTCGGACACGCCCAATATCTGCAACTGGCTGCCGCTGTGGACGACTGCACTTGACAACATCGCAGATTGCTTGAAGAGCGTGTAAAGCAGGCATCTCACTGTTGCCATTAGTAGCTATCTGTTTCACGCAAGTTCATCCAACATGTCCGGGATCATTTATCACTTGCATGTGATGAATAAAACTTACATTTTATTTATGCGATGGCTACAGAGATTGTAGCAGTTTAATGCCATCGGTTTACAAAGAAGCTTAAAAGGACAATTCAACTTACAGTGAGGACGACATAGCGAGCAATGGAAAGGAAAATGATAGATGTAACCTGAAGGGACAAGAAGAGAGCAGAGTGAGTCAGGGAACAAAAGGGTGTCAAGGACACCTTAGTCGAAATCAAGAAGATATGGGCATGGGCAGCGCATGTAGTGAATAGACTGTATTCCAAGAGGAGGCAAACGCACAAGGCGGAGACAAAAAGTTAGGTGGGCAGATGAGATTACGCTCGCAAGTATAACGTGGCCGGAGCAAGCGTGAAACCGGGTTGATTGGCGAAACGTGGTTTGCCCTGCAATGGGCACAGTCAGGCTGATGAGGATGATGAATGTCATCGGTGTCATTATGTTAAACTCTCGGGCTAGCATGCGGCACGTTTATGCGTGCCACAAGCTGTTGGCACATGTGTGAATGTTCCACATGTGCACTTACTCCCTGAAATTAATGACGATGCAGCTTGCAGCGACCAAGCTGCATTCGTCAACTGGCGACAACTGCGATTTTGTGTGGTAAGACATTTTGAGTGCTTGCAGTCTTTCTCCATAACACGCCCGAAATGATTTCTTCATGCAGGCCTGCAGCAAATTCTAGCACTTGCCCGACCATTCTGACTGAGAAAAGCACTGGAGAGTTCCCGGTGCCTCCATGCATGCTGCAGTGGAATGCCGATGTCGATGTAATCAACCAGTTCAAGAAATGAACATGGCAAACACGACGTGTCCTTGACCGCAAAGCTTAGCCTTTGAGATCTGAGGGTGCGGTCGCTGAGGTTTCAATCTGACAATAGTGATCAGACGATGATGATGCTGGCTAGGAAGTCGCGCAAGCTGTCGTTTAGTGGGGCCGCATAGTTAGAGTTATACAAGGCAGATCAGATTTGTATGAGAATCAATGAACATTACAATAGTACAAGGAGTTATATGGGCCAGAGTCTGACTAGGCTACTTAGTTCAAATTATTGAAAAATTCAAACTAATGAGCTGCAAAATTAACGATATTTTACCGTATGGGTCCAATTTTATTTCAGAAATGTGTTAAGTGCCACAAAAATTAATGAGGGCTTAATTTTTACAGCACTTCAAAAATCCCAAGCCTTATGTCTTGTTCTCTAGACAGTGATCTAATAACTATGCAACAATAAATAAGCAATATCAGAATTTTGCACCGTAATCTTAAAAATAGACAGTGTGTAATAAATTTAAAGAACCGATGGCGCCATGAAGTGCTTATTATGAGCAGCTTTTAGTAATGAGTGCATGGTGCATATTGTCGAGGATTCACAAATTTATGTTCCACATTTTGCGAGTTTCAATGATTTCAGTGAACTGTGTTTTGTTTGTTCATCGTGCATAATAGTAAAGTGTAGCAGAGAGTAGCCGACTCGGCAAAACATCCACGGAGATCACGGACAGGATTCAAACAGCTTGCAACAATGATGCTCTTTCTCAAGCAGACGTTTTTGCATGGCATCATCATTTTCATGAGGGCCAAGAAGCAGTCACAGGCAACCTCAGACCTGCCTGTCCGTTAACCGTTCGAACTGATCAAAATGTTGAAGTGGGAAAAAAGTACGCTCGAAATCATGGTCATTCCAACAGGATGATTGTAGAGAGACTGAACATTTAAATGACACCATTAAGATCGTAAAACAAGATTTGTTCCACATACGTGCCCTACAGCAGAGCAAAAGAAGACTGGGAGTCATCACGTCAGGAGTGAGACCAACTGGCCGAAAATGGCCCAGAATCACTTAAGAATATCATAACTGGTGATGAATGACTCTTCCACGTGTACAATCCTGCCACAAAGAGGCAATAAGAGGCATGGGTGACAGCGTTTTGACTCAACTTCAGACATCCAAAGGGCTATGACAGAGGAACTTCGTCACAGCCCTTTGTCTTGTCGAACAAAAGGGCTTCCAGAAAAGTACCCAGAAACTATACAGTCTTAAAAATTGCCTGTATGCAACAAGAGGGTCTTATATTGAAGATTAGCAGCCACTCAAGGTAACTTGAAACTTAGCAGGCACAGTGTGTATACTGTCGTCGTTTATGAAAGGGAACACACTGTGCTCTGTGGCGGCTGCCTACGGCACCATCAATAGACAGCTAAGGAAAGCATGTCTGCTTTTGGTGTCATCTATTGGCAAACAAAGTAACGAGTGAGGACTGGTGCACAACCGCTTCTTGATCATGCCCCCTCTCCGCTCGCGAAACTAGGGTGACTTAGAATACGAAACGGGCGAAGCCTGCAGCGTGTCGTCCGCTGGCAACAAATAGAGCGTGGTGCGCGAGCATGGTCGAAACGGAGAAGCTCTGTCACTCGGCTTACGCGAGTTGCGCTTCGACTGAACTAGACACTCAGGGGAAGGCTTGGTTGAGATTTGCTTTCACGAAAGTGTATCACTGAACGCCGTGAAAATGTTCTTGAGGCAGAATCCTGGTCCATTGCCAGAGAAAGTACTCTGTAATTTCGTATATCCGCGTTTGATTCTATAACGCCATGCACAATCAGACCACCCTGCCCATGATCAAAATGAATAAAATGTTTCGTTAAAAAAAGAACAAAAAGAAAAAAAAATGCTTCGTATGGTTGTAAACATTTTAATCACTGTTGCATCTGTAATGCAAAAAACAACAAAAAAAATCACCACCCAAGCACTCCATACACGTGGTTAACCAGTGAAGCTGAAACGTGTGGCCCCGGTGCTAAGTAGCAGTTAATCCCAACGGTGTATTGAAGCATTTCTCAGTTATTGGTATGGTTTGAACGGCGAAATCTGCTTGTCTTTGAGGATGCCGAGGATGACGTCGAAGAGCTTGTTAACGTATATCGCACACGCCACAGGATCATTGTTCCAAAGTTTGACACGTTCGAGGAACGACATCTCCTGCACGGACCAGCGTTGCGTGTCGCGTCACCGTGTAGCTTAATGTGTTCGAGCAGCTGAATTAAGCGGTCCCAGTGGACCTCGGAGGCAGGCAAAGTTAGAAATGCCGTTGGCTTGCCAAGTCATCTTGTCATCGCGAACACCTCCTTCTTGCATTGCTGCCAGTAATGGACCGTGTTTGGGACTCCACGCATGAACGCCATGTCTCGATCAAGCGCATCTCTCACGAAGTCACCGCTCTCTAGTTGTCGACGAGTGATGGTGCTCGTAACATCGTTGGTATGGAATGTGACAGTCTTTTCGCCAACGTTGAACTGGATCACTTTCATGGCCATGTACAAGATGTGAGCCGGTTCCACGCCTCGATGGTTCAAGCACCGTGCCTCACTGGTGGCTTTGGAGAACGGCGTGGCATGTGAACTTGTGATTTTCTGCGGATGGCCGAAATATATCTGCATGTGGAAGTAACTCCTCCATGTGTTCCTCGTAGAGTAGGAACACGAGAACCTGCCCTTCTCCGGGAGCGATGGCTAGGTAATACGTGCCGTCGACGAGACGGGCTGAGTCCACAGATGCGTCGTCGAACACCGCTGTGTGGCTTACTGTGTGCATAGCAGACCTGCAATGAACGGGATCGTCGGGATCCGTAACCTGGGCAGTGGCTTCGATCTCTCTTCGTTAATCGGCTCGCCTTCAGGGATGGCGTTTAGCGTGGCGGGGTCTACTCGTATCTTGTGATGTCGGTACAAAGGGGTGTCGAGGTACAGTAGCCAGGCTTTGATGTTACATTTCTTGACAAGGCCCCGCTTGTACGTAGGCTTTGCAAGGAGATGGCGCTTGATATATACCTCGATTGCTACGCCGTCAACGATGTTACCCGGCAGATATTTCAGGTTGTTTTGCGTGTTGATCGGAATGTTTACAACTTGTCCCTTGATTGCTTATTGTCCATTGCCGTGTGTTAATCACCGAATGCACATGAATGGCAGACACGGGGTCACTAGTCGTTCCTCGACGACGTTGAGCCTGGGCAAATTGAAGGTATCGGTGGGTGAGCTAAGCCATCAACGGTGCTTAATTTGGCAGACTGCCTTTGATTAGCGATTACTAGCATGTCCCTCAGACCCGAAACTGACGGACGTCGGGAGCAGCTGGGAACCACCGCGTCAGTACCTCCATGGCATTGTTCCGTTGTTGTTGAGACCGAATCCCGTTGATCGTAGCCAGGTTGTTGTCGCAGTTACAGCCGAAGTGCCGCTCGAGAAACTCCCGTCGAAAGCTGGCGTTGGCCCCGGCAAACACGTTCACGCCACTGCCACGTTGGCGCTGCTCTGCCCACACCACCGTCTCCTCGCCGCCTCCTTCAAGCATCAACCCGCCATGGCGGACATGGCGCACATGCTTGGGTACGTCACAGAGAACAATGTCACAGACGGCGCAGCCAATAGCGCACACGCTTGGGTACGACGTAGACGACGTCACTGATGTGAAGTTTCTATCAAGATTGAACAGACCGATTTTTGTTTCGCCTAGCCATATACAGCTTCACTTTAAAACACCAGACTCATGTAAGCCGAGTGACAGAGCTTCTCCGTTTTGAGCGTGCTTGCGCACGGCACTCGATTTGTTGGCAGCAGACGAGTTGCAGGCCTTGCCCGTTGCGTGAGCGGGATCAAGCAGTTGTTGTCTACCAGCCCCGACTCGTTATTTTGTTTGCCAATAGATGGTGCCAAAAGCGGACGTGCTTTTTATTTTTAGTTGTCTGTTGATGGCGCTGTAGGCAGCAGTCACAGAGCGCAAGCCGCGTGCCCACATGTTTCCCTTCATAAATGACGACAGTATATGTCTAAAACATTTTAAGGTCATATTAACAACCTGCTGTAAATAAGCCAATCAGCACTTAACAATTCTGCAAAACCCCGTAATCATTGCAATAATGTCAAGTTACCTGCAAATTGATGTGCCCCACTTGACCTTCTCTAACAATTTCCAATTAAAAAAAACAAAGTCTGTTTATGATGCAAGGTTATGTGGCTTCTAACCTACATGCTGCTTGTTTCTAGCTCACTTTATTACTATTTTTTCAAAGGCCCACAATTGAAGTTCTGCCTCAGAGTCGTTACGAAATATTTGTGACGCAACTGAGACAAAGAGGTGAAAAAACGAGAGAAAACAGGATAGGGCACCAGACTTTCAAATAGTTTATTTTCCGCACATCACCCAAATATATCTGTTTCCAGATATGTGCACCAAGGGAGGGTGCAGCATGAGCAAACTATCGCATAGCACAATAAATAAAACTATCACACAGTGATCGAAGGGACATTGACGCATCCGTCCATGACCTGTATGCGATACGCCTCAAGTACTTCATGTGCTAACGTTTCCCTGCTTCTACATATCACACGAGTTTCTCCGAACAGTAGTGCACAGTCATACAAATCACAATGGAACGACAGATGTGAATTCACACCATTTTGAATTGATAATATATGGTCCCTAAGGCGATTATTAATGCAGCGGCCCGGTTGGCCTATGTTGCTTTTTTTGTTCCTTGTCTCAGTTGCACCACAAATATTTCGTTAAGCTATGCACAACTCACCCAACGTTACACTCTACTCATGCCTCAGAGTTTACTTCAGATGCTGGACATCTTACTGGCAAAAACATGGGTGCAATACTAGTTACTTTTGACAACTTTACACGCTATTGCTCTCCCAATTGTTACTATGCAGCAAGCTACAAAAGAAGGGGAATGGACTAAGGCTCGTTGTTTGTTAGTCATAACCTAATGACCTTTTTTTCGTTTTGCAACAGAACTTCAGAGATACGAATTTTTCTGTGGGTCCCAGCCAAGGCCCATTAGCCTGCAATGTGTTAGAGTGCGGCTGATGCAAACAATTTCCCCCGCACAACATTTGATACGAACGTACGTTACCACACAGGCACTAACAGGTGCCGCCCGCGCTGCCATGGAAGATATGGAGATCAAGCCAGCCACGCCGCCAGTTTGACGGGTTGTCAGCATCGCCTCTCACCGGCGTGTCGTATCCTTCAAGATGATGCATGCGAATCTGGGATGCCATAATGTGTCTTCGCGATCAGATTACAGATGACACTGGCATTGCATTTTTTTTTTTTCAGCAAGAAGCGTGTGCAGAGTTGTCTTACTGCGTTTACACTTGCCACATCGAAGAAAATTAAGCGATGTCCTTGCAATTAGACATTATATGAAAGGTGTACAAAGACAGAAAGAGGAAGTGGACGGGCTCGGGGAATGAGCTAGGTCTTGCAACATCAACATGCATGATTGCTGAGGATGTGCACACCAGCCAACTCTCCCAATTTGTCCGAGAGACTCACGAATTTTGAGCAAATCTGCCGATTGTGCAGGCGAGGCTGTAAATCTCCCCAAAAAAATGCCTCACGCTCACCGTGAAAAGAAAATAACAACAAAGGACAGCAGTTGACAGCAATTCTAAAACCTCCTGGCATTCATGTATCGCCTGCGGAGTGCTTCTGAAGTCACTTTTGCTGCGGTACCCTGTGTCATGTGGAAAAGTGTCATTAAGATTAGGGACGGCCCTACTAGCTGTCACAGGTCACAGCGCATTTGGTCCCTCAATTACATGCACCGTATGTTTACGAGTACCAGTATGATCACTGACGTCCAAAAACTTTACATGCAATGTCTATGATGCAGTGGCCCTGAGAAAAATCTATGAATATGTGCACCAGCGTTCTTTTGTCGCAAACTAATTTTCCATGTTGTCTGGTCATACAAATTTCTCTTGACACAAATTTTTCATGACCCCGCGCGATTCACATGGCCGAAGTTTGACTGTAATTCCCTTCCATTTATGTCATAATCACTATACTGCAGTTAAGGACTTCAAATAGTGCCCCCCATACTTTTCTTGGCTTCATTTCTGCTGGTTTCATTAAGGTAATGCAGCAAGCTGTCACTTTTATACAACACCATTTCGTGCATCCCCGTGGAAGCCCCTATTAAGTCCTAAGCCAACTGAAGCTGTGCCTTCTTGTCTCAAAGTTTCTACGAAAACTCCGGCCATGGGTGACAGTCTGTGCATGCTCATCCTGAATGCACAGACTATCACCTGTAGATCAATAATACCACAACAAGCAGACAAATCATATTGGTACACAAAGTTTGTCAACTTGAGAATAAGTACAAGCTCCACTCACAGAACTCCAGTGCACCTGCCCCCACCAACCTTTGTAAGACAGTTGTGCTAGCTGTTCTTAGATTGAAGCAAAGTACTTTGTCTTTGCTAATGTAAATACAGTCGACTCCCGATAATTCAGTCGCTTAATTGGAATTGTCGGTTAATTGGAAGTGGAGTGGGGGTCCTGTCAGTTTTGCATACAATTCAACAGGAAGAAATGCTCCGTAATTGGAAGCTAGAGGTCTGAAATTTCGGTTAAATCGAATTTATTTTCAATCGAATTCCCGGAAGAAATCATAATGTTTGTTAAATTTCCTATTTTTAAAGTGCAAAACAACAATGCGTGTGCGACCGGCACCCAAGGGCATTGCAGTTGACCGCAGGGCCGCAGCTCAAAGCGTCAGCTGATGGCATCGCAGCTGCGTACAGCGCCGCAGATCACGAAGCAGCTAGTTGTGCATATGCAGTGAGAATGTTCTGGGCCTCATTGTTTATCTCGTTACGGTCGTGAGCGGACTCAGCGTTTCCACGTGCGACGAAGCTCCACGCGCATTTCAGGTGCAGTCGCGACTATGGCAACTCACGGGCCTTATTGGATGCTTGACTTGGTGACGAAAGTCAAGATTTTGAAAGAAGTTGAACAAGGAGGCACTGCCAAGCAAGATATTGCACGGAAATACGGCATCAAGCCTAATACCCTCTCAAACATCCTGAAGAACAAGCGCTCCGTGCTGGACGCATTTGAAAATGACCAGTTCAAGATGTCTCGCAAGAGAATGCGCACCGGCGCCCACCCCGAGTTGAAGCAAGCGCTGCTCATCTGGATTCGAGAGGCGCGAAGCAACCGACTTCCTCTCAGCGGCGATATCGTTGCGACGAAAGCCTCATCAATTGTGATGATGCTAGGCATCGAGAACTTTGCCTCGTCCGATGGGTGGCTCACACGCTTCAAGCAACGCCACGACATGGTGTTTAAAAGCGTGAACGGGGAAAGGGCTGCCGTCAACGCTGCAATATGTGCTACGTAGAGGAAAAATAAGCTTCGCAAATAGTACTTGGGAGAACATCGGCCAGAAGATATCTTCAACGCCGACGAGACGGCATTTTTTACAGAATGTTGCCGAGAAGACGCTCACCTTCAAGGACGATGACTGTGCTGGAGGGAAGCATAGCAAAGAAGGAGTGTCGGTGCTGATAGCGGCGAACATGACGGGCACTGAGCGACGTCGCCTGCTCGTGATCGGCAAAGCCGCTAAGCCTAGATGCCTGTCGACTACGCGTCTAACAGGAAAGCGTGGATGACCGCAGACATATTCAAGGATTGGCTGACAAAATTGGATCGCAGGTTCGCGTTATCTAAACACAATGTATTGCTCCTTGCGGACCAATGCAGTGCACACATGTGCCACCCTTGAGTGCCATACGTGTCGCTCACCTGCCAGCGAACACTACATCGGTGTTACAACCAATGGACCAGGGTATTATCAAAAACGTGAAAGTACTGTACAGGAAGCATCTTGAGCAGATGCTGTTGTGTATGGACAATGGAAGTGCGTATGAGGTGAGCCTTCTCAGTGCTATCTATATGCGGGCGCGAGCATGGGGTCGCATAAAGGACGAAACCATTGCGAACTGCTTTAGGGCGTACGGCTTCATTGCATGTGGTGTAGATGATGACTCGTCTTGTACAGTGGGGGAAGCAGGCACAAGTAGGCTTGACGTCGACGGTCTCCTGCCAGCTCTCGGCGACGTCCCTTTCGAGGAGTACGTTGCCACTGACAGTTCGGTAGAAACGTGCGGTGTGCTGTCGGAAATCTGAGATCATGGAGATGGTTCGGCCCAGCGAGGCTAGTCACGAAACTGAGGTTTACGACGACGACGCCGCAAGTGAGCCACTACCGCGGGCTGCTGATGTAGCCGCAGGCCTTGCGCTTGCGCAGCGGCTTTTCGCTGCTGAGAGCAACAATGAAGAAGCACTCGGGCACACATACAGCCTGCAGGACTTGCTTTCTGCAGCAAGATTCAGCAAACGGAAGCAAACGGCAATCACAGATTTTTTCTCATAAACTGCTTTGAAATAAATGTATCTTTCGTTCGTTGTGGTTAATTGGAATTCGGCTTAATTCGAAGTTTTTCGCGGTCCCCGTGAATTTCGTATTAACCAGAGTCGACTGTACCAGGCTCATTTAAAATTTGCCAGAACGCCTAAGTTTTGCACCTAGAACCAGCAACACAAACGTATATCTACATGGTGAAATCAACGTGAGATTGCTTGATGCCACTAAAATGATTGACTGCAACTGGATAGGACATGTATGTGAATTGCTTTTGGGCAGGACAGCCATGGCCGTGGGTTAGCATATACTACTTTTTCTCAGGTTGTAACCGACCAGAGAGTTCTTTCATTTGTAAACTATAGAATAACATGGCAAAGAAAATGCTACATATGGTAATGCGGAGGTGTAGTAAAAAGAGGATGGTCACACCATTAGATGACAAGCACATGCGTTACACGCAGTGAACAAGAGGGAGAAAAGCGTGCACAGTTATCTATCGCAGCTGCTATTGTTTCCACATTCAAGTAAGAGTGACCGCTTTGGATACACAAGCAAACAACCGTCAAGAATTATGAGATGCACTCCTCCAGTACTTTAGCACATGCTGCCGCGCTCACAATAAATGGGATCAAACTTAAAAAGTGACATATCTCACCCATCACAATAGGCTCAATGGCCCCCTCATGGTCCGTGTGGTTCTGCACAAAGTTTTTGGCCGTGCCTTGATGCCCCACCTTGAACCTCACATTCTTGGCCGAGAAAGAGGCCACCTGCAGCTGCAAAAGGAAGCATTCCTTTAATATTTTTGCTCACTTTTTACATAATCCAATGCACATGATCTGCGCTCTGCAGTATGGGTAAAGATCAGCACCAATAATGATTTTGGACACTGCACTGGATAACACTGAAGAAAAAAAAAAACGCAAGAATGAGCGAAGCCTTGATGTAACACAATATAAAATTTTTCAGAGCTCCATCTGTCTTGAATCTCCATATGAAAAGTCTGTTTATTCATAATTTCGGTACAACTAGATTTCACTGCCACGGCAAAGGAAGAGCAAGGTGACTGTAGTCACTGACCATCGACCACTGCTTGACATATACTGGGTCTAGGGAAACCAATGACTCAAGTCCTCTCACCAAAAATGACCAGATGATAGATCAAGTTATCTGCATATAACAACTATCTACAAGCATGACAAGAACCAGTGAAATGCAGATGCTTTCAGCCGATTACCATTACCAGAATGCATCGATGAACCACGGCCACCAGGCGACATACTACTGTTTGAAAAGTTATCAAGACAAAGATAGAACGTGTTATACAACAAGAGAGCATCCTGCGAAGGTTGTACAAGACAAAGCAGGACGGCACAGCGGACAAACTCACTGAAGATGAGTTTGCTTGCTACTGCCGAAGAGCAACCGCACAAGCATCTCACTGGGAATGCTTCAAGCTTAGATCATGGGTAATTATACCGATCTCACTATGATCTCGCATTCTATCACTTATTCATGCTGGTAACCGAGGCATAGTAGCCATGAAGAAGTGCATAAGGAGCTATGTACGACGGCCAAAGACTGACATGGTTATTGATGAAATGGCGCAACAGTACTGTGAATGCCAGTCAATGCAGAAGAGCCCACCCAAGGTGCCTATTCCCACCTGGGACTGTCTCCATACACCTTGGTACACAGAGCACCTCGACTTCACGGGGCCACTACTTACCTACTTGGTTGTTGTGGACACATAGACAAAGTGGGTGGAAGTTGGTCATGCGACACAATCAACATCTGCAGTTGTCATCGATGTGCTCCATAGTCTCTTCACTACGTTTGGCACCAAAAAGTTGCCTCTGACAAAGGAAAATCTTTGATTTCCAGTGAAATATGGCAGTTCTATGCATCAGATGGCATACAGGCTACAACATCAGCTGTGTATCATCCTGCGACAAAGGGCCAGGCAGAACGCCATGTGGCAGAGCTGAACAGAGAACCCCTAAGGGATACAAATTTGTCCATGCAGTACCAACTTGCGAAATAAATCAGCAACACGTGACGATTCACGCTGCTGCAGAAACGACACCTGCGAGAGCACTGTTTGGAAGAGAATGTTTATGTCCTCTCAATCTTCTCAAACAGGAGACTGAAACAAATCCCAGAATTGCCAGGAAACACCTAAACAATCATGTCACTTCACAGTAGAGGAAAGGGTATTTATCCAGCAATTTTTTAAAAGCCAGATTGGTTTAAAAGGGCCAGCAAACAGGTTCAGACTTTTTTTTAATGCGAAAGTGTTTTATGCTGGGGTCCACCAAGACTTTAGCGACGTATTTGCATCACAGATATGACGTTGATAACATGGACGCGAACTGATGAGAAAGAAAAAACTAAGAAAGAATTCCCCCCGTCGGGAATTGAATCTATGACTTCTTGGACACGACGATACGTGCCCGGCGCTCTACCGACAAAGCTACCGAGGCAGATGCACTTTGCTATACACAAACGCGCGTTGTATCTCGCACATTCTCTCTTGCATGGTGCTCTCTGTTGGCACGGGTAGGTGGGGCGGAGTGGTGCCGCCATCTGTGAGCAGGGAAGTGAAGTAATGCGGCATGACACTTACTAGCGCCGATAGAGAACGATTCGGTGACAACGCAGTGAAAGTGTGGCCATGGTTAAAACACGGACGCCTAGATCGGGGTGCGCGGCGGTGTGCCGCACGCCGATGATCCAGGCGGCCGTGGTTAAAACGTCTCGATGCCAGCGTAGAACACTGGCCGCGCTAGCATCGGGGAGTCGCCCAAGACGCAATTATGTTCTTTGCCTTTCGCTTCGTGTTAGCATGTGACGGCTCATTGTCAGAGTAGTGCAGCTTCCCCATCCACCAACGGTGTTTCGTCGCTGAGTGCTTCGAGTGCGATAGCACCAACTAATATAGCTGCTGCAGTAAGTGCTGCAGAAAGGCAACGATGTCAACGGGCGAATGTCGTGCCTTGGTGGAGCAAGACAGAGGCCAACGGGACGTGGAACACTTGCGCGCATTTGAGGCTCTAGTTACGAACCTCTCCTCCTCTGTGGCTGAAGCGCAGTGTGGTAGTGTATGCATGAGGACAGGCGTAGGTTACCCTATTACTAGGGAGTGCACCCTGTGTTGTTTCTCCTTAACTGACGACGCTTTGAAGAAGTGCATATCGAGCACCATTATTTTTTATGCACTTGTTGATGTCCTCTTTGCGCGGGATTCACGGTACGCCGAGTCCAGGTATATGTTAAAAACTCCAGCTACTAAAACGGTTAAATCATGATCACAGGCATTCGTCGTCGCTATGGAGATATGACACTAGGCGTCAACGTGGGTGCATCCCCACCAAACGGTGCTATAGCTGCAAAACACCAATAGACATTGTACAAGATCTCATATATCCCTATTTTTCGCACCTCCCAAACAAGCTTGTTAATTCGTGCAGAAGGCCGCGGTAATCACATTTTGCGAATATCACAGCGTTGCTTGCCGTGCAGACACTCCATTAAAAAAAAATTACACCATCTCCCGCTAAAGCAGCGGGGAGATGGTTCGCTTGAGCAGGAGATGGTGTAATTTATTTTAGGAGCTGGCTCGCCAGGTTCTTAAGCTGGGGAGAAGTCTCATGCCGTAAGCTGCATCCCTCCATTCAAAGCGTCGTGGAACGCGAAAAGGAACGCTACGCGCGTCGTGTCTTCCCTCTAGCTTGGCCGTTAATTCTCACAGGCCGAGCGGGGAACGCGGTCGACAGGCACGCGAGAGGGGCGGTGGGAGCGGAGAGGGGGGGAGGGGACGTGCATGCGCTGGTGCTCATAGCAGTGTTGCGCAGGAGAGAATGAGGCACACGAGAGGGGGGAGCGTAGGAGGGCACTCATCGCGGCGTTGCACAGGAGTTAATGAGGTACGTGAGAGAGGGGGAGCGTAGGAGAGTAGAGGAGAAAGAGTAGGCGCATGCGCAGTGTAGTGCGGACGCCACCGCCGAACACAGCCCTGAGCAAAAGCTGCTTTGCATCTAAATGACCCTCTCCTGCGCCTGACCAGTCCTTCTCGCCTGCGCAGCGATGTAATCTTGCCCATGGGCAACATTGCATACTGCCGACTTCGTCAATTGGTCTTTTGCACTAAAAAACGTGGCCTTGGCCCTGCGGTGATGCGATTTTGGCCGTTTTGGCCACGCAGTCCACATTTTCATTTTCCTGTGCTGCCCTCTGCCATTTTCGTAGAGCTGAGACCACCGGGACAAGCGGTTTGCCGTGAACTGAATGTGGGGATCCACGGAGTTCAAACGGGCGAGCAGGTTGCTGGCCTCGCCGGATTTCACCACGCACAAGCAATCATCTACGTAGCGAACAAACAACTTGGGCTTGGGTCACACACGGCAAGCGCTCGCTTTTCAATATCCTCCATTACGAGAGCTGCTACTGTTGCCGATATCGAGGCCCCCATGGCTGTCCCACTGGTCTGTCTGTAAAACACGTTGTTGAAAGAGAAATAAGTGCTTGAGAGGCAAAATTCCAACAGCTGGCATATCTGGTCTACCGAAAGTGGAGTTCGGTCGTTCAGGGTGGGGTCGTCTTCGAGGGCCCGGCACGTCACAGTCAGTGCGAGGGGCACGGGCACGCTGGTGAAAAGGGAAACCACGTTGAAAGACACCATGCGATCGGTTTCCTCAAGCGCAAGGCCCTCAAGCGCAAGGCCCTGCGCAGGAATGAGGGCGGTGGGGGTAGAGAGCCAGCGGCGCCGCCTCAGCGACGCCGTGTGCCGATTCCCTACATCGCGGGAACCAGCGAAACTTTAGCGCGCATTCTGGGAAAGGCGGGGGTCGGCGTGGCACACAAGCCAACCACCACCATCGGCCGTTTTTTCCCCCTTCCCAAAGATCGCGCGCCTGCAGAAAAAGCGCAGGGCGTCAGGTATAGGATCTCGTGTTCAGACTGCCCCGCCGCTTACGTCGGGGAAACAAAGAACTTCCGCGAAAGGATGCGGCAGCATAAGAACGATCTGCGTCAGCTGAACAGCGAAAGGAGTGCAGTAGCGGAACACTGCGAAAAATGTGACCACCGCATTAGTCCTGACGATGCAGTGATCCTGGAACAGGAAAGCTGTTGGCCCCGGCGGCTTCTCCTCGAGTCGTGGCACATACAGAATACAGCGGAAAACAACCGCACCACGGGGACCTTGCCCCCCCTCTATTGTCAAGGCTTGCGGCAAGTGACGGCAAGAAAGCGCATATAAGCGCCATGCACCTCGGGCCATCTCACCTTTGAAGAAGAAGCCGGTCAGGCTTTGAAACGTCGGGTTTCTTAAAATAAACCTTCTGGTTGGAGATTTCTCTTTTTGTCTTCAGATCACAATTGTACAGTAAAGGGCTGGTTACACTCCAGCATTTTCAGCGCATCATGTGGCACTGGCCGAAGATAGCTATGTTGCATGAGATACGAAAAGTTGAACATGAAAATAATTACGATGGGTATTTAATAAATATTACCGATATTTATGCCATGTCCACAGCAAAATTTCAGTAGTACGTTACTAAGTATGCACTCACTCCTTGGTTTGTAATAGCCGTGCCGATGGTTGTCTGATGGTCAGCTGTGAGATTGACGTCAAGGCCCTTAAGCACTGTTGACATTTTCCAAATGTTCTGGTTGGCCTGCATAGACGAAGAACAGTGTGATTAGTATTGAGTAAGAGTTCTAAGCTTCCGGAAAATGCTGACTTCAAAAAGGCATCTTCTATGCATTTTAAGTTTAGTCACAATGTTGTTGCATTCGTTTCACAAGTTGCTCTCTCATTTTTTTTTCAGCCACCATTTAACTACAAGGCCGTTACTCACTTTTGGTCAATCCCTGCACAAGATTGGTTTGCCCCGTGACCCGCTTCCCAAGAATTTAAAGAGATACTCATGCAAAAATTTTGGTTTGGCGTTTTCTTGCTGCAATATGTCGGTGGGTGCCTGCAAGTCATAACACGGCAAAATGCTTGTAGCAGCTCGCGACAGATAACTTTAGTCTGTTTATTACCGACCAGTGCCACTTTCGGTTTGGGAGAGCTCCGAGAACGACAAGCCACAATATGCAACTAACACCCTCACTCATGCGTGTGAAACCAACGTTACTAGAACAAACTCAGTTTCAAAGCTCCGTATCTCCGCCAGCGGAGAAGGGTGGTCCGAACGGCGGTCGCGAGAACTAGCGGCGCTGCAGTTCCGTCTTGCGCCACTATCGGCGCGTCGTCTGCTGCCACGGCATAACGCTGCGGTGCGCCGTGCAGTTGCTCGCGGCAACTGCGCGGCAACTTTCTTATTGTACTAGTTAGGTGGATGCTTAGGTGGATATGCATGAGGTCGTCTGTATGCATATTGGCCCGCGTGCGTTGTTCATTGATTGGCTAAGAATCGATGTTCGGTCTATATTGCCACGCCCACTTCTTGTTTTATTTTGATGTATTCGGGTTTGACCAGCAAGGACGGTTATCAACGCTCGACGCTGTCCGCGAAGCAGTGTTCGAGAAGCTTCGCGATTGTAATAGGTCGATTTGGTAAGATTGCGCGCTGCACACGAATGTTCCAGCTTTGTCGAGAGATAACGCCGCCACCAGCGATATCGCTGGAAAGTTCGATAGCGCCTGTATAAAAGCCGACGCGCTTGACTGCTTGTCAGTTGATCGACGGTCGGTGCTCTGTTCGCCGCTATCAGTGTATTGCTGTAGTTTGACTTTCAGTTTCCCGGCCACAAGTTCGGCCAAATAAAGAGTTTCATCTTGGACCTGCTGACTGCTGCCTTCGTCTACGTCACGACCCTTTGACAATATTTGAGCTGTCTACATTGCGCTTAACTTCCAAGCATAGGTGTTTCTAAGCGAATGAGGGTTTTCAGAGTAATTTTTATAACTACTACCACAATTTTAGCCGCTGCCGTCTTATCTAGACCAAGAACAACCCAACACATTTGTAAAAGCCTTTATAGTGCACAAAGAAGCGTACTTACTCGAGATACAAAAACGTTATAGAAAAACAGTACTCATGTTTCTACAATTTATTGAAAAAAACTTTCTCGAAAAGCGTCACCAATGCTTTGCAATGTTTACAAGACACGTTTTCGCGACGGTTAAAGGGATACTGACCCAAAATCGGAAAATTTTACGAGAACTCGGTAAATGAAATCTCAGTGTGCGATTACATCGAATAGATGTCTTCTCTGAGCAATTTTTTCAGCGGATAGTTGTATTTTCGGTGTCTCATCTTTCTACGTCGCATCCTTCTACGGTGCCTTAAACAATTCGAACAGATCGGCCGTGATGTGAGCACCGAGCAATTATTCGCGCGTACTCTGTCGCTAGAAGAGTCGTCAGTATTCAACTTCAGTTTTTCAACTTCACCGAGCAGATGTTCCATGCCCGCAGCACTTTACGCTGTACGACAGCCGTTTGCGTTTCGTGCTGTAGCCGTTCACTACGCAGTTAAACTGCTCGTCAACTACAATTATCTTTTCCACAAGTAAGTCTCCCTTCCCGAAGCAAAAGTGTGGGATTGGGCTAGTTGGTATTCCATTATTAAACTGCTCAGCGCAAAAAATTTGACACGGTATACATAGAAAAGACGAGGGCCAGCGCTGGGCCTCGTCTTCTCTATGTGTACCGTGTCAAATTTTTGCGCTGAGCAGCCCGTTCCCGAGCCGGCGAGTGTAAAATATTTCGCACATCTTGTTCAATACCTCGTCGTAAAATCTCTCGAAAATCCACTGCTTTGAAGGCATAGCGACAGCTGACAACTGATCGAATGTCAGTGTGATGCAACTCTCATTCTCGGTAGCGTATATATGCAATCGCCTGCCTTTCGTTTTGCTGTGCTATTTCTGGCGGCTCCTCCAAAATGGGCACTGGGCTTTCGCGGGACGCCGTGCGTTTTGGGGGGGATCTGCGCCTAAACCCCCAACATTTTGGCTTTGATATGTGGGGTGGAAGTGCTGGGAACAAGCGCGGCACGGCACCTGGCGCGAGTTCCCACTTTCCACGTGGGATCAAAACTTCTTGTCCCGAAACGACACGACGATAGTGCTTTACAATGTCGTCACTCTCAAAATGAACGTCACAGACCTTGCATTTCGCAGTAAGATTTCTATCTTTGCGATGCCAAGCTTGAATGGCTTAGGATCTTTTGGAGGTCCGAAGAAGTGTCGTGAAGCGGAGTCGTCGTTGCGGTAGCCGCTCTTGCAGCCCGGCGCAAAGCAAGTCGGCATACCGCACTGTGACTCTGTTCGCCCTCGTTACGCTTCGTACATCATGCACGTGTCTTCGTACAAGACGCTAAGCCTGGTCAAGAACAGTCGCAAAATTGACGAGCTAACAAAGCGCAGACGACGCTGTAACCAACGTGCGCTCGTACATCGGCGGCGCCGATCACAACAAGCGCCAGCCGCGGGAGCTAGACGTGACTGCAGCGCCACTAGTTCTCACGACCGCCACGCGGACCGCCTCTCCGACGGAGCTTTTAAACTGAGTTTGTTCTAGTAACGTTGTGTGAAACGGCACACAGAACTGTGACGCGCTTCTGCCATGCCTGCAACGTCTGCTGGCGTTCTTTCGCCGGCCACATGTGCTGCGCCGTTATTGTCGTCGTTATCGCAGTCTGGTGGCAACGACTTTTTTTAGGCTTCCACACTCTCTACACATTCGCCGAGGCACGGACTCTTTTACGATGGCATTATGGGAATTGTGGGTAATTTGTGTACTAATGGTTAAATGTACAGAGGGCTTATGATATAGTGCGCTAATTTCTTGCTCCTGCTTCTCGTATTGCACACTAGTTTGGGGCACTACAACGACTACAGATTACAACAAACCGGAGACAATGCAAAAGAAGGTGCTGAGGCTATTCCAGAATTATTTTGGAGAACTAAAACACTTACCTATTAATCCTTTGTTTATTAAACATAATTTGCAAAGTATACTCCTGCACGTACATAAACATAACTTGTTAAACTTTGCACATGCAACACCAGGACGTTATTCCCTGCATAATGAGCAGATACCAACACCGCAAACACCAAAAATTATGGGTGATCAGCCCTCACTTATCATAATAAATCGCGTGTCACCACAAATAAACTTTGACATCCCACGCCATAAAGTAAAAGCACAAATAAAATTTTTTTTAATTAAATGAGAGTAGAATCATTGCAACATAAGCTTATTTATGTCACTATACATTTTTTTTGCATTACTCTAGTTTTGTATATATGTGAAAAGACATTACATTTCCTGAATGTGCATTTTGCTGCACCTCTATCTTGCTTTGTATGATATTTCTGCTATTTTAATTACCAAGTTATAGAAAACCTATTGCCCTTTTTTCTGTGACTATTCATTTGCTGCTGCCTGTTGGCCCTTCAAGCTATTTTTCGACAGCTTTTCTGCCTGGGGGAATTCCCAACTTTTTTGTTTTGGAAATAAAGTTCAAAGTTCTATACCACTTGGCTAGTACCAGAATGTACCGCTGGTAACAACAATTGTGTCCTACATTTAACTTGATTTCTCGATTACTGTAACACCGCTTTAAGTGATATTGACATTTTAGACATTCTCAAACATTGACCACTCACTCTGACATTAATTGTTATTTGCTTTTGTTGTCCATTTAAGGCCAGTGTGGCATAGTAAGATGTTATGCCTACTTTTTCTGACCTCAGTTTCATATGGACCATTCCATCGAAAATCGCGGACAAAGCACAATCATAGTTATTAACACAGCCGCAGTGATGCTACCGAGGACTTCTGATTTGGAGGAATTTTTGGAGCAGCAAAATTTTCATTTTGGAGCACTTTGGAGCAACAAGATAACACAGCCGCAGTGATGCTGCCGAGGACTTCTGATTTGGAGGAATTTTTGGAGCAGCAAAATTTTCATTTTGGAGCACTTTGGAGCAACAAGAAGTTCCATCTGGATCACTTTGAAGCAGCTAATTTTGCATCTTGGAGCACTCTGGAGCAGCAAATTTCACCCTCTGGAGTATACTGGAGAAGTAAGTTGCATTTACATTCAAGCACCTGAATAATTATTATGGGGCTTTACGAAGAGTTAGAAATATTTCGATTCATTGCAAATCTCATGGAGAAAATCACCTCAGGGGCACTCCATATTTCACTCGATAATGCCAAAATAAGGGCGTCATGCACTTGAGTGTTCTCGAATAACCTTTTCAGCTATTTTTTTTTTTTTCGAAACTAGCAAACAAACAAAATACTGGATACTGAAAATTGTCCTCTATGACGTAACACTATGAATACATCTACGTAATTATCAGCAGAAGTGGTAGACGAACGCCACGACATACAACAGTGCCTAAATGCTAAAGATTACCACTGTCGCATTCCCCTAAGACGACTAATAGGCAAAAGCTAGTTTCTTTTTCTCCTCGATCGGTTGCATTGCTGGGCGCCACTTGACGTCACTTAGCTGAGCTCAGAAAGCGAACTTCTCCTGACAATCCCTGCTCTCTCTCTGAGGCCTCTCTGTGCTGAAACAAGAGCATTCTCGCAGTGCTTCCAGACGATCGCCTGCATACGCCGGGTTGCCTGGAAGATGGAGACCTGCTTTAAGCCGAGCATCTGCAAAAGTGTCCGAAAGTGCATTCAACAGGGGACTACGTGATATCACAAACTTCGTTTTCCTTTTACAGTGAAGTTGTATACGGCTAGGACATATCCTAGTACCCTCTAGAGAGCAGTGCAAAAAATAATGCGTACTGAACGTTAACAGACGGGCCGTTAACAACCTGGCCTTACATACCAAACTGGCGTCCACCATTTCATATCTTGGCTGTGCGCTAAACAGCTTCGCTGGTCGTGCAGCTTACCGGGTGGAATGGCTCCTTATTTTTGGACAGTGAAGCTGATTAAACTATCGATAACTTGTGCTCCGCCGTGCAAAACTCCTCAGGTGGGTATGCACGACAAGAATAGGGCAAGCCCCACTACCATGTACAGCAGGTGCGAGGATTAAACGAAAACTCTGCTCAGCTAAGTGGAGCACGTGAAACATGTCAGAGAGAGAGAAAAAGAAAGAGAGAAAGAGAAAAAATGCAGAAAAATACAGGGAATAAAGACATAAAAAGATAGAAAAACAGAAAAAGACATAGAAAGAGAGGGAAGAAAACAGCAAGAGGGTGTGTCCAGATAAGATCGAACACGAGGTCCCGGTCACCATTCCAGATTTTAATGAAATTTACTGTAGGTCTAGGCATTACACCCAGAACAATGGTTTCGAAGTTAGTTTTGCGAAAAAAAAAAAAATTTTGTTCGCCTGAAAGAAAAAATACAAATTTTGGCCGCAAAAAACACTTTTCCGCCAATTGAGCGATTTCTGAATTGTGAGCGCACCTAGGGAAACAACGGTGCACATCTTGGTCACAATATTTATTTCCCTTAAAGAACATGTGAAATACAATCCTACGAGTCTATTATTTTCCTTGTTTGTCGAAGCACTTTTGAAGAAAAAATTCGCAAACTTGGCAAATCGGTACATATTGACTGATATTTTTGCTCTCTTAAAATAATTTGCATGGTTTTATCGCGCTCCGTTTCACTCGATGATTGGGCTGAAACTTAAGTGATTTACCAAAAATGCTGAACTTTGAAAATAGTTTTCTCAAAAAGGCCATTCTTAATTTTTTTTAAATCCCTCTGATTGAAGTCAAGGACGTCATTACCATTCTGCCGAAAAAAACGTTGCATTATTTCGGTTGCTAACAAGTTATGGTGCTTCAAATGTGACCAGGCCAGCCTAGCGGCTGCCTCGTTCGTTATGTGCTAAAACTCAAATATTAGTTGTTAAAAATACTTGTACATGACATAATCACCAATCAGCAGCTCCACACCAACAAATGCGCAGCCAGGTGTCATGATTCAACAAGCTTTGTCTTGCGATCAGCCGCTTGACAAACACGCAGCAGCGGCCGCTCGATGCTGCGGCCGCTCACATTACACGAGTGCCGCTTCGACTGCGGATGTGCACCGCTTGTGCGCCAAACTACGCTCAGAGGACGAACGAGAGAAGGAATGCATCACTGTGAAAGCTAAAGGCCGTTACAAATGTCATAATATGCAACGAAAGCTCTGCCGCCAATTTCACAGTGAGCACCTTCAATACAGCACGCATGTATTTTTTTTATCCTGCTGTTATACCCGAGCCAAAAAATATCGTGATAAACGCTCAACTTGCATTGAACATTCTATCTGCGGACGCACAATAATACAGTATTGTAAAAGCAGTTCCTTAACGAAGCAAAGGACTTGGGCACACTTCTTTTACAGCCTGCTGACACAAGTGTTCTGGCACGAGGTGGAGAACAACTGCAGTTTGAGTTCGACCATCGCAAGCACGTATGACAGATTTTGTCGCAATTAAACGGTCTCGCGTTTTTTTGCTGGAATTACAAACTTTACGTTCACGATCTCATACACAATACAGAAGTGTCCTCTTTTCGATGGGAGGTTACCTCAAATACGCACACGTTGGCATAGCGCCGAATGGCTACTAAACAAGCTATTAAAATTGTGCAGTGCCACGTGAACAGCTCATCGGCCAGATCGGGAAATTGGGCATGAGAAAGGAAAAGAAAAGGCCTTACACCCACTCTTCAACAACCTAGGCTTAACGTTCCGATTACATGACATAAAGAGAACGCATAAATCGCTGCCAGCTGAGTTCGAATACGATGCTGCAGGCGCAGAATGTTTGATTGCGGCACGTACCAGTACTTTCTGGACTTTTGCAAAACAACGCTTCTCAAAGCATTTCAGCATGCAGCGCCAGTGTCTGCTACGCACGAACAGCCAGGTAAATGTGGGCTTACATTTCCCTGCATACTATAAAAACCGAAATATAGGTCGAATTTTTTTTCAAGAAACAGCCTTAAAAAGTCGACCCCCATCTTATATACCAGTCATTGGCAGAAAACCTTCGCAAGTCTGGCCACTATGGGCAACTGAAGTCAACCGCTTGCCGCAATCATCGACACTGCTTTGTTTACTACCAGCGTTGTGCCATGGGCAGCCTCATCTTGCGTTTTTGTTGTTGCCTTGTGAATCTATTTGGGCTGCAAGGTGCTTTTTTTCTTGTTCTCGACCGGTAGCCAACGACAGCTTACCGTAGCGTTCAAGAAAACAGCGATCGAGTTCGCGAAGGCAGGAAGAAATCTGGTCTGAAGTGTCTGAAAGGTGTGTTGTGATGCTAGTGCACGTGAACACGAGCGGGCGCCGTGAGTCCCAAACAATAACTGAAAATCTATAGTTGCAAGGGTGTTCTCGATGCTCCAATCTCGCCGTATATTCTTTCTTTGCTTCCTGCGATGCTGGCAGCCCTGGTTACAGTGGCACGTATGGCTATGATCAGCAGGCAGATCGAGTGCACCACAGAAGCATTCGCTACTGGTGGACGCTGAAGGATCACATCACGACACGCAGCGATCAGAAGAAAACTGTTTCGGAGCTGGAGACGAAGGTTGCACAGTTTAACCGGCAGCCGCGCTCGCATTGCGATTGCTACCGGGGACCTCAAAGTGCATACAAATTAAAGCTGTCAAGATGGTTGTGACGTTTAACGAAGATAATGCTTGAGCCCATCTTTTGGCTTTCTGCCATGTCGAACTTACATGTAAACACACGCGTAAATAAATGGCATTCTCACTGTGCACCATTTGAAATTGCGTTTGTCTCATGGAATAAGTTCTTTCTGATACTTTGGCCGTTGCATGTAACGTTTTTTTTTTTCGATTTTCAGAAGTGGGGGAGGGGGGGGGGTGGTAGGAGGGGTCGACTTATATATTTCGGTTTTTACGGTACAAGCCGCACAATATACGCTAAATTAACGCCAGGACTAAAAATATGCGAAGAAGCAAACCAGCACGGAGAGCGTGCCACAGGGTGTCTGCTCTTTTGTTTGCCCCATAAATTTGATGTCACTTCCGCCATGCTTTTCACAATGCATTGGGATACGATAGGGCCTCTCCTTAGTCTTTCTTCCTCCATGGGTTAAAAGAACAACAACAAAAAAAGACCATGCACCAAGCACTGTGCAGCAGTACCCGCTGTGATGGCAGCAGTGGTGTTTTGCCAACCAGTTTCGACACGTGCGCCAGTGACGTCACTTAGTGATGTAGCCCCCCACGGTGCGACGTATCCCTCGACAGATCCTTTTACTAGTACACTTACGTTTTGCGCTGGTGGTGCTGGAGCTCCGCCCCCAGGAGCATTAGAGCCACCACTTGTGCTAGAATCATTGCTGCCAGAAGTCGACGAGGCTGCCCCAGAAGAGGAGGCCGACCCACCGGAGGATCCAGAGGAATCACTGCCTGCGGAACTTGTCGTTCCCGTGGAGATTGTAGAGGTCTCCCCAGCAGTCATAGGCTTCAGCTCTGACACTCTTCCAATATGGCCCGAAAGCTACAACAAGTTGGCAGATGAAAATTTTTTCATTTCACCAACCTTGCAGGCTTTTTATTAGTTCATTATATAATTAGGAGAACAATCTCTATCGTTCTTCCTACAATAGAAAAATAACCACCACCCAAAAATTTACAAATGACATATGGACCAATAGAAGAAGGCACAAGACACACAACAAAGGAAGCACTTTTATGATTGGGTCATTATTTTTTATTTTACAGTGCACTAAACTCCATAGTTCTGAATGTGGCCATGGAGTTGATCACGCCTAAGACAAATTTTAAAAACTTAGAACAAAAAAAACTAAGATCTATTTGCTATGTTGTCTGCTCCAAACATCTAGCTACATGCTGCAACAAGAATTATTCTCCTATCTTTAACAGTTTCTGATATATTGCAGGAAATGTCATGCTGGGTGTACAAAATTGGTATTTGGAGAAAATGAAGAAAACAGACAAATGTGACATTTTGTTGTGGAGCTCGTAGTGTGAAGCGGTCACTGCGCGCAAGTATTTCAGCTGACTGCGCCTGCAATTTACTTTTTTTTTATTAGTCTTAATTCGTGCATACTTGTTGCTATTGCCCGATTACTCGTGTGAATAAGGTTCTTTTTTCGTTCTTTGCTTGTGTGTGTTTTTACGCACGCACCAACCAACGTTCCCGAACTCCGTGACCGGAACTAGGCCACGCTGATGCCGCTTGACACATGATTTTTTGCATTCTGTTGTTGCCCCAGCATTAACACAGCGCTTAAAAATGGATAAGTTCCATTCCGCACAGCATTATAAAAGTTAAGTAGACTTCAAGTGCCCTGTGTGTAAACGCGGCGCAAGAAACTACAGCGCGTAGCAGACGCCCCTCGCTTTCCGCGCGCTTCCCGAGCAACGTTACTAGAACAAACTCAGTTTAAAAGCTCCGCCGGAGAGGCGGTCCGCGTGGCGGTCGTGAGAACTAGTGGCGCTGCAGTCACGTCTAGCTTAGAGTCACTAGAAAATTTTCCAGTGACTCTAGTCTAGCTTCCGCGACTGGCGCTTGTGATCCGCGCCGCCGGTGTACGAGCGCACGTGGGTTACAGCGTCGTCTGCGCTGTGTTAGCTCATTTTTGCGACTGTTCTTGACCAGGCTTAGCGTCTTGTACGAAGACACGTGCATGATGTACGAAGCGTAACGAGGGCGAACAGATTCACAGTGCGGTATGCCGGCTTGCTTTGCGCCGGGCTGCAAGAGCGGGTACCGCAATGACGACTCCGCTTCACGACACTTCTTCGGACCTCCAAAAGACCCTACGCCATTCAAGCTTTGCATCGCAAAGATCGAAAGCTTACTGCGAAATGCAAGGTCTGTGACGTTCATTTTCAGAGTGATGACATTGTAAAGCACTATCGTCGTGTCGTTGCGGGACAAGAAGTTTTGATCCCACGTGGAAAGTGGGAACTCGCGCCAGGTGGCGTGCCGCGCTTGTTCCCAGCATTTCCACCCCACATTTCAAAGCCAAAATGTTCGGGGTTTAGGCGCAAATCCCCCCCAAAACGCACGGCGTCCCGCGAAAGCCCGGAGCCCAATTTGGAGGAGCCGCCAGAAATAGAACAGCAAAACAAAAGGCACGCGATTACCTATATACGCTACCGAGACTGAGAGTTGCATCACACTAACATTCAATCAGTTGTCAGCTGTCGCTATGCCTTCAAAGTAGTGGATTTTCGAGAGATTTTACGACGAGGTATTGAACAAGATGTGCGGAATATTTTATACTCGCCGGCTCGGGAACGGGCTGCTCAGCGCAAAAATTTCACACGGTACACATAGAAAAGACGATGACCAGCGCTGGTCCTCGTCTTTTCTATGTGTACCGTGTCAAATTTTTGCGCTTAGCAGTTTAATAATGGAATACCAACTAGCCCAATCCCACACTTTGCTTCGGGAACGGAGACTTACTTGTGCAAAAGATAATTGTAGTTCACGAGCAGTTTAACTGCGTAGTAAAAAAACGGCTGTCGTACAGTGTAAGAAGTGCTGCGGGCATGGAACATCTGCTCGGTGAAGTTGAAAAACTGAAGTTGAATACTGACGACTCTTCTAGCGACAGAGTACGCGCGAATAACTGCTCGGTGCTCACATCACGGCCGCTCTGTTCGAACTGTTTAAGGCACCGTAGAAGGATGCGACGTAGAAAGATGAGACACCGAAAATACAACTATCAGCTGAAAAAATTGCTCAGAGACGACATCTATTCGATGTAATCGCACACTGAGATTTCATTTACCGAGTTCTCGTAAAATTTCCCGATTTTGGGTCAGTATCCCTTTAACAGTCGCGAAAACGTGTCTTGTAAACGTTGCAAAGCATTGGTGATGTTTTTCGAGAAAGTTTTTTTCAATAAATTGTAGAAACATGAGTACTGTTTTTCTAGAACGTTTTTGTATCTCGAGTAAGTACGCTTCTTTGTACACTATAAAGGCTTTTACAAACGTGTTGGGTTGTTCTTGGTCTAGATAAGACGGCAGCTGCTAAAATTGTGGTGGTAGTTATAAAAATTACGCTGAAAACCCTCATTCGCTTAGAAACTCCTATGCTTGGAAGTTAAGCGCAATGTAGACAGCTCAAATATTGTCACAGGGTCGTGACGTCGACGAAGGCAGCAGTCAGCAGGTCCGAGATGAAACTCTCTATTTGGCCGAACTTGTGGCCGGGAAACTGAAAGTCAAACTACAGCAATACACTGATAGCGGCGAACAGAGCGTCGACCATCGATCAACTGACAAGCGGTCAAGCGCGTCGGCTTTTATACAGGCGCTATCGAACTTTCCAGCGATATCGCTAGTGGCGGCGTTCTCTCGACAAAGCTGGAACATTCGCGTGCATCGCGCAATCTTACCAAAACGATCTACTGCAATCGCGAAGCTTCTCGAACACTGCTTCGCGGACAGCGTCGAGCGTTGATAACCGTCCTTGCTGGTCAAATCAGAATACATCAAAATAAAACAAGAAGTGGGCATGGCAATATAGACCGAATATCGATTCTTAGCCAATCAATGAACAACGCACGCGGGCCAATGCATACAGACGACCTTATGCATATCCACTTAAGTATCCACCTAACTAGTACAATAAGAAAGTTGCCGCGCAGTTGCCGCGAGCAACTGCGCGGCGGACCGCAGCGTTTATATGCCGTGGCAGCAGACGACGCGCCGATAGTGGCGCAAGACGGAACTGCAGCGCCGCTAGTTCTCGCGACCGCCGTTCGGACCACCCTCCTCCGCTGGCGGAGATACGGAGCTTTGAAACTGAGTTTGTTCTAGTAACGTTGTTCCCGAGTGCGGAAGGCCACGGGCCCACGGGTCCGGCTTAGCGCGGGAGTTCACGGCAAAAGGCCCACGAGTACAGTGTTCTCGAAGTTTGTAGTGCGCTTACTGAGCGGCGGAGTGTGACGCACTTCATGTTGCCGCCGAGAGGCGGCGCGGCCCGCAGCATCACCTGAAACTTTCCGGCGGGTTGCAGGGCGCGGCTAGCGCGCGTCGCTGTTTTGCGCGCAAGAAAAGTCAAAGTTACGGTGCGCAACTCATGGAAGTTCTTTTGATGCAAGTTTTCTGTGTGTTGTGAAATGAGTTAATGTTGTTGCGACTGATTTACGGAGGGCGGGCGATGTTTTAAGCGGCTATTGCATAGACGAATGCTCCTCCACGCAGCCGCTGCAATGACAGGGTGTGTAGTTGGGGGCGTTAGTTTAGTTTTTTTTTTTTTTTATCCTGGTGATCGATACGATTTTCAATGCACTTTCGCAATTTAAGCGATCATAGCGACTTCACTCCCGCCTTTCGAGCCCCACTATGCCGAATATAAACAACGCCTCATTAAAAAAATTTTTTTTCACATATGAGCCGGTCTAACTAACCCACTTAATGTTTTTTTTTTTAGCGAATCAATAATGGGCGGAATCGCTCTGCTTCGTAATAAATGTATCCGCACCGTACTCATAATCTTTTTTTATTTAGACGTAGATCGTACAAAAACTGCAGTTAGACTCGTATGTCCAATGAAAAAAAAATATTTATACATAGTTATTATGAGTACATAACAAGTAACGTGCATCACGTGCGTACACATATTTTTATTGCACCGTAGAATTGCACCAGTTCTTCAGCAGCGCGGATAAAACAGGACACGAAGAAACACTCGACAGCGTCATGCGCTGACAAACTGATTTTATTTACACAAAACCATGTCTAATGTATTCGCAAATGTCTGCCATATCACATTATGGATTAACAATGCAGGAATTGTCACTCGTGGTCGAACAATAAACAGATGCAACAAACCTACTGTATGAACATCTGCTAATCGACTACGAAAATGAAAAATAAAGGACAGCAAGAAACGCCGGCGATGCTTGCAGTCAACAGCCGATGACAACGTCGATCTACCAGGCACGGGGGCATCCCAAAGAGTCCAATCTCTTTGGACCTCCCCCACTTCATGAGAGCTACTGAGAGCTCCTAATGAGGTGTCATGGTTCAACAAGCTTTGTCTTGCGATCAGCCGCTTGACAAACACGCAGCAGCGGCCGCTCAATGCTGTTACATGAGTGCCGCTTCGACAGCGGATGTGCACCGCTTGCGCGCCAAACTACGCTCAGAGGAGGAACGCGAGAAGGAATGCATCACTGTGAAAGCTAAAGGCCGTTAAGTGCCAACAAATGTCATAATATGCATCGAAAACTCTGCCGGCAATTTCCCAGTGAGCACCTTCAATACAGCACGGATGTATTTTTTTTTTATCCTGCTGTTATACCCGCAGCTGCAAAATATCGTGATAAACACTCGACCTGCGTTGAACATTCTATCTGCGGACGCACCACAATACAGTATCGTAAAAGCAGTTCCTTAATGAAGCAAAGCACTTGGGCACACTTCTTTTACAGCCTGCTGACACAAGTGTTCTGGTACGAGGTGGAGAACAACTGCAGTTTGAGTTCGACCATCGCAAGCACGTATGACGGATTTCGTCGCAATTAAAGGGTCTCGCGTTTTTTTGCTGGAATTACGAACTTTACGTTCACGATCTCGTACACAATACAGAAGTGTCCTCTTTTCGATGGGAGGTTACCTCAAATACGCACACGTTGGCATAGCGCTGTATGGCTACTAAACAAGCTATTAAAACTGTGCAGTGCCACGTGAACAGCCCATCGGCCAGATCGGGAAATTGGGCATGAGAAAGGAAAAGAAAAGGCCTTACGCCCACTCTTCAACAACCTAGGCTTAACGTTCCGATTACATGACATAAAGAGTTCTTTCTGATACTTTGGCCGTTGCACGTAACCTTTTTTTTTGCGAGTTTCAGAAGTGGGGGGGGGGGGGGGGTAGGAGGGGTCGACATATTCCGGTTTTTACGGTACAAGCTGCACAATATACGCTAAATTAACGCCGGGACTAAAAATATGCGAAGAAGCAAACCAGCACGGAGAGCGTGCCAAAGGGCGTCTGCTCTTTTGTTTGCCCCATAAATTCGATGTCACTTCTGCCATGCTTTTCGCAATGCATTGAATACGATAGGGCCTCTCCTTAGTCTTTCTTCCTCCATGGGTTAAAGAACAACAACAACAAAAAAGACCATGCACCAAGCACTGTGCACCAGTACCCGCTGTGACAGCAGCAGTGGTGTTTTGCGAACCAGTTTCGACACGCGCGCCAGTGACGTCACTTAGTGATGAAGCCACTGCGGTGCCACGTATCCCTCGACAGATCCTTTTACTAGTACACTTACAGGAGGATTCTTGGGGGCCGGAGGAGCACCACCAGCAGCACTGGAACCTCCACTGGTTCCCGACGTCGAAGCATCAGAGGATGTTCCGGAGCCGCCAGAAGTCGTTGTGCCACCAGAGGTGTTTGATGATGTTGTCGCCGATGAAGTGGTAGAGCCGGTTGAAATTTGCGATGTCTCGTTTGTCGGCCTCAATGCCTCGGGGCCACTTCTCTGCATACATCCAATGCGGCCCGAACGGTACAAGTTCGCAGAGGAAAATTTTTTAGGGGTGTGCGAATATTCGAAATTTCGAATATTTTTCTAATAGTGTTTGCTATTCGATTCGATTCGAACTCGAATTTTACTATTCGAACTATTCGAACTTCCCAAAGACAAATACAGTCAACGTCCAATTGAAAGTGACCCCTTCAGATTTTCGATATGCTTCACCTCATTACACTCTCGTATTGCGGCAAAGCTACGGTCGCACATGTATTCACTCAAGAAAATGCTGGTTTCAACGTGGAGATGATAGATGCGGCAGAGGTGGGGGCTCAATTAATGCTGTTTTGGACCTGAAATTTGGGCAGAAAGTCCGAAAAATCGGACACCGAAGATTTTAGCATCCAAAATTTCAGATTTTCTTATATATCGACGTCTACGAGGCAGATTTGGAACTCCGGACTTTAAGGGAGGACACCTTTGTCTGCCACATCTGTTGGGCTTCCACAGAAGTTGAAAGAGGAGGAGAGGCTGAGGAAATGGCATCTTTGCCTATCACGTGTAAAGTGTTGTCGGCAACACTTTGGGTGCACGAAATCATGTACATAAATACAATTCAGCCTCTACATTGCCTCATTCTTGATAAGACAACTATGAAACACCACACCGCCAGTGCTTCATTAACCTAGCGAAAAGAAACATTCGTTTTCCTATCTCATAAGATAATGCTTAGGAATCCTCTCCAACTTTCCAACTCCAAGTATTCAAGAAACATTCTAGAAGTATTCGAGAAATATTCGAAAAATATTCGATTCGATTCGCACTCACACTTCAATATTCGAATTCGCTTCGCACCCAAAATTTTGCTATTCTCACAGCTCTAGAAACTTTTACTGCACATAAAGGTTCTTTCGGAGAGTGCATTGCTGCAATAAGCTTTAAAAGGATCATGAACCACTTTTCCAAGTAATGATCTAATGACCTCGGTATCTGAGTTTACTGCCCTCCCGAAAAAGCAATCGTTGAAAAGCAATCTATTGCAATAATTCGTGGGAGGAAATCATGTTAATTAGTAAAACAACTATTCCAAAGCAATAAAACAACACGTTCCTCACATTTAGAGCAGTGACATACACACAAAAAAAAATGCAGATTCATGTTGCACCACGGGGCTTCATGCAAAGTGTTAAATCCTTGGAACACGGGGTGTCGTTGGAACCCATGTTTCGACAAATGGCCTTGTCTTCTTGAAGGCTGCTTGTCAAAGCGTTGGCTCCAGCAACATTCAGTGTTCCAAGGATTTTTCATCACTTCAAGCTTCCGTCATCCCCTGAACTTCATGTAAAGTGTGTCATGCAAAGCTTGAGTGAATGCTCAATGCTTCATATTCGATCAAATATGATATTCAATATTCGCTTCAGAATGACCTTCAAGACGCTGACCTTCAAGAACGATGACTGTGCTGGAGGGAAGCATAGCAAAGAAGGAGTGTCGGTGCTGATAGCGGCGAACATGACGGGCACTGAGCGATGTCGCCTGCTCGTGATCGGCAAAGCCGCTAAGCCTAGAGGTTTCAAGGGCGTGAAAACGCTGCCTGTCGACTAGGCGTGTAACAGGAAAGCGTGGATGACCGCAGACATATTCAAGGATTGGCTGACAAAATTGGATCGCAGGTTCGCGTTATCTAAACACAATGTATTGCTCCTTGCGGACCAATGCAGTGCACACATGAATGTGCCACCCTTGAGTGCCATACGTGTCGCTCACCTGCCAGCGAACACTACATCGGTGTTACAACCAATGGACCAGGGTATTATCAAAAACGTGAAAGTACTGTACAGGAAGCATCTTCTTGAGCAGATGCTGTTGTGTATGGACAATGGAAGTCCGTATGAGGTGAGCCTTCTCAGTGCTATCCATATGCCGACGCAAGCGTGGGGTCGCATAAAGGACGAAACCATTGCGAACTGCTTTAGGGCGTACGGCTTCATTGCAAGTGGTGCAGATGATGACTCGTCTTGTACAGTGGGGGAAGCAGGCACAAGTAGGCTTGACGTCGACGGTCTCCTGCCAGCTCTCGGCGACGTCCCTTTCGAGGAGTACGTTGCCACTGACAGTTCGGTAGAAACGTGCGGTGCGCTGTCGGACGCTGAGATCATGGAGATGGTTCGGCCCAGCAAGGCTAGTCACGAAACTGAGGTGACGACGACGACACCGCAAGTGAGCCACTACCGCGGGCTGCTGACGTAGCCACAGGCCTTGCGCTTGCGCAGCGGCTTTTCGCTGCTGAGAGCAACAATGAAGAAGCACTCGGGCACATATACAGCCTGCAGGACTTGCTTTCTGCAGCAAGATTCAGCAAACAGAAGCAAACGGCAATCACAGATTTTTCTCATAAACTGCATTGAAATAAATGTATCTTTTGTTCGCTGTGGTTAATTGGAATTCGGCTTAATTCGAAGTTTTTCGTGGTCCCCGTGAATTTCGTATTAACTGGAGTCGACTTTACCAGGCTCGTTTAAAATTTGCCAGAACGCCTAAGTTTTGCACCTAGAACCAGCAACACAAACATATATCTACATGGTGAAATCAACATGAAGATTGCTTGATGCCACAAAAATGATCGACTGCAACTGGATAGGGCATGTACGTGAATTGTTTTTGGGCAGGACAGCCATGGCCGTGGGTTAGCATATACTTTTTCTCAGGTTGTAACAGACTAGAGAGTTCTCTTATTTGTAAACTATAGAATAACATGGCCAAGAATATGCTACATATGGTAATGTGGAGGTATAGTAAAAAGAGGATGGTCACACCATTAGATGACAAGCACATGCGTTACACGCAGTGAACAAGAGGGAGAAAAGCCTGCACAGTCATCTATCGCAGCTGCTATTGTTTCCACATTCAAGTAACAGTGACTGCTTTGGATACACAAGCAAACAACTCAAGAATTATGAGATGCACTCCTCCAGTACCTTAGCACATGCTGCCACGCTCACAATGGGATCAAAGAATCCTTAAAAGTCGCACCATCTCCCGCTAAAGGCGACCATGAGGCGATGCGAAGCAGCGTTTCGGCATGTCAAGCCCGCGTTTCAGAGGGGAAGTGAAAGCGAGAGGGGTAGTGGAGAGTGGGACAGGAGAGAGCGGGAAGGGGAGGGAAAGTGGGAAAGGGGGAGTGGAGAGGGAAGGTGGAGATAGGGAAAGGGAAGAGTGCAAGGGGAGAGGAGAGGCGGTTGTGGAGAGGGTTTGCGCATGCGCAGTAAGGGTGGTCACGCCACACACCACCACTAGTATGAACTCCGCTATAAGATGCTTCGCATCTAAAAGTGACATATCTCACCCATCGCGGCTGCATAGACAGGTCCGGCATGTTCCGTTTGGTTGTTGAGGAAGTTGCCCGCAGTCCCTTGCTCTGCAACGTGGAACCGCAGGTTTTCAGCGGCGAAGGTCATCAGTGAAAGCTGCAAAAGGAAGCATTCATTCCTTTCATATTTTTGCTCTCTTTTTACACAATCCAACGCACATGATCTGCACTCTGGGTAAAGATCAGCACCACTAATGATTTTGGACACTGCACTATTTTGAATAACACTGAAAAAAAAAGAAAAAAGAAACATGCAAGACAGAGCAAAGCCTTGATATAACACAATATATAATTTTTCAGAGCTCCATCTGTCTTCAATCTCCATATAAAATGCCTGTTTATTCATAATTTCGGTATAACTAGATTTCACTGCCATGGCAAAGGAAGAGCAAGGTGACTGTAGTCACTGATCATCGACCGCTGCTTGAGATACTCAGTGGTGCCACTCACGAAGTGAGATTTGGACAATTATTGGAGCAGCAAAATTTAAGTTTTGGAGCAGTTTTGGAGCACCTAAATATGACTTTTGGAGCATTTTGGAGCAACTTCACGCACAGTGCTAAGGACTTGTAAGAGATTTCGAACATTTAGTTTAACAAGCATCACTCCAAATAATACTAGCATACTCAAAAGCAATAATGCCGTGCCTCTAAATACAAAAGGTGATAACTAAATTTGTATGTTTTCAGTTGAAATGAGAACAACCAACCTGTTCACATCGCCTGCACTTTTATTTCAAAATAAAATTGAGGAGCTGCCGAGACGTTGCCTCCTACAGCTCTTGAAGTTTTAAATTCACCGCTGGTAGCTTGGCCATATTTGCGGACAGGCTAGAATTAGCCTCAGCCAGTAAAACCTGGCCAGACTCAATGTCATTGATGTTGTTCTGAGCCAGGCCAGCCTTGAGTCCCTGGGCATGCTCAGGCATTACTTTATATGACGCAAGGCGTTTTTCAATGGTCTGCTTTTCCTCGCAGAGCTTCGTCCTCTTCTCGGCAATGGGCTGAATCTCAACGAACGTTTTCCTCTTCCGTCTCTCTCGCTCCTCAGACTCCCGTTGAAGACGCCAGGAGTAGACGTTGTGAGAACATTTGACAGCCTTGACAAAATCTCTGGTACATGGCACGCTGCACGAGTCACTGCTGAAACGCTTCATGTAGCTTTTCACCTGGCGGATACGACTGATTGTCGCGGTTCCTAAACTTGAGCGACTGTCAACAATGCGTTTGTTTTCGCTGAAGCCGCGCTCACAATCCGCATTCCCGTGCGGCAGGGGCAGCAATGCACGAACCAACACCGATAGTAGGGGGTACTTCTGGCTTTCAGAGGCGAAGATAGCAACCCAATAACTATCAAGTGGAGTTCTCTGAAAGAAAGTCCTTCAATCGCAGGCCGGCAGTGAAGGGAATGCCACTTAGTAACACCACTTGCTCGGTCTTTATAACTTGGGGTACACAAACCGCCACGTACTTAAGTGACTGAACTGTCTGTTACATGCCAAGAGATAGGCATGGGTCTAGGAAGCGCAAGTGCTTGAGCAGCTTATTGTCCAATGGAAGCTGTTTCAAGAGGTGCTTGGCAGTAGGAATATAAAATTGCTGGACACCCATCCTGAAAGCTTTTTTTTTCTTGGGTGCTCCATGTCTGCATTTCTTCTTCTGTGTCAAGCCCGATTTCAGGCATTTGAGGTTCTCCGTTGCCCCAACATCCAGTTGCTTAAGTTGGGCGCCATTCAATGAAGAGTAAGCATCGTCTCATGAAGCGGCTGAGCAGCTTTCTCACTAAACTCACACACTCTGAATAAACAATATGAATCAAAGGTTTTTGCCTTTGGAAAATTGCCTGAAATCCGATAAAAAGTTCTGCTGTGCTTCGCAGGAAAGGCATCGTGGCTTTGGTTTTCTTGTCCAAAAGTGCTGTGACTAGCCTGTTCCGTAGAACAGCCCCACTTGGCCGAACTTCAGCTTCACTCCTGAAGTATGCCTTCAGCACATTGTATTGCTCAAGCACTCTTTCCAAAGTGTCTAAACGTGAGCCATCGGTTGTTCACATGCTGCAAAAAGACATGCTCCGGAATGCCCAAGTTCTTCCGGTGTTCTTTAAAATTTGAAGACCGGACAGCATGTTTGAAAAAATAGTACACATCTATAACCAACAACTCCACATCACTTCCAAAAGCATTCAGACCTGTGCGGAAAGCATTGTGAACCTTGTGCAAATTGCACTCCCCTATGTTCAAGATGCTCCCGCCGAATTCTTCATTCAGTTTTTTGTTTTCACACTTTTCATAGTGTTCGGCCCATCACTGAAAAAACAAAGTAGCCTCCCTTTTGGAATTGCAGCCAAACTTCTCTCAATGCAGTCCACAACAATGGTAGCTGTTGCTCTGCCAAGGTTGAATGATTCAAGGTGCTCAACGACTACCTTCTGTTGACTCTTTGAAAAGTAACACAGCAAGATGTCTAGCTGTTGGACATGTTACTCAGGCTTTGGCGCTTCATCAATTTGGATTGTGTAATACACATACGGCCAGCCAACCTCTCCTAAGACTTTCTGTCTGAAGTATGGACCCAGTCCATCCGATATTAGATACGTAGCCTTTGTCCTACCTCATGAGAACTTTTCAGCAATCCTTGAATCGGGAAACGTCGCTGGAAATGTTTTGGATGCTGTTTCTGCATAGGAAAAAGGTACTCCCTTCACCACTAACGAAAGAGCAAACAATGCTCCTGCTCTCGTGACATTGTCACTCAATGAACATGATGTTGTCGCCTCCCCAGTAAGGTTGAGAGTCGCTTGGACTGTCTTCGGCCTCAACAGCTTTCCATCGGCACCACGGTGTTTCTCAATGGATTTGAGATGCATTTGAGATGCAGCGTGCATGCGTAGGAGAGAATGAGGCACGTGAGAGGGGGGGGGGAGCGTAGGAGGGTGCTCATCGCGGCGTTGCAGAGGAGAGAATGAGGCGCGCGAGAGGAGGGGAGCGTAGGAGAGTAGAGACAGAGTAAGCGCATGCACAGTGGAGCGCAGACACCACCGCTGGACAGCCCCGAGCAAAAGCTGCTTTGCATCTAAAACGACCCTCTCCTGCGCCTGACCAGTCCTTCTCGCCCACGCAGCGACGTAATCTTGCCCATGGGTAACATTGCATACTGCCGACTTCGTCAATTAGTCTTTTCCACTAAAAAACGTTGCCTTGGCCCTGCGGCGATGCGACTTTGGCCGTTTTGGCCACGCAGTCCACATTTTCATTTTCCTGTGCTGCCCTCTGCCGTTTTCGTAGAGACTACCGGGACAAGCAGTTTGCAAGAATGAAAGCCTCTGAGATTAAGAGGCGTCTCGCAACTTCACCGCTAGAAAAAGGGTGCACACGCCGAGACATATTTGTTTACCTCGCCAGTGTTTCACACCCCTCGCACCGCACTATCTCACCACACCGCTCTAGCATGAGTGCCACGCGGAGGAAGCGCTGCTGAGTCGCTGGCTACGAGCCAATAACATAAATGCTGATGTGGTGTTACACTGCCGAAGTGAGCGTAGACACAACAAAGGGCTACGCCTACCCCTCATCACCACTGAGAAGGGTGGGAAGACAGAGTTAGAAACTGAAATCAGTTGAAGCGGGTTGTTCTACACCCTGTAACTACCTTATCACAACATTTATTCACAAAATTCTTGCGGCAGCATGTTCACACCATACAAGTGTGTAGTTATATCTCCATCACAAATTTGACTGTGATGTTGTTTACTGGCCCTTGAAGACGAACTACTGTGCAGCGTCGGACCAGGATCCTGGCTTGTAGAAAGTGTCCTTGGAAAGGTTCTCGGCGTCACCTCAACCGCATCAAGAACACGAGCCAGACATGGCAAGAAATAAAATCACAGACCGAATGAAGCACCGCTGTTGATTTATCGGACACAACGCCACACACAGACACCATCATAAACTGCTGTTCTAGAACATGAATCGCTCAAAATGCTAGACAAGACCTCCTCGCAGCCATCGAACTCAACGTGACAAGCAGGAACGACCTATCAGCTGTGACCAACGGAGGTTAGCCGGCCTCCAAACTGCTATGGAGACATGGTATAAGGGAGGATGAATTAATATGGCACCTCAGAAAACAACAAAACAACAAGGATGAGGTGCGCTTGCAAATCCACTGACTTGTTCCCGATTCCTTCTGTTTAATAAATTGTTGGCAGCCACCAGTGGCTTAAATGATGAGACTATTGCGCAAGGCACAATGGTTGCAAACAACATAGGCGCAATCAGACACAATGGGCAACTGTGATATTCGTCCATTATTTTTTGAAATTGCCGTTAGCATGTACTTTTCCCAAAGTAAAAAAGAACAAAAAGAAATGAGAGGAACAATGAAGCTAAGGCAGCCAAACACCAAAATAAAGCATACCGCACTAATGCCGAAGCACCCACTATTGCTTTGGCAGGCCAGAGTATCATCACAACACGAAAGCATTGCAGTGCATTGTAGTATTGACTGAACTTCAAGAGTGCTTCGGCATGTAGCGAATCCGACAGTACATACACTTTTACATATATGTACTGTCTTGGACTAGCATAGAGTGAGAAAGCCTACTATGTGTCCAGTAAGGAAATATTGCTGAAGAGGAAATGTCGTGGGAGGCAGCATTTCAGCACGAGGACTTGTCTTCACCGGGTTAGCAAATGCCTTCCTTAGGAATGTGTCTATGTACACCTCGCTCGCCCTCCTCCACCTAAAAAGTGGAGCAGGAGAGGAAGAAGCTGGGGAAATGAATAAATGAATGAATGAATGAATGAATGAATGAATGAATGAATCAATAAATAAATAAATAAGGGAAGACAGGGTTACTGCTTATAGAGAGGTTGTCATGACAAACGGCACATCACAATTGTACAGTAAAGGGCTGGTTACACTCCAGCATTTTCAGCGCATCATGTGGCACTGGCCGAAGATAGCTATGTTGCATGAGATACGAAAAGTTGAACATGAAAATAATTACGATGGGTATTTAATAAATATTATTGATATTTACCCCCTGGTTTTGGACTGCCTGATCCAACGAAGTCCGGTGCTCACCAGTTAGGCTGACCTGGATGTTCGGCAGTGTGGACGTTATTCTTCTGGTAGTGTTTGCTGCTGCCTGCATAGACGAAGAACAGTGCGATTATTGTTGAGTAAGAGTTTTAAGCTTCTGGAAAATGCTGACCTCAAAAAGGCATCTGCTGTAAAGTCTCTTCTATGCATTTTAAGTTTAGTCACAATGTTGTTGCATTCGTTTCAGAAGTTGTTCTCTCATTTTTTCCAGCCACCATTTAACTACAAGGCCGTTACTCACTTTTGGTCAATCACTGCGCAAGATTGGTTTGCCCCGTGACCCGCTTCCCAAGAATTTAAAGAGATACTGATGCAAAAATTTTGGTTTGGCGTTTTCTTGCTGCAATATGTCGGTGGGGGCCTGCAAGTCATAACACGGCAAAATGCTTGTTGCAGCTCGCGACAGATAAGTTTAGTCTGTTTATTACCGACCAGTGCCACTTTCGGTTTGGGAGAGCTCAAAGAATGACAAGCCACAATATGCAACTAACACCCTCACTCATGCGTGTGAAACTGCACACAGAACTGTGACGCGCTTCTGCCATGCCTGCACTGTCTGCGGGCGTTCTTGCGCCAGCCACATGTGCTGCGCCGTTTCGTTATCGCAGTCTGGTGGCAACGACTTTCTTGAGGCTTCCACACTCTCTGCACATTCGCCGAGGCACGGACTCTTTTACGATGGCATTATGGGAATTGTGGGTAATTTGTGCACTAATGGTTAAATGTACAGAGGGCTTATGATATAGTGCGCTAATTTCTTGCTCCTGCTTCTCGTATTGCACACTAGTTTGGGGCACTACAACGACTACAGATTACAACAAACCGGAGACAAGGCAAAAGAAAGTGCTGAGGCTATTCCAGAATTATTTTGGAGAACTAAAACACTTACCTATTAATCCTTTGTTTATTAAACATAATTTGCTTAAGGTGAGTAAAGTATACTCCTGCACGTACATAAACATAACTTGTTAAACTTTGCACATGCAACACCAGGACGTTATTCCCTGCATAATGAGCAGATACCAACACCGCAAACACCAAAAATTATGGGTGATCAGCCCTCACTTATCAATTACCCGCACTAATACAGTGGAACCCCGCTGTTACGTTCCTCACTGCTGCGTTTTCCCAGCTGTTACGTCGTTTTCCGCCGGTCCCGGCATAGCTCCCATAGGATACAATGTATTGGGAACCCCGCTGTTACGTCGTAACTGTCGGACCGTTCCCGTATGATACGTCGCGAAGTGCGCTCGGAGCCGACCGAGTGACTACGAAAGAGAGCGGCCATGGTGAATTTTCACGCAGCTTGGCCTCGTTTGACCGTAATATTAGCCGCATGAGAGGCGCAAGCAACAGAATCTTTCAATTGATGTAAACAAAAGCATCGCCCTCGAGATTCGCATTGCAAAGATGGCGTCTATGACGTAGTTGCTCGCGAAAGCAAGGCCTTCGAGATTGGCATTTATTATTAACAAAAGCATAGCCTTTGAGATTTGGATTGAACAAACATGGCGTCTATGACGTAATTGCCCGCGAAAGCAAGGCCTTCGAGATTGGCATTCACTTCTGCCATCGCGTTGGCGTAGACTCATCATCATCGTTATTTGTGGGAGGATGGGAGGAGTTGGAGCTGGTTAGAGCTCGTATGGTCTGGTATGGTCGTGCGCACGGTTCGCGATCGGACTCGCCGCGCTGGTCGTGATTGCGTGTGCTTAGTTGTTTCATGCCTACAGCTATTGGTGTTAAAAAAATCACATAGTACGTTGATTACATTTCTGTGGATGAGGCCGTCCCCAGCTCCGCGTTTCTATCCGTCGACTAGATCGCGGCTGAGCGCGCCAATTTTCGTGCTGCTCGTAAGCACTGAAATAAAATTCTGTACCACTAAATATTTTGACGTTTTTCCTGTTTTTCGGCTCTTGCGTTTCCCGTCTCTTACGTTTATTTCTTACGGTCCCTTCAAAAACGTATCAGCGGGGT
Organism: Rhipicephalus sanguineus; assembly: GCF_013339695.2. Lineage (NCBI taxonomy): Eukaryota > Metazoa > Arthropoda > Arachnida > Ixodida > Ixodidae > Rhipicephalus > Rhipicephalus sanguineus. Next base: position 18,241,229 of record NC_051185.1, read on the forward strand.
TCTACTGTAAATTGCGTGTCACCACAAATAAACATTGACATCCCACGCCATAAAGTAAAAGCACAAATAAAATTTTTTTTAATTAAATGAGAGTAGAATCATTGCAACATAAGCTTATTTATGTCACTATAAATTTTTTTTGCATTACTCTAGTTTTGTATATATGCGAAAAGACATTACATTTCCTGAATGTGCATTTTGCTGCATCTCTCTCTATCTTGCTTTGTATGATATTTCTGCTATTTTAATTACCAAGTTATAGAAAACCTATTTCCCTTTTTTCTGTGACTATTCATTTGCTGCTGCTTGTTGGCCCTTCAAGCTATTTTTCGACAGCTTTTCTGCCTGGAGGAATTCCCAACTTTTTTTGTTTTGGAAATAAAGTTCAAAGTTCTATACCACTTGGCTAGTACCAGAATGTACCGCTGGTAACAACAATTGTGTCCTACATTTAACTTGACTTCTCGATTACTGTAACACCGCTTTAAGTGATATTGACATTTTAGACATTCTCAAACATTGACCATTCACTCTGACATTAATTGTTATTTGCTTTTGTTGTCCATTTAAGGCCAGTGTGGCATAGTAAGATGTTATGCCTACTTTTTCTGACCTCAGTTTCATAAGGACCATTCCATCGAAAATCGCGGACAAAGCACAATCATAGTTATTAACACAGCCGCAGTGATGCTACCGAGGACTTCTGATTTGGAGGAATTTTTGGAGCAGCAAAATTTTCATTTTGGAGCACTTTGGAGCAACAAGAAGTTTCATCTGGATCACTTTGAAGCAGCTAATTTTGCATCTTGGAGCACTCCTGAGCAGCAAATTTCACCCTCTGGAGTATACTGGAGAAGCAAGTTGCATTTACATTCAAGCACCTGAATAATTATTACGGGGCTTTACGAAGAGCTAGAAATATTTCGATTCATTGCAAACCTCATGGAGAAAATCACCTCAGGGGCACTCCATATTTCACTCGATAATGCCAAAATAAGGGCGTCATGCACTTGAGTGTTCTCGAATAACCTTTTCAGCTATTTTTTTTTTTTCGAAACTAGCAAACAAACAAAATACTGGATACTGAAAATTGTCCTTTATGACGTAACACTATGAATACATCTACGTAATTATCAGCAGAAGTGGTAGACAAACGCCACGACATACAACAGTGCCTAAATGGTAAAGATTACCACTGTCGCATTCCACTAAGACGACTAATAGGCAAAGGCTAGGTTCTTTTTCTCCTCGATCGGTTGCATTGCTGGGCGCCACATGACATCACTTAGCTAAGCTCAGAAAGCGAACTTCTCCTGACAATCCCTGCTCTCTCTCTGAGGCCTCTCTGTGCTGAAGCAAGAGCATTCTCGCAGTGCTTCCAGACTATCGCCTGTGTTGTGTAGGGCAGGAGCGCGGCCAGGGGTCGCACGACACAACAGCCTGCATAGGCCGGGTTGCCTGGAAGATGGAGACCTGCTTTAAGCCGAGCATCTGCGAAAGTGTCCGAAAGTGCATTCGACAGGGGACTACGTGATATCACAAACTTCATTTTCCTTTTACAGTGAAGTTGTATACGGCTAGGACATATCCTAGTGCCCTCTAGAGAGCAGTGCAAAAAATAATGTGTACTGAGCGTTAACAGACGGGCCGTTAACAACCTGGCCTTACATACCAAACTGGCGCCCACCATTTCATATCTTGGCTGTGCGCTAAACAGCTTCGCTGGTCGTCCACCTTACCGGGTGGAATGGTTCCTTATTTTTGGACAGTGAAGCTGATTAAACTATCGGTAACTTGTGCTCCGCCGTGCAAAACTCCTCAGGTGGGTATGCACGACAAGAATAGGGCAAGCCCCACTACTATGTACAGCAGGTGCGAGGATTAAACGAAAACTCTGCTCGGCGAAGTGGAGCACGTGAAACACGTCAAAGAGAGAGAGAGAGAAAAAGAAAGAAATAGAGAAAGAGAAAAAATGCAGAAAAATACAGGGAATAAAGACATAGATAGAAAAACAGAAAAAGACATAGAAAGAGAGGGAAGAAAACAACAAGAGGGTGTGTCCAGATAAGATCGAACACGAGGTCCCGGTCACCATTCCAGATTTTAATGAAATTTACTGTAGGTCTAGGCATTACACCCAGAACAACGGTTTCGAAGTTAGTTTTGCGAAAAAAAAATTTTGTTCGCAAAAAACACTTTTCCGCCAATTGGGCGATTTCTGAATTTTGAGCGCACCTAGGGAAACAACGGTGCACATCTTGGTCACAATATTTATTTCCCTTAAAGAACATGTGAAATACAAACCTATCAGTCTATTATTTTCCTTGTTTGTCGAAGCACTTTTGAAGAAAAAATTCGCGAACTTGGCAAATCGCACAGAATACCCGTATTTCGGGAATTTATTGCTGTAAGCAAGTTAAAGTGAGGATAATAAAAATCGGTACATATTGATTTTGATACTTTCGCTCTCTTTTAAAATAATTTGCATGGTTTTATCGCGCTCCGTTTCACTCGATAATTGGGCTGAAACTTAAGTGATTTACCAAAAATGCCGAACTTCGAAAATAGTTTTCTCAAAAAGGCCATTAATTTTTTTTTTTAAATCCCTCTGATTGAAGTCAAGGACGTCATTACCATTCTGCGCAAAAAAACGTTGCATTATTTTAGTTGCTAACAAGTTATAGCGCGTCAAATGTGACCATGCCAGCCTTGCGGCCGCGTCGTTCGTTATGTGCTGAAACTCGGATATAAGTTGTTAAAAATACTTGTACATGACATAATCACCAATCAGCAGCTCCACACCAACAAATGCGCAGCCAGGTGTCATGATTCAACAAGCTTCGTCTTGCGATCAGCCGCTTGACAAACACGCAGCAGCGGCCGCTCGATGCTGCGGGCCCTCACATTAGACGAGTGCCGCTTCGACTGCGGATGTGCACCGCTTGCGCGCCAAACTAAGCTCAGAGGACGAACGAGAGAAGGAATGCATCACTGTGAAAGCCAGAGGCCGTTAAGTGCCAACAAATGTCATAATATGCAACGAAAACTCTGCCGGCAATTTCCCAGTGAGCGCCTTCAATACAGCACGCATGTATTTTTTTATCCTGCTGTTATACCCGCAGCCGCAAAATATCGTGATACGCTCGACTTGCGTTGAACATTCTATCTGCGGACGCACAATAATACAGTATTATAAAAGCAGTTCCTTAACGAAGCAAAGGACTTGGGCACACTTCTTTTACAGCCTGCTGACACAAGCGTTCTGGCACAAGGTGGAGAACAACTGCAGTTTGAGTTCGACCATCGCAAGCACGTATGACAGATTTCGTTGCAATAAAAGGGTCTCGCGTTTTTTTGCTGGAATTACAAACTTTACGTTCACTATCTCGTACACAAACAGAAGCGTCCTTTTTTCGATGGGAGGATACCTCAAATACGCACACGTTGGCATAGCGCCGAATGGCTACCAAGAAAGCTATTAAAATTGTGCAGTGCCACGTGAACCGCTCATCGGCCAGATCGGGAAGTTGGGCATGAGAAAGGAAAAGAAAAGGCCTTACGCCCACTCTTCAACAACCTAGGCTTAACGTTCCGATTACATGACATAAAGAGAACGCATAAATCGCTGCCAGGTGAGTTCGAATACGATGCTGGAGGCGCAGAATGATTGCGGCACGTAGCAGTACTTTCTGGACTTTTGCAAAACAACGCTTCTCAAAGAATTTCAGCATGCAGCGCTAGGGTCTGCTACGCACGAACAGCCAGGTAAATGTGGGCTTACATTTCACTGCATACTATAAAAACCGAAATATAGGTTGAATTTTTTTTCAAGAAACCCATCTTATATACCAGTCATTGGCAGAAAAACTTCACAAGTCTGGTCACTATGGGCAACTGAAGTCAACCGCTTGCCGCAATCATCGACACTGCTTTGTTTACTACCAGCGTTGTGCCATGGGCAGCCTCGTCTTGCGTTTTTGTTGTTGTCTTGTGAATCTATTTGGGCTCCAAGGTGCTTTTTTTCTTGTTCTCGACCAGTAGCCAACGACAGCTTACCGTAGCATTCAAGAAAACAGCGATCGAGTTCGCGAAGGCATGAAGAAATCTGGTCTGAAGTGTCTGAAAGGTGTGTTGTGATGCTAGTGCACGTGAACACGAGCGGGAGCCGTGAGTCACAAACAATAACTGAAAATCTATAGTTGCACGGGTGTTCTCGATGCTCCAATCTCGCCGTATACTCTTTTGCTTCCTGCGATGCTGACAGCTCTGATTACAGTGGAACGTATGGCTATGATCAGCAGGCAGATCGAGTGCACCACAGAAGCATTCGCTACTGGTGGACGCTGAAGGATCACATCACGAAACGCAGCGATCAGAAGAAAACTTTCTTTCACTGCCAGACCGCAGCGTATCTAGAGCTGGAGGCGAAGGTTGGACAGTAACCGGCAGCCGCGCTCGTGTTGCAATTGCTACCGGGGACCTCAAAGTGCATCTAAATTAAAGCTGTCAAGATGGTTGTGACGTTTAACGAAGATAATGCTTGAGCCCATCTTTTGGCTTTCTGCCATGTCGAACTGACATGTAAACGCACGTGTAAATAAATGGCATTCTCACTGCGCACCATTTGAAATTGCGTTTGTCTCATGGAAAAAGTTCTTGCTGATACTTTGGCCATTCCATGTAACTTTTTTTTTTTTTTTGTCGAGTTTCAGAAGTGGGGGGGAGGGGGTAGGAGGGGTCGACTTATATTCCGGTTTTTACGGTACAAGCCGCACAATATACACTAAATTAACGTCGGGACTAAAAATATGCGAAGAAGCAAACCAGCACGGAGAGCATGCCACAGGGCGTCTGCTCTTTTGTTTGCCCCATAAATTCGATGTCACTTCTGCCATGCTTTTCGCAATGCATTGGGATACGATAGGGCCTCTCCTTAGTCTTTCTTCCTCCATGGGTTAAAAGAACAACAACAACAAAAAAGACCATGCACCAAGCACTGTGCATCAGTACCCGCTGTGACGGCAGCAGTGGTGTTTTACCAACCAGTTTCGACACGCGCGCCAGTGACGTCACTTAGTGATGTAGCCACTGCGGTGCCACGTATCCCTCGACAGATCCTTTTACTAGTACACTTACAGGAGGATTCTTGGGGGCCGGAGGAGCGCCACCAGCAGCGCTGGAACCTCCACTGGTTCCCGACGTCGAAGCATCAGAGGATGTTCCGGAGCCGCCAGAAGTCGTTGTGCCACCAGAGGTGTTTGATGATGTTGTCGCCGATGAAGTGGTAGAGCCGGTTGAAATTTGCGATGTCTCGTTTGTAAGAGGCCTCAATGCCTCGGGGCCACTTCTCTGCATACATCCAATGCGGCCCGAACTGTACAAGTTCGCAGAGGAAAATTTTTTACGGGTGTGCGAATATTCGAAATTTCGAATATTTTTTTAATAGTGTTTGCTATTTGATTCGATTCGAACTCGAATTTTACTATTCGAACTATTTGAACTTCCCAAAGACAAATACAGTCAACGTCCAATTGAAAGTGACCCCTTCAGATTTTCGATATGCTTATATATGACCTATCAGCTGACCTATGACCTATCAGCTGTGACCAATGGAGGTTAGCCGGCCTCCAAACTGCTATGGAGACATGGTATAAGGGAGGATGAATTAATACGGCACCCCAAAAAACAACAAAACAACAACGATGAGGTGCGGTGCAAATCCACTGACTTGTTCCCGATTCCTTCTGTTTAATACATTGTTGGCAGCCACCAGTGGCTGCACTGATGAGACTATTGCGCAAGGCACAATGGTTGAAAACAACATAGGCGCAATCAGACACAATGGGCAACTGTGATCTTTGTCCATTATTTTTTGAAATTGCCGTTAGCATGTACTTTGCCCAAAGTAAAAAAGAACAAAAAGAAATGAAAGGAACAATGAAGCTAAGGCAGCCAAACACCAAAATAAAGCATACCGCACTAATGCCGAAGCACCCACTATTGCTTTGGCAGGCCAGAGTATCATCACAACACGAAAGTATTGCAGTGCATTGTAGTACTGACTGAACTTCAAGAGTGCTTCGGCATGTAAATCCGACAGTACATACACTTTTACATATATGTACTGTCTTGGACTAGCATAGAGTGAGAAAGCCTACTATGTGTCCAGTAAGGAAATATTGCTGAAGAGGAAATGTCGTGGGAGGCAGCATTTCAGCACGAGGACTTGTCTTCACCGGGTTAGCAAATGCCTTCCTTGGGAATGTGTCTATGTACACCTCGCTCGCCCTCCTCCACCTAAAAAGTGGAGCAGGAGAGGAAGAAGCTTGGGAAATGAATAAATAAATAAATAAATAAATAAATAAATAAATAAGGGAAGAGAGGGTTACTGCTTATAGAGAGGTTGTCATGACAAACGGCAGATCACAATTGTGCAGTAAAGGGCTGGTTACACTCCAGCATTTTCAGCGCATCATGTGGCACTGGCCGAAGATAGCTATGTTGCATGAGATACGAAAAGTTGAACATGAAAATAATTACGATGGGTATTTAATAAATATTACTGATATTTACCCCCTGGTTTTGGACTGCCTGATCCAACGACGTCCGGTGCTCACCAGTTAAGCTGACCTGGATATTCGGCAGCGTGGACGTTATCCTTCTAGTAGTGTTTACTGCTGCCTGCATAGACGAAGAACAGTGCGATTATTATTGAGTAAAGAGTTTTAAGCTTCTGGAAAATGCTGATCTCAAAAAGGCATCTGCTGTAAAGTCTCTTCTATGCATTTTAAGTTTAGTCACAATGTTGTTGCATTCCTTTCAGAAGTTGTTGTTCTCATTTTTTTCAGCCACCATTTAACTACAAGGCCGTTACTTTTGGTCAATCACTGCGCAAGGTTGGTTTGCCCCGTGACCCGCTTCCCATGAATTTAAAGAGATACTGATGCAAAAATTTTGGTTTGGCATTTTCTTGCTGCAATATGTCGGTGGGGGCCTGCAAGTCATAACACGGCAAAATGCTGGTCTGAAGTGTCTGAAAGGTGTGTTGTGATGCTAGTGCACGTGAACACGAGCGGGAGCCCCGAGTCAAACAATAACTGAAAATCTATAGTTACACGGGTGTTCTCGACGCTCCAATCTCGCCGTGTACTCTTTCTTTGCTTCCTGCGATGCTGGCAGCTCTGATTACAGTGGAACGTATGGCTATGATCAGCAGGCAGATCGAGTGCACCACAGAAGCATTCGCTACTGGTGGACGCTGAAGGATCACATCACGAAACGCAGCGATCAGAAGAAAACTTTCTTTCACTGCCAGACCGCAGCGTATCTAGAGCTGGAGGCGAAGGTTGGACAGTTTAACCGGCAGCCGCGCTCGTGTTGCAATTGCTACCGGGGACCTCAAAGTGCATCTAAATTAAAGCTGTCAACATGGTTGTGACGTTTAACGAAGATAATGCTTGAGCCCATCTTTTGGCTTTCTGCCATGTCGAACTGACATGTAAACGCACGTGTAAATAAATGGCATTCTCACTGTGAACCATTTGAAATTGCGTTCGTCTCATGGAAAAAGTTCTTGCTGATACTTTGGCCATTCCATGTAACTTTTTTTTTTTTTGTCGAGTTTCAGAAGTGGGGGGGAGGGGGTAGGAGGGGTCGACTTATATTCCGGTTTTTACGGTACAAGCCGCACAATATACACTAAATTAACGTCGGGACTAAAAATATGCGAAGAAGCAAACCAGCACGGAGAGCATGCCACAGGGCGTCTGCTCTTTTGTTTGCCCCATAAATTCGATGTCACTTCCGCCATGCTTTTCGCAATGCATTGGGATACGATAGGGCCTCTCCTTAGTCTTTCTTCCTCCATGGGTTAAAAGAACAACAACAAAAAAAGACCATGCACCAAGCACTGTGCAGCAGTACCCGCTGTGACGGCAGCAGTGGTGTTTTGCCAACCAGTTTCGACACGTGCGCCAGTGACGTCACCACTTAGTGATGTAGCCCCCCACGGTGCGACGTATCCCTCGACAGATCCTTTTACTAGTACACTTACGTTGCGCGCTTGTGGTGCTGGAGCTCCGCCCCCAGAAGCATTAGAGCCACCACTTGTGCCAGAATCGTTGCTGCCAGAAGTCGTCGAGGATGCCCCAGAAGACGAGGCCGACCCACTGGAGGTCCCAGAGGAAGCACTGCCTGTGGAACTTGTCGTTCCCGTGGAGATCGTTGAGGTCTCCCCGGCGGTCATCTGCTTCAGCTCTGATACTCCTCCAATATGGCCCGAAAGCTACAAGTTGGCAGATGAAAATTTTTTCATTTCACCACCCTTGCAGGCTTTTCATTAGTTCATTATATAATTAGGAGAACAATCTCTATCGTTCTTCCTACAATAGAAAAATAACCACCACCCAAAAATTTACAAATGACATATGGACCAATAGAAGAAGGCACAAGTCACACAACAAAGGAAGCACTTTTATGATTGGGTCATTATTTTTTATTTTACAGTGCACTAAACTCCATAGTTCTGAATGTGGCCATGGAGTGGTCATGCCTAAGACAAATTTTAAAAACTTAGAACAAAAAAAACTAAGATCTATTTGCTATGTTGTCTGCTCCAAACATCTAGCTACATGCTGCAACAAGAATTCTTCTATCTTTAACAGTTTGTGATATATTGCAGGAAATGTCATGCTGGGTGTACAAAATTGGTATTTTGAGAAAATGAAGAAAACAGACAAATGTGACATTTTGTTGTGGAGCGGCACAAATGTGTGTGCACATCAGGGGCGTAGCCAGAAATTTTGGGGGGGGGGGGGGGGTTCAACCATACTTTGTTCGTGCGTAAGTTTGTATGTGTGCGTGTATATATACGCAAGCAAAATTGAAAAATTTCAGGGGGGGTATGAACCCCCCCAACCCCCCCCTTGGCTACGCCCCTGGTGCACATGCACACTTGCAAAACATTACTTGTCTACAATTAGTAGACCCTCAAGGCAGCGAAATGCAAGCATGGCATCATTGAATATGTTGTTTTTGAAGTAACGTAGCTGACACAGGCCAGAACCACAAGTAAAACAAGGTTTATTCCAAAGACCTGCGATCGTCGTCTTCCTCAGTCTGCTCAGACCTATGTGCACGCGCCGTGCAGATGCGCTCAGCCGCAGTTCCGCAATTGGCGCGATACAGCACTTCCTTCCCCTAGAGTGTCTGGTGAGAAATTGCACTTTTTTTCTAAAACCTGTCCGGAACTCTTCTTTTGCGAGTTGAACGTCTGGGCAGGACAGGGTCTTCCACTGCGCTTGCAGGCTGGTCTGTACCCGCCCCTTCGTCTGTTTGTGCGCCGAGTTCCTTTGCGGGTAGTAGTTGTGGCAGCGAACCTTCATCGCCGATGTTCGTTTCGCTCTCCCTTGAATGGGTCACGGAGGCTTCTTGCTGCGCTTGCTGAGCTTCCCGAAGTCGCACCTGGTCGACATGTCGTCGCTGTTCTCCTTCTGTATCAACAGTAAGCAGCCGACCCCCGCTGGCCGCCGTCACCGTACCAGGCAGCCATCTCTGTCCACTGCGGTTATACTGTCGTGACCAAACTCGTGTTCCAGGAAGAATCAAACGGGAAGGTGGTGCTGCAGCCTTGACTGTCTCTTTTGTGACCTCTCGCACCGGGAAATGAGCACTTAGTCTGGTTCTTGGTTGGGCACCTAGCAACATCTCTGCGGGCGATTTGCCGTCCTTTACCGGCGTTACCCTGTACCGAAGCAAGAATTTAGCAAGTCGACATTTCAGTGACCCTACTTTGTTCTTCTTTAGTGCTTCCTTGACAGTGCGCACTGCCCGCTCTGCTGCCCCGTTCGACTGCGGATAATAAGGGGCAGTTGTCACGTGACGGACATGGTTATCCCGAAAGAAGGTCTTTGTCACCACACTGGTGAATTGGGGCCCATTATCGGACACCACTGTGTGAGGCAGGCCGAAACGAGCGAAAATACTCCGAAGAACTTCCACTGTGGTGTCAGCCGTCGCTGTTTTGAGTGGGACTGCCTCTATCCATTTCGTACCTGCGTCCACCAGCACAAGGATCATGTGACCTTCCACAGGACCAGCAAAGTCGACATGCAGCCGAGACCAGCGCTTGTCAGTTTCAGGCCAACTTGAAGGAACCTGAGCTGTAGGTAGTGGCATACACTGCACACAGTGCGGACAACTTTTTACCAGACTCTCTATATCGTGGTCCAGAGCCGGATACCAAAACAACGCGCGTGCGAGGCTCTTCATTGCCGTGATGCCCGGATGGCTTTCGTGCAATTCTTCCAACATGAAAGAACGCGCTCCCTCCGGCAGAATGACACGATGACCCCAATAAACTAATCCGTTGCTCACTGTCAGCTCATCCCTACGAGTGAAGAAAGGACGGAAACACTTGTTCCGCACTCAGTTCTCCTGGCCAACCCCGCAGAATCCATGTCATTACTTGACGAAGCACTCTATCTTCAGCGGTGTTCTCTGCTAGCTTCTGGGGACACAGAGCAAACTCGTTTAAAGCTTGCGCGTGCAGCACGTATTCTACCGAAGAGGTTTCTGTTGCGCTTTCTTGATTAGTCAGAGGTAAGCGGCTCAAAGCATCGGCGTTACCATTCAGCTGTCCTTTCAGATATTCGAGCTCATACTGATACGCTGACAAAAGTAATGCCCAGCGTTGGATCCTTGCTGCTGCCATTTGTGGAATGGGCTTGTCCTGATGAAAAAGCCCGGTCAATGGCTTGTGATCAGTGACCAGCGTAAACCGGTTGCCAAAAAGATAATCTCGAAACTTGGTCACACCGAAAACTAAGGCAAGCCCTTCCTTTTCCAACTGCGAGTAGTTTTTCTCTGCAGCAGTCAATGTTCTCGATCGAAAACCTATCGGATAATCTTTGCCGTTGATGCGATGAGACAGCACAGCACCCAAACCATACATGGAAGCGTCACATTCAAGCCAAAGTGGCTTACAAGGATCATAATGAATTAGAAAGTTTGCCTTTTTCATAGCCTTCTTCGCTTCTTGAAATGCGCTTTCTTGCGCCTGTCCCTATTTCCAGGCAACTCCCTTCGTCAGCAATGCATACAGTGGTGTAGCATGGTTGAGAGGTTAGGCAAGAATTTGGAGTAATACGTGATTAAGCCCAGAAAAGATTTCAACTGGCTCACCGAAGTTGGCGACGGTGCACCTAGTATGGCGCCGAGATTGTCTTGCAAAGGATGCAGGCCTTTTTCGTCGATTCGGTGGCCCAGAAAAGTCGCTTGTTTTTCTCGGAATCTGCATTTGGTTTTATTCAGCTTCAGGCCGCTGTCCTGCAGTCGTTGGAACACTTCTCGCAATACCGACATATCGTGCTTCTTTTCCGCGACAATAATGTCATCTAGGTAGACTTTCACTCCTGGCAGACCTCGGAGGACTGAACAGAGCTGGGGCTGAAGCGATTCCAAAAGCGAGGCGATTGTAACAGTAGAGTCCCTTATGTGTGTTCAGCACTGCGATGCTTTTAGCTTCGGCGTCTAGAGGAAGCTGGTTGTATGCGTTCCGTAGGTCCAACGTACTAAAGACTTTACCTCCAGCAAGCGCTGCGAAGATATCGTCACCTTTCGGCAGAGGATACTGTTCCAAGTAAGTAGCCGGATTCACCATTAACTTGAAGTCCCCGCAGAGTCTTATGTCACCGTTCTTTTTCGCCATGGGGACTACCGGCGTTGCCCATTCAGAGACGCTGATCTGGGAAAGCACTCCCTTCTTCCACCAGGCGATCAATCTCTGCTGACACTTGGGCACGCATTGCATAAGGCACGGTCTGTGCTTTGCAAAAACGAGGCCGAGCACCTTCCTTGATGTGTAGCTTAACGGGAGGCCCTTCACAGCAACCCAGTTTGTTGTCAAACAGCTGCGAAAATTCGTCAAGTAGGGCTTTCAACTGCGCATTCTGTTGAACAAAGTTTACACACGCAGCGCTGTTGGCGTCCAAAAGAGACACGCCGGCCTTGCAGAATTCCTCGATTGTACGCCGGCCACAGAGGAGTGGTCCATGACAGCCCACCACCACTAACGTACTGGTCACGGTTACTGCCCCAGACTTCACGTCCATGGTTAACTTGCCAATGACGGGCAGGGGTCCAAGAAAGCATGATAGCCGCAGGGCAGTTTTTGCGAGAGCTGGCCACCGCCTTCCGTGTCTCTCGTATACACTCACTGGAATCACACTCACCGGCGAGCCCGTGTCTATTATCATGCTCAGTTCCTGCCCTCCCCACGCCAAAACCTTCGAGAGGCTGCGACACGTCCCTGTCGGTCACACTGTGTGCCACCAAGGCAAGCATAAATTCTTCGCTCTCACTTTCATCTTCTTCCACGACATATGCACCTGACGTCCGGGAACGACTCCTGCGGCATACCCTGGCCAGGTGACCTTTCCTCCCGCACATACGGCATTTGGTGTTTCGATGGCGGCACGCGTTTGAATCATGCGGCCCGTCGCAACGTTCGCACAGTGGGCGACTGCTTTCCAGGTTGCTGCTCGGCGCCCGGGACTCTCGTCGTCGTAGTCGCAGCAGGGCGTTCATGGTACCACTTCCGTTGCCCACGCCAGTCTCCTGCATGTCACGGACGTCTTCCTGTGCCTTCTTGGAAGCCCTGGCGAAGTCCTCGGCCTCTTTCAAGGTCAGCGTAGCTCGCGTCAACAAAGAACGCCGTGCGTCGTCCCGGATACCGCAAACGATGCGATCTCGTAACATACGGTCCATCATACTACCGAAGTTGCAGCTTTCGGCTAGCCTCCCGAGTTCCGCGATGAAATCTCGCACACTCTCGCCTTCCTTTTGCTTCCGCATGAAAAACGCATAACTGGCTGCAATTTCATTAGCTTGCGGGTTGTACTGATCTTCCAAACATTCCACAACCTGGTCGTAGCTTAAGGTGTTGACTGGGGTGCTTGGATTACGTCCTTGTAATATCCGTACAACGCTGTCGCTCAGCGAAGAAATCAGCAAGGTGCGGCGCTTCCCGGGACCCGTTACTTCATGTCCCTCGAAGAAGGCTTCAAGACGTATGCGGTACGTACCCCAGCTTCCCGCTGCTCCATCGAAAGCTGGTAGGCGAGATCCCATGTCTTCTGGTCGTCCGCCTTCAGCCGAAGATTATACCGGAGTAATATCCCATCCTCGTCGCCACTGAAGTAACGTAGCTGACACAGGCCAGAACCACAAGTAAAACAAGGTTTATTCCAAAGACCTGCGATCGTCGTCTTCCTCAGTCTGCTCAGACCTATGTGCACGCGCCGTGCAGATGCGCTCAGCCGCAGTTCCGCAATTGGCGCGATACAGCAGTTTTAGTGTCAACACAGGCAAAAAATCGGGTGTTCTACGTATTTTGAAATTTATGTTACAGCTGAAATATTAACCTCAGAGACAGCAAACTTGGAAGATAAGGAGAGTAATAAATGCAGTTTCCAAAAATGCTATTTCCGAAAAATTGATTTTTTGATGACTCACTACTGCCCTTGGTCAGGCAGAGACAACACCTTTTGTTAGTGGTAAGACCACTACCAGCACAAACTGTCATACTCTTGACTGTGCCTCGACAAATCATTTTTGAAGGCCTGAAAAAGTAAGTTCATCGCATCAGCCACTGAAACCACACTTTTCCTCATCAACACTGTGCATGCACTACCAGAAACTGAAGGCACTACAGCTGAGTTCTACAGTGCGGAGTGGAAAATGTAGTATAATGTAATAATAAAAGTACTTGGCCAGCGTATAAGAATGAGAAGCAAGGGAACTAACAGACTCAACTTCTGCTAAAACCGTGTAAAGCCAACAAACCACGAAGCTGTACAGTTCAGTTAAGGGGGGACGCGGGGATCAAGTCGCGAAAAATGGCAAGAAAATTGATTTTCTGAAAATCACATTTTCAGTTTCTGTAGCCCTTTTTCTGTCTAATTCCAAGACATCTTCGCTGAAAACCACGTAGAAGTGCTTTTAAAAATTGTTGCGCCCGCTGAGGTGGCGAAAATTATCGCGGAAATCGCAAAAAAGAATGCGTTTTTAAAAAAATTGTAGCTCCGCAACGGAGCGACCAAGCACCACCATCTGGGCTCGTCTGAAAGAGCATTTCTCCGTCTTCAAATTCCCCGCCTTAGCTGGCTCCTCCGTTTAAAAACAAGCGCACAAAAAGCAAACGTTTAAAGGTCGTTTCGAGGCCCCCGATTGGCCGCGGCCGCCATGATGCTCCAGCGCGCCTCTCCATTGGTCCCATGGTCGCTCCCGGTGTGCGTCGTCTGCGGCTTCCGCGTTGCGGGGTCACGGCTGTCGAAAATCACGCTACTTGTGAAGCGTTCGCACTCGTCAACGATAATTACGCTGGTCGACGATAATAGCTGCACCCGGAAGCTCAATTGTCAGACCGTGCATCAGACTGCGATAGCCCGACGCGCTCGTCGCGAACGTCGCAGAAGCACGTCTTGGACCTGTATTGCGTTCACTCGTGGGCCCCGCGGTTAGAAGTTCTGCCCGTCGGCATCTCGGACCTCGTGACGAAGATCACCGCGGGACGACTTTTTATGCTCGTGATCGAACATGGCTAACTTTGAAACATCGGGCACCGCGGCAGCGTACACCGCGATGCCTTACTGCTCGGAGTCGTGGTTAGTCCTAACTACGTTCACGGCGCCGACGAAATCGAACTTTGCGGGGAAGAACATCGTGCTAGCAGACATGCGAAAGCGAACAAGCCGCAATGCGCTTTGTTGCAAGCAACTAATGATATTCGCTGGCAGCTCGGAATCGCTGATCGGCATTTGACGCATCGGCAGCGCCGCGGATGCCACGGCCGCTCGATCTCCCCAAGTTCGTCGCACAGCGATCGCTCGAAGCACCGCGACAATTTCGCGCCTCGGCGCCCCAAAATGCGAGGCCGCAATGCGCTTTGTTGCAAGCAACTAATGATATTCGCTGGCAGCTCGGAATCGCTGATCGGCATTTGACGCATCGGCGGCGCCGCGGATGCCACGGCCGCTCTATCTCCCCAAGTTCGCCGCACAGCGATCGCTCGAAGCACCGCGACAATTTCGCGCCTCGGCGCCCCAAAATGCGAGGCCGAGAACCGTGAAAACATCTGAAGTTGAGAATGAGTTGTTTGAAACTGTTTTCATTTCGTATGGTGAAATCTTGAAGCAATGCACGCATCTCGCGCGAACGTTTCATACTGACGTTCAGCGGTCCAATGCAACATGCGATAATTACAATGGCGCAGTCGTCGAAAGGCTTCGGTTAGCTTGAGGCAACGCGTCTTCCAGAGGAACGCCGTCACGCTTCCTCGCTGATGGAACCCGCAAGTAGATCACCGCGGCAAGTATCCATCCCACCATCAGCGGACGGCGTCCAGGCCTCCATTGTGGTTCCGGGGAACTACTTGTCCGGTGACGTGCTCCTTCGCGGCACCAATGCGCACGGGCTCCTCTCGCCCAGGGACGGCGTACATGCCTCTTCGCCACGACCTGCCATCTGTCGGCTCTTCAGGCACCGTCCGTGGACGGCGTCCAGGCCTCCTCGGCGGCTCAAGCCTCCATCGACGCCGCAGTACCAGTTCACGACAAGCCATCGCACTGGTACCGGTTACCTCGGAACGCGGTTGACGCATCCAACGGCAAGGACCCCGGGAATGCCGTCCACGCTTCCCGCAGCGACAACGGCTTACTCAGTACTCCATTGGCACCCGAGCCGCTTAGGGGTGCTGTCGAAGCTCCCTCGGACAAGGGTCCCTCCTCTGTGAGTACTCTGATCGTGCCATACTCCTCGGACGTCACCACAGGCACCACGCGCGGACCGCCCGAGAGCGCCGCTGAGCTTTCCGCCACCATCGCGCGACTCCGAGTCACGGTGAACGCCTTGGCAGCGTCAATCTCCGTGCTGTGTCCTGCCGCCTTGCCAGCACTGCACTCTCTCAATGCCGCGTTGGCCGCCTCCGCCTCGCAAGACCATGAAGAGAGCTCACCCGAGCGCCGCAGAGAGCTGCGGTGTGCCCTCACGGAGCTCTCATACCAACTCGACTGGTTGGCGTCGTCATGCCCCGGAGTTTCGCCTACCGTAGCACCATCACCGGCTGTTTGGGCAGTTCCGGTGTTCCGCGGTTTCCAGGACGACGTCTTCGGGTGGGTTGAGACTATCAACTCGCTCGGCACCCACCACGCTTGGTCGGACCATCAAAAATGGCTCATTGCCATCAACCGCCTTCGCGATGCTGCCAAGACATGGCATGCCTACGAAGGTGTCCGGCAGCGATCGTGGCCGGAGTGGTGTGCGAAGTTGACGCGTCTCTTTCGCCCGCTTTTTCATAGCCCCACTGCCGACCCATTCTCTACCGCGGATGAGAAGGGTGAGGCGCACCTCCTCGACGCTGCTGTTTGGGAGTCCACCAACGTGCCCTCCCTCGGAGACCAAGCTCACCAACACCATAGAACAGCCTCCGTAGGCACACCTCATCCGACCCAGTTAAAGACTAGGCCCCAAGTTTCGCCGTTGCTACAGGTGCACGTGGTGATGCCAGCTCCTGTCGTGCCTGACACGCAACGAGCATCGAAAGAGCCCATGGCAACCATAAACGTGCTCGTAGACCCACCGGAGCAGCTTCCCCAGATTGCACAGCAGTCTTCAGCACACGATCACCTTCCACCGAGCGAGAAGGTTCTTCCGGACAAGCGCAACATTGTTGCGGCGTCGCTACTCCATCCGCCTGTTGACGTGCCATCTATTCCGAAGATGTCTTCGTTGGACCTCCCACTCAAGGCACTCGGTGTACCAGAAGGACCGCCTCCGGAGCTGTTGGACGTGGAAAATGCGGCTGAAGAACATGATTTCTCGATCTCCACACAGTCATGGAAAATATTTTCTGACGATGGTCCTCACTGTCCTCCCAGTGGTGACCACGACTCATATTCAACCGGCTTTCAGAAAGACGTGGGTATGACACACCGACAAGCCGTGCCAGCCCCTATGGTTTCTCGGATGCTGTGCCGGCAGCCTTCTCAGAGCAAACCACCTACGCCGTTACGATCATGACAGCAAAGCCTATGGCGCCCTCTTGAGTCGCCATCTGCAGCTCTCCATGCCAGATGCCAGCGTGGCCAAGACCAGCAACCCCTACGACACAGCCAATGCCGACCGCCAGAGGCATCGTTGGCACCTGATCGGACCAAGTCGCAGCTGAACCGATATCTACAAAGACCGCTAAGGTGCAGTCAGTTTCGCCCACCAGAGACATTTCGGCAGCTCGTCATGCTACGTCGCAGTCGTGGCCGAGTGTAAGGAAAACAACGCCGCTATTGCAAGGGCGCGCGCTAGGCAAGCGGGAAGACGAGAAAGACGAGGGAGAGATAGAACAGCCGGCCTAGCGAACAGGCGTTGTGTCTATTTGTCTCGTCATTACAATATATATCATCGCATGTTGCATTTTTTCAGGCTAGGTGCATAAGGGATCTCTGCATTTCAACAATTTTCTGAAGTGTTTGAGATATTACACTTCTATTTGTCAATTTCTTAACGTATCTTCGTTAAGGCAGCTTGTACAGCAAGAATGGGGGCATTTCTAACTTTGTTTCATGATATATGTGGATATTTATAAAGCATTTTCTATATTACGCCTTTTATGCAAAAACTTGTGGGATAAGGTTAGTTTACATGGTATTGCTTTTCTTTCAAAAGTTTGCGCACGGAGAGCCTTGTTGTACGCTACCTCAGAAGCAAATATAAGCCAACAGCATTGTGGCCGTCTCTACTCTTTTTCTTTTTTTTGGTTCCCTTGCGTCTACCCGGTGTGCTCCGTCCATAATAAAGAGCTAGTGGAGGCTAATGAATTTTCGAATAAAGCGGTGCGCATATGGCTAGCAAACCAGGGGCGACCATAAGTAAAAAGCTCGTAGTGTGAAGCGGTCACTGCGCGCAAGTATTTCAGCTGACTGCGCGTGCAATTTACTTTTTACATCAATTTACATCAATATGGGTGGAATCACTCTGCTTCGTAATAAATGTATCCGCACCGTACTCATAAACTTTTTTTTTATTTAGACGTAGATCGTACAAAAACTGCAGTTAAGACTCGTATGCCCAATGAAAAAAATATTTATACATAGTTATTATGAGTACATAACAAGTAACGTGCATCACATGCGTACATATTTTTATTGCACCGTAGAATTGCACCAGTTCTTCAGCAGCGCGGATAAAACAGGACACGAAGAAACACTCGACAGCGTCACGCGCTGACAAACTGATTTTATTTACACAAAACCCTGTCTAATGTATTCGCAAATGTTTGCCATATCACATTATGAATTAACAATGCAGGAATTGTCACTCGTGGTCGAACAATAAACAGATGCAACAAACCTACTGTATGAACATCTGCTAATCGACTACAAAAATGAAAAATAAAGGACAGCAAGAAACGCCGGCGATGCTTGCAGTCAACAGCCGATGACAACGTCGATCTACCAGGCACAGGGGCATCCCAAAGAGTCCAATCTCTTTGGACCTCCCCCACTTCCTAATGAGAGCTACTGAGAGCTCCTAATGAGGTGTCACGGTTCAACAAGCTTTGTCTTGCGATCAGCCGCTTGACAAACACGCAGCAGCGGCCGCTCAATGCTGTTACATGAGTGCCGCTTCGACAGCGGATGTGCACCGCTTGCGCGCCAAACTACGCTCAGAGGAGGAACGAGAGAAGGAATGCATCACTGTGAAAGCTAAAGGCCGTTAAGTGCCAACAAATGTCGTAATATGCAACAAAAACTCTGCCAGCAATTTCCCAGTGAGCACCTTCAATACAGCACGGATGTATTTTTTTTAGGGGCGAAGCTCCTTAAGGCGGCACCCGTTCGTCCCTCGTAGTCGTCGTCATCGTAGTAGTTCGTAACAAGTCTTACGCTTGGACCTCCAAGGTGGTGCCGGTGGGAGATTTCTCCTGTGCGTTGTTGAACAATAAAAAATTCGCAGCGTGCGCGTTAACTAAAAGCCAAATTCTTCTGTCTCTCATTCCCCATTAGCAGCCATTGGCATGTTCCAGTAGGAAACGTTAGTAGAAGTGTAAGTGTTAGCTAAAAGCCGACTTCTTCTGTCTCTCATTCCCATTAGCAGCCATTGTTTACCTCCAAGGTAGTGCCTGGTGAGATTTCTCTTGTGCGTGATTAAACAATAAAAATTTTGTTCAAAACGCCGTTGATTGATGAAATAAACCAACGAAAGACGCCAGATGTTTTGTAAAAGCACCGTACGAGAGTTAAATCACACTAAAAGACATACTTTGCGGGCGATACACTCTAGTGAGCTTTCAACTTTTCGTCTTAAGGGGGGACGCGCCCTTTGAAAATCGAAAAATCGCGAAAAACTCGGTTCTTGAAAAACCGTATATTTGGGCTGTACGTATTACAAACGACCTTTCCTGTAATTATGAACGCCTAAAACATCGTAAAAGTACGTCAAATCGGGTAATAACGAGCAGCGGCAGCTGCTGCGCCGGCCAAAGAAGCGCCGAAACAAGCCCAACTTCGAGCGAGCACCGTTCCCGCGCCGTTCAACCGATCGGCGCCATCTTGGTTTTGTTTTGTTCGTGAATTCCCGCGCATTTCTTTACCGCCCGCGGCGGTAGGGGTGGTGGCGCGGCCGAAGCATGATTCGCTTATGATTGGGGGGGCTCGCAGGGGTTTGAGTTTCCCGCGTCTCGACGCGCAGCTACCATTGGACTAAGCGCGCGCTCCTCGAGAGAGTGGGGGAACGCGCGGCTGCTATTGGCTGCCGCGCGCGATGATGCGATGGCCTTCTCCGCGGCTTGCACCGTGCGTCGTCGGTTGCGACTAGTGCTAGCGCTTGCTTCGTTCTTTGCTGCCGTCGTCACCGTCGTGCAGCCAGCCTTTGTTATCGCAGCTTCGCATTTCGTTATCGCTCGCGGCACTTTCTGAACTCTACACCGTGTTTACGATATCGCATCCTGCCCGCCGACTAAGAAGTGTCATGTGCCTGCGATCGTTGTGTTATCGGACATGCCGCTGGTCACGGTACACGCGTTCGGTGGATTGGTGCGCTGAATCGTTATATAAACTGTGTTACCGTGGTCAAGCGAACCTCCAACGATTATGACGGCCCTTTTCACAGCGAAGCAACCTCTGTATCGGTAAAGACGATTGCATCGACGGTGTCAGCCCTCGTATCTCCAGTGTGCGCCAGCGGCACGTGAATGCATAGTTGAAATGAGCTTGGCGTCTCGAATCAAGCTCGGCGATCGCAACCCCGACTCGTATGAAAAATAGAAAAAAGCCAGTAAAGGTGGCAAAGAACAGAAATCAATAAAAACGCATTTTCTTTAATCTACAGGGTCATTTCAGACCAAGGTATGTGATCGAAACTTTCGAAGCCCAATATCTCGAAATGACTTTTTTGGCTGGTGATACTGCTTAGTCGAGACATATCTCTGGAACCATTCATCCGATTTCCGACAGGTTTTTTTTATTATGCACCTGAATAAATTGCCCAAACAAAGACAAAGCCGCTTTTTAAATTTATTGTGTCTGTAATTTGTGATAATTAAAATTTCATTGATAAAAGCCAAATGGCAAACACTAAATCCAGTGCCCTGCTAAAAATTTTCAGCAAGGAAATTTTAAAAATGAGCTTTGTCTTAGTGTAGAGCACCCATCCAGGAATCATCATAGTGAATTTCACAGTGCTAGCACATTTACCAAATTCACCAGAGCCTGACTAAGAAACCCATGTGGACTATCCTGATAAATGGCTGTAACTTGGGAACCAGTGAGCATAAATGCATGAAATTTTGGGGTTATTCAAATGGCTTTGCTATTAGCCTACCCTGCAAATTTCAATAGGATATCTCAACAAACAAAAAAGTTGCCCTTCCAAGGTAGCCTCCCCCCTTAATGTACATGATAAAGAAATTATTTCTACGAAAAACGCAAGGCACACCTTGAGCAATATATTTGGTTTTGGGACGCTAAATGGAACCATGAGGCGATGCGAAGCCGGAGCACTTGCACGATCGCGTTCCGTTGGCTTTCGTTGGGCATGCTACCGACCTCGCGTCGTGAAACGCGCGTCCTGTCTTCCCTCTAGCCTTGCCTTTAATTCGCACAGGGCGAGCGGGGAATGCGGTCGCTCTTGGCGCTCTTTCACTCGGGAGCGGACTTCTTCCTTGCATTTCACCGATCACAAGTGATGTTTAATATATACACGATGTTTCACACTCTTTATATTATGTACTGGGCGCATTTCACGGAAGAGTTTCACGGTTTACAGATGATTCCCTCCGTAGCTTCGCCCCACTCATCATCATTCACCCCGTGGATATGCTGTGATTTTTTTTTATCCTGCTGTTATACCTGCAGCCACAAAATATCGTGATAAACGCTCGACTTGCGTTGAACATTCTATCTGCGGACGCACCACAATACAGTATCGTAAAAGCAGTTCCTTAATGAAGCAAAGCACTTGGGCACACTTCTTTTACAGCCTGCTGACACAAGTGTTCTGGTACGAGGTGGAGAACTGCAGTTTGAGTTCGACCATCGCAAGCACGTATGACGGATTTTGTCGCAATTAAAGGGTCTCGCGTTTTTTTGCTGGAATTACAAACTTTACGTTCACGATCTCGTACACAATACAGAAGTGTCCTCTTTTCGATGGGAGGTTACCTCAAATACGCACATGTTGGCATAGCGCCGTATGGCTACTAAACAAGCTATTAAAACTGTGCAGTGCCACGTGAACAGCCCATCGGCCAGATCGGGAAATTGGGCATGAGAAAGGAAAAGAAAAGGCCTTACGCCCACTCTTCAACAACCTAGGCTTAACGTTCCGATTACATGACATAAAGAGTTCTTTCTGATACTTTGGCCGTTGCACGTGACCTTTTTTTTTTTTTTCGAGTTTCAGAAGTGGGGGGGGGGGGGGGGGGTGTAGGAGGGGTCGACTTATATTCCGGTTTTTACGGTACAAGCTGCACAATATACGCTAAATTAACGCCGGGACTAAAAATATGCGAAGAAGCAAACCAGCACGGAGAGCGTGCCACAGGGCGTCTGCTCTTTTGTTTGCCCAATAAGTTCGATGTCACTTCCGCCATGCTTTTCGCAATGCATTGGGATACGATAGGGCCTCTCCTTAGTCTTTCTTCCTCCATGGGTTAAACGAACAAAAAAAAAAAAAAAAAAAGAGACCATGTACCAAGCACTGTGCAGCAGTACCCGCTGTGACGGCAGCAGTATTGTTTTGCCACCTGTTTCGACACGCGCACCAGTGACGTCACTAAGGCTCTGTTATACTCCGACGTCCGACGCGAGCGCACGCGAAGACGTTGCGTTTCGTCACGCCGAGCCGGCGACGCTACGCCAGGCGCAAATCTACCTCCGCTACAGTCGAGCCGGTTCCAATGCGCTGGTGCGATCGCATCTAGAGGAGCGCATGCGCAGTCAAGCGAAGAACGCCCGCGCCACCTGTCGGGAACAGACGAAACAGCCCGCGAAGCAGGTTCCTGTACATGCGAGTCCGACGCGACTGGCGCGATATGCAGCAGGATCTATTCGTAGCCGAGCGACGCCCGGGCGCGCGAGCAGCCGTCGGCTGCGTCGGCGGTTAGCCGACGCCGGACAATGAGGGCCGTTTCTTGCTGACGTAACGTCGCCGTGACGCGCGCGTCGACGTTACGCTGGAGTATATCAGAGCCTTTAGTGATGTAGCCACTGCGGTGCCACGTATCCCTTGACAGATCTTTTTACTAGTACACTTACCGGTCCATTTTGTGGAGCCGGAGGAGCGCCACTGGCAGCGTTAGACCCTCCACTGGTTCCAGACGTCGAAGCGTCAGACGACGTTCCGGACCCGCCAGAAGTGGTGGAGCCACCAGATGTGTTTGAAGATGTAGTCGCTGATGAACTCGTAGAACCGGTTGAAATTGCAGATGTCTCGTTTGTCAGAGGACTCGATGCCTCCGGGCCACTTTTCTGCATACATCCAATGCGCCCCGAACGGTACAAGTTCGCAGAGGAAAATTTTTTAGGGGTGTGCGAATATTCGAAATTTCGAATATTTTTCGAATAGTGTTTGCTATTCGATTCGATTCGCACTCGAATTTTACTATTCGAACTTCCCAAAGACAAATACAGTCAACGTCCAATTGAAAGTGACCCCTTCAGATTTTCAATATGCTTCACCTCATTACACTCTGGTATTGCGGAAAAGCTGCCTTTCAAGCTCTGTTACGGTCGAACTTGGCAAAGACGCAGTCAACGTCTAATTGGAAGTGGTCCCTAGATTTTCAATATGCTTCACCTCATCACACCCCCGTACTGCGGCAAAGCTGCCTTTCAAGCTCCGCTACGGTAGCACATCATCATCATCAGCCTGTCTACGCCCACTGCAGGGCAAAGACCTCTCCCATATTCCGCCACTCAACCCGGTCCTGTGCTTTCTGCTGCTACGTTATTCCTACAACTTCTTAATCTCACCTACCCACCTAATTTTCTGCCTCCCCCTCACGCGTTTGCCATCTCTTGAAATCCAGTCAGTTACCCTTAATGACCACCGGTTATCCTGCCGACGTGCTACGTGCCCGGCCCATATCCATTTCTTCTTCTTGATTTCAACTATGATATCCTCTACCCCCGTTTGTTCCCTGACCCACTCTGCTCTCTTCCTCTCTCTTAAAGGGGCCCTGCAACACTTTTCGAGCATGCTGAAAAAGCGCTGCCGATCGGTAGTCGAGGCTCTCGAGAACACGCGAGCCAAATATTATAGCGATGCGCACGGCCTGGAATTTACAATAAATTCTCAAAGTCAGCTGAAAATCGCTCCCTCTTCTCTCTACAAATGATGTATTAGTCCGCAAAATATGACGCGATTGTCGGCAGTTCCACCATTGGCTGATGTTATAATCACGATAACACCCTCATTATTACTTTCGTTGTTAATTTTGAGTTCAATAAGTAGATAATATGTATGTTTATATTATGTTATCGCGTTAAAAACACCGAACAAACATTAATATTAGCACTTCCGGTCTCACCGACAGCTAGTCTGCTCGTAGTTGCGTGGTTCCGTTTTCTTCGCCATGTGCAGTGCCGAAAACGTGAATATTTCTGTGCTTTTGACCATCGCCGGTTGCCGTTGAGAGTGGCAGCCGTTCGAGTGTTGCCTCGTCAGCTGAGAACTGCATCGTCGGCACGTTCTCACGACCGACCGAGGCACGGGCGCAGCGTGTCTCCGATAACAATGCTGGCGTCCGGTAATGGCGGCGCTTCGGGGTCGTCTGCCAGTGCCGTCTTACAAGGCGGTGTATCGGAGTATGGGCCGAAAGCGATCTCAGCTGTCATTCGTTCCAAACGAGCGCGCACGTTTGCTTCCATGGTTGGCAGAGTGATGAAAACACTACGGCGTTCGAGGTGCACACCCAACATTACCAAACCGACGCGCAGTTTTCAAGCACGCGCGATACACAGCGCGATCGACTCCGCTCGACGAGAACGACGCAAGCCGACCGGAAGTGGCGGCACAGACCACGTGGTTGCGCCGAGTCGCCAGAGAGAAAAAAATGAAAAAAAATTCCGCCGGCGCTGACGTCGCCTCCTCGCACCTCCGCCCTCCCTCCCTCCCCTCACGCCGCGCGCAGCTTTCCGCGCGCTCGCTGCGTTGAGTTGAGAGAGAAAGCTGCGGAACGTGATCTCTATAATTTGGTAACACCATTTAGACTTGACGGATTCGAAAAATTTTTGCGGCATATGACTCGTGAAGAGTCATACGTCAATAATGAGACTATTCCAATATAATTAAGAAAGGTGTTGCAGGGCCCCTTTAAGGTTACACCTATCATTTTCCTTTCCATCGCTCGCTGCGTCGTCCTCAATTTAAGTTGAACCCTCTTTGTAAGTCTCCAGGTTTCTGCTCCGTAGGTAAGTACCGGTAAGATGCAGCTGTTATATACCTTCCTCTTGAGGGATAGTGGTAGACTACCATTCATGATTTGATAATGCTTGCCGAATGAGCCCCATCCCATCCTTATTCTTTTAGTTATTTCACTCTCATGGTTCGGCTCCGCTGTTACTACCTGTCCTCAGTAGACGTACTACTCCTTTACAACTTCCAGTGCCTCGCCCCTTATCGCAAAGCGCTGTTCTCTGCCAAGATTGTTCCACAATACTTTAGTTTTATGCATATTAATTTTCAGACCTACTCTTCTACTTTCCGTATCCAGTTCAGTAATCATGAGCTGTAATTCGTCTCCCGCGTTACTCATTAATGCAATGTCATCAGCGAATCGCAGGTTACTGAGATACTCTCCATGAACTCTTATCCTTAATTCTTCCCAATCTAGGGCCCTGAAAACCTTTTGTGCACGTACCTCACAGGAGTACGGCCACTAGAGTGGGTTCGGACTTAGCGAGCCACAGGGCCGCGTTTGCCGTCGCCTCGCGTGAACTAGCGCGCCGCTGCACACGTACGTTCGAGCGCAAAGGCGCCGAGCGCAACGCGGCAAGTACACAGTACTGCTCTCGAGATCCGCAACAGTTTATTGCCTGTGGCAACACCACAAAACGCAGTACAACGCCCGCTCCCAAAGGCGGCGGGAGAAGCAAAACAGGCTTCCCCACGCCACGGGCGAAAGTACAACACAAAGGGTGCCGCTAGCACGTCTCCGCGGGCAAAGGGCTCACGGCGACACGCCGCTGAGAGAAAACGGGTCCCTCGCGACTATGCTGCGTACTCTTACGATCCGCGACCACAGGGCCCGATCGCTCGAGTGAGGGCAAACTCCGCTCGCGTTGGATTCGATAGGTACGGTTTCGGCGTAGTATGACCACGCGCGAATGCACCGCACTGCTCTTTGGCCTAGCGTTCGGAAAAGGACAACGTAAGGTAAGCGCTCGCCGCTGGCGCAAGGCACCGTTAGCGAGTTCCGCCCGAGCGAGCCCAAACGAGGAGCCGACGGACGGGAGAGAAAATACGTGCTTACCCTACGAGGTTCAGAGAGGGTCTCAGCCCCCTTGATGCGCGAAACGTCTCGCGAGACGCGAAACTCGAGCGCATCGCCCCCGTCGAGGTCCGACGCCAAGAGAGGGAGGTTAACGTCACTCCACGCTCGCCCCTCCAAAGGCCACGATGCAGAGAGCGAACCCGTGACGCCGACGCAAGCGGTGGTTGCTGCGGTCCTGAGTGGGCGCGATACCAGGTTCCCCTTTGGGAGAATGGGAATCGCTTTCAGCAGACAAGAACTACGAAACAGCGGCTTCGCCGCCGTTCGGCAAAAGGGGCGAGTGCGCATTCGGACGAACCCTGGCTGCTATCCAGGCAAACAGCGAATCGCGAAGCCGGCCAGCGGGTGAGCTCTCCAAAGGCCACGATGCCGAGAGCGAACCCGTGACGCCGACGCAAGCGGCGGTTGCTGCGGTCCTGAGTGGGTGCGATACCAGGTTCCTCTTTGGGAGAATGGGAATCACTTTCAGCAGACAAGAGCTACTGAAGGCTCAGCAAAGTACCCATGACCGGTCACCTGAGTGGCTCCAAAGTTTTCGCAAAACTGAGCAAGACGGTGACCTGGCCCGGCATGAAGCGTGACATTTATCGCTATTGCTGTTCCTGCCACGTCTGTCAAACGGTGAAGTCTAGGGGTGGCAAGCCACCTGGTCTGATGAAACCGATTGTCAGTGAGCGTCCGTGGCAAGTGGCCACCTGCGATCTAATGGGACCTTTTCCCAGAAGTAAGCAGGGATTCATTCACCTCATGGTAGTCGTGGATCACTTTTCGAAGTGGGTGGAATTGTTCCCTCTTCGGAAGGTGACAGCGAGAGCGGTGCTCGAGAAGCTGCAGGAAGTGTTTTGCCGGTTCGGCTTTCCGGAAAGGCTCATCACTGACAACGCTTCGTATTTCACCGCTCGGGTGTTTGGTGTCACGTGCCGTTCCCTTGGAATTGATCACTGCACCACTTCACCCTACCATCCCCAGTCCAATTTGACGGAGCGCGTCAATCGTACGCTCAAACCAATGTTGGCGGCCTTTGCCAAAAGTCAAAGGGACTGGGCAGATCATTTGAGCGAGCTCGCGTTCGCCGTTCGAACATCCGAGAGTCGCTCGACTGGTTTCTCGCCCGCCTTCTTAAATTTTGGAAGGGAGTTGCAAATCCGGTGACCAGTGTCATTCAATGCCAGCTCGGGGACGAGGAGACGCAGGCAGACTGCTCTGCTTACGTGTAACAGCTTCGGGACCGGCTATAAATTGCGTCTGCTTGCGTTGAACTACACCGAGCACACACTGTTCACTCATGACCGCCACGACTCACAAAACGCTGTCCACTACGCAGTTTCAGAAACGCTGCACAAGACCAGGCCCGTAGCCAGGAATTTTTTTCGGGGGCGGGGGGGGGGGGGGGGGGGGGGGGGGAGGCGGCACTTGCTGAAAACCTTGACTATTTGAGAAAACACATGTTTTCATTATTTATTTTCGGTAGAAACACCCACTTCACCGAAATTTTTTTTTCGGGGCGGGGGGGGGGGGGACTAGTTTTGCCCCCCAGCCCCCCCCCCCCCCTCCTTGGCTACGGGCCTGCACTCCACTCCCAGTTGACATTGTTCCAAACAACTTTGTCTAAAACACTTGCGATAGTCAACACAGAACTATGTTTGCTGTATTCGCAACACATTTCAGTGAACATCTCTCTTCCTAGCTCATAACTAATACCAAATCCCAAACTTTCTTCTCCTCACATTGCGCGTCTTTCGCGACTTTCTTCCGCGTCTTCGTACTGCGCGCCGCTGCGAACGCCCAGTACAAACGCTGCCTATATTTCTGCTCTTACCAATCATCGAACGCCTCATCCACGCTACTCGTCTATAGTCTGAGCGTTGGCTCCACACTCTTAACATCCGTGTATCTGATTAATTTACGGGGGCGGTTTTCTTTCTACTTTGCTTTAACACTATCGGCATGCCATGCACTAACAACTTTAATATTACCACTACATGCCGTATTCCTTTCCCTCGCCAATTACTAGCCCGATTTCCTTTACACAGCTCCCACGGTCGCTAGTAATCTACCCAACATAATCACAGCTGTGAACGTCGGGCAATTTAACTTCCCGAGGTAAATCCGCCTTCGGCAACCATACATCCGTCCGTCTCCAGGGGCCTAGAGTTCTGGCAGCTCCTTTTCTGTTGCATGCGCTCCTCGCTCAGCGGCACGTTCTTTCTCGCCTTCAGTTCGCGCGAGCTCCCTCTCTTTATGCACGCGTGCGTTCTCTTTTCCTCCTTTGCAAAGCCCGAGTCTCTCGCTAAGCTGAGAATCTTGACCAAGCCCATAACTAGGCCTCCGGAATCCGTAACGGGCAGGAAATGAAATCCTAGTAGGCTCGATGATTGTCACGGATTCGAGTGGTCCCGGGCGATAGACTCAGTCAAGACTCGGGGCTCAGTAAACATTTACCAAACGAAAAAACATGGCACTCCGAAATATACAAATGTACAAAAGTTATAAATATAACTGCAAACCAACAAACTCAAGCAGCAACAAACAATCCCTGCTAAAGAGACTGCCCTACTCGTATAGGCTGGCCGCTCTACACCTATATAACACTGATGCGTTAGACCAGTCTTACTTGTCAGTGCTGAGGACTCGGTTCATAGCCAAAGTTCCCTGGTGTCCATGTCGTCCGCTCATTCCTCTGGGCCAATCTCCGTAGCACGACGCGCCAGCCATCGCCTGTGCCCATTAGGCCTAACATCCTCGTCGGCTCGTTCACCCGTTGTGGCGTTCCACCGATGACGTGGCCCTCCGGGGATTGCGGCTCGCTTGACAAGGGGGTTTGGGTCAGGAACGCTCGTGCTTGCCGTGCGCGGTAGCTGCATCGCCGAGGAGCCTTGCTCGAACGCCGGCCACACCTCGGGACGCCCGCGTCAATAGTCGCAGACTCGAACGCCCGTCGCTCCCGTCTCCTCTGCGTCTGCTGCCGATGCAACCTCCTCCTGCCGAGTCCACGCAGGTAATGCCAGCTCAATGCTCTTCGTCGTCCTTCATGGCTCGGTTCGCGTGCCTCGAGCTCGCTGGAATATTCCGAGCACGCGCTCGTGCCGCTTCGAATGCTTTGAGGGCTTCTCTTGTATCGTACGGCTTTCTCCTTCAGCACGGTCACATAGTCCAGGGAACTCTCTCCAAGGGGTTGACGCCGACTTGTGAACTCGTGGCGTTCGACGAGCGGATTCGTGGACGCGGCGAAAAGCCGGTCAAGCTGCTTGACGAGACTGTCGAACTTCGACACGGACGCCGCGTTGCTTGGAGTCGTCAGAGCTTCCTCCTGTTCAGTTGCCGCAAAATATTTCCGCTGCCCTTCCCGTCCCAGCAGGCTGACGAGCGCCGACGCTCGACGCGCGTCGTTCCAGTCGTTGCCGCCGGCCGCCTCGAGGTGAGCCTGAAAAATTTTCTTCCAGTTAGTCCACGGAACCGGGGGCGGCCCCGGCAACTCGAGGAAGACGGAGAGGTGCTCGAAAAGAGCCATGCCGACAGGAGAGGCACAGGGAGGTGCAGAACGGAGCAAGGGCGAAGACCTAGGCGAACGCTTCACAGAGCGCACACAAAGAGAGCGCTAGGCCTCGCGGACGCCAGACGCGTCAGACAGGACAGAAAACAGGCGGGAGTCACGGAAACTCACGGGTTCTCTCTGCCGCGGTGGAAACCGAGGCGAAAAACATCCTCGTCGCCATGGTGTTGTGTCGGCGAGCGGTGACCGACGGCGAGGGCCCGACGACTGGCACGAGACGCGCCGCGCGCCGGCACGGCCCGCGACACGAGTGGGAGAAGTGAGAGTCCGGAGCCCGCGGAAGCCCAACAACGACTGAGCCGGCCAGCGGCCGTTTATTCAAACATGACACAACGGACACGCGTGCACCCGTGATTGGCCATATGCCATCACGTGTGCCGATACAAGACGGCCTCTGCCGACAACACAGCACAATAAGGCGCACTCTCAGTGCGCGCGCCATTCGCAGATGGCGCCACTATACTACAGCTTCGTCGTCGTCGTTTTCCCGCCGCATGGCTCTTACCTACTAGTGACAGTCACTGCAAGATGGTATATTTTTTCTCCTTTTTTTTGCACTCGCGTAGCCGCTGCTCGGTGCGCGGCCGCACGTCGCTCTTGCTGCTTCGAGCTGCTCCCGCTTTCTCGTGTTGTCCTTCACTATAACACCGCGTGCTAAATTATCGCTATCACAATGCGACGCTTTGAAGTCGATGAGCAACGCTGGGTCTTCTGTAAAATTCAGTTGTTGCCTTTCTGCCGCCCTCAATAACAAGGCATATGTATGACACACGCAAACATCCACTGTTGTGTCGCGGCTAGCTGGCCCACAACAAGAAGGAACGCGACAGCGACGGCCGACGGCCGACGCGGCCGGCGGCAGCGCCGGCGAGCCACGGACACGGATTGGCGCGGAGCGCCGAAGAAAAGCAGCCGGACTCAAGCTATGCTCGTCAAACACTGATTCAAACTATTTTACATGGCGCCTACATCATAGAGTAATATAAAAAAGGTTAAGAGAGGACACTCCCGTAGGCCCCTGCGGCTGATTTGGGTTCGCAGCGCACCAAACGGAAGTGGGGAATCCTAACAGCCGCCTCAGAGATCGGAAATCGCAAAAAAAAAATTAAAAATGCCCATCTCAGAGGCCATTATTTAGCTATAGGTAAAATTACACGGCCCCCGCGACCACTTCTGTTCATGTGATTGTCTCGGAGGTCATTATATATATATATATATATATATATATATATATATATATATATATATATATATATATATATATATATATTAACGCTTTATTTGCATGCGTAAGTAGCTTCGTGTGTAAGCCACACCGCCAGAGCGGCGAGCACACAATGCCATTGTTTATGCAGACACGACAATCGTTGGGAGAGACGAAACATTTTATTTCAAGTGACATTCTCAGTAAACACATACAAAAGATGGGTGCACTGCACAATGCAAGACAGCTGCCACATGTTGAGAAATTGCACAGTAGGAATAAATAGGCGATATTTAGAACATTCCCACAATACAATAAAAGTGCAGAAGACAGCATTAGCATCACAGAGGAAAAGGGGACGATTTTTCAGAGTGAAAAGGGGCCACTCGATTTAAGCGAATGAAGAATATGTATGACCATCCAAACACTAACTAGCTGAACGGCAAAATAGTGCGAAAGATACGGACATACTTTGATAGTTAGCTAATGATAACCACAACTTCAAAATTACATCTTGGAAAGGTGCAAAGGGCTACCTGTCGTCTCGCGGAATCCTGAACCAGTTTAATACCACGCTCTCTCCCTATCCTGCCGTTGTTGCACCACGCAGCGCAGCAGTAGCTGCCGTAGTACTTGACTCCGGACGGCATGACCTGGAAAAAAAGAAAAAAGTTTACCGTATTTTCTCTGGCCTTCGCACAAATTGTCTCCGACGCACTTCTCAGCGCCCTTTCGCGAAAAACAGTCCCAAGCAGTTGCCGCAGTGAAAACAAAGCAACCTTCGGTGCATGAACTACTGAGGCAGCATTTAACGAGAATATTACGTCGTAGCCACGGCCAACGAACACTGTTGTCATTTCTCAAGTTCTCTCTAATTCGGCTCTTAACATAGGCGTGAAGCAAACTGCGAATACCACAAATAACGATTCTAAGCATAACTGCACTCTTTCACACATTTGCACACCCACGCAGTGAATTACAACTGCGTGTAACGGCATTGTATGTGCAAAGAAAACCTTACGACGCAAGCGGCGACTCATTTTTGGCGCCAAGAAACGATTTCTTCGCTAACGTGCTGCGCAGCATTTCAAGTTGCTATTTCTTAATGCAAAGCAATTCACGAGCATCATACGCGAAGCGTGAAGCACAAAGAAGCTTTCGGCGCTAAAACATAAAGTACGTCAAATGTCAACTTAAAGCTGTAGCGACAAATACATTGCAAAGTAATGAAGGGAAAAAAGAACCAAATGAAGGCGTTCTTACCAAGCAGTCGCCAAGCAGAGTGACTTCCCGGCAGACGATCCCAGCGAATTCCACGGAGCAGGTAGAGCCAATTTTGTATGCGTCGCCGCTCATGCCGCGTCGTCGTGCCATGCCGGCAATCCTGACCATATATGGTCATGACAGCTACCAATCGATGATTTCGAACTGTCCAATCGCAGACGATAAAAACGGATTTAGAGCCGCACTGCGAGCCAGCGGAAGCCACTGCCGTAGCCACATAGTCTGACAAAGACAAGTAGATGTATCGTGAACCAGAAAAGGTACTGCAGTAGATAACTAGCACGCGCGTTCTCTTGGAAACAGGGAGTGACGTTCTGCCGTCTAACGGCTGGCGAGAAGCTGCGTAGCTCCGCCGCTTATGGGCTTGTGTGTCCACTCTTGTCATTTTCTGTTACTCTATGCCTACATGGCTTCGGAGCCGAGTGAGGCGCCACCCGGCAACGCGATGTTGAAACCACACACACACACACACACAAGCGCGCGCGCGCGCAGGCAGACAGACGCGTACAAAAACCACACGCAATTTCACGCGTCTGTGGGTGCCCTCGTAGAAACGAGAGCTTCGTGGGCCGATGCGTCTGTCCCCGCGTGCGGCGGCGCGTCTACGCGAGCGGTCGGTTGCTATGACAACGGTAAAGCGTTAACAAAAACGGCGCACACGGCGCGGCCAAACGAGACGCGTTCTTTCCGCTACTTGCGCGGGCATGCGTTCCTGTATTTGCGTTAATAGGCAGTTTTAGAATAGCGTACGCTAAGTTAGCGTTAGCGTTTGCGGCCCGCTATTTCCGTCACTTAAAGGGGCCCTGCAACACTTTTCGAGCATGCTCAAAAAGCGCTGCCGATCGGTAGTCGAGGCTCCCGAGAACACGCGAGCCAAATATTATAGCGATGCGCACGGCCTGGAATTTACAATAAATTCTCAAAGTCAGCTGAAAATCGCTCCCTCTTCTCTCGACAAATGATGTATTAGTCCGCAAAATATGACGCGATTGTCGGCAGTTCCACCATTGGCTGATGTTATAATCACGATAACACCCTCATTATTACTTTCGTTGTTAATTTTGAGTTCAATAAGTAGATAATATGTATGTTTATATTATGTTATCGCGTTAAAAACACCGAACAAACATTAATATTAGCACTTCCGGTCTCACCGACAGCTCGTCTGCTCGTAGTTGCGTGGTTCCGTTTTCTTCGCCATGCGCAGTGCCGAAAACGTGAATATTTCTGTGCTTTTGACTATCGCCGGTTGCCGTTGAGAGTGGCAGCCGTTCGAGTGTTGCCTCGTCAGCTGAGAACTGCATCGTCGGCACGTTCTCACGACCGACCGAGGCACGGGCGCAGCGTGTCTCCGATAACAATGCTGGCGTCCGGTAATGGCGGCGCTTCGGGGTCGTCTGCCAGTGCCGTCTTACGAGGCGGTGTATCGGAGTATGGGCCGAAACCGATCTCAGCTGTCATTCGTTCCAAACGAGCGCGCACGTTTGCTTCCATGGTTGGCAGAGCGATGAAAACACTACGGCGTTCGAGGTGCACACCCAACATTACCAAACCGCCGCGCAGTTTTCAAGCACGCGCGATACACAGCGCGATCGACTCCGCTCGACGAGAACGACGCAAGCCGACCGGAAGTGGCGGCACAGACCACGTGGTTGCGCCGAGACGCCAGAGAGAAAAAAATGAAAAAAAATGCCGCCGGCGCTGACGTCGCCTCCTCGCACCTCCGCCCTCCCTCCCTCCCCTCACGCCGCGCGCAGCTTTCCGCGCGCTCGCTGCGTTGAGTTGAGAGAGAAAGCTGCGGAACGTGATCTCTATAATTTGGTAACACCACTTAGACTTGACGGATTCGAAAAATTTTTGCGGCATATGGCTCGTGAAGAGTCATACGTCAATAATGGGACTATTCCAATATAACAAAGGAAGGTGTTGCAGGGCCCCTTTAACGGCAGCCCGCGAGCGGTTAGCGTACGACGCATGCGCAGTTGCGCGAAAAGCCAACGCAAAGCTTTGCGTACGCTATTCTAAAACTGCCTAATGTTTTGAGAAGCATGAAGCCGTGTTCAGACTACGTGCGCAACGTACGGATCTTCGGTAAGGATCGTGACCGTGAACGTAATCAACGTAATGAGCTTGTTCAGACGTTGTTGTATTTAGCGTAAAGTACGTACGTAACGTTTGAGGCGTAAATGTTGGCAGGCCCGCGACTTTTACGACAACTACTGATGTGACCGCTACGTACGACCAATGGGCAAAGCACTTTCGGTTTTCATTTTCCGTTCACGGGGCTTCCGTCCTCCCCAGATTCCGCGTCTTCATGCGCGTCTTGCAAGTCATGCAGCAGCGTGTCTGTGCAGTTGGTTTCCCGGTGTTAATTGCGTTGCGTGCCCGTGATAACCATGACCCGTAGCCAGAGCCGTACCCAGGAATTTCTTTCAGGGGGTGTTTGTGTGTAGAACGGCTAACTCTTTTACTGAGTCTGCCCATCACGGTTACATTGATACAGTAATTTACACTGTCACCTGTTCCATAACTTTCAGAACAACAGAGAGTTTTTCAAACACCGAGACACAACCTATACTCGGTTAAAACCTAAGTAAGAAAAGCAGCTCCGCCCACACAGAAATGCGGTGCCTGCCCTTCACCTGTGAAAGACAGTCGTGCTAGTTGGTTTCCGCTCGAACTGTAAGTATTTTTTCTCGGCTAATGTAAATACCACACATATGAAGAGTTAAAGGTTCGTCGTTAGTACTATACCTAAAACATGAAGTTTTGCAGAGCAGCGATGTCAGAATCCCTGACAAAATTTACCAGGACGTTCAAGTTTCTGACCAAAACCAGCTACACATACGTGGGTCTGTATGGGAAAGTACCAGTCAGCTATTTGAAATGTTCAAGAAGTGCCTGACGTCACCGAAATGAGTAAGCACTTTTGGATGGAGCACTTATGCAAATTCTCTAAGGAGGAACAGTGATGGCTGTGGGCGGAGCCATAGGTCGGCAAAATAAATTGAGCTCAGACTCGTTCAATAATTGTTTTTCGCTTAGGACTCGCTCGGAATCAGACTAACCAACATTTTGCTGAAGCAAACTCACTCAGACTCACGAAACTTTTTTTCAACAGGGCTCACTCGTACTCAGGCTCACCAAAACTCACTCTGATTCAGACTCACAAAATTTTTCTTCGACCAGACTCACTCGGGCTCAGACTAACGAAAAACATATTTTCGTCAACCTGACTCACTCGGACTCAAGCTCGCCAAAATTTTCCTCAAGTGGACTCAGACTCGTGAATATTTTCATCAAGCGGACTCAGCCAGATCGCTCAATATAACTCAGCCGGCTCGCTCGAACTCAGACTCATGGATCAATCCGAGTCTGAGTGAGTCGACTCGTGCATGAGTTTTGCCGACCTATGGACGGAGCTGACATTTTTTTCGTAGGTTGTAACCGAGTATGAGTTCTAACACAGGCCGGGTGCTCTTGTTTACACATCCTGTACAGAAACTGCCAACTGTAAGTGCAACAGTCAGGTCAGTTATCCCAGAAACACCACCTCGAAGTAATGAACTGACTCTACAAGCACTCACCGATTTTCTTGGCAGGAGGTGCGAGCTCGAGCGACGACCACCGCGATGGCACCTTCTTCTTGAGCACAAGCTCCAGTTTGCAGGGGCTGAGCCTGCACCGGCAGTCCTCCGGTCGTATGGCTTCCCTGCAGTATGCGAGGTGATTCAAAGCTAAGAATAGAGGTATACACTTTAGGAAGAGGACAAAGGGCACCATGCTTGACAGAGCCAGTATGTCTACAAACAGTCAGCAGCAACACCACTCCACAGCAGGATGAAGGAAATAAAGAACTAGAGCACATATGAAGACAGAGGTTTACAGAAAATCATCTAACTGCTATTCACCCTCAATACATGTTACCTCCAGCAACCATTCTGTAGCACTCTTTCTGTATCCTTTATACCAAACACATTTGTAGATAAGGTTTTTAACGTGTTTGTTAGTATTAAAAGACTGTATCAATGGGAGGGAAATCAATTGTCTGCACTCTGTAACTTGTTCGTATCTGCAGTGTTATAAGAGAGACGTACCGTAATTCGCAAGTGGTTTGTGAACACGATTTAAGGGTACAAAAACATGTAAGAACAGCAACTTGCCTGCCCCTGTCATTTCAATTATTCTCCCAGTGACATAACTAGAGGTGCATCTGTATTTGAAAGTAAACACCGCAGTTTCAACACCGGTCAACGTGTCCTCTTTCGTTTGACCTCTCATAGATGTTTTATCAATGGCATTCTGACATCACAAAACTTAATTCTGGGGTTTTAAGCATAGCTTCCTAAAATTAACTAGAGGGGAGTCTGGCGCTGCGATCATTCAGCCACCATGGGAATGATGGGTAGTACACGGATTTGCCTAATCTTCGTGCTTACGGCTTCGAACGCACTTGTGGCTTTGTTTATTGCTGAGTTTTGGCGTTCGTTTCGGATAAAAGAATAGACCGTTATGAACTTCGTGACAAGATTTGAAGTGGTGAGCCTAAAAAAGTTAAAGTGGTAAAGTGCAACTGCTGACTTTTCCTGAACTTTGTTTTGTTGCAAAGTGGATGCATGCGACCCGGAGCCAAGCGGAGCCGAAAGAACGAAATTTAGACAAATCCGTGTACTACCCATCATTTCCATGCTGTCTGAAGTGCCATGCATTGCAGCTCCCATAGACACTAGTAACAGAGTTCCCTCTAGTAAGTATTGCAGGAAACTCTATGGTTTTAAGTACCAAAGTTGCAGTAGGATTATGAGGCATGCTGTAATACGAGGCATCGAATTAATTTAGACTATCTGGGGTCCTTTTATGTGCGTCGAAATCCAAGCACGTGGGAGTTTTTGCACTTATCAAAATGCAGCCACCGTGGCCATGAATCAAACCCGCACCCTCATGTAATGTCATAGCCCTTACGCAACCTCAGCAGGTGACATTATGACACTACAATGACCATGAATGGTCTTCATCACCTGATGACAACACATCACCATTGTCAACGGTGAAACAACTCTTACCGTGATCATATCACGATGACATTACTGATGTTGTGGTTAAATCGTGATAATTTCATTATGTTGGTGATATGATGTGATTACATTGTGATGTAATCACGCAAGAATTGTCAACATCATGGCTGTGTCATTATACCCTTCAGTCACGGATTATGATGGACTGTCTGAAAATGTGCCAAATTCACGCAAACCTGAGGATGCAGGTTCGGCCCCTGCCGGCGGCAACTTTTCATTTTGTCCACTTTGATTTCTTCATATCTACGTCACGATTACTGCAACACGTTTAAAACAGTACAATTAACGTCCCCTATACGTTCCTTGACTTCATTATCTGCTGGTTTTCATTAACGTTGCATCAAACAAAAGAAATGAGCCCTCAAGGTTCTCTTCCTTCAAACATAATTTCAAGGCACTCAATATTACACCCCAGAAAAGAAAATGAGGTAATGTGTTGTTTTGTGTGAGTTTCAGTAATTAATGGCAATTAGCATGTAATTAAATATCTAACTATATTCTGCAATTAGTCAGGTTCAAACCTTGCATATAAAAAATCAAATATTAGGCTCAAAATGCATGCCCAGTTTGTTTTTTGGTTGTGTTCGTTTTGAGCAAAGAAAAATAATGCTCTGGACGTTGGTCCTGGAACGCGGCCCGTCAAACGATCGTTGAACATGGCAGTGTCTCCAGCAAAGTGATCCTCTGGAGCGATAAGTGGCATTATTAGTTAAACAAGCACTAGTAGTCCTCTCAGGAAGCGTGTACAGATGTGCACACTGCTTTTGAAGCCACTTCAAAAAACACGCGGTGCGTGACGCACCTCCGTAGTTGATGTTTACAACTGTACACACTGCCGCTGAAGGGGTTTTTGTCGCTGATATGTCATGATGACGCATCGTTCACAGGACATCTGTCGGTGGTCACTGTCATGATACAATAACGAGTCTAGTTTTCTGGCAGCATAGGCATAGCCAATACAATTAATCGCAGACTTATTAATTGCTGACAAAAGAACCAAAACATGTACTCACTTAACGTTGACGCGCCACGTGAACGTTGTCTCCTCTGATGCCCCATGCTGCTTCAGAAACTCTGTGTTGGTATTTCTGAAACGGATGTACAAATTAAAGGCTATCACTACACAATATGAACACCTTTTAGAGGGACAATACTGCCCCTGAAACTTAACACCGAAAGTCCAGCATTCCAAAATGTCCACACCCAACCAAGAAACTGAAGGCCGTGGCTCGCCGAAAATCGAAACGTACATAGGAGGTAGCATAAGCAACGTGTGGGCAACGTTAAATGTGCAATTTTCAATCTGTTACTGTAAATTAGATGCACTACACGAAATCACACACACTTTGTTAATTGCTTGCCTAAAACATTGTCCACTGTTCAAATGGGACCAGAATGGAAGGTCTCATACTAACAGCCTTGTTAAAAATTATGTTTCGCAGGACTTTTTTTCTTCTGGGGTTGGGGGGGAAGGGGGGGGGGGTTAGTGATAAGGGTGTGCACATGAGCCTAGCTACAGTTTACAACCAAATTTATCACAAGAACAAAATTGTTTAACAAACTTAGAAATTGGTGGGTGGGCATCTCACCAGATAAAACTCAAGCTTTCATTGACAAGGCTATAAAAAAAGCTTGCTGCATTGTTTCAGATGATTAGCCTCATTAGCTCATAATAAAAGACAGGTCTCAGATTACACTGTACTGATATGCAAGCCTAGCGCATTTGTTACATTGTAGATAGCGACCAATAAAAACTGCAAAGACATAACAGCGTGAATAAGACATGTTTTAAAATGGAAACGCTCCAAAGCTTGTGCACAAGATCAAAACAATTACTTCAACCCTGTGATGCCCAAAATATTTCTGCTACATTAAACCTGATACCTCTAAATGAAGACTACAAGACATTAAACTTACTGCACAGCTTATACTAGTTGTGCTTTTAATGCACTGGATAGATTATTTGCTTGAACGTAGCTAAGCATACAAACGATCAATTAGGTATTACATTAAGTTTATATTGTAATAAGATATTATTTTTTGCACTAATGTACCTTCCATAGAGGTAAACAAAGGTAACAAGTTGTTCTAATTCTTCTTGAAATCACACTATGTCTGAGTATTGCACAGTTAATCGGGGGAGTAAAATTCTTTCCACATTTTGGAAATTTCGTGAAAAAAAATTGAGCCTGAAATCAACAAGTGAATAAAGTTTTTAAGAACATTTCAAACAGCGAACTGGCCAGTTACAAGACAAAGAAATCAACGTTCACGCATAAACATCTTTAAAAAATCTGCACTAACCGTTCACAATTCGAAGCGTTCTTGAAAATATGGTTATTGTTATATACCGCATGCTACTAAAATATACCACAGAACCTGCACTGCTAAGTGCATAGCAAACCAAAATAGACACGTACTTGGTGTGAAACTTCACCAGGAGGCCCCTTTCGTCAAAGTCCATAGCCAATGCCTCCTTGGAGATGCTTTTAACAAACAGTGTACCTGTAACAGTGTCTCCACTTGCCTGCAAGAAAAGTAATACCCAACTTCAAATACAAGTTTCCGGTTGAACAGCTTTCGCTATTCGATTCGTACTCAAAACTTTGTGTGTCTATACTTAAAAGAGCTCTGCAAACAAAGAAACCAAACACTCTGTCTTTCTCTCTGCATGACATCTATGCACGTTTCAGCCCTAAGCAGTTGTACTACACTCAAACTTCATTATAACAAAGTCGCATCTGACACGAAAATAAGTTTGTTACAGTCAACATCCGATTTTTCGGACTCCCTAGAGACCGCGAAATCGTCCGAAAAATCGGGCAGTCCGAAAAAACGAATTCATGCTTTTTTATTCCGCTCAAGCGATCAAATCACCACATCCACGTACAAAATAGCTTTAATGCCTCCCAGTACATTTATCAGGCATTTTGGTGCGCGCCCAGGCTCTCGCAAATACATTCGGTACCTGCCGCGAACCCCGCTTAACTACGTGCCAACTGCCACTTGCAACTTTGCGTCTCGTGATGAGCGCCGCAGATACCAGCAAACTGCGGAATAGATTGCCGCTCACTCGCATGGAACGTTTGTAAACTATGACGCGGAACACAAAAACTGTCGCGGAAAAGCGGACAACTCGTCCGGCGTGTGCGCACGTACACGATGCGCACACGGATCGCCGAATCTCCGCCGATACGTAGCATTTGCTGCCGTGTGAAGCCGATCGTTTCTAGTTGTGTGCAGCACATCGCCAACTAAGCTGACGCCGTCACTCTACTGTGGGTGTACCGTACGCACGCATTTGTGATGACGCGTCTGTGCGGCGCATTTAGCAGTCTCGCACAAAGCAGCAGCATGAATGGCGGCGCGGCGCGTTTGGGTTCTCACCTACTAAATGCGTGCAGTACGCATGCAACTGCGCTAGGACACATGCACTACTGAGCAGTTAACTGAAGATGCTTATTGTAAGGGTCGTCAGCAATTAAGCCGTACTGACGCGTTTGCCAACTGCCGCCATCACGCCTCCGTGCATTTCCGCTGCTGATCCGTAAGGACATCGCCGCACGGCGCCGTGATGGCGGCCCCTTTGAATTTCTGGTCTGCTTCACCCCAAGACACTTCGGCATTGCGGCAAAGCTGACTTCCGGACTCTGCTACTGTCGCAAACAGATCGACCCGCGAAAGCGCTGGTTCGAACCTATGAGATAATAGACGCGGCAGATGTGGGGGCTCCAATTAATGCCGTTCAAACCTGCAATATGGGCAGAAAGTCCGAAAAATAGGACGTCGAAGAGTTTCAGTGTCCGATATTTCGGACGTTCTTATACATGGACATCTATGGGGCTGGTCACGGTGCCGCGAAAGCATCCGAATTTTCGAGCATGTCCGGAAAATCGGGCGTCCGAAAAATCGGCAGTTGACTGTATATCCAAAAATTCGTTATAAATGTATATTTGTAACACTGTATATATGACAAGACTATTCATTTACTTCGTTATAACCGATAATTCGATATATCCGAGTTCGTTATATTGAGGTCTGAATGTAAATGTAGCAAGCCATGAGCCTGATACACACTCCTCGCAACAAGCACAGCAAGACAAATAATCGAAGCAAATGCTTCGTTGGGCACGGTGGTTCATTCTGTAATAGACTGAGCGCAATAGATTGAGCGTGTGTAGTCATCTTGTCCTCTTGTGTCTCGCCCGCAGGCACTTAATCAAAGCAAGCACACTCACCCCGCTCTTATAGTAGTCATATTTCAGGCCGACAAGTTCCACCGTCGGGTTCTCGTCCTTCAACTCTTCGTCCGACGAGGGCAGCGAAGGCGACCCTTCCACTTTCTGCAAAGTAGAGATTGAAATCAAAAGAAATAATGAGAATCAACATAGATTTACATTTAGCAGAAAAGAAAAATGTGAAGCGATACATTTCTATGGTATTGTAATTTTTCTTTACCAATTCTGTACAAACGTGTTCAAAAAGTATTCAATTTCTTTTTTTGTTCAACAATGTGAGAACAGAATAGACCAAGTCCGTGCATCACCAGGAGTGAGTATTTCAGCCACCACTTGTTATTACACAACTTCGGAGCAGTGTAGTGAGGATTTTATATCAAAGAGGGGTATGACGTCTGTATGCGTGCGCACACATACATACATACTGGAAATGGAAACTTCAAGGGATGAGGGGCTATCCATATGCTACTTTGCTTCACACTTGCCAGTGCGTGCTGCTGACATTACACAAGTGGTGACTTCAGATAGTATTTTCACTACGCCCATTTTGCAGTGCATTTCTTTATTTATTCTAAATGCCTTTTACGGAATAACTTACTACATACCACCCAGATGTAACATTGCATCAAATCACATATTTCTGCACCGTTACGCTTCCAATATGTGACGTACCACATTTGGGTCGTGAACAAAGAACAGTTCGCCACGGGCATCTGTCTCAGAATTGTGTCACTCCATTCATTAGGTGGCAAGTACATTCATCTCCTATGATTCTTTCAATGTAATAACTGTACCATGTTTTGCAATATATTAATTGACTTAATTTGACATCGAAATGCCTAATATGAACCTATATCTTTCCTTTGCATACGATAAACAACATTATCTTTTCTGCAAATGAAAGCTGTTAGAGATGCCTCTGCAGCCTTTATAGTGCAGCTTGTTGAGTGTGGAACTGAGTTTAGTTCAAAGCAGTTTGTCTTGGAATGAAGAACGGAGTGTTGTTATACTGTGGAGCTTTCGTTAATGTACGCTATCATTTCTACAGTCAAAGACAGTTCCAAGAAACAGGCTCACACATGAAAAAAAAAAATCAACATGTCACGTAGTTTGACATGCCCGAGCTTACTGTACGTTTAGCGATTTACCTGACCGTACACCTCTTGTGGGGTTCATGTGTAATTTGTGAATGATGATTCACCTTTACGTGGAGTACACGAGCAGCAGAAAAATTGGAATACAAGCTGAGAAGCTGCACTTAGAATGAAGTGATTTCGGTTACTTTCATCGCCTCCTTGGAATACACTTACCTCAAGTTGCTGCCAGTCGATGCTTGGATCCCGTTTGACCATCTTCACCACGACTTTCTTGGATTTCTGGACCAGACTAATGCATTCAGCCACCACAGGTGCATACAGCTCACACTGCCACTGACGACCATCTGCGCGAAGTTGTTAAAAAAAAACTAGTCAGACCTCTGCCACAGATAGTTGCTACTGCTAAGTATCATTATGTCATACATGCCTACTGGCAACACTGAGAACACATGATCGCCAGTTGATGTATATCTACTACAAATTCTTTAACGTTTGTGAGATGTTTCTGTGTCGCCTCCAGGAGACATTCAAACCATGGGTGTCCTCGTTTTCTCTAACGTTCCACTTAGGCTAGCACTAATTCTTGTTCTGTTGAATTAGTACAACACAACGTGACCAAAATATGATGGGTTTAGTTTTACAACTTTTGCTCACACGATAAGCACTACAAACACATAACTTGTACATAAAAGAATAGCACAGAAAGTACGAATTACATTTTGATGTAAAGAACAGTAGCTCGGACAACATAAAAGGAAAGGCACATAACCCACACGGAGCGGTGGTTGCAACTGAGATATTTACTGCCGGGTCTGTGGATGAAACATTGTAGCACAATTAAAAGGAATGATTTAAATTTGCTTTATTAAAATAACGGCCGTCAATTTAAACCCATATTCTGCGAAATGTGTGCCACTTTGAACCTCCTCTCAAACGAAATAACATGTCATTAAACTTGGTTCAGTGAGTGTCTGGTGAGAAACTTTTCCCCGAGTCAACTGTACTAAATGACCAGGAAAATCAGCTATGTGATGTGACCGAGGAGGGGTTTAGGCTGCCACCCAGGTTCCGACGAAGAACGACTCTTGCAACGCTTTACACGTACAAGAAGAAAACCTGTTTAATTTACATATTTACAGGAGCTTTAAGAACCAAGGCGTAGAGACGCGCCTTAACATCACAAGGGACCAGAGCGAGACGAGAGGGCGAGCGAAGGCCAGTGAGTCCCCAGCGCACTCCCGACGCGCTCAAGCGTTTTGCTGGACGCTGACGGCATATTGCAGCAACGCCGACGCGCGTTCCCTGCAACGCACATGGAAATCTCTCGCGTTCTTGGGGAACGCGGACCGCGTATGGCAGACGCGCCGATGAGAGTCTCTTGCAGGCCGGGTCTTTGCGTCGCCGGTTACAACAGATGGCACTTTTATGTCATCAGTTCAATTGGCTTCAAAAGGGCGACACCGAAAGATGCAGTGAAAGGTTGCACAAAAACGAAAAAAAAAAACGCTGACTCACCCGGAAACGTGACCGAACATTGGCAGTCGGTGCATTCGAGGGTCACTTGGTTGGAATCCAGAGGAAAACCCACGTCCAACGTAGCGCTCACTTCGGCCCGTGTTTGACTCCAGTCGTGCTTCAAGACACCTTTGACACGATTAACAGAACGGACGCAGGTTACTTAAAACGCATTGCCGTCCCGTCAACGCGCTGTTTATGAATGTAAACACAAGACCCGCTTTGGTTTTTCCTTCATTCATTCGAGGAACGCGCGCTGGCGTTTTAATTGAAACGGCGTCTCAGCACACTGCGACGTACGAAAGACGTAGTTTGCAGCGCACAGCCAAAGCGTATTAGCAGAGCTGTTCGAGCTAACCTAAGCCGTATGTCAACAAAAAGCACGCTTTACGATTACACACGAGAGAAAAAGGTGTCCGAGATCGAGTGTTACGGCAACGCGAAGCGTTGGCGAAGAAACAAATTCAAGACTTACGCGGCTTACGCTACGCTTCTTCTCAGCGCGAACTGGCGCGAATTGCCCGAATGTTGACTTGATGATGATGACCTTTATAAATGGCTCACACCCACTCTGGTGGATTGGCCAAGAAACGAAAAATTTGTGGTCCCATGTGAAAATGAATTATAGAAGGTTAGAATATATTACTAATGCTAATTTAAAAATTCAGAATCAAAATCGCCCTTATTC
Source organism: Rhipicephalus sanguineus (assembly GCF_013339695.2). Lineage (NCBI taxonomy): Eukaryota > Metazoa > Arthropoda > Arachnida > Ixodida > Ixodidae > Rhipicephalus > Rhipicephalus sanguineus. Next base: position 18,285,930 of record NC_051185.1, read on the forward strand.
AATTAAGAATTTTTGTACAGCGGACCAAGGATAGAATCCTTGCCAGAGTTTTCTTTTTCTTTCCGTCGCTTGCTCTCAAGACGTTTGCCTTCCATGTTGCATCGAATTCGCTTGAGACGCCTGCGCGACGTTTTCCGAAACGCGACTGCTTGAGCTTCTGCAGTTTTTCTCTGCGTTTCTCTCTCTCTGGACGAAGACGGAAAAGCAATTTTTAAAGATCCGAAATCATGCGCGAATGGGTGACCCGCAAAATCGACGGGTTCAGTCAGGAAGCTGGTTCACTCTTCCGCCTAAAGACCGCAGGCGCGGAAAATTCTCGAGCGGGATTTTTTTTTTTTTTAGTTTTCCTTCGATCGAACCCCAAAGCACAACACCGCCGCGCAACCAACACATGATTCTGTGTAGAACCCGTAGAGAAGTACCAAAGAGTTGCTGGGTCAGTATTATAGTGTACTAGAACTATAGTCAGTATATTAACAAACAGGCCGCGTCCATGTTTTCCCTATTGGCAGAGACTGCTGCGCCGCGCGGCGCACGAGCCACCCCCACACAGAAACGGCTGCTGCGCCGCACGGATGTGACGTCATGCACTTTTCCGGTTCGGCGCTTCGTTTGAATAATAGTATATGGTTTGAATAGTCGGGAGTGTCTAGCGTTACGTCTAGACGTAACAATAGAAGCTGTGAAAGTTACGTCCAGACGTAAAAATGAAAAATGTTAAAGTTACGTCCAGCGTGACTACAATACAAAACCGGCTTGTTAAACCCTCCGAACTGATCGGCAGCTGTGGCATAGTTAGCTAGCGCAGCACATAGAGGACGGGTAAGGTCGCTGGTTCGAGCCCCTTCGCAGTTTGTTTTATTTACTTTTTTTTTGGTCGCGCTACTATTGTTTTTACATTTGCGCCTCCTCATCGGCCTCCCGTCAGCTTGACTTGCTGCTGGTGGTCCTGTCCACAGGCCCTTTGATGATGACCCTCGCAGAATTGGCTATATTTATTATGATAAAGTGTTTTGCGAATTAATGCTCTTAATCGGCGAGACGCAGGAGGACACGAAGAGTTCAAATGCAGCTGGCTGCATCAGTTTCTCCGGCACACGTGTCAGGAATGTTGATTTCCACGGTTTATCAAAGTTTTGATGACAAAAAGGTGGACTGCAACGTAGCCACGCCGAATATGCAACAGGAAACTTTTTTTATGTCGCTCAACATACCGTCACCACCTGACGAGGTAACCGGCAGGCCGCTTCAAAATACTGACGTGCCAAAGTAATGCTATAGGCGATTAGCACTTGATAAACGATACCCAAGGGCAAGTGCCAACTGCATTAGCCCATCTACCTACAAAACAGCTTCTCTGCCTTGCTGAATAACACGCACGGCCTGTGACAGCACGGGAGCATTTCCGTAGCAACGGATGAGAACGGCCGTACGTTTTCTCACTTAGCAAAACAGCCTGCAATGCAGTAGCTTTGGCCTTCGGAGATCACAGGCTTCGTAAGTACACTTCGCAGACGCAGTGGGGTTTCATGCATGTGCGTACGGACATTCACACGCGAACTGTGCAAAAGCATTTATTTCATCGTCGACCTTGCCCTTCGCGACAAGCAAAACTCGGCGGCAAGGACACTTTCACCTTCCACAACAACACGCTTGGCATTGCAATCTAGAAAATGCAGTACGTCCAACAACAATAATCCACACTTCACACTGAGAAACTTTATGGTGCACACACTCTGATGAAGCTGCGGCGCGGTGGACGGCCGCGCTAGCTCCAACCTCCAGGATCAACTGGGCATCCAGCAATCCCTTCAGGCAACGACGACACAGGGTCTTCGGTCCTCCTTGGGGGCGGCCTAGGCCCAGGCCACGAATTTGCCGGAGTTTTCAATAAGGTTGTTACCACCACCACACATCGCAGCTACCATCTCTGCCCACTACCTTTCGCAGCCGCAGCGCCCATGGCGCCCCCTGTATTTAAAATGCTTGTGATATGTGCTTAATTAACAAATATAGGTTAATTGACTCGTGAAACACCTGTTTAGTAATATTTTTGTAAATTTAACGTATTATACAATAATAGTTTATACATTCAAATAGCTTTAAGTAATAATTTTTAAAGTGACGTCACTTCCGTGCGGCGCAGGAGCCACTTCTGTGTGGGGCTGGCTGCTGCGCCGCGCGGCGCAGGAGACGCTGCCTTTCTCTATCATCAACACCACGTGCCACTGAGCTTCACCTGGCTTCACTCTACCAGCCATAGAGATGTTCCCAGTTCATTTAATGATCTTAGGAGCTCATTAGAGCGTCCATAGATCATGTTCGGGGCACCCGCTCGAGTCATTCTCAATCAGGAAATCAGAGTGTCACTGTGTATTGCCTTTCAGCCAGTTTCCCAACGACGGTTTCCGCCAAGTAATAAATTTGCCGATCTCAAAGGCTATGCTTCCTTACAACATGAACGCCTAAACTGATCTGAAACAACGCCATGACCGCCATTTCTTAGACATTTGTTGCGATTCCACGTGTGTCCTGAAGGAATGAGTATACATCGGCATCCAGGAGAATGTGATCGCTGATCGAATGAACGTCTACACATGCAAAATTATCGTGAATGAACGTACTGCCGTCATAATCAGCAGGAGAGTCAGTTGCTGCCGGCCCAAACTCTATGCGGCCGGCCCAAAGTGCTTTTGTATTGGACATGATAGAAAGTTCACAGTGTGCCGGTGAAACCACACCACCCTTGCGAAGCTTGATTGGTCATGATGCGAGGGCAAGCGTGCGCATTCGCTTTATGAACCATCAATGACTTCCATTCGTTTACGGAAAGTGTGCGCATTTTCACAGCCTTGTGCGATTTACAAAGTCATTTTAAAGCGTGCTTTTGTCATTGCATATCCACAAAGCTGCAGGGGATGCGATATCGATCGACTAGCAATGAGAATCGAAACTCGTGACGAGCTTGTGACATTTCCCTGAGCGCTCTCCATTAATGCTCAGCACTAAAGACTGGGGCCACATTCATTATTGTACTTAGCGATTACTGGTTATCATAGCCTCAGGGCAACGTAATGCACTTGCACAGTCGCTGACACGCTGACTCAAGACAAAAGCCACAAAAACAGCATGGAAAAAGCGGACATTGTGCTCTTTGGTGCTCATGTGATCAATTTTCAGCCAATGGCGGGGAGTGTTTAATGCACCTCCAATGAAACCGCCTCTTTCACTACGTCCCTGACCGGGACAAGATGGCGGACGCAGGTACACAAACAGCTAACATGTGCCGAAATCGCTTGTTTCTTTGCTGTATTTACATCATCTATTTACGGACTGCGGTATTGTAGGGCCTCCCGGAGAGACTGCCAACTTTGCCCTTCTCTTACATATAAACATTGGTACTCCGCTAACTGCGGAGCCCGTTCCGAGCGCCAGAGTTCGTACGTAGTAGCAACGATTTCGTACTTCTCCGCAGACTTCGTTGCAAAGCTGCTGCTAGACTCTTACGTGAACTGCAGCTGTCAAAACAGGGCGCGAGCTTTCTTGCTTTTTTTTTAGTTCTCTCACGTCGCCACTCGGTGCGACGCGGTGCTTCTTGTAAAACGAATAAGCTGACAACAGCTGCTCTCGAACTCACAGCGATCGGTGTTGCTCGCCTGCCGTAGTAACCACAGCGCTTGCCCCTCCACGATTTCCAGCGACTACGGCGAAGAAAATGGGCAAAGCCAAAGGCCGCGGGCGCGGTCGCAAGAGCGCGCGCGGCCGCAAAGCCTCGTCCACCGCTGCGGGGAAGAGGAATGCCGCCGCCATCGAAGAAGAGGAAGAACTCGAACAGAACCTGTCGGCCGTCGAAGAGGATGCCGAGAACAACGCAAAAGGCGAACCCACCCTGTGCAACAGTACGTAATCACTGTCCTCTCGTGTCATCGGCCATCATTGGTGGCGGGCTAAAACCCGCGCGCGAAGTGTATCGTGTCTGTGTGCCGTTTTCCAATTTCCGAAGCGTGTGTGCGTGCTGTGCCGCTCGTACCGGTCTTTTGCGCGTGCCACTGAGCGCCTCTTCTTCCTCCTTCACTGCGCATCGGTGTTTCATTCTTTTTGTACGGTGCACGCGCTTTTCGGAATCTCCTACTTTTTCTTCTTCACTGCATCACGTGAAAGTGGAACGCTGCAGTAGTTCCGGCGATCTCGCCTCTCTTTGAACCCACCCCTTTCCCGCGTCGCTATGAAGTACCACGACCCTGCTGCTAAGAACGCTTGTCGCGTTCACTTCGAGCACATCCACGGGCTCCTTTAACGGGCCCACGATGTACTTGTACAGGACTCCACCGCCTCGCAGGTTCCCATTTCGCGATAATTCCATGTCCAACAGAGCAGCGGGTCGCGGTATCTTCCAGTTCGGCATCGGTACTACTTCCAACAGGCAGCTTTTTTGCGGACTGCCCAACGGAGGCGACGCGTTTAGAACGAGTTCAGTGCTGTCCCGTTACCACCTGGGTACTGCCAGCTCGTGTGAACTTGATCCGTTCACGCGAATTCGAAACTGCTTCGGTGCGATCATAAACCGACCGCAGAACCGCAGGGGTGAGTGGCGGGATGGTATGGGGTGGCGTTGCAGTATTTTGTGTAATGTTGCTGTGTCGTTGTGGTGTTTCATAATGAAATAAGCGCAATTTGAACAGAGGCTAAGGCTCATGTTTTAAGTTTCCGTACTCTACGTGTGTTATAAGGGCACAAAAATGGTAAAAGATAACTACAAGATTGGTTTGCGAATACTGACTTGCTTTGTTTATCAAGCGCACTAAAGGCACAGAATCTAAGGAAAACGGGAGAAGGATGAGGTTGGTTTGTGATTACGGGCCTAAGAAAGAACACAGGACAGAGCGCTTACCAGTAAGTGAAATTTTTGTGGGAAAGAACATTCTCATGACATGAACGTACGTTACGACAGACCATCATTACTTGAAAACAATACGAATCAACAAATGACAGCACGCGGCTTTCACATGCGCAGTCTTGCATGTAATTGTTAGTTATTGCTGTTGTTCGTTGATTCATACTGTTTTTAGATAATGATGGCTTGTGATGACGTACTTCATATCACGTATATATAGAACGCTCTTTCTCACGTAAAAATTTTCAGGTGCTAGTAAGCGCTGCATCCTGTGTTCTTTTAGTCTCTGTTCAAGTGCACTTTTTTCGTTATGAACCTATACCAAAATGTCCATTTGGCAGTTATCCTAAATGTTGTAGTGCTCGTTGCGTGAGACACAATGTTCGAAAACCTCCCTTTTGCAGAGTTTGAGGAGGAAGATGATGAACGAAGTCTGTTGGCCGACACGATTGAGCCCCCGACGTTCTCACCGTTGGGTCGGACGGGGCCGCCCGAGCCGTTGCACCAGAACAAGAAGCTCAGATGGGACCACAAGGTGCGGGAAAACAACTTCTGAAGGAAAACCTCATAAAATGAAACCACTCCGCAAGTGTGCTCACGCTGGTGAACTTTCAGTGTGCCAGAGTTCCTAAGTCGGCCTGTTGTGCGTGTGTGTGTGTGTGTGGATGCAACAAATTCTCATGTAGAGCTGCTTGCATGTGACATGTGCTGGCTGAAATGTTAAAACTGAACCATTGGAGAGGCAGTGTGCATGCCGGAACTGGTGTAACCCAAAACACTCGGGCGGGACTCTCCTATTATTTTCTGAAATTCACCCGCACCACATTTTATCGTTCCCACCTAGCAAAAGTGACGTACCAGATCACCAAGTTTAACATGCCTTGGCAATCTCTTTTGACCCTGTAGGCAATGAAGTTTAGACTGTTTGCTTATGATTTGTTCTGCGAGCAGCGTAACAGGCGTGGAGATGCGGCTGGTTGTTTTGTAGTGTTTAAGAATGTCGCGCAGTACTCGTCATTGACTTGTGTCAGATCAGCCTGTATGTATTGAAACGAAAAATTACAACTCGGATGCAGGTTTTAACGTATCGAACCACAGCACAGCCTGCAAAAGGCACCATTGCAGGGCTTTTCAATCAACTTTTAACTAGCCGGGGTATACTAAGAGGCATCTAAATGCAGAAACGTTTGTCCCGTTCAGGTTCCATAACCAGGAGTCACACCTCCGACATTGTGCAGTATCAGTGTCACATGGGCGCTTTTGATCGTGATCAGGGCTGACCCGAATTAGTCTCAATCGGGATCAGTTGCTGCTACACGGTCACCTTTAATTGCGATTTGTGCATCGCAATTTGGCTGACAAACAACAGACACGATCCGAATTTGGACCATTAGCACTGACCATTCTTGATCACAATGAAGAAATACGATCTTAATCAGCTCTGTTTTTGATCAAAAGTGCTTGTGTGACACCGGTATTAGGCACTGTGACAAATTGCTTGAGAAATCATTACTGGGAAACAGTTGATGTAGCCTGTGACAAACTGTTGGAAGTTTTTGTTGTTGCTTACTGAACTCTACATGTTGCAGAGAGTTCGTATTTATTTTTCCGTGTGGTATCGCACAATATGGTCACATCCACTGCACGTAGTTGATAGCGTCTCTCATTTCATTGTAACATTGTGCCTCTTATGCTCATTGCCTCGGTTCCTTTCACAGGTGAATCTGATCGGCGAGAAGCTGATCAACCCGATGATCCACTGCTGTGACAAGTGCACCTTGCCCATTCTGACTTACGGACGAATGGTGAGTGTTTTCAAAGAGCGGTAACTCTTCTGTAAGTGTGCGCGGCTGGAGCATTTTTTAGACACGGCGAAGTAGAGTAACCAGGCCACGTGGCATGTCACGTGACAACACTGAAGGCATTCGGTCACCAGATGACACGGCTCTTTACATAACATGGTGCAACACCATCTTAAGGTAGCCAGTCACACGACCGATTTGAGCGTGGCTTGTCGCCTGACATCAGATAACAAATCTAGGTTTAGATAGATTGTGTTTACATAAACATAGATCTGTGTTTAGATAGGACTGCATTTCTGATGAATGCAAAAACAAGAACAGCGAGACAAAGTTTTAAAGCAGCTCACGTTGCCAGAGCTGGGGATCGTAGTGTTAGTGCTTTTTGTGTAAATGTTAGTAGTAAAGGACTGCGGTTCCTGAATTGTCGTCACTAGTGTGTGTTGTTTGATAACATGTCTGTGTGTGTTAAAGATGGCTTGATTCCAAATAGCAGGAAGCAAGTGCCCGCCTGTGGGTCACTTGTGTTTCCTTATGTCTTTTTTGTGCTGCACAAACCGAGTTTCCAACACCACCATGTGTTCATGTCACATAAGAGCACAAATGAAAGCGTGTGGTAGTTTTGTAGTTCTTTGCATGTAAACAAACGGAAAAGGTGGGACGGCAGCACGTCAGCTGCTACATCTGGGCGCTCTAACCATGAAATCGAACGTTCTTTGCCAACAAACTATACTGAGTTGTAAAGAATATCGTGTGAGAATGTGTACAGGTTACTTGGTGGTTCGTTGTGGGAATTTCGGCGAATCGAACATTTAATTGGCAACTGTTCCTGTTCTGGCAAATGTTCCTGTCACTGAGAAAGAAGAAACGCTTCTTTGTGCCAATGCGATGCAAGCCTGCTTCAAAACGCCAATAAACTTACAAAGTTTTCCTTCCCTTTCAGATACCGTGTAAACATGTGTTTTGCTACGATTGTGCTAAAAAGGCTGACAAGACGTGTTACAGGTACGTTATATTTGCAGGCTCATGCAGCTAGCTACCTACATCACCCGGGACGTGGTCTTGTATGCATCATATAATAGAATGTTCATCCTAGCCACACGATTCGTTGAGGCTTACGTAAGCATCCCGAACGGACCGTTGATCGATTGCGTGCGGCTAGAATGGACATTTCATTATAGAACACATACTAGGTCCAACAGCAAATGATGTGGCATCTACGCAACACACCTATCGATTGTTGTTATCTACAGCCTGTCGGTTATTGTCGTCTGCAGGTGCAACGACAAAGTACAGCGCCTCGAGCAGAGCAATCTTGGGACAGTGTTTATGTGCACCTATGGTGGGAGTCGCCAGGGCAAGGATTCTTGTCGACGGACATACCTGAGTCAGAGGGACCTTCAGGTGACTGCGTGTTTGTCATGTTGGCAGTGTAGTTGTTGCTCAGGAACGTCCTTCTTACTGCTTTGTAATGTGCCTAATTTACTGCAGTAGTAAGTGCAATCTCATTCTTTCTGGAGAGATTTATGATGATATGACAGATATGGGCCAGAGCTCGTAGTAACGATTTGGCCAAGGGTTACCCATTGCAGTGCTTTCTCACATGATAGGAGGCTTGTATTAAACTTGTCATTGAACTTCATCAGTTAGATTTGGTTATGTGTAGTAACGATGCTCATTTCACAGTGATGCTATGGGACAAGTGTTGGAAAGATATGGATGTTAACATTTTTTTGAGCCACTGAAAAAGAACAGTCAGGTGCTGCATGAATAGTATGCTTAGATGAATCACAGCAGTCTTTCAGTGATATGCCATCTTTTAGTGACATTGCTAAATTGTAGGCTCCATTGTGCTTAAAGAAGGCAGGCCACTCATTCACTGTCAACTTGCGCACAATTGGCTGCGAGGCAGCGGCGAGACTTGCCTTAGTGCAACGCTGGTGTAACCGCAGGCCCACATCACCCATCGCCACCTCAAGGGCGCAGCCTCGGCGGCGGCTGCCGCCGCTGCAGCCTCGCAGTCGTCTGCGCTGTCGCATGGCCTGCCCTCTCAGCAGCAGCAGCAGATGGCGGCGATGGTGGCCAGCCACCCTCCGCCACCGCAGCATCTCATGGTTCGCGACCCCCGGCAGCATCCACCACCGGTGTCACAGCACCCGCCCCCACCCCTCGAAGTGTCGCGCGCCAGCGTCCTGCAGCAACCACAGCAGCAGCAGCCTCAGCAGCAAGCACCGCCCCCGCCTCCGCAGAAGACCCTGCCGCCCGAGTACCGAGACATGCCGCCACCTGTGATGGCGAGCCAGCAACCGCCACCCCAGCAGATGGTGGCGCCACCCAGGGCCTATCAAAGCCAGCAGAACCCCACCGTCAGTCGACCAAACCTCATCACCGTCCAGATTCAGGACGACAGCCACAAGAGGGCCGCCGCAGCCGCTGCAGTGGCGGCGGTGAACGCCGCCTCGGCGAACATGCCGCCTCCGCAGATGCCTCCCCCGCCGCCGCAGTACGCCCCGCAGCCTCCGCATATGAGTCAACCGCCCCCGCCCCAGCAGTCATACCCGCCGCCGCAGGCTCCGGCAGCGCCGCCCATGGCCTACAACCCTTCACAGCCTCCGTACACCCAGGGCATGCCTCCACCCGCCACATACAACGCCTCGGCCCCGCCGCCGCCTCCACCCCCGGCACGACCTCTTCCACCGCAGTTCGTGCACCAGCCGCCGCCCCAGTTCGCGCATCCGCCACCTCCGCAGCCGCCGCCGCGATTCGCATCGGCCCTGCCCTACGAGGAGCAGAACCACCCGCCCACGTTCCACTGGAGTGGCACGACCAGTATGCCGCCTCCGAGGCCCTCGACGGTCCTGCCGCCACGGCCCATCACCGGTCCGCCTCCGCCGTCGACGCCTCCGGGAGCCATGATGCAGCAGCGGACATGCGCGGAGCCGCAGTTTCCTTACTACAGCCAGTGAGCGCATCTCGAAAGCTGTATCGTCGAAAGTGTTCATCGATTCATGATGCCGCTGCATATGCAAAGGGGAGCGTAGCTTCTCCCGTTACAGCCTGTGAGTGCGCATTAAAGGAGCTGTATCATTCAACGGTGCATCTCGCTCATTGATGTGCAACTGTCTCGGTGAAGGCAGCGCTTCGCGGTACATTTTAATCCATTACGCATGCAAGAACCATTTTCTCTTAGAACGCATCGTAGTAGTACTTTCACGAAGGACCTCAAATGCTTCCCTACTGCAAGGACATGCTGGAAATGACTATTGCAAGGGGCTTTGCGAGCTTGCTTAGCTTATTCCTACAGACTTCTGTTCTATGCATCTAGTAGACACATTGCCAAAGAGTGTGACTTTCTCTTGGAAGAGCGGTGCTTTTTTGCATTTGAATTGACTTGGTGTGAGGTTGATTGGCGTGAAAGCGTGCTGCGTAGTAGCTATACTGATAAAAATATGAAATCGGAGGGAGCATTCTAATATACCGAAGTGCCAATGAGTTAAAAACTGACTGTCAGATCCTGTGCACACGGCAAAGCTGAATGTGCGGACGGACTATCTGTTGCAAACAAAAGCCAATTCATATTTGAGTAAGTGTTGTCCCGCGTCATTCATTTCATTGCCCAAACTTGTACATAATGTGGTTTTAAACTGTTCAAGGCTGTGTCTGTCATCCCGGTTTGATTTTAAAAATGTCATTGTGTGTCTATCTTGTGCACAAAGTTTCGTTGGTGTCTAGAGTTCACTGTTTGGGTGTGCTGTACATAGCATCTATAGACTGATGACGGACAAGAGACCACCCCCCCCTCCTGGTGAACTCGAACAGTAGTCTATAATTCTGTGATTTGACTGATGCCGCAAACTACTGCTTTCTTGAATGCAAATGCAAAGGCGTGCTGTGCATTCATGACTTGTATGCAAAAGCCTGGATATGCCTATATTTGGGACGATGGGCCATGTTGTGTGGACTTGTGCAATTTTGAACTCTTGAATGACAGCATAGATAGTGCCGTGCTGCTCCAAGAACAGCTACAAAAAAAGAAAAAGAAGAAAAAATGCCTGGGGGGAGATTTCCGCAGCTGCCCTCAACAACGAAAATCCCCATGCAGCTCTGCAAAATAAGGAAAAGTTGTGTGCAGTAAAAGAATTGGCTGCAAGGAGAACCGATTTGATTTGAAGGATACGTCTCATTTCTTCTGGAACAACTTGCATGCTTGGAAATTTTTGTTCTGTAAGAAAGTTTGCACATGCGTTACGAGGCTCGGAATGTTCCGCTCCCTACATGTCTAGCAGGGGTGTTCAAATATTGGCTATATTCCCAAATATAATAGAATTATATAAAAATTCGAAATACTGAATCAAACATTATTTTCGGATTCCTAAAGAAAATTAAAAGTAAGGTCTGGAATTCATCATGTAAAAACAATAAGAACTCGTAGCATTTGCATTATTTGATGAATCAACGCCATCTGCAGCTGGGTGTTTGGTCAACCGAAAAGGTTGCGAGTGAGAAATAACGTAAATATGATCATTCCTACTGATAACTACGGGAATGAAATGCAGAAACAGTAGATCGCAAAGCATTGAATTATTAAAATGGGGGGGGGGCTACAGCTCTACATAGACATTACCGTGATGCAAGCACAGCAAGATTGTGCATATAAGGAATTGCCTAAATCGACATGAATTTGCAGGCTTGCTTAAGCCAAGCATCCTTGTTGAATTACTGGTAGTTGCTAAGCTAAAGTTAGATACTCTGTGCATTCACTCGGTTACTAGCACTTCTATTCAATAACCGTGGTTTTCTGCAGCAGAATCGACGAAGTCGCCGATTAATTGCATCTGGTATTCTTCCAGTGTACTTTCCTAACTGTTATCGCTTGTACAGTCTAATTTCAGTATTCTTTATGGGACTAATGTGTTTGCATCATAGAACGTGATGCTGGATGCCAGCGGGAAAAAAGCTGCCGACATTGATAGCCTGACAAAATTACTAGGGTCGATGTGACTACGGGGAATACCGTAAAAAGGGAATGGAATTGAAAAAACTTTACTCAGGTCCGTCGGGACGTGAACTAGCACGTAGCGGGCCGCTCTCACATAGGGACAGATAGGCCTAGCCTCACCGCCACGTCGTGGGCCCATTGGACTGCCCATAGTTGTGTTTTCAAATCCGGACTGTGTAGCGCAGCATCCCACTTGGACGATGTAACTTCTTTGTCATCCCGTAATGCGGGGCACCACCAGAGACTCCGGATTAATTTTTTACCACTAGGGGTTCTTGAATGTTCACCTGAACATAGGTATACGAGAGTTCTTGTATTTTGCCACCCTGGTCAGAAAAGAAGCACACTGTCTCCTGCTTAGCTATGCTAAGCCACAGCCCGTAAGTCACCGTGAGTGGTGACAGCTTGGCAAAGCCACAGGAGACCGTTGCTGCGCACAACTACACAATCCCACATGCCAGTTACTCTTGAAATAGGTTTCTTTACCTATTGGCTTGTTACAAAAATGAAAGAACGTCATCATCATCCGCCTATTTTATTTTTATGCCCACTGCAGGATGAAGGCCTCTTCCATTGATCTCCAATTTATCATGTCTCGCACAAGCTGCTTCCATTTTATACCTGCAAATTTTCACGAACTTCATCACCAAACCTAACGTTGCCATCCTTTGCAGCACTTCCCATCCCTTGGTACCCACACTATCACTATGACTACCGGTTACCTTTCCTAAGCATTACATGGTTTGACTGGCTTAATTTGTACAGTACAGCTGTTGTATGCTAGTTTCCAGCAGATCACTGTGTGCATAGACCGAGCCCGTAGACCAAAAACAACAGCAGTTGCTGTCTCACCATTGGTTGCTGTGGTGGCGCGCCTGTCGGGGCTGCTGATTGTTATACGGTGGTATACTAATGGTGGAAAACCTAAAAGTAGAGCTGTGCGAATAGCAAAATTTTGGGTGCGAAGCGAATTCGAATAATAAAGATTGAGTGCGAATCGAATCGAATAATTTCGAATAATTTTCGAATATTTCTCAAACATTTCTCGAATAATTCGAAGTGAAATTACAGAAAAAGTTGCAGAGAATCCCTAAGTATGTTCTTGTGAGATAGCAACATGAAAGTGTTTCTTTTCGCTAGGTTGATGAAGCGCTGGTGGGGTCATATTTCATAGTTGTCTTTCTTATCAAGAATGAGGCAATGTAGAGGCCGAATTCTATTTATGTAGATGATTTGGTTCAACCAAAGTGTTGCCGACAACACTTTACACGTGATGGGCAAAAATGCCATTTCCTCAGCCTCTCCTCCTCTCTCAACTTCTGTGGAAGGCCAACTGGTGTGGCGAACAAGGGTGTGCTCCCTTCAAGTCCGGAGTTCCGAATCTGCCTCGTAGACGTCGATATATAAGAACATCTGAAATTTTGGATGCTAAAAAGCTTTGGCGTCCGATTTTTTGGACTTCCTGCCCGAATTTCAGGTCCAAAACAGCATTAATTGAGCCCCCAACTCTGCCAAATCTTTCATCTCCATATTGGAACCAGCGTTTTCTTGAGTTAATACATTTGCGACCGTAGCGGAGTTTGAAAGGCAGCTTTGCCGCAATACGGAAGTGTAATGAGGTGAAACATATTGAAAATCTAGGGACCACTTCCAAACGGACGTTGAATGTCTCTTGGCTAAGTTCGACCGCAACGGACCTTGAAAGGCAGCTTTGCCGCAATACGGGGGTGTGATGAGGTGAAGCATATTGAAAATCTAGGGACCACTTCCAACCGGACTTTGTCTCTTGGCTAAGTTCGACCGTAACGGAGCTTGAAAGGCAGCTTTGCCGCAATACGAGAGTGTAATGAGGTGAAGCATATTGAAAATCTGAAGGGGTCACTTTCAACCGGACGTTGACTGCATTTGTCTTTGGGAAGTTCGAATAGTTCGAATAGTAAAATTTCAGTGCGAATCGAATCGAATAGCAAACACTATTCGAAAAATATTCGAAATTTCGAATATTCGCACACCCCTACCTAAAAGCCCTTTGCAGGGCAACATTCAAAGTCGACATGGAGAATAGCACAAATCGCGGAAATTCTGGCTTTGCGAAAATTTGATGCCAAACATGCATTTGACTGTGCGCTCTATAAGGGGCCGCTCAAGATGCTGACGAATGCTAGGAAGGAGACTCAACGCCAATGCCACCTGAAAACAGCGTTCTAGGCAAGGCCTCAGCTTACAATAACAGTCTACGCTTATGCATCCCTCAGACAACTCCCAAAGAAGATTTTGTGCCCATCACTTCTGCTGCTCACACATCTTCACCGAGTAGAATGGTCTTGTATGTATATATATATATATATATATATATATATTTTTCTAAGTGTCAACTAGAACGATGGTTACCCTGGTTTGCTCTATGATTTAATCTTCTGTCTTCCTGTCATTTTTGGTTCCGTCGCACGCCGCCTATTTAACTACTTCTAAGTTTGTTATCCTCCGTGTTTAAGTTTCAGCTTATTGGTTCCTTATACATCAGTTACATAATATCTGCATATAGACGAGGGTCCCATATTATAAATATCGAAAATGGGAACCTCTAATTGCTCCAATGTGTTAGTACCGGCAGGATGCATTGATTGCACACTTTTCGCTTTAAGGGTAGTGGTAAGCCCGGTCATGATTCGTAAATGCGTGCCATGGGTGCTCCAGCCCATTCTCATTCTTTGGTGAACAGGGGCTCCTCTGTGAGTAATTGACCCAGATGTACACAAAGAAATAAAAAAGAAACATACGTTAGATACCAGGGTTACACTCTAAAAGCAGCATCTCCACGTACGTGGACAAACTATAAGCTACATTCGTGTGTCTTGTAGTAACTATTTTGCCTAAGCACACCAAGTAAGTAGCGTAAGGTGGTGGTTCTACGTGTTGTAGGCATTCTGAATGATTGCGGAGCATAGCTACAGTGATTCCAGGTCGGCTATGAATTGGGTGCCTAAAGGAGTATTGACACTGTGTTATTCACATATTTTTTTACGCATTAAATGAACCAGGGCCTCGGAAGCGTAGAAATAAAAATACCGGCATGGCTTGGAGCACCCTAGATAATTTAATGTAGTAGCTTTTCTACATGCGGTTTCTCTGATGTGCTTCAGAGCTGCTCTAGCATTTTCTGTGATGAGACGGATGTCTATATCAAAGGGGTGTCACTTTTTGCTAGCAAAGTTGAGCAGGAACATGATTACATCGCTCCCATACAGTTCTGCATGCATCTGAGACAGTGTTGTGAACGGATATTTTACGTTATCGCCATTGGTTTAACTTTCAAAATGACTGAAAATTCTGTCTAGTATAAAATGAGAAAGGGGTTGAGTGAGGATATAGCCTGATAAAACGAATTATGAATGATCATATAAAGTAAATTTAATACCCCGATCACATGGGACGCATTCAATTGTCATTAAACCAGATCAGCATTGGGTATAAAACGTATATCACTTGTGTCAATGTGTAACGAATTTGTAATTTTAGTGGGTGCAAGAAATACCTATTTTGAGATTGCATTTTGTTTGGTTTCATCATAATGACTCATATTCAAAGTGAAATCTTAATCGAACAATTCCGAGTAGTGAAGACCATTCCTGTGAGTTCCATGCGACAAGCGATAGACTCGTCGCTCCACATAATGATGTCTATATTCAAATTGAACAGGTTATTCAATTCAGAACAGTGAATTTTTTAAATTGAATACCGAGTACTCATCAATTCCTATTTAAATACAGAATATTCGTACACTCCTAATTTCTATGTGTTGCTGCACAAATTCCACACAACAAGTAAAAATTGGATTGATCTCTTGACATAATGATGTTCCTGTTTGAATCGAAAAGGTTATTCAAAAGGTCTGAATAGTGGGTTATCGTACTGAATACCAAGTGCTCTTCTATTTATACTTTGATGTAGAACATTCACAAATCCCTAGTTTTTATGCGTCATCACAGAAGATGCACATGAGCAAAAACCATCTCGAACGAGTTCAAGGCATGCACACACTTGCAAAAGTCGTGACACTGGCAGTACATATTCACTGTATTCCAGCTGTACTCAATTTCATGGCAACCTCGAGGGCGACGCCTAAGATGGTGACATTGCAAATTTGGCTTGCAAATCATTGGAAGTGATTATTTTGTACACATCTACTGCAGGAATTCAGATCTACTTTCATTGCTCTGGCATGTGTGACGGGGGTGAGCCAGCCGTGGTCAACCATCTCTCATACGGACCATAAATATTATGGACACTTAGCGAAAATCGAAAAATAAGGGTGAGGAGGACAAGGTGAGGACGAATCTCAATTTTTCGAGCAACCTTCAAATGCACGCTACAATACCTGCATCAAACTTTCAATAAAATGACTCCCCACTAGAAGGAGGGCTTCTTTGCAGTAAAAATGCGCAAACCAGAGCTTCTGTTTGGACAACTGTGAGTGTCAAAAAATGTCGTAGCGCTAGCAGACACAACGGGACGAGCGCTAACTTGCAACTGAATGTTTATTGTCAGAAGCATCAGTATAAGCAGATCCGTACACAGAAGAAGGCCCAATCACCGCACATGAAAACCTGCCGCATCCAGAAGGGCGAATTCATAATATAGTTGTGTCAGCTGCCCTAATAGTGGTGCTGACTGCAAATGAATTCGCCTTTTCATGTACTGTGATTGGGCCTTCTTCTGCGTAAGGATCTACTTATACTATTCCTTCCGACAATAAACATTCAGTTGAAAGTTAGCGCTCGTCCCGTTGTGTCTTCCTCATCCGTGTCTGCTAGCGCTACGACACCTTTTGATGCGTTTAACCAACTAGCCCAAAAGCCACCTTGACAAAATGAGTGGATGCGGCACCTGGCAGAACAATATTAGTTGGTACTATTCCTTTGGAGGATCGTTTTGTTGAAAGTGTGACGAGGGTGTTGTAGTGTACATTTGAAGGTTGCTTGAACAGTCGAAAATTTTCACGTTGTCCCCTCTTTATTCCTTGATTTGCTGCAAGTGGCATTAACAATTATGGTCTGTGAGACATCCTGAACCAACTAGGTAACCACGCCACAAGTGCCACCGAGTAAGCCGTTTGCTATGGACATGTTCTGGCATATTCACACTCCGTAAAACATGCCTCGCCGTGCTACACCGCTTTGTCACTTAATGTCAAATCACTGGGTCCTTGCAAGAAGAACCTCTGCTCACCTGACAACTACATACAACAGCTTGCTGTCGTGACACCTGTTCAGGAGCAAAGCAGTCAAGCTAATTGTGGCACTTCACCAGAAGTGCCACAGGAGCTGCCCTTAATTTGCTTTATGCCGACAGCTGTTGCTAGCCTGGTTGTTTTGATTCAATGCTCACTGGTGCCATCGCTGGAGTGCAAAACCTTTTTGCGAGAAAATTGCTAAGTTCTCGGGATGTGATGACTCGAACTTTCGAGCTACAGATAACCAGTTCAGGAGTCTACATTCTCAGCGAATCAGTTCTGAACCATGATTGGCTGACACGTGCTCAGCACGTTGTCTGTTGTGGGACAGAGCTGGTGTCCATGCATTTTTATTGTTCTGGGGAAATTAGGTGCACACTTCGATGCAAATATCCAAGCTAAATGGTACGACATGAGCAAGCTTTAATTGCGACACTCCAATTTCTGAAAAGTATTAAATTTAGTATCTAGCAGATGCTGGTATTATATATGTAAAAATCCCTCGGAGGCCTCGTAATAGCATTTGGGCGAGAGCCATAGTAAAGAATTGATTATAGTAAAGAATAAGTGGGAACAGAGCATCTAACATGGTAACACAAACAAACCTGTGACAATTACGTGTCAGTTTCTGAAAATCAAATTTAGCGTCCTATTAGTTGGTACACAACCTAAAATAGAATATGAGCAAGAATATGAAATAGATTATGAGTCTGTTGCTTGTCACCCAATTTCTCAAAAGCGTCAGATGTGGCACCAAATTTGGCGGCATTGTGCAACCTAACATGGTATAATATTTGAAAGCTCTATTTCAATTGCACATCACCCAATTTTTGAAAAGCATCAAATTTGGCACCCAATTTGATGCCGATACACAGCTTAAGATTGTATACGTATGAAGTTTGCAAGCTGCATGTCAACTGCACATCACCTAATCTCTATAAAGCATAAAGTGTGGAACCCAATTCCATATTGATATGCAGCCTAACATTATGTGACATGAGCAAGCTTCATGTCAATTAGGTGTCTCCTAAATGCTGAAGAGAATTGGGTTTCAAACCGGACTTGGTGCTGATATGTGGCCGTACACAGTATGACTCCAGAAGTCAAGGTTCATGAACGAAAACAATAATTTGTAGTGTTTTATGAGCCACAACTACAGTATGATTATGAGGCACACCGTCATGGAGGGCTCCGGAAATTTCTCCCATCTGGTGCTCTTTTAACGTGCACTCACATCGCACAGTACACTGGCCTGTGGCATTTCGCCTCCATCGAAATGTGACCGCCACGGCCGGGATCAACTTTACGAGTCGGCAGAATGGACAAAAATGGAAACCAGGCTTCTTTCTTGAAACATTTTTATTAGCAAAAAAGAAAGAGAAATAAACTTGTACAAGAGGTGGAAAAAACATGACTAGCACGACTCGGGCAAAAATGTGAGCCACTAAGGCAATAGAGTTTAGTTGTACAATGTGAAGAGCACTGCGAAGAAAAAGAGCCTAGTAGGGTGATGCAAGTCGCTGCTTCAAGGTGGCATGTACATAGTGTTATTCCGACTGCATAAAATGCAAGTTACATTGGTTCATGGACGGGCATATCTCCCTCGAAAGCACTGTACAGTGAAGTGCGGTATGACGTGGAACGCTTGGTTAGAATTTGAAAAAGCTCCCTCCCGCTGCTTTGAACTTGGAGAGACGACGATGTGAGTGAGTACTTGTGTGCGAAATCTGCATGTGATGGTTTGGTTACACAAGAAATTTCAAGAAAAAGAAGCCCCTGGAGACTCTAATGCATCAAATTACTTCGAAAAATTGATAACACATGAAACTTTTTCAGACAAGCGTCTTTGCACCTTTTTTTTTCATGTTTATAGAGTAATGTCTTAGCTCTATATCATACCTAAGTGTAAGTTTTCTTTATAGCCACAGATGAGTCTTCATTCCTGTCCCATCCACAGACACTGCATAAACTCAAGACTGTTAATTTCACGAATTCTGATCGCTCCTCAACAAGAATGAACAAGTTAATGATGCAGCCATCGTGTGTTCACCCATAGCTTTGTCACAGTGCCTGGAATCTCGAGTCGAAACTACACAATTGCTGATTCGCAACCTCAAACACAGTTAGTACCTGTTTGGGTACGACCTTTTTTTACGTTACTTCATGCAATGCTTCAACCGTAGTGCGAGGAATAAATGTTGAACACAGTAAAGACATTTCCTAAAGAATAAATGCCGTTAGCCGTCAAGGATCACTGCCACAACAAATAATTAGGCGTTCCCTGCAATGTTTGGTCCACATTTTGACAAGGTTGCGAGGAGAGATTCTAGTAGGCACAGTAGACTATGCTACGTGGAATGATTACACAAAAGTGGGTGTAGCTTTGTTGCCGTAGGCCACTTGCTGTGCTTAACACACCGCTCCAGTGAAGGTAATTAACAAATTCCTTTGTGTTTGAGACTTTGCACTTGCCCATTGGTTATCACCAGTCTTGGCTCAGAGAAGGTTGTTAAGCCGAATGTGCAAACGAGGCAAAGAATGTTAACATCTTGTACAAAGTCATACATGAAAGGATAGCACAGAGCTGCAGGTAAATACACATGTAGGTTCCTCAGAGGTACAACTTCATGTTTTCTTTACAGTACTCTGTGCTTACTCTGTGCTGTTTTCAACAGATGACCCTTTTTTTCTCCCTTCATAAAACTGTCTGTACCTAGCGGAATTTGACAAATCTTACTTCCTTAATAATGAACTTTCCTATGGGCATAGCTAGAACTTACGGGGCCGGTAATCATAAGAGTATTGCCAATAATCGACAGAGAGTGTTGGGAGATTTCGCTAAACCTACATTCCAAAGTGTTCTGTGTTGAGCCATGTAAAATCCTGCGAGAGCGATCGTACCATTGGCAGAATAAACTACTTGAAAACACTTCTGATGAGTAAACAACTGCCACAAGCACTTTACATGGCACATCGTGTGTGTGTGAGCGGCATCTTACTGTGTGGCACTTGCGGACTAATTCGTGTGGTACTACACCCCACTGCCAGTACGGACACGCTACGCATTACGAAGAGGCTTAGTACACGCTTGCGTGGTGTCAGCAACGTACCCTTGTGGGAGCAACTCTGTTTCCCGCGTCACACCATGTATTAAATGCGTGTATGTAACAAAGCGCAAGTGCCACAGCAGAAGTTTGTTACAGAGCCCACTTTTTTATGGGAATAACTTCCCTACTATGTCTCATAAGGCAAGGTGAGGTGTATTTAAACAGTATACAAGGGTCATTTCATAGGGACAGGAATTCAACCTGACTTCACTATGGGTGGAGTAAGCAAGTCTGAATGCGCAAAATCTGAGAGCTTGCATGGAGCTGTAAGAAATAGCTGCGCTTTGGACAATTGGAAAAGTGGACTACTTTTGGCCTCTGGTATTTCCGATGTCAGAGCATATGACGACACTATGCTGCTGTAGCCTACAAGCCAAAGCTTGTTACAAACTGTCCGCTCAGTCTAACATTCCAGCGATTGCATTCACTGCAGAAACACTTCGCTCAGATTTCTTACACAACTTTAAAGCAGTTGTATTGGTCCGCTCCTATCACACGGCTGCAAATCTTGCGGCTTTCAGGCAATTTCCTTATAATGGTCATAGTGGCAAGCTTGAATTTCAATTATACCCTTGCCTGTATCTTGCTGCTGATGTGCAAGGACCTCGTTTACAGTGTACACAACTAACGAAAGAACACTGACGTAGTAACAGCTGCTGGTAGTAACCGTCTGTGACAATTTCAGCGCTGTCTTTCCTACAGAATGCAACAGCTCACAGTAAAACCTCACACACTGCTTAGAGAATTAAACAAAATACAGCAAGTCTCGATTGAGTTCCTGTAACTCTCACAGTAAAAACCTTGACGTACTGATCGGCAAGTCCCACACACTCACTGCCCAGTCAAAGAATACGAGACCAGCTATGGTAAGCCTATTCAAAAGAAATGCACTACCAAGGAAGTAATTGTCATGTCAGGACACAGGTTCTGAGCTTACACATGTGTCACAACATCTCTTTGCGATGCATGTGTCACATTTTGCCACAATTCTTTCTATTTTTCACTTTATATGGCTTTTCTTCACTGTCATTGGCTGACACAAGGCCATGACTCTGCAGCCATTGGTGCAACAAACAACGCCTACATAACAGCAAGGAAACGAATGTTACAAAAATTAGCACCGGATTTGTACACTTTGTTGGTTTACAAATACAGTGACTTAAACTGACGCATTTGCCTCACGCTTGTTGTACCATCAACATTTGTGGATCTGCACAATTTATAAACGAGTAAATTCCAGTTTCATTCCTCAGAGAAGCAACATTGTATGAAACACCATTTGCAAGTGGTGCTGGTTAAGATCAGGGTTGAACTACAAATTGCTTCGTCATAATTGGTTTACTACGAAGGTATATACTACTGACTCATAACTAATTTAGCCAAGGTGAAATTCCATTGCAGTAGGCTCTTCAAAGGCCTCTGCCAGATCTGCTCAATACAGCAATGCATGGAAAATTCTCTGTGCTAGTTAGGGTAAATGAGAGACAGTTAAACACGTCCAGTTTCTCATTTGAACCAGCACACCACTCAGTCACTCAAGCCGCGACAATGCCTTGGGTGATTGAACATATCACAGCCGTGCTAAAACAAGAGCTTGCAAAGAGTATTGCACTGCAAAGCATTTGAAGAGTTCACAAAAAGGCAAGTGGTAGATTGGGCTAGCCTGGTAGACTACTTTATACTTCCAACATAATTAAAGTGAAGCTAAAAATTTTGGCAGAGCCAATGTATTTACAATTGTATCAGCTCCTTAACACAGCACGTATTTCAGCTGCTGAGCTGCTCCGTTTTTTATTTAACTTGAACTTTTCAGTCAAACTTTAAGACTCGCAAGTCAAAGGGACACTAAAGTGAAACAATTAATCAGTTTAGACTGATAAATTATACTCTGAAAATTCTGTCGTTAATTTCACCATCATACGTTTATCAATAGATGATAAAAGCAAGGCCAAAGTCTTGTTCTTAAATTTCGTGCCTAGATCTCCACAAGTGATGTCATGGATTTCAATGTTTTTGTTTGTTTGTTTGTTTTTTCATAATTTGGTGACATTGGCTCAACGCAATATCTTGAAACTTGGTTAATTCTGTGGTCCCCTTAGAGCACATTGTACTTCATTTTTACAGATTAGGAACTATGTAGGCCCTAGTAGATGCCAGCAAAATCCATGAAGTCACAGCGACTGGTGCAGAAACTTCAAGGTGGCGTTGCCACCCGCATTTTCTTTTTCACATTTTCTTGCTTACCAAGCGTCTTCTCGCGGCAAGTGTGGTGGTTTTGGTAGAGTACTTTACTGAAAGAGTAGTTTACTACCATGAGAAAAATTGTTTTTCTCTTTAGTGTCCCTTTAACCCACATCAAGCAACAATTTCTACAGCTTACAAAAATGTAGGAGGTTTCTTTACATATTTGGCGATATTACCATCAATCTTTCGATATGACATCAGATTATGACACACTTGTGCTCTCATTGTAAGCAGTTGATCAATTCATGGCATTCAACATATAAAAGATACAACGGGGCAACGAAAGGCGTTGCAGTGGATTGCTCTAGATTACTTCTGATGACTCGAGATTTTCATAATGTGCATATTGATCTGAATACTGCACATGTGCAGTCTTGCATTGTGTACACATTGAAATGCAGCAGCAGCAGCCTGGGAATTGAACCCATGTCCTCGTGCTTGGCACAAGAACCTTGGTGAAGGTAGCCTGTTTGCATATTTCACAAGTGTACCCAGCAATCCATCCCTACCCAGCAGCGCCCTTTTGTAACTGTTCCAAGTATAACGTTTTGCAGCGATACGTGGAAGTCTCATTTGTGTAGAAGGCAAATGTGCTCAGGAGGTACAGCCAAACTCTTATTTGAATAAAGTTTGAACTTCTAAAGTCCCTGAAAAAAAATGGAAAAAGAAAATCACAATTAATCCACTGACAAGTTTTAAAAGGAGTACCAACATGTGGCTCTGTTGAACTCGGGAGTGAAAACACAGCGGCTGTACAGTACAGAACGCTGTTAAAGGAAACATCCATGCGGTACTTGGCTGTGAACTAGCACTGAATTATAATACGAAGCATGTAGACTATACTTTGATACATAGATGTGTCAGCCAAATCAGGCTAGATTTGATTGGGTTGGGATCGGTTAGTGAAAGAAAAAAGGCTTAACCTAATGTAACTGGAGTATGTGTTAAAGGAGCCCTGACACTGTTATTTTTAGGTTACCTTTCAATTTGGCAGATCTCCCTCGTGATTCGATGGCTTTACCATAGAACCAGTGTAACGCCACAGTCATTGCTGCAGTGATTCAGATGGCATTTGCAAAAACAGGTGCCAATCTTGATTGCTAGAATTTAAGAGTGTGATTTGTCCGTGACATCGCAATCTCACTCGATACATTTTTTTTTTCATGGCATCTTGCCTAGCATGTTTCATGGGCCATAGGTAAACTGACTATTCTGACACTGGAGGCACAAGTGCTTCTGCAACACTACAGCTTGTCCATGTCTGAGATCAGCGCATGGTTTTTCGTCAGCTATGCTTCCTTGATGAAACATGTAATATAAATGTGTAAGTTACACTATTTCAGAGACTTGTGTGTTGTTATATCAACATTTACACACTCACATTGACCGTTCACACAGTTTTCGAAATCAAGTAAGCAAGCTTAATGGCAACAGCTTCTTGCCAGGACTCCTTTAGCTCTTAACGTATCAGCAACAAAAGTAGGTTAGAAAATCACTTATAATAGCTCTGAGCGCAAAACACAGACAAGGGACAAGAGAATGAAGATGTAGCGCTTGTGTTGTCGTTGTTTTGCACTCAGAAAC
The DNA here is from genome assembly GCF_013339695.2 of Rhipicephalus sanguineus. Taxonomy (NCBI): domain Eukaryota; kingdom Metazoa; phylum Arthropoda; class Arachnida; order Ixodida; family Ixodidae; genus Rhipicephalus; species Rhipicephalus sanguineus. Next base: position 18,309,790 of record NC_051185.1, read on the forward strand.
ATTCTGCGTTTGTTCCAACTAGCCCAACTCACAACTCTCTTAGGTGAGAAAAGCAAACCTGCACACAAATACATAGTATACAAGGCAAACTATGTGTGTTGAGTTGCACACAAAGGCTATGTGTTTACTACAAAAATGGAACTCTAATGAAAGTGTCTGCAGGAGAAAAAAAACATTGGAAGTTTCAAACGCAAAGATCACGCAAATACACATATTTTCCATCGTTCCAGTGGTCGCTCAATGAACAAAGCACCAGAATTACCTATAGCAATTTTTTCAGGCACTGCAACACGAAACCCTTCCGCTTGCTCGGCAAACAGGCAGCGCTATCACACATAAGTTATGTCGTGCCGTGAAAAATTAAGTTCTCTCCCTTCTGAAGGTAACACCCGCTTGTTGTGAAACACACACTCACACAGAGCGACCTCCAACAACAGTTCAAAGAACAATTCACACTATCGGTAAGGATGGAATGTGAGGACAGTGTCCTCCAAAAATCTCACAGTCTGTACTTGCCAAAGTTAGCAAAGACAACACATATCGTGGGTGAGGCACCTGATTTATCTTCTAGACCACACTAAGACTAAATATGAAAGTGTGAGACTTTCAGGAAAGAGCTAAAACGCGGCTTCAACATACGTTGCGTAAATGTTACCAAACGTTGTGTATACGTCTCAAAGAAAGATTAAGGAAACAAACTATATCAGAATCTTCACGATTAGAATGGCCTTTTTGAAATGTTCGTTCTCATAGAAATGTCTAAACAGGGAAAGTCGTGAACTGCAAGAGTATCGGGATGGTTCTGCGGAAACCAGTCTGAGAAAAACATGCACTATACAGTGTGGTCAACTGTCAAAGGGAACACTCCAACATCACTCTGCCGATGCTTAGCTGCAAGTACCAGCTTATGCTACATCAGTTTGCCGCATAGGAGTGTAGAAAGTTGCCAGAGCCACCCAACTACCACGAGTCATCTGTTTCCAATAGGCGCGTTTATACGCTTTGTCAGATTAAAAAAAATTGCACATTCTTTAAACTCGCGCGTTCCCATTAACAATGGACTTCGCTGCAAGTGCTTCAGCTTTTGTGGCAGATGTTACAAAAGAAGCCACAGGTATAGCAGCAAACAATCGTCTCAGTTTCTTACACTCGTGAAAATGACAACTTGGTGGGGGGGGGGGGGGACATCCCACATTGCAGCCACAGTCTAAACTTTCTTCTACGGAGGCTGAATAAAGGAGAAGGCGCTTCCTGTGCTTAAGGAGGATTGAGTTGTTCTTCGCTTGCGTTGTCCACACCACTAATTCTACTTCGGAAGCATGGTACTGGTACTGCCTCGGGTGCTTCTGACAAACTAGATTTGCAGCTTCTTGCCATTACTGCATGATAGAATGGTTAGATAGCCAAGAAGGACTTCAAAACTTTCTGCACCCTGGAACTAACAGTGCTTCCTCTGAATGCATTCATCAAGCTTCCATTTGCCTTTCATTGCCTTTAGTTTATACTATAAGAAAGCATTTGCATTGCTTTCAGTATACCTGCAATTAACCTACTAGTTGAACACTGACATAACGATCATAGATATATATATAACGAACGTACAAAATTTGGTCTGCGTGCTTGACTCCGCAGTGTGTTCTACTGTTATAATTAAGCGGAAAATGCGAGATCTGAGGCTATACCGTTTGCAGTGAAGTCAACATTTGTTCTCTCGCAGTAAAAGCCTGCAAGCCAGCTCTTTGAGTAAGTAGGTCGCCTTTGCTTGTGTGTAGCACTCTTTTGGTTTCAAATGACAACCAAAAGATGAGCAAGGATGCAAGCTAGTTTTCAGGGATTCGTCATAGAAAAGGTTAGGCTTGCGGACGTATCAGTATCAATCTACAAATCATAAATGTATCAATATCTGATACAAATTAGGCCTATCCATAACCTAATCAGTGAATTGAAATCTGATTATGTTCACAGTGGACACTTTGTCACGAGAATTTCAACGCACTTAAACGCAATTCAATGCACTTGTCACAAGCAATTCAACTATTTATTTATTTATTTATTTATTTATTTATCATAGTACCCACAGCGCCCAAGGGCATTACAGTGGGGACTATCACTGTGGTCGGGTAAATGTTCCTAGCAAAGCTTCTAGGGCCTTTCTGTAGTGTCATGTTAGTGACCTCTGCAGCAGTTTATCTTCATTCTGTATCACAAAACTTGCTACAACAGCAAATCTGATGCAATCAACAAGTGGCACAGATGCCACTGAGGGCACACCTAAACAAAAGACCAGAAATTTGTTTGTGCATCAGCAAAAGGCTATCAAGACATGCTATGCATTTCTTTTGAAGGCAGGCAAGTGGTATATCACAAGTACTAGACCACGCTTTTCTTTTGTTCACTTCATAATGAGAGGGCTGAAAAAACAGCTGAAAAAAAATTTTTTTTCTTTTACACCTGATTACTTCACCTTTTAAACTACGGTATGAATAAACATCCTTTCTTTCAAAAGACAGAACGAATGATAACACAAATGCAAAAAAAAAAGTAAAGAGAAACGTCTACACCATGTGGGTACAATTCGTTTGAACTTTCTGAACAGTCACAGCATGCTTAAATTTCCATGCCAGTGGGAAAGCAAATTAGGTCTTGACACACATGAAAATCTCAATAATGAATCCACGGGCACTTGGAGACATCCGAGTAGGTCACTCAGTTAGCCATTCACAAAAAGAGCTACCCACATACACTTTGACAACATCAGCAACATCATGAGTACATCTTTCTTGAGAAATTAAAAGTACCCATAATTCGTGTCTGCTAGAATGAGTGTACTGAAGGAAGGGAAGGCTTTCTTATGCAGAAGTGCATTACGCAAGAACATAATTACGTTTGATGAACAAGTCAATGCGCAATAAATGCGGGCGCAAGTCCACATACAGACATTTAAAGTGATAATAAAGAAGGTGTCTGTGTCGCACATGTTGCTGTCAATAGCATATGCCAACAAGGAAAGCTTCGGCACGGAGGTAATGTTCCAACAAGAGGTAATGTTCCAACACTCATGAGCGCACCGATTCATACTCGTGTCACGGTCATTTGACAGGTGTCACTTAGAGCAATAGCGAATGAGTGGACTTTAGCATAAACCACAGTGAGTTTGAGTGGGTATGTGTATGCTAAACACTCACCTAGTCAGGCGACCGATTGCCGTTGCCTTTCATATCCAATACCACAACAATCATGCATTGTCAGTCAGTCAGTCAGTCAGTCAGTCAGTCAGTCAGTCAGTCAGTCAGTCAGTCAGTCAGTCAGTCAGTCAGTCAGTCAGTCAGTCAGTCAGTCAGTCAGTCAGTCAGTCAGTCAGTCAGTCAGTCAGTCAGTCATCAATCAATCAATCAATCAATCAATCAATCAATCAATCAATCAATCAATCAAATAACAGTGGGTGATGGAGAATGCGGGTATGAACAAAAGTCTTTGCCTGTGACTTTGAGCGGATGTGAATATGAACCTAAGCGACTGTCGTCAGCAACTGTAAGGGGAAGTGAGTATGTACGTGAATGTGTGCGAGTAAATAGGAACAGAGGTGACTACATGTATGTATAAGCGTGAATGGAAGTGACTATGATTGCATGTTGGTGCTGGTGAATGAGCACAAGTAGCAACGTGAGCAAGCGCTAATGAATGTGACTGAGTATGCAGCCTGCAAAAAGTATTTGTGAGCATGAGTACCTGCTTGGTATGCCACCAATTGAGAAAAATCCCGTTGTTGAAATATTGCCTCCAAGCTGAGGCCTCCGGCGTTCACACAATAATGACCAGTTTGCCTTCATCATCTTCTCAACCTTCTATCACATGCGTTGTCAAAAACACTGCAAACGTCTGACAAAGATGACCACTTATCATTGCCTTCTACAGAAATTCGAATCAAGTTGACTTGCAGCTACATCTTCTACAAACGTAGTCGCCTGGCATCTGAACTGCCGGCAGCAAATTCAAAGACCGTGTAGAGACTGCGAACCAGATTGAGCTTCCTCAAGATTTACGGTTTATACATGAATTGCCACCAACTTGCCCAACTATCAGTTCTACATCAGTGTTCTAACAATTAAGGTTCCAGTAAAAAATGTAGGCGTTTGCTTTAACTTCAATACAAACTTTGATGCTGTGTCTAAACTGTGACCAGAATCTTAACCTCCCTCTTAAGTAAAATGTACGGACATTCAAAATTCGTATAAATTTATCAGTCTGAAAGTCGTGTCAATTAAGGGCTGAAAGCTTGGTGATGACCGATTGCTTTGCGCTGCCTGCGTGTTGTGTACTTTGAAAAAGAAACAGCTAACGCCATTTTCTTTGGAGAGGAGAGTATGTAGTGTTGTTTCCGTTAGTATTTTAGTTGCATAAAGGGGCTCTGGAACACTTTTCAAACTTCGCAATATTATTGACTAGACAATACTATCACAAACATGTAGAATGGTAGAATCTTAATCGTTGGTAGAATCTTAACATAACAAACACGGATATAATCATATTATCTAATGCAATTAGGCATCCAGTACAATATATATACATCTCATTGATACCGGTACACAACAAATGCATGCGTATATAAAATACTACAACGAAAGTATTTTCGTATTGGATACTATTTCATTGTAATGACATGACTGTACGGTTCCTGTACTTGCAAATGGAAGTCTATCGTATTGTCCTAAACAAGTGGTGTTATTCTCTTGGAGCTTTTTGAAATTAGCAACACTTATTTTGTGTATTCTTTCAGATAATTAGAACCGATGTTCATAGGTCAGACCTTGTGAGAAATTACATAGAAGGTGTATGCCTGGCAGATTCAAAAGCCGAGAACTTGTGTAACCAATAGAGCAAATGGCGCTACCTGGCAGGAAAGAATGATACCACTGTGGTGTTACCATGTTCTCGAAGATAACGTAGAGCACTGAAAGGTATGTGACACAATCTTAACGTCATGTTGAAATGAACGCCTGACACATTTAGGGTTGAAGCACTGCAGGCATCTTTCAGCTTCACATAGCTGAACTTCAAGCATAGTTCCAATGACAAAAATGACTATAAGGTAGGCATGAGGGCATGTTAAGGGCACCGCTTTGACTGCAGACCACTCTATTTATACGAGGCGCATTAACCCTTTCCGTGCCACACTGGTATCCGGAGACCCAAAATGGCTAGATTTCATTATTGGCCTTGCCCCTGCTTTCACTGCCCAACTGGATGGTTGGCAGTACTGCCAACCATCCAGTTGGGCAGTGAAAGCAGGAGCAAGGCCAAGTATACTGCCAACCACAGAGCATGACAAAGCACCGAGATGAAGCCAGCTGGTACGTGGCTGTGTGACAGTGCATAAAAAGGTAAAGTTCTGTCGACAAGATGAGCTGGTCCGTGGCCATTTTTACCAGGAATGCACGGATGAGAGCACAGCTCGTCTGTGGCACGGGAGAGGTTAAAGAACCCTGCATTCGAAAAAGAGTGGAGTGAAGATGCCCTTTTATGCTATGCACACTCCATGCCTTTCGTGAGCTGTGTTGCAGGGCACCCCTTAATTGATGCGGAACATTCAGACAGCAGTAATATCAAACAGCAAAGGCAGAGGCACAAGTGTGTGTGTGAGTGTTCGTGTCATTTCAGCTGTGGCATTTCACCGGTGATGACTGTACAGATAAGTGCACCATCTTTGGCCTGTGCTCGTCTCGTACGTACATCTGGAATGACTGAGCTTCAGCTTGCATCTACATCGACAACAAGGGTCAAACTACCCTCAACTTACCGCTATTCGACAGCAAGGCCAACGTGAAGGCTGCATATGTACAGTAGCACTCAATATGAGTTGCAACACGGTGGCCGCGGTTGACGGGAACCCCAAGCCTATACTGTCACATAGGCAAAGGTGAAATTGGTTTTGAAGTACCAGTAGTCGAAACAGTGTTTGCGTCACTGATTGTTTTGATGTCGCCGCCATCGTGCAGTGTTGGCGATGCTATGACCACGGGCAGCAGGTTGCAACTCGTACTGGGCGCGAGTGTACTTTCCCACGAATCTAACTAAGCCCCACCATTTGCGGACGTGACCCCAGTGCATGTGAGAATATTCCTAAAATTTGCTTTCGCTTTGAATTGCGTAACTAGGTAGTTGTGGCACAGACGGTCACGTGATGCACTCCGAGCTGCACCACTCGGCATCGTCGATGCGCGGACTGGACGGCGGCGTGCAAAACTCGACGGAGCCGCAGGTGCTCACGCTGGACTGCGACTGGACCCAGACAGGTGGACGGGGTGGAACCTTGGGGGGTGGGGTTTCAACGAGGGGTGTCACAAAGTTGGTGACCGCGACGTCGTTCTGATGAGGCTCCCCCTCGGGGTCGTGATGGGTCACGTCAAGAGGGGGTGGGGCCTCGGTGTCGACGGGAGACGTGTCTGAGGCCTTTGAGGGTGGACACGTCGACGTGCCCTCTGGAGGCGGGGTCTCTGCCTGAGGAGGAGACGAGGAAAATTCCGGAGGCGGAGAAGACGAAGAGCCGTGGGGCGGACTGAGCAGCTCCGAGGAACACGGTGGTGGCGGACAGGGCTTCTTGAGCACCAGCGGTGCCTGGCTGGGACTCATTGGCGGCCGCCGCTTGGCCCGAACGCCGCGCGGCAACAGGCCTCTGCAGCGAAACAGGGGCATGCAACATGCACGTTCACAATCCCCTACACAGGCCCTGATAGGTTAAGCACGAAGAATTGCAACAATGTGGACCTCAGCATTAGGGGGGGGATTAAGCCACCTTTTATGCATGTTCGTGTATGTGTTTGTATGTGTGCGTGTATACACATGCAAAATTGAAAAATTTTGGGGGTAGGGGGGGAGCAGTTGAACCCCAATGCCCCCCTAGATAGGCCAGTGCTCAGCACTGCTAGTAATGTAAACATACTCTAGAAGTTATTTCCCACAACTTGCTTCACTTTTGCTCTTTTGTTTTTGTAATTGTACCGAACTAGGGTCCCATTGCAGTTTTGTACTTCGAGACTCTCGTCTGTATTTCTTACGCTGTAATGTTACTAACACAAATTGAAGTGATTGATTAAATGATATGATGCAGAGAAAGAAAGAAATGAGATAGGCTTACGCTTTTTCACTGTCAGAAGACTCTCCACCGTCGCACGAAGATACCGATATAGATCGCGATGTTTTGAGTTTTCTGAAAAGAGCAACGCAAGCATCGGGCACCCTTCATGTAATTTCTGTTCTTCACCAATCATTACCCCAATTTTAACTGTGGATTTGCGAATTCACATAAGCCGTTGGCATACCCTTTATGACGATAGAACCTTTGAACATCTCGCAGGAGGTGTTTGGCAGTTGAGCTCAGGTTGGTCCTTAGGATGGGCTGAAATGAAGTCATTGCACAATGCACACAAATGCTCACACATTAACACCACGCATTGCACACGCGATACAACGGGAACACGGAATATAAACATTGAACTCGAACTTGCTTGACAGTCAACAGGTGTTAATCCTGCAATCCCAAGCACAGTTGTACGTAAAGGAAGATTATAACAACCTGTTTACCTTTATCCCTGGCTATAAAAATACATTCGTACAATAAAAGCAAATTGGGGACAGACCTTTCTTAGTGCAGTAAGTAGTCATTCATTAATAGGCTTGCCGAAAACGTCGATGCAGCATATAAAAACTGCCAGTATGGCTTCGAGTTAGATTTCCTCGACTTAAATCAAAATGTTTAATTTGGCATTAGCATAAACAGGACGCTGGGAATTACAGGGTAACTCAAAAAGGACTTGGATATTTGTCTGAAATGATGATATAAAAAAGCGAGTGGCTGGCGCTCATACAGTCACTAGCAATGTGAGAAATTAAAAAAAAAAGACCGCTATACATGCAAACAGGACATCAGACTAAATACACAGCTCCTATACACACGACAGGTTGTCAGACAACACAGTGAGCTATGAGTTTGCTTTCTCAAGTTGTCCAAAGCCACTATTAGTTTGGCCAATCAAAGTGCATCCCTTCATGTCTGTCTGCAGTGCTCTGACACTACCACACTTGGTTCGTTCAACAAACGCAACACACTAGTACGTGGCATTGGTGACATGCACTTTTTGTTTCCTTACTGTCTTTGTCATGGTGCTCTTCACAGTTGACCGGACATCCAGCTGTAAACGGATGTCGGATGACTTCCTTTAGTCATGAAAAACGTTTCTAATATATCTGATTTCATGTTGAGATGTCATCTTTTTTCTCGAACATTCATACGCACTTAATCCAATTAGGAAAATTCACTATATATGAGCAGCACTGTGCTCCATTCCATAAATAGCAGGCAACGCCATGACGGCAGGAGAAATTTCTCACCTCGTTCACTTTAGCGACTAAAAAACTGTACGTCACGCTTGAAAGACAGGTGGAGGTACATATCGTGTAAGGTTAACGTCAATTATTGTACTTTCATGTCACATATTACACATGTATTACATAAGGGGCCTGGCAGATCCTAACCTAATCACGATCAAATGAACGAAGAAAGGTTTATAGCGTGGCTTGCTGAGTAGGAAATCAAAAAGGCAGTTTCTCAGTTTTTCCGAGAGCAGCATAACAGTGTCTAGCAGATACGGTGGAACGCAAAAACAATGTCCCAGTACTCACAGGCACGGTGTGAGTAGTGAGCTCGCGTAGGTCGATATTGCGAAAGAAATCCAGCGTGGCAACCTACAAAAGAATGAAGAGTCTCAATTGTCAATTCTTATAAATAAGTTCGGGTGTTTTACATGCCAAAACCAAGACATGGTTATGAGGCACCCCATTGTGGGGGACTTGGGATTAATTTCAACCACCCACTGTTCTTGAACGTGCGTGTAAATCTAAGTACTACACGGGTGTTTTAGCATTTTTTTTAAATTGCAACATAGACTTGCCCTTAAGGCATAGTAATATTTTGTTTGTATATGCGTATAAATGTGCGCCGTTAGGCCAGTGTTGTGTATAAAGTGAAGCAGTGTCTTGTGGAATCTGTTCAACCACATCAAAACGTGGCGGCCGTGGCCGGGAATCAAACCCCCTGCCCTCGTGTATAGCGGTGCAAAGCCACAGCTGCTGAGCTGCCAGAGTGGCTGGGAGTGCTCGATTCACGCTTCAACATAACGCAAGCGTCTTGGATCGTTGGTCTATCTTGGACACAACACAAGACAGATGCTATGCTTTGGGTACAGTCTTGGAAATCGTGGGAAATCCATCCCACAGAATCTTCATGACTTCTACAGTGTGTTTTGTTGTATAATATCCAACGCAATATCAATGTATATTCCTGCATATGTTACTGCAACATTTTTTTTTTCCTTGTTCTCCATTTCCCTCTCTCTCTCTATATATATATATATTGTGGGGTTTTGCGGCTGCATCTAGCCCTGAACCCTTTAGATATGAGGCCAAGACCCAAAGAAATACATCTTTACTGGTCCAAGCCTTGGCCGCAACTGCCCGCTGCCAGCGGCTGCCGCGTGACACGAGCGCACATGCGATCGTCATTTTCTTCTACGCGCTCACAGCCGCCGAGCGCCCCCATAATATACACACACACACACACACACACACACACACACACACACACACACACACACACACACACACACACACACACACACACACACACACACACACACCCCTTCCTCTTGTTTTCAAATTACTGTACAAGTCTTAAACATTTTTTTTGTATTACCCCCCTCACGCAATGCCTCTAGGGGCCTGTAAGGCACTTTTAAATAAAGTAAAATACAATGTGAAAAGCTATAAAACAAGTCTGGCAATGCTAACTTGCATGCAGTCTTCATTTACGCATAGTGTTCACCAAAACAAATGCATCGCACAAAACGTGCCACACGAAACAATTTCCCCACATTTTTTTTTAAGGACGAGTTCTCACAGGTTAGCAAGTCATAAGGTCTTTTTATCCGTACCATTACCGCTCCCTACTGCTCCTGTTTCCACCGTTTAAGCAAAAGTGTCAGATAAGAATCCTCTGTCAATACGTGTTCTTGAGGTTGACATGCATAAGCGTTGTTTTTTCTGTCTGTGTGTTTGGTGCACTTTACTAGCAGTTCTGCATATTTTTAATTTGTTACAAACTGCCGGCCTACTTTGGAGGCCTTAGGCAGGAGTGAGAGCAGAAATAAAGCATAACACGAGCTCAGTAAAATAAAGTAAAACGAATCAGAAGCCACACACACGTCAACATGTAAATGTAAAGCAAAAAGGAATATCATAGTAAAGATCACATGTGAATCAATGAGCTAATTCATAGCATTGTACGTAAATAAAACCAAAACAAAAAGAACATGAAGGAACAGTTTGCCAAGGATGGACATTGGTATTATGTACAAACAAATAAAAGGAACAAATTCTAAGGCAGTCAATGCTAACATCCATGGTATATTAAAACGAGAAAAAAGTGATAACTGGTGGCATACAAGTACGTGACTTAACACACTTCAAGAATGTTGGCGCATACAAAGATCTATTTTTTGTTGTTTGCAGAAACGAATCGATATTTAGACATTTGACGGCATCAGCAGATAAGGCATTCCACTCGGCAATTGTCCGAGGAATGAAAGAGTATATAAAAGTGTTTGTTCTGCACTTCAGCTTAGCCCCCTTTTTTTTGGGTGAAGAGACCAAGTAGAACGGGATATGGCAGGCACAATGAATGCAGATTGATCAACTCTTCAAGTATTGTGATACGGCGAATAAAAGAGTTTTAACCTGTCGTGATAGCGCTTCGTGTCAGTAGTGTTCACCGTTTTGTGACACAGTTCTGACAAACAAACAAGGAAACTTACCTCTTCTAGAGTAGGATAGTGGTGATTTTCGTTCTCAAAGATGAACCTCAAAACCTAGATGTCAAATAGAAGAGGCCAGATTTTAAAAACAAAATTGCAGTACGCGATTAAACATTCATTTGGAGTAGCATGCTAGACATCCCAACTTTGGTCTCTAATTATGGGACCAACAAGCATTAAAGCAGCAGTAACTACCCCCTTAACAGCAAGCAAAAAAAAAAAGAAGAAGAAGAAGATAGTGCCAAAGTGGTTGTTAAGTTTCAAAGGTCCAAGCCATTATTGAAAGTTTGCCTCCAAATGTTACCTTTATAGACAGCCTGAATATTCAACAAGGACGTAAGGCTTGACAGGCATCAGTTCAACATGCATCACAGTTTTCACATATTTCACGCATGAAACAGTTTCGTAGCTACCACCAGACACAACAGATTGGGTGCTGTTGCACTCAATGGTAACTACGAAACCATTATAATCACACAGTTTATCAAATACCCGACAGCAGCTTTAACCTCTTCACTACCGAACAAAGATGTAGACAAGCAAAAAGAAAGGCAGTTTGCAAAATCTTATTTCACATGGTTCCACAAGTGGAAAAGGAAAAAAAACATTACGACAAAACTTTTGTTTTCAAAGGGTAAAAATGGGTGTCCGCAAATGGGGACCTTAGTTGCATATATTGCAAGACCACTGCCGATAAATGCGAATTCTGGCTTTCAGAGCTTCAAATATTTTTTTTTAATGATTCCCAAAGACCAATAGCATAGGTTGTGTTCACACTACTTTATATGCAAACAAAATATTATTAGCAAAACTTTAAAGGGGTGGTGCCATCAAATTTCGAGGCTACAACAAGCCTGTTGTGGGTTTCCTCTGTATGCAACGCCACTCCACACAAAGGGTCGGACACAGCAAACGTTTAGAATATATTTTAATTCCCTTCCAAAGTGTACCTAAACGCCCATTCTCCCGACCGAGACCCATCGCTAGCGCGCCAACACTGACGTAGCTCTGTAGGATGGGCAACGAAAGTTGTAGTGACGTCACACCAGATCTGCTGTAGTGACGTGAGCGACCACCGGACCTCTGTCACCTCCGCAACGTACGTACCGGCTGTAGTGAACTAGAATATATTCTAGTTCACTATAGTACCAGCAAAGCATCGGTTGCTACATCACTCGCCAAGTTTTGATCGCTTCCTGGTAGGGGTGTGCGAATATTCGAAAGTTTCGAATATTCGTCGAATATTACATTCGTAATATTCGTATTCAATTCGAAAATCGTGTATTCGAAAAGTTTCGAATATTCAATAACTTCGAATATTCGAAAAATTCGAATATGCGATTCGATTATCATGCATAAAATAACTCGTCTTCCACATTTCTACAGCGTTCGTATAGCCAAAAACGTTGCCGAGAGGAGCGATACACATCGTAAGTACATGGAGGCACGATATCTGCCTGCGACGAGCGCCCCAATATGTATGATTTATTGTCGGTGCATCTCCGACGTGCAGCGCTGTTGGCGATCACGTAACCGTACATTTTCAATATTATGCGGCCGTAACGTGCCGCACTACCACTCGTTCACTATGCGGGACCACTTCTGAAGAAAGACAGTGGCCCATGTGACTGGTGGCGGACTGTAGGCACCTGCAGATACCCCAGTCTGGCAAAGCTTTGCCCCATGTACCTCCCTATACCAGCCACTTCTGTTCCAAGCGAGCGTGCCTTTTCAGTGGCGGGGGGGGGGGATGTCTCTGTTAGAAGGGAGCGCCTGCTGCCTGATCATGTGGAGCAATTCATATTTCTTCATGATAACATCTAGTCATTACTTTCATTATGACGTGATATTTGCTTGCGTTGTGATGTGCATTGTGCTAGCCTGGACATTGTGTTCTGGAGAAAGCAGTGTATGTTTTGTTGCCAGTCAGGCTGTTAATGTTTTTTTTCAAATAGCTACATGGTAAATAAAATATTGTTACTGTGGAGGCATTTTTCCTTTGATATTCGATATTCGATTCGATATTCGAAGGTGAATATTCGTATTCAATTCGTATTCGAAAAATTTGATATTTGCACACCCCTACTTCCTGGTTAAGTGCGTCACAGCCTTGTGTGGTCACGTGACCAAGCTCTTACACTTCTACGTCACTGCCCAACCTCAGCGCCCAGAAACTGAAACCGAAAGTTGTCCACATCAAAAGGCGATATTAAATTATTTAGCGAGAATACATGAATCTTGGTGCGTGTATCATGCTTCCTGGAGCTATAGAAAACGCTTACAGCAAAGAACGCGCAAGCCACAAAGTTGGTGGCACCACCCCTTTAAGCAGGCATAAGCAGCTGCGTGCTGCACGATCTACCCACCGCCATTTTGTTTTGTTTGCACACCAACTACTAATGTTGAGTTCTGCTGCTTGCACTTGGAATATGGGTAAAGGACACTCTGGGCAACAAAGGCACGAGTTTTCAATGACACTGAGCAGTTTACTGTTGTGTAATTTGCTGAAGAGTTCGTGTCCACAAATGTAGACACAGATAGCGAAGAGGTTAAGGAACGCTAGGCAGTTTCACGAAAAAAAGAAAAGAGTTTTGACTATAAACAAACTGAGCTTGACAGCAGAGTCTAAAAAGCGTGACATGGCAAAGCGGTTGCACGAACCTGATACACCTCGGGGCAGTGCTCAACATCGGCATAGTTTTTGTCCGTAGGCTTTGTTGTGGACATTTCGTAACCGGCAGCCATTTCAAACAGAGCATGACCTGGTTTTTGAAAGTGCGCAAAAAATACATTTGAGGAAGAGCATGCCATATCCTTTTCTTTTTTTGCTTAGTCATAAAATGTTAGTCAGTACCCTTTTCAACTCCTTTCCACAGAAAGCGTAAATTTTGGATGGTAAAGGATTTAAGTTTGCTAGGTGAGTGTGTATACAAAGTGGTGGGGAGCACTTACTACTAAGTAGTCTGTGCACTATATTGAGCTCATTGGATTCTATGTCATCATGTGTTCCCCTAAACTCGTTCCTCTATGTTACAGTGCGATTATCCAAGACAGTTCGGGTTTCTTGCTTTCTATGCTAGAAACTGCTTCGCTGATTGGTGCCGGCTCCTCATACATACACGTACTATATAGTAGTGCTACATAACATTTGAAGACAACAGTGGCCAGCAAATTGAAGACATTAACACGCTTTTCATTATGTGTGCTGGCTTCCACTTTCACCATTAATTGCTATCTCAAATTCGTAAGCTTACCATGTGAACAGTTTCACACCTAATTTAATTGCTCGAAAAAATATCACACTTGAACCTTGGTACAATCAACACGAGTGCATAGAATTACTGCATGTAACGCAGTAAAACGTGACTGGCCATTCCTTAATTCAGTGTGACCTCTACTACAGCAAGAAAATTTCCCAAAAATGCATGATGTGACATGGTATCAGTTATAAGGAAGCAAGCCTTGTTTGCACATGGCCTGTTTCGTTCCTGCAATTGCTGCGACCACCGCACGTGAGTGCGTCCTGATGGCATGCACACAGCACTCCTGTTTGCTCTTTTTTTAAGCAAGAGAAATAGCATCACATTCAGTCTTATTACTACACAATGTCGGCACATGTTGCTTCATGTCATGATTCATCACTCACTTACTCACTCACTCACTCACACAATGAATGAATGAGTGAATGAATGACTGAATGAATAAATAAATAAATAAATCAATCAACCAATTTACTTGGCATTTATTAGACTATCAGCAACAGCATTAGCTCTTGTGATAATGCTACTGACAGGTTCTACGTTTTGAAATCAACATTAAGTACCAAATTTAAACGTCTTTTAATTGAGTCCCGACCTTCGTGTACTTTTTAAATGTCATCCCAACAGATATGACAAGTGCGTGAAAGAACTTTAATGTCGTTTAAGAGAATGTGTCTGCACATTTTTAGTGATTCATGAAAGTGACTACTAGTAATGCAACACTCACCAAAGCAGACAGCGTCGACGACCTCCTTGTCTTCGCAAATGCGCTTGCGGATGAACGCCGAGACCCTGGGCACATAGCCCAGCAGGACGTTCTCCAAGCCTGTCAGCCTGAAAAGCACAGGGTAAGAATCAACAATAAATGTTGGGGTTTTACGTCCTAAAAAAAAAAACTCACAGGGTCCCTTATGCATTCATTTAAGACGAGTTGAAGGCAAAAGCGATCTTATTTTTCCTCTCAGCCGATGTATTGATGCTGCCCCACTACCCTTCGAAAGCTTTCTGCACCTAATGTCATTTCGCACTGCCTCCAAGATTGGAGGCACCTCAGCTGGTTTTGCATTGCCTCCATGTTCAGAGCACCTTTGACCAAGCTATGATGCAATGTGATGACGTCATCATGTGTCGTTACGTCACGTCACGCTATGTCACAAATTTTGGCAATCTGCGATGTCACTGTGATGTTATATGGGGACATCATCTTGTGAAAATAATTTTTTGCATCACCCATCCCCGATGCCGTGGGATGTGAGACGCCACCAACGCGGGATGCTGACAGTCAAATTTTGTGTTTGATGAGGCATCTACGTCTTTCGCCTTAATAACAATATGATTATGAGAGACGCCACAGTGGAGCGCTCTGGTAATTTCGACCACCTGGGGTTTTAATGTGCACCTAAATCTAAGCACACGGGCTTCTAGCATTTTTGCCTCCATCGAAATGCAGCCACGGTGGCCGGGATTCGTTTCTGCAACCTTTGGGCAAGTAGTCGAACACTATAACCACTAGACCACTGTGGCAGATGGGTAAGAATCAACATGTGTCACGCCGTCGTGTCTCCCAAATAAAGTTCAACCTTAGTAGGACAATGGGTTCAATAAAACATCAGATAGAATGGTCACATGCAAGACCGAAAGCACAACCCAGAAGGCTTGAAGTCGACAACAGTGTTTTAATGTAAAATTTATGTTCAACCTTGCCCTGAAGTCGTCGCATGGTACACAAGTGTTACACACTTTCACAACAGTATAAAATGTTACTAGTATACTAACCAACAACAACCCTGCTCATTCCCCCCCTCCCCTTCCGTGCACTTGAATGTACAGTACTCACGGATTGAAGCATGACATCATTTTTTTTAGTATAACAACTGCTATGAGCAATTGCTCGAGATAACCACTTCATGCCGCTGCAAATCTAGCCGCTAGAGGTAATTCTGGCTCTGATGTAACTGTTTGAGTCCAAATTGCACCAATACAACACGAAGTGTAGATACTGGAAACAAAGATACGTGAATTACCTAGCCCTAAATATTCGTGTTTCAATCTGTGAGTACTGTACAACCACCTAAGCTGTGGCATACCACGCGATCATTTCACATCTATGAACGTACACAGTTCAGTTGTTCTTGTTGGGTTGTATGTGTATGTGTGCGGGCATTAGGGCTGTTGTGGTCAGTATAATGTCTGGTTGTGTCAACACGTAATGCTTACTTACTATGCCACAACATCCAGGCAAGATTGCGTATGACATTCAGCTGGCTACTAAATATTCTTTATTTTAGCGTGCATTGGGGCTAGTTGAAATAATATGCGCGTTGTTATGCCAGGGCTCCCAACCCAAACTTCCTTGCTTCGACAAGGAATTCAAGCTGGTAAAACGTCTGACGCAACCAGCGTCAACACCCGCTGATGCAACGAAGCGGGAGTCTTACGCAATCCCCGGCAACTCCGGCGATGAGGCTGACGCAACCAGTGTCAACACCAGCTGATGCAACGAGGCGGGAGCCTTACGCAATCCCCGGCAACTCCGGCGCTGCGCCTGACGCAACCGACGGAAATCTCTCCCGCAACGTGCGGCAAGCCCTCCTCCCCGCGGATCCGGTTCGAGCCAGCGACCAACGGCGGTTCCTGATTGGAGGCTTCGCGCTCCTGGCTGATGCAAGCGATCGCCCAGGGCTATAAAAGAACCAAGCTGCGGAAGACAGCGAGACAGCGAACGAAGAAATCCCGGGTCGTCGTCGCACCGCTGTGCGAGCCCAATAAGCTGTCGGCCCCAGCGCCGAATATGTAACGCCTCTGTTTATATGTATATAAATTTGTCTTCACTCACCGTCGCCTTGATCGCTCCGTCTATCAGCTCTGCGCAGAAGCAGTCGCAAGCTGAGACACCCGTTTCCCAACAGCGTACTTAAAGAACAATGCTGCAAATTAAAAACAGACACAGGGACGAAACTGCATTGACAAAGTACTTCATTTGTGTAGTTTTGTCTCTGTGTCTGTATCTACTTGGCAGCGCTGCTTTTTGAGTACAAGTAAATATTAAGGCGAAAGCCTTAGACGCCTCATCAAACGCGAAAAGAGACCGTCGGCGCAGGTGGCGTCCACACGAGTGATGCAAAAGAATCATGTGATGATGTCACCCTGTGACGTCATCGTGACATCGCAGGTAATCAAGTTTGTCACGTCATCGTCACGTCACATCACATGCCATTGTCGTTTGATCAAAGGTGGGCCGGCCATGGAGGCACTGCAAAACCACGTGATGTGCAGAAAGCTCCCAATTTCTTCGATACCGGAAGCAGTGCAAAACCATGTTGGGTGTGGAAAGCTTTGGGGTGGGATCAATACGATTGACTGAGAATAAAAAGAAGATGGCATCCGTCTTCCAGTGGTCTTAGGAAAATGCACGAGGCACCGTGTGACTTCTTATGTTGTTCTACAACACTACTTGACGGGACTCAGTGCATCTTGCTTGCATATCAACCAAACTTTCGTTAGCTTCAAAGTGCACTAAACCCAGGATATCCCCCGACTTTCGGTGACAGACAAATTTTTTCGCAGTGCTAGCCATATGATACAATGCTTATGCATTACACTGGCAGATGGAGTGGCAGTGCATACCTGGCCACGCCATTCTGGAGGATGACATTGCCCAGGTGAAGGTTGTAGAATGCCGGGAAGTCCTTCTCGTGTAGGAAGAGCAGGCCCTCAACAATCTGCTTGGCCAGTCGCTGCACCTGGTCCTGTGGGAGGCCCGTCCCTTGCGGACGGTACTTCTCCTGCCAGTCCTCGTTGTACTTGCTCTGCACATGGGCAGGGGGTAGTATCGGTCGATGCGCGGTCCACAGTCTAGATGGCGCTGCCTTCTCAAATGCATGCAGGTGCTCTCGCATCACCTACCACGCGACCCTTAGAAGCTTGGCATATCTGTTACATCTCTGAAGAGACATGTTTCTAAAGAGTGACCCTTTGATTATTCCTTAATGTGCACAATCAAAGTGACACTATACTAGGTTACAACCTAAGAGACAAACTTAAGCTCCGCCCAAAGAACTGCGGGGCACCTGCCTTTCACCTGTGAACGACAGTCCTAGCTGGCTTCCGCTTGAACCGTAAGTACTTTCTCTGAGCTAATGCAAATACTATGCATATTAAGAGTTAAAGGTTCGTCGTTACTACATAATACATTAGGTTTGCTGGAGCAGTGATGTCAGAATCGCCGGCGAAATTTACCTAGACGTTCAGGTTTCCAACCTAAAACCAGTAACACAAACGATTGTCTGTATTGGAAAGCCAACTATCTGAAACACTCGAGAACCGCTTGGCATCACAAAAATGAGTAAGCGCTATTGGATGAAGGGTGTATGCAAATTCTCTGTGGGAGGGACAGCTATGGCTGTGGGCGGAGCTGACATCGTTTTTTAGGTTGTAACAATGTGTAAAGTGAAACACTGCATCAGTTTAGACACTAATAAACAATTCCCAACCTTAAACTAACAAAGGCCACACGCAAATGTGGCAGCAGCGCCACTTTTGAATGAAGGCAAGATCAGGGACACCCCTTCATCCCCACCCTTTACATTGGTGGAGAGAAGGGAGGGCCCCGCGGCCTTCTAGAGTACATTCAATTTTGTGCTGAATACCTCACAAATTTGTCCAGAGTTTATATAACACTGTAACAGCATTTACAGATGTGCCACACTGATTGACTACCTCAGCTGGGACTTGAGTACCTCAGCTGACATTTTTCCTAGACCATTTCTAAGCAACTTTTCCCGGCGATCGAGAATGTGCAAAACTGCGCTCACGTGGTATATGAGATCTTTGAGTGATCCAACGTCGTTCAGTGGAGACACCACCACCACGTGCGGGCGTTCAGCCAACACCTGCAAGTTCGAAGGCTTTGCATGTCGGGCTGGAATTGAAATTTCTAGCATGTGCTGCTTTCACGTCCGTTGGCAAACGTTAGATCAAAGAAAGTGAGCAATGAGCGATCGTCGCCTAAAGTGATATGTACGAAAAAAAGCCCACAATGAACCAAAATGAATTTGTGTGCCAGATTTTATTGCACATTAGAAGCCAGAGTAGCATGAGGACATATAAAGTGGACCTGTGAACCATATGCAGTATCGCATTATGCTAAAGACACGCTCTCCAGGCAGACTTCCCCTCCTTTCCTTCACTGAAATATCCACTCCCTCTCTTTCAAAACGTGGCACACCAGGTGTTTTGCATTCTTCCCCCACAAGACTATGGTCAACTCAGTTGGTAACAGACTCCACTACCTAATGGTTAACAGCGTAACACTACCACCTTAGCATCAGAACTATTTTTGACTGTTTGAATGAGAAACGACCACTGTTTTATCATCATAAATCTGCTAATTTTGATTTCTCGTGCATCAAGCAAATTACGCTTGACATTTGTAAATGCGAGATACTAACTTGCTAATACTTTGAATACTTGTGCAATATCATTATATTCTCTATCTTCTTTCTTTACCGATGTTACACTCAAACACCGATATAGCAAACACGGATATAACGAATTATCGGTTATAACGAAGTAAATGAAGAATTGTCTTGTCATAGATACAGTGTTACAAATAAATGTTTATAACAAATTTTTGGATATACAGAAGTTATTCTCGTGGCAGATGTGACTGTTATAATGAGGCCTGAGTGTAGATCTATTTGCACACTCAAAATAATATATATTTTTATGGTTTATAATTTCACTGATTAGTATGTAATATGTAATTGTGTCTGTGCTGCCGTGAAACCTGGTAATGGGGGCAGCGGGCTCATCAAGCTGTCAAAAGACAGCTTTTATTTGCTGCTGTTTCGGAAATTTGTCAAATCACATGTTCAAGGTACCTTGATGTCGATGTCGAGCACCGGGTGTACGTAAGGGTGCTGGAGGTCCAGGAAGATCTCCTGCAAGCCCGGTCGCACCTGACAGGGCGAGTGGCGCAGTGGACACGCGTCCGGCAGCGCCGTCACCGTCAGCAGGCGCTCGGTGCGCGTCGCGCTGTCCCGCACCACGAACCAGTGCCGGTCCATGCGACTGCCTGCGCGGCAGAAGCGTCGCAACTTCCTTTTACAATGAGTTACAGTTGTCGAGTGCTGCATGCTCTATAATACCGGCAGTGTTGCATATTCTATGCTTCTACTAGGGGGACCTACTGCCGCCTAAGCTCTGCTGGTAGATCATTGCACGTGTAACGTGAAGGTTTCAGCCAGCAAGTTGTTTCTTCGTCCATTTTCATTTCCCCTTTATATCACAATTACTGCACATCAATTAAAAACTACGAATAAAGCCCCCCTGTACCTTCTTTAGAATTCACTATCTATTGGCATCATGTGACTGTGTCTAACAAGAAACGGGTGCATCAATTTATTTCTTTTTTTTGTGACTGAAACAATTGCAACTTTTCCAAACATCAGCCCCTACAACCTCCATCTCTTCAAATTTTAAGCACACCACACATCTTCCGGTTCCTCCTTGATACGCGCAGACACCTTCAAATGTTGCACATTCTTTGTTTACATCTGTTCAGGTTGCAAGGATAGTTTCAGCGTAAATGGCTACGAAGCACTGATTAGGAGAATACTACACTTATCCCTTCTTGACTTGCCATTTGCCAACAACAACACGCATTGCAAAATGAAAATATGAAAATCAAGTAAACACATGTGGTAGAAAGAAGATATTCTGTTCATTGAGGCTGCAGTTGTTGCTCTGAACATACCGCAGCTTGTGTACTGTTATTTTTCATGAATATGGATTTAATATGGAAATTTAAAACACCATCCTTAGTACACTCCGACTGAACAAGCTGGTACACAAAGAACAGAAAAAGTTTCTCGTTACGATGGTTAAACTTATTGTTTGTGCAGAACTCACCTATGTTGCAAAGCTGGTAACGCAGGAAGTACCTTGTTGAGCCCCGAAGGTAGTACTGGCAATTGATCAGGGCCTCATCTGGGAAAGCATAAATTCACTCACTTTTCCAAGCGCTGCACCTCAAAACAGGCACAGATAAGTCTACTAATGTCAGAGATGGCAAACACACTATTTAGAGGCATTTCGGATTGAGTTTATTTCTAACCATGTGAGCAATGATTTCAGCTCAGCAAACATACGAAGGTGCAAGTTGGACACTGTCAGGCGACTAGAGCAGTGGCCACATTTTCAGTCAGACAGATCAAAGCTAGGAGCAAGTATTGCTTAAATACTGTGTTGCCTCCAAGTATTTCCCGTAACTGCGTGGCTGGGCGCAAGATGTTATCAGATGTGGTGTTTCCGAAAAAAAAAAGAAAGAATTATTATGAAGCCTGCATCGAGATCTCAAGATGTAGCAGCTTTCGCAACCTACACAGTGATCGATTAGCTAAGAAGCACCCCACCTCAACAGAGAAAAGATTGGCATTTGTCAAAAAGGCTGTGTACCACAAAATTTTGTTGCAAACTATACACTATGCAAAGGTAAAGTCCATATTGAGAAACAACTTTACTGTCCCCATCTTGTACATTGCTTAACATTACGGCATTAATAAAGATTAGATTACTGAACAACATGCGTCACTCTGACGAAGTTCCGTTCTAGATTGAAGCAGTGAAAACAAAAGAGAAGAAGTTAGAAGGACACAACAAGTTGTCGACTTTGCTACTCTGACAAAGAATTGATCTAAAAGACGTCCCTAATGGTGTCCTTACTGCATTGAGAGTGTTTCGGTGCATGACTTTTAATTGAACTGATCTAATGAAGTATTTCAATGTCCTCAAGGACTTCATTATAAGGACTGTAATTGAAAAAGCTTTAGTAAAGCTTATGAAACCTTCGAGCAACATTTCTGCTCGGTCAGCAAATTACCTTTCATTCTGCTATGAAGTACGGGGACATTTGTTCTAACACTTTCTGCCCTCACATTCTTTGACGATAGGCTCTGCTAAGAAAGCACATCAAATTCTTTGAAATTCCTTTTCTAAATGTATAAAAAGCTAAAAATGATAGCCCACTACACCTGCAACAAATGCCATCATAAAGGTAAGGGTCAAGTTTTCACGCACGGTATTACACATAGATGACCCTCATATGTCATTACTATGTGATATCCAAATGAAAGCACAAGTTCAGGAGAAGATGAAAGCTTGAAAAGATGCAAAATCCTTAAATGAGAGGGCAGGGGGTCTGTTGGAGCCAACATTTCGACAAGTGGTCTTGTCTTCTTCAAGGCAGAAACTC
The DNA here is from genome assembly GCF_013339695.2 of Rhipicephalus sanguineus. Classification (NCBI taxonomy): domain Eukaryota; kingdom Metazoa; phylum Arthropoda; class Arachnida; order Ixodida; family Ixodidae; genus Rhipicephalus; species Rhipicephalus sanguineus. The sequence goes on from NC_051185.1 coordinate 18,332,169, forward strand.
TTGCGCGCTCAAGCATAACAGACGATCCTAAAGTAATATCAAATGTTCTCAGACATTCTGGCACAGTTTGCGCAAGGCAGCAGCTACAAGTAACATAACATAAAACACACAAAGAAAGGAGCGCGTGTTACAATACGATATGTGTTGCAAACAAGATAAGTAAGCGATTAATTACAAAAGCTGATAACTAAACTATACTAGTTCCACAACAGCTGCTTCGTTACTGCCTGTTATTTAATGATAAGCACTTACTGCGATCAATATCACCACGTAGTTTCCGGCTCAGTTCGAGCCGATCTGAGATGAAGCTGCTTTCGTTGTCGAGAGCCAGGTACTCGTGTCGAGGATATCTGCGTACCAGAACAATGAATTTTGAGAGAGGTATAGTCATTACATTATGCACTCACCAATGTTCCTTCATTATGATGGCAATTGTGCTAACAAATCGTTCATCTGCTCGTTAATCGTTCATCTGCTCAGGTAATAGTACTGTACTTTAAACGACATTAGCATATAAATTTTGTTAACTGGTACACTGGAGAGCGTTTACCTACTTAAATTCACCCGGCAAGCTGGTCATTTATTTGCTCAGCTTAAAATTTTTTCCTATTGATAAAAGACCATGAGAATCCTGATATTTAACTTAAACTATAGTGTGGAACATTTTTTGTGCAAATGTTCACCCACCTGCATCGTAGTATTGCCCAAATTGCTATGGCAGCTAGTGCCATCACAGCAAATATCGCTAGAAGAATTACCTAGGAGAAGGAAGGAAAGGGAAAAGAGAGAAAGAGATTGCATGCATATTTTATAGGTTCGCAGTTCACAGGAAGCAACAACCAGCAGTTTAACTGAAAAAGATATGGCGTATAGGACCTCAGATACTACAAGTTATATGTAGCTTCGTTTCGGACTTAAGCACGTTCAGAGAGCGGGCATCAGTTGCGTGCAACAGGTACACAGCAGGGTCGCGCGAGAGTGCGAGACTCAACGCATTGAAAAAAAAAAGGGGCCGAAACCGGCCTGCATTTTGACACACTGTATAGCTAACACGGGTACGTTTTACTGCACACAACTATCTTCTGCGAACGATGCTTCTTCTTCTTCTTTTTCTTTTTTTTTCACCAAGCGCAGCCGGTCAGAACTGCGTGTTACACTTAGCTGCGCGTGACCACAGTGGCTACACATTTCGACTCCGCGAAGTGGGACTATCTCGTTCGAAGAAACGCTTTCAAAAACACGTTCACTATACGAGCACACATTTCGCAATTTCGCGAGCGAATCGTTGGGCGGTTAAACAATTCAACTGTTCTCGAAACAGCTACATTACAATGTGCGAGTGCCGTGCACTAAGCGCGCGCCGAGGTGCCCAAAGTCGTGGTGCCAATAGCGAATTCGCTCCGCTTACCCAGTAGTACTCCCTGGCGAAGTCGTCCCACTTAAACGTCATGCTGAGAACTTAGTAAACGCTGGGCTAAAATGCCGCCGAAGGCAACGGCCAACTGCGAACGGTTAAAGCCAAGCAAAACGAAACTCAGAAGAGGCGTTTGCTGGAGGAAGCGGTGGGAGGGGGGATTTGTCGCACTAGCCGTCCTCCATAACTATCGGACGCCGAGGCGAAGTAATTTGAGTCCTACACTGGGAGAAATGCATCTAGAGACTGCTGAGCGAGTCATCTTTGACTACAACTTAGACATTTAAGAGAAAAGCGCCTCATCGCGCAAGCACCGCACACGGGCGCACACTTGTTTTCAAAGCGGCGTCGCGGTATCCATGACGTCGGGCCTGGCCCTCTAGCGAGCGCCGCGTAAAACAGTATTGGAACGTTTATTCGTTTCAAAACAGAAAGAAAGCGCAAAAGGTAAACGCAGCGAGAAGCCTTGGTTTACACGGAAGCATGCCTGTTGCGATTCAGTTATTATTAGCACATTGATACGATACGTGTCAAGCCTGCGAAGCAGAACGACCTTCCCGGAAAGGCGTTGGTCCCGGGTTCGAGTCTCAGATCAGAACGAACTTTTCGTCAACTCTAAAGTTGTGTTGCTGGTAACTCTGCATTGGCTTTCTTTGTAGTCCTGTGCTCAAGAATGGTGACACATGTTTCTTTGATAAAGTGCTTTGAGTTCCGGTTTCGGTTTCAGATTCCACGATCGCATTGTGAATTTTTTTCTTTCGTATTAACTGCTTTGCACCGATGCAAGCTCCAAAATATATTCAAGATTATTTTACGCGTTACAAACCACCTAAACATGTCACACATGCGGCTACAAGGACAAAAATTCGGCAGATCCCACGCCTTGTGGGAATCGGTTTCATGCGAAGCATTCAGCGTTGTTCTATGCTGCATTTTTTTTTTTTTCAGCCAAGCGTTGCGAGGTGGATCGACGTGTTTTTGTAAATGGACTTGTTGTGTGCACATCATGGGCTTACCAGGCACGTCGACATCACCGGCGTTCAACGGGTAACTTGGTCTGATCAGCATTCACGTTATAGCGCAGACGTCAGTTTTCTCGAAACGAAGTGCACGCTACGTTGCGATGATGTGAATATTATATACGTAACTTTCGTTAGCGTATTCCTCCAGGGTCCAGCAACGCTTTAATATAGCTTGCTGAATCATAAGAATACAAAGGTAATTAAACTGCTATAAAAGCGGAGCCAACAATTGGAACCACAATTGACGTTAACCCGACATGACGTCTGTATCAAATAGGAGTATACATACCCAGTGTTTATTGCTTTAACATAAAATTGAATAGCCAGCACTACAAGCACGTTGCACAGACATTACGCCTGCATAGCGTCTTTTTGCAAAGCAGTTTATAGACCTGGCGTGCCTGTGTGGAAGAATGCGTGACTGCCACGCAGAATGCTTGGGTTCGATTCCTGCTGGGATCCCAATTTTTATTCTTTGCATTCGTCTGATCAACGCTGCCGGTGTCGGTTTTTGTTAGCGCTCTCGCATTTAAATTACCGACGTGTGGTGAGTTGCTAACTGCACACGGTGTCTCACGGTGTACGATTAAGCTCAATCGGGATCAGACTTATCAAAAGTGAATTGATCCCGTCTGCAGCTTGCGTAGCCAATCATGATCAAGAAATTTGATCGGGATCGGGTCCGACGCGCTCAATCAGTCATAAGATGTTATAAACAGCTACCAATAGGCGGTAGCTGTTTGAACAATAAAACTCCTGTTGGCCTTATACATCTTCTGTTAGTACACTAAGAAACCAATAGGAGTACTTATTTGACCAATACAACTCCTATTGGCCCAATAAGTCACCGATAGGCAGCACCGATTTGACCAATACAACTCCTATTGGTCCAATAAGACACCAAAAGGCAGCCCCTATTTGACCAATACGACTTCTATTGGTCCAATAAGACACCAATAGGTGGTGGCTATTGGTGTCTATTGGTACCCATCGAAGTCTTATACAACCAATACAGCTCCAATAGATGTCCTATAGAACCAATAGCGATTTCCTATTGGACCAATAGGAAATCCTATTGGTATTTTTGCTAGGGTTCTCGCCGTGCCTGGTTGGACTACCCGTCAATCACCTCTGGCGCATACCCGTATATCGTGGCCCGTGGTATGCGGGTATGTGTCACGCGTGTCTGGAGGAAAGGGTTTGAAGACGTACACGACGTACGCGACAGGATTTTCACGTTATTCATGTCATGACCAGACAGTCATATTCGCCAAACCCTCTTACCCTCCCATGCCAATTTTGGTCCAACACCAAGTTATAAGAAGGAGATCACGAGAGTACCCAGACGTACGTAGGCGGCTAGATAGATAAATACGTAGATAGAAACGCTCAAAGTGCCTACAGGGTTCGCTAAGAAATGCTTCACATTTAAAAATAACCGGAATACGCGGCGCAGTGCTGAAATCTAGTCAGCTGTTTCATTTCCGTCAACTTTAAATACCAACTCGCATAACTTACGGTTCCTCGTGAACGAATTATTATGGTGCGAAGCGCAGCACTAATTCATGTTTCAGGGTAAAGAGATGGGAGAGAAAAGTTCATAACAACAAGCACATGATGTTATTCAGCCCATCCTAACTTGTGCTGGGTATGTCATGTGCAGAAGTAACCATGAGGTATACTACAATTAAGGCAACCTATGCGAATAATTTTTACCGTGGTGATATTTAACCTGAGGTAAATGCTTCTCAGTAAAACGCCTTTCAACATAACAGCACGTTGTCATACAGTAGCGCGTTCTCCGTTTCATGTTAGCAGAAAATTTCGCGTATAGTCACTTTTGTTTTTGAGTAAAAAGATGTTTGTTTGTTTACTATGCTGAACTCAGCCCAATTGATGCTCGGCGTTGCTGTTTACCGTAGTGAACCGTTATTTAAACTGCTGGCAAATCAGTTAGGCGACGTCTCTGCAACATCCAGTTTAATTACTTCTCCGAGGGTAACCAGGATGCAATTGATTATCGATGGATGCGATTATATGAAGGCGATTTCTTGAGGCTTTCCATATCGTGCAAGTAAAGGAGATGTGGATTCAACCGAAGGACGAAGACTACAATACGTAAACTTTTTTTTCCACTACGTAGCGTGCTGTGCGACGATTTACTGCACTTGTGATAAGCAAACTAGGCCACTGTGCACCTGTAAAGGTGGCTTCTCCACTATAACGCTCGTTGTGGGGTAAAGCACGCTTCTGGGTTGTAACAACGCCACGTATGTATGACTTTTAAATGAACTATAAATATGTATAAAAGTTTATTTATGTTGTAATTATGATAAGATTAATCACATTTAAATGTAACTATACGTACGGTCAAATGTAATTAGATGTATTTGACTTTCTTGCTTTTTTTCCCGTTCTATTTTGTTTATGCGACTATTTCTTTTCTTTTCTTCTTTTTTTTTTTTTTTGGAAATGTAACCCACCCTCTCTGTAACGCCCTGTGGGCCTTGAGGATATTCAAATAAATAAATAAATAAATAAATAAATAAATAAATAAATAAATAAACTACTCGTTGGTTCGCGCTGAGACTTCCTACAGAGGTAGACTTTTTCGGTGAGCATAGTTTAGTGCGACGTTTGCGTGCCTTGCATCAGTTGCATACCCGTTTCGTTCATAACAAATAGGGAGTGCGCGCCGTTCGTGGCGACATCACAGCGGAAAAAGGTGGCAGTGGCATTGCAACGCCACCTATCAGCATTGTGGTGAACTACGGCGTTCGCCGTGTACAATTTCAGCGTCCTCTAAAGCGTCGTCGAGTGGCCTCACTAGGGTGCGCCATGCAGTCTATCGACATACACACGAAAGGCAGGGCGAACACATTGTTTCATGAAAGAGAAAACATGGAAAAAAGTGTGCCCAGCTTGCACTAGCGGTGCAAGGCTGGAACCAACAGCGGAACAAGCGTTCGGACTCCCGAGGAAGAAGCTGCCATCCCAAGGTCGTGCCCTGCTGCCCCGCTTAAACGACATAGATTTGGCGGTAACATGTCACGTGACTTGTGCTACGTGATTTGTTTTGGCGGGGACATGTCGCGTGGCTAGTATCACGTGATTTCACAGCAAGTGACTTGTTTACATGAATTTGGCGGGAACGTGTCACGTGACGGGTGTTACGTGATTTTACATCACGTTCCCCTCCTATTTCTATTTTCCTTCTTTATGTATATTCGTGCGCGTTTGTAGGTGTTCGTGTGTACACACATGCAAAATTTAAATATTTCGGGGGGAAAGGGGTGGGGAGTCGAACCCTGCAACCCTTACCCCCCTAGCTACGCCAATGGTAACAACCTTCTAAGAAGTCACGTTTCGCAGATGAAAGTACCATCTTTTTTTTTTCAACTTTTGTCGACATCAAGCACCCGGAGCAGACGAGCGCACTGCCCATAGAATACGTGTTTAGCGCATGTGAAAACGAAACTATACACACAAGTCACACAGGCACGGATATCTAAAAGTCAACAGAATGGCAGATTCGCCTTGCGCCGAATCTGCCATTAAAAAGCAGTCAGCTCAGTCTACATGCGTCACGACACGCGCACCTTTGTATAAAATTCTGCAGATACATTTACCTGGAGGATCAGGTGCTGATGTCGGAGGCATGCGTGTCTTGCAAATTCTCTCTTACATTTGGTATAATTAAGACGCTATAGGTTACAAAAAAAAAGAAAAGAAAAACAACAAGCGGACTAACGCAGAAAAAAGAAAGTCTAGCCATGCCATGAAAGCCATCGGTCAGCGAAGCTGTTGCCCCTCTCATCGGGTCCACTGAAGTCTGTTCTTTAGTTTTGCCCAGCTACTTCTAATCTATATAAGCCTAATAAGGCGATCCTTTTATACTCATAGCTGAATCCTGAATCGCTGAATCTGACGCACATCATGCTCACGCCGCCCTTCATCATCCATCGTGCAGGTGATCCCCCTTTCGTTACACTCACTCTCCTCAGCACTACGTAAGTTTCATGACGCATGACCCTTCTTTCAGACCACTCTTTGAATCGCCCACATTATGTAAACTTCACCACGTGACCCCCATGCCTCTCTTTCCCTTATCAGACCTCCTCCTCTCCACCCTGGTCACGTGACCTTTCTTTAGCATGGCCGCGCCAACGATGCCGACTCACAGGGTCCGCATAAACAGCCTCGCTGTAAAATGGAACAAATGGCGGATTTTAGTGACGTCACTCTCAAGTGCAACGTTAAAAAAATGAATGAATATAGCCAAATCGTCGCACACTTATCGCTTATCCTCTTATCCACTTCACATTTCTATCTGGCGAGCGAGCTTCGCACGACACACATGTTGCTAGCGCCATTCGTAACAGCGGAAGAAAAAAAAAGGCTAGTAGAGATAAGGTAAAGCCGGTAAAACACCGGCTCCCCTGTCCTCCTCGCCGCTGTAAGCGCCGTATATATCCTCATCGTTCAGCCACCTCGGATTAGTGCACGTAGATCGCGTACGCGTGTCGGTTGCCGAGCAGGTCAAAGATGGGCGCGTCTATTTTATCCGTAGTTTTACTAGCCGTGATTCTTCTCTCGGATTCCGTCGTCATCGGCGGCGGGCGGCGCACGGAATTCGGACACGCAAAGGACGTCGACGCCGCGGCAGTATCGTCCAACCAAGGAAGAACTTTCCTGAACTTCGACAGTTCCCCGTCCCTGACACACCTCGAGTTCAACGGCGGGTCTTCTTCCAACTTACACAGGGATGACGTCCACGGCGGCGGCGGCGACCCCGCCGCCGTCTTCCCCCCTTCCAGGCCGCACGACACGGGTTCTTTGATGGGCGATTACGACTACGCCACGTACGACCAGAGTAACTATCCCCAGTGGCATCAGGTCCATCTTGTTTCCTCCGAACACGACGAGAACGCGGCACAACCTTTCTGGTCTGCTTTGGGCCAGCAGCAGCCAATGCCAACGCAGCAACCTCCGGGAGTTCACTCGACGAAGTTCCATCCCACCCACTCGTTCTTCGGGAGCATGTTTATGAAGGGTTCGTCAAACGCTGGGGCTCTTGGAACCACGCCGCCTGCAGCGACCGAAAATCGTCCTGGCTCTACAGTCGACACGAGTTCGAAAAACAGTACCACAACACCCGTGGTACCTGAGCGGGCAACTGTTCCGACGTCCGTCAAACCAGACGTTCACGGGGACCGCGATAACAAGGCACTGCAGAACGGTGCTGCGTTTGCGACTACGGCGACCGAGTCTCTAGTCCAGCAAACCGTCGGCATCACTGCGGCTACAACCACGGGTTCACCACCGACGTTCGGTAAGTTGGTTGAAGCATCGGCAACTCCCGGAGTTCGTCCAGCTGGCTCGTCATTTCTCCGGGCGACCTCGAGCCCAGTTGACGTCACCACTCGAAACGCTTCGGAACCGTCCACTGAACCCGACGTGATACGAGGGGCGGCCCCAGCTGTCACGCCGGCCGTTTCGACGGTTGCCACCGTGGCTTCGAGAGGGCCCGCTGATCGTCCAACCACTGCTGATTTCCATGGAAACGAAGCTTTCAAGCACACGACGAAACGTGCGACGCCAACTGCAGCAACTGGTACCAGCGGTACCACGTCTTTGACTGTTCCGGCTCCCGCGGCTACGGATATCCTTCCTCGCCAGGCCGTCGCAGAAACTGTTCCACCCCCGGAGCATTCCGGTACTGTCGCACACCTTGCCACTCCACCAGCTGGAGCCAACCAAGTCGTCGAGACCACTACTGGGCGCACGTTCACAAACGTTAAAACCGCAACCCCTCCTGCCCACCTGCAGACGTCTGCCAGCGAAACTGAGACCGCAGCTATGGGGCCCGTCAGGACTACGCCTTCTGACAGGACATCGTCGAAGACTGCACCATCTACACTTTCTGAAACCACGAAGCAGCCGTCTGAGTTCGCAACGTCCCAGCGAGGGACTCTAACCACGGTTCAAGACCTCCACAGACACGAGGCTCAAGACCTTACGACTACGCAGGCCACTACGACTTCTTCCGCAGTCTCGGAAGTCGCCGGGCTGTCTGGTCGTCTCGAGACCACCACCAACGCTGCGCCTGCCACGAGCACTCCCCTCGACGACCCGTCGCAGAACCACACCGCTGTGGCTTCGACCCGAGCTGGTGTAGAAGACGGCAACGACACTTCTACACAATCTCAAATATCTGTCGAGTTCTCGACGTCACACTCAACTTTACCAGCGGTCGCTGCCGGTTTGCGTCGACTGAAAACTACCACAAGCCCCAACACACTACAGCCAGAGCCTACGCAGGCCGTTCCGACCGTAGTACAGGGAACGGAAGAAACGCCAGCGAAGAATGCCTCGTTCCAACAAACCCTTCCGCCTAAGCGACCCGCTAGTCCCGTGACGACCGTGAAACCTGAAGTCACGGCCGACGCCTACGTCAGACCGATAACTCAGCACGGCCCTCACGAGTTCGTGCCTCAGCGCCACAGGGACGTGGAGGATTACTTCTACCACCGCCACCAGATGGGCCACATTGAGGACGACGACCAACTGCGCCAGAGTCAGTGCGGCAGGTGCCAGCGCCGGCTTCACTACTGCGTGCAGAAGTGCTTCACGCACCACAGCTGTGAGGCTGAGACAAATCCAGGTAAGCGTGTGCCTTCTGGCAAGTCTAGTTTAACACTGAGACACATGCACGTAATCTTTTATTGACGGCATTGGTTATGTAATTTTCTACTGCAAAGTAGAAGCCTAAGAAGTAGCAAAACAGACGAGGCATGCGCAGTGTCAATCTGAAACATGCAGTCTGTATTTAGCTCTGTATCGCTATGACCACATTCCTACCTTCCCTTCTAGTAATGTTCCATTCTTTCTTATCAAATGCATTGTGGCTGTCGGACGCACCGCTTAATTATGAACTGAAGTGAACATTGCTACTTCGCTCGAACAGCGTAGAAATGAAAAAAAAAAGAAACGGGAAGTCTTTATTGACATCACGTGGTAATACTTGTCCTACTGTGGTACGTGGTCTACGCTAACGGTGTTCGCGTTCTTCGCACGGCAGCTCTGTGATAGTCCGTTGCGCCTGCTAATCTTTAGAGCCAGTAATGTACTCTTTTTCTATTTCTTGTCGCTACCCGACAACTTTCTGTCCAGTCCAGGGCTTCTCGCATAACCAATGGCTCGAACAGAAAAAGATCTGCTTCTGAAGTGACCTTCGTGTTTCTCTCCGCAGAGCTCACCTGTCCACGGATCAACGCCCCGTGCATGCCTCCTTACAAGCACGAAGTGGACCAGTGTCGTCACAGCGCAGACTGCGAGAGCGCCAACCACCTCTGCTGCCTGGTCGGCTGCTCGCGTCGCTGCGTGCACGGTGTGCCTACCTACAGGCAGCACTAGGAGGCCCTGCAGTACACTTCTTCAACCACGTCACCAACCTTCAACCGTAGGCGTTCGAGTTTACGTGCACTCATTACATAAACTCGATGATCTTAAATTGCGACGACTAACGTACTATCACGTGCTTGATATAAAAGGGCCCTGCGCTATGTGTCGCAGGCGTTTTACTCGCTTTTCAATGAATAAAATGTTTTATCCGCGCTGTCTAAATTTCTCTTGCCTATCTTGTTCGCCGGTATGCGACGTTGCCGAGCGAATCTTTTCATCTCATCAGAGCCAGACACTGAGGCGATAACGAAAATTTTGTGGTGACGCGCTATCTGCGCAAGACGGGTCACAGATATTGTGATCTCGTATTATATACATGGCTTGCACTGACTTCATAAACCAGTGTTCGAGCGCCGGCATGGTGGGGGGGGGGCATTAATGTAATCGGGACTTTCGTCATTCATGCAAAGAGACGGGTAACGTTCGAGCAGGTTAATCAAAGCCGCCATCTTGCAGTAGCAGTGCATTCAGAAACTGCGTTCATGACGTCACGTGGAAGCTATTCTATACTGCGGATGAAAACGACCAATTCGTTGAGCTGGCAGTGCACGCACCTGCCAGTGAGGGTGTTAGAGTGAGCATGCGGATCAGGGGCAGAAGTACTGACACCGCCACCTACTCCCTTCAACGTGCGGCATGTGACCAAAAGTCTCGTCCCCCTTGCTATCTGCTACCGTGTCGTTAGATCATTCACCGAGACACTCGTAAAGTTATTAATCGTAAGCATCTATGCAATCAGCCTCACAATGTCCGACCCTCCCGTGTTCACTGTCGTCAGCCTATTTTATGTTCGGACAAAAGCCACTCCCATATGATCTCCAATTTACTTTGCCTTGCAGAATCTGATGTCATTTTACGCCTGCAAATTAACTTCAACATGTCTCCGTCGACAGAACAGTATATAAACATTAAAAAATATATTCCACGAATTAAAGGAAAAGTGCACATCTCAATCGGTATTACGCACGCAAGGCACACCCATGTGTTTGTTTCAATGAAGGAAAGCGCAAAGTGTCAAATCTACGTGACACGTAAGGCGCATTCGAACAATGTAAAGCACGTAGCGTGCGCCGCATGCATTTCTGGCTAACAATAACGGTAAGCTGCAGTTGCAGGGAAGCGGCAAACTGTATACCACACAAAGCAGTAGGGAGTGACGTCATTACAATTTCATATGCGAAAGAATAACGAGCCTGTACATTCATTTTAAAAACAGCGCAGCAAAACGAAGACAGTATAGAAAGAAACAACGGGACGGGCGCTGCTCGCAACTGAGAAGTTTATTCGAAAAAACAGATACTTAAGTGCAAAAAGACACGTGATATTGACAACCGAAAACTAGAGCGAAGCCAAACAAAAGCATGTATATGCCACATGGACGCCGCCAACATGCGCCAACATCCTGTACAAACTGTTTTCATTTTTGTTGCGATAGCACTTCGCGGAAAGGCCACGCATAGTTAGGCCTCCCGAAAACCAGCGTGAATACGATGGTACACAGTGCGCTTAGTTGCCTTTCTGTCAATGATTCCACGTAGTGCATTGTTCAGTCATTCAAGGCTAGGCAACATTGGTCTGTTGAATCGGGTGAGACCACCGACTCGCTGCCCAACAACCATGTTCACAGCGTGGATCGCAGCACCCCCCCCCCCGTTTTTTTTTAAGGCGAAAGCCTGATAAGCCTCATGAGTACGTCGCCTTGAACGAAAAGCCGGCTTAGGCGAAATGAAGCAAAAATCAAAGCTAGTTTCACGCCAAGTAAAAACTGCCAACTGCGGAGCACTGGTTCGCTTGTGTTTCCCTTCTGTTTACGAGCTCTTTTCTGTTCTTTTCGAGTGACTACGTGACATTTTATATCCTCTTCTGTAATTTTTTTGCGATTATCTTATTTCTTTTGCGATTATCTATTTTCTGTTCTATGTTCTTCCTACTGTTTTTCTACTGTTTGCTGTTCCGAGCGCGGTGCTTCTAAGTGCCGGCGCTGGCGTTTCGTCTCCGCTTCTCTGTTCCGTAGATATGTGTCTAACTCCCGAAGCTAACGTTTCGCTGTCGCTTCGCTGGCTCGGACAGACAAATTAGCCCTTTGGAGACGTTGGCGTTCACGGGCAAGCAAGCGCTGGCGTTCCACACGTGCGGTCTGCTCGTCTTATTATGTGTATCAAACGCGGGACCTGCGTGACGCCATCGCGAGACATGAGACGACGACAAGGCGGTCCCGCGAGACTATTAAAAAGCGCGAATGCCAATGAATCTCAAGAAAAGATGACTTTTAAGCGCTCGTTTCTTTTTGTTAGGCACAATGTTAACGATAACTGACAGACAGTAATGCCAAGGAAAGCATTGTTGTCTGTTATTATTGGTGTTATTGTCTGTTAGTCCTCATTAAATCTCAAAGGCATTAAAAAGCGCGAATGTCACGTGACCACGCGAGCTGCTCGTTCACTTCGTCTTTGCAGCGTTTGCGTGTCTAAAGAAAAACTTGGAGGACGCTTGAGCTTCGCCTTCGAGAGTAGAACGCGATAGCTTAATCGCCTTCTCAGCTGCTAGCCTAGCTTCGGTTCTTGGTGCGTGCCTCAACCGCGTCGCAAGGAAACGAACGTCGGTGCGCATAAAAATTTGCCGTTTCAAGCTATCCTAGAATGCCTACCATAGAACGCCGTTTCAAACTATCCTAGAACAGAATACGGGCACTAAGGTGTGTGCCTTATGTAATGGGTAGCATGATTTAAACCAGGAGCAATTATGCGTGAGAAACTTTTTGGAAGTCGCGATGCACCCACTGCGTGGTCTTAAGGGAATACGCGCAGTAATGCGTGTGCCTTTCGTAACGGGTGGCTGGCTTTAAACCACCAAGTCGTTATGATATTCACATAATGTGACGCCCGATGACAATGTACGCTTCTACCACGCCATATATTGCATCTCGTACTGTGACACCTGTATACAGTACGCGTATGTTTGTGAAGCATGAAAGTTACTTTCAGTGCAGTTCCAAGCAAAGGCGTGGCTGTGTGGTAGAGCACCAGCTTGCCGCGCTGACGGCCTGGGATCGATATTCAGTCGAGCCCAACATTTTGTAGCGTTAGCTACACTTGCCTAGCCGGAGCCGATTTCGCGTGGATCCTCATGAGCCGTGCTGCGCATGCGCGAGGATCAGTGATGTCACACAGCTGGCTCACCGGAGCCGGCATCTCACGCGCTCTCCGCCACGGCCGCGCGCGACCCGCCGCTGCTGGTCTGCGCGTTCGGGAGGTTGGTGTCGTAGCCGCGGCAGACACAGTGGCGCTGGCGCGCGCGCAGACTCCGCCACCGCCGCGCGCGACTTGCCGCTGCTGGTCTGCGCATTCGAGAGGAGTGACGTCGTAGCCATGGCAGACACACTGGCGCCGGTGCGCACGCAGCCGGCGCAGCTACTCGCCTTCACTGTGCAGTCGCCGTCTGACACTGCGCTGGAGCCACTTGATAGCGCCTCTGACTGGCGTTTGGAGGTGGGTGACGCCACGGAGGAGGAGAGCGCAAATGCTGCTCAACGGCGCAGAAGAGCCGAGAAGCTTATCTCATCAGATCCCGAAGTAGTTTCCTGGCAATTAGCGGTTCAGCGTACGAAAAATGAACAGAAGAAGGCTAATAATCCTAGACAATCTGGAAAGCTAAGAATAATCAGCTGAACCTTTGCTAACGCTACGTATATCCTGGCATAGCCGAGCTAAGCCACTGCAAATTTTTATTAATTTATTTTATTCGCAGCTTTCTCGGTTTTTTTGTCACGGACAAGACGATGATTTCGCTCACAACCAACGACGCCGACGCCGGATTTTAAAAAAGAAGGCGACGTTCGTGTGATATCAAGTGCACGGTTAAATAGCCACGCCCGAAATTTTGCCTTCGAATCGTCTTAGGCGAACGCATAAGGGATCCTGTTAGTTTATTTTTTTTTAAAGCGGAACTGTTAAGCTTTTCGTTATGCCGGTTCGCGTCACCAGAAAACTATCACAATCAGGAATGGGTATGAGCCATAGAAAGCGGGCAACCCAATTAAGTAGAATTCCCAATGGCTCAGGAAGATACTAATCACTGCTGACCGAGTTAGTCGAGAGTAAGAAAGCCCAATTAAGTCTAAGTGGTGCTAATTAAGAGTAATGCTAATTAAGATTAAGTTGTCTGTGTTCGAACCAAGCCCCCACGAAGTACTTGAGTTTCATGTGACCTGATTATGCTAATTAAGCCAAATTAAGCTAATTAGGTCTAAGTGAGATTAAGCCAAGCCGGGACTAGCTAGGAGCTAGCTTCACTGTGAGTCAGCACTGCGCCTCTAGTGCAAGCTGCCGCATTTGCTTTTTTAAATCGGTGACTGACTCTACTCAGCATTCTTGCAGTACAAGACAGACTCGATTCCTGCTCTTGGCTCAAACTTTATATGGAACGATGGGCGCAAGCTGTGAAGAGCATACCGTGCATACCCCTGCACATTCCGGTAATACTGTCAGACACATTTAAACGTCACACATTCAGCAAGGTCAGGTGATAGCATAACGTCTACGCGTCACCGCCTGTGAGCGACGACAACGATCGCGTCACAAATTGTCCCATCTTCGCTACGACCGACGAAAACCGCGATGCTTCCGGGCTGGCGAACGCGTCTCGCGCGAACTCGGCGACGCTAGGGAACCAGGGGAGACGGAACTTCCACGTTTGGAACTCCTCCCACTCCGCCTTCTCATCCTCGTCGCCGTCCTGTCGGTGGGACGCCGCGAACCGATCCACCAGCTCGCGGGTCACGTGGTAGGCATACAGCACGTTCGTCCTTGGACAGCGAGTGCTCCAGTCGGTGCTGCGGACGCCGCAGTGTGCGCGCAGAGTTCATTTCGCACCTCAGCTATACCTCAGCGATGAATGACAGTGGGTATAAATCATAGTGTAGTAGCAGCAGGAGTTAACAGTAACGGTACAACAACAGTGGGAAGGGGAATGTAGCAAGAACTTTTTTTCTTTTTTTTTGGGGGGGGGGTCCTTTATGCACGTTCGTGCATGTGTTTGTATGCGTGCGTGCATACGTGCAAAATTGAAAAATATGTGGGGGGCCTGGTGCCTGGTGGTAGTAGTGGTACTAGTAATAGTAGTGGTAGTAATATTAGGGATTGTAGCAGGAGTGCTAGCAGTAGTGGGAACAGTAGTAATGTGGGCTGCAGTAGCATTTATGGCAATGGCAGTGGCGGTAAAAGTACGGCAGTGCGGGTGATTGTAGCAGCAGTAGTAGCAGAGTCCTGTAGTAGTAGTGGCAGTGGCGTTGGGGTACCAGTACTGCTTTGCGGCGTTGAGAGTGAAATGATCCGCTTGAGGATGGAAAGGCATCAGAAAAGGAAACGTAGAGTGCGGAATACCTGCGTACCTTATATCATCCCGGATTATCCTGTGAATGTCCTTCAGCGATCTGTCCCTCTTGCAGTCTTCCCAAAGTGGTCGGGGATCAGAGAACTGCGTTTCATCGTCTGCAGAAAAGAATGTGCCACTTCTTGATAGAATGACAGCCGGGGCTAAGTGGTGATTCAATATCAACACGTTCAATATTGACATTCAATGTGGACATCATGATACCCCCGGGTACAGTGCGCCGTTCCCGTTACGATCTTATCGCATTTTACTTGATAGTGAACATCACGGCGACGGCACGTCTTCGCTTGCAGTGTCTCTATAACCGCAATCGCAATAAAAGAAACGTTGAACGTTTTGTGACTGCAATCAAATACTGGAGCAACATTCATCAAGTTCACATACAGATATTAAGGCGAAAGTCCTAGATGCCCATCAAATGCTGAAATTGACCGGCGTCCCACGTCGGTGTCCCACGTCACCGGCTTCAGTACAAGTGATGCGAAAAGTCATCACAAAAAAAAAAAAGAAAGAAAGGAGGGTGGGTGCCCTCCCAAGCGACTGTGAACTTCGTTCTGCCGAGCACCAGGCCGGAAGTTTACCGGTAGGTACCCGGCGGCAGCAATTCTGTGCCTCCCACAGCAGCGGCGGATGCTCCACTATTTCACCAAGGCTGTGGTGGTTTAAAGTGCGCCCAGGGGTCTTTGCAGAACCTGATGGGGCCTTTATAGATGAGTACCCATTAACAACCGAGCGCCAGGTAGGTGTACTCATCTACCCCTTTGGAAGAACCGGTGGGTTCCCGGTCGGCACTAGGAATCGAACCCGATACCTCCCGCATTGGAAGCGGACGCTCAACCATGTAGCCACCACTGCGGTGGCTACATGGTTGGTTTTCTTTTTAGTTATAACCGCAGCTGTGGCTATAACCGCAGCTTTGGCTACATGGTTGAGCGTCCGCTTCCAATGTGGGAGGTACCGGGTTCGATTCCCAGTGCTCACCGGTAACCCACCATTTTTTCCAAAGGGGTAGAGGAGTACACCTACCTGGCGCTCGGTTGTTAATGGGTACCCATCTCGAAAGGTGGCCCCATAAGGTTCTGCAAGGACCCCTGGGCGCACCTTAACTCACTACAGCCTCGGTGAAATAGTCGAGCATCCGCCGCTGCTGTGGGAGGCAGGGAATTGCTGCCGCCGGGTACCTACCGGTAAAATAGGGACAATTAAGCGCACTTCCGGCCTGGTGCTCGGCAGAACAAAGTTCATAGTCGCTTGGGAGGGCACCCACCCTGTGGGAAATCGGCGGCATGGGACCGCCAGACCTAAAAATAAGGTCATCCTCTTTTTTTTGACGTCATCTATGACAGCATCATTACGTCATAGATATCAAAATGACGTCACATCCCTAGACATCACTTGATGACGCCATCACATGACATGGTCAAAGGTGGGCCGATCCTGGAGTCAGTGCCCAACAAGGTGAAGTTCAGAAAGCTTACAATGCCTATGATCCTGAAGGCATTGCAAAACCACGTTAGTTGCAGAAAGCTTTCAGAAGGGCGCGCAAAAGGTGCAATACATCGTCTTAGCAGAAGAAGAAGAAGAAAGTTTTCGCCCTCGAGTCGACTGAGGCAGGTGCATAAGGGACCGCGTGAGTTTTCAAGGGCTCTGGCAGCTAGAGGAGCAAGCCGCTCGAGCATTACAAGATCTCGGAGGCCACGCCGACATAAGGAAAAGCTTACCTATATCCATGCGAGCGGCGCTGAAGTCGGCGACGTGTGCGATGACTCCGCGGGTTTGGACGCGGTACAGCCTCCCCTCGACCTTCCATTCGATGCTTTCCCTCTGCGTCCTCGTGACGTAAATGCTCTCGAGGCTGAGGTGTCGGTGCTCGAAGTTGAATGCTGCCTCGGCCACGGCCAGGGTGAGTATGACTTGCCGGAAGACGCTGACCACTTGCGAAGCACTCAGCGTCTGGGCACAATAGATAGATAGATAGATAGATAGATAGATAGATAGATAGATAGATAGATAGATAGATAGATAGATAGATAGATAGATAGATAGACAGACAGATAGATAGATAGATAGATAGATAGATAGATAGATAGATAGATAGATAGATAGATAGATAGATAGATAGATAGATAGATAGATAGATAGATAGATAGACAGACAGATAGATAGATAGATAGATAGATAGATAGATAGATAGATAGATAGATAGATAGATAGATAGATAGATAGATAGATAGATAGATAGATAGATAGATAGATAGATAGATAGATAGATAGATAGATAGATAGATAGATAGATAGATAGATAGATAGATAGATAGATAGATAGATAACGAAATAGCGTTCTAAGGCGCGCGTTGTTCCGCAGTGAGCAGACATATATTGCTAGGTAGCTAAATGATTAAATGATTAACGTGTTTTCGCTTTAAATTATTTAACAAAGAATGATCTCCCATGCCATATTGCAATACGTTCCCGAGTGGTTTCTCAAAACGTACGTGCTAAAAATCGCCAATAAATATGCTAATTAAGACCTGCACATTTGTATGCCTTGCATCGATTCTTTGTGTACGCATATAAAACTTTGATATAATTAAAATAAAAACGCTTACCGCAGTATAATGGAAATGTGTTACTGGCTAGAGTACATCACTTTATATTAATGTCCGCTTTTAATAGTTGACTTTCTTTTTAAAGGACCTTTTTTTTTACATTGACAGTACACACTTTGAGCAACTAAGTTTTCAGAATATCGAATGCAACAAAATTGGTTCGCTGTTGTCTTGACTTCACGAAAACGAGGTTTTGCTTTTCACTTGTTGTCTCGATAACAAAATAATGTGTTGCTTTATCCGCTTCAGCTAGCGAATGTACTGTCGACTCTCTGCATTCCGCAGTGACCTATCAGATAAAGAGACAAGGTCCCGCGATGAGCGCACCTTGCCTTCATCGTAACGTACCTCCACCGATGAGAGGGGAATTCCGGCGTAGCCCGTCTGCAGCACGAGGTAAGGCTGAGGCACCTGACGATAGTCTGAAAGCAAGTGCATGTATAGATACACAAGTGACTATACTGCTTATCACAGCAGTAAAACTAACGTGAATGCAGGCAAGCGTGACAGTGGCAAGCTCGCGCACAGCTGCTTGCTGTGCGAGCGTCAGCATTCCGGCGAACCGTTTCATTTCGTGGTCCTGCAGCTGCGCGTGCAATCGAGCTGTTTAAGCTTCCTTCAGCTTGGCTTTGAAATTAAACGATTTACGGCAGCCGAAACTTCGGTAAAGACGACGGCTCCACTCCGTGCAGCACATGACGTCCCACACATTATGCAAAATGGCGGTCGCCGGCGGTGGTTGGCGGTGTTTAGAACCGGCGACTTCTAGGGCTTATTTTGCACTGAAATACTTTTGTACAGTCCATTTTTTCATTCACGTATAAGCACAATGGAACGGACCCTTCTCCTTCTATTTCTCGCTGAAAACAGCTGCTTTTAAGGATGAATGAATTACGGGAAGTGAAATCTAGCATTCCCTTCCTAATTCCTGTTTTCACGTCCTTACCGATGATGTGGTCGACGTTTCTCGATGCGGTGTCGCGGCGTGCTGCGGCGAACCGGCGGCATGCGTCGCTCAATTCCTGCGGGTAGCCGTCCCACACGCAAACAGCCCTGTTTACCCAGAAAAATGAGAAACATGACTGATCCCTCTGTCATAGGAATAGGTATAACACGAAAGTGAAACGTGTTTTCACAGACGTAGTTGAGCGTTTGTTGGGCATTATTTAGGCACAAGGGCGACGGAATGAATGCTATAGCAACAAATTGTAATGTCACGCGAAGAACGGCAAGCAGCTCGAAACTCGCAACTCGCTGCTCGAGCAGAAAGGACGCACAGGATGAGCGCGAACTAGCAGCTCTCACAGCTCGACAGTTAAAGCGCGCTGCTCAAACAAAAAGGAGGACGCACGAAACGAACGCACAAGTATACACAGGATGAGCGCGAAATAACTGTCACAGTTGTAACTTATGTGTGTGAGCAGCGCGCTCCTTTCGCAAAAGCGGCCGCTGAAGTGAGCGAAGTGACCTTCGTGCTCTCTGTAACTTCAACGCAAACTTGTGAGAGCACAAGACGTACAAACCACCCTCCATCACGACAAATGCGCGCGCGCACGAGCGACCACGCCCTGTGGAGGCGCGCGCGCATCGCAAAGCGCGGGGCGACGACCTTTAAAGCGCACCCTTCGAGCCCTTCGCGCCATCTCGCCAGTGATAACGAAAACACGCTGGAGTGCCACCTATCTCCGTGTACCGCCAATGGTAAATGGTGTATATAATTATAAATAGCTCGCCGTTAGGTTGCTCAAAAACGTGCCGTCTGTGGCCGAGTCGGTTCGCGCCGCGAGCTGCGGAGCGAGGGGTCGTAGGTCCGACCCCCTGCTGGCGGACCTTTTTCTTCTAGTCTCTTTCTTTGCCATCTGTGAATGTATATTTTACAATGTCATATCCGTGACGGAAATACGTCAGTGGAGCCGTGGTGGACCCCGGCATAAAACAGTTTCGTGTTACAAAAAAACGTAAGCAGAGGATTTCGAAATGGTGTATATAAATGCCTGTATAGCAGTGTGCCGCTTTGACCGGAGGTTCATGATGCGCGGAAGGAATATTTCTGAGTGCGCATGCACGTGTGCGTGTGCATGTGTGCGTTCGTCCATACATCCATTCCATTCTTTTAAATTCAGTTGCATCCCATCCATCTATACATTCCGTCCGTCCGTCCATCCTATCCATCCATAGCGGTGTCGTGGTGGCGCTCAACGTTCATAACGTTGTCTTTATTATCAAGTCACAGAGTTACACGCAAAGTTCGCCATGCTGCCTTCTTTAAATTAAAGAGGATAATTTAACATGTCGTAGCAATGTTAAGTGCTAGTAAGGCGCAACGTGAGTACGCACGGTCGACTTGCTCACCTCGTGACGAGGACGAATCCCGTGGTAAAGTTCGAACCTCTTCCGTCGCTTAGACGTTCCAGGGCTCTGGCAGAAATTAATATGATGCCATTACGTCACGAGATGTTGTATAGGTTTACATCCGCCCCTCCTAAAAAAACACACGCACTGTAATGCTGAGAGGGCGGCTTTGGGGCACGATAACTAACTAACTAACTAACTAACTAACTAACTAACTAACTAACTAACTAACTAACTAACTAACTAACTAACTAACTAACTAACTAACTAACTAACTAACTAACTAACTAACTAACTAACTAACTAACTAACTAACTAACTAACTAATATAACTAACTAACTAACTAACTAACTAACTAATATAACTAACTAACTAACTAACTAACTAACTAACTAACTAACTAACTAACTAAAAACTTACACGGTCATTTATGCATTCCCCTTAGATGACTCGAAGGCGAAAGTCATCTCTTTCGTGTCCGTCGATGTATTGATCCTGCCACGCCCCTCCTCCGAAAGCTTTCAGCAACTCACGTGGTTTAGCACTGCCTCCGGGATCGGAGGCATTTTAAGCTTTCTTCACCTCACTTGGTTTCGCACTGCCTCCGTGATCGGCCCACTTTTGACCAAGCGATGATGTGATGACGTCACAAATTTCGGCGATCTGTGATGGCATGATGACATCATCAAGTATGATGATATTTTGTATCATTCCTGTTGACGCCAGCGGTCGATTTTCGCGTTTCATGGGGAATCAAAGGCGTTCGCCTTAAAAAATACACAGACGTGCGTAACAGCGGTTGTGTATGTTTGTTTGCCCGTGCCAAGAACGGCGTCCTCACCTGGCGACCAGCAAGTGGTTGCAGAGCTCCTTCGCGTAGCGGGCGATGTACTCGACGTGCAGGACCTTGAGCACGGCGGCGCCACCGGGCGTGCTGACTCGAAACACGTCCCAGTGTGCTCCCTCGCTCGCCTTGGCGATGTCGCGGGCGTTCCTGCGCGACGTCGACACCGCGCGGTGATCGAAAAAAACATCGACGAAGTCTCGGAACAGTGAGCGTCCATTCAGAAGTTGCAGAGGATGCCTAAGTCACGCGTCTGCAGTGATATTTGGCGATCTTTTCTTCGTTTACGGATTTATGTGCACCCATATTCTTGTGTAATTATTTTTTCTGAAGTTTCCGTTCATATAATTATTTTGTACATTATGTATGTTTAACTTTGTATTATTGCGTCTTTTTCTTTCTTTGCTCGTGATGTGAAATCAGTGACCAATGCTGATGTTCCCCCACCCCCATGTAATGAGGCCTTCGGGGGTACTTGAAAATACTACTACTACTACTACTACTACTACTACTACTACTACTACTACTAATAATAATAATAATAATAATAATAATAATAATAATAATAAGAAGAAGAAGAAGAAGAAGAAGAAGAAGAAGAAGAAGAAGAAGAAGAAGAAGAAGAAAATTGGCCGCGTATCTGCGTGCTTCGCTGCAAATGTCGTGTAAAGACGATAGAAGAGGCGCTGTGTGAGATATGGACGCCATCTGGCAATACGTCGGGAAACATGAGTGCTGTGTTGCGTGCTAGTAGTCCCGGCGCAGCAGCAGGCGAAGACCGGCGGTGACCAACGCGACCGGCGGGGACGCCAGCCAGCCCGAAAACGCGGTTTGGCGCGAAGCCGGCGAAGCGCTGAAGCAGAGAAACGTCCGCACTCAACGAGTACTCTCCACACACTCTTTTATTTACACGTCGCCTGGGTAAAACAGGAACGCCAGAGCGGCGCCCACAACCGGCAGCCTGAAGGCCGCCCACAACGCTGCTTTTTCATTTTTTAAATATTTTTTTTTTCACCTTCTTGGCCTTCTCAAAACTAAAGTTTTTCAACACCAACCCATGGCATTCGTACAGTGCAATACAGAACCGAAACCGAAACACAACAATGAGCTCGTGCGAAGGGCGCGGAGGAAGGCAAATTTCAGCGCAGTCGCATTTTCAGCTTTGTTGGAACAGCGCTCACTAGACGACGACGAAGTAAAAGAAGGCACAGGACAGGCAGCGCCTGTCCTGTGCCTTCTTTTACTTCGTCGTCGTCTAGTGAGCGCTGTTTCAACAAAGATAACGCATACCAACTCGCTCAAGCTTCCATTCTTATGCATTTTCAGCGCAGCTTAAGAAACTAGGGTCCTTAAAATTACGTATGTATATATTTTCTATTAAAGGAACACGCCACCTAATACTTACCTAGTGACGTTGCACCTCAGATATGCATGATATTTACTTTTTGATCGACAACGTTCACAAGTATGAACAGCCCTACCAGTTCAAGACGGCTGGCCCTTGGGCAAGTGGTTCAACTTTGGCCGAGTGTCTGAATCGAGGGACGTGCCGACAAACAGAAAGACAGACCAAAATTTCTGCGTTTAAGTTCCCCAAGAAAGACTATCGTCTTTAATAATCTCATAAGATGGAAACGCGAAAGGTTGTCGTTACGCAGGGGTGCTGCAATGTGGCGTAGCCGAGTTGCGTTCAAGGCCAACTGACACGGTGCGGACAAGGGCGCGCTCCCTCTGTAGATGCCACATCGGTGGCCACATGCTGCAGACGTTGGCGCACTTACGCTGTGCGCCATGGGAGGATTTTGTCTTGTGAGAGGAGGGGGGGGGGGGGTGCAACACGTGTTGCGTCGCGGCCGGGGGGGGGGGGGAGGAAGCGCTGGTGCGGCTTTAGGGGGAAGGGGGGGAAGTGCCCCTTTTGCACTCCCCTGCCAACGCCCATGCATTGCACCGACTGTTCCTGTGCGCTTTAATTCTCTCCTTCTGCTGCGCGAATTCCCCCTCTCCAACGCCGCAGAAACAGTGGCGTAAAAGAGGAGACGGAAGAGGCTGGGAGGGACCTTAATCGTCTATGAGACGCGGAGATAACGTCAGTAACCGAACCAGTGGCGCAAATGCAAAAAAAAAAAAAAAAAAAAAGAAATCAGAAGGGGGGACACAAATCTTCCTATGGTGGCCATTTTTTTAATAAATATTATGAGGTCTTGGTTGAAGCGACGTTTATTAGACCCAAGGCCTCGGAAGAGAATGGGCCGAACGTGCACACACCCGATGATGATGAGAATGACACACGGTGACGATGGGGACAGAGAGACAAACGGATGATGATGATTATGATAATGCACAGATGAGAAAGAAGCACGTAACTAGTGCCCACAATATATATGTTTCATTTTTAATGATATAACATTTCAAATCATACTTCGAAAAAAAAAAAAAACGAGGATGGGTTTGACACCTCACGTAACTGTATAGCGCTATTTAGGCATTTCGTAAACCGGTCGAACTGCTGTTGCAATTTCAATGCAGTCTTACAGAGCTTAGGGTATTGAACAATGTTACCACTACAAAATGAACAGACCTTAGAAAAAGCTGAATACGAAATGTTCTGTGCAGTTTGAGTGATGTCCACCTAGGAGACCTAAACATGCATTCGACTAGCATATTCATAGAGCTATGTAATGTTTGAAAGATAAATCTTCAGAGGGGGGGGGGGGATACCCTTGCAAGGCCTCCCCCCCCCCACCCCGCCCGAACACAAAGGACGTCAGGACCCCCCTGAATCCCCTCCCGCATGATTTACGCCACTGAACCAAACTGTTCGTGACCGCGCAGTACAATAAACTCACGTTCGGTCTAGTACATCGGCGAACGTACTCGCCGACAACTGGTCGCAGGCTCCGAGTAGTTTACCAAACAGCAGCGAGGTGCCGCGCGTGTCGAGGTGAGGGTGCGAATCCTGCAGCTCCTCAGCGAACGCGTCCAGCACGACTTTAACGAGGGTCGAGAGGCCGTCCTTTTTTTGGTCGAAAAAAAGGAAGCGGCAAGAGAAATACATTTAAAAAAGAAAAATAAGATCGCCACGGTTCAGTGAAGTTCCGTTTTTATTATAATCGCTTAAGAAGTACAAAAAAAAAGAAGACGCTTTCGCCTTCGAATCGTCTTCAGCAAATGCATAACCAGCCACGGTGGTCTAGTGGTTATGGTGCTCGACTGCTGACCCGAAGGTCGCGGGATCGAATCCCAGCCGTGGCGACCGCGTTTTGATGGAGGCAGAATGCTTGAGGCCCGTGTACTTAGATTTAGGTGCACGTTAAAGAACACCAGATAGTCAAAATTTTCGAAGCCCTCCACTATGGCGTACCTCGTAATAATATCGTGGTTTGGGACGTAAAACGCCAGAAATTACTATTAAACAAATGTATAAGAGACCATGTTTTTTCTTCGCTTATTTCTTTATTCCCTGGTTGTTTCTGGTCAATGCGCTCTCTCTATGCACGCAGTAATCTGCCGGAAATTAGCATATAACAGCTCAGCTGTAAAATGGACAAAAGAGCCTTGAAAGCTGGCTTCTCCTTCATAATAGCCTATATGAGGTGAAGCCTGAACTAAGTGTTACTTTCCTCCCACGCAGGACGCACGCATGCGGCGCCATGAACGACACCAACGTAAGTATGACTAAATTCGTAAGGGTTAACAATGAATTCCTGCTACTTTCTTTCCTCGAGAGCACGGTCCCTTTGCAGACCCTTTGCATCAGCGCCTCAGTGACGGCCGCAAAAGTTTTGATCACCGCCGACCACCGCAGAAAAAAAAAAAAGGCAAACAGCCTTGAAAGCTTGCTTCCCCTTTATAATAGTATTGATGAGGTGAAGCCCAATTTACGTGTTATTTCTGTCTCACGCAGGAAGCACACGCGCGGAGCCATGAATTACACCAACGTAAGTACAGTTTATATGCTACTACTACTACTACTACTACTACTACTACTACTACTACTACTACTACTGCTGCTACTACTACTACTACTACTACTACTACTACTACTACTACTACTACTACTACTACTACTACTACTACTACTACTAATAATAATAATAATAATAATAATAATAATAATAATAATACTTGCCGGGAATTAACGTCCCAAAACCACGATATGATTATGAGGGACGCCTTAGTGGAGGGCTCCGGAAATTTCGACCACATGGGGTTATTTAACGCGCACCTAAATCTAAGTACACGGGCCTCAAGCACTTTCCCCTCCGTCGAAAATGCGGTCGCCGCGGCCGGGATTCGATCCCGCGACCTTCGGGTCGGCAGTCGAGCACGATAAGCGTAAGTACAGTTTAACCTCGCCATAACGAACACTGATACAGCGAACCACCTGTTATAGTGAACCAACCACGAACTTTGGTCGGACACGCATCATTTCTTATTCTTTCTATAACGCGAGAGCGCCGACTAGCAGATGTAACGAAGAAAAATTTGATTCGCGTGTGGCTCAGAGCTCAGAAGGTAGCTTAAAGAAGCAAAATAAATATTGAAATACAATTCACAACCGCATTTTTAAAACTGTTTGCAACACATCCTTCTTCAAATAAATGTGAATGTAGGCCTGTTTTGTCAAACGAACTTTGTTCTGATGTACTTTCGCCTTATAATGTCCCGGTCATTTTTGGGTTGAAATGCTACAAGAAGACAGGCAAGGATTCTTAGGTGGGTCAGTTGGTTCATGAACATTGTGGCAGAACAAGAATGCAAGAAAAGAGAGAGACGACAGTGAACACACAGGACACAGCGCCGTGTCCGGGGCAAGGATTACGCCGTTAATAGAGTATTCCAAGCTTACACTAATGCGTTTTTTCGTCTAGGATTTTCGAGCGAGGCACACTGACAATTAATTTGTTAGAGGCGATTTCTATCTCTACTGTTACAACGAATATCAGCTATAACGGACTAAATTGTAGTCTCGATGCTACTTCGTTATAACGATGTATGGCTAAATTGGTAATGGTTAACGATATGAAAAAGATAAGGCAAGAAAAAAATGCAGGTAGCTGCACTCCCTATGTGTAACTTACGAGCAGGGATTCCTCGTTATCACTTAGCGCGTCTTCGTCCGGTATGTCATCACTGCTGTCGTCGTCTTTTTGGACGGGCCTGGAGAACACCTTCGCGGCGTTCGCTTTCACCTTGGCGGAACACTTCGAGAGGTCGCATTTGTTAGTTTCTGCAACCAGAGTAGTGATCAATACAAGTTACCTTAGAAACAACATCAGATGCAACTATACGATACGATTCATTCATTCATTCATTCATTCATTCATTCATTCATTCATTCATTCATTCATTCATTCATTCATTCATTCATTCATTCATTCATTCATTCATTTGTTCGTTCGTTCGTTCGTTCGTTCGTTCAATGCAGCCTTAACATGTTTGCACATCACAGACGGAAAGAAAATATTAGTCAACAACGCAACAAAAATATTAAATATGAGGTTTAGCGGACCAGAACCACGCTCTAATCATGAGGCACGCCACAGTGTGGGCCTCCGGATTGTTTAAATACATACATACATACATACATACATACATACATACATACATACATACATACATACATACATACATACATACATACATACATACATACATACATACATAAATACATACATACATACATACATACATACATACATACATACATACATACATACATACATACATACATACATACATACATACATACATACATACATACATACATACATACATACATGTACATTTATGTAACGCAAGACATAGTGGGCTGCGCTCCCATTAAAATTTGCCACAGAAGCAGAGCTCGCCCTCTCTCAGTAGCCTCCTCCCCACCCCACGACCTTAAGCCTTTGTGCTGTCCGAATCCACGCCCCATAAAAGGTCGCCTCTGTTAATATAAAGGGACATTAAAGCGAAACAATGAATCGCTATACATTGATAAATTGTATTCTAAGAACTCTAATGCCGTTAATTTCATTAATAGAGGAGCAAATCAAGGGCAAAGTGTTGTTTTCAAACTTCGCGCCAAAATCTCTGCGCGTGACGTCACGGATTTCAAAGCGTATTTTTCGTAGTTTGGCGACATTGGCCCAAACAAACTTCCCGAAACTTGGTCTGTTGAGTCTATGGCCTCCTCAGAGGACAATGTACTTCATTTTTAGCGATTAGGAACTACGTATGACCTAAAAAGAGCCGTCGAAATCTGTGACATCACGGCGTTTGGTGCGGGAATTTCAAGGTGGCGTCGCCACCCGCAGTTTTTTTTTCGTGCGTTTTCTCACTTTCACCGCAGCACGTCCCTCCCTCCTCCCGTTGGTCGAGTCCAAATGACAACACGCTTCACAATGGATGAGGAAAAAAAGAGCATGAAGCGATGGCGTGCTTCTCTCAATGGCCTACCTTTGGTTCCTGTCTTTCCTGACGTAAAGATGGAAAGTAAACAGTTCTTTGAATGAAACATCAGGGGCCTGCAGCCGTTGTTATCGTCAGAAAACTGCGTGACAATAACGGAGTAAACGTGCGGGGCATACTTTACGACCCCCCTTCTAGATGATCAGGGGGGGGGGTCACCCCACCTGCTCCTCTCGTGCGTACGCTTATCCCTGCAATGTATTCGCACTACTTGCCGCAATCGCCGTCGAAGTCCTTCTCGTAGATGTCGCCACCGAAGAGGTCCCTGCGACCCCAGAGACCAAAGGGACGCGCGAAGGTCCTCTGGAGCAGTTCCTTCGCTGTCCTGGTTTGCTCCTCTGACAAGGACCTGGCCAGAACCTTCACGGACGCCTCGGCGTACGAACAGATGCCCAAAAACAGCCTCACCACCGCAAAGATGACGAGGATGCCGGCGAACAAGGACACCACCCTCAGGACGACGCCGTAGTCCCCGCAGCCGCCGACGGCGAGCGATTTTTCCTCAGCCATGACCCTGCTGTGCGAAATGCCCGAATCGTGCCGCGTGCGCAGTGCGCACAAAATTGGAACGCCTAACATGCGCTGGCACGGAGGATGCTGCAGCGTTCGCAATATCAGTCGGTATGCACTTAAAGGGCCCCTAAACCACCTCCAACATTTTTTAAAACGTTTCAAGTAAACGCGCGCATCGTGTTCAGAATGCCGCCACGATGAACAATGCCAAACGAGGCAGCGCTACGACCCGTGGCCGCCCCACAGATTCCAGGAAACAA
Source organism: Rhipicephalus sanguineus (assembly GCF_013339695.2). NCBI lineage: Eukaryota > Metazoa > Arthropoda > Arachnida > Ixodida > Ixodidae > Rhipicephalus > Rhipicephalus sanguineus. Next base: position 18,360,495 of record NC_051185.1, read on the forward strand.
TTTCTCCTCCTCTCCGCGCCTTTCGGTGATCCCCAGCGCTGACAGTGACGTCAACATTCGCGTCTGGTGATGTCATCCGCAGAAAGAAGATGTTTGTCTGCTGGCAGGTACGCGCCCTCGACGCTCTGCTACTCGCACAGGGAGGAGGAGCACTCGACCAGGAGGAGAGACGGGCCCGACGAGCGGAGCACAAAGAAGGAAAGAACAAAGCGAGCGGGGGCCGCTGTTGGATCATCAAACGTGCGTAGCTCCGCTATTCCGGCACTCGTAGCAGTCGTGCACTACTGCAACACCATAATCACCTTTCGACCTATTGTGATTTAGGGGCCTTTTAAAGTCAAGGGAGCCTCGGTAAGTCTCCGACGCCAGTACTGACAAGGGATCTCAGACCACCCACACTAGAGTTGTGTGCTGGTAAAATATGTTTCACTTATTGCACAGGCAGCCATGTGCGCCACTAACCGATGTTACATGTCTGTCCACGCTAATTAAATATCGCCCTTTTTGTGTTAGTGGTAATCAAAGCACATTTGCTGCAAGATTTTTATACATTTACTTATTTTTACAACGTCCCCGCCGCACCAGACTATTGAGATTGTTCAGGAACACTATTTTTGTCCTTGATGTCACGACTACTATAAAATAGGGGTTTGAAGAATAATATTACAGTGAAACCTCGGTGATACGATCACAGCTCATACGAATTTCGGGCTGATACGAATATTTCGTTGGTCCCGGCCAAGGCCCATTGGCTTGCGATGTAATGGAGTACGGTTGTTGCGAACCGATTTTCACCCAATGACTTTTGATACGAACGTACGCTACCGCCCAAGTACGAAGAGGTGCTGTCCGCGCTGTCGCGGAAGACGCGCCAAGCACGTGCGAGCGCGGGAACGCAAGGGTGGGCATGAGCGCCGCACCGCCAAATCCTCAGAATCACGGTGTAAGAAAAACACTTTTCTTATGGTCAGAATAAACCTTCAGAAACGCGTCACGACCTCCAAGATTAAGTGCGCGAATCTTTGAGGCTCTTATAAGCCTCCGTGTGCCTTCGCATTTAGATAACAGAGAACATTAGCGCCATGCTTTTTTTTTTCTAACGCGTCGATGCAGGCTGCTGTCGTTGTACTGTGTTTACACGTGCCTGTTTCGTGAATCAGACCTCCTATGAAAGGCGGACGAGGACCGAAAGAAGGCGAGGACGGTCTTGGCGAAGGAATCAGGCCTCACAACGTCAACATGAGCGACCGTTGAGGTCGCACTTGTGCGGGCACGGCCGTAAATCTACCAAAAAAACATCCCCAACACCTCCGCGATAACAAAATCATAACACAGGACCGTGGTTCTGTAATTTTGTGGCCTTGATCCATCGCGTCAAAGCGCTTCTTTTGTTAGTTTCGCTGCAGTATTCCGGTGTCATGCTAAAAAGCATACTAAAATTTAGAAGGGGCTACTGCTGTTGCGAGTCACAGCGCACCTGGTTCATTAATTAAATACGCGCGTACGGGCCGTATATTTACGAATGCTGGTATGATTGCCGACATCTAAAAACTTGACTGACAATCATTCAGGGTTCTTCCTGAGATTGCTGCGGCCCTGAAAAACAATAAATGAAAATGTACGCTAGCATTCTTTTGTCGCATGCTAATTTTCCATGCTTTCTGGTGATACGAATTTCGGATGATACGAATATTTTTGGTGGTCCCGTGAAATTCGTATCACCGAGGTTTCACTGTATCCGTTACAAGTGCCAACGCTTCGTTTCACAGAGATCCGTTTTACGTCAGATACCGTCGAGCACACCGGCAGAGCATGGGGATCGCCTGCTTCTGGTCTGTGTCATAAATTGAGCAAACAAATTTAATTATTTGGCCCCATTTGTATAGAACGATATGTAAAACAAGCTATCGGCAGCTTTTTCTCTCTCCCTCTTTTTTTCACTGTCCCCCTTTGTTCGAACCCCTAGAGACCCCGCTTCGATGGAACCAGACTTTAAAGGGCCCCTGAACCACCCAGAGCTCGAAATTTAGTTGTGGTGTTGCAGTTGTGCACGAGTCTTCGACGAACACGTAGCCATGAAATTTTTTTTTTCGAAACGGTGCCGTAACAGACGCGTTTGATGATCCAAAAGAGGCCCTCGCACGTTTCGCTCTTTCCTTCGCTACGCTCCTTTCATCGTCTCGGCTCTCCTCCTGGCCGAGTGCATCTCCTCGCCGTGCGAGGAGGAGGAGCGGCGAGGGAGCGTACCTGCGAGCAGACAAAGAGGTTCTTTTTGTGGATGACGTGACCAGACTCGAACGTTGACGTCACGGTCAACGGCGGGGATTAGCGAAAAGCCCGGATATGAGAAATTATTGTTTCTTAGAATTTGTAGCGCGCCCGCGGCTCGTAGCGCTGCCGAACTTGGAATTGTTCATCGTGACGGCATTCTGAACTCGATGCTTCGCGTTTACTTGAAACATAAAAAAAATATCCCCGGAGGTGGTTTAGGGGCCCTTTAAGCGCACGATATCAGAAACACGATATCAGTTGTGAAATTAATCTTCACTTCTTCCCAGACAACAGCAAGACGTAACGTCTCTGTTGCAGGGACAGTACTGTAGTGTTGTTGTAGGTATGTGGCGTCACTTGGTGCTAGAACGTCGGGGTTGCGCGGTACATCCAGTACTTCTTTTTGGTGTACTAATCAACTTGGCCTTTTCTCAAAGAGACTCCGGCCATTCCGCTATTGCAAATGCGTAGTTTGCGAAACGCAAGTATGTAGACATAGTGATAGCTTTCGATAAGCGGTTCAGCTGGGCTAATTAAGTACTGTTTAGCACTGACAGTGCCTTCAGGCTGTGCTATGCGTTTTCCAACAATGCCGATTTTCCATCATTTAGAATGCTAAAGTTTTTCTACTACTACTGCTCCTAGGATTCTTCGAGCTCGAAACTTCACCTGACCTGCGTCTATGCACAAACCTGTTGAAGACGCTTGGCCACGATGCACTTAAACGCTGCCCGAGATCACATGGGACTTTGCACTCGTCAAAGCGTCCTACTACCACGAAACGTTTACTTCTTCTTCATCACACGCAAATTTTTCTCCACCCAGGCGATTGGTGTCCGGGTACAGGCAACAGAACGATGAGCAACAGGAAAAAATCTCGAAGGCTATGCTTTTGTTGGCTGCATTCACCGGAAGAAATTGCAAAAGCCGACAACACGTTACGGCAACCCTGTCTTGGATATTAACAATTTTTAATGGTTAGGTGTCCGAAATTTTTGAACATCATCATCAACATAACGTTTCCGCTGTTATTGTGACCGAATAACTTTAAGCGGCCTTATCCTTATTAATTGTGCCCTTATCAATATGACACGATGGGAATCGACAGCACCACACTACAGTGAAGTGAAGAAGAAGACTTCAGCATCACATATTCTAATTTCTAGTTAGGATGAGAAGTCTGGGCTGAATGTAGAAATAATTATTGCACTAGTTCTTTTTATGTTTGCTTGTCTTTTGTGTTAACTTAGTAGTTTTAAATCTTCATATCTACAATTCTTGGCCAATCCCCCAGAGTGGGTGTGAGCCATGTGTGGAGGAACATCATCATCATCATATATGACGCACATAAGTGAAACTTTTTCGTGAAGCGGCAAATCCAATCGTAGGACAAAATTCGGCGCGAACAATTATGATCAGCTAATTTACATCATATGCAATATGTGTAATAGAGTTAACGCAACTGCTTATAAAACACAGTGTAGACATGATGGTGTTTGTTGGCATGCCTCTGCATGTGTTTTAATGTTACCGTAGACACCGCGCGGCTCAGGGAGTTTTGAATTACCCGCCGTTTCTACGAAGCTCTCGTAACACGGTAACAACAATAATTAAAAGTGAGCATGACATAAAAAGCAAACAGCGTTCAACGTTGCATAAAAGCTTTAGCGTTCTTAATTAACAGGGCTAAAGATTACATAATCAAAGACGTAAACTCAATCTCGAAGGTTATACTTTCGTTAAAGTAATCTCTCTTTTTTTTTTTGTCAAGGCCAGACGCAAGTCAACGCAAGCCAAGCCGTCACGATTTTGTTGACACGATCATGATAGCGATTAGACTTTTCGAAACCAGAGCAGCTGCCTGTGCTGGTTTCGCCGTACACTGTGTGTGTATGCGTTATCGTGTCCAAACCTGCAACAGGTCAAGCGATACATGTAACAGCTGTTGGCCGGGCGAGCACGATGCCGCCGCGTGTGACCAGAGAAAACCGACTGCGCATTGTCGAGCTGTCCAAGCAGGGCAAGTCCGTGCGTGCCATCGCCGCCGAAATCGGCTGCGCTGTCACCACCGTGCTGCGCGTGGTGCACGCTTACCGCGACGAAGGACGCATCGGCGACGCGGCTCGTTCCAGCCGACCGCGCGTCACCGACGACTTCCAGGACTTGATGATCATAGCGGCCGTGGTCGACGAACCGTTCCTCAGCGCCGGAGACATCAAGCGAGCGTTGGGCATACCGGCCAGCGAGCAGACCATTCGCCACAGGCAAGATGTGGCGGGTGGAGCATGCACTGGTAGTCGTCTTAGTTTAGGGCCTAGGTTGTTAGCGTCCGGATGAATGTTGTCTGGGTAAGTAAGCAGTGGTTGGCAGCAGCGGCAAGTTGGAGGCAGCTTCTGGCTGATGCTAGCTTTCATCTATCGTGGTTGTCATCCCAGTGGTCGTTCCAGCTCTGTCCTTGGACTGCCCTGAGACACTGCGTGCGCAGCACTCATTAGCGAGCAGCTTTATTACTGGGGACCACAAGCTGTTGGGGCCTCAAGCTATTGCGTTCTTTTGTACATTGGCGGGGAGGGAGGGGGGGGGGGGGTGCGCGACTGAATTTTCGCCTGCCCCTTCTTGCCTCCCTAAGAGCAAAACCATAGTCAAAACACAACGCAAAAGTTCCCCGCCTCCGAGCCCCCTTGAAGGAACTGTTGTCGTGGGTGTCCCCGCCAGTTAAAAAAAAAAAGAAAGAGAACAGTCTAGCGCCTGCTCACTCAGAGTCACAAAGAAAACGTATGTACAGTCAACCGCAAAAGTTTACGGACCTCGCGAACGCATGCCAAACTAACTTTATGCCAAACTACCTTGCCGCGCCACCTACTGTCGACCGGAGCGCTGGCCTAGAAATGGGTCTTAGAAAATGCTGACCATAGCATTGCCTTCGAAATAACCGAAATCCTTACAACAGAAACTAACCAGCAGAAACGACTGTTACTAGAACCATGGTACATTCAAAACACCGAAAACAACTTGAACCGTTGCAAAGGAAACCTGCCGTCAGTTTACATTCACGCCCTAACCACAGCAAGAAAAGCAAGGCAAACCGAGCCTGGAGTGAACTCAATGGCCTCGGCCGCCCCCAGCCCATCAGTCCCATGCAACCGCAGTAACCACAACCCCCTTAACACTCTCACCACGAAAGAAGACCGGCCTTCCCTCCTTCTTTCCAGCTGATCCGTGAAAGAAGTTAAAAGTTGCACCTCGACACCCCTGCTGTCACTCCCCCTGAAGAAGTAATCGAGTTAATTGATTCAAAACGTCGGGAAATAAACCCATTTTTTGGTTGGAGCCCTTTGAAATTCAGTCTTAATTAGTTAACCCAACCAGACAGGCAAATCTGTCAAAATGTTCAGCTTTAAGTCTTGTTGTTGCTCACTGGCATATTAATTTTCTACTCGTACGCAGCAAATCGTTAGTTCGTTGTTTTCACGCAAAGCGCTCATCTGCAGTACGACTGTCGTACTTCTACTTGGATAGCAGAGTAAAAGCTATGACGTCGTGCCTTGAATGGTGTACTCTTGGGTTGATATCACTTAGTGGGAAAGATTGCTACTGATAACAGTTATGCTGATAGGCTTGCGAAACAGAAGCACGTAGCCAGGCCTTCTGAAGAGCGCGCCGCGTTAAAAAGTGAAAGGTGGAAATATTTTTGCTGAGCAAAAAAATAGCCAGACCATCAATTAAGGAAGGGATGTGACTTGGGCGTAGCGCTGCTGTCGATTGCCGTTGACGTAGCAGAACTGTCGCGAAGAGCCTCTTGGCCAGTTGCGTATGATATTCACATCATTGCACCGTAAAGTGCACTTTGTTTCGCTAATACTGATGCATGTGCTCTAACGTCAGTGCTGACGTTACGTCAGACCATAAGTTACCCTTTAAACGCCAGTGTTGTCGACGTGCCTGGTAAGCCCACGACGTGCACACAACTACTGCACTTACAAAAACACGTCGATCCACCGTGTAACGCTTGGCTCAAAGCAAAAAAAAATGCAGCATAAAACTACTCGCTGACCGCTTCGCATGAAACCCATTCCCACAACGCGTGGGATCTGTCGAATTTTTTTTCTTAGGTTAAAACCGAGCGGTATGCTTTCTACCCATAGCCAACTGTTTCACTTTGTGGCATGCTTTTTGTTGCAGGCTACACGAAGCAGGCCTGAGCTGTATCAACAGCAACACGAGGCGGTCACTTGAGCCAGAGTGCCGAAATGCCCGGTTCAATTTCGCCAGCGAATACTGCAGCTGGACAGCTGACCAGTGGCAGTCGGTCGTGTTCACCAACGAGTCCACCATCTGCTGCAAATGGGACAAGAGCAAACAGTCGTGGAGGCCTCTCCAAAATTGGTAATCTAGTTTTTCTTTTTTTTAATTGTACCTATTTAAAGGTGGAATGTTTCGCTGAAAGGGTTTTGAATGCACGCTTTACACACAGTTTGGTCTCCTCAAAGACTGCATTGCACATACTCTTGCCATGTTGGCAGCGATACCCGGACGGAGGACTGAAAAAAAAAAAAAATCGACACACAAGTGCTGACTGACTGCTGGTTTTTATTTCTTTCACACGTGGTTAGCAAACACAAACAAGGAATATATGATGCATGCATATCATGAAAGGGTGTCATTTGATTACGCCGTTTCGATTATGCTGTTTGTGTCTGTTCCTTATAGTCCTCCATTCTGGTAGTGCTGCCCATGTATCATACCTGCCAAGTCTCCCGGATTACCCGGGAGACTCCCGGATTTTGAACGTTTCTCCCGGTTGTACGGGTCATAGGAAAATCTCCCGGAAATCCAGTTTTGCCCCGCGCGTCCAATGCTTTGTCTGGCCACATGAGCAAAGTTGTCTGGCCACGTAGTAGAAAGGATTCTTCTTTTTTTTTTTTTTTAACGTTGGTAGAAAGGTTCAACTCAGTTTCATTGCGCATGAAGTAGCTGCGCACTTTGCGCCGCAGTGCTGCCAACGCAAACGTGTCATAGTGCTGCAGCCGCGTCTTGCCGGTGATGCACTTCTCAATTTGGCCCGAGGAATTCAATTTCTTGCGCTTCGAAGAGGCAAAGGGTAGCCGTTACCGATGTCTGTCGAGATAGCGCGTTCACCAGCGCTCGCGACCGTGCCCGTCACGATTCCGACGAAATGGTCCGACGAAATAACTGGCAAGCAAGCGACGACAGGTCTCGCACGCGGAGCGATGTTATCACATGTGCCCTTTGCGCGACGGTGACGGCCGGGTCATTTCGTCTCTGCTTCAACCGCATTCGTCCCTAGCGCTAGCGCGCTTTTACTTGCACGTGAAACAGACGATGCGTAAGCGATGTTATCGGTTCGGACTCTGTACAGATCAGCGGCGACCACAAAGTCCCGCTGAGAATGTCCAAACAATTGCTATCGCAGTACCACCCCCCCCCTGGTCGGCATACTTTATCCCCCTAGTTGAGTAGATCTCCCGGATTCCGTTTCTCCAAATTTGGCAGGTATGATGTATGTTCAAGTGTACGTTCAACTACCAACTCACCCAGCTTGCCGTTTTAATTTACAGTTGAACCCCTTAATAAGGGATACACACCGGGGAGCAGTTCTTGTCCCTTACATGAGGTGTCTTTTATAAACAGGGTGCCATGTTCTCGTTTTCTGATCAACCCCTGTTTGTCTCTCTTTTAACACCCATTTGTCTCTTTTAAAGGGTTTCAACTGTAATTGTATTGCACACATGTGGCTCGAAATTCTGGTTAACTCATTTTCAAACCTCCGCGCAGGAACGACCCATTATTCGTGCGTCAACTCGGTGCGTGCGGCCGACCATTTATCAACGTCTGGACCGTTGTCACGTACGAGGGTCTCGGCCCCATCTACAGGGTCGAGGAAGGCTCGCTCACGCCTGACGGCTACCTCGATGTTGTGGACGGTGTCCTCATGCCGTTCCTATTCAATGGGCCGTTCCGTGACGGCGGCTTCTTGTTGCAGCACGACCCGACGCCCACCTATTCGTCGTGTCGCGTCCAAGAGCACTTGGCGGCCCGCGGCATCGCCCAGATGCCGTGGCCTCCCAAGTTCGAAGACCTCAACCCAATCCGAAATGCCTGGACGCTTGTGAAGGAACGACTCCAGCGACGCCGGCTGGCAGACCCGTCACCGGACAAACTGTGGGCCCTCATCAAAAAGGAGTGGGACAAGTTAAGGGACATCCCGAACCTCGTGTGTGCGTTCTACGCGTCTCTGCCAGAGAAGATGCGAGAGGTCGTTTCCAGCAAGGGAGCACTCGTCTCAGCGGCAAAAGAACCGCTTGCCAACGGGCAGCCGCAGAAGCTTCGAAGATGCCGCGAAAGCGGTGAGAAAAGGCCTCTGTTAAAGGACACTGAAGTAGATGAGTGTGCTGACAGCGGCGATAGTGACAGTGCGATTGTTGATTGTGATACTTCAGTAAGTGAAGCTGAATCGTTTGTAAACTAGGACCTAGTTTTTGTGGTCATGGTGTTTTCACAAAAAACTCGTGTACAGAATCAATTTGTTATATATATATCAATGGACTTGTATAAATGCACTGCGTTATAACTGCGTTTCTAAAGTGAGACGTCCTGTGATGGGTTGGGTTGTGAGCGTCTTTCAAAGGGTGCTGAATAAGTCCAAATCTAAACTGCGAACAACTGTTTACTGGTAGTTTGTTTTGTTTTGATATGTTCTCCAAAATAATGTTGTGAATGACTCAGAAATGCTTGCTCAAAGTGTTGAGAGAGTGAGGAATGTGCATACCTAGTCGGGGCTCTGTATGTCACCAGCAATCCAATTGTGTTCACCATACCATAGGTTCGAGCATGTATATATGCACCAAGTAATGTGCGTTTTTTTTTGCGCACGTGATTCGGAAAGCGAGCAATATAAGTCGTTATCAGCCGCCACGTTGTGCTTATATGTATTTCTTCATTTGGCTTTGTTTGTACGAGCTGCAATAAACGTATACTATTTTTGATGAGGTGGGTGTGGATGCGTACGCCTCCAAGCTTGCCTTAAAACAAACCCTACCGAAACAAGTAAAGCGCTCATCATAAAAAGTTGGCACTTTGGGAACACCACTTCTAACATACGAGTACTACTGGCTCTTCATTATCACATACTGTGTGCTGTCATGATAAATTCAAACAGCAACAGGAAATAGCTTGCTTGTTGAATGTAGTTCGAACCCTACCATGCACTGTTATCATAAGTGAATGTGAACGCAAGAATTGAACAAATGTACTGGGGTCGTTCTAAATTTGGTCACTCATGATAGTGATAGTTGGCAAGTGCACGTGCGGGCTACAACTTTCTCGGTTATATATAATAATTATAATTGTTGGGGTTTTATGTCCCAAAACCACAATGTGATTATGAGAGATGCCGTAGTGGAGGGCTCCGGAAATTTCTACCACCTGGGGTTCTTTAATGTGCACCTAAGTCTAAGCACAAGGACCTCTAGCATTTTGCCTCCATGGAAATGCGGCTGCTGTGGCTGGGATTCAACCCCGCGACCTTCGGGTCAGCAGTTGAGTTCCTCAGTTACACATACATGTAGATCAACCCAAGAAAGTGACGGGGCAACTGCACCTGCAGCAGCACAACGGTACTGCACCACACACTTTAGAACATGAGAAACGGCGCGAACAGCAGGACAAAGACCGACTAAGTGCTGACATGCAGTCCGTCTCTGTCCTGTAGTTCCCACTGTTCCTCGTTTTCTATCAACGTGTACCAACCGGCCCAAGAGGCATTCTAGTGCAGTTCCTTGGCTTCATGAACTGTTGCCTACACACTGTTGTGTTTAACAAAAGGGGTCCCTCCATCAAATCTCGTCCATAAACCACGCATCATGAACAATCGTTGAATGAGAAATGTCGCTGGAGCCAACATTCTGACAAGAGGATCTTACTCAGTAAGGACAGCATGTTGCTGCCCTGACGAAGACAATTCCACCTGTCGAAACATTGGGTCCAGTGACATTCTCTGTTCACATTTTTTTATCTCTTCAAGTCTCCATCACCCCCAAAATCTTCTGTCTTTTTATTAATTGCTTGGATTTATAAATCCCAGGTGTCAACACCGTGCACATTCGGTCGCGATCGAGCCCGATTCGGGCCAAATCTATTCATCGCAATTGGCGCGATTCTTTCAGCAGCTTGCGCAAAATTAGCTAATCCCGAACGAGAAATTAGATCCCGATCGAATTCGGTCGCGTTCGAAAATGAGGGCGCACGGTCCGTATCACGATTGGGCCTGAGAGCCGGACTGGGATTAATAGATATAGCTTTCACGTGACGACATGGACGCAGCTTCTCAATGTACTGGTACTGCTGGTACTCCATGATGGTGGTTTTGATGACAAACTAATGGCGTCAATGTGAAAACGACGTGGCAGGAGCGTCTCTGTGCACGAATAACGAAAGAACCACATGCTGGTGCTCCAACATGGTGGTTTCAGTGACGTCAGTGCAAGCCATGGAGGAAGGGTGCAAGCCATCGATCTTAGTTGCGCAACTTGCGCAAGACGAGAAGTGAGATAATGACGATCGGGGCATCCATTCTGATAGGGACTGGATCGAGATCGAAAGTGCCCGTGTGACAAGACTTGCAAACACAAATGTTTGCACCCTTAGCCAAAAGTAACAGAAGTTGTAACAAACGACGCGCCTTTGTTGTGGCGGTAAAACGCGTGCGCAAACAAGAAATAAAAGGCTGGAAGTGAGGTGAGGACGTGCCAGATCCGACTAGATTGTATCTGCAGTACACATTCTTTTACCCCATTGTAAGGAACTACAACTACGGTGTACTAGCGAACACTGTAGCTCCTGTAGCTACAACCTATCTCACGGAGTAAGAAACAGCTGCTCCGTGCCCCGAGTTGACAGGTGGCCATCATCATCATCAAATCACCGGATCGGCGGCGTCGGTGTGCCAGTTTTCAGTCTGCTCGAGTGCGGTTTCTAGTTCTCAGATTGCAGGTGTATCGTTGGGAGTAGCTTCCTACATCATTGACGACGATTCGGAAGACAGTACGGTGAGATAGTGGTTCCACCAGGAAGTTCTGGTCTAGTGTCACGTTGATGACGCCGAGTCTGCGGCGTCGTGTCAGCCGTGTTTTCAACGTTTTCAACAGTTGAGTGGAGAAGACCGATTTTTTCAGTTGCCGCTACGTGAAGCGTATGTTGTGCACTACCTTCGTTTTAAGTAACCTTACCAACGCTTTCGGAGCGCGCGAAACGCGAAGTACACGCAAAACTCGAAGCGCACTAGCCAAGAAACGGACGCACGAAGCGCGACCGCTCTTTTTCTTCGTGTGCCTGCATTCTCGGCCATTTTTTCTGCTTTTTGCGCTGGTGAAACTACATAAATAAGGAGCGTGCAAGAGCCTTTCAGTCCAGCTAACCGCTTGAACTCGTATTACTAGAATGCAACTCAGGATAGAGACAGTTCAGCTTTGTTTTCCCCGACTTGTGCCTGCTTGGAAATTAGTGTTCTTGATTGCATATGATGCACTTGCGTGCTGTGAAGCAACATTATTAAGAGTGCATATCAGCGCAAACGACAAGAGTGGACAGAAGAGATAGCACGGAGCGCTGAACTTCCAACAATTCATTTCTTTGGGAAGCCTTCACTTTATATACAGTTACACACTGGTGCAACAGCCATGCGCGGAACACGTGTAAGCCATGCGTGTATACCAGTGTATAACTGTATATAAAGTGAAGGCTTTCCAAAGAAATAAATTGCTGGAAGTTCAGCTCACTGTGTCCTCTTCTTAATCATGCAGCGTACTCACTGTTCGTTTGTTTTCCTTTCGACAGCTCATCTTGGACTAATACCGCGACATGGCTCTGAAGTGACCCAGTTAAGCCCACTGCATGGAGGATAGACGATGGGGAAACTTGACACATGCGTGAATTAACTGTCGTTTTCCAAGCAAAACTGTGTGTTTTTGAAATTGCACAGCAGGATGCACACTCATCGGTGGAATGTTTGTCCACTGCCATAACTACACGTGGGCATTTGTCATTTTTGACACAATGGCTACGCAGGATACCCATAACCTGTCCACCGCTACAACCACATCATTTCGGCATAATGACTACGCAGAATATCTATAACCTTGCTGTCCATTGTGTGCTATAGTCCTTGGCTTGGCTTGGCCAGGAGTGAGACTATCCAACATGCCGCGCATCAGCGAAGAAAGGAGACGTCGCATCATCAGCCTGCACGAACAGGGTTACTCGCACCGCGACATAGCAGCCACCGTTGGCTGCACTCGGTCCTCGTCGCTCCGCATCATCCACGCTTACAACGAAGAAGGGCGCATCGGCGACGCTTTCCGTTCAGGCCGTCAGCGGGTGACTACGGATTTTGAGGACCTCATGATTGTCGCCGCTCTGGTGGACGATCCTTTCCTGACCACCGCCGACATCAAGCGGGAGCTGAAACTGAAGGCCAGCGAGAATGTGATCCGACTCCGGCTCCAGGAGGCCGGACTGACCTGCTGGAACGGAAACACCAGGTTGTTCCTCACTCCGGAGTTCAAGGCGATGCGGCTCAAGTTTGCCGATGAGTATAAGGGCTGGACCGCGGAGCAGTGGCAGAGGGTCGTGTTCACCAACGAGTCGACAATTTGTTGCAAGTGGGACAAAAGCAAGAAATTGTGGAGAGTGCTACAGAACTGGTAATAATCGGTGTCTGTGTGTGTTTGTGGCATGCTTCTGATAGGATAAAGCAGTGACTCACAAACGTGCAACTGTCGCGAATGTCATTGAGGAACCTCCTAAATAACTGTTGTTGTGGCTAAGTGACCATGCTCAGTTACAACCTAAGAGAGAAATGTCAGCTCCACCCACAGCCATCGCAGTCCCTCCGATAGAGAATTTGCATCAAATAGTACTCACTCATTTTTATGAGGACAAGTACTTCTTGAGTGGTTTACTCTCCCATAGAGACACATATTTGTGTTGCTGATTTTAGGTTGGAAACTTGAACATCCTGGTAAATTTCGTCAGGGATTCTGACATCACTGCTCAGCCAAACGAAATGTTTGAGGTAGTAACGAAGGATCTTTAACTCTTAATATGTGCAGCATTTACATTAGCCGAGAAAAAGTACTTACTGTTGGAGCGGAAACCAGCTAGCATGACCGGCTTTTGCAGGTGAAGGGTGGCTGTACCACAGTTCTGCAGGTGGAGCTTGCATTTTTTCTTTGGTTCTAACCGACTACAGGGTGTTACGCCGCTGAGCATGAGAGCAAGGGTTCAATTTCTTGATGCAGCTGCCACATTTTGATCAGCGTGAAATGCAGTAACATCCATCTGCATAGGTTTAAGTGTATGTTACATAATCCTGGGTGGCGAAAATATATTCGGAGTTACTTTTTACAGTATGCCTCATAATCATATCATGCTTTTGTTGAGCTGTTTGAAATCTTTCAAGACTATTAAGCCAATATCATACTTATTTGGCACTGCATGCTTTTTATTAGGTGTTCCATCAAGGCGGGACAGTGGCGTAGCCAGGGGGGGCACACTGGCCCGTGCCCCCCCCCCTCCCTCCCCCGAAATTTTCTTTTTGCCATGGCATACAGACACTCGATCACATTTGCCTGCCCGACCCCCACTTCAGATCAAGGAGGTGACCCCCCCTCCTCGAAAAAAATTTCTGGCTACGCCCCTGAGGCAGGATCAACATGGTCTCATTGTGGCAGTCTGTTATCCCGTCACTTTTGCAGTGCACTGCTACACGTGACAGAAAAGTGACCTTTGGACTGATTCCAAACAATCTCTCTATGCTCAGTGACTCCTGGATGCCATTACTGTAGACAGTGCAGAGAGATACAGAGAAAAAGCAATTACACATTGCAACTGTCTCAGCTGAAGAACTTACGTGTAATCACCTAATTTATAATTTCTTTTCCAGGAATGACCCTATCTTTGTCCGGCAATTGACGGTAACCAACCGCCCATTCATCAACGTGTGGGCCATGGTTACGTACGAGGGCTTGGGCCCCATTGTCCGTGTTGCAGACGGCTCGCTGACGCCCGAGAAGTACGTTAAACTGGTGGACAACGTTGTGCTTCCTTTCCTAGGCAACGGGCCTTTCTGTGACCACAGCTTCGTCCTTCAACAGGACGCGACGTCTACGTATGTTTCGCCGGTGGTGCTCGAACACTTGGAAGTGCGCGGCATACAACGGCTCCACTGGCAGCCCAAGTGTGAGGACCTCAATGCCGTCAGGAGCGCCTGGGGAATTGTCAAGGAACGGCTGTGGCGCCGACGCCTGCGCGACCCGACGCCCGACAACATGTGGGCCCTCATCGAGAAGGAGTGGAACAAGATTCGCGCCAGGCCTGACCTGGTCCGCAGCTTCTACGCGACGATCCCAGAGAAAATTCGGGAGGTCATCGACCTTAAGGGCGGCGTCCTTCCGCAGAAGGAGCCTGTGACTGCTGCCGAGTCGCCTGTGGGTTTGTCAAACGCGAATGCTCGCACCAAAGTGCCAGCTGCAAATTCTGAAAGCTTCGACGCCAGTGCTGGTTCGCTGGACGGGTGTTCAGTGAATGCTGATGGTTCTAAAGATTCTACAGAGATGGAGGAGCAACATATCGTGTCACTTAATCCGTACGATTGCATGTTTGACGACAAAACCTGAAGTGTGGATTAGAGTGCGGTATTTTTTCTTTCTGGTGTACATGCACCGACATTGTTTTGGATGAGTGGCCTTTGGTACTTTGCCTACCTTTTACGATATAATGATGTTACTTGAAGCATATGTACTGGCCCTGTGAATGTTAACAGTGCCTGAATGAATCAGCTTGCGTGCTGTCAATTCCTTTGTTGTAAAACAATTGCAAGAACAAACTCTTCATTGCCAGATTTAAATTCAAGGAAAACAGTTGGCATTGCAGGCACAGATCATGAGAATGGCAACATCATTGCTCTGAAACTGTCTAAAGAAATCCATGAGTGCCTAAATGCCATTGAATGTGCCTCAACACCGTTGGTGCTTACTGTAAGTACAACTGTGCATGTGTAATGCCTGGCCACGATGACGAGGACATAATCTTGGGACATGCTTCAAAAGGCAACCTGAAGCATCGAGAGTTTGTTGGAGACTGTTTCATCGCACATTTTTGTTGCTGTGCCTAATGATATTTTTGTTAGATATGTGGTAAACACCAACATTTGCATAAGTCTTTCTGGTTTGGACGCACCTTGGTGATTTATAGTGCAGCTAATGAGAACAAAACGTTCGGATTGTTATTGGCATATAGCTTGAAGACGGAATGTGCGAACTTGATCTCGGTGGTTATGGCACAGTGCAATAAACATAAAGGTGTTGATCTGGTCTGACGAAATAGTCTCCACTGTGTTTTGGTCATGAAAGAAGGGGAATTGGTCGGAGGTCTCACTTCTTTTGTTAGACACAATGTAGTGAATCCAATAAACAATTAAGCCTAGGAAAGCACAGGGGAGATATTTTGTTCGTTCTAAACGATGGGGCGTGCAAACACGGACACAACAAACGCCGGCGTTGGTGGTGTCTTGACTTATTTCTTGCGTTTGTATTTGCACGCCCCGTCTTTTAGAATAAATACTTACCAACTAGCTCAGCTTTCTGTTATTCTAAACATTATTTTTAACTAGTGTAGTAATTATGACCTAAACGGAAATCAATTAAAGTGATACATTGCATTTACTACTCTTTTCCTTGGCATATCACACTATCTCTCTGTTTATCCTTATTCTTAACGTAATTAGCAGCGTTACTAGATTAATCGAGGAATGTTGACGTTCAGCAAGAAAAAAGGCGGGCGGGCGTCACGCCCCCTCCCCGAAGACTTATTGACGGGCGATCATGAAGAAAAACTAAATATTAATAAAACTAAGAACGCACAGTGAGTGGTAAGAGGCAGCAGCAGGAAGGGTGCTACCGCACTGCACGTGGCTTCCGCAATCAGCTGGCAGCTCATTTCACAGTGCGTGGCCTCCGCGATTGGCTGCGGCGACGCTGTGTTGCCGCGGCAAGCACGGAGGCCACGCACTGTGACGTGACCTAAGGCCAGGTAGCGCAAAAAACGCACAAGAAAAGGAGTAGAATTTTGTAAAGCAAAAGTTTATCTGCTTTATTCTTTTACAGTAAAACCAAAAACGTTAAAATAGGTTGAAAAGTCGTTCATAAGCATTTCGCCATCGTCATAAATTTATTGAAGCCGCAATTGTCATAAATTCAAGTGAATCCAGGCCGAGCCAAGCCGTTCACGCATGTGTGCGTGTGTGGCGTCGCCGCCGGCGGTCTGTGAATTTTTTTTTGACAGTGCGGTTGGTGCAGTTTTGTCGGCGTCTCTTTCGCAGCTCTTGAAGTATGGCCTGCTGCTTATGACAACGGCAGCACAAGAACTTCGCTTTGTTTGACTGCGTAAGCAATTTAATTTTTGGGCGCGCCGGTCGCTCTAAAGCGTTCGCGAAATCGTAAGGAAAACGGTGGCGTTTTTCATGGCCCTGCATAAACATGCAACTTCTTTCAGAGCTACCGTTATTAGTATGTGGCAGTCAGAAATATGCTCATCGTGACTACAAACGTAGAAAATGTGACGAGTGCTTTACAGTATAATAACTATGCCAGTGTCACAAGCATGAAAGCTGCTCCCACCCCTAGCAACCCGCAGAAGGCAATCAAGCATTTGTTCTTCCCAGAAAATGTACTACCACTACTCAACTCATCGTTCCGTGTTCCTACTCCCAGGTCTAGCTCGCGCCGACTTGATCATCACCATAATGTTAACATTATACCATGTTCAACTACTGTAGGCTCGCAATCATTTGTTCCAGAAGAGCTAGGGATTGGAATCACTTACCTGCCTTCATAACTAGCACAGCTGCTCCAGCTGCATTTAAAGATGTCCTGTCGAGCCTACTTTAGCAATACACGTTTGTTTCATCTACGTAATTTATTTACTCGATGTATGCAGCCTAAATCCCCTTTACTGTTATTGTTATTTATGCTTTCATTTTTCTATGCCTACCCCCCCCCCCCCCCCCCCACTCCCCTGTGCAATGTATTTATACCTTGAGGGCTCTACAAATAAGTAAGTAGATATTCTTTTGCGCGTGTTGAATTGTGCTTTCCAAACGTCCGACTAAACGGTAACTGGCGGACGCGCAAGAACAACTTTTGCCTCGACAAAAAAGTCGCGCTTCTGTAGCGCGGAAAACAAGCTTTGCACCCGCGCATTTCTTGAGAGGGTGCGAAAAAGCGTCAGGCGCACCCATTGCTCTACAACTAATCCATTTATATAAAAACGCGCCGGTCCCTGCACTCGATCGTCTCGTAACACTTGGATCAGCATCAAAGTATGCAGCTTAGCCAGCACCCTGATGATTGCTTCGCAGTACTCCGATTCCCGCAGTTCGTAAGATCTTGAAATTTTGTTTACCTCTGTACGTAGCGCGCCATCATCGACGCCGGAGGCGATTTTTTTTCGTGGTCATGTAACTTCAGTCGTCCGTGTTCGTGGGTTTTCAGGAGGCAGCGAATAAGATCGGGTAATGCTGGAACGTCAAGAGATGACTTTGTTTCACTGGCGTAGCCGGGGGGGGGGGTCTTCGGGGGTTCAACCACCACCCCCCTCCGAAAGTTTTAAATTTTGCATGTGTATATATATGCGCACGCATACAAACACACACACGAATATGCTGAGAGTATGGTCAGACCCCCTTCCCCCCCCTTCCCGAAAAAAAAAATTCTCCTACTTTGTTCAGTGCATTTGCTTTCTCATATTGTGCAAATAGTATAGTGTATGTGATGTACCAGTACATGTTCATCATCTCGCCATTTAAACACTTTACTTTCGCCATTTTGCATCCTCGTGCAGATTTCCCGTGTAGTTTAAGACATCGGAGTGACACGTGGTTTACGTTTTTCATTCTGGCAGATGGAGCTCCGTACGACAGCCGTGTACCGTGGTGCCACTCCGATGGCGGCTTGCACAAACCAACTCCTAGCGGCCAAGCAAAGGCTTTCCAATGTCTTGGGAGACGGCTTCAAGGCATACATGAACTATCTGAAGCTCTGGTTCAGCCAGAAGCTCACCAAAGAAGATTTCGACGTGGAAGTTCGGAAAGTGCTGACCCAGGAGGGAGTGCGCGCCCACAACGAGTTCCTTTTGGCATTCTTCAACAAGTGCCAAGCCCCTTGCATGGGCCGTGAGTCGAGTTCCTCAAACGCCCGCGACAAGAAGCTCAAGAGCAAGGCCAAACCGGTGCGAGTGACCTTCGAGAAGAGGTTTGTGCCGGTCTCTGTCACGCGCCACGTGCCCGCGGCTAAAGAGCCTGCGGCCAGTCTCGACTTGTGCCTTCGCGAGTACTGTCTTCCCGACAAGATGCTCGTCCACGGTCGCATGTTTGTCATCGCTTGGGACAGCGGACTGGAGGCCGTTGACGACCGGGCAGTCCAGCTAGTCGTCATCGCCATCAAGCAAAAAGTGAGAGACATTATCTTGGCTCTGCTAAGCCGTCGCAGCGCGTACAAGCTTCGGGACGGTCGAATGCAACACAGCCTGGGATGTGCCCCGCCTAACCCTTACCTGCGGTTCCCCGGTCGGTCGAACTTCTCATTAGGCCTAGCGGCGGCGGCGACGGTGACGCCCACTGGTGAACACCAGCCCTGCGCGCTGCCCAGCTTGGATTGGGCCGAGAGTAGGGCCGCTATGGAAGTGGCCGCCGATCCGTGGGAGCGCCCACCTCGACAACCCGTCTGTGCCGCCGATTTGCTGGAGACGCTTCAGGTTCGACGCGACGTCTTGCCAGCGCACTCGGTCGGAGCGAGGGCCCTGGAGCACGCGCTTGCTGCGCAGTGGCACCCGAGCCACGAAGAGCTGCGGCAGGCCAGCATCCACGAGCAAGAGGAGGCACTGAGGGCACAGCTTCTCGAGCAGCACTTGGTCTGGTGAACGGGCCCCGTGGATGTACATTTTCTCGTTACAGGATCATGCTTGACGTGCTCGGGTCAATCTATAAGGCTCGGGTAGCTCAGCTCAGACGATATTCCCACCGTACGTGTTGGTACAAAGATGCAGACACCACACCTGTTGGAAGCACAGAACACTCTAATGCGTAGAGTTCACTCTAATCCGTATTTTAGGTTTTGTCACAAAACATGCAATTGTACGGGTTAAGTGACAGAATATGTTGCTCTTCCATCTTTGTAGAATTAGAACTATCAGCGTTCACTGAACTCCTGTCTGGCAAACCAGCACAAACGTAAGAGTGCTGACATCCTGAACAGTGAAACATTTCAAAGATGCATATGTGTCCGGCTGATACAGAAGCGACAGACTGAACGCACAGTGACAAGCTATAGGCTCATCGCCACGATGACAGCGTGTTGTAGGCCGTTCAGCCATGTCATCCAGTCAAGACTACAAAGAAGGGTTGAATAGTGAGCTCTGGAGGGAGCTGCAGAATTGCCTCAGGCCCAGCCATTTGCCTGCAGTGTAGCCCACCTGTCACTTTAGTGATAGAAGTGCTGCGCGAAATGACTGATTTTTGCGTATTTTATTTGCGCCATGATTGTGCGGAGACTCACACGAGCTTTATAACCTCTATGTCGACTCTACAGGCTAAATGAAAATGAACTGTGATGGTTGTCAAACTGAATGGACGACCAAACCAAGCCAATTTTCATTTTCTGAGCCATTGCTAGTGACATGTGCTGGTGATCCGGCTAGCTGTGCTGCCTTCTTGGTGGTCACATTGGAATATTTCATTTGGCAGTGACATTTAAATGCACAGGTGAAATAATCGGTTTCGGCTGCTGCATGCCTGGCTTTGTTTTCATGGACAATATTAGAATGTTTGGAAATTTTAAACATACAATGTGCAAGCCTCAGCAAGTATCTCTCTCTTGTGTCTTTTTTATGAATGCTCAAGTATGCCTTGCTGTTTGATATTTATTTTCGTGCTTTGATCATGCCTAGCAATGTTTTTCACATACTGACGCGCATTTGTGAGCTCTCAATTTCATAGCATGCTATTTTTGCCATTAACAGCATTAGCTTTGAATCTTGCTTCACTTGTCAGTAGCTCCTGCAGGCCTGCAGTTTGTTTTATATCTCATGTACATAATTAGAAATATTTCATAAATTCTTTTTGTAAACATGATTGCAGTGTAATCACCGGTGCTAGATCAAAGCTAGATTTCACATTTTTGTGCTTGCCCTTTCGCACACAGCGGTTTCCATGCTGTGCATATTTACTACTAATGAAGTAATCGTGCGGCATCAGAGTTGTATCATTTATGTCCAAGACAAGTTCGTCTTTGTCATCTAATTCTTCTTTCTCAATTTGGGCTACTGTGTCATACCAATTACTACCTCGTCAAGTTGGATTGGTATTGTTATACACTAGTTGCGTAATTTCTAAAATAAATTTGTCAGTGTGGCTGTAGATGATCTATTTGACAGTTAGTTTTTGTTTCACCGTATTTATAGCTAAGCTTTTTTATCTTAAAGTAATCTGTTTCATTTGATAGACTTGTGCGATGTGTTACGGTGATCCAAAAAAAAAAGGCAGCAGTTCAGGGGAAGACTGAAGTTTTGAAGAGGTGGAAAATCCGTGAACGTGGGGTGTTCACGCTGGAGCCGACGTTTCGACAAGTGGACTTGTCTTCTTCTGCAAGGCTGCAACCGCTTTCCTTAGCGCACATGTGTATATGCTTTCTACCCTCTCCTCCAATCCAAACCAAGGAGGAGGAAAGGGCAACTGCAAAAACGGGGTTGGGGTGGTAGAAGGAGGGGCCAGCATGCCGAATTAGGCGAGTCAAAAGGAAAGAGAAATAGTCCGTGAAAAAGAAAGAAGCACATACCCACATGTGCCAAGGAAAGCAGTTTCAACCTTGAAGAAAAGTTCAGTTGTTGAAATGTCAGCTCCAGTGACACCCTGTGTTCATGAATTTTTATGTTACGGTGACGTACTTTGTGCTTCAGTGTGTTCATGTTAACTTATGTAAAAAAAAGCATTCTGAAAGTACTGAGTTTCCCTAAGGTGTGTTCGTTTTGTGTTCTTTGGTGAATTCAGTTAGTGTGTTACGTGATAAAGAGTAATTGCAGATATTTCTTCAAATGCTTACATCACTGTCATACTGATTGCATCCGAAGTTTGCTGCCTGCATGTGGGCATTGAGTTGCTCCAAACCATGGTTTTCTTGCTTCAAATGGTTAACTTTTCCTTCTCAATAAGCATACATTTCTGCTTGAAACTGCTATTCTTGTTGCTCTAAAAGCTGATCCAAAAGTTCCTTGAATCGCTATCACCCAGGTGATGGAAATTCGAGTGAGGAATGGAGCCCTTTTTTTGTTTGCCTTCTTCGACATGTTGCGTGCTTCCAACAGCACTGAGCAGGGCCCATGCCGCGACATGTATTGCAAGCACTCGGTCTGACACAGGGGAAAGTGTGTGTGTGTGTGTTGTGTGTGTGTGTGTGACGGCTTGTAAAAAGCAGTTGCAATCATATTTTCTTGGCTTAAAGGGACCGACAGCTGCCCAGAACATGAAATGAGATGACTGCACTGATGGAAAGATTGTCCGTCGCACTGACTCAAACCAACCCCGTTTATCTCGAGAGAGGTGGATTTATACTTTTATTTCTTCATTGAAAGTTGCGAAAAATGACCTTTGGCGCCTCTGGCGGCAAAATCATAAACGGAATTCTTATCCCAACCCTGTTCAGTTACACAGGATGTTCCCAGAGATCTACCCAGATTCAATATGTAAAGCATGTAGAATAGAAGAGGCCTCCCTAAGCCATATGCTATGGGGGTGCTCCAATCAGCAAACAGACTCCCCAAAACCTCTCCGGGAGCGATGGCGGAAAACGCTGCTCAGCTCTGATCTACAGGACCAAACCTGGGCTATCAAGCAGGCCAGGGAGGCTAGTGGAAGACAAGGTCTTCCGTCCTCCATCTGAGCGGTCTGGCCCGGACCAGCAACTAGCCGGATCTTGCAATAAAGTTGTTTCATTCATTCATGAAGCCGGTCAGGTGACCATTGATTGGTGTATGCGCTCGATGACTTTTTGTTAGTACTGAAATATTGTTCATTTCTTTATATTAAAAGATATTACTCCATAAAAATGTACATATAGGCCTGCTTTAGTTGTATGCAACAAAGTGGCGCTGCTTTCGCTTGGCGTAATGATGCCATGCCGCGAAAAGCCATCCATGACACAGGCGCAGGCAACCTTGGTCGCAGGCGCGCACAACGCTGTACAAATACAGAGAAGGTGTATAAAGCCACATCATCTCATTGTAACAGCTTGCTATTTTCAAAAATGGTTTGAAATCTCAAAATAAAGGTGGTTAAGCATAGCTACAGTAACTCCTGCGAAAGCAGAACAACGACAGCTTTCACAAGGGCTAGCGGCATCGCTATCAATTCTCAGCGTTGCTGGAGCAAGCCTTCATGCGTGTTTGGAGCCTTTCAGATATAAAAATACTGCTTATAAAATAACTATGTGCTTTTCGGATAAACCACTGCAGCTACAAACGCTACGAAGGGTAAGCTTCCTGTCGCGCCGTAAAAAACTTGGTCGAGAAAAGTCAGTTGTCGGTCCCTTTAAAAATGGAAAATGGTTTCATCACCTAAGCCATAGAGTTTCTTACAATAATACACCTAAGCCATAGAGCTGTGAAACACTGAGCACGCAGAGACACAATAAAAGGGTACTGCGTCTTAACAGCGTAACAGGCTAGCATTCAAACTGCGCGCGCCTAAAACCGAAACAAGGAGTTGACAGCTGTTTGGTTTGCCACTCAGTAACAGGCGCGAATCTCAAAGGCTGTGCCTTTGGGCCCTGCGAGCGCCGGAATGCACCTAAAATTGATAGGGAATGAGGCGGCTTCAGGTCAGCAAGCCTAACCGGAGTTGCATCAAAAGCTTCCTTAGGGAAACAAAAAGCAAGTTCAAGCTGCTCTACAGGCGTTCGAAACCTCCAAAACATGCACGGAAGCCACATGAGAAACTGAAACCACTCTGAAACGAACGTGTGACGTCATGGTTGCCATATTTATGCCTATTGCGAATTGCGAACAGAGTCCGAAGCACACGAAGAGCCAAGTCAGATCGAGCTTATCCGAAGTTTGTTGGCAGCCAGGGTTGCCAATGGTGGCTACTTTTCGCCAAATTGGCGAATTTGAGAGGCCCGTGGCGACCTAAAAATATGAATGGCGACATGGCGATTTTTTGGCGATTTTCGGCTTAGGTCTCCACAGAATTATGCATCCTAAGCTCAGTGTCTTCCCATCGAATGAGCGGCAATGTTCTCTGTCTGTATTTTTTCTTGCATGTAGGCCAACGAGTAGAATGCGCACATTACGCGTCATTCGGTATGTCCGACCTGTAACTCGTGTGCATCTCCTCAATTCATCTAGATGTAGGAGGCACTGGAACGTCCCCCAGCGACATTCTAGCAAAATATAAGTCGGCGGACTGCCTTGCAAACCGCGAGGGGGCAGTGCTAGACTATACGTTTATGGCTTTAGGCGCTTTAAGCTTCTCTAAAGTTTCGCTTCTGAAGGGGCTAGACGACGGGTTGGCTGCGTGTTCCGACCATTTGTTCCGCCAAAGCTCCAACTGTTCTGAATAGCATGGCGACTTATTCACTGTTGCAGTACCCCCAATTCAGCGTGTAAAGACAGTGTTGGAATAGCGAAGACAGGCGGATGCGCGGCTATTTGTGCAATAAAAAATATTCATTGAGGCATTTTGCACTGTTCTCGGTGAGCATGTGCAATGAAAACAATTGCTATATAACATTTTACATTGTCTACCTGTTCATTAAATAACGCATCGGACTGACGCGTGTAGATATAAGTGACTATGGGAAAGGGTCCGTGGCGTCCTTTATCATATTAGTTCACAATTGAAAGGTGTAAGGCTCACTAATGATCACTTCCTGTAAGAATTCTGCCGTGCTATCTTTAATAAACCTTTTAATCCTTTTATTTCATATCAGGGTACGTAAAGCTGTCTACAAACAACGCTTTCACGGTTTTCGCCCAAGGGTTACCACACTTTTCCCTTTGAAACGAGCGGACTGGGATGGAAGGATATCATGAGCACTTCATTCATTCACCCTTGCGCCGCCATGCACATCTGGCGGCTAGTCGGAGAAGCAGGACCATGGACTCCCATGGTGAAGCGGGTGATACGACTGGCATTGAGAAACGTCAATATAATTGAAGGGTGTTGGATGGTACTGTATTCTACGGGGCTATACGTGAATGGAAATTTTTATTACTAGGTATGCCGCACATATCTAGAATGGCGACCTTTTTGGCTAACTTTGCAAAAAAAATGGCGACTTTTGGCGACTTTTTGCACGTCGTTTGGCGACATTTACTCGAAAGTCAGTGGCAACCCTGTTGGCAGCCGCTATCGCGGGCGCAGCTACCGCGCTTGTGGAAGAACGCCACAGATGCAGATAGTAGTTGCGAGCAAGATTAAGCAGAACAAGGAGGCATGCCTCGTGTGAGCAAAGAAGTGCGGCTGCAGATTGTGCAGTATTCGAAGGACGGTCTGTCCCAGCGTGCCATCAAGAAGTTGGTGGGCACTACAACTCAGACGGTGAACCGCACCATAAAACGCTACCGCGAGGACGGTACAGTGGCGGATAGACCGCGCGAGAAGACCAAGCCGCGGCTGACCACCGACGAAGAGGACAGGCTGATCATCGCAGCCGTGGTGGATGAGCCGTTCCTGACAGCCAAAGAGATCCGAAATGAACTGGGTATATATATATCGCCAATATCGCTCGTATCTTCAGTCACTTTCGTAGCAACCCACTACAGTTGCGTGCAGCGCCTCTACACTGTGTCGTTCTTCGTTTCGTATTACAGTCTTTTAAGTACGTAGCACTTTCGAGCCCGGCTTATCGTCCATCCAGTCTCGTGTCGCATAGCCAAGCAGTGGTCAATACAGCAAATACAGGCCTAAAACGGGGCTAACAATACTAAAAACCAGTGCAAAATAAACAAACAAGGTTTACAATAATACAGTTTTCAGAAATGACCAAGCATAAATTGCAACAATTTACCTAAAAATGCGAAAAACGCTTCTGAAACATCTGGCCGCCGCGCAAGAGAGGGCGCCACCGCCTCGGCAAGCGCGCGATTGCCGAGGCAGTGGCAAGCGCGCGGTTGCCCGTGCTACGCACTGTAGTGGAGCTGCATTAGGCGCATTATTTAGAACTACACCAAGACCTACACAAATCTTTTGTACTGCTTTTGGAGGTCGACCCACCACTTGACCAAACTGAAGTACGATAATGGTGTACAGACATAGGCGTGCGCAGAGGGGGGGCAGGGGGGCGGCCGCCACCCCCTAGACACATAATAAGAGGAGGGTGCAAAGTCTACCCTATACATTGACTTAACCCCCCCCTGAAGGTGAAACCTGCATACGCCTATGTGTACAGATACCTATTCTAGGTAAAGCGTGACTTGTAATAGTGTGACAGACAGAACAACATAAACGGAGCTGCAGTTGTATCTTAGCAGCTAAGATGCAGTTGCGCCGTTATAAATGTTATAAACATGAGGGCGTGGGTTCGATTTCCCACGCCGCACTCGTGGCGTGGGAAATGCAAAAGAACACCCATGTACTTTTATTTAGGTAACTGTTAACTCGGGTGGTTGTAATGTTATCGAAGCACCCCCTCCCCCTCTAACCTTACAGCATGTCCTGTAATCATAATGCGGTTTCTGTTTGTAAAACCCCAGAATTCTTATCTAACAAAAGCAGGAAACAGAGAGCTGTTCCTGGCCCCTCTTTTCACTCAGTTGCCCTGCCTGTTCTTGTTACGAAACTTGTTATTCTAAAGCACGGGCTTCTATTCTCAGTAAGATCTCTAAGTGCTGATTGGAAACGAAACCTTCAAATATTACTGGAAAAAAAAAAAAGGAGTGGCGTTGCAAATTTATTTAATCTGTGTTTCGCTCAACTACAAGGCTTGATTCGAAGCTTGGAGGGTACACGGGTGGCAACATTTTGAATGTGCACATGCGGAGCTGTTATCTCAAAATGCATGCTTCATATTTGGTTTTTATTGCATGTAAATATAAGTAAACCTGCAATAAAACTCACAGAGAAACAGAGGCCTTTCTATAGACGAGTTGCAATATCCATAACGTAGCTTTCCTGCACAATGAAAATTCCTACACAATGGCAGTGCCTCCCGTCCTCACTAAAATTGTTATGTGCAGTGTAGTGCTTCCTGTGTTCGGCCATGGTCAAGCTGGAAAGACGTCTGCCCACCCCTCGTTGTGCATTCATGTACAATGAAGGTGCTTCCCATTCTCGCTACACTGCACGTAACAATGTTAGCGAGGACGGTAGGCACCACTATTGTGCATGAATTTCTATTGTGCTTGTAAGCTGCCTTGCAGTTTTTGCAACTCGTCTATACTATCATCCGCATCTTGCAGGGCTGAAGGTGAGTCCGAGGGTCATCCTGCTGCGGCTCCGGGAAGCCGGTCTGACGTGCTTCAGTGGCAACCCGAGGCGCGTCCTCACCACCAGACTTAAGGAGATCCGGCTGGCGTTCGCCACCGAGCATGCTGACTGGACCGTCGAGCAATGGCGCAAAGTAGTGTTCACTAACGAGTGCACCATGAGCCTCAAGTGGGACCCCAACAGACGAGCATGGAGGGTCGTGCACAGTTGGTAAGGCATTCGCTTACAACTTTCACATTGATTTTCCCATTAGAGCAGTCATGAATCACTTTTTGGAGTAATCATCGATTGACCTCAGTATCGGAGTTTTATTGCCTCACGAATCTCTTGCCACAAAGGTTTTTCGATTCCGTCATGACCGAGTGGAGATATAGGTATTTTCACATGCTTTAAGCGCTATCTCTCTCCTCCCATGCTGACGAGCACGCTGGAAGCTACACAGGGAGGGATGGCACGGGAGAAAAGAATTACGTCGGTGCGCATCATGACGTTGAGAGTGCATGATGAAACGTGATTGGCGAATTTGGCACACCAGCTTAACTCAATGTCTCCCCCTGTACTTTCCTTCTTTCTCACCCCCCACCCATTCCCACATTTCTACATTTGCCCTCCCCACCTCTTCTGTTTTGGTTGAGGGAAAGGGTACGAAGCATACACATAGTACATACTCCGAGGTGGGTAGTTGCTGCCTTGAAGAAGACAACACCTCTTATCGAAATGTTGACTCAGGTGACACCCCATGTTTCAACAATTTTTCGTTATGAAATGGAACAGCACGAAAAAACGTAGACGCAGTGGAAGGAACGTAGAAGAAGCAGGACAAGCTTGTTTTTTTCTACGCTCCTTCAGTTGTGTCTACATTTTTTCGCGCTGTTCCATTTCATCGTGCAAGTATACCAACTCGCCCAACTTTCCATCCTGCGATTTTTCATTGCTTCAAGCTCCCATCTTTCTCTGAACTTATTCCTTATTTTCATTCTGGTTGTTATACTTAAGTTTTGAAGTCGCGCGTTTGTAATGCACTCACGGACTGATTAATTGTAAGCGCACTGCACCGTATTGTTCCGAAACGGGAGGCCATCGGTACAATCGCACACTCTTCATTGTCCCAGGAATGACCCCGCATCCATTCAGCAGCTGACCACTAGCGGCCACACGTCCATCAACGTTCATGCCACGTTGACTCACGCCGGGCTGGGACCGCTGGTTCGGATCGCCGGCAGCGCCACCCCGGAGAAAGTCATCGACATCATAGACAAGACCCTCGTGCCGTACCTCTTGAATGGACCTTTCAGGGACGGCGACTACGTCCTCCAGCAGGACACAACGCCGGCCTACACTTCGACGCAGGTGCAAGACCACCTTGAACGGCTCGGAATCACCGAGATCGACTGGCCGCCAAAGAGTGAGGACCTCAACCCCATCAAGAGCGTGTGGGAACTGCTAAGGAAGCGAATTTGCCGGAAGCGAGTGTCGGAGCCCTCGCCCGACAAGCTGTGGCAGCTCATCAAGAAGGAGTGGGACGTCCTGAGGAAGGCTCCAGACTTGGTGCGGGGACATTATAATTCGCTGCCAAACATTATCGCCAACGTGATTAGGCTGAAAGGTAGCGCGGTTTGAGCACTGTTGAGAGCTGCTACTACCATTGTGACATGTACAGGGTTGGCCACATCTACTGTGAACACCTACCTCATTAGTATTGAAGTCCGCAAAGCTAGGACGTTTATTCTACTTCACAGGGGTTATGGCCGTTATATGACAACTAATCACGGTGTCGATAAACACAACAATAATTTTCCTAAGTATGTATTAAAGACGAGCTCCTATGAGGTCTTCAATACCAAAGAGGTGTTCACCTTAGATGTGTGCGACCCTGTACAGCAAGGTTAGAGGTGAATCAAATCTATTGCGATTCGTCGGTACATACCCTCCGTCGCTAACCGACTATAGTAACAAACAAAAGAAAATGATTAGTTTAGGGGCTTGTTTTTGTCAGACAAAACCTTATTATAAAGCCAAGGAAAGCAATGGAGGCACAGTTTTTAATGGTGGTATAGTAAATTATGGGAAAAAGGGAAATTAATGCGAATGAAAGGCAACTTGCCATTGGTAGGTTACAAACCCACAACCTCTACATTAGTATCGTGGTTGCTCTGAGAGAAATGATCATGTGCACACTTTTAAATGTGTACCTTGCTTCTTTCTGAAGCAATGCTTTGTTTAGTTGCCTTATCAATATTGTTTAGTGGCTGTCTGTCACGTCACAAACGCAGCAAACACGGCACATTGTGTTCGTGTGGAAGTTTTTGGTCTTTCGAGTACAATGCACAAAGCACGTAACAAAACTGGTTATAAGATCAACACATCAATCACACTAAGGGACGTGCTCACACATAACTACGGCGTGTCTCAAACACAACGCACACATCAGACAAAATGCGAAGCAAAATACAATATGCTCAATCATTAATGCATCATCGAACCAAACAACACACTCACATCGAAGTGTTTAGGAACAGTCTTTTTGTATGAATCTAAACAGTGGTGAGATGAAGCCTGGGCAGACCTATCAGGAATCGGAAGGCGGAAAGCGATCTTCAGCGATACTCAGAAACCATGTTACTAGGCATCGATGTATGGCAGAAACGTCAATGCAAATGCTTCAAAAGTGCTACTCTCAGATCTTCAAAACAGACATTGGGTTCGTGCAAATATTTTTTTGAATTCACTTTGAGGGTTGTTAAACTAGTCTCCGGTGAGTTGTTTTATGCACTTGTCCCCCCATCGCCCGTTTTTTTTTTTTTTTTTACTGTGACCAGGTTTCACTGGCTAAAGCTTTTAACGTATTATTGCTTGGTGCAAGCCATGCAAGCCACCTTCAGAAAAGTTTTCAGTTGTTATCGGACTTCATGTGTGACATGAGTAGCGATGCATATAGTACTAGATGTGATGCAAGCACCAATCATTACGCTGAATCACACGTTCACGCATAGATAAAAGGTGCTGCGTTTCACCCACAGATGAGATCTCGATGACAGGCAGCCATACTTGCCGCTGTTTTTCGCTGCGAGCGTTGTTTTGCTGGGAAAATGTTTGCCCACTAAAGAGTTCATTATTTACACGTATGGCTGCTGCATTCTTCAGTGTCATAACCATGTGACAATATATTATGTGTGCTTTGTTTACCTCCTGTTGGTCTGTGTTACTCTCAGTATGCACTCTGACTTTGTGTTCATTTTTATTAAGAGTCATTATTTACTATCAATGTTAATTCGTCTTGTTCTTCTATTGCATCTGTTAATTTTTTTTCTTGCATGAAGTAAACACTAGCCATGACCGCCTGTGACTATCAATCTATATCGAAGATTTTTACAATGCCTTTTTTTTGTTGCCTATTTTGTTATATCTTTTTACTGGCACTGTATGAGCATTATTTGCATTGTCTAAAATTCAGGCCTTAACAGAGTACTTTTGATGTTGAAGGCGGTTAAGTAAATTAGTTGTGTGTCGTTATTATAGTCGATGAAATTGTTCTAGGTAATGCTTAGTTCCTGGAAACTAGTCTATATAAAATTTTCTCGCTTGAGGGGCTTGCTTAGAATGTGCTACAAATGTGGACATTGTGCATTATGCCTGGAGGAGTCGTCTATTGACTAGTCATGCTATCAGGCACCTGTTCATATATTTTTTTTGTACTTTCCACCGATCATGCCAGTATATATTCTATTCATAGGCCTCATTATTATGTACAAATGCCTTAAAGATTATGCACACTGGTGCACTCGTGCCCTTCTATGCGACGCATCGACCCACTTTTCTTGGCCAGTCCTTAAAAGGGCCTTGCAACACCTTTCAGGGTTATCAGAGAATAACCGTACCACTGGACTCTGTCGCCTTGTGAATCTCCTGCTGCCAAAACTATCTTGAATCCATTTAAATATAAGCCAAGTTATCGCGCAAGAAGTGATGCAAAAGTGCTGTTTTGAGTGTGAGCTTGAGCGCTCTGTTCTGGCAGAGCTACGCGAGTACCTGGTGCAGGACTTTGCGCTGCACCCACTTGATTGACGAATAGTAGCTGAATCCATGTTGTGCACTTTGATGTGCTTCCGATTAGCCAAGTACGGTACAGTGTCTGCCAAAGTGTCTAGATCATGAAGCACTTAAAAGAGAGCCTGCGTGCACTGGCAAGTGCAACTTTTGGAGATGACAGTGCGCATCTGTAAGCGCTTCCACAGTGAGAATAATCGAGTGATGGACTCGGGCACGCAGTGTTTGAAAGATTGCGTGAGGTGCTGGCTCACATGAATGTAGGATAAAATGAATCATTAGGCAGACGACCATTGATTGGAGTGAGGTCGTTTCGGTATGACGGATATGTATACCTTTTTTTGCTTATCTGAAAATATTTGCAATAATACTGTTACTGCGGGTGTTCTTGTGATTGTGATGTAAGCCAATACCTGTTGGGCCCATTGGGCCCACTTGCTGCGCATTTTGCGACGATACTGCGAAGGAGAGATTCTTGGGATGGGGTTTGTGACAAGCAACTGAAATTCTCTGCTGCGTGCACTCCTATAATATTTGGCTCACATATTTGCAGGAGCCTTGGCTACAGGTCGTTTTCTCACAGTTTTCAAAAAGTGTTGCAGGGCCTCTTTAAGTACAGTCACAAAAGCTTAGAGGTGTTTATATCATACGAAATATGCGTGCTTATTGTCAACGCTTTCTGCACTGTATAACCGGGGCTCAACGTTTTTGTGAAGGTACTTTTTGCGCTTATGAATATTTCTTGTACAATTGCAATGATGTCACCAAATAGCCAATAGCAATATTATGCAAAGCCTTTTAATTCACGCCGTGTAAATGTAAGTTGCAGTTGTTTTGTTGGCAGTAGGGGAAGCTTCTCTCCACTTTACAGATGTGACCTCCACATGCATGTTTCTGAAAGTGTGTCTACATTGTTCTATCCAGCTACCTTGTAATTTTGTGTATATATTTTCTTTATTTCTGTTTCACTTTAGGAATTTGTTTTTGTTCAACGTACTGCACTCATGCCGGAAAGTCAGCTCGCTTTCAGCTCTGCAATGCTCTTGTTGATTTTTGTTTATTCATCACGTGGCTTCTCTTTGGATGTTACAATATTACTGCCATATTTTGTATGTATTCAGTGTGTTGCACCTTGGAAGTATTAGAACTATTGCTCATTTGAATATGCCACAAATATTTCAGCATTTAAAAAAGTGCATAGGACAGTTGTGCCATGTTGGTGACGCATGAGTTCTTAGAAATAAGATTTTTTTGTTATCATTGAAATATTTTATGGCCAGAGTAAATTTCGCACTGACAGGTTTCACCTTTCAATTGTGTTAGTAGCTTGTAGAGTGATGCTACAATTTCACCTCTTGGAAGTGAGTGAAACTCTCTTTTCCTGCGTATGATTATCAAATGATTAAATTTCTGCCTTTTCTATTAGATTGTCTGATGCTTATGGAATAGGCTGTTATGTTCATTTAGTTCCGTTTGAAATGGCGGTGAACGTCGTTCATAACAGTGAGATAGCATTTCCATCACATTATTCCTAATGTGGCGTACGGGAGGTGTAAATAGATGATTGTGCACATTCTCTGCGATTCCAATTGCTTCGTTGCACAAGTGCCACACTTGACAAAACTGACAACCATCCCCTTGTGGAAACCAGAGGATTTTGACCTTGATTCCAGCTGTAGTGAGCCCCAACTGCTCTGAAAGCGCTAGTGCATTGTTCGAAAGCTTCAGAGCCGATTGAAAAACTATAGTTTGCGGATAGATTTTCTTTTCCTACCTTTTCTGCCCTCGCTATATCTAGCAGTGTAGAGTAGCCGACCGAATGAACCTAGTTAATTTTTTTTTCTGCCCTTCTTCTCTTGTTTTACATATTTCTCTGTAATGGTTAAGAAAACCATTTCGCATAATATAATGGTCTACCATGCACACAACAACACAGTCAATGTTTGCATTGTACTTTCGCCGTTCTGTAACCAAAGAGCTTATTTTTATATTTGGTGTACATGGCATATGGCGAGTGTCCATAATAAAATGAAATGGAACAGTGCATTTGTTCTTGAATTCCTGTGCCACTCATTGAAAACAATGTGAGAAAACTGTGATATCGGATTCTTTGCAACGCACCGACACATTTTTTAAAAAATAGCCGATGTATCAAAGGGATACATATTACAGCAAACTAGGAAACAAAGACTCGAAAAAGAAGTATGAGAAAGCGGAAAGGTTAGGCGCTTTGCGTCCTAGTTTGCGCTAATATGTATCCCTTTGATGTCAACCAACCGGCCTGGCAACAAATACCACACAAGCTTGTTGGAGTAGCCATTTCCAAAGGCTGAAGTCTGGCCGACTCTTACTTTTCATTCTATTTTATTTCCATTTAAAATGTGCAACCACGCAAATGAATCAACCTTAATATGCCACGTGGCGTCAATTTGAAAGATGGCTGGTACGTTCTTGGGGACGTTTTCAGCAAACACGGGAATAGCTTTTCTAACACAACCTTTGAATATAATGGAATGAAAATTTGTTGCACTTGAGACGGGATCAAATCACGGCCGCGGCGGCCGAATTTCGATGGAGGCAGAATGCTAGAGGGCCCTGCGCTGCAGATTTAGGCGCACGTGCAAGAACCCCTGGCGGTGAAATCTCAGGAGCCCTCCACTACGGAGTCCCTCACAATCATATCGTGGTTTTGGGACGTTAAAACACAACAATTATTGTTAAAGAAATTACATAAAAACCTTGAGTGATTTCGCTATCACAGATTACTTTTACTAATTAAGTTTCAACTCATTAAGTTTATGTGTGTGTGTGTGTGTGTGTGTGTGTGTGTGTGTGTGTGTGTGTGTGTGTGTGTGTGTGTGTGTGTGTGTGTGTGTGTGTGTGTGTGTGTGTGTGTGTGTGTGTGTGTGTGTGTGTGTGTGTGTGTGTGTGTGTGTGTGTGTGTGTGTGTGTGTGTGTGTGTGTGTGTGTGTGTGTGTGTGTGTGTGTGTGTGTGTGTGTGTGTGTGTGTGTGTGTGTGTGTGTGTGTGTGTGTGTGTGTGTGTGTGTGTGTGTGTGTGTGTGTGTGTGTGTGTGTGTGTGTGTGTGTGTGTGTGTGTGTGTGTGTGTGTGTGTGTGTGTGTGTGCATAGCCATGCTAGCGCAGCTTTTTCCATGCTCTCCTAAAGTCACATTATACTCTCCCTGCGGCCGGCGCCGCTCCGCGGAAGCTCTCCGTAACGTCTGCTACGCCAGGGTATCGTCTTCTTTATTACTTCAGTTTCACGTATTCGCAAAGACGAAATCAGAGCCACGCGAACAACATTTTTTTTTTAAATCACGCGAACAGCGCAGAGTGATCGCGCATCTCGCGCGCCTCAAGGCGCGCGGTAGGTCATGTGACTTTAGGCCAAGTCCTTGCGAACGCCATTAAAAAAAAATTAGTCACGTAAACAATGCAAAGTCGAAGTGACCGCGCCGCAGCTCGCGTGCCTGGTGCCACGGGGCGCGCGCTTTCTTTCTCTTTTTTTTTTCGATTCATACGTTTTTAACATCAGTGCTGTTTATGCCGGCTGTAATATGTCCAACGCGAACACAAAAAACTCTGCACCGCGATGACGTCACCAAGCGTTGCCTAGCAACCAGTTGCACAGCTGCGCGCCTCCAGCCCACCTGCTGCCGCTCGGTCGGCGCGCAAGACGTGACGTCACGGCCAACTGCGCATGCGCTCCTTCGTTCTGTATAAAGGCGGCGGTGCGGCGCCAGACGCAGACATGGGGAGACCGAAGGTTCGCACTGCCGATGAGGAAGCCGCTAACCGTGAATCGCGGCGCTCTGCCAAGCCAGACTGCAGGACTCGACTCGTTTAAAGTAGTCCACGGCGAACTACGTCCGGAACGGCGAAAGGCGATCTGTGTTGGATTCGACTGGTACTTGCCATTACTCTTTGTATAACTTAGCATCACTTGGAATCACTTCGTATACCTTGGCATCACTTCGTATGGCCAGGACCAGCTGAGAACCGATCAGGTCCGCTGTGCATTTAGCCTTGCGCCACTAGTGCAAGCTACGCCAGGTTTTTTTTTTTTTTTTTGTACTACAAGCCGGCTTTTCCGCAGGTGACCCTTCTCGTCAGACATTTAAAGCTCTCGCTTTCAATAAAGCAAAATTCAGCAAGGCCGTCGAAAAAGTCACGCGGTCCCTTATGAATTCGCCAAGACGACTGGGAGGCGAAAGCCATCTCCTTATTTCGTTTCTTCTTCTGAGTCGATTGCATTGATGCATCCACCCTCCCCCGAAAGCTTTCTGCACCTATCGTGGTTTTGCATTGCCTCCAGGATCGGAGGCATGGCAGCGTTCTGCGCCTCACGTGCTTTTGAAGCACTGCCTCCGAGGTCGGCCCACGTTTAGCCAAGCGACTATGTCGTCTGATGACGCCATAATGCGACGTCACGTTATGTGAGGTCATTGTGACGTCAACATTCTACAAAACCGTGACGTCATATGATGACGTCATCGCATGATTTTCTTCATGACTCCGTGTAGACGCCGCCGACGGTGACTTTTGATGTTTGATGAGGCATCTAAGGCTTTCGCCTTAAAGGGGCCCTGCAACACTTTTCCAAGTTATCGTCGAGTGGCTTCATTAAAGGAGTTTATGGCCTCACGAATCGACTGTCGCAAAAACATTTAGAATCCGTCAAGTACGAGCGGAGTTACAGGGTTTCGTCGCACGCTTTAAGCGCTTTCTCTCTCCTCTCGTACAAGCGAGCGCGCTGAGAGCTACGCAGAAGGGGATGACAGGGGGGGGGGGGGGAGGCAAGAAGCTACGTCCGCTCGTCAACGCGCGTCATGACCTTGAGCACTTCCTTTTCTTTTTTTTTCTTCGAACGTGCGACTTACTTTCAGTGTGATCGCGAGCGTGCACGTGGCGGCATCCCGCGGCGGCAGCGTTAACTATGCAGCGCACTATGCTCAAATGAGCCAATGGCCGTGGACTTTTGGGTTTATGACGCGGTCATTTGGGTTCGTGACATCATTTGTCGAGAGAAGAGGGAGCGATTTCTTTCTGACTTTGAGAAGTAATCGTAAATTCCAGGCCGCGTGCTGCGCTGGAATGTTTGGCTCGCGTGTTCTCAGGAGGCTCGGCTACCGATCGGCAGCGTGTTCTGGCCACGCTCAAAAAGTGTTGCAGGGCCCCTTTAATAGACGAAAATGTAGACATGCGAAGTGATAGTAAATTACCTCAAGAAAAAAAAAAGCCGAAGTATTAAAGAACTGATTCCCGCTCCTAGTATGACACGAAGTGTACGTAATGCTAATTTCTCCTTATTTCTTCAGAATGTTTGTCGGTTTGCGAAATACACGTATCATTACTGCTTACATTTTATAATTTGCATGTCTTTAGTGTCTTATTGATTCTCGTGATATTCTTTGAATCTATTGTATATTCGTTTGTCTCTTATTGTTATCGCTGTACTTGCCTGAAGTGCAGCTGCAAAGTGGGCAAATCAGGATACCCACAATGTACAGCCTCCCGTGTCCCTTTTCTGGGCATTGTAAAATGCCCGAATAGAACGAAAAAAAAAGGCATTGATAAATAATAAAGAAAGAAACTCACAGGGTCCCTTATGCATGCGCTTAAGATGACTTGAAGGCCAAAGCCATTTTCTTTTTCTCAGTAGATTGTATTGATCTTCCAGCACCCGAAAGCCTCCTGCGTCTAGGGTGTTTTTGCACTGCCTCCGGGATCGGAGGCATCGCAAGCTTTCTGCACTTCACGTGCCTCCGGGATTAACGCATGTATGCCGATGCAGTGATGTCATGTGATGACGCCATCATCTGATGTCACGTTATGTGACGTTACATTGACGTCACTATTTTTGGCGATCTGCGACGTCACGATGACCTCTGGGGTGACGCCGTCACATGATTTTTTTTTGCAATCACTCGCGTTGACGCCAACGGTCACTTCTCGCGTTTGATGAGGCATCTAGGCTTTCACCTTAATATGTGCCCACTTTACAGTTTTAGAGGCCTTGAGAGCTGCAGCCTAACAGGAACTGTTCCAAGGTGACCACACAGATTTTTTTCTTTTTGATTTTTTTTTCTGCGGAGGTTCGAGCCCTGCGCTGTCGCGGTCTGTGCTAGGCGTCTGGCCACGGGGCTTCGGGTTGGGCGTAAACGGGGCCTCCCGGTGGTGGAGGGGGCCCCGGCATGTCCGGAGGCATCCATGCAACCGGCGGGGGTGGGACCATATCCATGGGGGTCATCGGCACAAGCACATTCGCTCCCTCTGACGGCGGCAGCGTAGTTGTCACGTTTGGCGTCTGCGCCGCCTGCAAGTCTGTGACTCCACGCTTTGCAAGGAACACCTTATAGGCGCGACGGGTCTCGGGGTCCTTGGGACCCCACGACGGCCTCGGCTGAAGCGCGCTGGTCAAGTCCTGCGTTTGAGATGTCGTGTATCAAACAACGACCGAATGCCGAGCTCGTTGATATGGGTACATCTCAAAGGAAAGTTAAACCGGGGTTCCATCAAGAATTTACACCGACGTCATTTCCGTCGCGGAAAGAAGCGCTGGAAAGCAAATGACGTCATTTCCGTCACGGAACTGCGAGCTCGAAAGTAATTGAGTCATGTCCGTCGTGATGCGAGTAATATGAAGCGCACTAGTATTTTTCAGCACCGGCGCTAGATGTCTCTTAGCACGCTTCCGGTTTCAACATCTCCACACACGGTTTCCTGTTCCGGTTTTTTCACCGACTTCCGGTTTTTACTTCACATTATATAACAAAGCCAAGGTAGGCGTGTTAACACGAGCTCGGTCAGAAATGATCGAACTCATCCGCCGCTGTGGTCCGGTGATTATGGTGCTCCACCGCTGACTCGAAGGACCAAATCCCGGCCGAATTTCTATGGAGGCGAAATGCTAGAGGCCCGCGTACTTAGATTTAGGCGCACCTTATAGAACTCCAGGTGGTCGAAATTTCTGGAGCCCTCTACACGACGTATGCCATAAACGTATCGCAGTTTTGGGACGTAAACACCCAAAATTGCATGGCGTTACACAACGACCTAATGCCGAGCTTGTTGACATAGATTCATACGAGAGAAATCTTAAGCCGGGTCCCATAAAGAATTTATACGACGCAATATCCGTCATGGAAAGGTGGGTTGGAAAGCAAATGATGTCATTTACGCTACGGAAATGCGCGTTTTTTTTATAGATACATTTCCGTCGCGTCGCGAGTAACTTAGAGAGCGCTAATTCTTTAGCACCGGTGCAAGAGGCTCCTTATTCACTTCCGGCTCCAACGTCCTGTCTCTTCATTCCCGATTTCCTCTTCCAGTCTCCTCATTGACTTCCGGGTTCCGCTTTACTTCCCATTATATATCCAAGTCAAGGAAGGCCTATAACACAATTCGGTCAGAGGTGATCGAACTCGCGTAGAAAATTTGGTTCCAGCGACATTTCCTGCCCAACGATTCTCTCATCACTTCCAAGCTAATTTCCCAAAACTCGCCTGCGGCCGTCGAAAAAATTACGCGCAGTCTAAACCGACTTAAGGTCGCGAAGGTTGGTTAAACAGGTGGCGCATTTTCTCCGCATTCGCCAACGCTCGGCGCGCCCTCCCTCCTCTCTCACCAGCACCACCGGTGGGTGTTCCAGCGCGCGCTACCATTGGTCGACTCCTTTCACTGGCACAGCCAATCACGCTCCCGCTCTTTCCTCCTCTCTACACCACCTGCTCCGCTCCTGCCATAGCTTCGCCTTTGCTCTCCTCCTTCCTACGCAAGTTCACCATCCTCACGTCGCTACCCTTTCTCTGCCAGGATCAACTCGCTACACTAGGCTTCCCTCTCACCCACTTAGCTTTACCCGTGCTCTCCCTTTCGTCAGGCTTCGCTCTCGCAGCTGGGCTGGAAAGTGCGGACGACGGATTCCCAGGTATTCACCTCGGCTTTAAACAGCTCGCCGTTAAAAAAAAAAAAAAAAACGCCGCAAAGGTCGCGCAACGCCAGCTCTTACCAGTTTGCAGCTGAGCAGGTGATGGATGGACATGATGACGCCGATGAGAACGGGAACGAGCACGAGCGAGACGGCGATCACCTGAGCCCAGCGCGGGTACACGTAGTCGCCGAAAGACAGCGGTTTGTACGTGAATAGCTGTGTCGACAGGATGAGCTGCGTGCGTCCGGCGTTGGATAGCGTGAGCTGGTTTCATCTTGTAGGAGTAAACACCTGACTACTTAACGAACGCCGGATGTACGGTGCAGTTGTAGGCGCAGTCATATACCGCATTTTCTCGTACATAACCCGCCCCAGCATTTAACCCGCACCCCTATCTTTAACTGTACAAAAAGATTTAAAAAATATTCACATAACCCCTGCATATAAATCAGACCCCCAAATTTTAAGCACATTTTCCGTACTTTGGTGCGAGTTATATGCTAGAAAATACGGTATGTACTCAAGTGCGTTGGGGCGCTAATTGGTACGGCAATGAAGCTGAAATGAAACTGCGCAGGGGACGGAACACAAGTAGAAGAAGTAGACAGGACGAGCGCAGACAGCTGTGCTCGTCCTGTCTGCTTCTTCTACTTGTGTTACGTCTCCTGCGCAATTCCATTTCAATCATCTATATGACTTTGAGTTCAACCAGAACGTGTGAATCTGTAATTACAAGGACGGGTATAAATATGGCATTGTTGGTTCATCGTAAACTGGCGTGTAGCATAGCGCTTGTGTCCCTCTGTTATTTCATCTTCGTCCTCGTTTGTTTCCGCGCTATGCTGGAAGCCAGCTTGTGGTTGCAACGGCGAGTTTTTATGGCGCTAGCGCGAAGTGACATCATGTTTCTCAAAGAGCACACCGGAATTCGTCCACAGCCATCTGGAAGCCGAATGTTGGCTCGAACGCTACGAAACCTCAATGAAAAAATAAAAATAAAAAACTCGTATAAGAAGGAGGCAATGCAGTTAATATAGGATACATGTGGTATCGGAGCACTAGTTTAGTAAAGATGAGGGCCGATTAACTGTCAGAATTATTAATTAAAATTAATCGAATGAGTTCATTCAAAGATCATACTGTTTTCTTGTGGGTATGTGCCATCAAGATTTCATTTTACAAGTGCCCGTACGATGTTATCATTACGTCCCCACTTTCTGCAAATCACTGCTAAGTTTAAAAAAAAAGAATAAAAAAGATACTTCGCACCTTTCGGAGAGTGTGTGTGTGTGTGTGTGTGTGTGTGTGTGTGTGTGTGTGTGTGTGTGTGTGTGTGTGTGTGTGTGTGTGTGTGTGTGTGTGTTACAACAACAATCGTCTTCTGGCTTGCTCGCGTTTCCTTTTTTGAAAACTCGGCGCTCGCCACTTTCCCGCCAAGAATGCTATGTCACGCTGATAACGCGTGACAATCGATGTCGAGCGTCGATAACAGGCCTAAATAGGTGCAGCCATCTTTGTAGTAGTTTGACAACGGTTCAACTATCGCGAGCTCGGCTAGCGTTCTGCCTGTAAAGCGTGCACCACCGCACAACTATGTGCTCCGCGGCAAAGCCAACATTGTACTCAGTGGGATTGTGAATTGCGGTGAAGACTACAATGATATCCGCGGAAACGGGTGTTCGCGTTCTGGTGTGTAATCTCTTGCTTGTACGAAAACCCTTCGGCGCTTCTTATGCACCAATTGTTACAGCGCAGCTTACTTTTAATGTTACATCCTGTCGCGCCAAACCAGCGAAGGAACACCGGGAAGGTCATATGATCACACGTCTTCTGTTTTTATGTCGTCTCATCATCATCATCACATTCGGCCTGTTTTAGTCCACTCTAGGGCGAAGGCCTCCCCCAATGGTCTCCAGTTTACCCTATCCTGTGCGAGCTGGTTCCATTTCATGCCTGCGAACTTCCCATCATCATCATCATGCTACGTCTCCCATCATACCTTGGCACCCATTCCGCCGCTCTAACTGAAAAAAACGCTTATCCGTCCTTCGTATTACGGGACCTGGCCAGGTCCAATTTTTCTTCTTAAAGGGACACCAAACAAAAAAAAAATCAATTGGTGAAGACTGCAATAAGCCGCGCAAGGCTTGAAACACCGGAACTGGACGACTATGAAGACTAATCTGGTTGTTTAAAGGATGTTTCTAGATCTCAGCTGGGTGACAAAGGTTGTTTTCAGGTTGCTTCTAGGTCGTTGCTACAGGCTTTAGCTAGGTGATGCTAGGTTGTTGCTATGTTGATTCTCAACGCATAGAGGTTCGAGTTAAAACTACAGACAGTCACAGACACGACACGAGCACGTCGTCGTTGGCGTAGGCCTTCCATCGTTTCGGAGTCTTCTCGCAGCCGCCGTTGCCTTTGGCGTTGGCTAGTATTCTATCGTTGTACTGCTCGGGGTCATCGGCTCGCCGCCGTCACTTCGCAGCCATTTCTTGGGCTAACTGCTGGCTTCATTTTTAGTGGACCAGTGGTGAGTAGTGGGATTTACCCAATGTCCGTGGCACATACCCTTTTATGATTATGATAGTTTTCTTTTGTGATAGGCCGCACAGTGGCTCATACCCGACAGGTCGCACAAATTAAGGCTAGCCTAAACAGCGTCGCAGTTAAAACGATTTTTCTCATATTAGTAAATGACTCTTCCACAATCCCAAAATCACCACGCTTGCCGCGAGAAGACGCTTGGTTAGCGAAAAAACGCGCAAAAAGAAAATGCGGGTCGCAACGCCACTTTGAGGTTTCCGCAACAAACACCGCGGCGTCATAGATATCGACGGCGTCTACGAAATCCTACACAGTTCCTAGTGAGTAAAAATGAAGTACATTATCCTCTCAGGGGGCCATAGACTGAACAAACCAAGTTTCAAGAAATTTCGTTGGGCCAATGTGGCAAAAATACGAAAAATACTCTTTACAATCCATGACGTCGCGCGCGGATATTTCAGCGTGAAATTTATGAATGAAACTTTGACCTTGATTTTATCCCCAATTAATGGTGAAAATAACGACATTGGAGTTCTTAGAGTACAATTTATCAAAACAGACTAATTAGTTGTTTCTCTTTAGTGTCCTTTAAATTGTCAGCTAGAAACGTCGGCTGCCCGTGTTCTCTTTATGACACATCAAACCTTTTGTTACATAAATAGTGGACGCGTTGTTACTCCATAAGCATGGTTAAATCGTTGAACTTAATGGTTAGGCTCCATTTAGTGTAATTCTAATTCCATGTTGGCGCAAGGCGGCAGCAGTCATTGCTGGTGAAGACTTACGGTTAGGACTATGGGACAAACAAATTGCCAGCAGAACTTGACTGGCCATCCTGGCACGCAGTTCAGCATGAACTCGACGTCAAGTGACAGCCGGTCGACGCCTGTGCGAGTGAAAAGAAAACGAAATATTTATGTAATCAGCTACTATATTAAATGAGCCCTGCAATACTCCTTCAAGAAATCATTGAATGACCTCAGTATCGGAGTTTATTGTCTCACGAATACTGCCGCAATAATTTGTAGAATCCGTCAAGTATACGAGCGGAGTAACAAGCTTTTACTATATTTCTGTGAAGAGTATATTATATAATCTGCTCTTTTCGGTTTCATCGTTGCTGACGCTTTACATATAGAGCGGCATACGAACAGTTACCGGAATATCTGCGTGTCCTCTCCAGATATTCCGGCAACTGTGTTAAAAGATGGCGACGCCTGCGCCGCTTCTCACGTCTGCATCTCCAGTAAACCAGCATATTCCTCGAACGGTACGCATAAACAGATGCACAGACAAGCCCCATCTCTGTAATACAACAAGTCCAGTGTTATAGACGATTTTACATAAGAAACGCGGTCGCCGCCACCATGGGCTGGTAAACGAATGTCTTCTTATTCTGGTATATCGCGACGTGAATTAGTGAGGTCATGGAACCTCGAGTGCACCAATCCAACAATTTTAGTTAGTCTGCCTCTACCGTAGCACTGTTCGTTTAGTTGTTATGTACAGGGCGCCCCAGCTATCTTTAGCCAGAGTTCAGAAATATGCCGACACACTCGATGACGATGCGACCAAGTGCATGTTGTTGACTGTTGCCTGTAGTACGCCAGACTATTTTTTGCGTTTTGATTATTTGCTTAATTAGGCCTCTTTAACTATTGAAGCAACGAAGCAGGGCAAAAAGTTCCAAAGGTGCAAGTTGTACATCGGTTTGCAAAACGTCCGATTAGACAGTTTCTAACTTTCTATCCATTAAGTATTAGTGTTTTTCTGCTTACTACAGGTGCCCGCGAAAAAAAAAAAAAAAACACGTGGCATGCCCGATTGCGCGCCTATGCGCGCCGTGATTTTAGTGCTGCCTAACGTTCCACGTCCAAGCGATATGCTTCCCTCGCCCCGGTTCATGACAGCGATCAGCAGACGCAGCGGTTATCGCTTGTGTTGCCGCTAGCAAAATGTGTTCGTCGCACAGCCACCGCCATCGTCGCTGCCCTGTCGAGGCAGCACAACCGGGCAAATGCTATGGTCGTTTGCATGCGGAACGTTACGGATCATTAGAATCATCGCGCGCAATGACGCGCAAGCGGGCGTGTCACGTGGTATTCTTTTGTATTTCGCGGGCATCTGTAGTAAGCAGAAAAATACCAATACTTGATAGATAGAAAGTTAGAAACTTCCTAATCGGACGTTTTACAAACCGATCTGCAACTTTCTCATTGGAATCTGTTGCCCAGCTTCGTTCATTCAAAAGTCACGTAATAAAAGTGGCCTAATTAAGCAATTAATCAGAACGCAAAAAAATTGCCTGACTTACTCCAGGCAATAGTCAGCAACATGCATTTGATCGCGTCGTCACTGAATGCGTCGGGATATTTTTAAATGTGCCGATGCACTCAAAAGATAGCTGGGGCACCCTGTACATAAAATTAACGGAAAGGTTAACAGCCCAATATGGCTGCACCGAAATTCATCCGTAAAATAGTCTACACAAAGACCGAGTATTCAAACAGTAACGTGCCGTCAATTCACGCACCGTAGGACAGGGACACCGCAATGGACTCGAACACAGCGATGAAAAAGAGCAGCTGGCCTCCGATATACGTGTCCAGGAGGTTCAGGATATACATGCCTCCCTGCGTACGCACAAAGCCTCAATTTCTAAGGCCTTATATCTCATGCCGCACGAGAACGTGACCTCGAACGAAAAGCCGGCGTGTCGTACAAAAAATATAATAAATAAAACAAAACAAAAAACAA
Source organism: Rhipicephalus sanguineus (assembly GCF_013339695.2). Taxonomy (NCBI): domain Eukaryota; kingdom Metazoa; phylum Arthropoda; class Arachnida; order Ixodida; family Ixodidae; genus Rhipicephalus; species Rhipicephalus sanguineus. Next base: position 18,404,600 of record NC_051185.1, read on the forward strand.
ACGAACCCGCGGTTCTACCCCAAGTGAAAGCTGCACGAACTGCGGAGCAGTGATTCGCCTGTGTTTCCGACGTCTTTTATCTTGCGTTTACGTGTTATTTTGTGTTTAGTGATATTTTTTTTGCTATTGATATGTAACTGCATGTTTTTTTCAAAATGTTGCCGTGATGTGCAACACGATGAGGAAAAGCAGGGAGCGCGCACACCTGCTAGCACACAAACAGGCTCTTGTTCGACCAATCGACAGCGCCTGCTCCTGGTGACGTCACGACGAGCGCTGGGGATATCGGAAAGGCCCGGAGAGGACCACGGGATTCTTTTTTTTTTTATTTTGTGGTACGGCCGAGGCGCGTAGCGCTGCCACGTTCGGCATTGTTGATCGTGACGGCATTCTGAATTCGATGCGCGTGTTTAGTTGAAATGTTGAATAAAACAACGGAGGTGGTCGGAGGTGGTTTGGGGGCCCCATACTCCGTTTCACACATCAGGCGCAACGCTGTGGAAGCTACGCGAGAAGTTCGGCCAGAAGTGTGTGCAAGTTCGCGCGTCTCACGCTTAGATTTCGTCGTTGTAAACGTGGCCTCCGCGATTGGTTCCAGCTGCATGCTAGCAGAACTAATCGCGGAGGCCGCGATACGAAAACAAACAGACGCTAAGTTATCCAGAACAACCTATCGACAACCGTATAAATAACGGGGTTTGTTTATTTCTAAGGCACAAAACATCTTCATTTATTACCCAGTCTACAAAAATCGCGTTACGGGTGGTAAAATCATTGACGTAGTATTTCTTGGTGCGAACGCATCTACTGATAGAAGTCTCACTAGCTTTCATAGCGTTGTACCTGATTTATGAAACGGAGTATAGTTTACACGCAAACCAAACCTTTATTTTTTCTAGAAAAGACGGTTCGCTTATGGTTGCGTACTCTTGTAGTCATCGGAATTCCCAGAACAAATCCCAGCGCGCAGACGAAGAAACCGAGCGCCGTCAGGTGTTGTTGGAGCACAGGGTAGGCATCCTTCAGGGGCGTCAGGAAGCCCTCCACCAAGCCGAACTGCGGGAAGATGAAAACCAAGAAAAATTTAGGCAGTTTAGACGTCACGTGTCGGGGTCGTTGTGAAGCTAAGCTTTCGTCAGCTTGTCAATCAATTGTTTGCAAAACTAAACGCGAAAAGCGAGCAAGCGTCCTTATTAACGCAAAAGCCATACATGCCTCATCAAACACGAAAAGTGACCGTCCGCGCAAACACGAGTGATGAAAAAATCATCATCACCATCATCATGTGATGACGTCACCATATGACGTAATCATCATAACATATCCGGAAAATTATGAATATGACATCGTCGCTTTGTCGTAGGTGGGCCGATCCAGGAGGCACGTGAGGTGCGGAAACCTTGCAATGCCTTCGATCCCGGAGGTGTTTTGCCTTTTTTGAGAGGGTATATTGCTCGAGAAAAATCTTTTCTTTCTTTTCTCTTTTTAGTGTCGCTTTATGGGTGCCCGGTAAGACTTTTTCAGCATGGTCAGAAAACGCTGCCGATCGGTAGTCGATGCTCCCGTGAACACGCGGGCCAAACATCAAAGCGCAGCGCGCGACCTGGAACACTTGCAACCAGTTATCAAAGTCAGCTGGAAATCGCTCGCTATTCTCTCGACAACCCCGCCACGGTGGTCTAGTGGTTATGGCGCTCGACTGCTGACCCGAAGGTCGCGGGATCGAATCCCGGCTGCGGCGGCTGCATTTTCGATGGAGGCGAAAATGTTTGAGGCCCGTGTACCTAGATTTAGGTGCATGTTAAAGAACCCCAGGTGGTCGAAATTTCCGGAGCCCTCCACTACGGCGTCTCTCATAATCATATCTTGGTTTTGGGACGTTAAACCCCAGATATTATTATTATATTCTCTCGACAAATGATGCCGTAAACCCAAATGACCGCGCTATATACGGAAAGTCCACGATCATTGGCTGATTCGAGCATCGTGAGCTGCACAGTTACCGCGGTCGCCGCAGGATGCCGCCACGTGCCCGCGCGCGCGCACTCGCGATCACACTGCGAGTAAGCCGCGCGTTCCAAGAAAAAGAAGTGCTCAAGGTCATGACGCGTGCTGACGAACGGCCATGGCTTCTTGCCAACTTGTGCCCCCCCCCCCCCCCTCACGCGTTGCTTTCAGCTCGTTCGCTGGCACGAAAGGAGAGAGAAAACTTAAAGCTGGCGATAAATCCCTGTAACTCTGCTCGTACTTGACGGATTCTAATTTTTTTGCAGTATTCCATTAGTGAGACAATAAACTCCTTCTATGAAGTCATTCGATGATTACGTGGAAAAGTGTTGCAGGGTCCCTTTAAGAAGTAACGGACACACGCTGTTAATAAAAGAGTGTATTGTAGGTGGCGCCGTTTTTATTTACCGCTGCTATTCGTCCCGCATACCAGCATTTGAACTATATATGATGGATAACAAACGACAAAACTGTTGGCGTAGCCAGGCAAGGGGGAGAGGGATTCAACCCCCCCCCCCCCCCCCCAGAATTTTTTAAAGTTTGCATGTGTATATACAGACGCACACATACGAACGCGCACGCACAAACGCCTACAAGTTGCGTAACCCCCCCTACCCCCCTTTCCCGAAAAAACAATATGTTCTGCCACACATCTGGACAAAACTACATAACCTCACGGTCGGTGCTCAACCGCCGTAGTGGTCGAGTGGTTATAGTGCTTGACTGCTCACCTGCAGGTCGTGTGATGGAATCCTGGCCGCGGCGGCCGCATTTCGATGGAGGCAAAATGCTATAGAGGACCATGTGCTTAGATTTAGATGCACGTTAAAAAAAGCACTGGTGATCGAAATTATCCGGAGTCCTCCAGTACGGCGTCCCTCATAATCATATCGTGGCTTTGGGGACGTAAAACCCCAACAATTATTATTATTAACGGTCGGTGCACGTAGGTTTGAATCGCGGGCGTGCGAGCGCACCTCCGAGTCGATGGCGAGGAAGAAGAGCATGACGAAGAAGGCGATGGCCCAGAGATGAGGGTAGGAGATCAGGGTCACCGCCTCCGGGTACGTTATGAAGGCCAGTGCGAAGCCTGCGGCATCGTAAACACCGCGACCCAAGTGGCTTAGCGCTCGTTTACGGAGCCGTCATAGCGGAGCGGTATTCAGAACAGGCAAATATAAACAAACGTAGAAATAATGGAATAAGTTGTAGCGGTCAGCAGCAAGCGCAAGTACGGTGGTAGAAAGTCCAGAGGAATATGGGGGCTGGAAATCATGCGGAATCGTTGAATACGGAATGTCGCGTTTCGACAAGCAGGAATCTTCTCCAGGACTCTCACGATGTAAAGTCTTCTTGACGGAACGTCCCTTCAACTTACATCGCCTAGCTTTTCAACGATTTATCATGGCTCCTCCTCCTACTGCTACTACTACTACTACTACTACTACTACTACTACTACTACTACTACTACTACTACTACTACTACTACTGCTACTACTACTACTACTAGTATTCGTAGTAGTAGTAATAGCAGTACTCCTAAGCCCTTACAATTCTTCTTTCGTTCATTCATAGCGAGGGTCTCGTTCCGGCACACTTGATGCCTTCAGGTAGTATGCGAGGGGCTTATTGGTCAGCTGCCAGCTCGTAAAAAAGAACACGTGCTACGTGACATCTGCTAGCAAAAAAGTGTTCCACACTTGCCGTCATGGCGACGAGCGAAGCTGATTAACGCACTAAGGTTTACGTGCACAGATACCCGATAAAGTGGACGGGAGGACGACCGCCGCTGTAATTGGTAAACCATCGGACGCGTTATCCGAAGGTTGCAGGTTCGGTCCCCGCCGGCGGTAAGTTGTCTTTTCGTCCACTTTAATTTCTTCGCATTGATATCGTAATTACTACAATGCAGTTAAAAGACTATACGAATAACGTCCGCTATACCTTCATCGGCTTTACTGTCTGTTGGTTATCATTAAATCACCACTACTACTACTACTATCACTACTACTACTACTACTACTACTACTACTACTACTACTACTACTACTACTACTACTACTACTACTACTACTACTAGTATAGTAGTAGTATAGTAGTAGTATAGCAGTAGTAGTAGTAGTAGTAGTAATAGCAGTTGTGGTGAATTTTACTATTTGTCATATTCTTTCCCCTTTCCCTCGGAGCTTCTTCACTTGGTCACTGTAACAACAGGTATGCCTTCTGCGCCGTTGAAGCATTAAAGGTATAAGAGCTTCTAAGTGATTTTTCAAGTGAACTTTGTCGTTCGTGGTTTATTTTTTGCTTGTTCATTACCGATATTTCTCTCATATATCTCAGGAGAACCAGCACTCTTTGAGACAAATAGTTTGAGCACAAGTGGAGAGGAGAGTGTATATACCGACCTCCGGAGGCGACGTTGGCGACGTCTTCTCCCAGCGTGTAAGCCATGTTTCCCAGCACCGAGAAAACCACTATGCCAGCCAAGAAGCTGACCAGCAGATCGGCCACGGCAATGATGTATACGTCACTGAACGAAGAAGAACAGAGAGAGAGAGAGAGAGAGAGCGATGGAGACAGAGCCATAGAAAAGAAACCACAGGTTCGCCGCAAGGGCGAAGCAATGAATGCGATAGCAACAAACTGGAATGTTATACGAAGTAATGCTAGCAATTAACTCGTTTCAGATCCGATCTCGCGTAGCTCTACGAAACGCTGGCGTAGAAGAATACGGCCGCTCCAGGCAGCGAAGCTGTTTTCATGCTGTCTGTCGCCTCTGCGCCAAGCGGTGAGAGAACAGCACGTAGAAGGGTATACGAGCCGTTTTCTGATGCCCGTTGAGATAGCACGCGCGCTAGCGCTCGCGACCGTGCCCTTATGATCAAAGTTCACACTTACTGCTGGAGTTACGCAGAGATTCCCCCTCCCCCTCTCTCTCCTGGCGTCCCTTCATGCTCCCTGGCCTGACGAAAGACGGACAGGGCGTTTACTCCATGCTTGAGGAGCAGTCGACGGCAAACCTCGCACACGGGGTGATGCTAACGAATGGGCCCTCCGTGCGACGGAGATGTCCGTCTCGTTTCATCTCTGCTTCAGCCACGTTCGTCGACAGCGCTCGCGCACTTTTACTCGCGGGTAGAACATAAGATGCGCGGGGCGATGCTATTTTGACTTTCGAGCTGTCTATCACTTCATCGCAAACAGAGCGGTGGGACCAGCATGTACAAAGGTATAAACCGTCAGCTGATCCCTGTAAAGATAAAGCGCGCCCTACCGCGACTGAGCATAGTGCGGAGCCATGAAACTGCACCCCCCCCCCTTTCCCCAATGGGCCGGGAGTGCCCGCATAATTGCCGTCACACACACACACACACACACACACACACACACACACACACACACACACACACACACACACACACACACACACACACACACACACACACACACACACACACACACACACACACACACACACACACACACACACACACACACACACGCACGCACGCACACACGCACACACACACACACAAAACAGTAAATTCGCTTGGTTATTCGCATTCAATGGTGACTAAAGGGAAAACACTAGATTAGCTTGGACTAATAAATTATTCTTCAAGAACTCTAACGTCGTTGATTTCGCGACTGTGGTTTCTTTTTTTAGAAGAGAAAACGAAGATCGAAGTTCATTTCTGCAAATTCGTGTCGTAACCCACGACGCCGTGACGTCACTGTGACGTCTCAGATTTCCAAGTGTGCTTTTGTATTTTGGCCACATTTGCTCACTATACGTTCCCGAAACGTACCACGTTAAGTCTGTCCCTCCGTTCGAACACAGTGTAATAAGCTATTAGGTAAGCTTTGCGAGTGCCGTCGAAATCTATGACGTCACGATGAGCTGGTGTGGGAACTTCAGTGCGGGAGGTTGAGTACGAAAAATTCAGTGCGAGAACTTTAGTGGGGTAACTTTAGGGGGAGCACATTAGGGGGGAACTTCAGTGCGGAAATATCTATGAATAAACTTACCGAGCGTGCTCTCGCGGTATCAATGGTGTACATTACGGAACTTGACTACTATGAGAGAAATCATTTTTGTTTCTATCGTGTCCCTACAGTTTCTTACGTGATGAGCCATATAGACTCCACTGCAGACCGCAGGCACTCTTAGCAAAACCTCACTTGTAGAGCGTGTTCCTGAAGTCGTTGTAGCTGCCGATGCAGATGATAACGCCCTGGCTCACGCTGAGCGAGAAGAATACCTGCTGCGCTGCCTTCTGCCACACCTGCAAGGGTAGATAAGGAAACAAAGGGTGACCTCAGAGATTTTACCAGAGCACGGAGTGTGGATCTCGGAGGCCACGGTAATATTCCGAAGTTTGTTCCCTAAATCACCAGAGGGAACCTTGCTGCTAGCATTTATACGAGGACTATAAGTTATGGAGACCGCCTTCATCGACAAAAGAGGTGGGGGAGGGGACTTCACTGCGGAAATCTCGGAGGCCACGGTAATATTCTGGAGTTTTTTACTTAAATCACCAGAGGGAACCCTGCTGCTAGCATTGATACGAGGACTGTAAGTTATGGAGATCGCCTCTATCGAGAAAGAGAGGAGCGACAAGTATATCCGCCTCCTTGAGGTGGCCTAAAGAGACACCAGGCCGTGGCCTCGCGCAGAGCTCAAACGCGCAGTGTGCTCAGCCCCAGGAGACCAGCGGCCATCCTGAGGGATGGCAGCGTCTCGTCATGTACGTTTTGCGGCCTAGCTCAGGCGGGACGGGACCATATTCTACGGAGATGCGACCGCCCTCTGCCCTCAAAAGAGCCCCTCTCACCCGATGAGTGGGAGAAAACGCTGCGATGTGGAGAACAAGGCTCACAATCCAAGCTGGTGGAATGGGAATGCACGGCGACAGCCGCGGCCTCTTGGGTCTCGACCTAGCATCCCCCTATGACCTGGCTCCCCTTTCCCCCTTCCCTACTATAAATTAAGGTTGTTTCCTCCTCCTGAAGAATACTCCAGTTCAAACAGAGAGGAACTGATGGATATACATGTATACAAGATTCACCGCCGACAACCAATTCTCATGGTATCTGTTTTGTTTATCGCAACGGTAAGCTTACCCGTCAGTGTCTAATCACGGAATGGTAATGTGGAAAACGCCTTGAAACATATATATACAGAATTTTACGATCTGCGGCGGCTATGAAGTCGTGTACGCACGTCACATGCCGCAAACAGTGGGAGGTGGACGCGAAAGTGATTCATGTTCGTTCTCAGTGGTTGGCTGCGCATGCGTGCACTCGTCGAGCATGCGCCATGCTTCGACATGTTCCACTGTTGGAGCGAAGTCAGCACCGCTTATTAGCGTGTAACTCCTTTTACCTCGTAGGCAGCACACAATAGAGCGGAGATGGATAATAATGTACATAATCAAATTTTGAGCACTAATTATGGTGCCCATAAAAGCTACAGACTACGTACAGCCAGGTGAATGACTCCATAATCCAGCTCTTCCACTAGGCTGAGCGACATACCGGTTTTTTGTAGTTCTTTGTGACTTTTTAACGCGATTTAAAAATATAAATCCTACTCAGACCGCGAAAAGAACACTTGAATTTGTGACTAGAATTCACGGCCTTTTCATTTCCATTAACATCTATTTACACGTTCTGACCAGTTATCGCACCCTTTAATTCTCACTCGCTTTTATTTGAAAAGTCTTTGTAGCTAAAAAGTATTTGCACTGTGCAACGACAGATGTCACTCACCTCGAAATGCAACATCTTGGACCAATCGGGAATGAAGTAGAACTGGAGCCCCATCGAGGCGCCGGGCAGCGTCACACCGCGAATGAGAAACGCGCCCAGGATGAAGAAAGGCACAGTCGCCGACACCAGCACCACCTGCCGCCGAGTGACGCAAAAAGATCATCACATTGCGATGACGTGACCCTACAACATCATCATGACGTCCCTATGAGAGCAAATCTTTGGGCAAGTTGGTGATCCATTATGTGACTAACAGCGCAAAAAAGGACAAGGGACCAGGAAGAAACACAGACGAGCCCTATACCACACAGCGCTCGTCTGTGTTTCTTCCTGGTCCCTGGTCCTTTTTTGCGCTGTTAATCCCATAATGTCCCCATGAAGTTACGTGATGTTATCGCGTGCGAACATCGCTTGATCAAAGATGGACCGATCTCGGAGGGACTGTACAACCACGTGAGCGGCAGAAGGCTTTTGGAGATGTGTGTGTGTGTGTGTGTAGAGGGGGGGGGGGGGGGAGGGGGAGATCAATACAATGAATTGAGAAGAAAAAAAAGATAAAGGAGGTATTGAAGAGCAGCGCAAGAAACATGTATAAAGAAGGCACATGTACACAGGACGGTCGTTCTGTGTCCATGTGCCTTCCTTGTCCGCGTTTCTTGCGCCGCTCTTCACTAGTCAAAGTATGGACCAACTGGCCCAAACAAAAGCTTTATTGCAAGAAGGGGGTAGTTTTCGCCTTCGAGGCGTCTTAGGGAGCATGTGATTTTTTTTTGTCGATGGTCTGTAGTCATAGGCGTGCGCACGCGGTGGTCAGGGAGGGGGGCAGCGGTCAAACTTGGCCCCTCCTAATGGAAGCCCTGCGCACGCCTATGTTTGTAGTGTCGACGCAAAAGGCAAAAAGGTGCATGTGAGGGGCGCAGTCAGGCTATGATTTCAGGAAGGCTCCGACCCCCTGTCTATGTACGTGTGTATGCTAGTATGTCCGAGTGTATATACATGCGTACAAACTGCGAATGACACTTATCCTAACTGTTCGGTTATCCCCTCTCAGATTGACAATCATATCGTCGGTTGTCTCTACACAAACGTATTCCATCATGCAGGGAAGCTATACCGATTGCATATATTAGGATGCGCGAGTACCCGGCCGTGCTCACCTTGCCTGACGACCTGATTCCCTTGAAGACGCAGAGGAAGATGCAGACCCAGGCGATCAGCAAGCAGACGAACAACTTGGGTTGCACGCCGCCCAGGTTTTCGATGCCGTCGCTCAGGTTCACCACGTGTTTCCTGGAAAGCGCACCGCTCACTCTGTGTAGAGGCTTGTTACACCTGCGACTAGCACCGGTCGCAAGGCTCTTTCACACTGAAGGCGGAGCGGCAGAAGCGGACGAGCGGGAAAGACGGTACGATTTTCCATGCGATGCGACGTCCGACGCGGCGGTGGGGAAACCGGAATGGTGGCCTTTGATATAGCATCGGACAGCCACCATTCCGGCTGCCGCACCGCCGCGTCGGCCGTCGCATCGCATGGAAAATCGTACCGTCTCCATGCGGCGAAAGCTGGCGGAAAACGAGGCGGCGCGAGCCCGATCGCTGGGGGGACCAATTTTTTCCGTCCGCCGTAGGTCTCCGCTTTGCCGCAACCAGTCACAACGCCATGCGGCGGTGGCGCAAACATTAGGTTGAGCCGGAAATGGCGCGAGATCTATGCAGGCAGCTTGGGTGGACAAGCAGCGCGTCGTGATGACGACACGTCCGCAAAAGCGCGAGATGCCCCGCCTCCTCGGCCGCGTGGGCAGTCTGAGCAGGTACGCGCACTCATCGTCCCACCGCGTTGAAAATCCGCTTTCGACGCTCCGCCTTCGGTGTGAACCGCTTTGGTCGCAAAGCGACAGCTTTGGCTCAGTCGCTCACTGCTCGATTTTTCATTCGCGCGACTGCAGTCGTAAACCTCTGAACCAATGAGATGCGCAGGAACAGGAAATCGGCTTATTTTACGGGGCAATGGCAATGCGAGCCATACGCGAGCAGACGTTAATTCTGTGCGGCGACGAGCATAAGTCAGACGCAGATGTGAACATCGGTCACCTTGAGCGCCTTGAGCCGCTTTTTGGTCGCCAGTCGCAAACGGTCACGCTACCGCTGCCAGTCGCGTGTGTTGATGAGCCTTAAGAATGGCTGTCTGGACGTGTCGGCTCAGCATATTTTGAAGTGTAAGGGGCGACGACGACAACGGACAAAAAAGGAAGAGCCCCTGCATGCCTGCATCGTAAATCACGAAAATAAGTACGTCAGCTGTCAGACGGGAGTGGTCCACGAGATTCCCTTGTCGTGTGGTAGGAAGTACGTAGAACTGAGCAATGTCTGAATGATAGACTGAGAGAGCACAGCAACAGTGTTAGAAATGGCGCAGAGGGCCGCCTGACAATTCATTGCCGAGATTGCCAATGTAGTCCGAATTGTAAATCAGCCCGAAGCCACGATAAATGGGTGAGATTAATCATTCAGGCCAAGAGAATAATCGAAGCAGGCGATAAGCGTGTTAGCGCGGCGCCAATTTCATTATCACCAAAGCAGTTGTTACAGTTGAATGCGACTTCGTATTAATGATCTGTGACAGCGCGTTGTGTATATATAGATGTATAGTGTGGTCCTTTCTGAATATACATTTGTCGTCGTCGCGCCTTACACTTCAAAATACGTTTACTCTAAACAGTGCCGTAGCCAGAAAACTCCGTACCCGCATTCTATGACGGGTTACGATGAAGAATGTTTCTGAGTGAATCCAGCTAACGTATTTACACACAGTGGCGTACCAACCTGTTCGCAAGTGGGGGGGGGGGGGTGCAAGCCTACCTCACACGGTACACACACACAGAAATATATATATATATATATATATATATATATATATATATATATATATATATATATATATATATATATATATATATATAGATAGGGCGATAAGGAACTTCATTCGCACTCAGTTTGATGAGATTTTTCACATACAGTGAGAGAATTTGTTTAGCCGTGTAGAAAAAGTAGCTGCAGTTTTGCGTAGCATACACTGGAACAGCCGTACATATGCGTGTTATGCATGTGATAGCATTACAAGCAGCACTTTTATACATTAACCACGCAACTTTATGCATGCATACAATTAGGTCGACGGCGGCTCTCCTATTAGACGTTTATCATCCAATGAAATTTCGCGTCCTAGGTCGGTAGCATGCCCAACGAACGCCAACGGAACGCGATCGTGCAAGTGCTCCGGCTTCGCATCGCCTCATGGTCCCCTTTGGCGGGATATGGTGTAATTTTTCGTTGTCTAGCTTGTTGCAAACCGCCACGATCGCTGCAAGCTACCATATGATAAGCAATGCGAAGCGGGTCGAAGCGGACGCTAAAGCGTAAACCGTTTTTAGCTCTCCCTGTTCGGCCCAACTAAAACAGTTAACCCTTCCGAACACTCATCGACTCACATCAGCTCAGCGGTGATGTTATTCCTTTCCGACGAAAGAAAATTAATTTTCTGAAACAAGAGGAGCGTTTGATCGGTCCATTAGGCGTTTACTGGTTCCCGCCCGTATTTGCGTCGTCGATTATGTGAATTCCATGCCAGGCAGAGCAGAATGAAAGCATGAGAGAGTGCTCTAAACGTTATGGAGCCGCTGCTCAGCGGTAGCCTCCTCTGCAATGCAGGAAGTAGCTCAAGGCGCTACAGCGTCGCATAGGCGGCCTGCACCGCAGAGAGCTACAGTGCGTATTCGCGAGACAAGGAGGACAATCACTGCCGAAGCGTAGAAAAAAATTTCGTTATATAATTACGTGATTGCTGTGTTGAAGGAAAAATTCGCCTCAGTTGTTGGTGTCCCAGTGTGCTTCCGACAGACCGCTGTCGGAAGTGGGGGGGCTCCGCCCCCTTCACTTTTCTGAGCGGGGGGTGGGGGGGGGGGAGCTAGCACCCCTATTATCCCCCTGCCCCTCCCCGGCAGATACACCTATGTTTACAAGCGTACTACCAGTAGTGGTAAGCACTGGCTAATGTGGGCTAGCTGTTGGCTAATGATGGCTAATGCTGGCTTAACAAGGCTATATGATTGCCAATGTTTGCCTGTGTTACTAACCTAAGTATTGGCAAATGTTAGTGTTGCTAATTGTTGGCTATCCGCTGTTAATAATTTCATTCATTCAAGATTATTATTACTACTACTACTACTAGTAGTAGTAGTAGTAGTAGTTACTACTACTACTACTACTACTACTACTACTACTACTACTACTACTACTACTACTACTACTACTACTACTACTACTACTACTACTATTATTATTATTATTATTATTGTCTCCCTCTAGAGTCCTCACCAGAAGAACTGCTGTGTGGCTGGCTCCGTGGCATTGGTGCAGTTTGCGAAGGCCATCGTGTAGGTAATGTTGTCCACCATGACCACTTTGCCGTCGTGCCTGACGGGCACGGCGTCCTTGGCGGTCGAGTTGGCGTGCTCGAACGTTTCGAAGAGCTCCCGGTCGACTCGGTTACACGGTAAGCGCTGCCACGTAGACGCAATAAAACAACTGTTAGCGTAAATGAGGCTTTTTCCCACTTAATACGAGCTAGAGTCAGTACCAGCAAAGCCGCTCGTTCGCTGCGGAAAAGTTCATTAACCTTACCCGAGCTTAACCGAAATACGAAGTACTATGAGCTTGGGCATAAACATTTAGAAATTAGACGGACAATATCGCGGCTTAACTAAAACCTACAAAACAATCCTAAAATGTCTTATATACGGTCCCTTATGCATTCGTCTAAGACGACTCGAAGGCGAGAACCATCTTCGCGTTGTTATTATTTTTAAGGCGAAAGACTTAGAGGCCTCATCAAACGCGACAATTGATTGTCGGCGCCAATAAATAAAAGGAACACGAGCGATGCCAAAAACATCGCGCTATAACGTCATCATGACGTCACAGATCGCGAAAGTTTATGACGTCATCATGACATCACTATGACATCGAATGATGACGTCATCGCATGACACCGTCGCTTGGTCAAACGTGAGCCCATCATTGAGACAGTACAAAACCAGGTGCATGAGGTGCAGAAAGCTTGCAATGCCTCTGATCCTGGAGGCAGTTCAAAACCACGTTAGGTGCAGAAAGCTTTCGGAGGGCGCCAGGAGGATCAATACACTGACCGAGAACAAAGATGCCTTTCGTCTTCGAGTCGTCTTCGGCGAATACATAAGGGACCCTGTGAGCTTTTTCTCCTCAGCCGTATTGTATTTATCGTGGCCTTAAATATACGTTGTAAAGAAAGCTTTTAAAAACGTACTTTTTTCAGTATTTTAAAAACGTACTTTTTTCAGTATTTTAAAAACGTATTTTTTTCATTTTTTTCACATTTTCTAAGCTCTTGAGGGCACGGCCTTTAATTTGACGCGAAGAAAAAAGCAACTGAAAGTTTTCTTGCTTGTACCTATACAAAGAAGCATTCTTACCGCGTTGGCGCCTCGCACGTAGCAGTTCTTGTCGGCCCAGGCCGGGTCGCAGAATGACCAGGGCAACACCTCGAAGCACGAGTAGTAAGCGTACAGCAGCGCGTACGCCAGTATGACGTTGTAGTAGATGGCGATACCCAAACACGAATACGGCATGGCAAATCCCACAGCTGCGCAACGAGACCCGCGTGTACAGTTATGGACAAACTAAACGGGAACAACATATTACAAGGCCCAATGGGTTTCGCGAGTGATAGCTCGAGGGCGTGCCGCCATCACGTATCGTTAAAGGGCCGTTAAGAACGGCCGAAAATACCAACAACAACGAGCGCGTTATTATCTTCTGGCGTTTCCCGTCTTTTCGGCCCAATTAGTGACGCCAGTAGTCTGTTCACGTGACGTCATGACGATATCAGCTCTCGATTAGTCCATATGCGAGGGATATCAGTCGTGAATCGTCTCCTACCCTGCCTCGTCATGCAGTCGCACGCCCGTTATGCATCGTCTCGCATGACTATCGTGCGCAATTAACTGATTTCACTTCGTTTTGTGCGTTTCCGACTGGACAAGCGGATATGACTAAGGATTTCTTTGTTGTTGCTTTGGTCTCTATGTGGAAATGCGACGATACAGGCACCGTGCAGTGCACTGTGACTGCAGTGCCATAACGCACAGCCTAGCGGATAAAAAAAAAACCCGCATTTCCCCGAAGGGGAGTATGAGGAAGTGCGAAGCACGGGGTGATGCTATGAGGGGGCGCGCGCGACTAAACTGCAGAGCCGAGCGAAGGAGACGGCAGCGAGAGAGCACGCGCCAGCCGACCCACGGAGGTCTGGCCGTTTTTAAGTGCAAAGCACTTTTACTGATGATGATGATCTGTCTTCCGAACTCGTTCCAAAGAACCCGCAACGCGTTCAACTTGTTGGCGGCGTTGCGCACGCCCGAGATGGGGCTCAGGTTGTTGTCGAACCACAGTCGATCGCACACCGCGCAGCTATATCCGAAGCTGCGGTCCAGGAAGTCTCGCTGGAAGCGCGCGTCCGGCCGATCGAATTCGAGGGCCCGCGCTCGCTCACGCATCGCGCGTCCCCGCGCCAGATCGGCTTCGGGGTGCTCGGCTCGCTTCGCACGCTTTCGTTCGGCGTCTCGCCGCCGGCCTTCATCACCACAGGCAATGCGCGGGGCGCGCGCAGTCACGTGGGGCGTGACGTCGCTGCGCCGTTGCTACTGACGCTCCTCCTCCTCTCCGCTCTCCGCGGCGTTGCTATGGGACGGCGGATTCAGGGTCGCTTATAAAGTGCATTCGCACTTAAAAAAGCGATATTGAGATGGGGCCGGGCGAAATGGCACGCGATATCGCGCGCGTATCCCCCCTGCATGAGCGGGCGAAATGTGGCCGGGCTAGAGGGTGGACCCGTGCGGCCGTCTTTCTGCGTGCACCTAGCGGTCCATGTCAGCGAACTTGGGACGGGCAACTGCGAGCAACGCAGCTCCCGTTGGTCAGTGGACGGTGCCTCATTCGCGACTGCGCCTGAACGCTACGGTAGCGTTCCAGTGCGGCCGTGGCCCATTCCACCCACCCACTCGCCCAAAACGTGTATAACTATTCCGGCTGCGTTGGAACGCAAGCAGCGCGGCTAGCGCTTCTGCTGTGCATGACATGCACAGCCGCGCTGGTAGCGTTCCACCGCGGCCGCAACTCTCGCAATGCCGTGTGAGAGGGCACGCTACGCAGCACTGCGTGGGTCACACCCATTGAGTAAATGAAGGAAAGGAAATTTGAAGGCTCGCTTCTTTGTTGGACACAATCCTAATAAAACCAGCAGATAATGAAGTCAAGGAAGGTATAGGGGACGCTAATTGTAGTGTTTTAAAGGCCAACTCCGGCGATTTTTTGGCCATGTCAAAGTAATGGTGCTTTTATGTTCCTGAGACGCTCCTGTTACGGGCCCGATAGCAGAAATATTCGGCAAATTGGAGAATAATTTTAAATAAGCAAAAAAGCGCAACACCGAAACCGAAACCCAACCGAGTGTACTGTCTACGTATGACGTAGACGTTGTTACGAACGAACCGGAAGTCGTGCAAGGCATGCCGGTGACGCCGGCGTGGAGTATGAAAACTGTGACAGTCGGGACGACCAGCGAAGCGCCGGCCAAACCAACGCTGTCTGTCGCCTTGTGCACAGCAGACGCTCGCTGTAGCGGCCGAAGCGCCGAAGTTAGCGGTGCCCTCGGCTGCGTCACTTCCGCCACCTTACCAATACTGACGTCACAGACACAATGTTGCCAACAATTGTGGGAAGCCAGGAGGGTGTTTGCAGACAATCTTTAAAATTCATTTGCAAACAATCTGCGCATGTCTCACGCCTGTAATTTGGCATAAATGACGGAAACGTGCAGAGGAACGTACCCAGCGAATTTCATTGAGATCCATCGACCTCGAAAAATCACCGGAGTTGGCCTTTAAGTGTATCGTAGTAATTGTGATACAGATGTGAAGAAATTAAAGTGGACGAGAAGGCAACTTGC
Organism: Rhipicephalus sanguineus; assembly: GCF_013339695.2. Classification (NCBI taxonomy): domain Eukaryota; kingdom Metazoa; phylum Arthropoda; class Arachnida; order Ixodida; family Ixodidae; genus Rhipicephalus; species Rhipicephalus sanguineus. Next base: position 18,420,418 of record NC_051185.1, read on the forward strand.
CGCCGGCAGGGACCGAAGGTTGCAGGTTCGATCCCTGCCGGCGGCAAGTTGTCTTTTAGTCCACTTTACTTTCTTCACATCTGTATAATACAATATACTTAAAACAGTACAATCAACGTCCCCTATACCTGCCTTGGTTTCATTATCTGCTGGTTTTTATTAACCCTCTCAGTAAGATGTACAGAAGCGCCGACCCCGCCACCGTGCAACGCATTCGCTCGGGAGAAACCGTTTAACGCGGACCCGGGGGGTCCAGCTGTCGTTTCTCCGGCTGGCGTACTTTACTCTCTCCTTCAGTTGCAACTCCTATCCACGTTCGATCACGTGACCTTCCCTTCCCCCAAGAGGCTCCTCCTTTCCCCCTGGTTACTCGACCTGGTTTAGCTAACGCCGGACACCGGCGAAGGGTCCGCAAAGATAGCTCCGCTGTAAATACCTGTGCCCGCGTCCATGAACAATGGCTATGACGTTCATGCATACGCTTTGGTTTCGGTGGCGATGCCACTTGACGAGGATCTCGTGGGTGCGCGTACCTTTTGCGATGGGCATCGAGTCGAAAGCGGATATGGGGCCCCTGCTGGAGAACTGTCCTAGCACGAGCTCCATGTAGTACATGGGCCGGCCGATGGCAGCCACAATGGCGACGTACGGGATCAGGAAGGCAGCTGCATGGAGACGCAGTGAAACACGCGATCTATTATGTATTTCGAAGAGATAGATAGATAGATAGATAGATAGATAGATAGATAGATAGATAGATAGATAGATAGATAGATAGATAGATAGATAGATAGATAGATAGATAGATAGATAGATAGATAGATAGATAGATAGATAGATAGATAGATAGATAGATAGATAGATAGATAGATAGATAGATAGATAGATAGATAGATAGATAGATAGATAGATAGATTCAAATGAGCGCTTCATATTGAAGATGCTAGCTACTGAGAGTGAGTAGTGTAGTGTTGCTGCCCTGCAACTAACGAATGGCATGACAAAGCAAGGAAACAATCCCTATAGCTTTGTTTTGAGGGGCATGTGTTTGCCTTAATTTTCTTCCTTGGTTGTTGCACAGCTAGCATAGCGTTCCATGCGAACTTCTCCTATGAAACAGTGCATCAGAGAATAGACGGCCCCCTGGCCAAGGGGCTGCTTGTATCTCGCCCAGGTACCAGCGAGTCCGGCTGCGGGATTCGCACCTCGCACAGCCGAACCGGGAATCGTATGCACTGGCCCATGGCTACAGTTTACTAAGCAATTTTGTCCAGTATAGTGCAACCCATACATTGTCAGTTTTTATCAACAGCGAAGCGCTGGTGGGCTCTCCAAGACGCGGGTCACGTGTAGTAATATACGTCATGGATCACTTGCCTCCACCATTCTCGTAGACGATGTATGGAAACCTCCAGATGTTGCCCAAGCCAACGGACAGGCCGATACAGGTGAGCACAAACTCGAACTTGTTCGCCCAGCGCTCTCGGTCGGCTCCCATCTGCGATGACGAGAGAGCCATGTTGTATGCTAATCTAACATTTAACTGTATGCTAACCTAACATGTCATTAAATTATTGTACAACTCTATCTCCTTCCTGTAAATTTATGTGTTATAATTGCATGGATTCATACTAGCATTCTGCTAAGGATCCAGATGCTTGTAACATGTTTCTGTTTGACCATACTTCGTTTAATGAAGTTAAATTCAATTCAACTTGTTGTTAACCGTGGATGAAGGCAAATAAGTTACAACGCACTGAAAACGAAGACGAAGCAACACGTGGGCGCAACACAAGCGCCAATACTTTCACAGTGCCAAGGTGCCACGGCGCATGCGTCCTTCCCCTAGCGGCAAGGTCGAGAAACTATGTGGTAGGCTCTCCGCACGCCTTTCGATCTCGTCGGTTTTTGCTCGTACAAGATGTTTCTTTTTCCTCTTTTTTTCTGACTCTATGAGGTCACCTGTTGGGCCGATACTGTGAGAAAACGAAACCAAACAAAACAAGCAAACAAGAAAAAACGAAGGGAACAGATTCGAAGACAGCTTGGCTCGCGAGGGCTGGATGTGTGACGTACGTAGCGCTTTATTTTAGTTTAATGCCCTCAAGTCGAGCTCCAAAGTTTCAAGAAAGAGAACGCAAGCAAGCCAGCGTTTATCCTGAACCACTGTTTATAATGAATCACGCCTAGTTGTCAGTTTCTTCCTGTCACGCAGCTTGCTCGGTCTTCTCGACTTCCGCAGAACCAGTACTGCCATTACTGCCCAGGTATACGTCATCGTACAACTACGCATGCTTGGCGTGGCCGAGTCCTCGAAAATGGTGGATGAAAACAAACCAAAAAAAAAAAGCGAATGTTATTCACTCACGCTGAAACGAGGTTGTTCGGAAGGAATGAGATCAGAGATGACGCCTGGTGAAGCGTGCGAAGATGCACACTATGTTGACCGTTGGATTGAGAGGGGAAGACGACGATGATTATGCTGGTGATAATGACGATGATGATGCGTCCTTTCGTGGTGCGTGAGGGCCAAGAATCGTGCGCGGCAGGAGGTGCAAGGACGAGGAAAGCAAGGACGAGGAAAAAGCTAGGGCACAAAAACGGTGGTTTAGTAACTTCCCCTCTGTAATTGCACCAGCCGTTACGCCATGTGAACTGCGTAACGAGTTGGTGGCTGAATGCTGCCAACCTATTACAAGGGGCTGAGCGAGAATTGATCATCAACACAATCATTCACAGTATAAACAAAAACGCTGACCTTGAAAGCGCTGCTTGCGGTACAAAAGCTCAGGGGCCCTCTTAAGCTCCGATGATGATGACGAAGGCTTTCGCCTTCAAGTCGTCTTAGGCGAAGGCATAAGGCATTTTATTTTGTCAAGTTTCATTTTTATGTCAAAAGGGGCAGAAAACAGAAACTAAAAACATTTAGTAGATCCCACGCCTTGTGGGAATCGGTTTCATGCGAAGCAGTCAGCGAGTACTTCTATGCTGCTTTTTTTTTTTTTTGGCTTTGAGCCAAGCGTTACGAGGTGGATCAACGTGTTTTTGTAGGTGTAGTAGTTGAGTGCACATCGTGGGCTTACAAGAGACGTCGACAACACTGGCGTTTAAGGGGTAACTTATGGTCTGACGTAACCTCAGCACTCACGTCAGAGCACATACGTCAGTATTATCGAAACGAAGTGCACTTTACGGTGCGATGATGTGAATATCATACGTAACTTTCGTTGGCGCATTCCTCCGGGGTCGAGCAACGCTTGAATATAGCTTGCTGAATCATAGAAATAAAAATGTAATGTTTATTAGACTGCAATGAAAGCGGATCCAATACTGGAACCACAGACGTTAACCTGACATGACGCCTGTATCGTAGGAGTACGTATGTAGTGTTTATTGCTTTGCCATAAGATTGGATAGCCAGCACCACAACCACAACTGACGTAGCACCGACATTCTGCCTGCATAGGCTGTTTTTCCAAACCAGTTTATAGACCTGGCGTGGCTCTGTGGTAGAATACCCGACCGCCACGCAGAATGCTTAGGTTCGATTCCTGATGGGATCCTGATTTTTATTATTTGCATTCGTCGGGTCAACGCTGCCGATGACGGTTTTTCTTAACGCTGTCGCATTTAAATGACCAATGTCTGTTCTCGCCGTTCCTCGGTAGATATAAACTGTCAATCACTTGTGGCGCATACCCGCATACCGCGTCCCGTGGTGAACAGGTATGTGTTACATCTGTATGGTGAAAGGGTTTGACGACGTACGCGACAGGATTTTCACGTTATTCATGTCATGGCCAACTAGTCATATTCGTGAAACCCTTTTACCCTCACATACAAGGAGGAATAAACTTTATTCATAACAAAGGGGAGTGGGAATGGGGGAGCTAGGCTGGACGGAGGGCTAGGTTGGGACCCAGGGGGCCGCAACACTGGAAGACCAGTCCGCCAGCCTGGTCTGTATAAGCCTGGGAGAGGTCCTTGAAGGGGAACTCCGGCCACTTTTCGACATTCATCAATTTCAATAAAATTTTCACACATATTTTCTCCGGTACCCTGATGATATGGGCCGAATTATACAACCGTAAGTCAGTTTTTTAGAAAACGATTTTATAAATTGGTAGCTAATTCCGGAATCACGCCTTTAAATGCAGGCCACCCTGTGTACGTGAAGCATCGTTTCTATCCCTTTCCTATACCCCGCCTCGCGCAGCAGACGGACGCAGAGAGCTCCAGACGAACTGGAGCTCCGATTAACCTTTATCCTCCGATTAAGATATCCTCTGACAATAGTAATTATGATCATATTACCCGAAAGGGTGTGGTGCATACCCACTAATGAGGTAAACATACGCAGTTTTAGTAGAGAAAGAGGAATATTCCGGCAGATCCAACACATCGGGAATTGCCTTCATGCGAAGCAGTCAGCGAGCACCTGGGTATGCCGAATTTCTAGGCTTTGAGCCAAGTATTATGAGGGGGATCGAGGTTTTTCTGTAAATTAAGTGGTTGTGTGGATATCAACAAGTGCTTCATTTGGGCGAGTTGGTTTATTCTTTCCTCGTCTCTGTTTGCTTTCCTACATTTGTTGTGTGCATATCAACAAGAGCTTGATTTGGGCGAGTTGGTTCATTCTTTCCCCGTCTCTGTTTGCTTTCCTACATTTGTTGCGCCTTACCCTACGATATTTGTGTGCATATCGTGGGCTTGGCGGGCACGTCGACCACACTAGCACGTGAAGGACATATATCTAATGGTCCGACGTAATGTTGGCACTCACGTTACAGCACACACGTTACTTTTTATCGATAGGAAGCGTAAGCAGAGCTCACTGGCGCATTCCTGCGGGGACAGTGGCTGCATTCTGCCCTTACCAGAATGCAGCCACAGCGGCCGGGACCGAACCCGGGTCCTCGTGCTCAGTAGCCTGATGTCACTGAAGTTCCGCGGTGAGCAAGTGGGGTAATTCGCAACGTGATCGCGAGAAAGACAGTGTATATGCGTGGATAAAATAAGTCAAGCGATTTTTTTATGTTAGGCTAAAGGAATGGTTATCATTTGTTTTGCATTGTACGTGTACGTCCATCTTCGGCAAAATCGCTGTCATGACGTGGCCGCTGAGTATTTACACGCGGAGCCGCCTTCAGAGCAACGTCAAATGATTTCGCACGGTCATATTAAGTAACCGTCGTTTTTTTTTTCGATATTGTTTGTGCTCCCTTTGGTAAAAATAAAGTAAGTACAAATAACGATACAAAAATGGTTCTTCGGCTGGCGCGTTGGCCTGTACACCTCCGTCCAGGTGTGCTATACACATGGCCGAATAGTTCCAGTGACCACGACGCTACAAGTTGCGACGTCGGTCACTCGTCGTCCTGGCCGGACGATGTTGACGCCCGGGCGATCGCTCGTAGTCGAGCCAGTTCTTCAGGGGAAAAAGCTCCCGACTCGCCGGACGAACGAGCCGAGCGGCCCCCGGGAGGGCTGCCGCCGCTGGCCGCCCCGCTCACCGACGACCGCGTCGAGGCCCGGCGGTGATCGTACGGCCCGCCGACGGAAGGCCTGGAAGAGGCGAAGAACAGTCTTCGCGGAGGAAGTCCGGGACCGATCACGGAGGGACGCGAGGCGGATAGCTCCGGATGGAGTCCGCCTGAAGGTCCGACTCCGCTGGGACGTCGAGGAAGACCTTCGTACGACGAGACACTTTCCAGGCTGACGGATCTCCGAGGATCTGCTAGACTGGAAGAAATGCTCATGGACCGTCGCGCGTCCGACAAGTCCGGAGGAACGCTGATGGAAGGCCGACCCAGAAGGAAGTTCTCTCCGCTCACGGAACGGCGCGGTTGAGGTCCTCCTTCGGGCTGCGAGTCGGCGCCTGGACCGCTGACGGACATCCTGGACTGCATCTTGCGCATCACGGCGATGGACTTTCTCCGAAAGTCTTTGACGACCCTCCTGACCTGTTCGGCCGCTTGCTTCTCGAGGTCGGGATCGGACTCGGACACGGGCTCGAGCAGCGTCACCTTGATGCTAGGTCTTCGCAGAATATCGCTGTAGCCCAACACGGGCGGACCGTGGATGGTACTCCTCCTGCGCGCGTACGCCGACATCTTGGGTCTGTCCTCGGCGTCCGGCTGCGGCGTCGGTGCGCTGATGGTGATGTGACCCTTGGCCTTACGCTTGGCGCGACCGCCTTCCAGGTGCGTCGCTCCCGGAGACACGGTCGCGCTGACTTCGTGCGTTTCCGGAGCTGGCGGTGGGACGCCTATAGGCGGCGCCACCGGAGGAGCAACCGGTTCCAGCCGGATCAGCGGCGCTGCCGTCGTTAGCGATTGTTCTCGTTCCGCAGCGTCCGGCGGAAGCTCGGAGCGTTCCTTCGGCTCCGACTCCGTGGTTTCCGTGGCCAAACCGGCGGACGCGTTCAACCTGCGTAGTTTACGCAGCACCTCCATTCGCTTCAGCTCGTTGGGAGTGTGGCCTGTCGCCACCGACATGCGACGGATGGCGGCCTCTCGGAAGGGGCGCGTTTCCTTCATCACGTCCCCTTCTGACACCGCGTCCTCGGGCAGTGCGACTCGGACGGTGCCGGCTTTAACCGGTTTGCGCTGGTACGCAGCCGCACCGACAACCGTTTTCCCCGTGCTAATAGTCGGGCTGCCAAGAGGGCTCGCCTGGCAGGTAAAGGAGAGAGAGGCTCGTATTAGCCTACGGTGTACCACAGACAAGTTCATTACGCAGTTTTAGAATAGGGTACGCAGAGAAAGCGTTCGTTGGGTACGATACGCCATTTTCGTCACTTAACACGGGTACCCAAGGGGATAGCGTATGACGCATGCGCAGTGGCGACAAAAGCTAACGCGAAGCTTTGCGTACACTGTTCTAGAACTCATGTTGTCTACAGAGGAACGGAAAAGTTGACTCTAATACGGGTTCTGGTGTTTAATAACTGACAGTTTTAGTGTGGAGGAATGGACCGAGCACAGGGAAAGACACCGAGAGAAAGCGATATATAAATGCGACTTTCACCTTGCCCTCTAGCTGAAATTTCGCTCGCTCGCTCGCTCGCTCCCTCCCTACCTCACTCACTCACTCACTCACTCACTCACTCACTCACTCACTCACTCACTCACTCACTCACTCACTCACTCACTCACTCACTCACTCACTCACTCACTCACTCACTCACTCACTCACTCACTCACTCACTCACTCACTCACTCACTCACTCACTCACTCACTCACTCACTCACTCTCACTCACTCACTCACTCACTCACTCACTCACTCACTCACTCACTCACTCACTCACTCACTCACTCACTCACTCACTCACTCACTCACTCTCACTCACTCACTCACTCACTCACTCACTCACTCACTCACTCACTCACTCACTCACTCACTCACTCACTCACTCACTCACTCACTCACTCACTCACTCACTCACTAAGCCGATATTAGTTGCAAAGAAAGTGTTCAGCGATAAAGTACGATCGTTTGGCAGGGCTTCGACAGGTAATGTGGATTACGCTGCTGTCAAACCTCACATCTGCATTATAGAAGTTGAGAACACGTTTGCTTTGAAATATGTTACCATAAGATCATTCTTCGACACAAGTCACGTATGATACAGATACAGAGGAGTGACGAAATCAAGGTAACACACTCTGAATGTACGACACATTCTGTATAGCACAACAAGCTCTGCATACTCAGGCTGTTGAAGTAGACGACGGTCTTCAAATGATTCCACAGAAATCCCGTGTTCGACTTTAGCTGATCATTGCTTAGGTTAGTTAAGGTTAGATGTTTGGTTACGTCAGAGGTTAGGTTATGTTGCGTTTAGGTTAAGTAGGTCAGATTACGTTGGTTTAGGTTAGGTGTGCTTTCTGCGAGTACGCAGTTTTCTGAACGTTTGGGGAAGGAAACATTTTTCTTTTTGTTAGCGTGAAACTGTACGCCGCACCTTGGTGAGGACGGTCAGAGGAGGCGACATCATCGGAGGTTTGATGCCGCCGCGCTTTCCGATGAACGCCAGGTATCCCTCGAAAAGTTCCGGGTTGTCGGGTCCCCATATCAGCTTGGGCCGACAAACAGCACCGAATTCCTGTGCCATTCGGAGAAAGCTAACAGATTAATCGCGTGGTTTCTACAGCTTATTAAAAAATAGTCAATAGAGATTTTACGTATACCACTGTCTATTAATAAAGACTACAAGGCCAATAGCAACAGTGCATCTAAAAACGAAGTTGAAGGATTCATTAAGAAGGTGTCACGTGGTTTATTCACGTACAAACGTGAAGGAACGACGAGGAACGTCGAGGAACGTCGAGGGTCCAAAATCCAAGCAAGCGCAAGCTCGGGTCGCGTGGCTACCACTCACGATGTGGCTTGCTTTCTTGGCTGCTTCGTCGTCGTCTGTATTGTTCACTACATTTGCCCTCGGTGAATAGCGTAGCCATCCTGGCGACCTAAGGCGTTGTCAGTATGGCGGGATCATAATAGGGCTTGAGGCGACTCACGTGGACGATTTCCCTACCACGACGACGTAAGTCTTGGGACGGTGTCAAAGGCTCGACCTCATAATTTACTGGGGACGTACGAGTGAGAATGCGGTAGGGCCCGTGATATCGGGCCAGTAATTTCGACGAAAGGCCAGGAGTGTTCGGGGGGATCCAAAGCCAAACCAGGGCACCTGTCGTGAAAGTAGGGAGAGGTCGGTCGGTGTCGTGCCTTAGCTTCTGACGGCCTTGGTCCTCGGTTGTCAGCGAACGGGCCAATCGTCGGCAATCTTCGGCGTATCTGGCAACGTCAGAAATTGCAGTGTACTCAGATGAGTCAGGCGTGTAGGGAAGCATAGTGTCAAGCGTGCATGATGGATCGCGTCCGTACAAGAGAAAGAAAGGCGAAAAACCTGTGGTCGCATGCGTAGCGGTGTTGTACGCGTACGTGACAAACGGAAGGACGGTGTCCCAATTGGTCTGGTCTGATGCGGTGTACATTGTCAGCATATCGCCGAGGGTGCGATTAAATCGTTCAGTGAGGCCATTCGTTTGCAGGTGATATGCGGTCGTCATGCGATGAATGATGTTGCACTGAGCGAGCAATGCTTGAATAGCGTCAGACAGAAAAACACGCCCTCTGTCGCTCAAGAGTTCACGGGGAGCACCATGGCGAAGGACAAAGTTGCGTAAGATGAAAAACGCAACTTCTCTTGCTGTTGCTGTGGGCAGGGCTGCAGTTTCCGCGTAACGTGTGAGGTGGTCTACGCCGACAATTATCCACCTATTTCCAGAAGAAGTCGAGGGAAGCGGTCCGTATAAGTCGATACCGACGCGATCAAATGGACGCGCCGGACAAGGCAGAGGCTGAAGTGTACCGGCTGGGCATTCAGGTGGAGCTTTACGGCGCTGACAAGCAGTACAAGCACGTACGTACTTGCGCACAAAAGTATACATGCCGCGCCAGTAGTATCGCTGGCGCAGGCGGTTGTAGGTCTTGAGAGCGCCGGCGTGAGCACTTTGCGGGTCGTTGTGAAAAGCAGTACAGATTTCCGTGCGCATGTGTCGTGGTATCACTAGCAGCCACCTCCGACCATCAGACGCGCAATTCCGAGGAGGTCGTCTCGAATAGTGAAATGCGTGGCTTGACGACGGATAGTTCTTGAGGCCGGACGTGCTAATGGGTCAGTCAGAAAGTCGAGAAGATGGGAAATCCACGCATCCTTGCGTTGCTCCAACGGCATGTCTGCGAAGTCAATTGGCGTCAAGACAGCTGAAGGAGCTGACGACGAAGCTGTGTCAGCCGGTAGCGGCGAGCGTCCGAATGTTTGCGGCCGGATCGGTACACAACACGAATGTCGTATTCCTGTAGGCGAAGCGCCCAACGACCGAGGCGTCCCGACGGATCCTTCAGCGATGACAGCCAACATAGGGCATGGTGGTCCGTCACTACTTCGAAAGGGCGGCCATAAAGGTACGGGCGGAACTTGGCCAAAGCCCAGATAATGGCGAGGCACTCTTTCTCTGTGACGGAATAATTACACTCGGCTTTCTTGAGGGTTCGACTCGCGTAAGCAACGACGTATTCTTCATATCCTTGTTTTCGTTGAGCCAGTACTGCGCCAAGACCGACCCCGCTGGCGTCGGTATGGATCTCCGTAGGCGCATTAGGATCAAAGTGACGAAGTATCGGAGGCGACGTTAATAAGCGCCGTAGCGTCATAAAAGACTCGTCACACTCCTGTGACCAAGCAGACAGGCCGTTGGAGGCTGTCAGTAGATTGGTAAGAGGCGCGATAATAGAAGCGAAGTCGCGCACAAATCGACGGAAATACGAGCACAGCCCAATAAAACTTCGAAGCGTCTTCATAGAGTTAGGCTTCGGATATTCGGCCACGGCGCGGAGTTTCGCGGGGTCCGGAAGAACGCCTTCCTTGCAGACGACGTGGCCTAGTATTGTGAGCTGGCGCGCCGCAAAATGGCACTTCTTGATGTTAAGTTGAAGGCCAGCAGAGGTGAGACACGTGAGAATTGCACGAAGGCGAGTAAGGTGAGTCGGAAAATCGCGAGAAAAAACGACAATGTCGTCAAGGTAGCAGAGGCAGGTTTTCCACTTGTAGCCGCGAAGGATGTTGTCCATCATCCGTTCGAAGGTAGCTGGGGCGTTGCAGAGTCCGAACGGCATGACGTTAATTCATACAGCCCGTCAGGAGTGACGAATGCAGCCTTCGATCGGTCAGGGTCGGCCATCGGAACTTGCCAATAACCCGAGCGTAAATCCAACGACGAGAAATATTCTGCTCCTTGCAAGCAATCGAGAGCATCGTCGATGCGTGGCAACGGGTATACATCCTTCCGAGTTATCTTATTGAGGCGGCGGTAGTCGACACAGAATCTAATTGATCCATCCTTTTTGCGCACAAGCACAACAGGGGACGACCAGGGGCTCTGGGATGGCTGGATGACACCGCGCTTGAGCATATCGTCGACTTGTTCGTTGATAATACGCCGCTCTTCCGCTGAAACTCGATATGGTCGTTGGCGTAAGGGAGCATTACCACCGGTGTCAATGTGGTGCGTGATGCTCGTTGTACACCCCAATGATGGTTGAGCGCAATCAAAGGAAGAGCGGAACTCTCGAAGAAGGGCTAAGAGTTCGCGTCGATGTGTCGGCGATAGATCAGCGGAAACGGAAGGGTGGAAAATGTCTGGAGCGGAAGAAGTGACAACAGGTGGTGTTATGGCATTCAGCTGGAGGTCGGGTTGGTTTTCAGCAAACTCCAGAGAACGCAGCAGGTCAACGTCTTGTATGTTGCCCAAACATTCCCCGCGAAGTAATGTAACTGAGGATGTCAGTGAGTTCGCAACCAGCATAATTGTAGCACCCGATTCAACGGCGAGTACGGCAAACGGTAGTCGCAAGCCGCGGCGGCGGAGAAATACCTCGGACGGGACGAACAGAACAGTTCCGTCTGGAGCGGCGCTACAGGTCAGGGCTACCAGGGTGGACGTTTTCGGGGCTATATCTGTGTCCGCAGCAACGACAAGTCTGTAAGCGTCGGGAAGGGGATCCACCGAAAGAGCTGTTTGCAGCGGCGTAAGGGCGACTTCTGCACGGGAGCAGTCTATCAGGGCACGATGACGCGAAAGAAAGTCCCAGCCGAGAATAACGTCGTGGGAGCATGACGCTAGCACGAAAAACTCGATGACGTACAGTTCACCTTGAATAGTGACACGCGCGGTGCACACAGCAGAAGGTGCTATGTACTGTGAGCTGGCCGTGCGGAGCATTAGTCCCGAGAGCGACGTGGTCACCTTTTTTAACTTGCGGCATAGGTTCTCGCAGATTACGGAAACGGCGGCTCCTGTGTCAATAAGCGCCTGTGCGGCGGTCCCTTCAACATTGACGTCGATAACGTTTTGCGGCGAAAAAGATGGAGGCCTTGAGCAGTTCGACTCGCATGCAGCTCTTGCCTCCGGAACTGCAGCGATCAGTTTCCCTCTTCCGTAGTAGGTCGGCGACGCATTGGTGACAGGGAGCGTCGTCGAGGGGATGGTGATCGGTGGTTGGCGTAGGATCGTTGATCGTCAAGTGTGTACCTTGGTGGCGCCCTTGACGACGACGCAACAGGCCTGCCCACGGCGTCAAATGGAGGACATTGGCGACAGTAGCGGGCGACGTGTCCAGCGATACCACAGGCGAAGCAGATGGGCCTATTGTCTGTCGTTCTCCACGCGTCTGAGCGGCGGTAAAATTGAGTCGAAGGTCACGCGAAGGTATGCGACGCGGCGTTCACGGTCGTCGGCAAGGGATGGGGTGCCATGGCAGGTCGAGAATATGGCGTAGGCTGCTGCGGGCGAGCAGCGACGGCGGCGTAGGTAAGCGGTGCAGTGACGGGTGCTTGTTGGAGAATCGGTGGGAGGGCCTCCGCAACTTCGGTTCGAATGGCGTGTTGTAGGTCCGGAGCCAAAGCCTGCGCAGGCTCGTGCGTGAGCGGCAGTAATGATAGCTGGCGCGCTACCTCCTCGCGGATGAAGTCCTTGATCGTGGACAAAAGCGGCTGCTGATCGGCAGGACGGGCAGCTAGCTGCAAGCTTGAGAGCGTGTCGGGCGTCGTGAGGGCTTGACGGGCGATCGCGCGCTGTCTACGCAACTCGTCGAAGCTCTGACAGAGTGAGACGAGTGGCGCGATCGTGGTAGGGTTTCTCGCGAGCAGCATCTGAAAGGCGCCGTCCCCGATGCCCTTCAGGATGTGCCTGATTTTGTCCTCCTCGCTCATGGCGGAGTTCACGCGGTTACACAGATTCAGGACATCCTCGATGTAGCCCGTGTAGTTCTCGCCCGGTTGCTGCGCACGTTGGCGCAAGCGCTGCTCGGCGTGAAGCTTGCGAACCGTAGGTCGCCCAAACACGTCTGTAACAGCAGTCTTGAAAGCTGCCCAAGTTGGAATTTCAGCCTCGTGGTTGTGATACCACAGCTGCGCGATGTCCGCGAGATAAAACGTGACGTAGCCAAGCTTCACTTGGTCGTCCCATTTGTTACTGGCGCCGACTCTTTCGTACCTCAACAACCAATCTTCCACGTCCGATTCACCTGAGCCGGAGAAGATGGGCGGATCTCGCTGGGGATACACGGCGCCGCAGGTGACGTGGACAGCCGAAGGTCCAGCCAGAGGAGGGGTCTCGTTGGCCATGTTGGTGTCACGGACAGGGGGGAGCTTGCGAGAGCGAAGTTCCAGGTTCGTACGGAGAATCCACGTACCTCCACCAAATGTCACGTGGTTTATTCACGTACAAACGTGAAGGAACGACGAGGAACGTCGAGGGTCCAAAATCCAAGCAAGCGCAAGCTCGGGTCGTGTGGCTACCACTCACGATGTGGCTTGCTTTCTTGGCTGCTTCGTCGTCGTCTGTATTGTTCACTACAAAGGCATTAACAGCGCATAGATGATAAGGGTTCAACTTAAATTGAGGACGACGCAGCGAACGATGGAAAGGAAAATGATAGGTGTAAAATTAAGGGACAAGAAGAGAGCAGAGTGGGTCAGGGAAGAAACGGGTGTTAATTAAGGATAACTTGGCCGAAATCAAGAAGAAGAAATGGACATGGGCAGGGCATGTAGTACGTAGGCAAGATAACCGCTGGTCATTAAGGGTAACAGACTGGATTCCAAGAGCAGGCAAACGCGCGAGGGGGAGACAGAAAGTTAGGTGGGCAGATGAGATTAGGAAGTTTGCGGGTATAACGTGGCAGCAGCATGCACAGGACCGGGTCGATTTGAGGAACATGGGAGAGGCCCTTGCCCTGCAGTGGGCGTAGTCAGGCTGATGATGATTGTGATGATGATGATGATGAGACGATAAGGAAAAGAGACGAGAGAAGTAGGGGCAAAGAGCATATATACATGACGAGGGAAAGGGAACGAAACAGGTAAAAAAAATGTGGGCACCAAACCTACAATCACACTTGCCCCAAAGTCCGGCAAGGTATTCAATTTCTTGACTCGATAAAGCAATAGAGGCTGCGCTAACACACGTGTCATCCAGCTTATTTATCAATTGCGCTTCGATAATTTTCGCGCGTTAACTTATTGCATATTGGGTGCTCGCCTACTTCAAAAAATTATGATTTATGGCGTAGTGGGCACCTTGCAAGTGTACTCGTAGTTGCCCCAAGAGAGTTTACAACGGGCTTTAGAAATCCCGCTCCTCTAGCTTTCGCTGTGACTGTGCTGCGTGTTCCACGCAGGCCTGGCTCTTTTTTAAATTCTTAGCGAACCTTTGCCACTTTGAGCGTTTCTATCTATCTATCTATCTATCTATCTATCTATCTATCTATCTATCTATCTATCTATCTATCTATCTATCTATCTATCTATCTATCTATCTATCTATCTATCTATCTATCTATCTATCTATCTATCTATCTATCTATCTATCTATCTATCTATCTATCTATCTATCTATCCGCGTACGTCTGGGTGCTCTCGTGATCGCCTCGTTAACTTAGAGTAGACCAAAATGGGCATGGGAGGGTAAGAGGATTTGACGAATATGAATGCCCGGTCATGACATGAATAACGTGAAAATCCTGTCGCGTACGTCGTCAAACCCTTTCATCCAGGCACGTGTGGCACATAGGTACCCGCTTACCACGGTGTATGCGCCGCAGGTGTCTGACAGTTTTATCTACCCAGGAACGGCGAGAACAGACATTGGTAGTTTAAATGCGAGAGCGTTAAGGAAAACCGACATCGGCAGCGTTGACCCGACGAATGGAAAGAATACAAATTAGGATCCCAGCAGGAATTGAACCTAAGCATTCTGCGTGGCAATCAGGAATTCTACCACAGAGCCACGCCAGGTCTATAAACTGGTTTGGAAAAACAGCCCATGCAGTCGTAATGTCGGTGCAACGTCAATTGTGGTTGTGGTGCTGGCTATGTAATTTTACCAGAAAGCAATAAACACTGCACATGTACTCCTACGATATAGGCGTCATATCAGATTAACATGTGTGGTTCCAATGTTGGCTCCACTTTTATAGCAGTATAAATATTACATTTGTATTCCTATGATTCAGCAAGCTATATTGAAGCATTGCTCGACCCCGGACGAATACATTAATGAAATTTCCGCATGATATTCACATCATTGCGCCATAAAGAGCACTTAGTTTCGATAGCACTGACAAATGTACTCTAACGTGAGGGCTGACGTTACTTCGCACCACAAGTTACCCTTTAAACGGCAGTGTTGTCGACGTGCATGGTAAGCCCACGATGTGCACACAGCTACTACACTTACAAAGGCACGTCGATCCACCTCGTAACATTAGGTCAAAGCCATAAAATACAGCATAGAAGTACTCGCCGACTGCTTCGCATGAAACCGATTCACACAACGCGTGGGATCTGCCGAATTTTTTTTTAAAGCGCGTAGCGCTTCAAAGGCCCGACTTGTCAACCATCCAGTGTCTCATGTCGCATGGTCACGCTCAAAATCAAGTGGTCTATACAGGCCTTGAACAGGGCTAGCAATGCTCAAAACCTGATTAAAATAAACGAACAATGTCTCAAGTAATACAATGAACAGAAATAACCAAGAAGTAACCGCAGTACCTAACTCAAAAACGCTAAGAACGCTTCGGAAACACGTGGCTGACACCCGCGCGTCACCTCCTCGCCAGCCGCGTTTGCTCCTCCCACTGGCGCTTCTCGGGCGCCGTTGTTACGAACTCCTGCGAGGGATCATTCAATAGACAGAAAAAACGCAACGGGAATCACTGGGTGCCCGTGCTACGCCCTTCCTTAGGATTCACAATAGTGGAGCTGCATTTAGCGCAGGATTTAGAACTACAGCAATCGCTACACAAGAACATCACACAGTTATAGTTTAGCGTTAGCGTGATAGCGGGGGTTAAGGGAGTAGCGTTACCATGCCGCAAACGTTGGATGGGGACACCGCGTTTTAGTTTAGCGGGATAGCGTTTAAGTGCCCAAGCTGGGACGGTGGCGTCATCTAGCAGACGGTGGATGCGTTAAAAAAAGTGAACAGATAAAAAAAGTGAGAATGCTCGCCTGTATCCCAGCACGCAGCAATATTACTGCTTTTTTTAGTAACAATAAAGGTAAATAAATATGAACCACGCGCAAAAAGCGAAAATGTTTATGTTGCAGATTTGTTTACACCGATCTCCTAGTTAGGCATAGGGACGTTAGAAATGGGAAGCGATCTCAAGAACTACGCTAAGTTATCCGTAATACTCGGGCGTCGAAGCTACCTGAAGACAAGCGAAGCCATTCTATACGCGGTCGCTTGCTGCGAAAGAAGTGAATCCGTCCGCATCAACGCTAAATTCAGTTCGAAGCGGGCGTCCAAAACCGCCGCCATGTTTTACGCACACTACGTTCACCACGCAAAGACGGTAACGCCAAATCTGAAAAATAGCGTGCGTATGGTAAACCATACGGGTCGTTTAGCGTACTGCGCATGCGCATTTCGATCCCGCTATTCCGCTAAGCCCGCTAAACTATAACTGTCTATTAGCGCTGGATTTGAACTACATTTAGCGCTGTATGTGAACGGCATTAGTGCTAAGTAATGTTGCTTACGAAGTGCGCCTGGTAGAGCTCGGCGTACGCGAAGAGCGGTATCTGCAGCAGCCCAAAGGCGGAGACGCACCAGCCCATCATCTTGGCGCCCAGCGGGTACCTGTAGCTCTCGAAGTATAAGTCCCGCTGCCGGCCGAACAGTGAGAACAGCATCGCGAACTGCAACGCGCGACAGAGTGCGGCACCCGGGTTATTGCACAGTCGCCAACCGAATCACGGCTGCTCGATGGAAGCGCCTAGTGTGGACCACGCGAGCGCCTGGCGAAATTTCCGTCAGTGTAGACCTTTTAGCGGAGAGAAGGATCAGCTCCTTTCTAGGCTATTGCACGGGAGTACAAAAGCTGGCGTCACAGCCTAGGTAGTGCATTTTTGGAGGGCAACGCATATTAACAGCAGCCCAGAGAGGACTATGACGGCGCCCAGGGAACCTTCGTTGACAAGCGCCTGCTGTCGAGAGCACTGCTCTGGCGATTGCGCGGCCACAGCTATGCTCTAGACAGCAGACGGCTCGCCACTAGACGGCGCAGACGGCAATTTCGCCACGCGCTCGCGTGGTCCTTATTATTTTGTGTCCGACTGTACGTATGCATAAAGATTTAGTGCGAGAAAGCCAGCGGAGACTGGACACGAACGCTGTCGTTCTCTGAAATCCATGCATTAGCCGTCAGGTAAAACACGACAAACGGGTGACACCTAGCGCCGGAACGTGAAAGAATCTGGCTTGAAGCGACCGTACATAGACCATACATGCCTAAGTTCTTACATACAAGGCATATGTATGTATGTATGTATGTATGTATGTATGTATGTACGTACGTATGTATGTATGTATGTATGTATGTATGTATGTATGTATGTATGTATGTATGTATGTATGTATGTATGTATGTATGTATGTATGTATGTACGGTCACTTCGAGTCAGGGTTCTTCACGTTCCGGATATATAAATGTTTCCCGTTTGTTCTCTTTTACCTCATGGGTAATGTACGTATTTCAGCGAACGTGATTCAGGAATAGAGTGGATGGTCACGTACTCCGAGAACGCAGGGTGCGAACACGCGCAGGCAGAGATTAATGTAGCAGCACTGGCGACGGCCCGTCGCGAACTCGAAGTCTAATCCCAGCCTCGTCACTCCTGTAACACACATACGAAAACGAAAAAAAAAATCACAATTTCACCGCAACGGCGAAGCAATGAATGCGATAGCAACAAATAGTAATGTTACTAAGGCTGGCGGCTAACTCTTTTAGATCCGGTTTCACGTAACTCTACAAAACGCTGGTTTAAAGGGGCCCTGCAACACCTTTCTTTGTTATATTGGAATAGTCCCATTATTGACGTATGACTCTTCACGAGCCATATGCCGCAAAAATTTTTCGAATCCGTCAAGTCTAAGTGGTGTTACCAAATTATAGAGATCACGTTCCGCAGCCTTCTCTCTCAACTCAACGCAGCGAGCGCGCGGAAAGCTGCGCGCGGCGTGAGGGGAGGGAAGGAGGGCGGAGGTGCGAGGAGGCGACGTCAGCGCCGGCGGCATTTTTTTTTTCATTTTTTTCTCTCTGGCGTCTCGGCGCAACCACGTGGTCTGTGCCGCCACTTCCGTTCGGCTTGCGTCGTTCTCGTCGAGCGGAGTCGATCGCGCTGTGTATCGCGCGTGCTTGAAAACTGCGCGTCGGTTTGGTAATGTTGGGTGTGCACCTCGAACGCCGTAGTGTTTTCATCGCTCTGCCAACCATGGAAGCAAACGTGCGCGCTCGTTTGGAACGAATGACAGCTGAGATCAGTTTCGGCCCATACTCCGATACACCGCCTCGTAAGACGGCACTGGCAGACGACCCCGAAGCGCCGCCATTACCGGACGCCAGCATTGTTATCGGAGACACGCTGCGCCCGTGCCTCGGTCGGTCGTGAGAACGTGCCGACGATGCAGTTCTCAGCTGACGAGGCAACACTCGAACGGCTGCCACTCTCAACGGCAACCGGCGATGGTCAAAAGCACAGAAATATTCACGTTTTCGGCACTGCGCATGGCGAAGAAAACGGAACCACGCAACTACGAGCAGACGAGCTGTCGGTGAGACCGGAGGTGCTAATATTAATGTTTGTTCGGTGTTTTTAACGCGATAACATAACATAAACATACATATTATCTACTTATTGAACTCAAAATTAACAACGAAAGTAATAATGAGGGTGTTATCGTGATTATAACATCAGCCAATGGTGGAACTGCCGACAATCGCGTCATATTTTGCGGACTAATACATCATTTGTCGAGAGAAGAGGGAGCGATTTTCAGCTGACTTTGAGAATTTATTGTAAATTCCAGGCCGTGCGCATCGCTATAGTATTTGGCTCGCGTGTTCTCGGGAGCCTCGACTACCGATCGGCAGCGCTTTTTGAGCATGCTCGAAAAGTGTTGCAGGGCCCCTTTAAGAGAATACGGCCGCTCCGGGGAGAGAAGCGGTTTTTGCAGTTTCTTCGCGTTTAGAACGCAGCACGTAGATATACGAGCCGTCTGCTGATGCCTGTCGAGATAGCGCGAGCGCCAGCGATCGCGACCACGCCCTTATAATCAGTTCGCAGTTGCTGTTCGAGCGAACCCCCTCCCCCCGCCCTACTCCCACCCGCGTCCATTCACGCTCCTTCAAGACGGGCGGAAGTTTCCACACTGCTTAAGCAGTATTCGACGGCAGGCCTCGCACGCAGGATGATGTTAGCGTGCGCCCTCCGAGCGACGGAGATGGGCCGGCTCGTTTGATCTCTGCTTCAGCCGCGTTCGTCGCCCCCGCTCGCACGCTTTTACCCGCGGGCAGAGCTTACAATGCGCGGGGCGATATTATCGATTTGGACTTTATACGGGACATGACGGCGACGGGTTAAACCCATCGAGAGTGTCCAATGACATAATTGCTATCACAGTAAAAAATTAATGCTGCAGAAACTTCAATGCAGTTGTCTAACTCCACTTGCTCACCTCCTTCGTCTTTGATACCGTATATGCGTGCAAAGTTCGGGTTTCGAGTCCCTGTATGCATCGGTGGTCGAGGGTTCGATAACCTAGGCACTTTGAAGGTTTGTGGCCGCCGCTGCGCCCCCCCCCCCTTTCTCCCGATCCCGTCCCACTCAGAATTTTGGGTCAGAACGCTGTGCAATGATGGTGTGATAGGTGGGCGCCAACACCCACCTGTTCGCATGCCTATGATTTCAATAGGTGTTAAATCATGGGAAGAATTCAAGTAGGCGGCCCATGAATGCGATGCTCACCGTAAAATACGACAACGACGCAGATTTCGGCGAATGCGATCATTGGTACCAGCATGCCACACACGTACGTGTCGAGAAGGAAAGCCATGTAGATGCCGTTCTGCCGAAGAGAGAGGAAAAAATCGAGGACAAGAATTATGTTATTGACGAGGTACCGTCGTCAGTCGGTGCATTCTTTGGAATTTGACTATTCATACAATAATTGCAACACTGGCAAGCATTTCAAAGCAGTTCCGTCCATGTGATTCGAGTTGTCGATCAGTTCACCATCGCACTGCCAATCGAAATCATCCTGGTTACCTTACCTAGTAGAGTGAACGTCTCGAAAAGGCGTTGGTCCCGTGTTCGATCCCCGGACAACGACCAATGCCTCGTAAACCAAGGAGTTTTCTTTCGAGAAGTCCGTAAGGGCTTCCTTCTAGCTTTGCGCTACAAAAGCGTGGTTCTCAATTTTATCTTTCACTAGCAAACGTTGCATGCTATCCAAATTAGCCATAATTAGCGAACACTAGCCGACATTAGGCATAGTTTAGCCAGCAGTAAACGACGTTAGTCTTCATTTTACCAGCATTATCAAACACTTGCCTGTAGTGTATAAAGTTGCCTGTTTCGGGAACTGCAGTGGCGTACTTTCTTTCTGCACCAGCTGACATCGAAGACCAAAGTAAAGATGGGAACCAAGGGATGGAAACACAATATGCGATAACAGTTGTATAGACAGGACATTAAGTGCCTCAGACAGGCTGAGCATTTCGATAGGAGGACCTATCTTTGTCAAAGGCGCCTTGTCATCATTGGCCTACTAGTTTTAAACGGGTTTAGTCGATGACATCACGTCCAGTGATGTGGCTATTGGTGCTTGCCATCTGTAATTACTTGCTGCGGCAACTGTGCTGCCCTGCTTACCTTCTACGGGAATACGCCATTTTCATATAATATACTACCATGCATTCCTACAGTAAGGCGTTAAGTTATGGTCGGTCGCAGTTTTTTGACGGTTCGGCGTTGCGAACCGGTTCGCTCGAAACCGGTTGCGAACCGTTATGGATTTTTATTTTTCCGAACCCGAGCTGAAACGGAACGAAATCGTATCGCGTTGATACTGAACCGGAACAAGCCCAGCATTTTCAATTCGACACCATACGTATTAGCTAAGAATGTTTGGTTCGCGGTTGTTTTTAATCAACGCTGTATTGTTCGGCTGCGTTGCCATAGCTTTGCTTGCACACCGGGAGCGCTAAAACCTACCGCGCTCTCTGAGGTGGCGATCGCGTCTTGGGCTGATACTTTTCCGTGTAGCTCAATTCAGTTGTCCTTCCTTCACGAATTTTTGTGTTTGTCGTGCCTAAATAGTACTGATCGGTTCTCACCTGCATCGCCAGCGGCATGGAGGCGAAGAACCCGACTAGGCTACAGGCGAACGCCGTCCGTGGTCTTCGGGTGCGCACGCAGGTAAACCCGTCGCCGAGCGGCGTCAGCACCGACTCCACCACGAGACACTGCGCGCGAAATCGAAACTATAGCGACGCCTATGGTGGCTGTTCATGCTTATACTCATTGCGGTGGGTACTAAGAGGACGAAAAATGTCGTTCTTGTGTAGCGATTGGTGTATAGTTCTAAATCCTGCGCTAATTAATGCAGCTCAACTACTGTGATACCTGATGGAAGTGCGTAGCCCGCGTGCACCTAGCGATTCCCGTTGCACTGTTAGTCTCTGTCTACGAATGATCTCTCGCAGGAGTTCGCAACACCGGCGCTGGAGAAGCACCGGTGGAAGGAGCAATCGCGCGCTGGGCGAGGTGGTGGCGCCCTCTATTGCGCGGCGTGGGTGTCAGCCGGATTTTTCTGAAGCATTTTTAGCGATTTTAAGTTAATTATTGCGATTACTAATTGGTTATTTCTATTAACTATATTATTTTAGACCTTGTTCGTTTATTTTAACCGGTTTTGAGCATTGCCAGCCTTGCCTAGTAACTGACCTGTTGATTTCCAGCGTGACCATGCGACATGAGACACCGGATGCACGACAAGCCGGGCTCCTAAAGTGCTACGCACTTAAAACTAGCATCTAGCGCGACAAGTAACCGTGAGCAACGTTTATACTTAATGCGATAAAGTCGCGTCGAGTGGCTCAGCAGTTTAGCCTCGTATGCAGGTAAACCGGTCAGTGAGCGGCGTCAGCACCGAATCCATCCATAAGGCACAGCCCGTGAATAGACACTGTCTACGTCTATACTAGAACTAGACGTGAATCTACATTTTACTAGAACTTGGAGCGCACGACAACGTCCAGTAGAATGTACTATTAGAAGCAAGGCAAGAGGAAAGTAGAAGGAGGGCAGAATCGAATTCACGCTCACGTTGGAATCGAGCGCGATTATTACGAAGGCGCTGAAGAAGCCGGCGCTCCACACGCATGCGTAGTCCACCTCGGCCACGGCCTCGGTGAAGGAGAGGAAGAAGAGGCTCAACCCTGCGTAAATAAAGGAAAAATAAGATGACAATTTTTTATGATAGAACGAGTAAGCGCGACTCGACAGGGACGTAGAAAGAAAACACCATCTCCCGCTAAAGGGGACCATGAGGCGATGCGAAGCAGCGTTTCGGCCACGGTTTCGGCATGTCGAGCCCGCGTTTCAGAGGGGGAGGGGAGAAGAGAGCGGAAGTGGAGAGGGGGAAATGAGAAAGGGAAGTGGAGAGGGGAAAGGTGGAGGGGAGGTGTGGGGAGAGGGTTTGCGCATGCGCAGTAAGGGTAGTCACGCCGCACACCACCACCACCGGATTGAACTCCGCCATAAGATGCTTCGCATCTAACAGACAAGGACACAGCGCGCTTCAACAGTTTTTCAATTTCATTAAAAAAACACCGTTAGGAATTTTGTGTTGAACATCGGCCGTCATGAGCTATTTGAATACTAGTGAATAGAAGGCCTCACCGAAGCATTTTAGTTCGGAACCATCCCCTGTACATTAATAGTTTGTAATTTTGTTATTGCCCAAGTGAAAATCTGATTCTGAGAAAATTAGTTGCTTCAAGTAAGTGTATGTGGCAGAACGTGTAAGCAGTCACCTTCAAAATTCACATTATCAAATACGGGACAGAGGTAAGAGCAGGACAAGGCACTTCACGTGTTCATGCGATTCGCACTGACCGTGGCGCGCGAGTTCCTCGATGGGCGTGCCCAGGCGCTCTGATTGGCTGCCCAACACCGAGAAGACCACGGCGCCGCTCATCAGGCCTAGCAGCACTTCGGCCAGGGCCACGCCCGCAACTACCCTGAAAAGAGAGCGCCTAATACAGACGGAAACCTAACCAAACTTACATTTTCTTAATAAAAATTGGGGGACCCTTAAACTCCGCCTTTAACAGTTGAACACAATAGCGATATCCGCTCACACGCGCGCGCGCACGCACACACGCACACGCACACACACACACACACACACACACACACACACACACACACACACACACACACACACACACACACACACACACACACACACACACACACACACACACACACACACACACACACACACACACACACACACACAAACAAACACGCGCGCGCGCGCGACATAATTATATTATGGTAAATGTTTCTGCCCTCTTCAACCTTTACACGTCACGTGCCCGTCTCTCTCGGAAACGGTGGGAAAACAGCGCCGCACCATCCCAACGCCCCAAGAGATCGTGCGACCACACCGCGTGCCCGTCTCTCTCGGAAGCGGCGGCAGCAAGAGTCAAACGCGATAGCGTAATCGTGCCTAAACGGTGCCGCAAGGAAAGCCAAAGTGCGGACGCCCTCCGGCTCCTATCTATTTGCACCTACATCGAATTTTCGCGCACGGACAACGCCGATTTTTAGCTCACAACAAGAGACGCCAACACCGACACTGGAATATCTGCGAAACGAGCTCTTTAACACTATCGCTTTAAAATGCACCCAACAGAATACCCTGCGCGCTGCCCATGGTGCTCTGAGAAACCAACACTGATGCCCACTACGTGGACATGCCGGGCCATCCCCGGCCTGCCCCCCGTTGACCAAGCGAGTGTGGAGCTGTGGGAGGAGTTGCTGGCCAGCGATAGCATTGGAGATAAGATCAGTTTGATCGACAGGACACGCAGGGCGGCAACGGCCTGCGGCGCCCTGGACTGAGGGCAGCCAGCACCGTTAGATGGGACTTGCGGAACAAGCTGGCTCCGCACCACAAACCCCTTTCTGTGAATAAATGTTTTTTTTATTTATTTACCATATTTGTTCACAGCGATCATGTGTCATAGCTTGCTGTGGGCTTTGATCCTCCGCTAGGCGAAATGTTGCGAGCGCCTGTCGTCAACATAGCATGACGGTAGTATAATATTCATAAACAATCATAATTCCCACGGCGTAGCTCAACAGGACAGCGACTAAGAAGAAGACATATACACAGTGTTTACTTGCAACTCTTAAGGCTAATGTCGTAGATGCCTCATAAAACGCGAAAATTGACCTTCGGCGTTGGTGTCCCGCGGCGTCGGCGTCAACACGAGTGATGCAAAAAGGCGCATCATCACGTGATGACGTCACCATATGACGTCACAGATAGCAAAACATTTTGCCGTCATTATGACGTCATATGACGTGACACCACATGATGAATCGTAACCAACTAGCCCGGCAATGTGCCCTGGCACATAATCACCGATCGAGGAACGGAAGGGGCGGTGGGTATCGCAGCTATCCCACCTATCGGTGGGCACGTGCTGAAATGTTCCACAGACTCTGATAAGTAATTCAGAGGAATAGCAAGAGTTTTGGAATAATGTGGTTGAGGAACAAGAGGAGCACATATAAAAATGTATGTTCGTTACGAAACATGGCAGCATCTCGAATTGACAACAGTAAGTAGAGGGAGACAAAAGAAAAAAAAGAGAGAGAAACAGTATTCCGAAACAACTAAAACTTTTATCAGCATTCTAGAGGATAAAGAGTCTAAAGCCAGGCTGGTGCCATGTGGTGTTCGAGAAATGGCCAGGTGTAGACTTCCAGCATTGTAAATATCTAATGCTTTCTGCAGACATTCTATATAGACCCTTGTTGTGCCAGAGCACCTGAACAATGGGGAAGCGAATAAACACCTGCACTTCGCGGCCAGCGCACAAGCCCATAGCGGACAAGCCAACGGGGATGAACAGGCCTACACCTGCGATGGAAAGGTGGCTCGCATCACAACGGACTGGTGCCTTATTTAAGACCAGGCTGGTCCGTTGTTAAAGGCCAACTCCGGCGATTTTTTCACCATGTCAAGGTAATGGTGCTTTTACGTTCCTGGGACACTCTTATCACGCGCCCGATAGCAGAAATGCTCAGCAAATTCGAAAATAATTTGTAATAAGCAAAAAGACGCAATACCGAAACCGAAACCCAACCGAGTGTACTGTCTACGTATGACGTAGTAGTTGTTACGAACCGGAAGTCGTGCAAGGCATGCCGGTCACGCCGGCGCGGAGTATGAAAACTGTGACAGCCGGGACGAGCAGGCGCACAGTGGAGAGGTGTGCACGCCGCGCATCAGCTTTAATGTCTGCAACTGACAGTGCCGCGTCTTATAATGACAGTTAGCGGTGCCCACGGCTGCGTCACTTCCGTCGCCATAACAATATTGACGTCACAGACGCAATGTTGCCAATAATTGTGGGAAACCGGGAGGCCATTTGCAGACAATCTTTAAAATTCATTTACAAACAATCTGCGCGTGTCTCAAGCCTGTAATTTGGCATAAATGACGGAAACCTTCAAAGGAACATACCCAGCGAATTTCATTGAGATCCATCGACCTCGACAAATCGCCGGAGTTGGCCTTTAAAGGGGTGGTGCCATCAAATTTCGAGGCTATAACAAGCCTGTTATGGGTTTCCTCTGTATGCAAGGACATTCCACACGAAAGGTCGAACACAGCAAACGTTTAGAATATATTTTAATTCGCTGCCAAAGTGTACCTAAATGCCCATTCTCCCGATCGAAACCCATCGCTAGCGCGCCAACACTGACGTAGACCTGTAGGATAGGCAACGAAAGTTGTAGTGACGTCACACCAAATCTACTGCATTAACGTGAGTGACCTCCGGACCTCCGCCACTTCCGCAACGTACGTACCGGCTGTAGTGAACTAGAATACATTCTAGTTCACTATAGTACCGGCAAAGCATCGGTTGCTACATTACTCGCCGAGTTTCGATCGCTTCCTGGCTATGTGCGTCACAGCCTTGTGTGGTCACGTGACCACGCCTCCTACACTTCTACGTCACTGCCCAACCTCGGCGCCCAGAAACCGAAACCGAAAGTTGTCCACATCAAAAGGCGATATTAAATTATTCAGCGAGAATATATGAATCTTGGTGCGTGCATCATGCTTCCTGAAGCTATAGGAAACACCTACAGCAAAGAACGCGCAAGCCACAAATTTGGCGGCACCACCCCTTTAAAAGAGACGCCCCAGCCGACTTGGTCTAGCTGGCAGGCTCTGTACTGCTACAACCTGCTATAAACGTTGTTACCGTTTTGTAAAAGTTTGCCTCCTTGTCCTGATCCTCAGCGGTAGTCCGAGCTTGACGGCTACATCGGCTCGCCAGCCTCCCGGCTTTTATCGACACGCAAACCCCATTTCATAACAGTGGTGGCAGCGGTGGGATACGACGACCCAGTATCTCGGGCTGCGCACCCGAGGGCCCACCCTAATTCATAACACACTACAGACCCGGGGCCTCGTGCTCATTCACAATGCATTCCCGAAATGCACCAAGGCACTCACGTGTAGGTTCCGCTGGAGAAGTGGTTGAAGCTGCCCAAGTTGATGATGACGCCGGTGGAGACTCCGCCGCTCAGGAGGCTGTGCTGTACCGCCTCGTACCACACCTGCACGCGGTCGAGTGAGTCGAGAGACTTGGTGGAGGGTATCCACCGTTCGTCCTCCATAGAGTTCGTTTGTGTGTTCCCTTTGAGTGGAAAGTAACTACAGTGTCCCCCTTAACCCGAAAATCTCGTGCAAGCCCTCGGAACAAGCGCATACACACCTTGATGTTGAGTAGCTTGCTCCACTCCGGCTTGAGCATGTAGCGAATGCCGAGTTCGGCCCCGGGCAACCGCACGAGTCCGCGGCACAGGAGAACCGACAGCAGTGCGTACGACACGAGTGACGTCATGCACACAACCTGCGCAGCCGCAGAACCAGACGTCGCGCAATAGGCAACCATTGCAACGGTTTGCATTGCAATGAAACGATTGCATGTCGCACGAAAACGCAAATAGGTGACAAATTAGATTGTGCACGGTGCGGGATGTTGTTGATCTATGGATGTGTTCCAACGGTTACCGACCATATAGACGGCCAAATAGACAGCTAAGAGCCATCTTAAGATTTTAAAATTCTGTCGAAGCCGTTGAAGAAAGGCAGCAGTTTGCAAACACAAGCATGGAAGTCAACAAAGATGCAGGCTACTCTGTAGTCCAAACAAGGTGCCAGCTGAGTCGTACCATAGCTGACATCTACTAGAAATTTTGCTGTGCGCAAGGCAACGCCTTTGCAGGGCTGGGTTCAAAGAGCAACAAAGCGGAACAAACAGCCCAGAAACAAGGCGTGCTAAAGACGACAGGAAAAAAAAACAACGTTGTGTCGTTAGTCCTTACTACACGGCCGCACAGCGCGAATTGACCGAGGTCACAGGAGAGGGCACCAACACAGCGCCTGTGCCATGTCCTCTCCTCTGTCCACGTTCAATTTACATTAACCACGTCGATAATGAATCACCAACTCGCCCAGGACACCACTCTATCAAGTCCTCACCACGTCCCTTCGTTGCGCTTGTTATGTTAACAAGGTTGGAACCTTATGTTCCAACAGGCGTGCACAGTTCAGCACTATCCAAAGAGCCAAGGCACAGCGGACTATAGCGCCACAAATGTGTGATATTTCGATATCACAATCGACTGCGACTATTTTAGCGGCGGAGCTGTTTAAACTTTTCGTTAGGTCGTGCGGTGCGGACAGAAAACTGCACCCAGCTATGACGTCACTGAGCGATTCCAAGATAAGCTTAGCCAAGCCTACGCCTGGCTATGACGTCACCTCTCGAAGCCAAATTAAGCTTAGTAAAGACTAGCTCAGCCTGGTTGGGCGAAGTTAAGCACAGTTGAGCCCATTACGCCAAGGTTAATTAAGTCAAGTCTACTTAAGACTAATTAAGATTTACGAAATCTAATTAAGACCAATTAAGGCTAAGTCTAATTAAGGTACTTCTAGGAAGTTATGCGCAATTAATCTAATGTTAACTGAGGCTAACTGAGGCAAAATTAATTAAACTTAATTAGGCCTAATGATACTAAGCCTAACATATATACCTACACAGAAATAAAGATATAAAGAAAGAGAGAGAGAAAGCACAACATAGCCATGTATAGCATAACAGCAAGGGGGTAGGAAAGCGAAGTGAGGTTAAGGATGAGAGAAAGAAGGATGAAAACGCCACTAGCTTTCCTGTCTTTGCACCAGTAGAGCGTAGCTGCCCCATTTTTGCAAGGCACGTTAGAGAACACCAGTGACTTTGCATGCACCGGTGGTTGGGCGCACCTTCCTGGAGAACCGTATGTTCCCGGAGGCGCTCAAGTAGAGGAGGACCCAGCAGATGCCGATGCAGGCGAGCGTGTCGATGCGGAAGTTGCCAGCAACGTCCACGCCCTCGCTCAGGCCCAGGATGCGATGGCTGCGAGCAGCGTACACACACGCACAAGACGTGACATCTATGCAGCAACCGACACGCACGATAATAAAATAATTGGGCAATCAGACATTTCTCTATGCCACGTTCGATCTGAATGCCATTTATGTATGCCGTGTTTTAAACAATGCTGGCAAGTACCATATTTTCTCGCGCATAACCCGCATGCTCAACAACGAATCGCGAGAAATTTGTAAAAGTGATCACCGCTCGCCGCGAAGCTAGCTTCTTTGTATAGCTATGAAGCGCTGCCGTGAAGCCACCTTTGCGAACCGAAATTTACGTTTTTTGTTCTGACTTTATTTCCAAATAAAAAAAATTGTGCGGGTTATACGTGAGAAATACTGTGTATACGGGAGTTGCACCAACATCAAATGGAATTCGTCTACATTCAAAGGCGTGCGCGGTGTTTTCTATGCTACCTCTCGAGTTTTGAGCCTCGCGCGAACAGCCGATATTGCGGCGGCTATCGCGTTTTCGGTTTCGCTATAAAACGAATAAATACCACTGAAATGACGGGTTACGAACGAAAGTTCGTCTTCAGTTCGCTATAACTGATAATTCGTACATCAAAGTTCGTTATAAAGAGTTGCAACTGCACTCACAAGTAGAACTGCTCGGCGGCCGTGTCGGTGCCGTACTGGCATCCGCCGGTCATGTTGGTGTACACGCCTTCGGGCACGTAGAAGACCATGTCTCCGTACGCCACTTCGCGTCCCTTGGTCACGTTGGCGTGAGCGTAGTGGTCGTACAGCCACCGCGTCACGTCCTTGCAAGGCACCTGCGTTTTTTTTTTTCGCTCGACTCCCTGTCATGCGGCATTCCTTGTCATGCATCTTAAACTATCCCTTAATGGCTCTGCTCTGCGCTGTCCGGCACCGAGTAATAATAATAATAATAATAATAATAATAATAATAATAATAATAATAATAATAATAATAATAATAATAATAATAATAATAATAATAATAATAATAATAATAAACAGACCGAATTCTACCAGAAAAATAGCGCATTCGTAAATTAATGCGGTCGGATAGTCCTTGAGACCATAATATTACTTCACTAAAACGAGGTTCCAAACGCGCATTCTGAAGGAAATTTCAAGGGGAATTACAGTTACTTCGTTATATCGAATACTTCGTTATAACGATGCTTGACCGTCACTCTAAACTGACCGTGCCATCTATAGTGTGTCTTCTTTAAATTGGTTTCTTTGGTCGCTACCACTTCAAAGAAGTGGGCTGTGGAAGTGCGCACGGATATACGACGGCCAAAAATTTTTTAAACACTTTATTGAACAATGTTTTGATCTAGGTTGGCGTTCTATTTTTTAGTGGCACGAGCAACGAGTGACGCTCTCGTCTCTCTTCCAAACGCTTCCGGTCGAGCACTCACTTCCAGTTTTCCGATTATTCATAAAATTTGTTTCAAAAGTCAAACTGGTGCGACATCGATGGTTCTGGTTAGTGTTAAAAGTTATGTTGGATACATATAATACAGGAGCGCAAGTTTAATTCAGATAATGGCTAATTGACTCTCAGGACAATTAATGAAAATATAATGGAATGAGTTCACTGAAAGAGCAGGCGGTTTGCTTACGAGCAGCTGGCATCGTTTGGGCACCTGGCGGAGCAGATCTCAGCCACGCGCTTCTTTCTACCTGGCTTCCGAGCTACTCTTCGGCAAGCGCCGACGTGCGAGTGTCACTACCAGACACCTAAAGGACTGACCACATGTACGCGTTGCAGCGCGTCAGAGCGTGGCGTGTAGACTCGGCGCCGCGCCCTCTCCCTATGCAGGGAGAGGGCACGCGGCTACACGAAGCTGCGCCGTGCCTATAAACCACGCGCTGACGCGCTGCAACGCGTACATGTGGTCAGGCCTTTAAGTCAAGGATTAGCGTCGCTTCCGGAGTTTTTATCACCGAAAATGGAATTACGACTACGAAAATCTTATCTTTCTGTAGTCATGTTTATTGCCGCTACAAGCCTTTAATTATTACTGTTGACCTCAATATTAAAGCGAACGGCACCCTGTATGCAAGTGGGGCCGTACGTGGCCGCGCGGAGACGAAACAGCTCACCATTCCGGGCTGGCGCACGAAGCAGGCGGCGTCGGCGCCCCACTTCTCGTCGCACGTGGCCCACGGCAGCCGGTCGCCCAGCGAATTCCACACGAACAGCATGGCGTGCGCCGTGAAGCACACGAAGTACACGCTGATGAGCACGCTCACGTAGCACATGCACACGCCGATACCTGCATGCGTGAACAGCATATGTGGCCGGTGTACAAGAGACAGGCCCCTAAAGGGTGACGCGTTAGGCCCAACGACGGTATCTCGACTGTTGAAACGATGTCCGTCGATCTCAACGTTACTAGACTAATAGACAACGTTACTAAAACCTAATCTAGTGATGTTGCGTCGATCTGGCATCGTCTAACAGCTGAGCTGTTTAAGGTTGACCTTGGTCCGCCGGTGTTGGCAAAAGTTCGTCGAGCGATGACGTCACTGTGCGTCGCCTAGCAACGCGTTGGAGGAATGAAAGGAGGAGGAGAGGAGAACAGAAGTGGAGGGGAGGAGGAGAATAAGTAAGTGAAACAAAATAAAATCTAACGGGGTTTTTGGAAGTAATGCCGGCCGAGGATGGTGCATTACAAGAACTTTACTTCCCATATTTGCCACTGGGGAAGCCGGGGACCAAAGGCAGGCCGTTGCGAGAAGCACGCCACCGCACGACCAACGAGTGGGGGGGACGCTGCAGTGATAGTAACCCCCCCCCTTCGCCCCTCCCTAGTGGGCAACCCTGTGCACGTGTACCTTTACCGATGGGCGCGCATCGCCAGACGCCGACAGAGCCCAGGCTCGAGAACTGTCCCAGGAAGAGCTCCATGAAGAACACCGGCTTGGCCACGGTCAGCGACACCACCACGTACGAGACGAGGAAGGCGGCTGCGCATGTGTGTTTACATTGAACATCTTCAGGAACATAAACATACCGAAGGTACCGCAGCGGCACCTAGCTTATCATTTATGACACGTCATTGATCTTTGTATACATGCATGCCATGGCATGCAGACTCTAATGTATACTAGTTGGTTCGAGAAATGACGACAGCATCGTAGATAGATAGATAGATAGATAGATAGATAGATAGATAGATAGATAGATAGATAGATAGATAGATAGATAGATAGATAGATAGATAGATAGATAGATAGATAGATAGATAGATAGATAGATAGATAGATAGATAGATAGATAGATAGATAGATACTGTTCAGTGGCATTGGTTTTTGGTTCATCAAGAATCGCTTCACATTTAATCTTCACAGGGTATACTGCCTATTATAAACGAGAAAGTACGGCCGATGTTGCTCTCGCACCTCCACCGTTCGCCCTGACGAGCGACGGCATTCTCCAGAAGCTTCCAAGTCCCATGGACAGTCCGAGGCAGGAGAGAAACAGTTCGCACTGGTTTCCCCAAGTGGCGCGGGCCTCTCCGGGCAGCTCGGGCTCCTCCTCCTCCGAGCTGCTCTCGTCCTCACTCTCAACCTCGTCATCACCACCGGCTTTACCGTCCGGTACACGAACTGGCAAGGTACTGGTCATGGCCGGAACTTCCGTGCTGCTTACGATATAACGACAGAGAACACACGAATGGCTGAAATGGCGTGTTGGTTGCGTTGCATGTTAAAGCGCCTCTGAGCCACCTCCGATAATTACCTCTACTCCCCAACAGTTTAGTCTCCGTAGGAAAAAAAAGACGAAAAAAAAAACCGCGTGGGCAAAAACCACGTGGCCTGCAGCATGGATACAGCTCATTATTCCTTTCAGTAAAGAAAACTACAAAACAAGCATCAAAACCGCATGATGGATGATAAGGCGCCTGTAACAGGCGGCATGGCGCCAATACCCATACAAAATATAAACTAAAGCGCAGGTTTGCGACAGCACGTGACGTGACGTCACTACGTATTACATACATATAAAAGGGCCCGCCTAGTAAGGCATTGCATTTCTGTTGTGGCGGGGCTATATGGGAAGGCCACGTATAGCGAGGACTCCTGAAGAGCAACATGCATACGAGGAGCGGCGTCGAGATCAGAGACGACAACGTGAACAACGGCGTCGTGCACGTGCCACGGTTGAACATCGTGTCCGGGACGCTGAGCGTAAGCGACGAAGGTACAATGCTATCAACCGTTTCAAGGGTACAGATTCTAAGTTTATTAGACGTTATTCTCAAGAGTCCGCTCTACAAGTTCACCAACATTCGCTTCAACCCACAGACTTGCGTGGTTCCGGCACGAACTGCGTACTTCGATAAGCCGGGGGCGATCGCGCGTGCTTTATCTTGACAGGGATCAGCAGACGGTTCATACCTTTGTACGTGTTCCGTTCTCAACGCTCAGTTGGCGAGGAAGCGATAGACAACACGAAAGTCGCTTCGCTCGCTGCAGCGCACGCGTTTCCTTGCACCGCGGCGTTTTTGTTGAGTTACACCAGGTGGCATATATGCTAAAGGAGTTCGCTGATAGCCTTACTTCGTATAACATTTCACTTTGTTTCTATCGCATTCACTGATTCGCCCTTGCGGCGACACAATTTTTTCGTAACATGAGCATTGCAATCGGACCATCGGCTGCCGAACCATCAATGCACGAACAATAAGGGCATCGAATGCGTGGCTGTGCGTAGCGTCCACACCAAGACGATCAATGGACAGGTGATTGCGAAGGCACTTACGATCGCTGGCGAAAAACCAAAGGGTCGAAAAGTAGCGTTGCAAAATGACAAGCGGAATCCCTCGTGGCGTTCTTCTTCTTCTATGCTCGTACTCCAATTAAATGATGATGATCATAGAACTCAGTCCACGCGAGGGAAACTCCAGAGATCTTTTTTTAGGCCAACGGATCTCACGCATATTTATACTACCAGTTTTCTTCGGCACTCTGGTCACTTACGCGGCTACGTCAGGCAATAAGACGAAGATATTGAGTCCCGTCTAACTAAGTGTACATACTTTCGATGGAGGCGAAAATGTTTGAGGCCCGTGTACTTAGATTTAGGTGCACGTTAAAGAACCCCAGGTGGTCGAAATTTCCGGAGCCCTCCACTACGGCGTCTCTCATAATCATATCGTGGTTTTGGGACGTTAAACCCCAGATATTATTATTATTACTCTTGCATTCGCCCGGGCATGTGCTGCAAATGCATGTCTTTTTTTTTTGTCTCGCTAGACTGCGCGTGCATACGTTAGCAGCAGGGGCGTATGGTATGGAAAAACTTTATTTAGGTCCGTCGGGGCGTGAACTAGCACGTAGCGGGCCGCTCCCACGTCGGGACAGATAGGCCTAACCTGTCCGCCACGTCGTGGGTAGCCAGAAATTTTTTTCGTGGTGGGGCAGTGGGGTTGTTTGTCGTGCGTGCGTTTGTAAGTATATAAGCATGCAAAATTGAAAATTTTCGGGGGGTGGGGGGGGGGGTGGACCGTTCCTGTGGTGGTTAGCAGCTACTGTTCTAAAACATTGCTGAGGTTTAACTTTTGTGAACCTATAGTTATCACGAGCAAAATGTATGTTTCTTAGTTTTGAAAAGACTATGCACGCAGTGTTTCATCCTGCAGAAATCGTAGCTCGAATTTTGCGTTCGTGTTGCCGTCTCCCAACACAATGCGCAGCTCGTCGGTGTTTGCGTATTTAGGCACACGTGCAACTACGACAGCCATGACTTCTCTGACACTGGCGCGAGGGGCTACGTGGACTAGCCTCCGTTCACTCCGGCGTTTCAGCAGGCAACTTTGCCTTTGCTCGATGTTTCGCTGCCTGCCGTCTAGCTACATCTGCTGGAATATTGGATACAGCCTGCGGTTTGCGCTGGAGCGCACGCACAGACGAGCCAGCCGGGGCGCCATCCATGGCGACACTGAGCGACCAAGCACCGGAGAAGCAGCCGCTAAACCTTTTGCCTAGTCACGTCGTAACGCAGAGGCAAGGCTCCGCACGAGCGCAGCGGCGACGCCTCTCCGCAGCATTTCACGTGGCGTGACGTCACGCCTGCGCTCTGGCGGCTCAAGGTCACTGCGACGCAATGAACGACCTTGCGAGACTTGGCATAGTAGAGCGTTCGCTCTACAGTTGCTCTAGTGACGTAGCCTTCTCAAATACCTCCACACTATAGCTCATTTCCCGCATTTCACATAACTATAGGGAGTTTTAAAGGGAAACTAAAGGTAAGTGGTAAGTCGACGTTGATTGTTGAAATAGCGTTCCAGAAACCTCGCAGTGCTTGTTTCGTACCAAGGAAATGCTTATTTTGAATGCAAATCACGTTTTAGTGGTCCGCACAGCGTTAGCGCACTTCAAATCGCGCACCTGAAAAGGCCTCCTGAAGTAGCATTTGCCTTGCCCAGTGTTGCCCGCCTTTACTGCCCGGTATCTGCTCTCAAAGGCACATTGCACACCGTCACAGGGACACGGCATTTTGTCGAAGTTTCCGTTAGAGCGACTTTCATGAGCGTGCAAGGCACACGCAGTACGCGATATCGAAGCTACCCCTTTTGCACAACGCGCGCCATTCTCCACTGTAACGTCAAGTTCTTTTTTCCATGAATCAAACAGAAACGAACAAGCAGCATTTCATTACGTCTTGCAATGCTCGGAATGTTTTTTTTTTATCCTAAGTAGCTTGAATACTAGTGATAATTTGCACTTGGGACTCTTGACGTCATCAGGCTTGTTCCAAAACATGCCACTGGTGGCGCATATAGTGTCCTACATTTAACTTAATCTTTCAATTACTAGAGCACTGCTATTGCTAATATTGACATTTTAGACGCTCTCAAACACTGACCTTTCACTATGACAAATTTTATTTTATATGCCTTTAGTGTCCCTTTAAAACATGTCGACAACCGCGATTTTTGGCCAATGTGTTGGTGTCCTATATTCGAGGTCATCATATCTACTACCGAGCTGATCGAAGAGCGGGTGCCTGCAGAGTAGTTTTGTGCGAAAGGATCGTCATTAAAAACACCCACCAACTTACCTTTTATCGTCCACCAATGAAAATAAAAAATAATCAAACGCTCTTACTGGTTCTCACTGTACCTCGCTTGGCGTTCCATGTGGTACAATTCAAGCCTAATGAAAATGGTGAGAGCGAGGGCCCCAGCCCACGTACGTGATCCCATCAGTCATTTTCGTTCACGTGACTTCGCACAAAGGTTACACAATTATTTCTGAGAAATGTACAAATTTTTGTGGTCTCACTACTACGTACCACCATAGGCATTCGCAAGGTTCCTCATCAGGGGGGGCGAAGGTAGGCGAAGGTTCATCGCAGCGCCCCCCACCCTACTAAGTCAATGTATGGGGCAGATTTTGCGCCCCCCCCCCCCCTCTTAGGTGATTAAGGGGGGGGGGGCGGCCGCCCCCTGCCCCCCCCCCCCCCCCCGTGTGCGCACGCCTATGCGTACCACAGACATTTGCTAAAGCGGAGCAGGGTACTAAGCCTAACGTATTTTTTGCTGGCTGGGAGACTACCATGGAGTATTCGCAAAATCAGGAACTTCGTAAAATCGCGTAACAGCTTGCGACCCGATTTAACCAGCCGTTCGCAGCAAAACTTGTGTTCACAGACAAGGCCCTCGTCGACCTGTCTATAACCACGACAAATAAATCTTGCGCGCTAAATGCATGGTGCTCACATAGTCAAATGCGAACGATTCCGAAACTATACATCGATGCGTTGTTCGTTTGCAGGCTCGCCTGCAGGCATTTGTAAAAGCGGCTGGAGACTCCGAAAGGGACTACTTGATGCTTGGAATGGGGACGCAGTGCGGGAACACTTCGTAGTGCCACGCAGTTGCACGTTACAGGCGTTAACTCCTACTCAATGTGTTCACGTTTGTTTACACACACACACACACACACACACACACACACACACACACACACACACACACACACACACACACACACACACACACACACACACACACACACACACACACACACACAGGTTTGAGGTAAGGTGCTTACTTCTGCAGCTCATGCTACCCGTATGAGCTGTTAGGTCTTGAGAGAAAGGGAAAGATAGAAGAGTGTGGAAAGGAGAGGCCATATATGGCTAGTATCCACATACAGCCTCATCCACATATGGGTATATCAGAAATTGGGCATATCAGGCCATATATGGCACATATATGGGGAGCATTCATATATGGCTTGATATGCCCAATTCCTGATGTAGCCATATACGGGAATTTTTATACAGGTCCATATATGGCATTTTCGTAAGGGGAGTACCGTTAAGTATAGGCACGGCCGCTACATAAAAAAAAAAAAAAAACAGGCCGTGGTATAGGCATCACCGAGTGGCAGCCCGGGGTACTTCTCTAAAGAAACCGTCGGCTGCCGGGTAACACTGGGAACACAAGCAACACAAGTATCTCGGTCATTTGAGACACACACTCTCGCAAAGGCACTGCCGGCGTAAGCATGCGCGATTGAGGCCCAGGACGCATGGTTCTTGAATGTATCTTTATTAAACGCACGCACCCCCTTCCAAACAGCAACACACCCTGCTAGAATCGTAGAGAGCCTAGGAAACTTTCACCTCGAGCAACTCTGGCCACCATGAAAGAAAACTGCAAAAAGAGACAACTCGGAAACAATTTTAAAAAGATATTGCCAGAGAGCCCCTCATTTATCATCGAAACCGTACGTCGCAGCAGTGCCTGCTCACGTGCCCCTTTCTGTCCTCTTTACTATTTTTTTTTTCGGGTATAGCATTGAGCGCACTTTTTCATTATCATACACTATCACGACAGCTTCGCGCACACACGCCATCACAAACTCTCCTCCAAAAACACCACGCGTAGGCTTTTAGGGCGACAGCTACGTATAAGCACATCAATCACATCGGCTGGGAAGCAAGAACTGCACTCTGCAGCACGTCCCCATGACATGTCGGTGACGTCACCCCTTCTCGCGCGTTCTTGTTTAGCTGTGCAGGTGACATCAGGCGCACATCTTTCCCGACGTCTCACGTGATCTACGGACAGCCCAAGTCACGCAATAAGTCTAACAACTACACACGCAGTATACGATGTGCAGTCGAACGCTCCTTACGACGAAATTATCCATATAACGAAGTATTCCTTACGTACAGAGCGTACGCGGTGCGTACACAGAGCGTTTACGGTGCGCGACATTCACAATGGAGTGACCGGTACATGAAGTATTTTCAAATATCTCGAGCATTTCGTCATA
Organism: Rhipicephalus sanguineus; assembly: GCF_013339695.2. Taxonomy (NCBI): domain Eukaryota; kingdom Metazoa; phylum Arthropoda; class Arachnida; order Ixodida; family Ixodidae; genus Rhipicephalus; species Rhipicephalus sanguineus. The sequence continues at coordinate 18,458,351 of NC_051185.1, forward strand.
AAAGCGTTCAACTGCGGTGCTGTCGCCCGTGGCTAGCGTTGGAACAAAACCTCGGCCATCTTAAATGTCTCGCGGCTAATGTGCTTTTATTCAAAGGCACTTGCCAAAGTGCTTGAAATCAGGCTTCCGCTCAACAGACTTGCACACTCCGTGGTAGTTTAGCATGTATAGGGTGTCGCGCTGCTAAGCTCGGGGGCGCGGGTTCAATTCCCGGCAACATTTCTATTGGGGCGAAATGCACAGAACACCCGTGTACTCCGATTTCGGTGCCCGTTGAAGAACCCCGGGTGGTCGAAATTTCTAGACATTGAGCCCAGACTACCCAGTATGCCGCTAAGAGCTCAAACGATGTTCTTTCGTTTCAGCCTTGGTTTGAAAACGATGCAGCGGTGATAGAAGCTGATTGGTCAAACTTCCTTCTTCAGCTAGGTCGAACTTCATTGTTGAGCCTAAGGTTTCGTCCACACAAACCACGGGCAACAGCTGATATTAGAATTTGACAATGCGATGAACCCCTACTGTATTAAAAAAAAAAAAAAAAACGACACCGAAATCACATGTGGGTCAAGACGACATGAACCCATTGGTCCACTGAAACGGATGAGTCAATGACTATCATTTATATAGTACTTCAATACAGGCATATCTTACAAGTAACCCATGCAGTATACCCGATAAAGGTAAATGGTGGGCATACAATATGCGTAGATACAGTGCATCGGACACTTATGGCATTGAGGATACAGGGAAAACGTTTTGGAAGTACGACTGGCTTTATATTTTTGCATGACTTTATACCTCACAGTGTTGTGCCGTAACATCCACGAATCACACCGACATAATATTGTCAGCGGCTGAACTTTGCTTACCAAAAAAGTCGTCACTCTTTTTATTAAGGTGTTAATGACAAGCTAATAAAGATCTATGCCTACAGGGCAGACGAAAACTTCGTAGTATATGAGGTGGTCATTACGTACTGTCACAGCGATACGGATTACACATTCTTGTAGCGATTACAGGGTCCCTAAAAGTGTCGAGAGCGTTTTAGTTGACTGTTAAAGATTCCTTTCTTCTAATTATTAAATTCGAAGTCACTATTTGATGGATGTGAGAAGTAACAACCAAGAAAGAGAGATGGTTGAAAAAAAAAAGTTGTTAGTACCATTTTCACTAACTATAGCTTGTGCCTCACTTGGAAAGTTTTGCAGAGCTCAAGTTTAAGAGCCACACACATTTCTTTGTCATGCGTGACCGTGACATTTCCGAGGGAAATGTTCTACTGTCCAATGAAAACGTCGCAAGTTTCAAGCGGCCAATGGGAGAGCTCCTGCAGCATACAAAACTGAGAGGTTTGTATGACATGTTCCCCTAAGCAACCAGAATGTTGGGAGGTTTCTTAAAACCAATTGGAGAATGCTTCTGCAGAAGACATAGCAGTGACGTTCGTATGAACTGCTCAGAGCAAAGTCTAACCAATCAAAATGTCTCAGCAATGTTTCGCATGATCAATTGCAGAAGACTTCTGTAGCAGATGTAAGAACAACATTCACATGAAATGTTCACAGCTCAGTATTCTAATAACCAATCAAAATGCAGCAACGTTTCTTACAACCAATGGTAGAGCAGTTCTACAGCAGACGTAACAGTTGTGCAAGAATGAAGTTACTGCGAGTAAATGGGGGCTGGTGCCTTCGCACAAAGATCCTCTCACTAGCATCAAACTAATTGTTACTACTTACAACAAATCCTGTATTCAGCAGGCAGATGGTCATGTATCGGTGGCTTCGTATACTACCTCTGTCCGCCCTCTATGCCCGAGCTTACTTTAGGGACCCACTTATTGTTACATTTTGAAATCTACAAAAGTATAGGGTCACATAACGGCAGCGGAGTTGGTGCCGTCTTCGTACATAAATAGAGATTCTCGATGTTTTGGGGCTGCAAAATAGCTGTGAAATCTTTTCAAAAGAAATGTTGCCTTCCCCGCGCGCTTTCTCGTCGGCGATGGAAGGGATCGAGGCTCTCAAAATAAAGGCTATTGCAGAAAAGTGCATCTTTTGGAGTTCTGCATAGAAGAATAGTTGCCTCTCACACAACTTGCAAGTGGTCTGTCATATCTTAATGATAAGCGTGGCATTAAGTGTGACTAACGCTGCAGATGCCATACAAATGCACATTCAATGCAAGCGGGCACATCTCCGAATCGCCTGCAGCACGAGCTCTGTAAATACACCATTGGGCATTCGTGTGAGGCAGAAGATGCGATACAATTGGGGCTGGTCATCAGGCTGTATAACGTTTCAAAGTGGGATGCATGCGTCGATAACCCAATGAAAATAAAAAAAAGTACTCCTGCGCTGCCTAAAAAGCAAGCCACCAGACTCCACACACCAAAGAAAGACCTTTAAGGCTCGTTCCCACCTGCGACTAGCACCGGTCGAGCGACTACTTGCAACTCAAAGTGACAGATGTTCACACCTGCGTACTCACGTCTACTCGCAATGCTATTGGCCCACAAAATAAGCTCACGTCTTGTTTAGAAGAAGTGAGCGCTGGGCGAGTTGGTATTGCATTCCAGATTGCATTTTGCGCGAAAAAACACGAACACGAAGGGAAGGACTACGAGACGAGCGCAGTCTCGTAGTCCTTCCCTTCGTGTTCGTGTTTTTTCGCGCAAAATGCAATCTGGAATCACATCTTGTTCCTGCGCATCTGATTGGTTCAGAGGTTTGCGACTGCAGTCGCAAGACTGAAAAATCGAGCAGCAAGCGAATGAGCCAAAGTAATCGCTTTGAGACCAAAGCGGCCATTTGTGGCCCTTTGCGACTAACTTGGTCGTGCGACCAGCGCTAGCCGCAGGTGTGAACGAGCCTTTAGGTCAATCATACATCACTTTCTAGGCACAGCCAGAATAGCCACCAACTCCACATTCAACTAACCTACTGTCAAAACCGATCCAGCAATTGCACAATCTTGAGTGATACACCAGTTGGCTCAGCATAATATGCTAAAGGTACCGAGTTTGCGTCATAACACATTGTATGTCCACTGGAAAACAGAGTTCACCTTTCTCAGTAAAAATATGGAAGTTTTGTACACCATTCTGTTTGACACCGGAGTTTTCCCGTAAGCCCTGCAATATTTTAAACGCCCAGATGTATATGCAAAAAACTAAACTTGCAGCTTACCACAGAAAAGCGATATATGCTCCACTAAACAATGTGGCTCATCACTGTACAGACGAATCAAATTTTATTTCGAAACGAAACATTTAAACAGTCATTTAACTTCCACTAAGTGCAACCATGAGTTAACGATTATGCGTGTTGCTAATAATTAAATATAACAAAAGGTATTTTAGCATTGCGAGTTTTGATGCATTAATCTAAGCACCCAAGTTGACGTTGCGTCTGGACCACCTCAAAAATGTCTCCAAACCACATTGCTTAAAAGTTGATGCAATCAACTATGATCAAATATAATGTGCCCGTAGTTCACAATGAACAGCAAAAGCCAGTGATGGCAGTCTACATCAATCACTACTCAACGTCTAGCTCTAATGCGAGAGAAAAAAATACTTCGAGACATGCGCACAGACATCCTCAAAGTTCCTAGACTACAGTTAGATGTAACCACAAGAACTCTGCTTTCCTTGTGTTCGAGCTTAGTGACCATGCTACTTATCACACTTGACGCGAGATTTAAGAGATATAGTTGGCTAATGTTACGTACGTTGTAGACAAGAGAGATATAAATATTGTTGAGCATTCTGTGGTTTACGTCGACCCCCTCAACCCTCGCTTAGCGCCTCCGAGCACGGCCTTCTTTCTTCCCGGTTGAATAACATTGCAGTGATGCCACGGCAGCGAATCTGAATGTGCGCAAGCACCGAGTGAAGCGAAAGCTTGCGTTGACCAGCAAGGCCTTATCCTGCGTTGCTTTGTACCGGTGTCAAACGGGCACCTTTGATCACAATCAGGGCCCATCCGGATCAGGTGCTGCTACACGGTCACTTTTTAATCGTGATCAGGCCCGATAGGGATCAAGACATCCACGATCAGCACATTGACTAATGTCAGCCCCAAGCTCGATACAGATCAGTTTGGATCGTGTAGCAGCCACCATTGTTGATTGCGATCAAGACGTCCGATCCGGATTGGCCCTGATCACGATCGAAAGTGTGCGTGTGACACCGGTATTAATCGCACTGTTTGCTTTTCAGGTGTTTCTACCCTGCAATGCCCAGAACATGAGTGTTACGTTAAATTCCGCCACGGTCACTCACCGCATCGTTATCTCTGAAGCCTTCTCCGAATGGCTGAAAATGCAAACATGGCCGAATTTTTGACAGTTTTGGCCAGTTTTCCCAGAGAAATTAGTGTTGCTATTGTGTACCAGAGCTGCAAATGTGTCAGAACGCATTTTGATAAGGAACACACTACGCTTCTGCAAATTGCTCTTTTTGCTACCTTTCCCTCGGAAGGATGGAAGGGTTCTGGCCATTGCCCGTGACTTCAGTGCCTCAATTTGTACGACGAAACTAGGTCTATTTGGTTGCTCAAGTGCACCTATCGAATGTTGCGTAAAGAGAATGCTAGGCAAGGGTAGCTCGCTTGAATTAAGCAATTTGCACCCGAATTTTTGTACACAGGGCCGCGTTTTAAGGTGGATGCATTTTAGTACCACAAATAAAACGCGCGGCTAATGTTTTTATGAACTGGCAAAACTCTGAAAGTATGAAGAAACCAATAAGATAAGGTGACTGGAAACTAGGGTAATGGCACTGTCTCCGTTATGTTGTTGGATGCTTCACTTTTTCCCAAGTTGTGCTACTACACGAAAAAGCATTATGCAACAGAACTTGTCAAGCTGCCACCTATTTCAATTCTAGCAGATGTTTAGATTACCACTGAAGTACTGTTGCCTGTCGCCTCTGGTGCTTACTTAGCAGAAATGGAATAGCGGCATCAACTCTGGCACTAAGACCAATTATAGTACACACCACATCTCACCCTAAAATAATGCATGGTGTTACTTTTATACACATGTTGCTCTATGGGAACATGAAAACTTCCGTAACATATGGCAGAGCATTGCAACATGACTTACAATTAGGTCAGAAATGGGAGAAACTAATAGAACAATTTCGAGTAATTGGAGAGGCGTATGAGCACCTGTCAGCTATTGGTTCCATGGGTACATTTCCGCTTTAGGCTGCTCAAAACAGTTACCGAGCTAAACAATCAATGAGCTGGTGACCGTAGAATCCATTCCCTACAATGGGACCGATAGTTGGGCTAGTTGGTATGGTAACATGTTTAGTGCAGCGCGAGACACGTTACGTATGTCGTATCCATTCTCTGCTTCAGCGGCGAAGGCCTGTTTAACCACACATTCGCGAAAGCTTGGGGCTCCCAAATTAAGCTCGCATGTACAACAGCGGTATACGGCCACGAGACGATAATGCAGATGCCTACACTAAAGGCACAAAGACATTGCGCTTGCCACATCGAAGCAAAGCTACAGGATTTGAAGCGGGGGGTACCTGCTTGGGATTACGAAGCACAAGCGCCGAGCGCGCCTTTGTGCAAGGCATCGATGTCCCGTACCATGAGGCAAATGTACATATGTTGCTGTATGCACGAATAACCATAAAAAAATTTCACAAGAAGAAAACTGTTTACAGGTAAAAGCATCTGTCCCATTCCTTCTTCCGTATCCTTTCTTGCATCTAAACAGAAGGGATGTAAAAGGAACTTATAATTTAAATGTCCTCGGACACACGTCTCGGTCAACAGCCCTGCCTTAAAGGGAAACTACAGTGACACAAGTTACTTTAGACTGATTAGTTACACCCTGAAAAACAGTAGTACCATTAACTTCACCACCATAGATTTGTTAATAGATAAGAAAATGAATGTCTAAGTTTAATTTTTAAATTTCCCGCCGATGGTGATGTCACAAATTTCAAAGTGCTTTTTCATATTTTGGCCATATTGGCTCAATGAAATTTCCAGCGATTCGGTATGTTAAGTCTCTGGTTCACCCAGAAGACAATGTACTTCGTTTTTACCGATCAGGAACCACGTAGGCCCTTTAGACACCGTCAAAATCTAAGACTTCACGGCGACTGGCGCAGGAACTTCAAGGTGGCGTCGTCACCTGCATTTTCTTTTTGGACATTTTCTTTCTTAGCAAGGGTCTTTCTCGCGACAAGAGTGGTGGTTTTAGTACAGCACTTGTTAATTGTTTTTCTTCTTAGTGTCCCTTTAAAAGCTCAAATGTTCAAGTTATCACGAATACAAAGGCACTCAAAACTTATTGCCCAGAGATGGTGAATGAGCAGTGCATAGAGCTTGTCAGTACCCCACAGAATGCAGCGATAAATTTACCAACACTGTAACTGCAAGTGTGAGTCAAGTGTACGCGGCTTTTCGGCATGCACGGTGAAAGTCGCTCATTTCTAACCGAAACGAAGTTTCCCGAACAGAGATCAGGGATTTGCGATTACAGCGACGGCATGATTATTAAACTTTGGAAAGGAGAGAACTTAGCTGTTTCAGCGTAACAAGCACCACGTTTATCACAACTAGGTTGCTTACAATGGTCTCAAACCTAAGCACATGTACCCAGAGAATAGCATTCTTCAATGAAACGCAGTCAATAAAAGAAAGCAAACAGTCAGTGCTGTGATAACAGAGCTTAGCTTGAACACGTATAAGTTGTAGAGCTTTGGGTTTTACGAGACAACTGTCAAGAAACGTGGAGACTTGTTTTTGAAAAGATTTCCAGGAAGACCTAGAGTTGTTAACGATGGCTCACTTTCGAAATTCTCAGCGCTGTATTTATTCCTCTTTTATTCTTTTAACTTATTCTTTTACCTCTGAACATATTTCGATTTAATGGAGCTGGCTGTAAAGGAAACGGTGAATTGGTATCGACTGGTATATCTGGTAATTGCAAGCATGACGGGAATTTGAAGAGCAAATCCTTTAGTCATTCGTTGGTTGAAGTACCCAAGCATTACCTATTTCTCTGAATAGTGAATACAAAAAACAAAACAAAACAAAAACAGTATAATGCCTATTGCATAGAGCAAGATCATGTTGGATAAAATACAGTACAGGCTGAAGTAGAAGTGAATTCCTTCCCAACGTTCTGAAAAACATGCGTGGCATGCCGGCTGGAATGCAGGAAAAAGAAAAAAGAAAGAACAGCAAAACAACAAAAACATTAACTGCATCTATCTTCAATCTTTTTTTATTCACATCCAAAGGCTTTCATCGGTCAACCGCCACATCAGTACGTTCCATTTCTAAAAAAAAAAAAAATTGTAATACATGCTTTAAAAACTTTTGTGTGGCAGACAAAATAAAACAGCACGAGTTTGGGCTTTGGACAACAACTGGGCTAAGTAAAAAAAAAAAAAAGAATTAAAAAAAGGAAACCGACAGTACTGGCCATTTCCGGAAATTGCGCGAGTGTCACCATCAGCATTAAAAATCAAGCGAATCATTTTAGACTGACCATAGAGCTTTTCAAAACTCTCTGCATATCTTTGCCCCCACAAAATAGCTGCTACTGAGAAAACGAAGAACCAAGGAACCAAACGACTAAGACATGCATCGACTTTGGAAGTCCTGCAAAGAGCTTAATTACACGTGCGAAATGACACTACTTATGTACTACAGAGTGCAACAGCTCACAGTAGAAATTCGTTCCCGAATGCAGGTTCGATTGCAGTGACCAGTTAGGTGTGAACTTTGCCCAGATTTGAACTCGTGCACAAATTTCATGTTAATGTACACATTTCACAAAAGAAATTTCATGTGAATGTGCAAATCTCTCGAAAAATTTCACGCGAAGTGCAAATCCTCAGATACCTCAAAGTAAAACTCAAATAAAAGTTGCCAATATCAGCATGTAGCAGACATGTATACGCTTATAATTGATAATGGATATAATGAAAAATTTTCTTAAGTGCAGCTATTATTGCAACGTTCAACAATCAATGTATGTAGAATTCAACAGATCCCTGATGGGCATTGTCATGATCAACCAGATTAATGAGGAGCAAAGCTGATAATTTAATGGTGTTCCTGAATGTTTCATTTTGGGTCTATCGCGGCTTGCGAAGCTTCAGCCTGTGGCAACACTGACCTACTTCGATGCACCGTGCGTGCAACAGCATATCTCAACTAAGGTCAGCACCTTCCCGCAACGTAAGGACAGCAATTATATGGACAGTCTCGACGGGTTTTTGCCATCACCGTTGCCGTTTTTTTTTTTTCAGACTTTACCGTCACGTGAACTACAGGACACAGCCCGTAAAAAAAAGTATGCGGGACAAGTAGCAGCTTGTATTAGAGACCAAGATGGTGACACGCAGGCTGATGAACCTAAAATGGTCAATACTGTGCAAAAAAAAAAAAAAAAAAAAAAGAATTTCATATTCAACAAAACAAGTGGAAAAAAAAAGCTCATTTGCACATGTACAATATTTACACAGCCTTGTTCGCAACCTATGTACAGGGCCAACTAAGGTCTTCCAAACCAATTAAAATAGACGTAAAAATTCATTTGCACAATTCTACGCTATATATATATATATAGAGAGAAGGCAAGAAAAAAACTTTCACACAGCCTAGCACGCTTTGGCATGTGACAAGGCCGGCAGGCGCGTTTACACGAGATAAATCGAAGGAACACCGAGACGTGCACAATACGGATACGCGTGTATATGTGTGTATATAGATATATACAAGTGCCGTGGCAAGAAAAAAAAAACCCTACGCCTCGACATTTATGTACAATCCTTCCTCAATCACTTGCATGAGCAGCAATAGCTTCGTCACAACACAGGAATATGCACACACGCCCTCGACGACAAAGAAGATGACAAAGGAAACGGAATTAAGTGACCACGTTTGTTCCATTGCTCGTCCGCGTTTCGGTTCTCTACAACTTCTCATCAGCGAGACTGAGGACCTCGCCAAACGACAAACGCGTGAAATGAAAACATTCACCTCCGCGTCGTTGTTTACTTTCCTAATGCCCGTGTCAAGCACGTTGCATAGAGTCTAGCGCCAAACCCACTCCCTCGCCCCTCGAATGAGAACAAGTCGCGGTAGTGTCGGCTTGCATTAAGTAGAGGGCGCTAACTACCAAAAATTGCTCCGATTTGGGAATCTTATATGAATGGCTCTTTCAGAATACTGCCTGGAGCATTCTCTAAGTTTAGTGAAGAGATATTCGATGGTACGTACCGTTTATTACTACTAGTTTTGATGTACCACTTCCTCCGTTCTGTTTGCACAAGTGCAATGTGCTAATTGGTGGTAGCGATAGTCGATGAGCGGTACAGGTTTTCGCATCGCGATGCCATCTCTCTTACGAACGTTAAACAGACCTTGCATTCGGTTTTATCCCGACAACCAGCTTTTACCTCACTGTGAGCGACGGCAACGATTTTTCCTTATGAGGGAAGCAGGCCAGTACAGTGTCCGAATATGAAAACCAAACAATATTCATACCGAGACCCCACCCATGCACTGCATCATGACACAAATGAAGTTTAGCTGGAGGAGTCGTTTAAACCAGACTACTTAATCTATGCAGCATTTGGCACGAAAAACCCCAAAAAAAAAAAAAACTTCAGACAGCAGCACTAAAAGACTTTCTAAAAGTATGCCTAGAAAATCAAGCCTGTCAAGGTGGTACAATATTTGACACGCTCACGAAGACTGCAACGCTGACAAATCATTGCAACACATGCTCAAAGCGCTGCACACACGGTGCAATTGTTAAATGTTACAACGGTGTCTCTTGCGCGAAGTCCCATCACACATTAATCGGCCGGTGAGTACAGTACCTCGGACCCCAAACTTGTTCGGCCAAGAGTTGCAATTTCGCGACAACTGTCCGCATGCCGAGTTTGAGAAAAAAAAAAGAAAAATGTTTCCCCAACAAGTTCTAGTCACAGGAAGTCGCAACAATGGGATGTAATTCAAAGAAACATTTTTCGTAGCGTGAGCGATGAACTGGTTGCTCTAGTGACCTGCAATGTCCGAGACGCAATAAGACCGAAGATACTCAAGTGGGTTTGCACAGCCTTGGCAGCTTTTTGCAACGCATGTTTCTTGTAACACGAACAACGGTAAATAAAAAGATTGCGCGAACACAATGAAGTCAGTTTTCGAAACGACAAAATGACAGAACTGACGCGGTACTTGCTCTGAAAGACTCCGCACGATCCGATGGGGTGTTGACAACGGGCAACTCATACTTAATGAAACAGGTGTACACACACAGGTATGTGTGTATACGTGACACGTACACTGTGGATGGTGAACGAAAAACTCGTATCCGACATGAGCAGCACAAACACGATATTGCAGTTTTTGAAAACTAGCAACAGAAGAGCACAAACATTGGGAAAAGGTGAGTAAAACAAGCGAGGAGACTTTCTGCAAATGACAAAGAGGTGACCCCTCCAGACAACAAGTTTTTGCAAGCACTATAAGTGAGATAAAAGACTTTATACCAGCCTGCTTTAGGCTGGGAGGCCCATAGATGAGAAGCAGTCGCGACAGTGAGCGTTCGCATCGCGACGGAAGCGTAAAAGAAACTAAGAGAACGTTATCAAAGAGATTAAGAGAACAACAACAAACAACAATGCTGGTGGAACGCAACGAGAAAAACAGCGCGCACAGTTAAAAACCCAGTAAACAACAGATAGAACAAAAACATGCAGACACACATACACACACACGTGCGCACACGCACGCATACACAGCATATGCAGCAGTAGCAGCAGTCTTCGGTGACACACAGAAAACCGGTGCAGCTTTTGTCATGTGACTTGGTGGCAGCGGGGGGCAGGCGTCGTGCGGCACGGCCGTCGTACTAGTCCGAGGCGGCGAATGTGAAAAACAGAAAAAAAAAATAAAAATAAACGAGAACACCTCGTTTCTCCACTCTCTGCAGGAGCAGGACTTGACGTAGAGGCAGAGAGGAAAAAAAAAATCTAACAGAACAAAAAGACGTTGCCGACGACGCGGTGGCCCCAGCTTGCGGTAGAAGGTCCAGCCTGAGGAATATTGCGCGCAGGGCAGCGGTCGCGCGCGAGGAAGTCGATGACGACGACGACGAAGCGACGCCCGCACTGACGAAGAACGGCACAACGAAAAAAACTGGTGACTCGTCGTGTGCCCAGTCACCTCCGGACAGGGAGCACTTACAACACTCAGTCGTCGCAAAAAAACACCCTTCGCAGCGTCTTCTCTCGTTCTGTTTTTTCGGTCCTCGAAGACGGGTGCCGGCACCTGGAGCGGGTAGGGACGACACCGTGCCACTCGAACGTGGCGGTGCGACGCTAAGTGCACAAATGCAGCAGCCAGTGGAAGAGTTGTGCGGTGAGCAGGCAAAGGCTGGGTAGTCTTTCCGTTTCTTGCAGCAGGCATTTTCGATAAAGAGGCAGGGCCCGCCGGTTTTGAAGACGAGGGTTGGAATAGCCCTGCAGAGACCCAAAAGGCAAGGCAGACACCACACGGCCGGTGCAGAGAGCACACTGAGAGAGCGATCAAATTTCACCACTCAGTCATCAAACGCACTCCAATGCTGTTAGAAGGCTTCAGAGAGCAGCTCCCAAATTTCGTCGAGCTCTTGCTGGTCTCGGCCTCTTGCCAAAGTTGCCTTCACGCAGTGGGTTTCTGGGCAAGATCAAGCGACTGCTGGAGGAAGAGAGCTGGTGATGTGCACTGCGTTCGCGTTGAAGAGCGTTCCAAAGTCGCGGCTGTACGGTTGCAACGCGGGAAAGACAGCTGCGCTATCACACTGCAGCCACGACTCGACAGGTACGCAAAACCATTCACGTACAGGCAGAACCACCTACATTCCGGCCAGCAGGCAACTCTTGTCAACTCACGTACCACAAACTTTAATCGCCGCTCGTGTCGATGAAGTTGCCTTTCGAAATTTCCTGGATGCCAAGTTCCGTATTACCAGGCGTGAATCCCGATTGGCTCCCTTGGTTGCCTCGCTGGGGATTTGAAGCAGGAAATGGGGGTAGTGGGGGAATTTAGAAACGAAGCTTGTATTCAAAGTAATTAATGTCTGCGCAGCGCCAATCCTGATGGCCTCTTGCCCTTTCGCCGGATGCCTTGTTCCCAACGGGTGCGTGCGGGTGGCGCATCTAGCCGAGCCGGGAGGAGTTGGATACATGTTGCGGCACAGCCCAGCTGTGATCACAGACGCCGGAGACGTCGGCGGGGGAAGTGACCTTAGACGAAACGCCGAGTCCCCCCCCCCTTTTTTTTTGCCCTCGGCCGGGAATCGTTCAGTTACCATGAGGGCAGATGAGCTTCAAGGCCTGTGAAACCTGGAAACAAAATTCATTTTCATTGAAACAATACGAGAAGAAAGTCGTTAAAGAAAGCTGCACCAGTTAGCATTTTCAACAGGCTCTTTTTTTTTCCTCAACTTACAAACGTGCCTATCAGCACTGAACATTCACTTAATCACAATAAGATCCCGAGCAAGTGTCCGCACCCCCTTTGAACAAGTCAAGATTAAAGGGCAAAGTGGAGGAGGAGGGGCACTTTCCCGGTACAGCATCGAAATCAAAGACGGCGGCAGCAAAGTTTTTCCACAAGAAAAAAAAAAAAAAAATATCGGAGTGCATGCAGACTTCCTCAGAAGACTTCTTGCTCTCATTCATGGCATGGCACATTACAACGGCAGTTCACATATGAGAAAAACAATGGCAATGCAATCAGACCATGGGAAGCATGGCATGGAAGCACCTCCAATGATGAGCGAACACAACAGCTCTAAGCACCAAACACAGCTCTCGGAGGCCTTGCTTTTGCCGACTACGTCGTCATAGGTATTACCTTGGAATACAGATCTCGAAGGCCGTGGTATTTCTCACAGGACCTTGAAGATTGAAGTTCGAGGTGTGATCATTATGCGGAAAAAAATAAATCAAATTTGGATGACAAATATTTCAGGCACAGGCGCTTAGGGATCGGGCTGCTAAGCAGGGTTGTATGGGATTCAAGCAGGCCAGTGTTGCATGGACACAGTGCATGCTTAGGGTGCGGAGCGGGAGGATCTGTGTGCATAAGTGAGGTTGGGGGGGGGGGGGGGTAGGGGGGCTTTCCTGGAAGGGCGTGAAAATGTGAAATTAACAGTGAAATTAAAGGGGGCACTGCTTGGGTGGGGTTGCTTGCTTGGAATTATACGGTAACAGTTGCATCCCATGTGTTCAAAGGAAGTTTAATAGCTAGCTACACGCTGTAAGACTTTTCTTTTGCCTGGTTTCGTAATTGCAGTGACACAATTTTCCGCATCATAATGCAAGCAAATTGTGCTGGCATGCTCTCCTTCAGAAAAAGAAAAGAAACTATGTTGCCACTGTCCATGATGCGACATTTTGCTGAAGATTGCCAATCTGCACTGGGAACAGAACCTGTAGCTTCACGCTTGTCAGCAAAGGCTGTGCAGCTACTGAATCACTCTGGCGGGTATTAATGTAAAAAAAAAAAAAAGGAACCAAATTTATGCATTCTTGACATAGGCCTAATGCGGTAATGTTAGAAAAAAAAAAATTTGACATTTTATCATGAGAAAACCGTGAATTATACAAAATTGAAAACAAAAAGAAAAAGAAAGAAAGCAAAATGAAATACAGCTCACGTTACGGGCATAAAAACAGATGCTAGTCCCTTGTATGACAACGATGCAGAGTGCGAGCTCAACATATGCAGTCGAACCCGAATATATCGAATCTGAAGGGGGATCACAAAAGAGCTCTATATATAGATAATTCAATATATAATATACTTTATACTTTGAAACTATATTTAACGGGATTTAACAACTGTTCAATACACACAATACTTCATTATATGTGGGTTCGACTGCATATCCAAACCTTGCTATGGCTTCGGCTTCTCACTGAAAGCTTGGGCCGATTATGACCACAACAGAGAACGACATGTTTGTCGAGGTTGGGTCCACAGTCGCAACTCTTGCAGAGCGAAGTAAGGACACCAGCAGCTGAGAGAGTGTGACATGGGCAAATGCTGAAACTGACTGGAGCGCGCAACGTACCTAGTGAGGTGCCTGCTGTCTTCATGAACCTCCATCTCCATGCTTTTGAATTCATTCAGTTCTTTCCTAATGGCAGCCTGTAACAACAACCAAACACAGCACCGAGCGAGAATCAGTCGCTGACAATGTACTTGAAACTTTTTATTTAGCCAAACATCTGTATAAAAAACATGGATGAAACAATACAACAGTACAAGAAGTGGTCTATTCTTCTTGAAGAACACAGACTGCTTGTAGAAACGTTGGCTCCAGCAACACTCCCTGTTCAAGAATATTTCATCTCAGCAAAATTAAATTTCTTTTTTGCCAGCTTTGGGATGCAAGTATAATGAATAGCGAATACTACCGTCTCATTATTAGATCAGCCCGAGGCATTTGTAAATCTAAGATCTTTAATAGGTGAACTTCTTACGCCCAGACAGAGTAAACAACACTATGAATATTAAGATACAGGTGGGCTTAGTCTATGAAATCTGATGTGTGGATGAAATGTGTCAGCAAAGCAGTGTACAATATGACAGTGGTACACAATCCAGTCTCTGCTGTTTTACTGGTCCTGACAAAACGCATCGTCACCTTATCTTTCGGCGTCAACCTGGTCCACGGCTTGTCAGCCCTGCGGTCGTAGTCTTGTGCCTGCGTCACCTCGACGTAGTCGTTGAAGCGAATGATCTTTCGCTCCTTCAGTTCCTCGATGGTCGGCCGGAAGCTCAACTGCACGATGCAAAACACGGGTGCTTCTAATGCTGACAAAATATAATACTTCCTAGGGTTTTACGTCCCGAAACCCCAATATGTACTATGAGAGACGCCATAGTGGAGGGCTCCGGTAATTTCGACCACATGGGGTTCTTTAACGTGCACCTAAATCTAAGCACACGGGCCTCTCGCATTTTGCCTCCATCAAAATGTGGCTGCCAAGGATGGTATTCGATCCCACTACCTTTGGGTCAGCATTCGAGCACCATAACCACTGGACCACTGTGGTGGGTTTCTAAAGCTGACAAAAGCTGTGCCAGGTTGTTTCTTGTCGAATGCAAACGTTGTTCTGGGTAAAACAGCATGTCCTAATAACTAGGCTTGTGCGAATATAACAGTATTCGAATTCACTTCAATTCATATTTAAATTAATTGGAAATTTCTAAGCATTCGAAATGAACGAATAGGTGCATCTTTATCCAAATGTAACCCCCCGTAAAGGTGGTTTCACTGCAGTGGAGGTGTGCTATACCGTGAATGCACCTTTCCAGGAAAAATCCGCACTGCCACAAAGCCCCACTTCAAGGTCATTTTTTAAGTTTAAAAGCTTGTTTATAACGACTTATATGCTCTAAGTATAGTTAATTTTAAAACAACATATTTTACAGGTTATCGTTTGCACTCTACCGAAAGTCAAATCCTGCTACTATTGAAAGTTGCTTTCACTTCCTTTGAACCAAAAAGAATGAATTTGCCCATGCCTTGCTTCAATTTAAAAAAAATATTGTGCAGGTTAACTGGGTCAACACAAATATGCTCACGTTTCTTTACAATATGTGATAATCATACATACTATTCGAATTCGATTTGAAATTTGACCAAATTATTATTTGCTTTGAACCTAAAATTTACTATTCGCACAAGAGTACTAATAACCTTTTTTTTCCTTGACTGTGAGAAAAGTACGAAGGCCCAATGCAAATTCTGTGGGCAATTACGACGTCACTAAGAGCCAGTGTAACTCTAGGTAGAATGAAAGGCTGAACGCACGTCTCTGTAAATATTTTTGCAGTGTGGTATATATTCTGTGACAAACTAGTTGACGTTTACCCGACAAATTAGAGCACACTGAACAAGGTGTGTAAGGTGTGTCCTGTGTGTAAGAACCTGTACCAAAAGTTTCAAGACATTCCTCCACAAGTGGGAGATCAGTACTTGAGCAATTTTTTTTTTTTTTTCAGGAACGGCTTTACACTCGAAGAAGAATTTTAGCAATCATTGAAAGCATCAGCATGGAAAGTTGTAAAGACTGAAGAAAATGATGTTACTTCAGGACATATGCATGAAGCAATGGACCATTTGCAAAAATCTGCAAGGCGGCTTTACTGCAAGGTTGTTTTCCAACCAAAAACTCTCCGTCGCAGACTGGTTTTCTCGCTCATTGTACTTTTACCGCTCCTAATTCCAGTGAAGGCACGCGAGTACGACAAAACGACCTCTTTCCCCAACAATTACTGTGGGGCCGCCTCGTACGAACCCTCAGCCTTCGCTAGGTGGACAAGGCAGCCGTCGTTCGCAAGAAAAAAAAGGGGGGGGGGGGAGGGGGTAGAGAAGCAAAAAGAGAATGAGCCAGAAAAGCAGTCGGGGATTGAGAGTTTTTGGTTGGAAAACAACCTTACAGGAAAGTCGCCTTGCAGATTTTTGCAAATGGTCAATTGCAAACGGCACCCCAGACTGCTTTTGTGTAACGACGTGACCATTGCTACATGCACGATATACACTCAAACCTCATTATAACAAAGTCGCACCTGCCACGAAAATAAGTTTGTTATATCCGAAAATTCGTTATAAACATTTATTTATAACACTGTAGCTATGACAAGACCATTCCTCATTTACTTCGTTATAACCGATAATTCATTATATCCATGTTTGTTATAACGAGGCATGAGTGTATGCTAAAGCCGTACACGTGACTAATGCTCTAATGACTGCATATAAGACTACAGCAATCACTACAACTTCCGCTACGACCATGACTACAGCTATCGGTGCGACCCGCTACCAGATACCAGTAGAACCAGGATCTATCGAATCTGAAGGGGATCACAAAAAGGTTCTACATACAGGCTATTCTACATATAATAGATGTTATATGTCAAAAAGATTTCAAGGAGATTTTATAACTGTTCGATGTACACAATAATTCGTCATATCCCCTTCAAGTGCAAATTATGATGCACTGTCTGCAAATGTGTCAAATTTGCAAAGCATTATTCCAAGGCACTAAATATTACATTCCAAGAAAGAAAATGAAGGAGTGTTGTTTTGAGCTAGTTTTAGTAATGAATGTTAATTATTGTGTGATTAAATAACTAATTATTACACAATCAGTCAGGTTCAATTCTTGCATAAAAAGAATCAAATATTAGGCCCGAAATGCATGCCAGTTTGTTTTCTGGTTGTATTAGCTTAGTTTCGAGCAAAGAAAAATAATACTACTGACGTTGGTCTTGGAATGCGGCACGTCCAACGATAGTTGAACATGGTAGTGTCTCCAGCAAAGTGATACTCTGCAGCAATACGCAGCACAATGAAGTTAAATGATCGCTAGTTTTCCACTCAAGAAGCCTGCACTAATGTGCACACCGTGTTTCAAGCCATTCAAAGAAACACAAGGTGCGTGACGTGCCTCCGTAGTTGATGTGTACAATCAATCGTACACACCGCCGCTGAAGGGGATATGTGGGTTCGATATATGTGTGTTCAACAGTACATCTCAGCCTAACCCTGGTCTGGGTTCAGTTTTTACCACAAGACCCGTTTTCCTTAGACCTGTGGTTCGACAAGCTTATAACGGAGTTTCCTAATGACATTAAAGGATTTAAAAAATTAAATATAGAGCCGGCGTGACACCTACCTTCCGTATTAATACTTTTTTCTTCTGCTCCTTCTCCTTCTTGAGCTCTTCAGCAGTCTGGACTGAAAAGCGAAACCGAAGCTCAGACCAGAACGGGCAGTGTAGTTTTAAACGGGTCTCAAGAAACAAAACACTACAACTACGAAAATTATCACAAAGAAAACCGAAGCAACTCACGCTTGAGAATATTCCTTTGTTCTAGCTCTTCAGGCGTAGGACGCAAACTTAGCCTCCTGTAAGGGTGCAAAGGAAAAGAAGAGAGCACATAAATTTCACAAGTGTAAGCGTCAAAGGTCTGATTCCCGCGACGTTCAGCACACTACAGTTACAAAAAAAAGTTGAATGCGTCATTAGACCCGAGGCCCCGAGTACAGCTAACATGGTCAGAGAAGTGTAAAGTATAGTCACTTGTACACTCGCTCCTCTCGCGTAAGCGCAAGTGTGAAAAAATGAATCGGTACTTTTGCATGGTGTGGCACCGTCCAATGTCACTACAACATCAGTATAACGTCAAGGTGGTGTACAGGATAACGTACAGTACAATGTACAGTACGTTCCTCATTTGCGAAGTTTTTTGGCTCCTGAGCTTCAAAATGCCAATCCCCTTCAATTCCCACTTGCATACGCAATTGTTGTACTTGGAAAAAATGTGACCGGGCGCCACAGACATTGTGTCACCAGTTGGCGGTGCTTACATCAACTGCGCCACGTTGCCACAAGCGTAAATACGCTATGCTATCTTGGATCTTGCACATGAACAGAGTTCTATGACATTTGCTCACACTTTGCCAACTTGCATCCAGAGCTAATGAGCGCAACGTATTCTGTGAAGCCCGCACAAGAATTTTGAAAATTTTAGTCTCGCCAAGATCAGCCAGGCACATGAATGCTATTGTAAGAAGAGAAGTACTGTTATGTGGTGAATACTATCAAATTTACAACGCATGGAGCCATGCAAGGAATGCTACTGCATTAAACAAGCACTTATGTGTCGAGTCCTATTAGGAATGGATGCGTTAATGAAAAAAAGCGCTGTACCATAAAAGCTCATTAATTCGACACTCATTTATTGGGAAAATCGGATAATTCAGACATGTTCTGTGGTCCCGGCTAGCGCATGCATTGTTTAATGGCATCAAATTCTTGTTAATTTGGTCATATTTGGCCGCAACCCAGTCAATTCGGACGACCCTCGAAGTACGCAGAGCGTGAAGTGCTGCATACGTGCAACGCAAAGGATCAAACAAGGCGCTCGCAAACAACCTAAACGGCTGCAGGCTTTCAGAAAGGTGTGGTCGCCTACCACAATCACGTTGTTGGCAGGTAATAAGGTACGGATTCAGAGCACGTTCCGGATTAAGACACGGAAGTCTTGAGCCGAGTTAACATTCTGAACAAAGTAGCTAATGAAGAAAATTGCAGGTTTTGCACTTTTCTTATGCTAAATATTACTGGGTTTATATATTCCTTAAAAAATTGGAATTGCATTGATGTGATACAAATGTATTGTTTTCTTGATAGTTTTGATAGTTTGGCATTCGGTTAATTTGACAAGTTTTTTCGGTCCCACGAAATCCTAATTAACGAGCTTTTACTGTATAGCATTAAAGAACAACAAAAACAAATCAGGTGTGGTGTAACAGCACACCTTGTTAATTTGTTTCCAACCGCCTCCCGCGACTCCTGCCTTTCGCGATCAGACTGCATCTGTAGGATGTTCTTGTCGATGAGCTCCTGCCGGTCGGGCCGCTGGGAAAGCTTGAGGGCCAGCGAGTCCTTGCGTGCTATCTTGGCGGCCAGGCGACCTGCGGTCGACAATCAAACACAGCTTGGTCAGACACTCTTCTGATAAACAGAACTTCCGACAGATGAAAGAAGTTGCGACGGTCCCTTTGAGTCTTTTTCAAAGAGATACTGAACAACATTATTGCCGCCAAGATTTTCAGCCCAATTGAAAGATTGGGTGCTGAAATCGGCAGAAACTAGAGGAAACTAGGCAGAAACTATAGGAAAATAATGAATTTAATGCGTTTTTCAGAAACTGCAGCGTGTAGCCTGCCGCACCGTGAGCTAGAGGAGGTGACGTTTGGCGACGTTTCATGCACTGGAAACTGCCATGCTAACAATGCCAACCGTCGCCGCCGTCTCTCAACCCCTCAACCTTGCCTATGGTTGCTAGAAACGCTATGAATGGCACTGGCAGTGAACAACGCTCCCGGCTGGGGTAAAGCCCCTAAATGGTGGGGCACACCTCAGCGCCTTTGTGGAAAGGGGGAGAGCGAGATGTAAAGGAGAGGTGGAGAAGGGGAAGAGGAGGGCAGGAACACGTGCACCCTGCATGCGCAGTGGTGAATGTGACGTCGCGGCTCTCGCTGGCGTGTTGTCGCTGCACAGTGACAATCCTAAAAAATACAGCCAACTGTTCAAAAATACAGGAAATAAACTGTTCATCGGAACAGTTGTGTCTTCCGTGTAGAATTTCGAAGTTTTTCGGAAGTTTTTCAAATTTTTGCTCAGTGTACTTTTAGAGGAAGTCTACGGTATAGAAGAGGACAAAGGTACGCAGGACGTCCCAGCAGCGACTGCTCGTAGTAGACACACCCACCTTGCTCGTCGTCGCCGTAGTAGTCGCGCCAGTTGATTGGGCCATCCTCGTCGGAGTCCGAGTGGCTGTCACCTCCGGCCGACGGGGGTGGGGGGGGCCAGTGGTTCTCCTTGTTGCTGCCCTCATGCAGTTGCAACCCGGGAGGCAGGGGACTCTGGGCCCCACTGGGGCTCAGGTGAATCCGCGTTGGCCGCAACCTGGATAACAGCGTGGATACGGGACACTTGTAAAAAAAAATAGCAAGCCTACTACTCGATATCGACACACTCAGAACTGGTAACCTAGCAATGTTGTCGATGAATGGATGGATAAACAGAAAGACAGTGATTCACAAGTTCAAATCATGACTGTGGCCATGAGATATGGTGTTCTTTGGCCTCATTTTGATTCAACTGCGTAGGTCCTTTTATGCGATCTCTTCTATAAGCAAGGTAGACTACAAGACTATCGCATATTACATGTATCTTCCAAACAGACAGTTGTCTCATGAATGCTCCTCTGCTTTGCAGGCTTTCCGCACAAATAATGGGCCATATCTGTGCGTCACTCTGTTGAACCCAAACTGAAGTGAAAGTATATAAAACTGGGCGAGGTGGAAGGAATTCATTATCAAATGTATTCAGCGTGCACACAAGAAACAAAGACGTCGGGGAAGAAGCACTGGTTTGTCTTCTTCCCTTATGTCTTTGCTTGTTGCACGAGTGGTGATTACATTGCAAACTGAAGTGTTTGAACCTCAAACTGAAGTGGTTTGCAGGAATTCATCGACCCTCAACGCAGTCGTCACCTGGCTTGTGCTGCCGTCAGCTGCTGCTGTGTCGCGTGGGCCCCGTTGACCTGCTGCTTCTTGAGTGCGCTCTTGCGGGGCAGGGCGGAGCTCCGCGGAGGCTCCTTGGCCGGGATCTCCTCGACGAGGGGCCCTCCGCCGCCGCCACCGTCTCCTCCGGCTGGCGAGGCTCCCGTCCGGGCGGGCGCCGCTGCCTCGCACATGTCGCCCGTCACCCCCGAGTCGTCCGAGTCGTCGCCCTCGGGAGGCATCAACCGGCGCAGCGGCAGCGGCGTCTGTTGCCGTGGCGGTTGCTGCTGCGTCGGGGGTGCCGTGGGAGACCCCTCCTGTGATGCAGCGGCGGCCGCCATCTGCCGGTTGCGCTCTGCCATGGCGGCAAACCGCAAGTTCAGGCTCGAGGCCACTGCGTTTGAAGACGGGAAAAGAAGGTTCGAAAACGAAGGGGCTCAAAAACGGTTCAGAAGGGAGGATATTTGGGCGTGTTAGTAGTTCATCGTACCTCACAAACCATAGTGCATTAAGAGAACACAGGACAAGATGAACACAGGACAAGCACTTACTCTCAACTGTGACACAAAGTGCGACGCGAAGCCACAGTGTCTTCCCCTTTTTAATCAGGCAGTTGTTCTGTATCGCCACTGCAGCAAGATTACTAGAGGAAGTGTTGAGGCGCCTGAGATAGCTAGGGCAGGAAATGAATGTGTCAGCATGCTGTCTGTTCTTTTATATCAAAGAGCTTGATTGTTTGGCTTAGTCGACACGTGTCAATTTACCTTTTGTCTCACTTGCGGTTTCAGATGTGTGTTTATATATGCTCAGGATCTGCAATATACCCTTAATTGAAAGTAAGCGCTCGTCCCGTCTTCATCTAGTCTTGCATTCATTTAGTGTGATATGGTTTCTGAAGTACTCAAGAACGGCCTGAACCTGAGAACTGCCACCATGGCGGCAAGCCTCAGGTTCAGGCTCTAGGTCACTGCTTTCAAGATGGGAAAGGAAGCTTCGAAAACAGAGAGCAGCGTTGAAGACTGCTTCGGCGTGAACGAACGAGGGAACGACAGAGGCTGTGTTCCAATTCAGGGCAGCATCATGCCCCAGTACTATGAGAAATTGGACGCTCCGGATGACGTGACGCCACCGACGCTACCTTGCGTCAGTAGAGAAAAGCAAAGAAAAACAAACACAATTGTTACTTCTTTAACTTCTTTCGTGCTCAAATCTATGCATCTGCTTGCGTGCAGACGACCATACTGGCAAAATCCGAGCCATCCGAGCATTATGCTGAGTCACCATTTTGTTTGGGCAACAAAGTAGCCTGCATTGTCTGTCTCCGATGCAGACTTCTCGAAGCTGTTTATTTTGCCGGCTATGCGGAAATTGGAACGGGACTTAAGATGGCCACTGTCCAGTTGGCTGTCTATTTAGCCATCTACGATCAGCATTGGAACACACCCAGAGTGTGAGGATGGAAGTGAGACTGGGACAATGCTCATTGAAGATTTATACTTATTTTATATATACATCTATGTGCTATGCAGTTGAACCGCTTTATAAGAAACACCAGTGCACCTACATTGAAATAGGAGTCAATCAGAAAATGAGAGCACTGCACACTGCTTATAAGAGACACCTCATCTAAGGGACAAGAACTGCTCCCTGGTGCATATCTCTCATAAAAGAGCTTAAATGTATATATCTATGTGTATGCATAAGTATGTATAAGTGTGTACATATATGTACGCATATGTCATGTTGCCTCACTGTTAAAGGAAAGGGTTGTAGACACGTCAAGCTGTTCGAGGACAGCGTTTATTCCACAATCCTCCCCCCCTGTATCTGCAGTTATACAGGATGGCAAAATTGAACAATTTCAATTTTTTCCTGACTTGGCAGGGACACTGCCACACGAGCGGTGCAGTTATGGAAATGCATTGCCCTCTGCATTTCCTGGTGCGGTTGTTTGTGATCCGCGACGCCTACATAATTACTTCATACCCCAGAACTATAAAACGTTACCTTCTAAATGCTAGCATAAACTGCATGTTATAAGCAATTCAGAAAGCTGGGGCTCTTATCCCTCTGTTATCGCCTCCAATGCCTGCATAGAAGTTCCTACTGGATTAAACGTCGGCAAACTGCGACCCCTGCATGGGTGACAGGTCATGGAGTATGTCCTAAATGATTATACTTCGCAGTTTCTCAGTTTAACATACCAGTTCTGATTATACTACAAGCTATGCTCAAACCTCATAACAAAGTCACATCCGACATAAAAAATAACTTCGTTATATCTGAAAATTCGTTGTAAATGTATATTCCTAACACTGCATCCATGAAAAGACTATTTCTCATTCACTTTGCTATAACCAGTAAGTCGTCACAACTATGTATGTTACAGTCGCCGACCGATAAATCGGACACCGATAATTCGGACATGCTCGGTAATTCGGACAGTCGCGCGGCACCGCCGATGATCCCATAGAAGTAATGTGTAAAGACGACCGATATTTCGGACAGCTGCGAGATCTACATTCGATAATCCGGACCCTGTCCGAGACTGTCGCGCACGCCGAATCGCCAGCCATTATCTCCTCCGGCAACCGTACCATACAAAGTATGGCCTCAGAGATCAAAACGAAAGCTAATTGGTGATCTATGAGGCTTTATTTCGATCGCTACTTTACGCCTCAGAGATTTGTGATTGGAAATGCCGATCTTGGAGGCACTGGTCCACTGTGGGAAATCGTATCGACATCGCGAACATTCTACATTCTGGTTCCTGTATCCCCGCGCTGCGCTGCTATCGCCGCCATTTTGTCGAATGCGTATGCGGTAAAGCGTTTTGTGCGCGCGTTCATTTTTATCTTGAGACTTGCTTTATTTTACGCTCTGCTGTATCAAAAGATCTGAGTTAAATGGCGCCAACGGTGCCCTCACAGCCAGCGCCGAAGGCCGCGCCGACGACAATGAAACGCGGCAGATACAGTCTACTGCCGATTTTTCGGATGCCCGATTTTCCGGACATGCTCGAAAATTCGGACGCTTTCGCGGCACCGTCACCAGCCCCATAGACGTCAATGGTCAAGAATGTCGGAAATTTCGGACGCTAGAACTTTTCGGCGTCCGATTTTTCGGACTTTCTGCCCAAATTGCAGGTCCGAAAGGCAATAATTGAAGCCCCCACCTCTGCCGCGTCTATCATCTCGTAGGTTCGAACCAGCGCTTTCGCGAGTCGACCTGTTTACGACAGTAGCAAAGTCCGAAAGTCAGCTTTGTCGCGATGCCGAAGCGTTATGGGGTGAAGCGGACCGGAAATTCAAAGGGGCCGCTATCACGGCACCGTGCGGCGACGTCTTTGCGGATAAGCAGTGGAAATGCACAGAGGCGTGATGGCGGCATGTGGCAAACGCACCAGTACGGCTCAATTGCTGACAAGCCTTACGATAAGCATCTTCAGTCAAATGCTCGATAGTGCATGTAGCCTGGTGCAGTTGCATGTGTAGTGCACGCATTTAATAGGCGAGAACCCAAACGTGCCGCGCCGCCATTCATGCTGCACCTTTGTGCGACCGCTAAGTGCGCCGCACAGACGCGTTGCCTTCACGAACGAAACCAGCTCGTCATCGTACAGCGATCACATCACACTGGCGGAGATACAGGCGGACTTGGTTGCACATAAGCGGAAGTGCGGGCAGCAACGCATTGACAACTTTTTTCGGCCACCGGGACCCTGAAGTATCAATAAAGGTTTTTTTTTTTCTGATGCATTCGTTTTTTCGGACATTCGATAATTCGGACTTATTTACGTTCCCCGTGGAGTCCGAATTATCGGTCGTCGACTGTATATGGATGTATGAGCACACATTGCGGGTCAGATAGCCAGCGGTCTCTCTTAGTGCCTCTAATGTCTGCATAGAAGTTCTCATCTGAGTAACCTTCGGTCAATTGGCACCCCGGCCTGGGCGACGGGTCTTGAAGTACGTTATAAATGATCATTGTTTGTAGGTTTTCAGTTTATACTGTTCCACATGCGATAATACAAGCTACATCGCGGGTCAAAAAGCTGGCTGTTTTTCTCTTAAAGGGGTCATGAACCACACCTTCAAATAATCATCGAATCACCTCAGTATCTGAGTTTATTGCCTCGCGAATTGATTGCCTCAAAAATGTCTGGAATCGGTCAAGAACGGGCGGAGTTACAGGGGTTTGTTGCACGCCTTAAGCGCTTTCTCTCTTCTCTCGTACAGACGAGCGCACTGGAAGCTACACAGGGAGAGTTAGCATGGGGGGAAGGAGTTACGTCAGCGCGCAACCTGACCTTGAGTGCGCGTGATGAAATGCAATCGCTCTCTCCCGTTGCAATCCCTGTGCGCGAGTGTGACTCACTGTGTAATGTTAGTAGAGTATGCAGTGCGCTGCCAGCACGTGGCAGCAAATCGTGCCCAATAGCATGCTATCCACTGTTTGACATCAGACAGCAGATGCAGGCAGCTCCGAAGAGAGTGAGTATGAATAGAGGGCACCTCAGAAAATGGCAACTTTGTGCTCAGATTCTAAACTCTCCTCGGCGCACACTACTGGAAGACTTGGCTGAGTGGTTCATAGTGTCTGCTATTCGCGCGATGCGTTTTTTTTCCAAGCCTGAGGGGTGGTTCATGATCCCTTCAATGCCTCCAAAATCTGCATACGAGCTGCCGTCAAGACTAACCTTCGGCAAACCGCAGCCCTAACGTGGGCGACGGGTTGGAGAACATTGGTGGGGGCGGGATGGGTCCGATCTCGTTCACTGCTATAGGAGGCTCTGGCAGTGCCGAGAGGGTCAGGAGTTCCAGGGAAGGGGGCTCCCCCCCACCGCCGCCGCTGCCACTCATGCCGCCGCTGTGGCCCACGGGGGACAGGTGCAGAGAGCTCATGTCCAGCAGGATCGGAGGTGCTGTTTTGTGTGGTGCCGTCAGGAAGGGAGGAGGGGCGCACACCATGCGGGGGGTGGCGGCCGCACATTCACACGCACACCCACAGACACGGTGGTGGTGAGCAGCAGAAGAGGAAGAGGAAAAAAAGGGAAGGAAGCAGGCGAGGAAGAAGCACACCAGTCAATCAGTCAGTCAAGTGCACCCAGTGAAAATGAATGTATTACGGCATGATTGTTTAAAAAGACACTAAAGAGAAAGGAAATCGGTGGTGACTGCCGAAAAGTAGTGCATTCCTTAAAGTAGTACAGGGGTGGTCAAAAGTTCTCAGGCCGTGCTATCCCGTGTACTGTATTTATTCGAATCTAAGCCGATGTTTTTTTCGAAAAAAAAAAAAAACAATGTGCGAAAGTGGGGAGGTCGGCTTAGATTCGAGTATGATGGTTAAGTTATTTTTTTTCTGGCCATGCAAATTTCGGGGGTCGGCTTAGAATTGGGGCCGGCCTAGATTCAAGTAAATACGGTAATTCTATGTCAGCGTGTCCTGGGAACTTTTGATCACCACTGTAAAGTTTCATTAATTTCATATAGAGTTGATTACTATAAGGTTGTTTAATTTGTTGAATTTTGCCTGGAAACCGTCGTCGGTATGTCAGTGTCAGGTCGAGAATTTCAAAACAATCTTTCATATTTGGGCCTTGTTCACTTTGTAAAAGTTAGTGAGACATAGCCAATTTCAATCTTTTGTATTTCCTTCAGAATGCAATGAAGTCCACTTTCACCATTTACTAGGCCTCATAAGAAGACGTCAAGATCGGACGTCTTGGTAAGCTGCTGTTGTAATTAAAGGGACACTAAAGGCAAATAACAATTTATGTCAGTGTGAAAGCCCAATGTATGACAACTTCTAAAACGGCAATATTATCAACAGCAGTGCTCTACTTACCGAGAAATTAAGCTAAATGTATCACATGGTGAGCGCCACGAGCGGGACAATTTCGAAGTGATCCCGATGACGTATGGAAGTCGGCCTACAATAAATCACTAGTAATCAAACTAGCAGCACTAAAAAAAGAACATTCCGAGCATCAAAAGACGTATTAAAATGCTGTTTGTTCGTTTCCGCTTGATTCATGGAAAACAAAACCTCCGTGGCGTTGCCATGGGGAACGGCGCGCGTGGTTCAAAGGTTCCGTTTTCGCCGAACTGCGCCTCGCCCGTCTCAGTGGTAGGTGGTAGTTTCGGGATCGCGTACTGCCGTGCGTGTTTTGCGCGCTCGTGAAAGTCGCTCTGACAGAAAGTTCGACAAAATGCCGCATGCGTGTGATATTTCCGGATGCCCGAATGGTGCACAACGCCAGTGCTGCAGCAAGGAAACCGGTGTGTCTTTTCACTGGGTGCCGCGGAATGAACCCTTACGCTCGAAGTGGCTTATACCCGTGTCACACGGGTGTTTCGAAGGCCATTGAACCGATGGTCCATTGACTCAACGGGCATGCACGCGCTGCCACACGGGCAGTTTCGAAGGCTATTGAGTCAGTGGCCCATCGAGTCGACGGAGCACTCCACAACTCCATTGAAATTTCGACGGCCATCGAGCGGCGGAAGCGGAAACAGCGTCACCTAGCCCTCTCGTTCCCAGTGTGCTCATACCCATGATTAGAAAAGGAAAAATTTAACGAGTATGCATTAAAAGTAGTGTGCATGGGCGTTATAACTTATTTACTAATTTGTGTCATTTGGAATGTAGGAATTGCGCATGCTCCCGATAACAGCAGCAGTGGTGCGATCTTGTACGCATTCCAAATAAACACGGAGGCGTGGCGTTACATCCAGCCGCACGCGAATGGCCCATGTGAACCGCGACAGACGTCACGGCCCTGCAATGACCAATCGCATGCGGTCACGTGCGGCTGGATGTAATGCCACGCCTCCGTGCTTATTTTGGAACGCGTACAAAATCGCACCACAGCTCATCCTCGATTCGTGTCCTCGATGGCCTCGGCTTCCTCTTCCGCCGCTTCGATCCGAACATCAAGCTGCATGATCACAGCCATGTAGAACACCATAGCGGCATTGTCATCTGTTTCGCGGTCACTCATGACGGCGGAACAAGCACGTAATGAAACGAAATGAGTACACGCAACCGCAAGACCAGGCAAAACGGCAAAACTACGTGGCAAATCTGGAAAAGCGGCGGGACGAGTAAAGCGGTTGTAACGTAGCCACAGTTTCGCTGTTCAACAAACTTATAACCTCCTCTGCTTATAACTAATAATGCACTTATAATTATGTATAAACAATTTCTTTTTATATTTTAGAACAAAACAACGTACAAATGTGTGCTTTTAAGTGGATTTATTTTAGTTCACTTACGACGACACGAGAACGAAAATAAGATTAGCAGCGCCACAAAATTTTTGCGACAAACACCTGAATCACTCAACGGCCGTTGAAAACCGTCGTGTGGCAACGCGAGAACTCCATCGAGTTCGATGGAGTTGTAGCGTTTCGATGGCCATTGACTCAATGGCCTTTCAAACATGCCCGTGTGTCACAGGTATTAGTGTCATGCCATTGCGCCAGTGTGCTAAACAGTCAAAACCTCTGCGTGTGTGCTCGCTGCACTTTCGTACTGAGGATTACGAGACCAACCGCAACTTGGTGAAGGCTTTGAATGTGCCCATCCGAGCAAGTCTTTGCCGCAGCGCCGTTGTTGCTACTGTGGGTCCCGCTACTTACGCTCGGCTGCTACTAGTGTCGGCGGCGGCGCAGTAAAAGCGGGCAACGTTGGGCACGGCAGCAGTGACGTATGAAAGTCGTATTTTCAGGCGGGAGATTTGAAGCGCGCTAACGCGATGGGGACCACTAAAAACGTGATTTTATTTCAAAATAAGCACTTCCTTGGCACAAAAGCAGTACTACGATGTTTCTGGACCGCTATTTCAACAATCAACGTCGACTTAATATTTGCCTTTAGTGTCCCTTTAAGATGGCGTTGCCACTTTTAAGCCACTTTTAATGGTTAAAGTGCCTTTTTTAACTTAGTAGGAGGGTAATTATCTAATACAGAATAACTATAGTATCTTTAGCATCTCTTTAAGGTGCTGATTAAATAGTCTAATTTGGTGGTTGTGCCGCAAGTAAGTATCAATATCTCATGAACCAACTTTACCTTCTGGTGCTATCCTTTCTTACAGCTTTCATAAATGGAAATGGTGTGTTGAGAAACGGTAGAAAAGTTTACACTCTGTTTCGCATTTAGCAGGCAATGCTACGCAAGTATTGTGGGGGTGCAGCCTCAATCTTCCCATTTTGCAGTGCAGTTTTCTGCTTTTATTTTATGTGCTTTCAATGAAATAACTGCATCACATACGATAATGGATGTTAGCTCAAGTCACGTATAATCTACACCTTTACACTTCCAGTATGCGACACCTTATGTTTCGGCTGCGAGCCTTAACGATGCACTATGGCCATAAGCAGGTTTAGATTTGCGATGCCTTTCACCTAATTATGCAACATGTGCCCAAGCCTTTCTTTCACACATCGCGGACAACTCTTGGTCTCAAACGTTGTCAGCGAAAGATGTAGTCATGGACAATTGAAATATGAATAAGTTAGGGTACTCTAAAAGATTATTGTGTTCTTGTTTCTCCCATTACTCTTAACGTCAGCATTATTTCGGCTTGCACACTTACTTAGAGGCCTAAATTACCCTTGGCAATGACATAATTAGTGATCCGAGACAGGATCCTCGCGTCATCACTTGTGAAGCTGCTCTACTCTACTTCCTCATACTTCATTAGTCCATGGCTGTACATCTCTCGCCTCTGTGGCATTGCCAACTGTCGAGTGAAGTGTCAGAAGTGTCACACACTAGCGGTGGTGTCACACTATGCTAAACCATTCTTACAGCACAGAGAAAGCACACGTCAGAGATAGGAAACACTCACAGACAAGTGGCAATGACCAAAGCATACAGCTGGGAATGAGCACAAAAGCGCGGAAGCACACTTCACCAAGATGCAGGTTCACACGTGGTGGGATACACACGAGGTGGTGACGCACATGCACGGTAACTTGCCATCGCACCAAGCTAGGTTCGCGGCGTGCCTCGACGGAGTTATCACACCTGCCATAAACCTTGCTGGCGTACTTGTTATGTCCCGGGTGGTGGAAATAAGCGAGAACTACTAAAGCCTGCACACAGCTCAGAGTTTTGATATGTTTGGTGGTGACATTCGTTGCGCTTCGGTTTGACTGTAGTCTACAATGTTGAACGAACTTTGGGACACACTCCACGTGAAAGCAGAATTGACCTGTTGGGATTTGTGCACATGGCAAAGCCGCCAGTCGGGACGTGGCGGGAACGCATTCGCACATCACACGTACGGTACAACAAAAGGCAACAACTGTTGGTGCATAACTATTAATGTGCATGTCACCCGGCTCTTTGAAGGGGCAATGTGTCTCTCAGGCAACGACCACGACGAGGAAGCCACGTCGAACGTTGCGACTGACCCAGTGCACTTGTAGTGCCATTTATTTTTAGCCAGCTGTGCTATGAAGGTTGCGAGTTAATCTTGGCACCGGTACAGACACAGACAAGCATAGAACTTATGAAATGAACAGTGCACAGCATGTGCATACACCACAAATTCCAGAAGCAGCTCCAGAGACTAGCTCTCAATGGTGTGCTGAACACGGAAATTCCTAAAAGATGCGGCAACTTTCAGACGCTGTTGTGTTCCACATGTCATAACAAAAACATACTCTAAAAGATACATCACAGGCTTTGTCTGCCTGTAACATATACACAAAACATATAAACAACACCACCTTGAAGAGCTCCGTTGAATGTATAAAGCTAACCATGAAAGATGACTGGGACACAGCAAAGAGTTAGCATACAACTCAGCCTGTTGGCACTCCCAACTGACTGTCACAGCTAATTTTAGCCAAGATTTAAGAAAAAAAAAATTGTAATGGTACGATACGAGGACATAAGACGTATCTGTTGTACAGCCAGTTCACACGACCCACAGTCTCTTACTTAGCAGAGGAACGCGTTAGCCACTAGGCAACCACTGTGGGTAGTCATGTGACCACTCAACACACGTTCAAGTCATTCAACACCGTAAAGTCACAAAGCAACACTAAAGGCGGACGTCTTCTCTGTGGGGCAGGGAATAGCTGTCTCTGCCACGCCTGCCGCGTGAGCAGCCACGGCTTGTGGGGGGTGAGATGTCGCCACCTACCTGTCGTAGGGTTTTCTGCCTCGGATGAGGGTGCTGCTGCCGCTTCGTCCCCGGTGGAAGCGGGGTCAGGGGAGGAGGCTATCACAGACGTGCTATCGGGTTCTGACGACTCGTCGGGGGACACAACCGCGCCGTTGGCTTGGGGGGGAGAGGAGGAGGGGGGCTGTGGGGAGGGTGAGGTCACAGTTTCTCCTGCAAGCGCCGCCATGCCGGGGCAGAGACAAGCGGGGGACAGTGAGGAGATTTGCCTACAAGAGGTGGGCCCCCCCCAGCATGCTACTGGGGCCACAACGCAAAAAGAAAAGAGTCAAAATAATTAAACACATGGGAGCACTATGGCCAGTGCAGATGAGTGACTAAGTGAGGAGTCGGCTCAATTGCATTTATGCAGCTACAGAATACCGGAAACGTGGGCGTGAGCAACGGCACTGCCATTCTGCGATGCCGAGTTCCATCAAGAGGACACAAAAGTTATAATTGCAATGACAACATTTTACTTTGCCACTGGCACGAAAGCTTAGACATCAACAGCCAATGGTAAACCATTTAAAAGACACACTCGCACCAGTGTGCCCTACGGCATGAACTAAATTAAGAACCGGGGGGACGGTAAAACCTTGGAATACCGTTGCCACCACTTATATGGAACCCCGTTTATACAATCCTCACTTAAACATTTTCTTGTGTATAATATTTCTGGCATCTGGTCCCAGCAAAAGAGTCTACAGACACCGATGTACTAGAATCTCCTTTTCACATATCGTTCCCGCAATGTTCCTGCCTGATACGTTGTGAAGTGTCACTGCGCCGGATATGCTGAGCATATGCGTCAATGAGTTTGGCAATGTAGGCTGCCACAAGACCATCCAAGTGTTCGACAGGAGTCTGGTTCTGGCAGAAGTGCAACAGAAATGCCAGACTTCCATCAAGGACATCTTTCAGTCATAAAATGATGAATAAATTCTTCTGAGCTGCAGCTGTGTGTAATGCATCAGTTTTATTATTCAGAAGCACTTATCCTCCATTTTAACCGAACGTTTCTACGTATTATGTTTTTCCCTGGCTACCGAGATGTTATTTTTCTTTTCTTTTTTCAGTCCCATGAAAAACATAAGAAAAACATAAGAGAGGTCTACTGCATACTTCTTGTTTTCCGGTATTTTGTAAATGCTAATGCTATAGGGCCAATGCAGAACTATAGAATGTATGAAACGCGAAGTAGAAGGGTGCAGAAAAAAGACTAGGATAAGAAAAGAGGAGCATCAATGCCAACACTGCCGCAGAGATAGACTACAGCCCTAGACTAAGCAGAGCTTTGCCGTTACACAGACTTGCTACAGTACCCAAGATAAGCTATCGGCACAGACACACCTTTACGACAATCCACTGTAATTGCTGCGCCTGTGAAGATATGTGCCGTGTAGGGCTCATCTGGTAAGACACATCACTTCATCACATGGAAAGAAGTGTGGGTGTCAGTGTGTCCTAGTAGGAGTGTTGTATTAGACTGGTGATGCCGCACGATTCAGAGAGCAAGCTTGAAGCAAAGTGGTCGATTGTTGTCATGGAAACTGCAGTGACAGAAGAGAAGAGCCAACTTCATCCATGAGATGATGCAAATGCACAAAGGCTATTTGCCTCCCAGTGCCTAGAACATTACCTGGTCACATAGGAGACATTAGCTTTGTCCCAGTACTTCGTTTCCGAGAACCATGCACAACTCCAAAGTGGTTTTCACGAAAGTGACGGAAATGAGAGATGGAAAACTAATGGGACAAACAAAATCGGTGAAATGTCGGTGTACTTGGAAGAAGGAAGAAGGGTAGTAGGAGGAGGCAAATTGTGATAAAACAACTTTTCGAATAGCGTAAGCAGCATTGCCCTTTTGGAGCATCCAACATGGTTCATGTAGAAAGCATAAAAAAAAGGAGCATCTCTAATGCTGAAGTAAAACAGAAGCTAAAGCTTGACAAGTATCTGGAGGAGCATGTCCAGAGAACATGTCAATTGTCATGAGAACATGAGAAAATGTCAATTGCAAAACAAAAGCAGTAAAATGCAGACATGGAAGGCGCCAAGAACAAAAAAGTACTGAAGCACAACAGGTGTCCAAGTGATGTTTAAAGTTCCATGTGCTAAGCAACCCAAATCAGTTACGAGACTGCACAAGGCAGCGAAATGTGGAGGCTACATCAAAAGCATGCCATGACTTTGGTGGATTGTGCAGAGTAGCAAACACAACTGGAAATCGTCAACTGGCAAGAGAGAATGCAGAGTTGTGAAAAAAGGCCGTTGTGAGCTGTTAAGTCACCGCCATTGAGCCATACTTCCATAGTGATGAGACAAATTTGTGCTGAATGTAGAACAATACACATTTAATAAGTGCATGCTCCTGGTAATTCAACCAAACCATCTAGTGTTTGGAACAGATATGCAAACATTCATGACAGTGAGTGAGGTACTACCTCGTGAACTATAATAACATGAACACCAAGGGAGAAGAAAAAGCTAGCCATAGCTCTGTTCTTCTAAACTGATATATGAACAGACAAACTTGTTCACGTATTAAAAGTTATTCAGTCCCACACTTAAATAATAAAAATATGTACTATGCTGCCAGAATGTGAAGTTTTTAATTCATCAGAAACCTATGAACAATCCCGACATTCACCGCATTAAAGGCCAAGGAATAGATGGATTCAGAAATGCACCAGTGATGATGAAGCACTTCTCAAGTACCCGGATTGTCAGTGGCGAGAAATGAGGCGACGATGCGCAAAACCGAGGAGACCGGCGTTGTGCCAAGACAGATCTGGCAGCAGATAGCCGCCGCGAGCCACCATTTTATACCGGGCGGCCAGACTGTAGCATGACAAGTGTTAAGGCGTTCCATGTTCACCATTAGCAAGATGAATGCTCAAACTGAAAAAACACTACATCACCCGGTCGTTGCACCAAATGCATCAACTACGCGAGAAAAATGCAGCAATGAATGAAGGAGAGAACCACAATCTCAACTCCAGGGCAATAGAGAATGCCAGAAGTGTTCTTGTAAGTTGCAGGTTGTCAAGGAAAACCAAGAAACCAAACTACGCTAAGCACGTTGACTATTTAGAAGATGGAAGGGTGTCACGGTCAAGTGTGCAGCGGGGGGGGGGATAAGAAAAAGAAGAGAGCTGCCTCGATCGGCACAAATCTATTTTTAGAAACAGTGAATGGAAAGGAAGGGGCAACGAAAGAACAGAAGTCAAACGTGGGGAGTGACGAACACGAACTACAAAGGTTAGCGCAAAACGAAAAAAGAAAGAAACAGAGGAAGATTGGCCTACCCATGGTCTTCTTGCAAAACTGCCCGCCTCCGTTCTGCATGTCGAAGGCGGGGGAGAGCCGAAATCCTCAAGAGCGTCGCATACTTGGCTCCTCAAACTTGTTCAGTTCGTCCAAGAAACACAAAAACACAAGCATGAACCGGCCGTCGTCGATGAAGCGTGTTAAGTGCGAACAACACAAACTCGCGAAGGCACCGCAACAAATGGGGCAAAGGGCCTCGAATTCAGCCGCGATGGGACAGCGTGGAATGGGCTCAACGGCTCCGGATGCGAGTGAGCTAGGTCGTAAAGACCAAAAAGAAAGCACGGCTGCCCGAGAAGACACCTCCCGAAGGAGAGCCCTCTGGAATCCCGAGTGCGCCGGAAGAAGCCACGTCGCCGACGATTTGAGAGTAGAGTGGAGAAGGCGGGGGAGGCAGAGAGAGAGAGGGGTTGGAAGAGGGCCGTGATGCGGGAGGTATGCATCCCCAAAAATAACCCATTGAGTCAAGGTGAGCGGCAGGAGCCCGCAAATGAGGACGCAGAGGGTGGGAAGGGCACCCAGCGCCACCTAGGAGGAGGAGGAGGCAGCGATCGTTTGTTAGAGGGGCTGGCACGCGTGGAACAGACAGCGGAGGCACGGTGGCAGAAAAAACGAAAAAAAGATGCGGCTCACTGCCACCAGCAGCACGAGAGAGGGAGAGAAAGAAAGAAGGAAAGAAAGAAAGGGTGCACAGGAGTGCCTGTTTCTCGTGCCGCCACGAATGAAGTTTGATGCGAATACCGCTGAAATTAGAAGGGGTATGCCGAAGGGGACATGTTAAAGTGCACTAGGTTACGGTTTGCTGAGCTTTGTAGTACCAGCTTTTGCAGACGCGGAAAAGGATAAGCAAAGTGGCGCCCTATTTGAGGCTGCCAACAACCAATGAGGTGGCGTGGTGAGAGTGTCGAAAGCTGGTTTGTTTTCTGTCACCGCTATTCTTGCAACCCCTGTAGTGCGCACACCTTGGGTGTTTTTGTTTACCCGCTGTGCCGCTCGTCAGAGCCTGCCTGCCCATTATCTGCGCCATGCCTCATTAAGCGCTGCTTTAAAGTAACGACAGAGGGAATAAGTGGAGAGTCCCCATCAAAGTGCAAACATAAGGTGACGAAACCTTTCGCGGCGATTACGTTGCAGTTAACTGGTACTGAATAAACATCTCATCAGGTTTTCTCTAACGAGAGATTGGTTTTGTAGTGATATTCCTCCGCGTGCTCAGGCAAGGAGGTTTGAATTGGCTTTGGAAACATTTCTAATTGAAAAGTCTTGTATGCAACAAAATTGCAGCTTCTCCACCAGATCGTGGCAGCAATTGCTACAATTTGCCTGAACAATTTGGGGCATCTTGGGCCCTAATTACTCTGAAGACAGCAAACCACTTTTAAATAAGAGATTGGATGCAGCTAGCAGGTAATTGAGGCTAAGGGAAGGGAAGCGGGGAGGTATGGGAACAGCCAACTGCCAAGTCAACAATGCACAGGAGAGGCAAGGGCAACAATTCGAAGCCTCGGCAAATCCTGTCCCCTCCCCACAACGACCACCCGTTCCGGTTATATTAAAAGCAGCGCGTGACTGTGTTGCCATCACCGCCGGGTCACAGTCTTTCCGGAGCTGCGCGTGGTTGGTTCAGGAGTGAAGAAAGGGGTAAGAGAGAGAGAAAAAAAGGAAGACTAGAGAAATGAATGGAGAAAGGTGTTGCGACGCTTTGAAAGTGAGGCCAGCAGCAGAAGCGTGCCAAGTGCGGCTCGCACGAGTAAGTGTCTGTCTTGCTTTTTCTTTGCGGAGTGCCTCTAGTGTTACTATGCATCTTCTACTGGCCCATTCCTAGTGAGCTACACTACATTATGCCAATGCAGGTGCTGAAAGCAATGTTGCAGAAATTCCAAAATTACAGTAAGGCGGGAACTATTGAGGCTAGCCAGGCTGGTAAGCCCATGCTTTAAACAGCTGACAACAAGGTAAGAGGGCAAGGTTGATTTAAAACGTATAATACGCGAGAGATCAGTGGCAATGTGGGTAAATTATCACCATGTCCTGGTTCAGTTCACCACCGTTCGAACCTTCACAGTGCTGAAGAATGGGTGCTATGCGTAACCCGACTGCAGTACCCCGTCTTTGAAAATAAAGGCTGCCGTCCCAAGTTTCGACACTACTACTACTAGCACTTTTGAAGTGTTGTACTTCTGTAGTACTACGAAAGTAGCCTTTTGTAGTGTTCATGAATTAGGTAATGAGCATTGTCTTCATACACATTAAAAACATGATGCATGAACAGCACATCTTGCAACAGTGCCTTTCGCATGTGTACCACAAAAAGCAGAGTGCTACATTCTTGCCAACCAAAAACGGTCTTGTGTTTTCAGATCAGTGCAATGAAAACTGAATTGGTTTTGGGACACTTTCTGTAGCGGCTACAAGCAAGGCCAGATAGGTGTAACGTAGGAATGTGACGTGAATAAGGCTAGGCCCTCTCTCCAACCAATTTGTGAACAAAAATCGCAAGAAATCATGCTAGAGTTAAGTGCCTTCAATACGCTCCATCTTCACTTTGACAATATTGAGAGCTTTCGACACATTTCTTGCTAGTGTATCACTGCCACGCTTACGCAGTGAAACGCCGACATATGTGAGCACAGTCATCCCGGTCCTTCTGGGTTATTTCAAGTCACAAGCTATCATTAGAGATACAATGCGCTGTAGCTGAATATAGCATCTACAGTGAGTACCCGTTCAAGATACTCGTACTTTAAAGCAGTGCTACAAAGTACAAACAGATACAGGGATGAAACCACACAGACGAATTACTTTCTAGCAGCTTGTCCCGAAATGTGTCATAAGTAAACATTTTAATGTCTTTGTATGACTAGCGGCAGTGTGACATGATGTTCCAAGAAGAATGAGCATAAAAAGGTGAAGACCAATCGAAATGAGATTGTTGCAAATTGAACAGCAAGGTAAAACATGTGAGATCAAAAAGAGGGTTGCACAGAGGAGCAGAAGAGAGAGAGCAAAGGTAGAGATAAAAGAGTCTAATCTTAGGGCAGAGATACAGGCATACATCATACATCTCAGTAGGGCAATTGATGTACACAGGATGACACGACACACTTGTTGGCGTATTACAATACTGAGGTGCGCAAATACTGCAAAAAAATTGCACTCTCTCCATACAATCTTGCACGCCTCAAGTAAACACTGCTTGCTTCGCTAACGTGCAGCACAGCAAGGAAAAGAAGAAAAATCTGATCTACTACGCAGCCTGACATGATGACAAGTGCCAGGTTCCACAGCAGGTCTTTCGTGATTGAAAAGAATTCATTTGCTACGTGTGACATGACCAGTTCATTGAAAGAGCAGCAAGTGTTAAGTATCAGTGTTAGCAAGCACAGGAAGTGAGGAGAACCCAGTTCATCAGCATCACAGAGTAACGAGATGATGTGCTTGAGTGCAAGGACATGGTATTTTGTTAACAACAAACAGTTTTCGCGATAGAAGACCACTACCGTCAGTAACCCACTTGCACACGGCTTTCACAGTCACAATGAGCAAGACTACAGCAAACCACCACCACCACCAACATCGTGACCACCGTCACCACCATAAGTCACCATAACCAACATCGTCACCGTCAGCACCTCGGTCACCATCACCACCTCCGTCACCACAATTACCACTGTGTCACACACAGTTGTATCTTCAGATGCACAGAGTCAAATGCTATTAGACCAATGTGCTACTTGCGTTTACCACCACCAGATATTAAACGAGACACAATGCTTATACTGGCAGGCGAGAAGAGAAAGGTCACAAAGGCCTCCTCGGTAGTGTTCAGACAATGCATTTTGGCCGAAATAAAACTTGCAACAATCGACAAACATTTCTGAGGTTGGTTAGGTCGACAATTTGCGCATAATCAAGGCCCATCTCAGCAAAAGTGTTAGTTGCCGAATAACCATGCGCGAGGACATGCATCATGTAAAGCCATGCACACATTCAGGACAATGCATGGCTGCCCATTCAATAACCCATGCCCTTTCCAAGAAACCAAATAATTAAGATTATCATATAGTACTAATTAGGATTGGTGACGCCAAAGTGAGTTCTCTTTATTGTTTGCTTCTGCTGACGAAAAGCTGTTGTGAAAGCATTGAATTTTGACCCGAAACCTGTAGTTACTTTATGCAAGTCTTTATGGCTGTCAAACACTGCACAGCTGCCCGATCCATGCTCGTTAATTTTGCTATCCTAAGCCCAATTGTGTAGCGCTGCATTTAAATACGAAACCCGCAAGTCATTTAGCATGCGAGTCTACGTGATCCATTATGCTTTGAAACACAGTGCCACTCATTAAGAGGCTTAATGAATGTGACAACTTGTATGACAACTTGTACACAGAAAAGTTAAAGTTCCACAATATTAAATTTAGCAAAATGCTTACATGCAAGAACTCCTTGACATGAAAGTTTCAAATGAAAGCTGCTAGGCATGTAAGGAATACACCTCCATGAGTCAATGTTTAAGTTGTAATTTTCTCTCTTCAGCCATAATTACTGTTGCTCCTTTTGGGTGTTCGAGTTACGGGAAGCCCTAAGTGTCCAAGTCTTTCCAATTGAAAACACTGTGCATGTCCATACTGTTCCTGATAGGAATGTATCTGGCACAGGTTTTATGAAAAACTACCCATATGAATAATCCCGATTGTCGCCTTGGAACGATGCTGCGCCGTAAGGAGTTGTCAAAGAGCCCCATCCAATTAGCATACCAGTTAAAGCTACCACTAGCTATGTGCTTATGTGACTTGCAGCGTATGCCTAAGACTAAGCAAATTAACAGGATAGCTGCGGCAAGAACCAAGTGTATGTACAGTTGCTGTCAAAGCTTTAGAGACCACCAGGTCCGAAAAAACTGTGAAGTTTTCAGCAATTTGCGACTGTATGCGGCCTAACTGCACAGTACGTGTTGTTAGCGCATTCTAGAACAGGCCAGGAATTTTCTTGTACCTTGTGTGTGTCTCCTAAACTTTTGATGCCAACTGTGCAAAGAGCTGACAACATAGTTATGGGGAGCCAAACGGTAGTGTTCGCTAATGAAACAAGCGTCATAAATTCGGCACTTGCGAAGACATGCTACTGGCAGAGCTGAATGGACGTTCCAAGCTGCGTGTGGCATGCGGGTCTCACCTTTCTGCGTGGGGCTTCCAAGCTCACGGTCAGAGAGCAGGACACCCCGCTGGATGAGCTCTTCTTTTGTGGCTCGCATTGAAATTTTGCGCTCCAAGGCTGTTTGTTGTCGGGTTTGGTAGAAGGAGATGGGAGAAAAGGAACGGGGCGTAAGTTGTAAAAAGAAAAAAAGAAATAGCGTAATGATCTCAAATGCAAGGCACGCCCCAATTTTCGTAATTTACGAATTCATGAATAAAACACTGTAGGTAGTGCTCTACTAACAACAGGTACAAAAAGGAAAAACCTGCCATTAGTAAAGTTTCGCGCACCTTACAATGACATATCATTATGAACTGGCCCGACCAAATTGTCTGTTATGAATCAGACTCCCTGGAATGTTCACTCACCAGCCGTCTTGTGGTAACAGCGGGAATTGAGCCGATTTATTCTACCCCGGAGAAAGAATATTTTATATGCAACTTACACCAACTTTGGTGTCGGTAATTTTCAAAAACTTATAAAGAAGGGCAACTACCTCGAAATGACAATCTGCAAAATACAGTCTTGCAAATTGTGACGTGGCCACAAAAAAGACGTGCGTGCAAGGGTTGAAAGTTGATCACCGAAGAGAAAGACTGAGGCATTGCTAGTTGGCTGCTGGCTTTATACGGAACATGTTTTTATCCGCGCATATTGTACCCCAGTCACAGTGGCAAATTTAGTGTCATTTTTAGTGAGTAGTTATGTGCACAGAGTGTCACTTTGGTGTTGTGCACCTACACAAGAAGAAGCGGACTTTTGATACGCTGGCAGTGAAAATGGGCACAGTAGCACAGCGTGTATATTCGTTATTTTAGGCAATATTTCGTATGTAATAATGTGCGCAGTTATAAACAGCCCATATAATAAACTTCTGGTATAAATGCAGCGGAAGCAGACATTGCAAAGAATGCGGTGTCGCAGAAAACTGCCCTAGAGTGGGTATAGTAAACTTTGTTTTTTTTTTGTAGTATGGTATGTTTTAATGCATAGCAATATTCCCAGTAACGAAAACGATGGTTTAAAAATACTACAAACTCAGCTTTCGGTATAGTAAGTTTACTTGGAAGCCACTGCTACCAAGGGCCACACACTTCGACACAGCGAAGAGAGTTCGGCAAAACCCACTTGCCAACAAGTGCGTTCTGCAGGGAGTGTCACCAAGTGTTCCC
Organism: Rhipicephalus sanguineus; assembly: GCF_013339695.2. Classification (NCBI taxonomy): domain Eukaryota; kingdom Metazoa; phylum Arthropoda; class Arachnida; order Ixodida; family Ixodidae; genus Rhipicephalus; species Rhipicephalus sanguineus. The sequence goes on from NC_051185.1 coordinate 18,499,369, forward strand.
GTGTAACCGTGTGCAAATGATACTAGTGATAAAGTGCACACACTCAACGTGCAATTAAGTTTGCATGTGTGACTGGGGTATTAGGACGGGACCCAGAGTGAAACGTACAGAACGAACGTTGATGCAGAGCACAACTTCGGCATCCATCTGTGTTTCATGCTGCGTCCTGTCCCAACGCAAACTTATAAAACCATGTTCAGCAAACCACAAAGACTAGTCTTAACCACTGTAGTCAGTTGCAACCTATGAGAAAATGTAAGCTCAACCCACAGAACCACAGCGTGCCTACCCTTCACACGTGAAAGACAGTCGTGCTAGCTTGTTCCCGCTCAAACTGCAAGCACTTTTTCTTGGCTGACGTAAATACTACGCATATTAGGAGATAAAGGTTTGTCGTTATTACCTGAAACGCTGTGTTTGGCTGAGAAGTGATGTCATAATCCCGGACAAAATTTACCAGGACGTTCAAGTTTCTGACCTAACACCAGCGACACAAACGTGTGTCTGTATGGGAAAGCCAACTATCTGAAACGCCCAAGAAATGCTTGATGTCATGGAAATAAGTAGGCGCTAGTAGATGGAGCATTCATTCAACTTATCTGTGGGAGGAACAGCAATGACTGTGGGTGGAGGTGACATTCATTCTTAGGCTGTAACCGATTATAGTATGTATACAGTATGTAAGCGTACAGTATAGTATGACCATATACAGTGTGTAATAGACTTCCAAACAGCAACAGCAGTGACAAGGAAACGAGAAGGAAGAGACTCACTGCGTGAGGTCTGCTCAAACTTGTCGCTTTTCTTTTTCCGCTTCCACTTCCAGGGCTTGAAGAGGCGGCTCAGGGTGGCCAGCCGGCTGGCATGCTTGCTCACCTCCACCGCGCCGCTCGAGCCGCCCCCGCCGCTGCTGGCACCGTGCGGAAGCCGAGAGTTGGAGCCCAGCGAGCCGGTCCTCATGTTACTGTTCCCGCACTTGGGACCTGCACAAAAGGCAAAGGCGCACCATGTAGTCCAGTGGCTGACAAAAAGACTGTTCCAATCGATGACTCTCTCACGCCACAAGACCCATTACGGCAGAGCCGTGCAAAATATGGGACACTGAAACACACAGGACACAGTGCTGTGCATTTCATTAATGTTCACGAACCAACTATTGCAAGACCCATATTCGCAAAGCTTTTTTAAAATTTAAATTGTCAATTTAAACATCATCATCATAATATAAGAGGTGTTAATGATATGATATATAGAACAAGGACTACAAGTCCATGTTCTATCTATCATATCACAATTATGTATTTCTGAAAAAAGAAGCACATGACGGGATGTTGCCGAGCAGGGCTTGAGAGAAGTTTCTTAATGCAAATGAACTTTGGGGGTGTGGTTTCCCCAAACAAAACAAGTTCCAAGACATGCTGTCATGGAAATTTTAACCCTGAGACATGCTTTAACTTATATACAATTCCAATTACTAAAGCTTTCTTAAATGTCATCATAAAAACGAGGCTGCTGACGCTGCCAGCCAAACCCACAAACTTGCGATCAAAGCATAATGTATAGCCTTTAAGCCATTGCAGCATCTCATAAGAGTTACATTTGTGTTATCAGGTGCTTCTGCGATAGGTCATCGCATTGTTTCCATCGCAATCACAAGCGAAGGAGCACATAATCACCGATATTCATGAACAGGAGGCTCGGATTATTTATGAAAGGCGCAGTGGAGTCTAAATAACGAAATGGATTTTTGTAGAATACTCAAGCAGGCATTTGTAGGATGCTTTAAGTGATCAGGAGTGCAATACAGCCCAATATAAAGGGAACTTAAACATTGCCGCTGTGTTCGGCCCTACAAACTGACTGCACTCGACACTAATAGCAATGCTGAGCCAATTTTTTTTTAAAAAGAAACAGCTCCTACTATAACCAGTCTCGTTTTGACAAGCTTGTGTAGGTAGCTAGCTTGCCTGGCTGGCTGCCAGCCCTGTTGCGATGACACGATGGCGCGTTTTTGCAACATCAGCCAGCAACTTGTTTTTCCATCCGAAATTCTGTCACCTGATCACATGCCGTTTCGTCATACACTCAATGATGAGGCAACGAAAGCCAAAAGACAGCTTCAGTTCATCAGTAACCATGCAAAACAGAAATGTGCAGCTGGAATTTGATTACGAGCAGCCCAAGTGAAAAACAGTAATATATTTCCATACTACGATGCAACAGCAGGTCAATGTCACGGGACTTGGTTGTTTCAAAAGGCTTCTGTGTAGAAAGCTTGTAAATAACGGCAACTGTCGAACATGTCATTACATCTCATTAATGAGATATGACATATATATATTATATTAGACTGGTTGGTTTGTGGGGTTCAACATCTCAAAGCAACTCAGGCCATGAGAGATGCCATAGTGGAGGGCTACGGGTAATTTCGAACACCTGGGGTTCTGCAACGTGCACTGGAATCGCACAGTAAATGGGCTTCAAGCATTTCACCTCTGGCAAAATGCGAATGTCATGGTCAGGATCGAATCCGCGTCTATCGGGTCAGCATCCAAACGCCGTAACCAATGGGCCACCTTGGTGGCTGATGTATTAAACATAATATCATATATGTAATATCATATTTCTAGTTTACGTCTTATATTAGATATAGTATGTCATTACATGTCTGACATGATGTCATATGAATCAAAAACTGATTGACTAATTGAACTGACATCCCCTCAAGAAGTGTTATATGTAAAGCCGCATTCCATTTCCGGCAATGTGCCTTCACTTGACAAACTTGACAAATGTATTACGACACGAGAAACCACCTGAACACAAGCTCACGCTAACCACAAACTGAACCAGTAGGGCAAGGCATTGAGCTGACATATGCAGCACTGCTTGCACTAACTATGAACACTGATCACAACACTTGGAATCGACTTTTACATTATTAGCACTACTACTTGCACACTGTCGTCGGCCTAATTGTTAATGACCGCAACGTGAATGCCAACACAACTGACCTCCAATAATTCCTCCACCACTTTTATGGTGTGAATGACACCATAGCCAAACGAGCAAGTCACTAGATAGAACCACTTTGAAGTTTATCCCACATGTAATTGAAACTGTGACAGCAAGACTGCTTCTAAAGGTAAAGAAACCCAACAAGCAGTCTAGCCCTTGCATGGGTGACCTCCAATGACTCCTCTATTGTTTGCAAGACTGAAAGAAAATGCGAGCTACAAACACAGCATTTCCGTGTTGCTCCCTTACATCACTCATGCTGTGACATCAAAGCTACATCTAGAGCTAGACAGGCAAAGGGTTCAGCGCTTGCTATGCAAGGGTCATTAAACCCGGCATGTGTGGGCGCTCCCTGCTGTTCTTTAGGAATTTTCTTGGAACAGTGGCATGCACTCGGTAAAACGAAACAGGCGCGAGGCAGATGGCTGCCGAATGCGCGGGGCTAGGAAAACAAACGGAGGCGGATGGAAAGGGGGAGGTTGGGGCTGTAAATACCACCGCCGTTCCATTCACGGTCTACAGCAATGACCTCATGCTAAAACACCTCCTGGCAGGCGTTCCCCTGTTTGTTGTGACAGAAAACAGCTGCCTTGCGATTGCTTTAACCAGCCACCCCACACGCCTCTTGCCACCCCCACCCACCCCCTTTCACTCTAGACTTCTCCCATTTCGCGCAGCACTTCGACTTGTGCTTGGCTCCAATAAAACTGTGCAGTGCATATGCCACGGATGTCTGTGTGTGGCTGCTGCTGCCAGCCAATCATCTGGCAGAAATGTGCAAGCTAACTTGAGAGTAAACATGACATTCATTCTGGATGCTGCCCGCTGCAGTTGTCGTGGCACTCGAACAGTTGGGGATTTTTAGGACTATACCATTTGCTCAGGGAAGGGGGGGGGGGGTTCTGTAAGCACCACCGCAGTTCATTCACTGTCTACAGCAATGACCACACACTAAACCATCGCCTTCTGGTAGGCTTTCTGCTGTTTTTGCGAAACAAAACTGCTGCCTGCGACTGCTTTAACCAGCCTTTCTCGCCTTGTTTCACTTGAGACTACTATTTCATGCAATGCTTTGACTTGTGCTTGGTTCCGATAAAACTGCAAGTGCATATCCCAAACGCTCCAACTGGCTGCTACTGTCAGCCAATCATTTGGCAAAATGCGCAAGTTAACTCGAGAGTAAACATGCCGCTCATTCTGGATGATGCCCGTCGAAGATGGCGCGACACTCTGAATGGAATAAGAATTCCTGCCATCTTATCACTTGCCATATCGAAGTCCCGAGAAAGCTTGGACGATAACGAAATAAAACAAAGCGGATGAATCGCTGCCTCACAATAGTTCTGAAATGCAGCTCCATAGAGGGAATGAGGACACAGATGATTAGATAAAAAGACAGCTTTTTATGGCGTTATTGTGCAGGTCTCGACGCTTGCTCCGAGGTCATGTTTTAGTCTTGGCAGCACAATGTCGGCAGAAAGATGCATGCAGAGAAAATACAAAGGACAGGAGTGTTATATTTTGAGTCTTCATTTCTGTATGTTTTCTTCGACTTTGAGAGAGATTGTTGGGCTAGCTGGTCCAATGTATTAACCATGCAAAAACAAGTGTCAATCATGCAGAGGAAGGCACAAGCCCTTGTCAGTTACTCGTGTGTGCATAGACTATTCACTTACGTTTCCCAGCAATTTAAGTTTTGTAGCAGCAACATGAATGCAAGATGTAGCAACCAGCTGACACACTTTACTGCCTTGACTACATTAGGCTGTCGCATCCTGCATCAAGAGCTCACAGAATGAAGTTGAAATGGAAGAAGCAATGATACCAATGTTCCTATGCTCATCATGACATGCATGATAATCGAAACATCTACACAAAACTCGTGCCACACAGTGCTAGACCGCAAGCGGCTGCTTTTACCACCTACGCATTGTCGGATAAGACTGACTCCTACCGAGACCACGCAGAGGCGAGCTGCGTGACTGACAGTAGTCAGCCCATCATAAGCCGTTAATAAGTGATTAGGAAGGGGGGGAGGGGGTTGAAGGTGAGCAAATACTATTCTGCAACCCTTGTTGGGAACACGGCTCAGCGCTGATAAGACCAGCTACTGGTTCACTGGCCGCTGAGCTGCGGGTTTTCACAACAGTGCACGGTTCTAAAGGAGGCAGGGGGCGTACCACGTGACCAAACGCCAAATTCTGAGGAGGAGGAGGCGCACACGGGGGGGCGAACGACTCCTCCCCCGCGCGTCAGAATTCAATGACGTCACGACACGCGTAACGCGCTTTCAACCAATCGTCGTCAGCCTTATCGCGATGTCAGCGTAGTGGTGGCGAGGGGGTGGAGAAGAGAGAGAGAGGTAGAGGAGGCGCTATCGCAACGCGTGGAATGCGCGCGATTCTGTCATCAACAAAGGTGGGCGCGAATCGGCAAGAACCATTTACGTCACAACGAGATTCGGTCGACGCCCCGAGTGCGTGGCAGACAGGTGATTAACTCTTACGCGGAGGGGTTTAACACGAAGAAAAACAAGGCCGGGGAAGAAGGCACCGCGCGCGCCCTCTTGCCAGGTTTTCCGAGGAGAACGCTGGCGGCTGCTACGGCTGCGCAAGCAGATCGCGCAGTATCTGTTGTATCGCCACTGCGCGACACCACAGTATTATCAGTGCCTCAGAGATGCCCTACGCGGAGTTCCAGTCCCTGAGGCCAGGTCCGTCGTCGACAGCCCCAATTCGCGCGGGGAGAGAAAGAAAACACTCCCCGAAACACCGAGAACGAGTTAAAAAACGATTAAGAGGCTGTGACGAATAGGTGGCGTCCAAACTCCTACCCCAGATCCAAAGACGGTTTCTTCACGAGTTAACAGCCATCAATCGCAATGGCTATGCCTTTCGCTGTCCATACTGAGGGGGAAAAGGCGAAGAGGAGGACCATCCCAAATAGCTTCACTGGCCAAGGCTGGTTGCATTACGTAATACTATCTTGGGTTAATTTCTGCCTCCGTGACAGAACTACACAAGACTACGGACACCTTTCGCAATGAAAGCGAACTAGGGCCGGTTGGTACACGAGACCTAAAAAGGGCGTAACAGCGCAAAACATAGGACGTGGTTCGGCCTCTTGTTTTCTGTATTGCGCCTTTACTCATCAACTAATAACCACACTATTCGCAAAGAATAACGGAAGCATGCTGCAGGTCGATTACCGAGCGGCTGTGATCTGAATCGCTTGGCTGTGTACAAATACAAAACGGGGATAAATGACCCACGTGTTAAAAAACAAAACAAAAAAAACCATAAAGCTGAGAAGGCACATCGTTCACACTTTGAGGTCAATCGCGCAGGGGGGGGGGGTGCTTTTGTTTCGGGAGCAGCAAAGCGTGACGGAGCGAAATTACAGTTCCCGTCCGCTTATGCCTGCGCCGCTGTCCTTGGGACACGAGAGCTGGCTCAGCGAAAAACGAAACGGGATGTATTTTTGGAAAAAGGTGAAGGCCCTGTTCCACGTTCCTGTTCGATGCGCCAGAAATTGGAAAAAGAAAAATTCAGTCGACCCTAATCCCAGACTTTATACTCCGTTTCATACATTAGGTACAACGGTATGAAAGCTAGCGAGACTTCTTGCAGTAGATGCGTTTGTGCCAAGAAATAGTTCGGAGAGTATCAAACGCTCCTCCGTAACATATGACGAAGTGAATTGTTCGTGTTTGCTTCTCATTCCTCATTATGTTGCTAAATTAAGAGAAACACGAGAAGCGTGAAAAGCTGGGCCGGCTGGTTCATGATAGATGCGAAAAAAAACCAGCGTCGTCCTTGTCTTGAGTTTTCGCTGGTTTTTCTCGCCTCTAAAGCGAAACGTAATATTCTGATGTTTCGACCGGGGACCGGCATTTATCAGGGAAAAAGGCCGGTCCCCGGTCGAAACATCAGAATAAATGTCTTTTCGTTGTCGAATTTTATCTCCACACACACAAACACACACACACACACACACACACACGGACAACAGAAAATATTGGGAAGAGGCGACTTCGTTTTAATACGATGTTATGGCTGCCTCTAAAGGAACAAGGCGTAAAGAGTTACAAGCTGTCCATGAGATGCCAAAAGCGACTTTCAGCTACGTCGTTTTTTGACTCTGGAACGCGCAAATGGTATATACAGCTACACGCGAAGCAACAACGTGACGCAAACATGAAACGAAGCCAGGAAAAAAAACAGATGGGTTCTCAGGTGCTTGGCTCTTCATAGCATGCGTTTGCAATCGTCAGTCAGCCAGCTTAAAACAATAAAAGGAAAATAAAGATAAAGAAAAAACCTCAACGTACCCACACGTGCTCCGGACGAACATAATTATAGTGGTGCGGCAAATTTTCAGCGCGGATTACGCAATTCAGGATAACACGCAACAGGCCGCGCGGTATAATCTCGAATATACTGTCACGCGGTTGTGACGTGACACTACGGCAGCTAGCGAGACTTCTTGCAGTAGATGCGTTCGCACCAAGAACTAGTTCAATGATATTGCCACCCGTAACTTGTTCTCTTTTTTTTTTGCGTTTTTAGACTGCGTAATAAGTCAAGATGCTTCTTTGTGCCTTAGCCATAAACAAACCCCCTCTATTTATACGGCTGTCAATAGGCTGTTCTGGATCGCTTAGCGTCTCTGTTTTTGTATCGTGGCCTCCGTGATTTGTTACGGTAGGGCACAGCCGGAGCCAATCGCGGAGACCACGTTTACGAGGACGAAAATCCAAGCGTGCGACGCGCGGACTTACAGTTTGCGAACCGAACTTAGCATAGCTTCCACAGCGTTGCAGCTGATGTATGAAACAGAGTATAGTTTGCGGATGAAAATAAAACAAAACAATCCATCTAGCTTAGAGCGGCTTTCCGCTATAAGAAAGAAGAAAAAGAACGCCACCCACGAATGCTCGCGGTTCGCTTCACATAAGCGCGTTAATGGAGGAAGGAAAGACAAGGATCGTCATCCACTCAACGACTAAGTGACGCAACACACAAGTGTTGAGGGACAAAGTAAGATAAAAGCGGTACACGGCTTTACGCTAACTCCTCGTTGAGGCAGACGCACGGGCGCGGCGAAGCAGAAGTGCGGGAGCAGACGACGCACCGCCGCCGCCCGCAGAAGGCATACTGCGTCATCTGTTGCGCCACAGGCAAACACGCGGTCGGCTCGAAGGAGGGAGAGGGGGGAAGGCTTAAGTGCGGAAGGAGGGCGAGGAGGAAAGCGGTGACGCACGCCCACGCACACACAAAACGTGCGCAGAGAAGTGGCCGAAGGCGCGCGATCAATACAAGCGCTGGCTTGCACCGTCGGTTAAATTAGGAGAGCGAAAACGAAGAGAAAGGCGGGGGCTGGAAGACAAGGGGGGGAACGGGGGGAGTGGGAGAGATGCCCAAAAAAGACATTTTCCCGCGGACGCGACGGTACGAGGCAACTCGGGAAGTTGGGGGAGCCGTGCGACTGCCCTCGGTTGGGGTCGTAGCTAGTCGGCTGCCCTCTGCAGCTCTCCACGAGAGACCTGACCACGCCTCAACCCTTTTTTTTTTACCCTCTCTTCCTCCTCCCTTGTTGCGCGCCGTATCGGCGTAAACGGGATTACAGACTTTCCCCTCGGAGCGTTGCGTGCACGGCATGCGGCTTAACGCGACGTCGAGGGTCGATGCCTCAAGCCCTTATCAGGTTGTTAGGAAAAAAAAAAAAACAGAAGAAAAAGTTTAGGCGTAACAAGGTTAACGTCAGTGATAGTCTGGCTGGCATACATCGACCTTTTAGAAAGAATCTGTCCTATAGTCTACCCGTCACCCAGGTCACGTGACCAGAGCGGGGATTGAATAAAAAAATAAAGAAAACGAAATGATTATGATGCCGTGCTTTCTATACCGAAAGTCATCATCATCCCTACAGCTTCGGAGTGCGACGTTGAAATATCGCCCGTGACAGGTATGTCTTGTTTTTTTTTTTCTTTTTTTTTTCCAGGTCGATTATTGCCTGAAGAGGCGAACGTGATTTCCACTGCTCATCGCAACTTCTAGGTGGCAAAAATAAAGACTAATTTAATACTTCAACTATTATTCAGGTTTAGACATGTTGAAATTGCGATATTCATGAAACCGAGAGGCAGTGGAGTCGCGTGAAGCTTAAACAAGAATTCTGGGAGTAGAGATGAGAGGCATTTGCATAGATAAATAGGTAGGACACGCATAGTCAATGCATTCGGAGACCTTTATAATCGTCGCGGCGATTTCAAATAATACATATGTTGCGGTTTAACGTCCCAAAACCACGATATGATGACGAGGGACGAGTCGAGGGCTGCGGAAATTTCGGCCACCCCGGGGTTCTTCAAGTGCACCTAAATCTAAGCACACGGGCATCTAGCATTGTCCTTCCACTGGAATGCGACCGCCGCGGCAGAGATTCGATCCCGCGACCTTCGGGTCAGCGATCGAGCACCATAACCACTAGACCAACGCGTCGGATGACAATTAAGAAGGATATCGTTGCTCAGTGCCAATAACATCTGGGTTGATTTTAAAACCAAATATGCGCTAGGGATTTCGCTCAGGGTAACGTAGCAACACGGTACATCGCACAAAGGGGTGGAACGTTAACTTACTCACAAGCTAGATGAACTTTTGCAGCCTTAAAAGAAAAGGCGTAATGAGGGAGCCTTTCTGTCCCATAAGAATAATCGCCGTCTATCTCGCGTGGCGATAACGTCAGGTCACCAACGACGCGCGCGCTATCAGCTCGATATAAGGCATTCTTGATGGGAAATGTGCCGAGCGCCAAAGTTTTCAACAAAGCACACTCAAGCAGGCCAGATGACAATCAGCTTCTTCAAATGGACAGCCCTTTTTATCCGGTCACAGAAATACGTACAGTCAGGGACAAAAGTTTAGAGACCGCGAGACAACCAAGACAAAGCTGAATATACCAGCCGCTTCGGCAGGCAGCCTCGAATTTAGATTTTGTGGCCTGTTTATACAGGGTGTTAGTTAGCTTGCACCAAGTCTACTTTCTCATTTCGCGCAGTCTAAAGAGCAGCTAAAAAAAAGAAAATTGAACAGGGTAGCTGTTCAATTTCAGTCTTTGCATAGATGAAATAATCTTTTCAATCTTTGCATAGATGAAGTAATCTGACGTTGCTGAACAAACGAGACAACTTTTCTGCTGAATATTTTTTTCGTTAGATTTACTTTTCTAAAGCTTAAAAAGGCAGAAGTTCAGGGGAAGGTGGAAACTTGAGGAGATGAAAAATTTGTGAACAGGGGTGTCGCTGGAGCCGACGTTTCGGCAAGCGGACTTGTCTTCTTCAAGGCTGCAGCTGTTTTTAAAGCTTAGTTAAACTATCTTTGTTAATTACCGAGATTATCGGATTGGCTGTTATCTTTGCATGGATTAAATATTCGGACGCTTCAGAACGAGTGTTACAACTTCTGCATTGAAGACTTTTTCACTACAGTTACTAATTAAAAAAAGTTAATTAAGAAACATTTGTTAATTACCCGGCTTGGCGGATTGAAAGAATATCCCGATGCACTGCGTACGGCTCGGAACAATAGCCGATTCTACACGCATAGCGCATATATTTGTCTGTTTTTTTTAATACTAGGAGCAAGCTAGCTGAAACTGCATAAAACTGCAGGGAAATTCAAACGTTTCCTCAGAGGAAGTGGTCTCTAAACTTTCGACGCCAGCTGTACATATTTGGGACGCAGGCCGTTAGTTAGGCCCTCGCACGCCCATATGCCCGGCCCGCCCCGCGGCCGAGATTTTCGCCTAGCAAAGGCAGGCAGGCAATCTCCGCAGATGGGTCGCGCGAGGCATCGGAGCGCGAAGCCGGCCGGCAGGCAGGCAGGCAGATGGGAGGACACATTCTAGATCACAACAGCTATATAGCGCCAGGCATACACCCTTCCCACCTCTTCTCTCCCCCTCACCCGTACGCACGGCCTGGCGGGAATGCAGAATATATAACCTGGATTCCTCGAGGCGACTGACTATATACGACGTAGACGAATGCCCCACCTCCGCGTCGCTTCTATACGCCTTGTCATACATACGCGTCTTCTTTACGATCGGCCCCGTGACGTCGTGCATAAGCGCACAATACTAGATTTCGCGTAGCAGAGTTTCGCCCAACAGCGTTTTTCAACTAAAAACGAAATTAATCGGGCACGAAATAATCTCCCCGAGATATACATGCGCGCCCTGCACCACCTAACACAAATAATCGCCCCCTCTTGCACCCATCTTCATTGTGAACCAGGGATTCGTGGCGGCCCGGAAACGTCAATATAGGTGGCTTAAACTGACGTCACCGAGACAGCCACGTGGGAGCACCAACATGGCGGGACGCGAGCTTTGTGACGTCACGTTAGTGTTCTCAGTACATCGCACGCTAGTTCCTTCCGTTATTCGCGCACAGAGGCCTAATCACGTCCCAGCGACGTCGTTATCACACTGAATCACGTTAACCGCCACGTGATTATACTGCCTTGACGTCATCTATGCCACCATGCTGAAGCCATGTTGCGCGCCCATGACACCACGTGCACGCTATCAATACGGTGATGTTATACATAGGCGAGTGCCTGGTTTATTTTGTCGGGTGTAGAGTACGTATAGAAAACAACATTGGCTAAGCCAGAAAGATTGCGTGTGTGTGTGTGTGTGTGGGGGGGGGGGGTAGTTCAGGCTTCCCGAAATCTTTACATTTTGTACGTGTAATACAAACGCACCTACGAACATACATAAACGTGTGTCGACAAAGTTTTTCGTCAACTTGATAACAAAGTTCCTGTTGTATTAAGCTGATCGATGGCACGCTTACAAACGATGCGCCTCTCTTGTGCGTTGTGAACGTAGTCACAACAGCTTTATCGAATAGAAAAGCCTGACGTACAATTCTGCCCTCCCTCCTGTGTATCACCCCAAGCTGGTAAGACCAGACCTACTTTTTTCCATGCCGACTTTTCTTTTTTACATCATCACGCCATCGAGGAGGGAGTTTAGCCCGAGGGGGAGTAATTTTACTCCCTCTCCCAGCGAGGAGTTATCTTACTCCGCCTCCAATTTCTTTTTTTTGTGTGTGTGTGTGCCGGTCGTGTTCAAGGACGTGTCAATTACTCCTGGGTATCTAGTACACCCTACCCGAGTTTTCCCTTTCGTGAATGACACACACGCCTTGTCAAAACGGCCACACGCAAACTAAGCCGCCGTGGCAGCGGCTCCTGACTACTTGAAAACGTCAATTTCTGCGGCTACAGCTGTAAGAAAGCGTGTTACAGAACGTGAAAATGTCATTAACACGACGACCTTGTGGAGGAAGGCAAACTCTCTCCTGCTTCACAACTACGTACATCGGTATACGGCTGGCTTCGCAGTGCCCGCGAAAATATGCTGTCTGACGAGAAACCGGTTTCACTACAAACAGCAGCTATACACACTGAGATTATAAGGAATGAAGTGATGAAGGTGCTCACTCGTACGCAAGGACTTCGAACAATCAAGAACGGTATGCTTAAAGTGTCCCTAAATCACTCCAGTTCAATAATTAATTTTCACGGTTTTACGTCCCAAAACAACGGGGATGGGAGCGAGAGGGGGGGGGGGGGTGTCTGAGTGTTGTCGCAGACGTCAATCCCCCCAGGCCAGCTTTTTCTGCGCATTCCGGACAAATTGCCCTGCCAATGTGACGGTTCAATTAGGAAGGATACACTAACCCACCAAATGTCAGGAGTTTTAAAATTTCCGCCTGCTTCAATCGGTGCGCGACTGATGGCGACATTAACGACGCGTGCTCTTATTAAGTGTGTCACAGGCCGTATCGCGATTATTCTGTCTTAGCAACTACAGTTGCTTACAACGTAAGAATTAAGAGAAGCCCCACCCGCAAAACCGCGTTGCGCTTGTCAATCACATCTCCAAGACAGTCGTGTAAGTTGGTTTGCCTTTCGAACCAAAAGCACCTTTCCTGTGCTAACTTAAATACCACAAGTACCAAAATCGAAAGGTTCGTCGTTCCTACTTAAAATATGACCTCTGGCTATGCTGTGATGTCAGAATATTCGATGAAATTGGCTAGCACGTTCAAGTTTTCGACTTAAAACTAGCGGCATGAACCTGTCTGTACGGGTATACACGAACCATCGAAACACGCGAAGAGCGCCGTCGCGGAAATTAGTTAATGCGAGTGGATGAATCTACGAAAATTTTTTCTGGGTGGAAGGAGTGGTGGTAGTGGGTGGAGCTTCTATTTTTTAGGTTGTAGCCGACTATGGTATCTTGCGCGAACGGCACCTATACCACGGGCAACGAACAACCAACGCGGGAATAACCCGAGACATACCCTATACCCCTCCACCGAAGGGTTCAGCGCTCTTCGCGGAACGCGCAAGATGACTCAGCGTTTAACCCTGGAGATTCATCGCGTGCCGAGTCAATCCAATCGCCGGACACCACACAAGCACGCAAGGATTCGCCCCCCTAGTCTCCTCGCAGCAACAAGTCCGGCGTGCTGTCGCTGACCTTGACATCAAAGTGACATTTTGGTTACCTGCCACAGCAGACAACGCGGCCGCCATGAAAACGAAGGGGAAGATGACGGTGTACAGTCCGGCACACTCTTAAAAGGGGACAGTGAGCCATAAATAAAAGAGACGTAAGAATCATTGTACTCATAATATAATAATCGCGCCCGTATCTCAGCGGTACACCCAAGAAAAAAAAAAAAAAATCGAGCATTTGGGGAGTATTTCTGCCACACAACTATAATCGTCATCTAACCTCGCGCACTTTCCTTGCGTTATCGCGGTCCCGACACTTACCGTACAGTGTGCGCGCTATCAGCGTGACATAACATTCTTGATAGGAAAGTTACGAGTTACGAGATACGGGTTTTCAAGAAAGGAAACGCGAGCGAGCAATGATGATTACAGCTGTGTGGCGGAAATACTCCCCAAATGCTCGATTTTTACTCAGAGTGATAGTATCGTAGATAACGGGAACGAAACGCTGCGTGTTCCCTTTAACTTTGTACCGCAGACTGCAGTGTAAATGTACAGAAACAAGAAGACTGCACGTGAATTACCTCGTAGGCTAAAGGCACTGCGGCTCCGCGACACCGTCTTAGCGCGGCGTTCGCCCATCTCCGAGCGTCGGCGACGGCTGGCAACGCTACGACGCCGGCGTCACAGACGACAACGACGACGACGCTGACGCCTTCTTCAGCTCCCAGCGGCCGCCGTACGGTCGCCTTCGGCCAGCGGTCAGCGCTAGCATCGACGGCGGGCTCCGACGAAGATCGGCGGCATGCCGACGGATACGCCGGAGCGCAAAGCGCAGGCGCCATTGGTCATTTCTCTTTTGAAATAGAAACAGAATCTCGAACACACCGGCTGGGATGAAGGAAGACAACCGAGTAGTAGTATGCTACGAAGCTGTCTCCTTTGGGATCGGGGGAATGCGACGATGGGGCGGCAAATTCAGCGCGCGCACACACACGCAAGGGCAACAACGCACAGCACTTCAGATAGACACGACCGTCTTCTTGATCGGAGAGGAATTCCTTCGCAGCAGCAGCTGAGGAGGAGGGGCTGGTGTGAGCCCTCGAAGGCGGGGCGGACACGATCCGAAGAGGCACGGAATAAACAAAAGGAATGGTCAAGGAACAACACCAGCTCGTCGCTAAAGGCTCAGCGCGGCGGGCAGCGGCACTTGACACCACACTCCACTGGTACCACACGGCGCGCACGGCCTGCTGTCTCTGGGAGAAGCAGTCAGTCGATCGGATAGCAGCAGCAGCAGAGGCCGCTAGAACCAACGCATCGACGATGAAAATGAAGCCAGGAAAAAAACAACGCCTCTGAAATGCGCGTGAGGAGGTTGTTAGGGTGAGAGAAAGAGAAGGCGATGCGCTCTTTCCTCCTCTCTCTCGACCGCAGCGAGGATTGTGCGGATGCCGCATAGAGGGCGGCACATGCGCGGCTCACGTAAGCGCGCGCAGCGGCAGCTAGCGCAGCGTGGTTTCGGCGGCGCCGGCACCGCCCTAGCGAAGGTAGCGCCGCGGTCGGGAGATACGAGAAACCACAGCGCCCCGAGAACGATAACGAAACTGAAGGCGGAGCTGCTGGCAGAAGGTAACCGAGAGCGTTGACGCTTGGGCACGTATGAGCTCCGAGATCGAGCGGGACGGAAATCTCGGAGGCCGTGCATGGTGAGAATCTCGGGCGCATTCGCACGTTCCTCGTCGCCAGCACAGTAGCGGTCACGAGAAAAAAAAAGGACTCATTGACTGGCCAGGAAACTTAATCGTGCTGTTTTCCGCGAAAGTTTTGACGCCGAAGCGACAGTGAATTTTCGCTCTTCGGGAATCATTTGATCTTCTCGGGTGGTGCTCGACCACTAGAATTCGCAGAATACCGGTTAACCCAACCCACCCAACATGAACACGACAATCGAACTCAACCGCGTATTAGTGAATTGACATTTACACCACGGGTAGTTCCGGAAGACTCAGAGCTGGCAGGAATTGGAAACTGCAAAAGGTCATACTCGTAAGAAATGAAAAGAACAGACAATGCTTTGTTTGTGTTTCCGAACTCCGCTTGAGCGATCGGAAGCCACCTTTCGGAAACGTTGAGCAATAATTTCGTGCCGTGTTCAGCTTCAATATCTCGAAGTAAATTCACGCGTAAATAACGAAACAGGCGCCTACGCCTGGAACTTGGCCGTATGTCGTTTAGCGGTTTGGACTGTGTACGAGCCCTTAAACGTTTGGGTGTACATGCCTGCGTACATCAGCGTTTAGGGTATATGTGTCTGTCGTTCAACACTGTGTGTGTGTGCGTGTGTGTGTGTATCCGTGTCCTCCAGCACATTGCGTATGTGTGTGTATGTGTCCTTTAACACCTTGGTTCTGTGTGTTATCTGTGTCCTTCAACGCCCTGGTTATGTGTGTGTATCTGTGTGCGAGTCCTTGAACACTTTGGGTATGTATGTGTACGCAGGTGTCCAACGCTTTAGGTATGTATGTATCCCCTTAACGCGTTGGTTACACGTGAGTGCGTGTGTGTGTGTGTGTGTGTCCTTCAGCCCTTTGGGTAGGTATGTATGTGTCCAACGCGCGTGTGTTTGTGTGTGTGTCAATGTGCACAGCGGCTCTTCAACGCGGCAAACCAATCTCCAACGCTCACACAAGGACGGTCAACGTATAAGGAACGACTGGCCAGCTTGATGGAACAGAAAGGAGAGAGAGAGAAAGGGTATATATCGAAGACGCGAATGGAAGGGGAGAGGGAGGGGGTGTTCTCATATCGTATTCCAAGCAATGCCCCTGAGTTTCGGCGGCGGGAAAGAAAAGTAAGCCCGAGAGGAGAGATTGATCGAAGTCGAGTCCGGCGAGAACGCGTGGGCTTTCTCGGATACAGCACCGCGGCCATCTACAACTACAGCCGCCTCGGAGGAGAGACTACCGATCAGCCAAGACTGCGGGGCATTTACAAAGGCCGCGGAGAAGCACAGATACCGTTTTGCCTCGAACTTAAACGACCAGACACAAAAGGCGACTGAACAGATAGTGTGCCACCAGCCCCCCCCCCCCCCCCCACTTTTTTTATTTCGCAGTATTACACGAGAATTTTTAGCACAAATCTAGACCGGAACTTAGCGCCAATCAACTCTACCAGGTATGCAATGGCATATGCAGCGTGATAACTTCAATGCGTAGTACATTTCTTGGACAGATTCTGCGTATCATGCTTCCAATATCATTACTGTGACGGCTATAGGTAGTTGCGCGAGCTGGAGTCGCTTGTTAACGTGCGCACTGTCACACAAACACATACACACCGTAAAATCCCATAGTTTCGTTTTCTCTACCACTTCGCTTTTGTTTGACTCGCTTCGCGAAACTCACACAATCGCCCAAAAGCCACCAGACTACGACAGTCGTCCAGATAAGGGGACAAAACACGAATCGTAAAACAGCGGGCTGTACGTGTTTGGCGGGGGGGTTAGATCCGAGAAAACACGGTACACTGCGCGCACCCGTACAGCGGAACAAAATCAAACCGCAGCCAGTGAAAGGGCGGGGGGGGGGGGGGGGCAGGATTCGCTTATACATCGATGGCGGCGTACTTCCTTTCATGCCAGCCGTTGTAACACGCGGGCAAAGCAATGTTTTTATTTATTTATTGGCCGTGGAAGACGGAGCGGTGTGGCTTGTTTTCCTTCCTTGCATTTCTTATTTCTTCACTCACGAGCGCAGCTTCCTATTCTCCGCTGCACCACAATAACGCGGATCGAACACGAAATCGCTCTCTCCTCCTATATAAAGCGAGCAGCGGGCCGTGTTGCAATCGGGTCAATCCGAGCATGGAAGGCGAAGAGAAACAACAAACAAAACAAAACGAAGAAGAATGCGAGAGACGATCAACGGAACAGCAAAGAAATGTGTACTCTCTCTAACCCGTTCTTACTGAAAGACCAGCAGCGGCTCTTACTCAAACGCCACTGCGTCCCCGGCCGAACGTATTGTAAGGTTTAAGTACACAGTCCTGACGAAGACGAGTCATCTTGTCGAAACTTTATTGGCTTCTGCGAAAATTTTTTCCTTCGACTTCTTTCTTCAAGGCTCCAACTTCCACCTGTACTCATAGGTCGGCAAACTCACTCATGAGTCGAATCACTCAGACTCACTCAGACTCGTATCGAGACGTGAGTCTGAGTCTGAGTGAGTCCGAGTGAGTAAAGTTTTTGTGAGTGTGAGTCCGAGTGAGTTCTGTGGGGAAACATTTTCGTGAGTCTGAGTCCGAGTGAGTCCGGTTGAGGAAAAGTTTGGTGAGTCTGAGTCCGAGTGAGCCCTAAGGGCAAAATATATTGCATGAGTGAGTCTGAGTGAGCTCCACAATTTATGCCGACCTATGGTCCTATCTACTCAATTTTAGCATGCCTATCAGCCATATGTCAGCTCACGTTTACACTCCCGTATACTCCCGCACACTTCTACGCGCTACCATTCATACGTCAGCTCAATATTAGGCGTGATTTGAGGAGGGAGAGGGGGAGGAGGTGCCTTGACCTCCCATCGCAAACTTTTTCACGGGAAATTACTGATAAAAATATCTCGTGTGAGTCATGACTTTCAATAAAAAGGTCCTTATTGAACTGCAAACTCAGATAACTCGTATTTGAAGGTACGAGATCAAAAGGTGCTACGTAGCGCACCGATTATGCGAGATATTGGCGTTAAAGAGCATTGACATTACGGTAGAAAAAGGATAATTTAATGCTAACGGACTCACGAGTCGACTCACTCAGACTCACTCAGACTCAGATCGAGCCGTGAGTCTGAGTCTGAGTGAGTTCGAGTAAATAAAATATTGGTGAGTCTGAGTCCGAGTGAGTCTGGTTGAGAAAAATTATAGTGAGTCTGAGTCCGAGTGAGTCCGGATGAGGAAAAGTTTGGTGAGTCTGAGTCCGAGTGAGCCCTGACGGTAAGATATGTTTCGCGAGTGAATCTGAGTGAGCTCCGCATTTTTTGCCGACCTATGCCTGTACTCCTCTCGTTGTAAGGTACGTAGCCACATTAACATCAACAGTAGAGAGCTTCGGTTTGTCAGTGAACTTGTTGACGGAGAGTTTTAGTTTTGTCCGCAACTTTCTTTGCGTTAGCGTTATACCAAATACCGTAGCCGTAAACGTGAAAGATGGATGGGTGGCGCCATCTGGCTGGGGCCGAGAATAACCAGGAAAAGATAGAATCGTTACCGCAAAAAACCTTGAGCATTCTACTTCACCGCTGGCGTAAATTATCGGCAGCGCGCATAATACCGAATTGGTTACTGAACTTTTTTGTCCCCTCAGGAACAGTAGTCGAAAATAAACGTCTCCATAATTGTGGTAACACGAAGCGTCACCAGATGTCGATACTATCGTCCGGTAACTAAGGTCCCTCTCCGGTAACCCGGCATTCCGTAAACCATTTTGCGTATACCCCAATACCGGAGCCCTTGACTGCAGTGACTTCAACGAAAACGTAACGGGATATAGTCAATAACGCGGACGCAGTGCTATGAGCACAACACCAAGACCAGTATGAAGAATAAGCAGTACACACTCCGTTAGTGTTACTGCTATGGTACTAACTTCATCCACGAGTACTACGCCGTAGTGCGACAGCAGTACACTGTAGTAGTATAGCACCAAGTGGTGGTGGGGGGGGGGGGGGTACCTCGCATAGTGGCACTACACTAGCACGTAGTAGAAGTAGTACCCCGTCATGAGGCACTGGAAAAGCAACTACAGTGGGAATCAACCGAATAGGAAAGAAAGACAAACGAAAGGAAAGCCTGCAACGATGCGCACGAAAGAAGCGGGTAAAAAAGAAAAGAAAGAGAAAAAGAGAAAAGTTGCGCAACGCAGTTCACGAAGGAGGAATACTCCACGCTCTTACCGTAAAAGACGTACGCACCGAAACGAAAAACACACGAGTGAGTAACAGTGGAGACCGGCGAAACCGCGACGTATAAGCGGAAAAAGAAAGAAAGAAAGAAAGAAAGAAAGAAAGAAAGAAAGAAAGAAAGAAAGAAAGAAAGAAAGAAAGAAAGAAAGAAAGAAAGAAAGAAAGAAAGAAAGAAAGAAAGAAAGAAAGAAAGAACGGACAGCGAGACTTGTCCCGAAAGAGAACACAAAAGAAAAATCGAAACAACCGGCGTATACGTAGGTAGTGCCACGCGTTCCGGAATGCTCTCCCATGCGAGCTCAAAGCCGTATAAGAAAGCGGCAGCCGTGCTTCAAAAATACGTGCGGTGAGAAAGGAAGGATTCGCAAGGAACGCGTGCGTACGCACGAACGTGTACGCAGCTAAGAAGAAAATAAAATGCAAAAAAAAAAACGTTTCGCGTAAGACGGTAGGTGGGCGGGCGGGCAGGCGTGCGGTGGCAGGCAGGCAGCAAGCAGCGCACGCAAATGAATCGAAGAGGAACCGTCACGCCTACCGGCAAGGTCACGGTCGCGCTACAATGTGTGTAACTGGGACACCGAGAAGGAGGAGGAGGAGGAGGAAAGAAGGTCTGAGCGTGCGCTAACGGAGTTCTCTCTCGTACGCTCCGCGTAAGCCACCGAAACAGCGAACACAGCGTGCAGCAACGCATCGTCGTCACGTGCCTCACAGACACGCGCGAGAAAGCGTAGACGCGAAGACATTGGGACAAACTCGATACAGCGAAATTCGCGACATAGCGAACTCTCCCCTTCAACTAAGGCTGTTCGCTTGTAGAGCCGTTTCATTCCGATCCGCGGCGACCATACATTCTAAGAAAAAAAAAAAAAGGGAGTCATTTGACTCTTTTTTGCTACACATGTGAATCTCACGTGTATAACTCTCATTGAGGAGACATGAGCGACGATTGGACGAAACGGCGCACCAGGGCGCCCCGGTGCGCACCAGTGCGATTTGTCGAAGATGCCATAAGGCTGGTCGCTTGTAGAGCCGCAAACGCCGCATTGACCTATGCTTACGGTCACCAGTAAGGAATGATGATGATAATAATAATTAGTTCGAAAACAATGTATCTAACAATTCACACCAGATGCGTTCATACGCGCATTTCCCGTACTGACGTCACAGAACGGGCAGGGTGAATAGTATCCATTAAAAAAAAAAACACACACACACAGGGTCTCTCTCATGCATATCGCCTAAGACGACTCGAAGGCGAGGAAAGCGACCCGTTTCTTAGTCGATGTATCCGCCCCCATCCAAAAGCACTGCCTCCAGGATCGGAGGCATCGCAAGCTTTTTGCACCCTCGTCTGCTTTTTGCACTGCCTCCGTGATCATCCCACCTTTGAGCAAGCGACGATGTCACGTGATGAGTCACGTTATGTGACGCATGATGACGTCACAAAATTTGGTGACTAGTGAATTCGTGATGACTTCTTCACGTGATCGATTTTTCTTGCGTAACTCGTGTTGACGCCGACGGTCAATTTTTCGCGTTTCACGAGGCACATAAGGCTTTCCGCCTTGAGAAAATGTACTCCAAAAAACCACGCGCTCGTTTTCCACGCATACCGAAAAGAGACTGCGGGGAATCGAATGAAGCGATACCGAAGCCTGCGCTCGCTGCGTTCAGTAAAAGACTACTCTTGTCTGCGTGCTCAGCGGTACAGGTGTACGTACAGAGTGCGTCAGAAGTTCCCAGGTCACGCTGCCGTAGGAATACATGGGGTAGTGGCCTGGGAACTTTTGACGGACCCTGTACGTACCTACGCGGTAACTAAGGTCAAGTGCAGAGTAAGGTAAGCTGACAGTGCGACAACAGCACGTGGACAGGAAAGAGGAAACAAAAAAAAGAAAAAAAAAAGACGCGGGAATGGAACAATGACGCGCACCCCTCACAGAGAAAAAACGGGCGAAACAAGCCATGTTCGAAGTCTAGCTAACGTGTCAGCGGGAATACAATGGTGCGAAGAGCAAACGACAGATAGCGACAGCAAAACACCGGCGACAACAATGATTACAGACGGAAAAAATATGCAACGCGCGCGCGCACACACACACACACACACACACACACACACACACACACACACACACACACACACACACACACACACACAAATTAATAAAGGAACAAACACGTGCGTTGTCGAGCTCGTTCGATTCGTCACACTAGCCGGAAAATGGACTAAAACTACATAAAACAGATTAGGTTAGATTAGATATGTGGCGAGTTTGTGAGAAAGTTGGTTTGATGGATGCCAGCACGACCGCAAAAACGCACAAGAAAAAATGTGGATATATTTCATCGTAACAGCCAATGAGAACCAAAGAAGCGATAGGATAAATTACTCCACTGAAATAGCGAAATAATAAACAACGGCAATGAAAGTTGGGGAACAGAAAAAAAAAATAACCAGTCGTACGTGGGATACGAACCCACGTCTTGGCATTTCGCGTGCATCACACATGCGGGAAATTTTTTTTTTCGCCCACTTCCACATCGTTTAATTATCCTTTTTAAAAATTTCAATCACGTTACCCAATTTCACTGATGCTTTTTTTGTTGTTGTAATTCTCTGTTGGGTACATACATTATGCTGATGAAGCCAAGCCTTAGGAACGTCGGTCCACAGGTCGAAACTGTTGTACACAGATAACTGCCAAGTTATGGTTGATTTTATATATATATATATATATATATATATATATATATATATATATAGAGAGAGAGAGAGAGAGAGAGAGATCGTATGTACGTGTGACACCAAGAGGACGAGAGGGCTCGGCCTAAGTTACAAAGTGGGCCTCGTGTTCGCATGAATGAGACGGCGAGCAAGATACGGCACCCCATTAATCACGACCTCGACATGGAACGGCCGGGCGACGCACTTTCGGGTGGGCTCAACCTTGTATTAATACTGTGCAGTACGGTGGAAGCGACGCACCGCAAGCATCGGCCAATCAAAGGCCGAGCTCTGCAGTCATAACTGTAATTCTCGATTCGATCGACAGCACTAGGGTTCTGATATTACAGATATAATTTTTAAGTAACAGTAAATCAGTTTAGACTGACAAATATTCTTAATAAAGGTGACTTCGCGATCTGATCACGTGATCACCGTTGGAGGAGAATAAAACAAAGCTCTGAAGGTGTCTTTTTCAATGTTTCGCACCGAAACGCAAACGCTGGTATACGTAGTACCACACTATGACGTCACATGTCTCGTTACCTTGGTCACGTTGGCTAAACAAGCTTCCCCGAAATTTAACCGCGTTGAGTCTCTAACTGCCGTAGAACACAACACGGTCCATTTTTTTAACCGATAAAGAGTTCTATAGGCATTAGCGGACGCCGTAAAACGAGATCTGTGACGTAACGACGAGTTCGTGCGGCAATTTCCCACCGGCGTCGCCATTAGTCTTTTCGCCAAACCACGATTATGTATATACACGCATTTTGGCATTTCATGAGAGTTATTTTCAATAAAAAACACTTCAACGGTCAAAACATTGGCAATTGGACCACTGCCGAAAATTTGCACCACCAGTGAAGTAGAACACACGCGGTGACTGCGCTGATATTGTGTTTGCCTGATTCATCTCCGCACCGTCAGGTGGCGCCACCAATCCGGCCCTCACGTTTACACCCCGGTGACCCGTTAGTCCGCAAACTCAAAGGAGTTCACGGACGACGGCACACTCCTTATTCTACGGCAATCTTTTTTGAACGCATACTAAAAGGGGTTTACAGACTACGGCAAACTTTTTTGTCCGCAAACTTAAACTTGCGGACAAAATAGAAACTCTATTAAACTGTGTGTCGGTGAACTTTTTGTACGAACTGACTTGCTGTTTCTGTGGCAGTGAGCACCACAACGCACGTTACACACACACGCGCGAAATAAATCTGAGTTTTATGTTCTAATGCTCTGCTAATCTTTAGTGCGCTTTTAACGCCGCTAAACTATAGGAAGCCGACAGGCACGCGAACTTACTTCGGGGCACGTGCGGGCCACTGGAATGCGCGATAAAGCGCCAGAAGAAACACGAGAAAAACAAAGCTAATGACAAAACACCGCAACAAGACAAAGAACACAAACGTGGCTCGAGTTACCCAGCGGGGTTTTATCTTCATGCCGCATCGTAACGACCGCGCAGCCAGCCGTCTTAGCGCGGTACAGTAATTCCGCCACTGCTAGGCTATAAAACACGCTGACAGACGCTAAGGCTGTCCACCATCCTGCTATGCACGCTCGCACCGAGCTGCTGCCGGGGGTAATTACGAAGCGAGACAAACCTCAACAATTAAGCGTGAATGAACGGAGCGAGCTCCAACTGCGCTCAGGCACCGCAATGCGTCGTTATTTTCAAAGCTAATACAAAAGACAAAACGAAGCGCGTTTTTTTTTTTTTTTGACACGCAACGAAAACAGGCGACAGAGGAGAGTGATTATGAAGAAGTGTACGAAAGAATAAGATGGATGGATGTGCCTTTTTTTTTTCTTTTTGCGAGACGACCGTATGGATCCATGGAAAGCATAGGATACATTTAGTTTTCAATTGAAATGTGGCAATTATGAGATAACGGGCAAATGAAAGCGGACGGAAAGAGTTGTTGCCAGTGGTGACCGAACCCATAAACCTTCGGATTACTTCTGTAGCACTTTTGAAACGCAGTGCGAGTGTGTGGGTAGCACTTCTGCAATGCAGTGTGTTTGTAAGGAACGCAGCGTGTTTGTGTGGGCAGCACCTCTGCAACGCCGTGCGTGTGTGCTAGCAGTGCTTCCGCAACACAGCGGTGTTAAATCTCTCTCTCTCACACACACACACACACACACACACACACACACACACACACACACACACACACACACACACACACACACACACGAGCTAGCGCAAAACGGCGACGCCCATGGTTCGAAACAATCGCCATAAACACAAGAGCACGCAGTTTAAGATGAGTCCAAAAGAACGACGCCAAGACAAAAAAAAAAAAAACAATGAACAGAGATGGCGACAAGCGATGGCTTCTCGCTGGCACTCTCGAACGGGAACAAGCACACGAGAGAACGTGTGCGAACAGAAGGAAAACAGACGATACGCAGACGAAACTATAGTGAAATAGCGCGAAGAACAGAACGACATCATCTGTTCCGAGCGCGCACCTAACGCGCAGACGAAATAGCAGACAGCCACCATCGCGCGCGGATCTGCGAGGCCATTGAATACGCCGGGCGAACATCGTTTATACGTATGACCGGCATCGTTGCGTGGAATGCGCTGAAGCGAGGACAAGGGGCGTGTCAGCACAGCAGACACATCGCGTACGTTTGACGGTGTTTTATTTTTATCCTTTCGTTTAAAACATATACGCTGCGTTCCAGGAAGAACCGTTGCCGACATGACCGGTAGAGAAAGAGGCACCAGATATGAGGTACTACAGGCGCGTGCCATCTTGCGTAGCCTCCACACCCACCCAGCCGAGGAATGCTGGGATCCGCCCAATACAGATGATGCGCTCGGCGAAGATGCCAAGGCGACCGAGCCCAGAGAAAGAAAATGACCGATTCGGCAGTTAGCGACAAGCTGCAACGCTCGACTGCCGCTTTCCAGAAGCACACATTGCAACGTCGAGGAAGTCGCGTATGACTTCTCTTCCGCATCCCCCCCCCCAACCCCCCCCCCTCATCTGACATCCGTATAGTGAAATACAGGGTCGCAATCTTGTACACGTTCTGTGACAGAACGTTCTATCGCGCGTGCACGGGATTGGTCGAGCTTCGTCTGACGAGAACAGCAACAGGAAAAGGCAGTGCTGTCAATCATTTTGTCGTCTGCTATAGGCAAGGAACCCAACGAATGGCGACACCATTCCGAACGATAGAACAGATTATGGTGTACTATAGAACAGATTTAGAGCGGTCTCTGGACGATTTGGATTGGATCGAAACGTAAGCGCTCGGGCCGGAGAAGCGAATGAGCCCGCTTTGTGTCTGACAATAAAATGCCGCGCCGACAGTTTGCGAAAATGGCCACCATGCAGGGCCACCACCAAGCGTCTTGTGAAATTGCGACAGCACCTAGCTCCCAATCAAGACATTAACAGAAATAAACTGTTGAAATCATCACGCTCTTCAAGGCTTTGAAAAACAATGCTCAGATTTCTTGATTCAGTTATCCTTAAAGGGACCCTGAAACGGTTTTTTGAAGTTTTGTCAGCGTTTAGGCAGGGGCATCCCCAAATCATTCGCACCAGAAATTAAGCGACGCACTGTCTCCCAAGGCCGCTACGGAATTTATATCTAGACCCTCCTCCTCACCTCTGCCTTGCACCCTCAACTCACAGACACCCTGACATCGCCGGCGATCGCAGCGCTCTCATAAGCGCACTCGACGGTTTGGGCTTCCCCCAGTCATGGCCTCAGATATTGTGCGCCGACGGGTTGCGCGCATTCTCGGAGGCCCAACAAAGACGAAGCTCGCGGAGTGGTTGATATCTGCTCCGACAGGTGCCGCCCCACTACCAGCAGATCTTATTTTATTCTCCTGTACGGCGACAATGTGCAAAAGCATGCGGACAAACAAAAATAATTCGAGAACGATGACCGATACGCGTAAACTCGGGCAATGTGGTTGTGTCTTCAGAGGTGAAGTTACAGCCACAAAAACGTGGATCGTGGCGTTGAACGGATAGTGAGAGCGCGACGCTCATTGCAGCGACGAGCTGAAGGGATTCCGCTCGCCAGATGCCTCACGAACATTGCACGATTTCGCAGCTTTACAAGTCACCAATTGCTAGAAATTGCTAGATATGTGGTACACAACACGGCTAGGGAAATTAATCATGTCCAAGAAAAGAAACCTCGAGATAAACACTGTCGCTCAGCTCACGTCACACAGGCAGACGACGCTCGCTGCCCACAGGAGGTTCAATGACGTGTACTGGACATATCCAATCAGATCAGCCGCCTGCGTGACGTCGCGCTTCCAATACGACGCGCACTGGAAGTGGGTGGTTTGAAAACGCGTTTGGCTTGAGCCGCTGTGATCGGTGGCGATTCGCAGCTTCAAAGCCTTGTAATAAATTAAATTACACAGTTTACGCACAGAGCTTAATTCGGTCTGTAAATGATCCTTAGGACTTGCTCTACCAGTTCAATGTGTTCGTACAAAATCGTCAAAACCGTTTCAGGGTCCCTTTAAGCTTACCTAAAAAGTCAACTCCTACTGGCGATATTCGAAAATCTTAGAGTGGCACACGAAGCCCTTAACGACACGATGGGGACATGGAGTCGAGGGTCGGGAAAGAATTAAATACAAAATAAAAAGAATTACAGACAGCCATCGCGCTGTTTTCTTTTTCCTGTCAGAACCGTGGCGGGGGCATCCATCAAGTCGGGCGCGCGCCAGGCAGACGCGTGGCGCTATTTTTACAACGCGAGCGTCAACGTTCGTAACGCTAGCCCCGCATATCTGTCACGCGTCCATCGGTTTCACTAACGCAACCAAGGAGGTTACATTCCACACTAAAAGAAAAATAAATAAATAAATAAAACAAAAAAAAAAAGATTAGAAGGAGGCTGGGGATGAGGTAGAAGGGGGGACAGCAGTTCATGGAAACCTGCACAGCCCTGGCGCCAATGCGCGCGAAAATAAGAAAAAAAAAGAACACCGAAATGTCAAGAATTTTCAGTCGCGATTAAGCGGTAATTGAGTGAGGAACACGCTAGCGCATTACCCTTTGGTTACCCCTAATCCGCCTTTCTCACGGTGCCGCTATAGTTACAGCTGAGAATATACAAGGACACTAGGTGCCACGGCGCATGCGCGCCCATCCCCCAGCGGAAAAGGCGCAAAAGGTTTCGGTATATGGTTTCCGCACGCCTCTCGATCTCGGGGGTGTTCGTTCTGGAGATCCCAGCTGTCCTGGATCCCAGCTGTCCTGGACGGGCTCTATATGCCAGGGCATTATAGAGCCCGTCCTCATACGCACTAACCAAAAGCGGCCTCCGAGCGCAGACACAAAGCCACTCCGAGACGCCGGCGGCAGACCGCGGTGCGAACCCAGGGTCGAACGACTAGATTAGGAGAGAGCAGTGGCCGTTGAAGGAGGGAGAAGGCTGCAGAGACATCAACATCAACCCCCTCCACCCCCACCCCTTCCCTACACACACACACAGGACCCTCTTCTGCCGCCGCATTTATACATTCCCAGTCTGGCGTTCCATTTTTAGATGCAGGTTCGGGTCATGACCGTTGGATGTGGATAGGAAGGGGGTGGGGTGCGTGTGTCACGTGGCTACTTCTGAAGGTCCCTCTGTTTGTAGTCTTTTCGGCGAGAGAACATGATAATACTTGATCAGTGGAGTCATGGCAACATTTAAAGGGACCGTGGTACCCAATTTTCGATCATGCAATCTGTGTTATGCGCGTTACATCCTCGTGCGTTCACAAACAAGCTGGCGAAATTTAGGTGCATTCGATCGAGCAATTAACCTTACAACTGAATATTTTCATAAACACGCGAGAGGCCGCGAGTCGGGCAACAGTGGCGCACTCGTGAGCCGTGACGTAACAACCTGCTTGCTGTGCGAGCCTGCGATCGAGCGGTTCCAGATTTGTTCATTTTGGCACTGAAATTGAACGATTTGCAACGGCTGAAACTTTGATAGAAGACGACGGCTCCGCTCCAGGCAGCACATGACGTCACAAAGTCCATCACAAAATGGTGGTCGCCGCGGCGATGGGCGGGGTTAATAAGTGTTGGGGATTTAACGTCACAAAACCACGGCATAATTATGAGGGACGCATAATATAGTGGATGGCTCCGGAAAGTTTGACCATCTGGTGTTCTTTAACGTGCACCTAAATCCAAGTGCACGGGCCTCAAGAATTTTCGCCTGCATCGAAATTGCGGCCGCCGCGGCCGGGATTCGATCCCGCGACCTTCGGGTCAGCAGTCGAGCACCATAACTACTACTCCACCGCGGCGCGCGCGGTGGGCCGGCGACTTCGAGGGCTTATTTTGCACTGAAATATTCTTTCACAGTCCATTCTTATACGTGTATAGGCACAATGGACCTTTTACTTTATCTTTCGCTGAAGACCGCAGACTCTTTGGTGACCGTGCCATAGCCCCTAAGCAAAAATCAACAGCATGCACGGCCCGAGCCAGGTTTTAATACGCAAGGTTTGGTTGTAGCGCCAAGTAACAAAGAGAAAAAAAAGTTAGAGAACTTTTTTTTTGTTTCATTTTGTTACTTGGCGCCACAACCAAACCTTGCGATGAAGTACCAACTAGCCTGCATCGATACCCTTGTTCAGTTAATATGCACCTGTCGCCCAATTTATCTTGGTTTCGATGCACTGCGAATAAATTACGGCGTTTATACTATAAGCCCAAGACCAAAATATGCCAAAGCGCACCACAACAACAATAGTGAGTCTTCAATCGAACCCGCGCCCTCGAGAATAGCAGTTCGACGCCTTCTCTGACTGCAAAGCTATAACATACCACGCCTGGTAGTCGGCGTACTGCAAACTAAAACCAGCGAACTTGCCATAGCCACACGACACGATGATGACACGCCAACGTTCATCCCCAGTCTTCCCGGCAAAGCGTTGCGCAAAACCCGGGGAAACGGAGCGCAGACCTAAGAAAAAAGGGTTCTGGAATCTCGATCCCATCTTCCCCGTATCCTGGATGTCGAAACCACTGGTGTACTGCCACCGCAAGGACTATGCTGTACTCGGGGACAGCTCATCTTGGTAGTGGAGCGAAGACCACGGAGGCGGGGCTTCCGCACATTCGTGTTATCCCGCGAGTAGTATAAGGCAGCTTGCGGCAACACACGCATGAAAAATGTGAAAGAGAGAACTAAGCGGCGTGTTTGCGGCCGCACACTGACCCACACACGTCACGGGCGCCATGTTTGCTTTAGAAAACATGGCGCAATGAAAACGTGGTGTTCTCTAAGAACGGGAAAGAAAAAGTAAGACATTCTTGCGAAGTGATAATAACCGTATTTGATCTACGACTTCCCACAACTGTGAGTCTCATAATAGGGAAGTATTCATGTCAGCAGGGCACAAATGAGAAAATTATCAATAAACTTGGGTACTATTTCTTGGCTCGCTCTATAGCATGCAGCATACGTTTCGGTTCTGTTGCGTCCACAGTAGACTGCTAGGAAAAATTGTCCCCGAGTATCGGTACGTTGGGTGTAGTGAGCGTAGACGTTGGCGCATCTCTCGACCGCTGACCGCGTGGCGTTCCGAACTTCCCACGCACTACATACTTCATCGCGGTGGGAGATCGCCCGGGAAGACAGACACTCCTCCCCCCCCCCCCCTTTCGCTCCTCTCAAAGCAAACCCTTGGTTACACGCTACCCCCCTCCTTCACGAATGTCTTTTCAGCGGTGTCGAAAGCTGCGGCTGGCGCCAGGCACGACGCAACGCCGATTGGCAACGGTGCTAAAGCTAGCCACGGAGTTATAGATAAAAAAGACCGAGACACTCCGCGTGATGCTACGATGAGACGACGCGGTGTGTCGCCACGAGCGCGCTGACGTCACGGCACTCGGAAGCTATATCGGCACTTTTTTGGTCAGGTGTGCCGATCCTGTATTAATGGTTTTCGTTCCCATTTAACGTGATTTCCTGATTTTGTTGTGTGTAATTCCCCAAATTTTAAACTGCTATTAAACCTTTATTCGCTAGTATCGACAATTCGATAAATAATTCGTCACAAGTCCTTCACCGTCTCCGTAGGCTCATTGCACGTCAAACGTCACAGACAATGCCGCTCGACCTTCTTCAATTCTACTAAAAATAATAATAAAATAAATAAATGAAAATGAAAATCTGCACAATAATAATATCTGGGGTTTAACGTCCCAAAACCACGACATGATTATGAGAGACGCCGTATAGTGGAGGGCTCCGGAAATTTCGACCACCTGGGGTTCTTTAACGTTCACCTAAATCGAAGTACACGGGCATCGAACATTTTCGCCTCCAACGAAAATGCAGCCGCCGCGGCCGGGATTCGATCCCGCGACCTTCGGTTCAGCAGTCGAGCGCCATAACCACTAGACCACCGTGGCGGGGCAAATTTGGACAATAATTTTACTGCAATATTTGCCCTAGTGACATGAATGACCCTGTATTGACAGATTAACTTTGACCTTTTCAGATTCTTTTAACATACGCCTTAGGCTTTGTGGAAATGAGTTATTTCTAGCTCTTTTTCTTTTTTGAAGGAAGACCGGAAATCAAATACCGCGACATATTGATCGCACGTGTCCGGGGTATGACGACATATGACGCCTATCAAATGACATCTAAGTCATGCAACGGCGTGAGCAGCGATTCGCTCGGACCCTGCGAGTAGCACGTATGTGTCACTTTCTAAATACTCGTATGCACCGATTACATTATGCGAATTAGCTCAACGAAGCTTCCTGAAACTTTGTACGTTAACAGGGTGGCCCTCTCAGAGGACAATGTACTTCACATTTTTACCGATTAAGAAGAACTACGTAGGACCTAATGGACGCCTTCAAAATCTCTGGCGTCACGGCGTTTGGTGCGGCAATTTCAAGGTGGCGTCGCCACCCGCATTTTCTCGCTTACCAAGCGTCTTCTCGCGGCAAGCGCGGTCAATTTGGAATTGTGAAAGAGTAATTCACCAACGCGACACAAATCGTTTCTCTCTTTAGTGTTCCTCTAAGTGGCCGTGCTATCAGCGTCATTTCGACGATAAAGCGGGGCTCGCGCTCTCGGCGTATGACGCTCGACATAGACCGTCGCGTCTCCGAATCTGAAATAAACCGCATTACTAAGTAAACAAATAACCTCAGCAGAAGCAATAACAAACAAATCTCATTCCTCCAGTAGAGAGCGAGCGCGTTAAAAGGCGGTGCTGATTTTTTTTTTTTTTTTTCATCGCGCCTAGCGAATTCCTTCAGCACCCCCGAAAGAATCCGGCGGAGAGGAAGAAATCCAGGGGGAAACGAAATGGCTACGACCGAAAGGGTTCCAACCCTGGCCCAAGCCAGCGGGCGACGAAAGGGAGTCAGGGTCGTAGTCTGGGAGGCCTCACGACAGAGAGAGAGAGATGGTTCCCCCTACCAAGAAGCTAGAGACATAGCTGAAGTTCTCGCGTGCGACATCAGATGAAACTGGAATGTTTGTTTGCCTGTTTTGTGGGAGCAAAAGCGACCGAGGCGGCAGCCACAGGAGAAGAAAATCACAGACAAACAATGAAACAGAAAGCAAGCAAGCGAGAGAGAGGGTGAGAGAAAGAGAGAGAGAAACCTCTTAAGGCGAGAGCCGTGCCCGGAATGCCACGTTCACGTTTATAAATCGGGCTAGCTCTGCAATGCTCCGCGGGTCCTCTCGAGAGACTGTGCAGGCTTGATGCGGTGGCGATCGCGACAGAGAGAGAGAGGGAGAGAGGTGAAAGGAGGAAGAGGATGAGGAGGATGGAGAGCACGGAGCACACGACAGGGAGCGCCTGTCTCCGTTTGGCAGCGTGTCAAGGTTGGGCCGCTCTGGCTTTGATATGAGCGCAAGCGCGAGCGCAGGAGACGCGGACACTTTTTCTTTCTTTCTTTCTTTCTTTCTTTCTTGTGGTTGCTTTCTTTCTTTCTTTCGTTCACCTTCACCGCGGAGACCGCAGCGACAGAGCTACGGCCTGTGCTACTACTACTGCTTGTGTGTTGCTTGTTGTTTTGTTTCATTGAAGGCGCAGCTATATCTGCACCCTGTTGCCCTTCTTTCTTTGTTTCTTGAAACCTTGTTCTATGAGTTTAGGTTGAAGGAGCAGCTGCCGGTGTGGTGTTGCCCATTTCTAACATTATTTTCTTGAATTTTTGAAGGGTTTGCTTCCCTTTCAACCCTTTTATAAAACCAAGTCTCGCCTTGGCACTTTCTTTTGGGGCCGACGGCCCCGGAGGCGCTATAATTTCCCGCCTGCACCGCTGCATTGGAGGGCCCTGGCGAAAGAGATCGCGCTTGCGCTGCTGCTGCTGCCTTGGCCGATGTTACAGTCTTCCGTTGTGAGCCAGGATGTAAGGAATGAAAAAGCTTTTTGGCGAGGACGTGTCGATCGGCTCCCTCGATGTGGTCGGAAGTGGCGGGGATAGAAGAGGGGTCGCGAAGAAGATGAAGTACACACACAAACACGAATGAACGTTGTAACTCGCGAGTCGAGGGAGATTTTTGGGAGCTAAGATGGCGCACAGTCAAAGAAAAATGGTTCTTGGGTGGGCTAGTTGGCTCGCGAACATTGTGGCAATATAAGAGTAATAATTGTCGGGGTTTAACGTCCCAAAATCGCGATATTATTATGAAAGACGCCGTAGCGGAGGGCTCCGGTAATCTTGACTACCTGGGATTCTTTAACGCGCAGAATGCTAGAGGTCCGTGTACCTAAATTCAGGTGCACGTTAAAGAAACACCAGGTGGTCAACTTTTCCGGAGCCCTCCACTACGGCGTCCCTCACAATCACATCGGGGATTTGAGACGTAAGACCCCAACAATTATTATTAATATAACTCTAGTCCCAGCTATAGCGTCGCAATACGAGTTCTCCGCCAAAGAGGCCTATCCACTACACCTCGGATGCTTGGAGGAAGATGAACGCAAGCGAGCACGCGCACGCAAACAAGCCAGTTCGCACCTTGGATCATTAGTAAGCGTCACACGACCACTCCGGTGCATGTGTGCACATGCCTGTACACTACGCGCGCGCCACCAAGGACAAGGCAGCGAGAGAGAGAGAGAAAGCGCGTACAAATTGAGGGAGAGGAAAGCGCATACAATTTGCACGCTATACACCTCGGCCAAGTTCCGTACACAAGCACCCATGGATACACCTCAGGAGGCCTTGCTGCAGCGCTTATCAATTTTCGCGGCCACTTCGTTGCGCGAGGGCGGACTGGAGGATTCCGTCGAAGGTCCCCCGCGCGCGCGGCAGCAACGATTTCCTTTGAAGGCGTACTGACGCGAAACTTTTCGGTTCTTTTCTTTTTAATAACTTTCTTTTTGGGTCAAAGGAACGGCAAAGCCCTCAAGCGCCAAGGAAATCGAATGGTAAGCGTGAGTGTACCCTGAAAAATTACAGCATGCTTTTAAAAGCCTTAAAAGCTAAGTTTGGACGAAGAAACAGCGCTACAAGTTGAAGACGAGAGGACAAACACGGCGCTGTGTGTGCCCTCTCGTTTTCGTCTTAGCGTCGTTTCTTCGTTCAAATTCAGTATGTACCAATCAGCCCGATTCAATACCAACACAGTTAATTTTAAAAGCTAGTTTCGGTCCCTACTGTACCCTGCCGACAGGACACTGAGCTTCTCGTCACGGACTCGCGAAAGATATCGTGACGTTTGGACGGCCGCACCGCTCCGTGGCTCCGTTGGGGGACGCGAAAGAAGCCGTTTTGCACACGTTAGCAACCTGACGTGATTACAACTTGCCATACTGGTGCGTGAAGTCACCAGAATCGGTACTATAGCCTGACGTCACGCTGGTGTCGACGTCAGCAGGTGCGAAAACTGACTTTATAATGCCGGAAGTATAGCATTTCCTGAGCTTCACACTCGCTCAGAGCCGTCTCTGAATACAGGAGATTTGTACGGCGGAGTAAATAGTTCTGAAAATTAGTGAGAGTACCACTTTAAAGGGTCACTAAAGAGAAACAATGAATCGGTTTAGATCGATAAATTGTGCTCTGAGAACTCTAATGTCGTTAATTTCGCCATCGTAGGTTTATTAATAGAGTAGAAAACTCAAGTTCAAAGTATCATTTTTGAATTTCGCGCCGAAAATCTCCCCGCGTGACGTCACGGATTTCGAAGTGTGTTCATCGTATTTTGGCGTCATTGGCTCAACAAAATTACCCCAAATTTGGTATGTTAAGTTTATGGCACCCTCAGAGGACAATATACTTCATTTTTACCGATTAGGAACTACGCAGTCTCTAGTAGGCGCTGTCAAAACATGTGACGTCACGGCGAATGGTGCGGAAACTTCAAGGTGGCGTCGCCACCCACATGTTTTGGCGTGTTTTCTCGCTTACTAAGCGCCTTCTCGCAGCAAGCGTGGTGTTTTTGGTATCGTGAAAGAGTATTTTAGTACTAATGTGAGAAAAGTCACTTTGCTCTTTAGTGTTCCCTTTACAAGGACGGGGGGCAACTCGCTGAGATGAAGGACCATCGGCGAAAGCGAGCAAGCCGCGCGTTTACTGCAGCTAATACGATAACATCGACCTTGTCCCCGATACCGTTCAAGTTCGCAGGCAATTCGATGTTTTCCTCCTCTCTCACTCGTTCACCGTTGTGATCGCGACGGCACGTGATATGAGCGTGATCGAACTGCGTCCGCGCGGCGGGTGCTGAGAGGCCGAAAAGAAACAGCTGCAGATGACTGAAGAATTAAATTACGGCGCTTAACGAAGATATACGACAGTAAGGCGCGCCGTAGTTCGGGCACTATACGGATTAATGTTGATCACTTGCCGTTATATTTAACGTGCCCCAAAATCTGCTAAGCACGCGTTTTTTTTTGTTTTTTGTTTTATTTTAGTCAACGAATTAGCCAACACATAAACCAACCCAAATATCGCACACAACATTCAACACAACAGCGAACACAGTAGCCGGCATTTGCTCTCATTTAGCCCAGGCTACAGTCAGCGATAATCAGCGCCAGCAGTACGCGAGCAAATGCGGTAGTCCGCGGACACCACCGGTACGCCGTTCACGAATCGTGGGCTGCGAAGGTGTGCCGAAGTTATTTACGCTCGAGCAAAAATGAAATAAATAAATAACTAAATAAATAAATAAATAAATAAATAAATAAAAGGAGCCGGGGTCATTTGACGAAGCAAGCGCGATTCGCGTTTCCAGCTACGAAGGCTCTTCTGTCGTTTTCCAAATGTTCTCACGTCACGAGGGCCGATGATATCGAAGGCGAGGTGTCCGATGAAGCAGGTTATAGATGAGAGAAGGAAGAAAAAGAGAGAGAGAATCCGCTTGGCACACACATACACACATACACGAGTAACTGAACGACCCGTTTTACGGCGCGCAAGGTCCACGTGGTGATTCATCGTAATGGCGCTCCACGGGGGAAAGGGGGGGAGGGGGAGTGAAAGTGGAGAGGGAAACACAGCCTCGTACGTCTTCTCCTCGCACTACGGTGGACGACGACGACGAGATGGCCGTGAACGAGCGTAAAACAAGAGCCGTAGCGCAGCACGACGCTCTGTCGCTCGCTCGCTCGCTCTCTCTCTCCTTTCTCGCGCTGTTAAAAGCAAAATATTTCCGCGTCGGCGGCGCGTGCCACTGGCGCGCCGTCAGCGCCCAATCGCGTCGTCAAGCGGATGCGGTCGGCGCGTTATATAGATGACGCGAACGCGTGTATAGTATGTTATATACGGTGGTACACGGAGGCCGCAGAAATACTCCCACCCAGGGCCAAGGGGGAGGAGGGAGGAATTAAAAAAAAAAAAAAAACAGAAGGGAAGAAAGAAGAAACTCCTGACCGACACCGCCAGCATTACGACCAACCCCGACATTACGCAATCGTAGTTTAACGAACGTTAATAATTGTTGGGCTTTTTTACGTCCCAAAATCAAGATATGCGAGAGGATAGAGGCCTGTGCACTTAGAATTAGGTGCACGTTAAGGAACACCATATGATCACCGTATGAACAACATATGAGCCCTCCGCTACGGCGTCCCTCGATCATATCGTGGTTTCGGGACGTAAAACCGCAACAATTATTATTAAAACTACGATATGATAATGAGGGACGCCCGTAGTGGACGGCTCCTGAAATTTCGACCACCCGGTGTTTCTTTATGTGCACCTAAATCTAAGTGCACGGGCCTCGAGCATTTTCGCCTCCACCGAAAATGCGGCCGCGGCGGCCGGGGTTCGATCCCGCGACCTTCGGGTCAGCAGTCGAGCACTGTAACGACTATAGACCACCATGGTGGATTCGCACACGTATGTTATTCACGTAGGTATATACCGGAGGCACGGCCGCTATATAAAAAAAAAGAAAAAAGAAAAACAGATGTAGCGGCCGTGCCTAGGTGTCTCAAGCATGCGACCCGCGGACCTTTCGCTAGCGGCCCGGCCCGCACATGATTGTTTTCGTCCCATATTTTTCTTCTATTTTGTCAATAATTATGTTCATAACCTACACAGCTCGACCGGTCTCGAGGTTTTTTCTTTTTTTTTTCTTGAGGCACCCCATGCGATCATTATGTGTTAAAACAGAACCGTGGAACAAAAACTATACTTCAGAATAGGCGCGCCCACATTTCAGTCATTCAGATCAGTATCGATATGTTTCTGGAATCCTGACGTCAAATCCTCTACAGAAATAACTCCTATATGAGATATGGGGAAGGCCTTTCTTTCAGATGGCAACGTTAGCTGACATTTTGTTCAAACCGCCCCCCCCCCCCCTCACTCACTCCCTCACCCCCCCCCCCCCCCCCCACACACACATACACACCACCGCTCTTATCCTATGCACTGTTCCGTCACTTTCGGGAGACTAGATTTCGTGCCTGCAGCCCGATAGCTCACGTAAGTTTGAGACCCCTGGTGTATACGGAGATCGCAGAGGGACGGACACCCTACCCGCCAGGGCTACATGAAAAAAAAAAAAAAAAAAATAACACACTTCCGACACCACCCGCACGAAATTAGACACCGGACACGTTTCGGTGTAAGTGACAGGTGCACCGTACACATTTCAGGATTTGCAGAGATCGCTGCAGGTGCCACTTATATTTGTGTTGTTGACATTAGTTGACCTCACGCGGCATTAACGATGTCTGCGCTATATGAAAATGCCGACGCAGTCCTCCCGTCGCCCTGAAATCACACACACACACACACACACACACACACACACACACACACACACACACACACACACACACACACACACACACACGAAAAAAATACAACTGACGGGTGGCCGGCCTTCGGTGGAGTGATATACACACATGAAACGGTAGCAATATATATATAGTGTGTGTGTGTGTGTGTGTGTGTGTGTGTGTGTGTGTGTGTGTGTGTGTGTGTGTGTGTGTGTGTGTGTGTGTGTGTGTGTGTGTGTGTGTGTGTGTGTGTGTGTGTGTGTGTGTGTGTGTGTGTGTGTGTGTGTGTGTGTGTGTGTGTGTGTGTGTGTGTGTGTGTGTGTGTGTGTGTGTGTGTGTGTGTGTGTGTGTGTGTGTGTGTGTGTGTGTGTGTGTGTGTGTGTGTGTGTGTGTGTGTGTGTGTGTGTGTGTGTGTGTGTGTGTGTGTGTGTGTGTGTGTGTGTGTGTGTGTGTGTGTGTGTGTGTGTGTGTGTGTGTGTGTGTGTGTGTGTGTGTGTGTGTGTGTGTGTGTGTGTGTGTGTGTGTGTGTGTGTGTGTGTGTGTGTGTGTGTGTGTGTGTGTGTGTGTGTGTGTGTGTGTGTGTAATCAAACAACGCAGAGCACACAAGATGGACAGAATTATACGATTCGAGCAAGAAGCTGGGCGCCGCGTCAGCTCTGTCGGGGTGTTTGTCCTCAGAGCGTTGTTTGATAGGCTCTCCGTCCTTATCGCGTCCTAGCCTGCGGTCTAGCGAGGCCGAACTGACTGACCTCGCTTATATATAAACACGGGCTGGGTCAATATTTAGGTCAACTCCGTAATTGCTATAGGAAGAGGTTAGGTCAATCAATAAACACAGCATCCGCCTCCTGCTAGAAACCAACGCAGCACCAACGTGAAGAAGACAAAACCGACGTCCTTGGTGTTCATATAGACCGAACCAGCCGCGTTAAACGTCTTGGACCGAACAAGGAAAAAAGGTCGAGCACTTGGCTGACCGGCGGTCGTTATTTGATCGGCGAGACGGAAACATTACAGATGGCATATTGAAACCGGTAAGCGCACCGAGACAAGGACAATGAAAACGAACACACAGTGTGTGTTCGTTTTCTGAGAACTCTAACGTCGTTAATTACGCCATCATAGGTTTATTAATAGAGGAGAAAATCAAATTCAAAGCCATTTTTAAATGTCGCCCTGAAATCTCCCCGCATGACGTCACTGATTTCAAAGTGTATTTATCGTATATTGGCGCCATTGGCTCAACAAAAATTACCCCAAACTTGGCACGTTAGGTCTATGGCCATCCTCAGAGGGCAATGTACTTCATTTTTACCGATTAAGAACTACGTAGTCCCTAGCAGGCGCCGTCAAAACATGTGACGTCACGGCGAATGGTGCGCAAACTTCAAGGTGGCGTCGCCACTTACATTTTGTTCTAGCGCGTTTTCTCGCTTACTAAGCGTCTTCTCGCAGCACGCGTGGTGTTTTTGGTATCGTGAAAGAGTACTTTACTAATATGAGAAAAATCGTTTTGCTCTTTAGTGTCCCTTTAAACCACCCGCTCGTAGCGCAATTCCCATGGTGTGTCGCCTGGTGAAATTCTACCTTCTGCCACGCAATATTAAATCTCGGACTGCATGACGCGTGCACTGGCGTAAATGTAAATCAGGGGGAAGTCAGTAAAGTCCTGCCCCCCCCCCCCCCCCCCCCCACCTTGTGTTCACGATGAGGGAGACACCCCATTGAAGATCAAGATTGTAAAGACAATAGTCTTTCTTGAGATACTTGAACGCAGAAATTTTGGACTTCTGTCTTTCGGTCTGTCACGCGATTCAGCCACCCGGCCAAAGTTTAAGCCCTTGCTGAACGACCAGCCATCTTGAACTGGTAGCTGCGTTTATACATGCGAACATTGCCGATCAAAGAGCAAATATTACGCATATCTGAGGCGCAACATCAATACGCAAGTATTAGGTGGTGTGTTCCTTTACTAGAAAATACATAGATACGTAATTCTAAATACCCTAGTGTTTCTTAGGCTGCGCTGAAAATGCGACGCTGTGCACGAAAAAGCCCTCTGCCGACGATATGGTGCTGCCACCTGGCAGTGGCCCTGGGTTCTGCACAAGCTCATGTTTCCCGACGCCACTGTCAGGTGGCGTCCCTATCTCACGCAGAGCCTCCTTATTTTATCAATGCCAGCCAGATGAGGCCGATTCAACATGGAGGAGGCGCTGTCTGAGGCAAGGCAAAACATTAGTGCGAGAAGACTATCCTCTTTCGACGACATTTGCAGCGAAGCATGCAGATACGCGGCCAACTTTTTTATTTTATTAATTCATTTGCATCTACCTCCATTTTTAGCCCACAACCAACGACGCCGGACCGACACCGGAATTTCTGCGACACAAACTCTATGACGCTATCGCGCTTAAAAAAAAAATGAGAAAAAACACGCTGACCTGAAAACAGCTTTTTAATCGTTAGTCTACTCTGCATGTGTATTACTTCGCATTAATAAACAGGAAATAGGACGGAACCATCCATCCCACGTGATAGCATATACGACTCCCCGACCTTGAAAGCTGCACTCGAGCGAGCGCATATTACGAGAAAACGGCGCACGCCAGGTCATGCAGTGGAAGTCGCTTAACGAGGGAACCACCAGCGAGTGCCACCACCGCACCGCAAATGGTGTTTCGGCCATTAACGTTCCAGCTCAGCGCTGCAGAGAACCCCCCCCCCCCCCCTCCCCACGCGCGGCCGAATCACCCGAGAAATTTTTGTTTTTCATGGAACAGCGCGCTTCAGTTGCGCGTACACAGCTTCGCATGGCCGATCCTTCGTCGGCGTCACCGTGTCAGGGTTAAGTGCTACTTCTAAATGTCACCACGCGCTTCGTCATTTGCGTGCTCCCGATGTACCGCACGGGTCGCTGGTTAACCAAATATAATAATATTGCTACGCTCATAAAAAAAAAAAAACCGGCAAAATCGACTCAGGCTGTCGTGTATATGCACCATAAAGGTCATCAGTTATTAAGGAACAACGATGCTTATTGGGCGAGTTGGAACAAGTCAGTCGTAATGGCATTTAGTGCAAACACTAAACAACAGAGAAAGGAGAGGACGTAGACGCGCATGCGCTGCGTCTACGTCTTTTCCTTTGTCTGTTGTCCAGTGTTTGCGCTAAATACCATTATGACCATTATTAAGGAAACAATAATTGCCTGGGTTTTATGTTCCAAAATTACGATACGATTATGAGGGACGCCGTAGTGGAAGGGCTCCGAAAATTTTCACCATCTAGCGTTCTATAACCTGCCCCTAAGTCTAAGCGCACGGGCCTCTATAGCATTTTCGCGTCCATCGAAAGTACGGCCGCCACGGCTGGGATTCGATCCCGCGACCTGCGGGTCAGCAGTCGAGCACCATAACCACTAGACCACCACGGCGGGTAAACAGAAAAAGTAGATGGATGGCCTTCGCCCTCGAGTCGTCTTGGGCGAATACAGAAGGGATGCTTGTGAGCTTTGATCTGCAATGCAAAGCAGCTCGTGACGACAAAAATCGGTTGATGAGTGCCGAGTTGTGACACGTATCTGAGAAACAGCTATAATTTACCCACATCCAGCCAAAGCTGTAGCCGACACTAACGACCATTTAAGCCGACATCAGTCAGTGCTAACAGGTACTACAGTGAACTAGAAGGGACTTATAGTTGCGATCATACGAATGCCCGTAAACAGGGCGCGCAGAGACTTTACTACCCAAAACGTTCACCGCACGCTCCATAACGACCGAGGGAGGGGGTACGTTAAGACAATCTCCTGCACAGAAAAAAAAAAAGTGTTAAGGAACGGGAAACGACGGTGCTATAGCGTCGGCTTGTTGGACGGTTATGGTGAGACGCCTGCTCTATATGTAATTTTTTTTTCTGAGAAGATGCGAGAGTTAATATGCGTGACCCCTCATCGTGGCAACGTTACGGGGGCAGCGGTCATTTGTAACGTAACCCGAGGCGGCGCGTTATCTTAATACACACCGCCAACCCCCCCGCCCGCGGTTAGTTATCAAGCTTA
This sequence comes from Rhipicephalus sanguineus, assembly GCF_013339695.2. Lineage (NCBI taxonomy): Eukaryota > Metazoa > Arthropoda > Arachnida > Ixodida > Ixodidae > Rhipicephalus > Rhipicephalus sanguineus. The sequence goes on from NC_051185.1 coordinate 18,540,900, forward strand.
ACAGCGGTGGCGCCGCGGGTAATTGGACCGAAGGTCATTAGCGCCACCACCTCGCGCCGAGTCGATCAGGTAAGAAGCGCAAGCAAAGGAAACGAAGGAGAGAGAGAGTGAAATAAGAAAAAAATAATGGTTATTAAGCAGTTCCTGACGCTGCGCGTCTTCCAAGTCATAATAACTTCGAGGATTAAGACGCCCCATGAAGAGAAAGGCAAAATGAAACAGCATTCATTCATTCATGCATTAGGTTATTATCCGCATTCCAGTCATTAAGATATGCATAACTCTGCACGGACACAAACTCACATTTGGCCACTGAATTAAACACATTACGTACATTCGTTAACAGATGCACATATTCACAAACGCGCGCAGACTCCTTGCGTTCAATCAGTGACAGATTACGTACTTCACATAAGTTATGTAAGTGATACAATGTATCAATGACTGAGTGAATCACCTAAATTAGCCAGCTGTAGTGATAAAAAACGTCATCGCAGGACACCGACTGTGACTGCACATAGAATCCGCCCCACTTTTTTTTCTGTCGGGTAGCTGTTTCAGTCCTTGCTTAAAGGGACACTAAAGGGAAACAATAATTAGTTTAGACCGATAAATTATACTGTAAAAACCTTAGTGTAGTTAATTTCACCACCGTAAGTTTATCAATATAGAAAATCAACGTCAGAAGTTTCACTTCTAAATTTCCCACCGAAATCTCCGATTGCGACGTCATGGATTTCAGTCTTTTTTTTTTTTTTGCATTTACTGGCTCAACGAAATTTCCTGAAACTTGGTACGTTAAGTCCCCGGCTCCAACAGAAGACAATGCACTTCATCTTTATCGATTAGGAACTACGTAGGCCATAGTAGATGCCGTCAAAATCTATGACGTCACGGCGACTGGCGCGGGAATTTCGACGTCGCTACCGCACTTTGTACGCGTTTTCTCGCTTACCAATTAAGCGTCTTCTCGCAGCAAGCGTGGCGTTGGTATCGTGAAAGCGTAATGTACTATACTACTGTAATGTTCCAATACGAGGTGTAATGTATACGTAATGAACTATACTAATGTACTATACTGTACGTAATGTACTAATACGAGAAAGTCGTTTCGCTCTTAAGCGTCCCCTGTAAGCGATAATTACAGCGCCAAGGTCTCAAGTGGCAACGCGTTCCTTACTGGCCGAGGACAGCTGCTTTATATATATATATATATATATATATATATATATATATATATATATATATATAAAGCAGCGCCGGCAGTTCAACTGCGTACGCATTTAACGCCGTCGGCTTGGAGGTCCCCGCGCCGTCGAGACGAGTGCCCAGACGTGTCGCGCGACGCCAAAAATAAACCGCGAGTCGCGTGAACAGTGCTACGCAATGTCGTCGAAGAGCGCCGGCGTGCGCGCGTGTCGCCGTATTTCCAGTTGCACGTTTCTGTCGAGAGCTACAGCAGCAGACGAAGTTTTATGAAACGTTACATTTTATAAAACATTCTTCTTTTCTCTGTCTTTCTGTGTCTGTACAGTGTCGCATGTATGTGCGAGTGTATGTCAGTCTGTGTGTCTTTACAGTGTCTGTATGAATATGCAAGTGCAGCTGTGTAAGTGTCAATACGTCCGTGTGCGTATGTTCTGTGTCTGTACGCGTGAGCGTACGTCTGTGTATGTTCTGTGCCTGTACCTGCAAGTGTACGTCTGTACGTTCGCCTGTGTATGTTTTGTGTCTGTACCCGTGAGTGTGTCTGTTCTGTGTCTGTACCTAGGAGTACATCTGTACGTCAGTCCGTGTGTTCTGCATCAGAACCCGTGGTTGTACGTCTGTACGTCCGTCTGTCTGTGTCTATGATATGCGCCAAAACCTGCGGTTGTACGTCTGTATACGTCCATCTGTGTCTATGTTCTGCATCAGAACCTGTGGTTGTACGCCCGTCTGTGTCAATGTTCTGCGTTAAAACACGTGGGTGTACGTCTGTACGTCCGTCTGTGCCTGAACCTTTGAGTTTACGCACGTCTGTACGCCTGCCAGTGTCTTTACGTCCGTTTGTCTCCATGGGTGTGTCTCTGAGTGTGCCTGTCGATCAGTCTGGTGTCTGCGCACGCGTGTGTGCGTACACAAGCGAGTAAAAAAAAAAAAAGCTGGAACAGTCGAAACTGAAACTCAAACGGGATAGAGCACGAAAACACGCGCTTACACGAGCTAAAGAAAAGCTAAAAACAAAAACGAGAACTATCAGTCTTGTGACATCCCGCGTCAAACGCTGCAACCTCTGTCGCCCAGCTATACGCGCCAAAAACACGCACGAGCTGAAAAAGCAAAATGAACCAGGCGAAAAAAAAAAAACCCGTCGAAAGAAAAAAATACAAAAGGAAAGCCCAGGTATGCGCGGCCTGGGTATCCGTCATTTTGCCTCCTCGCTCGCAGAGCCGATGCTCAAACGGGACCAGGAGAGAGCGTTTCGCTTTTTACTATGTGAGAGAAACACACGCGCGCGCGCGCGCGCGCGCGCGCACGCACACACACACACACACACACACACACACACACACACACACACACACACACACACACACACACACACACACACACACACACACACACACACAACGAAATTTAAAACTAAAACAAAGCCGAAGCTTCTAAATAAGTTAAAAGGGTGAAAAAGTGGGGAGGGGACAGTCCAGGCGCCGGCGCGGCGGCCGACGCGCGTGTTTTGAGTTCCAACGTCGGCGGCGACGGGCGAACAGGCACGCGAGGCCGGCGGGCAAGCAAAGCATGCGACGCAGGAATAGACAGGCGGGACAGAGCGGGCCAGGGGCTCTGGACTATACGCGTTCTGGCGGGCCCCTAGTTTCAACGAACAATTTCATAGTTTTAAGGCGAAAGCCTTAGACGCCTCATTCAAACGCGAAAATCGACCGCCGGCGGCATCAACATGTGTGATGCAAAAAAAAATCACAATCCCGCGATGACGTCACCATATGCCATGACGCCGCGGATCGACAATATTTGTGACATCATTACGTCACTTTAGCGTCGTCAGGACGTCACATGACGACGTGAACACGTGACATCGGCGCTTGGTCAAAGGTGGGCCAATCACGGAGGCAGTGCAAAAGCAGGTGAGGTGCAGAAAGCTGGCAATGTCTCCGATCCCGGAGGCAGTGCGAAACTACGTTACGTGCAGAAAGCTTTCGGGGGGGGGGGGGGAGGGATCAATACATCGACTGAAAAGAAAAAGGAGATGGCATTCGCCTTTAAGTCGTCTTAGGCGAATGCATTAGGGACTGTGTGTCTTTTGAAGACAGTGTTCCTATACCTCTAACAATGCCGTTTTCTGACGGGCTATGATATCACTTGCGGTGTACAATTTTTGGGGGGAATAAACAGCAAGTAATCTAGAAGAGGAAACAATCCATAACAGGAATGAGCGGGACATAGCACAACCCGTGCTGCTTCTATTAACGCAAGTGACCTCGTTTTTGCGCTTCAGTTGTGTTTTCTACGTCCCGACTCTTGAGTTCCGGAATGAACTTCCGGTGTATTAATCCACTTCCGGCCCGGGCATCGGTCTCTCCATTCACTTCCGGCGTCCAATTCGGGTCTCTTAATGCTAAAGAACAAGTGGGAGCCACACACACACAAAAAAAAGCTAAAATATAGCATTCTCTTCTTTCAATGTCAATTCGATGACTGGATAACACATTAAAGAAACGGATGCTTTAACAGAGAGAAAAAAACAAAGATTGTTCATCTCTCTTTCGTAGGAGCCGTTCATAACACCAAAGTGAAGAAAGTCCGCACAATAGTAGTTGCAGCGACGTCTTAATCGTGTGCCCTGCTACTGACGTCAGTTTCGTGACGGATATGACGTGCGTCAGTTCTTGGTGGACCCCAAGCATTTCGTGTTAAAGAAATAAAGAAGAGATAGTAAGGCCGCTGAACTGCAGTGGATGGAGCAAACCCTGATTATAACAAACAGCGCTAGGCGACCACGAGTCGCGATCCCCGCTTCAATGATGGCGCCAATAAAGACCATCAGCAGCAGGAACAGCAGCAGCAAAAACGCTCCGGAGTAGTGTCACGGACACAGCGGCTTCGCGGACATAGCAACAGGACGGGGCCACTCAAGAGATTCGCAACTTGGCACGCGCGCAACTCTTCAGATGCGCGACCTCACATTCCCCCCCCCCCCCACCCCCCCCCCACCCACCTTTCCGACTTGACTATCTTTTTTTAACGCCATTCATCTCCCAAGAGAACTGGGCTTTCGTCACAAACCCCCGCTTTGCATAGCTGGCACTGCAGAAAAGGGACGACGCTATAGCGTTAAAGAAAGGAGATTGACGACAAGAAAGTAGTCACCAAAAGGTATAACAACACCAAAAAAACAAAAGTATAGCAGCACGAGAAGCGATGGGCGATTGCAACGGAAACGCCAAGAGCTCCTGCCAAAAACGCGAGCACGTGGAAACAATAAATACACACGGTCAATGGGTGTTACGTTTCCAATATAGCCTTCCGTTTCTCTCTCCCTCTTTCTGTGTTCGTGTGTGTGTGTGTGTGTAAGGGGTGAGTGCGTGCGAACGTAGCCGTTATCGCGCCAACAGGCGCACATGTGCTGTTATTCCTAATACAATAAATAAATAAATAAATAAAATCAGCAGCGCATGCTTATGCAAGACGGGAAGACATAAGATTACAAGTACGCGTTGCCAGGGAAATCCAGCGGAAACCTTCCGCGCTTGAAGCTGCTGCTGAAAAAAAAAAAACACAAAACAAAGAATATTAAGGACGCGAGGTTGCCAGGTAAGCAGAACACGACGACGGCGCGGTTTGCAGTTGAAACAAACGCGCCTTCAGTGGCCCATACACGATTTTACGGGAATAAACGTTTATTCGCTGGGTACCTGTGCACCCAACAAGCACGCGCACGTGTTGATGTTAAAAGACTGGGCGTGCAAGCACGGACACAAGAGCGGAGTCAAGAGAACACAAACGTTTGTGTTGCCTTGACTTCTCTCTCTTGTCCGCGTTTCCACGACCGGTCATTTAACATGAATACCGACCAACTAGTTCAGCTTTCTGTTATTCTAAGCACGTTTTGCGTGTGAAGATGTCTCTGTAATGTGATTGTTAATGTAAATATACAGAACTCGGTGCTTGCGTGCGCGTGTGTCTAAATCCGTGCATCTCTTTACACGTACCCCACCTATTCCCGATTACACACGTATACAGCCTTCTAACGATTTGCACTGGATGCAGATACCACACCCACGCCACGCCCACAAGCACATACGTGCGTGCGTGTGTGTTTGTGAAGTGTGAACGTATGTGTCTGCATCGCAGTAAGTGCACGCGTGCGCGCGCTTGTGCATCTCGTATTTGTTTCAATTTGTCTGTGTGAAATACATATTTATTATACGCATACGAGATCGTACAGGTATAAAATGTACCGGTTATTCACTGCCTACAGGAAACACTGTCCCCCATACAAACAAAGGCCGCGTGTGCACATAGACGTGCACATATGTCTGTAGCCCGAATGCCATTGTGCTTACACCACATCGATTGCTCGTACGGGTGCATGCATGTGCGCGTTTACTCGTTCAAATCGATGTGTTTACGTGCGTGTGCGGGCGCACGCGTTTATGTATTCACGTGTATACAGATGTGTTTGTGTGCGCGCGAGTCCGCACCCTGTACTTCCTCTCACATGTTTAACACGTTTGCATCTGTGCAAGGCGCAAGTGCGTACAAGCTTACACGCTTTATTGCGTGACTTGAGTGCGAGTTTGCATATACGCGTCCACAGTGTGTGTTAGCGCATCGTCCTCTCCCTCTAAACAACCAATGCACGTTGAGCTTATAGAGCAACAGGGCGCGGCGTCACGTCGACATTCAAGCGACAGGGCGCGGCATATTCGCAGGCAGATATATAGAGAACGAATGTGCAGCGAGGTTTCAAACACAGCGAAATGCAATCTAAGCAAGGCTTACAATGTGGGCTTTTTGGTGAATCATTTGAACAGCTTTAATGTGGAGCGAAACAAAACACGGACACGAGAAGGCACATAAGTGTGTAATGTCTTTATGTGCTTTCCAGTGTCTAAACGTGTTTCTAAACGTGCTCTATTGTCTAAACGTGTTTCGTTTGGCGCTACGTCAAAGCTGCGCAATCTCAAGAAGTATAGAAAGAAGTACTATACACGGCAAGCGAGCCCCAATGAAACGAGCTATCCAATTCAACACGGGCAGCGCACGTAGCAAAAACGAAAGGCCACTCAAAAAATATGCAGCAGCGCAGCCGCAGCACGAAAGCCGCAGAAGCGCGCGGGCGTGTCGCCAAATATACGATCTCGGCGAAACGGAGCAACAAGCAGTCTGATTTTTCTCTTATTTCGTGCTTCTTTCTGTCTTTTTTTTTTCACTCCTTGCATGCATACTTATTCTCTGCGTGCACGAACACCTCGCAGGAAGCATACACACTGGCGTGAGCCCAGCCACCCCAATTCCTGCAGTGCTACCATAATACGAGGTCCGGTGATCGAAGTCAGTGCGTGCGGACTTGAAAAGCGGAGCGATTTTTCTTGGCCGCGCCACAGCCACTGCGAAGTTTGAGCCAAGCCCGACCACGCCCCCCCCCCTCCTTTCTTCCCTATCCATTTCTCTCTCTCTTTCTCTACAACAAGAGCCAATGGCTAACGAGGCAAATCGAAGCCACACGGCAAAAGAAGGTAATACGAAGCCAGGTATACAGTGGCTTCAGAGTGTGCGTAGAACAGGCCCGACGGAGCGAGCATACCGCAATTCCTCGCGCTTACGCCACGAGCTTTGGGAAGGCTTTTGGAACGACAGAAAGTAGCTACAGAGCCCCAATGTGGGCTAGTAGGGGTTAGTTCGTCTTAAGATGGATCTAACTGTGTTATAAACACGAACAACAAAAGACGAGAAGACAACTCGTGCGGAGTGTTTAAGACTTAGCTATAGACGCTGAATATTAGTCACAGAACACCAGTAAGGCGTGCACACACAAGTGAAAGGAAACAAACTGGGAAACAAACAATGCAAAGTACGGTGCAGAAAAACTCTAATACTAAAGAGATAGAAAGTTATAAAACTGCGTAATCGGACGTATCTACAACTTTCTAACTGGTATATTACCGCTCCAAAAGCTGGTTAACTAAACTTGCCTAATTAGACAATTAGGCAGAACACAGAAATGGTGCAACTTCGTACACGTACGCAATAGTATAAGCAACGTACATTCGTACGCGTGGTCATAGAGTGCGTCGACACATGTTTAACATCTGGCTAATGTTATCTGCGGCACCCTGTATAAACCACTAATCCACGCTCGTCTGCAACGACCACTGAAAACGAAACGCTATCGCAATAGAAATCGGCGAGCCTAATTGGCCTCCTTTGTTCGAGAGCTCGAGTAAGAAGACAGCCAAAGGGGCTTCCGGAATTAGATCGCTTAGTTCAATTGTCCTTGAAAGCGACGACAGTTTGTGCAAGCGACAGTGGTGCAGATTGCAGGGTAGACGTTTGTCGCGGGGTGTACTGGGACGAGACGGCACAAAGCCCGAACGAGGAGATGCGATCGTATTACGGCTCACATTGAGTCGAATAGTGCTTGAAGAGGGGGGGGGGGCGAAGGGGGTGGCGAGGGGGCCGAGGTTAAACCCGGCCTCCCCTAACGCACGCTTATGTTTCTTCGTGTTATGAAATACCACGCATGAAGCGTATAAAAACATGCAGCTAACACGCGAATCGACACGGTACGCACGGGCCGCGCAGGAAAAAAAAAAAAAAAAATGGCCGGGTCCAGCTGGCTCGACCGCAAAGGAAAGCAAGTTACGGCACCGGCGGCGCCGCTCCCAGCTGTTGCGCACATGTAGAGCAGCGATCGGCCTACAGCAGCTGCTAATACAACGCGGCCGCAAGAGGCCCTGCGGCGCATATCGGAACAACATTAACGGCACGCTCCGGATCCAGATACCATGGGGTGGCACGAAAAAAAAAAAAAAAAAAAGCGGCCTGTAGAGAGAGGAGGGTGGGCTCTCCCGTTACGCAATACTACGACTGGATGCGGGCAGTATACGGTAACCCGTTTCCTCCAATTTTCCCAGCGCGGTGAATGCACGAAGCTACACTTGTAAGCACTGTGTATACAGTAGTCGAGGTTTCGAACGGGGCTTCACGGCCAAGCAATGGACGTATACACTTTCAGGGACGGCTACATGGAGGTGGAGGGCACCAGAAGATATCCGCCAGGCGATATCGAGCAATTGAACGTACCAGTGGTTATACTAAATGTTTGAACGACGCGGCACAACTCGCGAGCACTGTATACTCCGGTCAGAACACAGTGATAGTGCGTTGTGACGAGTGCAAAGCGGTGACGAGTGGTCACTGCACAATGCAGGCCGTCGACTGCAGGCTGCCCGTTAATTTGTTGGCACGCTGCCGCACTTTTGTTACGTCATCCGGGATGCCTGCCAGCTAAGGCCTGTTTGATCTTTTTGTTCGTTGCACGCACGATCTATGCGCCGAACCTAATTTTTTCCTTCCTCTGAAGCAAAGACTACGACTACGATGGGATCAAGGCTGGCGCAACCTCGTAGGAGGAGCTGGACTGTGTCCGGCATTCCGGAGCTCTGAGCCATGAGCCACAGCACGCACTCGCGCTTCTGCGGTGGTGATGAGAGCGTCCAAGAACGGCGCGTAATAGGCGGAAATGAGTAAAAAAACGCGCGCCCACGTGCGCGCGTGTGTTTTTGAGCATACAAACATGTGTGAATTGCGGTGAAATCCGTTGGGAAAAAACAAGAACACTTCAAAAAGCACGCAACTAGTGCTCTCTTCACAGCCGGCGCGCTTCAGCAGTCGACGAGTAGAAGCACAGTCATCTAGTGGTAAAGCGATAGCAGCTGTCGCGGAGCTTCTCCATCGCGATTTTGTGACATTCAGAACGCCTTTCGACGCCGTTAGCCCTTTGCCATTGGTCGAAATTTCCGGGTCGAGCCTTTTTGAGAACTTAGAAACAACGAACTGTAGATTCGTACGCAAAGACGAAGGAAGTGCACGTGACAATGCTTTCCTTCTGTCAATTTATTGTTGGGCACGAACACCAACTCACGGAGAATTGAACCTTAATGATGCCATCGAACCCAACGAGGCTAAACCTCCATCTTCTCTGGTCCCTCAGTGGATTATCGAGAAGGGATCCACCGGTTTTCTCTATATATCATATACGAAGAGCCAGTGGCTAATAATAATATCTGGCGTTTAACGTCCCAAAACCACGATATGATTACGAGGGACGCCGTTGTGGAGGGCTCCGGAAATTTTGACCACCCGGGGCTCTTTAACGTGCACCTAAATCTAAGAACACGGGCCTCAAACATTTTCGCCTCCATCGAAAATGCAGCCGCCGCGGCCGGGATTCGATCCCGCAACCTTCAGGTCAGCAGTCGAGCGCCATAACCATTAGACCACCGTGGCGGGGCGGGCCAATGACTCCGTTACCTTGGTAATTCCTTAGGGTACTGCTACAGCGTTACAACAGCCAAGAGACGCAAAAACTACACATGCGTGACCCGTGACGTCACAATGACCTGTACCGAAGCTCGGAGGCGCACGCCCCCCCCCCCCTTTTTTTTTTCTCCCTTTTCGCTCTCCTTTTGCTTTGACCACTGTTCCTCAACGTAAGCCCACACGCAAATTCATCAACGCTACCCCCAATTCAGGTCAAATTCTCCTTTTAAGCGGGTAGAAGTTACAGCCTACGAGTCGATCATCATTTTCATCGTAATCATCATCACCATAGCACCTAACGGAGGCCTTTCTTCTTTCGCAGGTCTACAGCCGACGAAGCACGTCTGGCACAGCCGGTGCCTTGAAAACGGCCATTAAAATAAAGGAAGAAAAGAAAGGTGTGCCTATGTATGAAAGGAAAGCCTCCGCCCCTGGCGCCTCGGTAAAAAATGTGGAGCGATCGAGCTCTGGGATAAGGACCACAGGTTTTTTAGAGAGAGAGAGAGAGATCTAGACCCGCCACAGCGCACCTCCTTACGAGCAGCAGAGAAGCAAAGACATTGTACACACACAAACGCACAAAAAAAAAGGAAGTTTTCAGAGTACAGAGACGTGCAGAGGAATGATTATACACACAGAAGAAAGACGACAAACCGCTCCCCTTTCGAAGAGAAGCCGAGATAGGAATAGACTGTTTTCAGATAACGGCAGGCAATAAAAGGTTTAGGGCGCGTGCGCGGCCTGGTAATAACGGCATGTAGCGGCGTTACGGCAAAGACTTTGAAGACGAGTGGGTCGTTCTATAGAGAAAGCAGAACGGAGCGAGGTGAAACATGGTAAGGGCTCACTAACAGATTAGATAGCTTTTACATTACCACATAAGTATTACCCAGCACGGAAACCCGCGTTACCGGGGGGGGTGCATGGCTATGGTCGCTGCTACTGTTATCTCTTTTGTAATCCTCAGTTAAACTTCGGCCCCCTCAAGATGGCGCTACTAACGCAGATGTCCACATCTACGTCTCGGGTAGCCCAGGTGTTAAAATAAATGGTAATCCTCTCCTCACGCGTAATACTACAACTGTCCGACAAAACATGACACGGACGCCGAGAGTACACTGTTCTTGTAAGGTACTGTGCGCAGTTTACGGGAAAACGAAACACCAGTGACGCGGACGGCAGCAGCGTAGAAGTGAACGGCAGTAGTGGCCGAAGAGGGGAAGCGTGAGCGGATAGCGGTAAGCTTGATATTGGAAGAGCGAAACACAGGAATGCGTGTACGGACGAATGAAATATATAATTGGAGGCCACCCTAATCCTGGACTTAGACATCTGATAGTGGCACTCACACCGCGGCATTTCTATTCTTTTTATTTTTATTTTTTATTAACAAAATACTGCAGGCACAAACAGGGGCCCCAAGCAGGAGGGGCAAAAGTACACGAAAATAGGAAAAAAGAAAATGAAGGCAAAGAAAAGAATAAATAAAGGCACAGCAATCGCATACTCAGCAGAAAATAACACTGATAAATGTTTAAAAAAATGTTATCTGGTGTATTCCTAGGGTTAACATTGAATGAATGAAGGAAGGGAACTTTAAGGGCTCGTTATTTTTGTTTGACACAACCCTAATGCAAAACCAGCAGATAATGAAGCCAATGAAGGTACAGGGGGGCGTTAATTGTGCTGTTTTAAGTGTATGGTAATAATCGTGATATAGATGTGATGAAAAGAAAGTGGAAGAACAGACAACTTACCGCCGGCAGTGACCGGACCTGCAACCTTCAGTCCCTACCGGCGGTAAGTTGTCTTTTCGTCCGCTTTACTTAGTTTCTTCGCATCTATATCACAATTATTACAATACACTTAAAACAGCACAATTAACGCAAAAGAAATCGTAACGTGAAGAACACGTACTTATAACCACGTTCTGGCCAACGTAAAAGAAATGACAAACAAAGAAACACACAAACAAACAAACAAACAAAAACATACGAAGGTCAAAGCGGCTATGATCATAAACGAGAAATCGAAGTCATCGGAAGGCCACCCACGCTCACTGATGAAAAAGGCATCGAAAAAAAAAGAGGAAAAAAGAGAGAAGCCGACGATCGAAATGAGAGCTAGCTCATCATCGGAAGGCGTAGGACCGGAACTCGAAGAGGAATAAGAAAGCGCAGAGCACTGTCACCCGAAGCGCCGGAAGACAATCGCATTAAGGAACGATGACGACACGCGGACTGCGCCAAGAGAATAGCGGACGACGAGAGGTTCGAGCCCCTGGATTTATGTACTGTCAACAACGAGACGGCCGACCGAAGCCAATCCGGGCAGCCAACAAATAATGACGTACACACACTTGCGTTAGCACCGAAGAAATAACGTGGCCGCGACTGAGCCTGTATTAAAAAGAAGAAAGAAAAACAACCGTGGCTAACAACTAAATCATTAAGTTGAGATTGAATGACAAGAATGTTACCACACAGGGTTGCCAGCATTGACGGTCGTACAGCCAAGACTAGCCACTTCTCAGCATCTGCCGTTATGTGACAAGATTTAAACAGCATTAGGATTCATCTAGCCGAGTTTTGTTCCGTCAGCCGTTACTTCACAATTCTGGTAGTGAAGAAACGATGATGGCCAGGAAGGTCCGTAGCGCAGGCCATCGATTGAAGAAAAAAAAATTCAAAATCGGGGTTTATCCCACTGGGAAAGATTACACGCCATGCTCCCGACGTGCTATCGAGGTTCCTGCCCCCTGGTGCGGAGGAAGTCCTTACCACATTACCTGGGGCAGCTCAAAGCATCCCACACAAGTGACAGACGCAGAAACGGCACCAACACACATGTTCGAGCAGTGGGTGGTGCAACGGTCCAGCTCTGACTTGGCCGACCAGCAAGCACAGGTTGAACGGACGGCCACTGGGGCCCTGCTCGTCCCATAGGAATTATTTACATTTCATTAAAGTTTTTCTGTTCTGTTCCAGTACTATTCCGAGTAAATATGGTACTCGAATTAGGTGACAAAAGTATTCATCGTACCAGCGTTGAAAATTGGCCCAAGTATGAAATCACGGTCTTTAACGCACACGAAACGCAGAAATAAGTACCGTATATAAGTCCAAACAGCAAAACAAAGGCCAAAACCGTACTAATATAACGCAGCAACATCATAAGAAAAAAAAAACGGCAACAGCTGCTACCACCGCAATTGACCCAGAGAGATACAACGCAGGATACACGTACGAAGCAGTCTAGCCAACAATAAAGCCGCGGAATCCAGTGTGCAACGCGACTATAGGGGACACAAGACGAAGCAGGAAACGCTTTAGTAAACGAGTGGGCATAACAGTGATCGGAAAACACGCGGGGAAAAACAATGTTATACATCCGGGGCAAGCAAGCTACGCGGTCAATCGGGCGACAAGGAAGGAACGTTACACTGCAAGGACGTCCCCAAACACTGCAGTTCCCAATTACCGAGTGACGTGCCGCCCACGAAACGGGAAATGCGAAGCGACCGGCGGAACAGTCGGATCATCCTCTTCTTCTTCGACGTTTATATCTTTATATTGGCGCGAACACCGATTCAGTTAGAAGACTGAGCATAATTAGATGGCACAAGAATATGCACAAGCAGGTACTAGAGTTATATTGAATTTCGACTTCTAACAAGCACTGGAAAAAGAACGTAAGGCTCCATACTCCCCCGAACTGTTGTCTTGTTTGTGTAAGGGTGCTATTATAGCAACATATAAGCAACTGTAGCAACAGCACTGTCTAATTTAAAAACCACCCTGCTTTCCAAGTTAAATGCCACCGAAATTAACGAAAGAAAAACAAGAAAGGAGACGTTAAGAGGCACAAAAATGGAGGAGGAGGCGGCGGCTCTGGGAAACAAAGCAAGGCATTTTGTCAGGACGGGCAGGTAGTGCAGGTAGTCGGCAGTCGCCAGCTAGCTGGCAAACTGAGACAACTTACAAAGGTGAAGAAGAAGAAGAAGAGAGAAGAAGGCCGCACGCTGGGGACCGTAAGACAAAAACAGGCAAGCAAATAGGCAGGCGCGCGCGCGCACACGCACACACACACACACACACACACACACACACACACACACACACACACACACACACACACACACACACACACACACACACACACACCGCGAGGTGCATCTTCCAAAAGACGTACAGGATGGCCGGAATGGGCAGCGCTTCTTTCACGTGGCGGCGGCCGAGATGGCGTCAGAAAATGCGCCGCACTTATCTGACTCCTCCCAGCCCCCTTTGCAACACCACCTCTTTTGTCTGGGTTGTTTTTCCGCGCTTTGTCCGCACACCCCACACGCAAAGACGACTTCCTCGAAAGAAAAAAGAAAACATAAAAATAAAAACAAAGAAGAATCGCCTCGTGGCAGTCGTAACGGCGTTAACGTCGGGGGTGGCGACGGTAGTAGAGTGAGGGAGGACGCTGGCGGCGCTCGCGACGATGAACAACCGACCACCGCGAAACTTAGACTCGGTACAACAGGAGGCTCGCAACAATGGATGCTCCGAAGGATGGAGGCCGCTCGGAGGTAGCGGCGAACGCAAAACGGGAACAGGCGGCACGGTTTTTCTTTTATTCGTTCGTTTATTTTACTGACGTGGAAATCTCCCAGTAACTGGGAACAAAGAAAACAAAGCAACGAAGAAACAAGCTGCGGCATTCCCTCTTTTTTTTTTCTCTCTCTCTCTTTAAACGGTGGACGTCTTTCACTTAGAGGGCAACACCTCCAGGCACAGAAAGAAAAAAAAAAAGCTTGTGTAGCGATTGGTGTAGTTCTAAATCCTGCGCTAAATGCAGCCCCGTTACTGTGAAACCTGAGAAAGTTCGTATAGCACGGGCACCCAGCGATTTCCGTTCGTATAGAGTTCCCACTACTCCGTAGCCGCCGATGGCGCCAATGTTTGAGGTAAGCACGTAGGGTTTCCCCCGCACGAGTAGAATCTCGTTAGGCAGATTCGCAAACTCGGCGTGCGACATGCGCGCCAATTTTCGCTGCGCTTTATCGACTTCCTGCCTGTGACGTGGCCAATCCCCCTCGTGGGTATGAGCCAGTCCCCTTAAGGCAAACAAACAAACAGACAGACACCTGAGATACGTGTCGTCTGCAGCGAGCGCCGTCAGGTTGTTACCCCCTTCCGATGTAGCGACGATGGCGCCGGAGAAGCGCCGGTGCGAGGAGCAATCGCTCGCTCGGCGAGGCGGTGGCGCCCTCTCTTGCGGGGCGGGCGTCAGCCGCACGTTACTGAAGATTTTAAGTTAACTACTGCAATTACTTCTTTGTTATTTTCGTTAACTATATTATTTTAGACCTTGTTCGTTTATTCTAACCCGGTTTCGAGGATTGCTAGCCGTGCTTTAGGCCTGTACTGAGCACTTGATTGTTAACGTGATCACACCGCATGACATCAACGGACAAGCCGGGCCCCCAAAGTGCTACGCACTTCAATATTCAGCAAGTCTACGCCGTGAGAACAGTCGGCCTACGAAGCTGCAATGATGACGCCTTTTGGGTACAGAGAGTCATCACCACCATCATATCGTTTAATTTATTTGAACAAAAAGCACCATCACCACCATTTCGATCATCATCCCCATTTCGCCTTATTTCTTCATTAAATCCTCCCTCTGGTCAAATGACTTGCATGATGACTACTACTACAACTACTACTTACTACTGCTGCTGCTACTACTACTACTACTACCACTACTACTACTACTCAGAAGACGTCGACGACGCCAGAGGGTAGACTAAGACAGCGTTGCTGTCGAGTGAGAGAGAGAGAGAGAGAGAGAAACAAAACGACAATAACAAAATGAACTATGCAGTCGTCGGAGGAACAAAAGAGGCCGGACTTCCGAGGGACACAAGACAACGGAAGGGGTCCGCCATCTCACTGTTTCTTCCTTTATAGTCTTTCGCTGCTTCTTGTTTTACTTCGCATCGACCGAAAGACAACAACAACCGCCTGTTGCGAGCGGCCACCCCCTTACGCAAGGCCATAATGGGGCGACGGAATCGAAGACGCAGAAGAAGATGCAAGAGAACGATTAACGATGGCCATACACACGACGATATCATGGACGAAGCGAAGAATGGCTCCCGGAATGGAGGTATACGTACAACGTTCGAGAATACGACTGCATTCGTTCAGAAAGACACAGAAGAAATGTTCGTAATGCTAGACAGATAGACAAAGAGAGAGAGAGAGGGGGGGAGGGAGAGGAAAAGGAAGAGACAGACAGGTTATATAGCGACCCCATTCGGGCGCAGTTGAGATGTCATAAAAGGGAGCGGAAGCCATTACTGAAGCGTGTAGCCCGTGGGGTTCCGCGATATCCGTGTTGTTCGTATTACCGAGCACCGCGGGCTTCCCGAATTCACCGCCAGGGGAGGGCGGGCGCGAGGCCTTCACGTGGCGCCGCGCAGCGGGCACTGGAATGCGTACTACGCTAGGGTGGCTAACTACGCTACCCAATCAACTGTTTTCTGCGACGTCGTATAAGGGTAAGATAAGGGGCAACGTTTAGCAAGATAACTCGCACAACACAGAAACGTTACTGCGCAAAACGCCGCGTAAATAACGGCTACATTTCAGAACGGCACAAAGGTTGCACGATAGTTTACCCATGGAGGATACCTTGTTAAAACTTTTATTACGGTAATAACGAAAAGATTGCAACGCCTCTGGGATCGGATGCATTGGATGCTTTCCACACCTCACGTCGTTCTGCACTGCCCCCGTGATCGGCCCACCTTTGACCAAGCGACGATGTGTGGTGACGTCATTGTGACGTCACAAATTTTGGCTGTCTGATACATCATGATGTGACGTCATCATTCTGCCAAGGACAAGCGCGTTTTTGGCAAGACCTTGCGAAACCTTCGCGTGAGTGCCAACATAGCCATTTAAGGCTTTCGCCTTCAAAACAACAAGGACCTCGATCGATGTCGTCTACCATTCCACGTCGTGGAGGATTGCGAAAGAGAGAGAGAGAGAGATCGAAGTGCTCTCGCACTACCAATCAGTTGGTGATGCCGACCAGTGCACACTGCTAGAAGAAAAAAAGAAGAAAGAAGAAATAGATAAGAAAACATTCACGGAGGCTGGAGTTGTGCAGTGAACGAGAAGGCGGCGGCGTACATGAATGCGGGGGAGCTGGGTTTGCCGAGCCAAAAAGGGTACCCGGAAAAGGAGATTGGACGTCACACGAAGGACACGTCCTCGTCGTGACGCGAAAATAGAAATACGACTACAATTCCTTGGGCTGAAAGGAAGAGAAGGAAGTTAAGTTTGTTTTGTTTTGTTTCTTTCACTTCCGATTTCGAGGGCCCATGGCCTCACCCCCACGAGGCGGATTTAGGTGTCCGTTACGTAATTGCGCGTAGATGCTCGTTCTTCATTCCTATGTAGTTTCTTTTTCTTTAAATCGAACGCGAACGAAATTCGGCGATAGGCGTCAAATGTAGCGCTTTCACGAATAAGTGCAGCAACGTCCTATCCAGCTCTCCAGATTGTTTTTTTTTTTATAAAATGTTCAATGGAAAAAGAAAATTCACAGGGTTCCTTATGCATTCGTCTAAGAAGACTCCAATGCGAAAGCCATCTTTTTCTTCTCAGAGGATGTGTTGATCCAGCCCCGCCACCCACCGAAAGCTTCCGCGCCTAACGTGGTTTGCACTGCCTCGAAGATCGGTGGCACCTCACCTGGTCTTGCACTGCCTCCGTGATCGGACCTCCTCTTACCGAGCGATGACGTCATGTCACGTCATCATCTGGGTGTTACGTGACGTCATGACGTCACACATTTCGGCTGTGACGTCATGGTGACGTTATCACGTGCTTTTTTTGCATCACTCGTGTTGACGCCGCCGACGCGGAACGGCGTCAATTTTCGCGTTTGATAAGGCATCTAAGGCTTTCGCCCTAAAGAAAAAGAGAGAGAGAGAGATAAAGAAAATCAGCAACAAAGATTAAAACACGCATACATAATAAAGACAGACGTGGAGAGTGGATGGGTACGGTGGACCAATAGGGACGCCTCAAAGCCCTAATAGTTCGTCGAAGGAGCGAATAAACAACGAACACGATCAATAACAAAAAAAAAAACAAACAAAAAAACAAAACGAAACAGCAAAAGGGCAGAATTAGCTGTGGTCAGGGCAAGAACTCCCGTTCTCTTCTCCACAGATACATTACTTTTTGCCTTTTTCCTGGCAAGGGCTTCTTTCGCAGTTTGTGGGAGGGAGGAAGTGCAAATGTTCTCCCATCACTTCTCCATCTGCGTCCCCAAGATGGCGCGCCAACCCGCCCACGACTTTTCCTCCCTTCCTCCCTTCTCCGCCCACTACTTCCTCCATCAGAAGGCGACGCCCAAGTCGTTGTCGCTTGACCCCCGAAAGTGACCACTGAGTCCGGCGCCGTTCTATGGCCTCTCTGACGTCGGGTGGGCAGGGGCAAATGACCACGATATCGACTTATAAACGCAAGGCGAGATGAAAAACTTGCGCCGGTACAGCCACGCTAACGCTCGAGGTCGCATTTTTTTTTCTTTCTTCGAATTTCACGGGTCTATTTCAGTATCCAATGGAAAGAAATTAGGTAAGACGGTGCTCCTAAACATACAAGATTTTTAAAACAAGGCAGAGACAGGCAATGAAAAAGTAGAGATAGTGAACTTCGAAAAGCAAGAATTCAAGGATGAGACGATATATAGTGATCGGTCGATAAACGACATGATGAAAATAAACAAAATAGTGATCATGGCGCTCGAAATTCATGGTGACTTGTTTGTACCGAATGTCATCATCATCACCAGAATTACAACAATTTCGCTGTCCGATGGCTTGCGCGGCGTGGAACTGGCGGAATATTTCAACCAACCATGTCTGTTTGCTTGCTTTTTTTCTTCTGCGTACCACTGCTTCTCTGATATGCCACAGTGCCGCAATTACACTATCTATCTATCTATCTATCTATCTATCTATCTATCTATCTATCTATCTATCTGTCTATCTGTCTATCTGTCTATCTGTCTGTCTGTCTGTCTGTCTGTCTGTCTGTCTGTCTGTCTGTCTGTCTGTCTGTCTGTCTGTCTGTCTGTCTGTCTATCTATCTATCTATCTATCTATCTATCTATCTATCTATCTATCTATCTATCTATCTATCTATCTATCTATCTATCTATCTATCTATCTATCTATCTATGTGTGTCTGTCTATCTATCTGTCTATCTATCGATCTGTCTATCTATCTGTGTGTGTGTCTGTGTCTGTCTGTCTATCTATCTATCTATTTCAGCTTGCGCGCGCGCATAGACGTGTATACATCGTCATTGTCTCCTGAAGACCATACGACGTCTACAACCTGTGACAATCGCTGAATAAGACAGTGACATCACGCTACATAAACCTTATCGATTCTGGCCAAACACGCGAGCGACACGGATCACTTAACCTGAACCCTATAACAAGATACAGCCCACAAGACTCGACGATAACCGAGACACGGCGATACGTTGCGAAAGCTAGCAGAAGCAAGTGTGGAGGATGGTATAATCTCATAGAAAGAAAGAAAGAAAGAAAGAAAGAAAGAAAGAAAGAAAGAAAGAAGAGATCGTATACAGCATAATGAGGCGGCTCGAGTAAGAGCCGACGGTCAGCGTTCCGCGACGCTGGCTCCAGATCGACCGGCCACATCGGAGAGAAAAGGACCCGATGTACGCTTTGCTTGTTGCATCGATCTACGCAGCGCGCAAATAATGGCGCACAGCGCGGGGCCGATGCCGCGTACACGTGCGCATACACCGACTGCCCTTCGAGCGACCGACAGCCGCCACTCATGCTATGTACACGAGATTATGCGGAGAGGCCGCCCCGTGTTGTCGCACACTTACACGCTGTTATCTTTGCCTCGGACGGTATAATGACCCGTCGACGGCGGTACGAATTAGGCACAGAGTGTACGCACACTGAACCAAGCCACGGCTGCTTCGTTCACGCGCGCTGAGATAACACAGGCTCGCAGTATCAACAGAGCAGATTGGTATTGCCCGGAAACCTGTTACCAGGTTTCAACCGCTTGCGGACAACGTTTACCGGTATTCCGTTAACTTTTACCTGTAAACCTTTACCGGTAGTCCGCAAAAACTAAGACCGTACCGGGGGAGTGAACGTGAACGGAAGGGTCGGTGGCGCCACATGGCGGCGAAGAGATCAAGCAGGCAAACACCGCACAATGTTGGAGAAATCAAGCGAGTTTTACCTCACTGATTGTGTTAATTGTCGGCAGCAGTGTAAATGTGAACAGGTTGCCCGTTCAGGGTTTCCATTTTCTTCAAGGACACTCGGCGGAAATGCACACCCACACACACGAAAAATAACAGTTGATAGTTGTGTACAGACGAAGCGTCACAAGATGTCGATACCACCATCCGGTGACCCAATCTGCCGCAAACTCATCTGCGTACACTGGAATGGCGGACACGCTCAACCATCCTATAAGAATCCAGAAAATCGTAAAGTTGTGTGACGTCATAGTGACGCCACACGATGACGTCATCAGGTGACATTGTCACTTGCTCAAAGTTGGGCCGATCCCGAAGGCAGTGCAAAACCACGTTGGGTGCAGAAAGCTGCCGAGGGAGGGAAGGGGAGGGAAGTGGCAGCGCCCATATGCCTTATGTAAAATCGTCCGTAGGCGGCGACATGAAGGGGTATCGACGAGCGCTGCCGTTAACGCGATCGTCGTATCGATTCAGCGACAATCGAATCGCCATCCCAACCGAACGTAAAGCGTCACACCGTATCGGGTTGCTAATGGGAATACCAATACGCAGCTCGATAACTACGACGAGAGAAACAAGCGCCGCAAACTCGGTCGCAGAATCGAATTGGCTTTCGTCGACTGGAATTCCAACAAGAAAATCTGTGGCGGTTCAGCGGTAAATGCTGCAGAAATGAGCCAGAATTACCGTTAATTATCTCGATTACTGTCAATTACCTTCATAACCAAGACTAGCCAACACAAGGCGACATAAGCAGTCACCAGCCCCCAAATACTTGTCAATTGGCAAACAGTACGGGTTACACGAGAATAAAAGCGATATCGAACAGCGCTGGTATTAGGTGTTTTACCAGTGAGGGTGATACCGTACCGTTAAGGCCAGAGTATCACCGTTCCGTTAAATGTATAGCCAGATGCGAAAATGTTTTACAGTGACTAATACAGGTCCTGCAGATTAAAATAGCGACGTGCCAACTACAACGGTACGGTACTGTCGTACGGCAGACCGGCACAACTAAGACACTATTACGCGAGAAAATACGGCATTATACGAGTAACAATCGCTCGGCTTCACACTATGTATGGTAAGCCTTATGTTTTGTTTCACATTAGCCCTCGTGACACGTGACAATATTGACAAAAATACCAATACAGCTCGGTGGTCAACAACAGCAACATTTACAATGAGCGGTCGTCAAATCTGATCGATGAAAGGGCAAAAAAAAAAAAAAAAAAAAACTCTGGCATGTCAACTGGAACAAACTCTGGCAAGTTTACGCGTAAATCGAGCGGGAACAGATAACACGTGGTCTATCGCAGCACCAACTAGAACATTATATAAACGTGCAATAGGGGATCACTTGCGGACTAATGAGATCAGGCGATGCGTGGGCACCGTGGCGGTAGACGTTGTTGTTGACGCCAGGGAAGCAAAAGGTAATCGGAGGGCTTCGGGAAAGAGATCCCCTTGTTTCGGCGCGGCAGGAGTTAATTACCAATCCGTGATGACAGTCACCACGCTGCCAACCTCACGAAATATAAAGAAACAAGTCAGCGAAACGCAATCGCCTAATGAGGCGCAACTAGGAAATCCTCTCGTTACGCTGGTAGAAAAAAGAAAAAAAAAAACGTAGCGTCAACAAGCTTCCCGCTAGATGCGCGATCCCGCATAATACGACCGGAGTCACAGCGTGCGCGCGCATGCGTAAAGGATAACAGGCGCCAGCAAGGTGAATACAGGAAACAGTCGATTCAAAAAGTTACGCGGTCCTTTAAACATATGCTTAAGATTACTCGAAGGCAAAAGATATTTCTCCTCTAAGTCGATTTCATTGAATCCCCCCCCCCCCCCCCCCCCGCACTTCACGTGGTTCCGCGATGCCTCCTGGATCGGTGGCCTTGGAAGCTTTCTGCACCTCACGTGGTTTTGCTGTGCCTCCGAGATCGGCCCACATTTGACCAAGCAACAAACAATGTCATGCGATTACAACCATAAAGTGAAGTCAGGTTATGTGATTCACAGCGTCGTCATCACATCATTCTCTTGCATCCCATCGTGTTGACGCCGACGTTCACACGGTCGATTGCGCGTTGTCTAGCAAATCTGTGGTGCAACTGCCGAAATGAATGCAGGAGACGAATTGATTGGCTGACTTGTTCCTAGACCCGAAATCGACGCTACAACCCATTATAGAATGTGGTTGGGAAAGGCTCGGGAAATGTCACCTTACTGCAACTGTAAACCCATCCACCCTTACCCCAATGCCCTAAAGTAAACTAAAGTTTATACTACTACTAGAACCCCTTCTTTAGCAACCATGAACCAATTGCAGGCCAAGCCTCTACCCTATCACGCGAACTTTTCCCGCGCGCTACTAATTTTGCACACGGAACCACCGCAAGACAGCGCTCGTTCCCGCCAGCGTCGGCGGCCAGGCGGCGCGTCGGTCGCCGATTCGCGCGCCGCAAATGGAGGAGACGTTTTCACTCTCCTTCCGGTTTTGCGAAATCAATCGATCACGATAAAGACGGAAGGACGGCTCGCCTGGGGCTCCTCGTTCGGGGTCTGGTAAATAAAGAAAGTCAGGATATAGGAACTGATAGAGTGCACGAAACATGGCTGCGGCGAGGGCACGATGAAGGGGGAGAGGGGGAAGCGCTGAACTGACTGGGCATGAGGAGCATGACTGGGCACCGTGACGCAATAGCAGCAACGACTTGGTGATGGAACTAGCTCTACGCCGCAAGCGCCCGCAAATAGCAGTGTCCGCCACGGAGAGAGAGAGAGAAAAAAAAAGGATGCATCAGGGAGTGGTGGAGAGCAGCGAGCGTAGATCTGCAAGCTCAGCTTGTCTTAACTGTACGATTGACAGTGACAATCTTGTTGCGCTTGTTTAGTTTCGTTCTCGACGTCGTTCGTGTGTCAGTGTTATCTGTTTTCTCTATCATCGTAGGTAGCGCAACACTTTACGAAGGACGGATACGGAAACGCCGCATACAGGATACAGAAAGGACGGATACAAAAAATGTAGCCGCGCCTTTCGTAAAGTGTTGTGCTATCTACAATAATGGACCATTACCAACTAGCCCGATCAGATTGTCATCTGTTCTCACAGCTAGGGCGCAGAGCTCACGTCCAGCCAGTTCCAAAGGGCGAAGCCACGTCAACATCATCACGTACAGAGCTCATATTATGATTTGTAACTAATATACATTTCTTTGCCTCTACGTGATCTGATGCGCTGAGTCCTATTATCCGCAGTATGTCTTGCTGTTTGGTGCTATTAAATTTTGTCGCTTTATCTGTTAGTGTCGATAGCACAAGATAATTATTTTTGTTGCCAGAATGATTGTTAGTATATTTCTTTTCCACTCCTGAAATAGCCATCTGCTAAGGAATCGGCAGTATCTGCTAAAATAAATCATATGAAATGGATAACCGACAAACAAGCCACATAGCCACAAGTAAATCCGTATAGATTTCCTTGCGGCTTCGTGCTACAAACAGGTGGTTGTCAATTATCCCCCTTTCTTAAACCCTTCTGCCACCTTGCGGGATTCCGCGGAACTAATTCTCAACATCACCATAGACAGTACAGCGAGTGACACTGTCCAATTTCCCAGAGGCCATATACCCTCGAGACGGAACTCTGCGGCAACGATGGGAGACAATAATAGAAGGTGGAGAGGAGGAAACTAGCCACGAGCTCGTCATTAAGCCCTCCCCCTTCCTCGCTCAGTCCCGAAGATGCCCCAAAATTCTCGCGCAACCGAGACTTTGTGAAGTGAAGGTGAGGGAGAGGTGTGAGAGTGCGGAGGATCGGTGATGTCACGAAAGCGGTGCGTGACGTCATCGGTTCGATGGGAGCCAGGCACGGCAGCCAGCCAGCAGGGGTGAACGCCCCTAGGGGCTGGCATGCTGCGATGGCTCCAGACCGCGGGGGGCTTGTGATGCTGGGAAGGAGGAAATGGGAAAGGAAGGAGGCCTCCAAGACGAGCGACAATCGCAGCGGACGCAGCCCGTACGAAACGCCCACAGCTTTAAGTAGGAAACTGCTCGCTAACACGCGAACAATAGCTCCCGCTGAAAAGCGATGAAGGAATGAGCCGTTACTTTGGCGGGTTGGGACGCCAGGCTACCCACAGCAGTCGACGAGTCGAGCCGGTTATAAGGCTATGGCTCGTTCGCCCTTGGGGATAGAATGCAAATGAAGGTCCTTGACCCTGTTAGTAATCGATCTCCGTTAATACAGCATCCCCGCGCTGGCCGCCCCGCCGATTTCGTGGTGTCGCTTTGAGCCGCAAGTCGCTGTGATTGTGGTGGCAATTCTTGCATCTCGAGTCCATAATAATTAGTCATTGTTGGGGCTTTACGTCCCAAAACTACGGTATATAATTACGATATTATATACTAAAGTATGCGCAGTGCAAAGACACGAAGACAAAGGGAAATAACAAACGACACAGAGTGCCGGCACTGCTGACGACATGCGCGCATTTAGAAAAGCTGGCTGCGTGCTTTGAAATAAATGTAGTTGGAAATAAAGCGCGCCAGTCTATGTTGTTCATGTGTCCTCCCTTCATATTCGTTTGTTCGCGCTGCACATAGCATACATCAAGACATGTGCCAACTAGATCACCAGCGGACGCCTCTAGCATTTTTCCTCCATCGAAGCCACATAACACAGAGTGTCACTGAGCTGCACGCAGCGTGGCCTTATTAAATACCCGGTCATTTCGATCCCCGCACAGCCATCGATTTCGGAACCAAGCATCGCGAACAATGCACGGGGATACAAACGTAAAAACGGGCTCGCGGCCCGAAGTTGCGAACTACCGGAAAGAGCCGAGGGCAACCGGCAGGTGGCGCTGCGAGCGCTAACCCCCCCCTTTGTATGCCCTGTGGCATTGTTGCAGTATAAGGTTAACATATAATGACATCTCCAGCGATGAGGCCTGCTTGCGGACGTAGTTAACGACCCCAACCACCCGCCCCTTTCACCCCATCTATACACGCCACGAATGCTTCAGACAGGCGAACAAACACCCAGAAAACAAAGCGAGACTCCGCTCGTGCGCGGAGCAATCTTGCAAACAATGGCCGACTTAGCGATGGCGGTTTCCACAACGCGGCTCAAAAAAGTTTTAAATAAAACGTAACCGACGTACCTGCGCTGTGTGCAAGCCTGATAGTTAATGTTAACCCTACAACTGCCGTGGGAAATTAAGAGGACAACCTGATTACGGTAGTCTAGTTGGATTGCGCCCACCCGTTGTTGTGTTTTCTGTGCACGCACACACACACTTTAGTCTGGAGACTGGCTTGCGCTAGCGGATATCGCGAATAGCCACGAACGAAGGTGGATTTGCGAGATACGGTCGTAAACGTAAGGCCTATCCGGCGAGTAGTTCACGTTCCATAAAAGTCTACGTTCCGTAAAGGATCGCGCATGCGCAGATCCCAACCGGTATCCCTAGTTCTTTGAACGCAACGTAGCGTGTCCCTGGTCGCCAAAGGTATGGGACAGAATTGGCGCCCCCTTTAGATGACCAGAAAGGGCGGCCGCCTCCCCCCCACCCAGAGCGCATACCTATGCCTGGAGACGTAGCCAAAGAATGGTTATACATACTCATTAAAAGAAAATCCTTTGAAGGCGCGAATGCCGGGGAAGATGTAAATGGCCGCTCTAACGGTATAGATTGGATAGCCGGCTCGAATTGGATAGCTAGCTACGCAATTACGTTAGCGCGATCGATCACAACAAATCGCCACGAAATCAAGCTCGCCACGCGTTAGCGAATTAATGGAACGGCGCAGTTCAGAAACAACATTCGCGCGCCTTCATTAGGGCGCACGATGAAGCTTCCACTACTAACTAACGCGCATGCGTGGACGAAGAGAAAAACAGGAGATGAAGTCTGCGATGACTGTATCAGAAGGAAACAAGTGAAAAAAAAAAAAAGGGCTACCGCAGAGGAAGAGGGTCAGCCAGAACTCGACGTAAAGACACGCGTAAAACAAAACAAAACAAAACAAGGAACTTTTAACACAATCAACGTCAGCTTCCATGAAAAATATGACGCAAGAAACGCCATCATTCAGCTCCATCAGGATCCATGTTAAGTGACTGATTAAATCACCAATTGATTGATAGGTGAAGAATTGATTGATTAAATAACTGCCGGATGGACAGACAGACAGACAGACAGACAAGATAGATATATAGATAGATAGATAGATAGATAGATAGATAGATAGATAGATAGATAGATAGATAGATAGATAGATAGATAGATAGAGATAGATAGATAGATAGATAGATAGATAGATAGATAGATAGATAGATAGATAGATAGATAGATAGATAGATAGATAGATAGAGATAGATAGATAGATAGATAGATAGATAGATAGATAGATAGATAAATAGATAAATAGATAGATAGATAGATAGATAGATAGATAGATAGATAGATAGATAGATAGATAGATAGATAGATAGATAGATAGATAGATAGATAGATAGATAGATAGATAGATGCACTCTAAAAAAAAAAGAGTGACTTTTTGTGAGTTCCGACTTGTCACGTATATGACTAACTATCTTAGGAGATCACTGTTTATTCATTTTACCCTCAGGGTACACGTGCCTATTTCAGAGGGGAACGGAGAGCCGTGGCGCACCAAGAGAGTTAACGTTTGTCTCTTTAAGCAGAGACATATACGTGGCAAGTCTCAGGACTCGCCCCCCCAAAAAAGTAATACACGAGACTAGGCAGGCACTTCGCAAAATACACCAGACTAGGCACCTCGCAAAAAAGAAATATATATATATATATCAACAGAAAATCGCGTAGACCATCCACTAACGCGCCTTGGTTTCGCATAGATGACCCAAAGGAAGGAAGGAAGGAATCCCACGCACCGAAGCAGAAGCCAGTACAACACAGTCAGCGCAGCGCTTTCGGGATTCCAATCCTGTTTCGCCCATAATTTCGCGGAGATACCCCATTTCACGTCCAAGCAGTCGCCACGGAAGTTAAGCTACTATATATACAAGCTACTCCTCGAGACGAAGATCTTTCGAATTAACAAACCGAAAGATAAAAAAAAAAAGAGCAGCTTCCTTCCTATTCTAAGCTTGGCTGAGTAACGAAGTTCCGAGGCTTTATTACTTTTCTCTCTGTCTCTTTGTAGTTATTTCTTTTAACCCGGCAGGGAAATTTCGAAATTTCGTCCTCGCGACATCGTTTCTACCCAACGAGAAAATAAGAGGGGTCGGATTCCTCGCTCCGGTTTTAAAACAACTTCCAGACAAAAAAGAAAAAAAAATATTACGACCACATCCTATGGCACTGCTTCCACGTAGCGGAATTGGCCAAGAGCCGGGCGGGCACGCGTGCACTCAGGGGCTGACACCGCAGGCGCATTAAAGAAAAATGGGGGGGGGGGGGGGGGGGGGGGGGCTGGGACCACAAGTGCATTTGGGTGCATTTGCGACCCCCCTCCTCCCCCCTTAGGAGCTTAGGAAGTGCCACTAGGGGGGGGGGGAGGGGAGGATGACACCGGCAGGAGAGAAATATCGACGCCGAGAGTACTCTGCTGGCGGCGTCTCAGTGGAATTACATCCATGCCGAGGTACGGAAAAACCAGGAGACCCACTTTTGCTTGAAACTGCTTCGAAAAAAAAAAAAAAAACACTGTATGGATGTCATGTAGTGGAAGGAGTCTCCTTAACGCATGTAATATTGCGTGGCAGAAGCGTAGAATCGCGCCAGGCGTCGAAACATGCGAATTGCTCAACGAGTGGGTGTCTTAAAGGCCCGCCCATTACAAAGCGCTATGACATGTTTAATCATCATCAGCTGCAAAAGCATCGACAAAGCTAGCGGCTACGTTCGCGGGTTGCCTTACGGACGCGTATGGACCCTTCTGATTCGCAAAAGGAATAACTGCGCCGTAGTGGGCACTTAACAACTGTACTTGCAGTAGGTATTTTAGGATAGTTCGAAAACGGCCAATGCTACGCGCACGGTCATTCGTTTCCTCACGGCACGGCTGAGGCATGCACCGAGAACCGAAGCCAGCTGGCTATCAATTCAGAAGGCGATGCGCACGGGGCGCGATTACGCTATCGCGTTTTATTCTCTTGAAGGCAAAGGTCAAGCGTCCTCCAAGTTTTTTCTGTGTTTCCGATCTTTTAGCACCCGCCACGGTGGGTCTAGTGGTTATGGTGCTCGACTGCTGACCCGAAAGGTCAGGTTCTAACTTTACGTTGTAACCGACTATGGTCGGTAACAACCGAAGAAGAATGTGAATATGGTATGCAATCACATTCAAGACTCCGAGCTTTCAAGTTTATTTTTTTCCTCTCCCGTGTCTGCCTGCCGCTAATTTTCTTCCTGAAACTTTTTTTTTTTTACATCAAGCCCAAAACTAAGTCTCTATAAAGCGAAATGAGCACATGCGCCGCGCGCTCGCGAAACTGCGAGATTTAAAAAAAAAATAAATAAAAATACAGAAAATCAAAGAAAAGGGAAAAAAAAAAGAAAAGAAACGCCATTAGCGAGGCCTCGGGCTTAGTGTCCGCCAGGGCGCCCGACTGCAACCTCCAGATTTGGAGCCCCTAAACGACCAGCCCCTCAAGCAATTCTTGCCACCTTTTTTTTTTTTTTTTTAGTTCCATAACGCCGTTAAAACTCGCGCGAGACCATGTGCATACCGCGGGACATATCTCGGACGTTCGAGAGGCTTGAAGAAACAAGCTAACAAAAAAGCAAAAAAAAAAAGAAAAATAACGAATCAAGAAAGCGAAAGAGCCGCCGGAAATTGCCACTCGGACCCATCTCTTTCTCGGCCTCGGCGCCAAAAAATCTGGGGAAGCTTAATTCGCAATCGCGCCGCGTGTGGCGCTTGTTCCTTCCTTCGCTTCCTGGTCGTGCCTTGGTGAACTTCGTTGTTTTTCATTCGCGAACTTTGGCGGAAAGAGTTGGAACGAGTCATTTCGTATAGATAATAAGAAAGCAGCGAACTATACATTCTTAACGCGAAGAGAGTATGCGCTGTGCATACACGAGGGATACATGTTTTGACAAATTTTTTCCTCCTGCCTTTTTTTTTTTTTTAGGAGAGCTCACCTAAGTGAGTATCAACATGCAACGAGGCCCTAGCTCTTATTAGTGACACAAGAACCGAGTGACACCCTTGTTCCTTTTCCAAGCACTTCCGGTCGAGCACTTACTTCAGGGTTTAAATAATATTCACAAAAAGTCTTCTAAAAATAGAAATCTATAGATCTGGTTCAACTTGAGGGTTATGTCGGACACACACGATACCGGAGCACACGTTTACTGAAGATTAGGTTAAATTATCCGTTAGGATAATTAATAAAATATTAATCGAATGAGTTCGCTGAAAGAGGAGACGGTTCTCTTGCGATAAGATGGGACCGTTGCGTCACCTGGCGGAGTAGATCTGAACCACGCGCTTCTTTCGACGTGGCCTCCGCGAGCACCTTTGGAAGCGCGATTAAACGCAGCCGAGTTAACCCTAAGGAATACGCGAGGGCACACGAACGTCGAGGTGCGAGTTCGACCACCAAACACCTAAGTCAAGAATTAAGCTCACCAACATTTCTTTGTCACACCGTCCGCTACAATAATAACATGCAACACGACGCTAGGTTTGATTTATCTGGCTCCATTACTCGATCGCAACAAGATTGTAACATATAAAATAAAGTGTTCTAGCATCTGAATGTTGTTATACTCGGAAGTACGGCATGGTCGACGACTGAATCTGTATGACCCGCCACAGTGGTCTAATGGTTATGGTGCTCGACTGGCGACCTGAAGGTGGCGGGATCGAATCCCGGCCGCGGCGGCCGCGTATTTTCGATGGAGGCGAAAATGCCAGAGGCTCGTGTGCTTAGATTTAGGCGCACGTTAAAGAACACCGGGTGGTCAAAATTTCCGTAGCCCTTCACTACGGCGCCCCTCATAATCATACCGTCGGCTTTAGGACGTTAAACCCGGCAATTATTACGACTAAATCTATACGATGCGGTCAGTTTGATCCGCCCAACTTAAGCGACGATAAGTACAGGTCATAGGCATAACTGCACAAACTGCACGACGGCGGGTAAAATATGTACGATGCGATCGACATAATTTTCACAACTCGTCGCGAAGATAGGCGTTCGGCCCCATCTGCGAAACTAAACAAGCGAACAAACACAGAGGAGAACATACCAACGCACAACGGAACAGATCAGAATGATGGATCAAATAAAAGAAGGATCGCGAAGCAACAAGGGTCGCGGATACTGTTTACAGCTCAACGAGGTCGACGTGACATGGTTAACAGGTGAGTGCCCTTCAAAACATTCTCGTAGTCTCTCGCATCGTCTTTCTGTGTACTCTGTATCCTCAGCATTTCATTTTCTTGTTACCTGCCTGTCAAGCGGACAGAATGTACGCGTCTAAGAAACAAAAGGAAACAAAAAGACAAAAATAACGTGCTTGCCGTTTTTTCAGCCGGCGCCGCCGTCTCGCTCAACACCACCTCTTACATTTGCGTAAGAAAATAATATTAATAAAAAAAACTCTCCTTCCGTCGACAGAGTGCGCCTAAACAGATGCTTTCAAAACGAGCCCGTTTCGCCTCCTTAGGCGAGCGCAAACAACGCGATGCATAAACATCGCTCTCAGGAACCCACTGACTGGCGTGCCTTTGAATTGCTTTGATTGCTATATATCTTTTTTCTGTGGTGCCGGGGCCACTTAAGAAAGAAAGAAAGAAAGAAAGAAAGAAAGAAAGAAAGAAAGAAAGAAAGAAAGAAAGAAAGAAAGAAAGAAAGAAAGAAAGAAAGAAAGAAAGAAAGAAAGAAAGAAAGACCTGGCAGCAACTGATTTCACTAAGTCGCTCTTGCATTAAAGTTAAGCAAGAGAAATTGACGACCACCCGTACGTAGCACGAAGCTACAAGGCTGCGTTGTTCCACTAAAAGTCACGTGTGGCAGACACCCGAAAACCCCGGGAGAGGGAGAGAGAAATAAACGCTTATTTTCGAAACAGTGTTCCGAACGATGCCCGGTATCATCTTGAGGTGAGAGGGCTGTCTGTCCAGGAACGCTCTGGCTTCGAATTAGAGTTAGTTAAAGGTGAATCGAATGCCAATGTTACAATGTAGGAAGGTCACGACAAGTGATTGAAGTGATAATCAGGAACATAAGGTGAGCGAAACGTGAATTAAATCAATCAATATGTGAATTATTGTTAATTAAAGGTGAATTAACAGTGCGTCAAACGCGAGAGCATAGGCCCGCGATCTCTCCTTGGCGTTAGCTGAAGGGCATTTTTTCGATGCATCAGGCGACCTCGCGGTATACAGTCACGTACACCGCCCCACTCGAACTGCCACTGCTACGACCGAAGACTTCGCGGCACGGTCATCATCGCTCCGAATAACAGTTCCGGGCAAACGACAAGCACGTGTCCATCAAAACGACGCGGACGTCTCGTTGCCGTCGTACTCGTCAAGAACACATCACGGCCCCGGCCGCACAGACGGAATCGACGTGTCTGTAAAGCAGTGGCACGCTGCTCGGAATTTATCAGAGACAATGAGTACGAGCGAGAAAGAGGAGGTGGAGTTTGAGTTGCAGAGCGTGGACGTCACAGTTCATCGAGCACGCCTGCCTGCCTGTTGGAAGACAGCAGCTGCAAGACCCGAACGAGACGCGAGAGAGCAAAGTACGGCCGAAGATCGCACGCACTATAACTGCAGAGAGACACCCTGTACGCGTTCGCCGCCCAAAGCAACCGACATTAGAAGTTTTGACAGCGGAACTTCTAATGTAGGCCGAATTTTTGCCGTCCGGTGTCACCCAGGAGTAGAGTCACATATTGATTGATCTATTTTCCGAAAAGGGAAAATGAGAAGAACGTGCTCCTAGGCAAGTTGGTGTCGAGAGCAGACTGCTTTCTTGGGAGCCGCTGGGATCGTTGCGGCATCTGTCGGAGCAGGCCTCAACCATGAGCTTCTTTCTGCGTGGCCTCCGAGATCCGGTTCGGCAGTGCCACGACACACAAGGTTATCCCGAGGAACACAACAGAAAACACGAACGCCGAGGTTCGAGAGCCACCACCAGGCACCTAAGTAAAGAATTAGGGTCACCTCCGATGTTTTTTACCAGCGAAGCTGTTAGGCACGACAGAATAAACGGCTGTTCCCCGCAAGAAACCTCGCCGCGCCGTTGCCTAGCAACCATCGACGCCACAGCTGCGCACCACCTGGGCTTAAACCTCGCCTAGGCGCGCATGCTGCGCCGAGGAGCAGCCACCGCCAAGCCACGCCCACCGACGGAGACAGTCCACTCAGTCGCCGCGCCGAGTTTGCCCGGCGTGGCGCGAGCCGAGTACGAGCGACGAAAGGTCCGCGCTTCTACCGGAGGCGCCACAGCCAGGTTTGCACGCGAGTTTCTGGCGCTCGAGTTGGGACATTCTTGCAAGGTCTGCGACAGGCTGTGATTCGACTCTACTCTGTCTACGCCAAGACCTAGCATCAGCCAAGGAGGCCACGTTAGGCCCCTAAGATCGACCAGCTTTTTTTTTTTAAGCTTTACACGGCTATTGTAAATTTCTTTTTTTTTTCTTCTCCTTCCGCCGCATCTGTAAGTTTGCAAATGGCCTTTCGCTCTTTACGTCTCATCACATCCAATCTCATGCACCGTCCATGTTTTCTCACACGACGACTCCGTCCACGGTCGTCGCTCCCATAAAAATAATCTGAGCCGTCTGCTGAAGGAGGCGAACTCGGTACGTTGCACGCGCCAATCTCTCGCGCGCAGAGCCACACGTCATCAGACCAGATCACTCATTAGTCTAATTAGCAAAAACCCCGGCGGCGGCCGCGTCTGCCAACGCCACCGCCGCTAACTTCATTGCTGCCATCTCCATATGATGGCCGCAGTCGCTTCCATATGCCTCGCATGACGACTTATTAGGGAAATGAGCTCCCCTAATGAAGCTCGCAATTACGAAAGAAATTTCCGTTAAAGAAAAATGCCGTGCACTGATTATCGATGTGGTGATAAGTGCCCACGGAAGCTCAGAGTCTTTGCACAACTTCGAACCGTGCCGAGAATGCTACATATGTAGACCTTGGCCCATCGATTCGCGTTTATTATATGGTTTTCTGTGTATTATTATATTAGCAAATTCATAATTTAAGAAGAAGCATGGGCAACCACATATTTCGGAAATTAATATTAATCAAGGACAGGCGCAACCGACAGAGAACATCAATGTCATTTAATGCGCGTCTCTCACACTACGGCTCGCTATGCCTTGCAAGAAGTCCAGTCCTCAATGGTGTAGACAAGCGTGCAGCAGGCTTTAGCCTTCAAGTGTTACAGAGAGTGTACCATGCTGCCGAACTTTTACAGCGAAAGCTGTTATGAGATCGTTTCACCGGCCGTTTTTGGCGCCGTAGTCGTCCGCCGACGCCGGTGTCCGTAACCAGTATCGCTCGAAATAAGAAAAAGAAAACGGAATAAGAAAAATTCCAGGATGGAACGAGGTTCGAACCTGGGCCCTCTGCGTGGGAGCCCAGTATTCAACCTCTGAGCCATGCCGGTGCTTGAAACTGCTTTGCAAAAAGGTCCTATACAGGCTTCATGTCGGGAAGGAACCACATTAGCATATGCAATATAGTGTTGTAGAAGAGTAAAGTAAGCACCAAGCGTCGCACAACGCGAATTCTGTAACCAGGCGTCACACAATGCGAATTGCGCAACGAGTAGGCTGTTGAATGCTTCCAACCCATTACAAAGGGCTCTGTCATAATTCTTCATCGTCATCAGGCACAGCGTCAACAAAGTGCGCATAATGCCTTACATGCGTTTAGCAGGTACCACGGCTCTCCGTAGAATGACGAAAAATGGCACAGTGCCTGCTGCCCTACTTCTCAAAAATTACAATGATATATAGCGTAGTGGGTTCCTCGCAAGTGCACTTGTATTGATTGCTAAGGAAGCCCATAAACGCACGATCCATTTACTCGGGGTCTCAGTAAAATTATAATGATTTAGAACGTAGTGGGTTCCTCGCAAGTGTACTTGTATTGGTTGTCAAGGAAGCCCATAAGCGCATGATCCACTTCCTCGGGGTCTCAGTAACATTACAATGATTTATAGCGTAGTGTGTTCCTCGCAAGTGCACTTGTATTGGTTGCCAAGAAAGCCCGTAAGCGCATGATCCGTTTCCTCGGGGTCTCAGTAAAGTTCTTCGCCCCCCCCGTCCCCGTATCTCCCACGTCAACATATGTTATACAGCATGACGGGAGAGGGAAATAGCGACCGGGCGTCACATAATGCGAATTACGTAACTGGTGAGCCGTTTAAAGCTTCCAACCCATTACAAGGGCTGAGCCACAATTCTTCATCGTCATCAGTCGTCACGCAAACAAAGTGCACATAATGTCTTACAGACGTGTAGCTGGTGCCTCGCGTCTCCGCAGAATGACGAATAATGGCTTAGTAGGTGCTTCCCAACTTCACAAAAATTGTGATTTATGGCGTAGTGGGTACCTTGCTAGTGTACTTGTATTAGTCGCCCCAAGAGAGCTTACAACGGGATTTGGAAACGCCGCTCTTCCAGCTTTCGCTGTGACTGTGCTGCGGTTTCAGCGCAGGCCTGGCGTTTTTTTTTTTGTTGCGGTAATTTGTGTGCCCGTGTGCGTACGTGATCAGGAGGAGGAATAAACTTTATTGATAATGTCCTGAACAGGGCTGGAGAGCCCGCCTAACTACTCCCACGTTGGAACCGGGAGGTCAAGCCTCCTAACCCTATCCTGGGCGTACTGGACAGCTACGACTTGCTGCCAGTGGTCTTGCGACCTGATCACGCTTGAGAACCTGTCACGAGTAATGCCAGGGCCAAGCGACCCACACTCCCAGAGCAAATGTTCTAATGTACAATCATCTACCTTGCATGTTTTACATGTAGTATTCATGCCTTGAATGTTATGTCACTCCTTGTATTGTACAGGTGGGTGATCGCGTTTGTAATTGTCCAAGTGCCACTGCTTGTGCTTTGTTAAGCTTGAAGCGTGGATGAGAGAATAGTGTCCTGCTCATGTAATATTGTTTCGTTAATTTCGTTGTGTGTCACGGGGGTATCTCCGGGTGTATTCTCAAATCCAGCAGAGTCGAGGCCATTTGCAAGAACGCCCCGGCCAGTGAGTTCGCGGGCAGCGCTGTTCGCCGACTCATTTGGATTGATGGGGCACCCTTCGATATTGCCCAAACGAGCTGGAAACCATTAAACATACTTTAAGTCTTGTAACCTGGATTTCTTTGATTATCCTGGCCAATTGCGGTCCTATATTTAGTACAAGGGGGCTCAGTTACAGAGTAAAACAAACAAAAAATGTTAAGTTTCGTGCCCTGCACAGATTCTATATCACGATTCAAAACTATATACTTTTTGTTTGTTTTTTTAACATAGCACAGTCATGCCTGATCAGACGTACAGTTCCTTCTAATTCGTGACTACAGGCGTGGACTAATGACTATAGTCATGCTTGTGTACATAGGAAAACGATATGCCACACTGGCGCACCGCCATTACACATTTGCAAGAGATGACGCACATCGAATCAGCAGAATTGCGACTCACGTACAAACACGCACGAGTGGCTCGTCGAAGCAGAACAGTAGTGTCCTCGGATCAAGACGCTTCTTGGGGGGGCGACAATATGGCGGCGGACGGCGGCGTATCCATAACCGAGAGCCATTAGGCGAAGCAATGTAACCTTGCTCCCGCACAACATATGCACTTTCCTTTTTTTTCTTACTTTTTCTTGCCACCAGCGAGAAGAGAGTATCGGGGAAGCCGTTAGCCCGAGGGCCCTCGAGGCGTCGTCGCAGAACGACCGTCCATCAGACATGTCGACCGCCTAGGAAACGATTGGGGCACGCAGAAAGAGATAAAAAAGGGGGGATATATGTCATGGCGGCAGCCTAAGGACAACGCGGCTGGCAACAAGGCCATATGATGCATGAGCAGAAAACACAACTCATTCAATAATAATAATAATATCTGGGGTTTACCGTCCCAAAACCACGATATGATTATGAGAGACGCCGTAGTGGAGGGCTCCAGAGATTTCGACCACCTGGGGTTCTTTAACGTGCACCTAAATCTAAGTACACGGGCCTCAGACATTTTCGCCTCCATCGAAAATGCAGCCGCCGCGGCCGTCAGCAGTCGAGCGCCAAAACGACTATACCACTGTGGCGGGGCAAAACACAACTCATTCGACGACGAACAAGATTGGACGAACAAAAACTCACAAAGATTTCTTACGCCTTCGCCTAAGACGACGACTCGAAGGCGAAAGCCATCTTTTATTGCTACTCAGTCAATGTACTGTCCCCCCCCCCCCTCGAAGATTTCTGTATTTAACGTGGTCTTGCACTGCCTCCGTGATCGGCCCACCTTTGACCAAGCGAAGATGTCATTTGATGACGTCATCGTGTTGCGTCATGACGACGTCCCAAATTTTGCCGTATTTGTGACGTCATGATAACGCCATCATGTCACAAGTTTTTGAATCACTCGTGTTGACGCCTACGACGGTCAATTTTTGAGTTTGATGAGGAATCTAAAGCTTTCGTCTTAATAAAAAAAAATGTCGAAAAACAGATTTACGTTATGGCGGCAGCCTATAAGGACAACGCGGCTGGCAACAAGGCCATACGATGCAAGCGCAGAAAAGACAATTCAGTCGAGGTCGTGCAAGATCAGACTAAGCACACGAAGATGTCTCTTGGCTGCAGCTACATACGTCCCATACGGCGTGTCCTTACATCGAAGAAACGAAAGATCGGATATTGCGAAACTGCCGTTTATACGATCGCCTCTCGCCTCAGAGCGTGCCCGATTACATTGGGGACAGTGGTGTGGTGTGTGGCTCACGTCTTAAAGACACACACACACACACACACACACACACACACACACACACACACACACACACACACACACACACACACACACACACACACACACACACACACACACACACACACACGTGTGTGTGTGTGTCACAGGCGATACGTGCATATGCATACACATACCGGCTGTCACATCACGAAGACAACGGCGCTGGATAGAGCCAACGTTAGCCAGAGGTATAGCCACAGCCAACATTCGTCATCATTAAGCCAACACTGACAGTCATCACTTAGCGACACTGCAATCGGTTGCAGCCTAAGAAAAAGAAAAAAATACAAGTTCTACCAACAGCCAGATGCCATCCTACGCGAAAAGAATCCTCACAGAGTCTTCATCCAATTACGCTGGCTCGTTATCGTGAGCGACGTCACGGATATCTGCGTGATTTTAGGACCGTCGAATTCTGTTGTAAATAAGTGAAACATTGGTGTCCTTGGCTTTGAGATAGAGAAGTTAAACGTACCGATTCATTTTATCCTCAGTAATCCTGACGTCAGTGCCCGGCCAAAAGAAATATTTAAATCATAACATGGAAAATTTCACATTCGAAAATGCGAAGTATTTATATTAGCGGAGAGATAAAACGGACAATACCCGATGAAGTGGACGGGAGAACGACCGCCGCAGTAGTTCGACTGGTAGAGCATCGGACGCGTTATCCGAAGGTTGTAGGTTCGGTCCCTGCCGGCGGCAAGTTGTCTTTTCTTTCACTTGAATTTCTTTACATTTATATCCTAATTACTATCCTACGGTTAAATGACTACAATTAACCTCCCATATACCTTCGTTGGCTTTACTGTCTGTTGGTTTTCATTAAACGGACACTAAGAGGAAAAAATTTTTCTCGCTTTAGTAAATTACACTTTCGCGACACCAAAAACACCACGCTTGCTGCGAGAAGAAGCTTGGCAATCGAGAAAACACGCAAAAAGAAAATGCGGGTGGCGACGCCACCTTGAAGTTTCCGTACCAGCCGCCGTGGCGTCATAGATTTCGACGGCATCTACTAGGGCCCACGCAGTTCCAAATCGTTATAAATCAAGTACATTGTCTTATGAGGGAACCAGAAACGTAACGTACGAAGTTTCAGGAAATTTCGTCGAGCCAATGTCGCCAAAACACGAAGTAACACTTTGAAATCCGTGACGCCACCAACGGAAAATTCGGCGCGAAATTTAAAAGTGAGACCTCTAATATAACAATAATAATATCTGGGGTTTGACGTCCCAAAACCACGATGTGATTATGAGAGACGCCGCAGTGGAGGGCTCCGGAAATTTCGACCACCTGGGGTTCTTTTTTAACGTGCACCTAAATCTAGGTACCTCCTTTGAAAATGCAGCCGGCGCGGCCGGGATTCGATCCCGCGTCCTTCGGGTCAGCAGTCGAGCGCCATAACCACTAGACCACCGTGGCGGGGCACAAAAAAAAAAAAGGTGAGACTTCTGACATAGGTTTTCTCACGTATTAATCAATCTAAGGTGAAATTAACGACAATATAGTTTTCAGAGTATAATTTATCAGTCTAAAATTATTTGTTTCCCTTTAGTGAGGCTGCGTTTAACAAAGAAAAACGAGCCCTTGACAAATTCCACTTCTTCCGTACACACATATATATATATATATATATATATATATATATATATATATATATATATATATATATATATATATATATATATATCGGTGAAATTTAGACCACTCGTCGCAATAGCGGGCTCTACGTACAACAATTGCGGCTACGCACTCGTGCGTTACCGCAGGAATGACGTACCCCGGCGTTTCTAAATTGCGAAGCTCAATAACCGCGAGCGCTACGGACTGAACGCGCGCTCGCATAATAAAACACGGACGGCGTGGGTGGTGAATTGCTCGCCCGATCCGCGTATCTGGCTGCATTTAGAGAGACACTATAATATAGAAAAAAAAAGGGGGGGGGGGTATAGTAAAATTGCCATGGCGCGCTGTTTCAACCTCGATTTATTTTTAGAAAACACCGCAGTACCTGCTAGAAAACACGCGCGTGTATTTTATTTAGTATAGATACTGCAATCGCACGCGGGGAGATTATAGCAAGGTGGAAATTACAATCGCGAGTATTGCGAGATAAACAGGGAAGCAAAATACATTCAGAGGAATACAAAATAAGAACTCTGAATGACCGGTATACAATATTTAAAAAAATACGCAATCAACTATGGAGACAAAATACAATTACAGACAGGGTACAACAAAAGTGGACGGGAGGACGAAACCAACTCGGCGGACAGTTAGAAACACAGAGCAAATATTTCGAAGGCTTTCTTGAACATATTCAGGTTTTAGAATAACATCGACGTTAATTACACACAATTTCAAAACAAAAACCAGCGCAGTTAAAGACACGAGGCAAGCACTTGAAGAGATGGCTGGCTAACAACGTCATCAGTTGGATTCATTCATTCCACGACTGCCCTCGGGAAAAACAAATACACAAAAACAATCATTGCGGGATCGAAAGGGTATGATAATGAGATCATGACGTCGCCTTACCGCATACCCAGATGAGAATGATAATTTGCTAATGTCTATCTTATAGTTCTTATAGTGCTTCTTAATTAACTTAAGATGCTGTGCATCAGTGTACTTCTTGCAATATCTGCGCTAAGAAAGTTCTTGCTACGGAATACTAACTAGTGCGAACCAATGCCCTTCTCAGAAAACGCCACTGTTTCAAAGGTACCGTCCCAACCCCCTTATAGAAATTATGCATGGAATTGAAAAGCATCTGTACGTACGTTCTATGGAATGCGAAAGAAAGACAATTGAAAGGCGATAGTACGCTCAATCATAATACATGTAAAGGGTGGGCACTGATGCATAAACGAAGTCATTGCCCGAAGGTAAGAGTTGCTGACACTCCTGAAATAAAATAACGAAAAGCTGTTCTAAAAGTATTGCAATGACTTTCGATAGCCTTCTATAGACTTTCTTTAGCACAAACTATAACTTCATGAAATGTAAGGAAGGAACAAACGGGTAATTATATATGTGCGTGCGTGCTCAACACGTAATTCCTGGCAAATGAAGTAATATTACGACAGCTTTAGAATTGCGCGTACGACGCATGCGCAGTGGCGAAAAACGCTAACGCAAGACTTAGCGTACTATATTCTAAGACTGCCTATAAAAGCAAGCTTAGCTTTATAACACTACAAAAATGCGCCATTCCTCAAAGAGATACTCTAAGTTCAAAATTTAATTCGTGTATGTGGAAAGTATTATTTGTGAATTTCCCCAATGGTTAGCCCGTCCAAACAACGGCTAATGTCTTAGCACACTGGCAACATCTTTCAACTCGAATAACATCATCGTCTTGTTTTCGTACGAACGTACTTTCCGTGAAGGAAACAAAGGTAAAAAAAGTTTTTTTTTTCCCCGCCATGACGCGTAATGTTGTTCGCGACTTCCCGGTGCGAGCATCGTCCGTAAGCATCCTGCATATTCATGAACAAGCGCGGGCATCGGACGAGACGACCCACACAATAGGCACGTCAGAACAACCAACGCGGGATGTGTACGACCCGACTCGAAGCTTACGTAAACTTTAGCGTAGTGTAAGCGTTATTCTGAATGTTATACTAAATTACAAAGGTAAGCGACACTTTACAATAAGCAAAGAAAGGGAACACGCCGGTTGGAAGTTCCGGTTAGATTTAAACTCGAAGGCCGGTATCGATGTCCCAGAAATTTGAATTATGTTACGTCACGCATTGTCTGTAACGCGACAACAGGTGTCGTACATTAATTATCGTAGGAGTATTGGTTTTACGTCCGAAAACTACGACATGATTATGAGGGGCGCCGAAGTGGAGGGCTCCGGAAATTTCGACCACTTGGGGTTCTTTAACGGGCACCTAAATCTAAGTACACGGGCCTCCAAGCATTTTAGCCTCCATCGAAATGCTGCCGGGATTCGAACCCATGACCTTCGGGTCAGCAGTCGAGCACCGTAACCACTAGACCACCGTGACGGGTTATTGTCACACACACACACACACACTGATCAATTGATTACGCTGCTCGGGGGTTATTAGGACAAGCTTACAATAATAATTATTGTGGTTTAACGTCCCAAAACCACGATATGATTATGAGGGACACCGTAGTGGAGAGCTCCGGAAATTTCGACCACCTGGGGTTCTTTGACGTGCACCTAAATCTAAGCACACGGGCCTGACAAGCTTACAGACAACGCCACAAATACACTGGACACGTGGGGGGAAAAAATGACACTTGCCGTTGTTAACAAACGCTGGCAGTTCAGGGCGTCCGGGAGGTTGCAGTTCCACCAGCATGCAGGTCATGGACGAGGAGCCCTTGAACACGAGTTTAGAAATGTCGGTGACCGGGCGCAAGGGGGCGCGCGGGCGCCTCCTTTTCCTCGAAAGCGTTTGGACCTCCGCGATGACGAACAACAACAGGACTGTGAGGTCGCGTCGCTTTATCACTCACCGGACACACAAAACACTCGTGACACAGACGGTAACTGGAACAGGCAACCAGGAAGAAGGAGAAATCCGGAGGGCATCAGAGATACCGATAACGGAGTGACGAACCGTGGACGCGGAAGACACTTCCGTCGGCGCAGCGTTCATACTATAGCGTCAACGCGCAACGACTTCGATGAAAGGCTTAGTTATCGCGCACGCGCACACCACAGTAGCAGACGACGACTGCGATGCCGAAACAGACGGGGCGAGAGGACGACAAACCTCTACGATACAGACGAACTGGCACCTACCGGATACTAGAGCGTCAATGCCAGAACACTTCGAGAGAAAAGATTGGCGACCGCGCACGCGCACACGTACCACCGTAGCAGACGACGACGACTGCTGCAGCCGACACACAGACCTGGGACACCAGACGACAAGTCGCAACGTTCCAGACGGACTGTCACCTAGTGGCGAGGAACGGAGGCACTCCGACGCATGCGCATTGTCGTGTCGGAGAGACGACACACTTCTGGCGCTAGCAGACGACACCTCCTGCTCCAGCAGACAGACCGCAGAACCAAAACGACGCGCGCCCACTCACGGCAGAAGCGTGGCAACGGCAACTATAGTCACACTAGCGGACTGCTAGCAGACAATGCGCATCCTTGACGACGATGATGCTAGAGATTATGGCTTGCTTCCTTTTCTTTCTCAAGCTCTTGTGGTCACTGTTCTCTCCTCCGGCTCGATTCCACTGCGGTGCAAGCGTTACCTCGACGGCACGCTTCAGTTTTTCCAGAAACGTGAAATAGACGGCTCGGCCGTGATTCGCACCCTCAGGAAAAACGCCGCGCAACGCAGACGCAATCCGTCGTCGTCGTCAGCCTTTAACGACAGCGTCACGAACACCGGCGGCGCCGCAAAGCAAAGAGCACCGGCGCGGCGTCAGATCGCCGAAAGGAGACCGACCATGCTGCTCACGCGCTCGGCGAGCAGCAGACGACAACGGCGCAGCGAGCAGACGACGACAGAAGCGCGCCTGCGCGCCCGGCGTGGCCAGACGATCAAGGCAGAAGAGAGTGAGAGACATGTCGGCATCCGCGTAGAGAAAGAGAGAGACAAACCACGTGGAAAGAACGATAACAAAAACATGACAATAAAGCCTCCCAACACCTTTGTATGAAGCTGGAGCGAGAGAGCGAGTTAAGCAGGAAAGGAAAAGAACTGAAACTAGCGCAGCCGCCGACCGTAGCGCCATCTGGCTGCGGTTAGCGCAAGCTGCAAGGCGCGAATTAAAGCGCACACGAGGGCGGCCTTATGGAAGCGAACAGCTCCGTATTGACTTGAGAAAAACATTCGGCATTCAGGACGCAACCAGGAGGGAAAAAAAAAAAAAACGAAAACAAATGTTGCCCGCTTTTCAAAGGCCGCGGAAAAGTGGAACGCCAATTTGCGAGAGCATATTTCCACAGAAAGTTCCGACTAACATCAGCCGGCTTTGTCGGCACAAAAAGACGATTCAATACTTCAACGTGACCAGCATTTATATTTGGATCCTAGTTACACCAAAGAAAATATCTTTCTCTATGGGCATCTTTTCCACGTCCGTTCTGTGACTGTGTAGGAGTCTTTTCATCAAATTCAACCCCAGTCAAAAACATTTTTACAACGAAGTGATGGGTTCCTTAACGATATTCGTTATACTGCTAACTTCGTTATAAAGGTCGCGCACCCTAACGCCAGCAATACAGATGAGACTTGTTCTTCGTTATATGGGTCACTTCGTTGTAGAGGCGTCCTTATGCTGCATTACTCCCGTACTGCTAAGCCCTCTTCGACTGTCGGCTTGCAATGGCCAATTTAACCTAAT
This sequence comes from Rhipicephalus sanguineus, assembly GCF_013339695.2. Lineage (NCBI taxonomy): Eukaryota > Metazoa > Arthropoda > Arachnida > Ixodida > Ixodidae > Rhipicephalus > Rhipicephalus sanguineus. Next base: position 18,584,150 of record NC_051185.1, read on the forward strand.
AGGCTACCCGCTGTTACAGCAGCAACACTGCACTTATTTAAACTTAATGTAATGAGTGAGTTTCCTACCAATTTGTTATCACCTGTAACGGAGATGGTGACTGCTGACCTGAAGGTCGCGGGATCGAATCCCGGCCGCGGCGGCCGCATTTCGATAGCGACGCAAATGCTTGTGACCCGTGTACTTAATTTAGGTGCACATTAAGGGACCCGAAGTGGTCAAACTTTCCGGAGCCCTCCACTACGGCGTCCCGCATAATCATATCGTGGTTTTGGCTAGTTAAACCCCAATAATTATTACTGTCAATACCAAGTTTTACCTTTTTCCAAAGCGCCTTCAACTTGTACAAGCAACGCGCTTCATGAGACGTAGGTGTGTGTGTGTGTTGACGAAAAGTACAACGCATGCATGTGAGAAGACTGCAACTAAAGGCGACATTAAAGAAAAATAAAAGCTAAAAAAAAGTGGAACGAAGAATGGACGTAAAAAAGCAAGTGTGTTACTTGGTGACACACATATCCGCTCGGAAAGAGACGAGAGGACGAAGTCGACCATTTGGGTAATACGCCCGAACGGCGCCGTACGGTTTTCCAAAGTGGCAACAACGCAATGCTTACAATGAAGCCCACCGCACGTATTACACTGTTCACGTACACTTTGGAAACGACCCTGACCCCGTTCCTTCAAACCGGCAAAAGATAAGAGAAGAAAAAAAAAACAAGAAAAAAAAAGTGGTGCGAGAGGCACCAGCGGATGAAACGAAACGCTAAAAGCAGACAGGAAAGAAAAGGGGAAAAAATATCAAAATAAAAGGCTGTATAGAGGCACCCACACTTCTTTCAATTCAGCGCCGTTCCCGAATATTGGAGAAGCCGAAACCAGGTCATGATCACACACACAAACACCGTTCGCGTTTATTGACGAAAGCAACGTCGAAGGACTATGTAGCGGGGCACTCAATACTGAGGGATCGGTTTATTTTTCTTTTAATTTTTTTTTCAGAAACCGACGAGGCGTAACAGACAACGTGACCAAAACATCACTTCCTCGATAGTAGCAGTTATAATTATATACAGCCTTTTCTGGGGCCGCCTTTATCAGTAGTCGGGATGGGTGGATTGATTGACTGATTGATTGATTGATTGATTGATTGATTGATTGATGAATACTCACGAAACAATCGTTTGTCCTCACCGACATTTTTAAGTGTACGAGTGTGCAATATTCGATGTATTACACCGGAACCACTAATAATATAAAATGGCGCTCAGACAAATTATACAATGCACGGCATCATTAGCCTCGAATGCTAAATTATCACCTGAAATCGGAAACTGACATTGCGAAGATCACATTCACGCGAATAGGCACATCGTTTAACAATTGAAACCGCTGATTATCTAACGTTTCGTAAATATTTTTTCTTGCAAAAAGAAATGCAACGTGCAAACATATATTGCCTATGCACATATATATATTTTTCTGTTTCTCATGTATGTTTATGCTTTTTTGTTACTCTCATTGTATAACGTTACCTACAATCATATCCACCTATTCTGTCACTTTTGTAGATTGACTAATACACGTTGCACTGGACGTTGCAACAATGCGAGTTTAACTCATCCCGAAAACGAACCCCAGATCTCAAACCGGCAAGGTAACGGCTTGATTCCATTCGCAATAATGTCGACTTGCAACTACTTCGCAAGGAAAACGAAATGAATGAATGACCAATTTATTTATTTATTTATTTATTTATTTATTTATTTATTTATTTATTTATTTATTAAAGATACTTTCAAGGCCCGAAGGCACTACAGAAAGGAGTGGGGAAAACATTTACAAGTGCAGTTAACAAAAAAAAAAGAGAAAAGAAAGAAGTTACAGGGCATCTTGTACGGCGAGCTTGAAATCTTTTTCGTCCGTTATGCAGGCGATGGAGGCGGGAAGGCGGTTCCAGGCGGCGCTTGTCCTAGGAACAAACGAGTCATTGCACAGTCTGGTGCGACAGGATGGTAGGCCCACCTTATAGCGATGATCAGTCCTCGGTGATATGAAACGAGGTGGATGAAATAGGGCGTCCTTCAAATAGCTGTTGTAATGATAGATTTTGTGAAAAAGGTTAAGGCGAGACAATCTGCGGCGCAACGAAAGGTCAGGCAAGTTTAGGGTGTTCTTCATGGATGTGACACTGGAATGACGTGAATAATTCGATAAGATGAAACGCGCTGCGCGATTTTGAATGGCTTCGAGAGTTTGAATGAGAATGGCATGGGTTGAGTCCCATATGGCGCACGCGTACTCTAATTTTGATCTTACCAATGTTTTGTATAGTGTTAGCTTGATGGACGATGGGGCAGAGGAAAAATTTCGACGCAGGTAACCAAGCATGCGGTTAGCATTGTTACACACATATTCTACGTGCATATTGCATGAAAGATTAGAAGATATATGAACAAGATATTTATCATTTTCAACAGATGGTAATAGAATGTTATTGAGGGAGTATGTACGCGAACAGTGGGTAGTGGTGTGGCGTGAAACTCGCATGCTCTTACATTTAGTAATATTAAGTGTCATGAGCCATTTCTTGCACCATTCATATATTGCATCTAGATCGCGTTGGAGGTTAAGATGATCGGCATGGTTAGTAATCTTTTGGTAAACTACGCAGTCATCTGCGAATAGTCGGACTGTTGAGAAAGAAACACAAGAAGGAAGATCATTAATATAATTCAGAGGACAGAACGGTCAGCGTTCTGACTTTCCACTCCGTAGCTGAAACTTCCGCAGAGCTACATCACAGGTTCACTATAAAGTACGCGTCAATAATTAGTGGTTCTATAAACGGCGTTCTAATGAGCAAATTACGGTCGTGGACGTGAGCACCCGCATTCCTTAATAGCTGTTCGTCATTCTGCGACGCGAATGGAAATTTGTACTGCAGTCCGAGATAAAGCAGAAATGTGGGGACAGACGTACGTGAGCAGCATATGGCAAACGCGCTGACAAAGAAGTTATACGACCGACGTACATGAAACAGGGCTCATCGCAGCCTTTTCACTGAATACGGATTCGCCCATCGGGTTGATTAGTAACTGTCCTACAGTGCTATATATAGCTTTAATAACTTCATGAATGGACCTAGCAACTCATGTTGCTAGATGTACGCACACTGGTGTGTGTGTGTGTGTGTGTGCGTGCGTGGAAGGGGGCGGGGCCAAAGCCGTGCAATTTAGCAAAGCCTCTCGGCCCCGCTGCACTCGACGAGTGACGTAATCACAAGAAATGGTTTGACGACGTCACAACATACCCGACGTTCCTCGAATCCAGAACTATAGGTATAAAGGGGTTGAATAAATAAGCGAATTAAATATCGAAACGAAATGGCCAGTTAACCCCAGAAGAGCCAACAACTTTCAGCACAGACAGAATATGCTGTCAGAATTCGTGGTTTCATCGTGGCCACTAAGTCTGCAGTGTAGACTCAGCGGTCACAATGCTATACTATATACACACACACACGTCTAATTTAGTTAGGCTAATAATTGACACTGTTAACAAATAAGATTACACGGCCCCTTATATGCATTCGCCCACGACGACTCGGAGGCGTAAGCTATGTTGTTCCTGTTCAGTCAAATGCATTGGTACTTCCCTCACCACTCTCCTTTTCCCTCCCACTAATAAGTTTGGAAACTTAATTAGCAAAGGTTTTGTAATACCGCCCACCACCCTCCCCTCAACCTGCAATGCTGAGCAGCTTCTGAAGAGCCAGCCCCGCGGAGCAGCAGACCATAGGCGATCAGTACACGTCAATCACGTTGCAAACACGACACGAAAGCCTGTTATTTCCTCACGAGTACATCACGCGGCCAGAAAAGAAGGGTACTCCATAGTACCGTCGACGGTTCCGCTTTTCACATATAGACGAGATAGCTCGGCAATAAATACATCACGAGACAGACAGGAGCCCCAGTGGAAGGCGCCAACATGTGAGTCAGCGTCCTGCTGCAAGAGTGAAGACCGCAATTCCGGAAGCGGAACTTTTTTTGTATTATTATTCCTTTTATTTTTTTTTCTCCTCGCTATCTGCGCGGTGCGCATCACACACGAGAGCAGCCAATGACGACACTCCGCGGCAACCTCCAAGGGAGCGCCCGCTATCGAACGCAAATGTTTACACAACACCGCGGTAGCTTGGGAAAAAACATATAAGCGGGGGAAGAAGCGCATAAAGCCTCGACTACTACGCGTACGCGCCATAAGCAAACGCTGCAACGACGTATGAACAGCCAGCGTCAAACGTTTAGGAACCACACCGCGCAAGAAAAGGCTGAATGTTAAGGCGAAAGCCTTGGACGCCTCACCAAACGCGAAAATTGACCGGCGTCCCGCATCGGAGGCATCAACACGAGTGATGCAAAAAAAAAAAAAAAAAATTCACCATCACGTGATGACGTCATCATAACGTCACAGACAGCCGAAATTTGTGACGCCATCATGCGACGTCACCACATGACATCCTTGCTTGGCCAAAGCCGGGCCGATCACGGAGGCAGTGCAAAACCAGCCTAGGTGCCTCCGATCATGGAGGCGGTGTAAAACCACGTTAGGTGCAGAAACCTTTCAGAAGGTAGCGAGGCAGGATAAACGCATCGACTGAGAAGCAAAAGAAGATGGTTTTCGCCTTGGAGTCGTCTTAGGTGAATGCATAGGGGACCCTGCGAGTTTTTTTCATCTTCAAATTTGCGCTAAGCGAAGACAGACACAGTACAAAACGAAAGAAATACGGGACACCCGACGATTTTTTTTTTCGTTCTTTACTGTGTGTCTTGTGTTAGCTTAGCGAAGATGAATGAACAACCAGCAGACCTTATAGCTCTTCTCAAGCTGAATATGTCCACTGCTTCGACAGCAAGCCTCGAATTTAGCTTTCCGGCCTGTTCATAAAACGCGCTCTCTACGTATACTGTGCAGTTCGACCGAATACAGTCCAAAATTGCTGGGAAACTCAAAGTTTTCTCAGGCGTATAGTGGTCTCTAAGCTTTTGAGGCTGACTGTACGTACTGTCGTGAGCAATATGAGCTCGAACGCGCGACCGCGTGGCAAATAGCCTCAAAACCGAGATAACGTGATACGTGGATGACGCTGCCGAAACCGGAGCGGAAAGGAGGGGCGCTCTTCCGCTAACTGTTGGCACTCCCGCTTCGCTAGCGTTGCTGCGAAATGACAGCTGATTCAGTGCCATCGACCGCTACCAATGATAACGCCAAAAAAATTGCACGAAAAACAAAGTAAATAAACGAGGCGTATCGAAATGCCCAGCCAACACCACAAAGTTATAATACAAGCATGACCTGTGCATTACGGCAGGCTACGTCACAACTGATATCTCAGCAGCCTGATGGTTCAATGGGTGTGGCTGTGCGCATTGATGTGAATTCATATCCCTTCTAGTGGCCACTGACACGCTATCAGCTGCCGTTTTGCAGCAACGATATATCGCGGCGGGAGTGTCAACAGCTAGTGGAAGCGCAGCGCCCTTTCCACTTTGTTTCCGACAGCGGCCGCTGCGAATCGGCCGAGGTAGGGTTCGAGGCTATTGGCCAAGCGCTCGCGTGTTCGAGCTCATATTGCTCACGATAGTACGTCTGCTTCTGTACACGGAAGCCAGACGACGCGCACGAGGAGGTACTCGCATGACGTCACGTGAGTCATCTTGTAGTCGACATACGCAGCTCTCAGCGCGCTTGTCAATAAACCGAGCACTTTCACCGCGCTGGACGCAATACGACACCGACGAGCTTATTTGGTGACGTCAATGCAATGTTTGCCTAGTGTTGTCTCTTGCTGGCTCAATTCGCTCACTCACTGAAAAGGTGCTCAGCAACACAAATATAGCATTTCGTTTTCGTCGCTTTTTTCTTGCACCGTGCAACGCGACGATATCGTTAGGCAAGCTAGAGTGCCGAGAACGAAGCAGTTGTAATTTTAACTCAACAGGGAAGCCAGCTACTGCTCGAACTGCAGACACACACACACACACACACACACACACACACACACACACACACACACACACACGCCAGTGCTATAGAAGGCGGTCGAAAATACGTTGGAATACCAACGTGCCTAAGCTCTAACGTTCTTTCAAGAAAATACGTTGCAAGGCCCCCTTCAACGAGCACTGACGTCAAACGTGCACTGATCTTGCCTCAATCAAGCCAATCAATCAACCCAAATGAGTTGCCTCTGTCTAATGATCGAGTTGCCAATGATTGAGTAGAAGGGTGGGCGAACCTAGCCAGACTCCTTCCTACGTAAACACTACTAACGTTGAAGTTCATCACTACACGAACCTTGTATCTGAGTGGAAGCAGGAGAAGAAGAAGAAGAAGAAAAAAAGCAGTGAGGCTCGACGGGTCCTCAACTTACACAGGACAACGCGTACGCACGCTGGAATACATCCTCGCATGCAAAATAAAAATAATGAAAAGAGAGAGAGAGAAACAAAGGAAGACACGTCCTAGAGAAGCTCTTTCGTCAGATGCGAGCTCGCAGTTAAGCAAAAAACGAACTTTCGAAAGCCTTCAGTCATGCATGGTGCAACTTCTGAAGACAGTACAGATTGAGAAGCGAAAACAAACAAACAAAAAAGAAACACGTACGGTAGTTTAACACGCTCGATCCGAAATCGACAGAGACGTGTCCCCCGACGCCTGAGCGACGGAAAAAATGTTCCGGCATCAATACGGCGTGAAAACGTTCGTGAAGTGAGAAAACGAAAATGAGACGAAAAGAATAAGCAAATAAAAAACGCGAGAAACGCGGGAGATGATGATCGTCATCTATTGACGTGAGACGCTGCTTTTCATTCTTTTAGCTTACTCGGTAAAGCTTTCTTGCGCATCTTGATGCGCTCTGAAAAACGTTTTCACTTGCAAAACGAGACGAGACGCGCGACAACAATACGACGACGTGACGGTGCCGCCCCCTGCTGACAGGATGTGTCGAAACGACGTGCGTGTGTTGAGCAGGGGTAGTGAGGGGGGGGGGGGGGGGGAAGCGGTATGGGGGTGTCAGGAAACGCGGGATATACGACACGAGATTGCAAGAGAACAGCGATTGAGAGAGAAACACTTGTCCGGAGATCATATTAAAAGCCCCGCCCAAAACAGTTTATACTTTCCACTAGAAAGTGAAAGGGGGCGGGGGGGAGGGGCTGTCGGAAAACGCGGGATAGACGATAATACACGAGACTGTAAGAGAACAGCGATGACTGAGAGAGAAACTCTTGTCTGTGCATCGTATTACCAACCCGCCCACGCACCACTTTCCGCTAAGCTGAGAAAAAAAGGTACAATCATTTTTTTTTTTTTTTTGTAAAATGGGTTGAGGAGTGTCGAGAGGGCGGTGACCGGAAGTGGGAGTGACAGCGATAACAGGGAACAAAAAAAAAAACAAGAAGGGGGGGGGACGTTTTTCAAGGTCACCTTGCACTACACGGCCTCCGAATCTAGCACGTTCGATGTTTGCCGCGCTCGATCTCGGAGTTTCACGAAACTTCAGAGAATCTGACGAAATCTCAAGTCCGACCGGAGAGAACATCGTGAAGAGAAACGAAAGACACGCCTAGCGTGATGATGAAATTATAGAAAAAAAAAGAAAAAAAAACACAAGAGAAAACACCTTTTTGGGCCCCAACACTGCAGTCTTGCAAATAACACCCCGCATTACCCCGCAAGCTTTTCCCGCGAGGGTATGTGTACGCTTAGACCATTATTATGCTTATTAAATACCATCCAGTACCTGATAAGTACCCGTGTCTGATGTAGCTGTTGTACTGATGTATCTGATATATGTGTTAAGTGAAGCCCCTCTCTCATGGTGCCTTTATTTTATATTCCCTTTCCCCCTGCAGGGATAGCTCTCAGTCCGGTTAACACCTCTTATTGCACTCTATCGCTCTTTCCGAAGAACTAAATGTACAAATAAATCAGATGCAGCTAATACTGACGTTACGCCAACAGTGTCAGTCCCCACCCCTACTTTCATTAAACCTTCCCATAACGTCCGACAAACAATCAGCTTCTTTAAAGGGCCCCTCACCAGGTTTGACAATTTTGAGCTAACGAGCGCAATGCATACACTGGGCGTCCACGATCACGTCTGCCAAAATTTGCGACGCTACGCGCCGCGGAAATGGGTCAAATTTCAAGGTGAACGCTGCTTGCTCTTCCTCTCGCGGGCGCGCGCTTTAGAGAATGAGGGGATGACGTACATGAAAAAATGGCCCTACGTAGATGGTAGTGCTGTGACGTCGCTCCTCTACGTAGACGACTGTGCTCTGACGTCGCCAACAGTAGCACGTGACGCTGCGATAATTATTTGACACGACATGTGTAGTTTGTGTAATTTGTTGCTTGAATAGATTAATAAAACTTGAGAGAAATAATGAGACACACAAAGGGAATGTGTGCGTCTTTTTCATTTTTTTTTTTCGTGAATTGCAGCGACATGCGGGGCTAATGTGTCTTCCTTTTCCATGCGTTCGTGTCCCCGCGGTTAGCGCATCGAGCAGACGCCAGCCCTGGAAACGAAAGTAATGTTCTAGCGCGTTTCGAGCACTCATTATGCTCGTTTATTCTACGGCGTCCAAGGAAACGTTTAATGCGGCACTGGCTCATGATACCGCCACTCTCGTGCCCGTACAAATGTCCTCAACTTTCATGCCCGTCCCGCAGAGACAGGCAGTACACCCACAGAGAACGCCGACAAAACGGCCCATGGCCGCTACATAAAAAAAAGGTAGCGGCCGTGCAACGCCGCTCGCGTGCTCGGGCTGGCTCGGGCACGTCATGCGCACGTGACCGTGCATGCGCATGACGTGTTCATGCGTATGTGTCAAGTGAAGAGGGCAGGGAAGGGATTTGGCTTGCGAAGGCTACACGGGGCGAGTGGCCAAGGTTCTAAACCCCGCCTCCTCGCATCATGGTTCGCGCCGCTAGAAATTATTGTTTTTCTCAGCTCGTAATGAACCGATTTGAAAAATTCTTGCGGCATACTGCTCTTCATTCGGCACACATTAACTTCCGGCGTCTAACTAAAATTTGCTATGTGGCCTGGTGAGGGGCCCTTTAAACATCAAAGGTAACACTGATGGGATTCGGCCTTTAATGGAGCACTAACTAATTTTCGAATCTGACTTCGCTCCAAAATACAATTCTACAGAGGCGGTCTCGGCCTTGCACTTGACGAAAAAAAAAAAAAGAAATTTCGCGTCCGAACCCCCTTAACCTCTATGCCGTGTATTGCATTTTGTCTATAAGCAGAAGTAAATGAAAATGATGAACATATAAATCAGATCCACCTGCTTCTCACGTTGCGTCCGCCGTGCCAAAGTCCCCCCCCCCTCCCCCCTCATATCCCCCGCACGTTTTTACCCCTTCCTTAGATGTCCAACAAACAACAAGCTTGTCATCTAAACTTTAATGTCTGAGGCGATTCACCCTTTAAACTCCAACCCGCTGCACCGCCCCGCTCAGAACCTCGAATGCATCTGACCGAGCCGCTTAAGTGGACTCTCGACAGAAGACGCGCCGCCCAGCCGCTCCTAAACTCCAAACGCGATGCGCCAGACCATTGTATAAGTGCCCACCAAACACCCCGGTGCACTTAAAGCGACAACACATGGCCTAACCTTTTCAACGGAGTGAGTGGCGCGCGGCGCTTGATTGTCATGCAAAAGTGGACGGGCAGAGAGGAGGGGACCGTCCCTTTATTTTCGCCGAGACAAAAAAAAAGACCTATACCGGATTTGCGTAGGCGTGTCCCCGGCTAAATTCGTAAACAACGCCAAGGTTGGAGCAATGCCGGTAACTTATTATTCATTTAATTGTTTAAAAATACCTCACAGGCTTCAGACGAGGAATTGTGTGAGAAAAAAAAAGCGGAGGGGGGGGGGGTGCACATAAAGAATGAATATTGTTGGGGTTTAACGTCCCAAAACGACGATATGATCATGTAGGACGCCGTAGTGGAGGGCTCCGGAAATTTCGACCGCCTGGGGTTCTATAACGTGCAATTAAATCAAAGTGCAGGGGCCTCAATCTCTTTCGCCTAGATAGAAAATGCGGCCGCCGCGGTCGGGATTCGATCCCGCGACCTTCGGGTCAGCCGCACACAAAGTGAGCGCGCATTATACGTTGAATACGCGACATACATACGTGAACGGCAGCATTATCCACATAGCTTACAGAGCACTATCAGGCCTAGTAGAAATGCAGACTGATCTGGGCCCCGTATCAAAAATCTTAATTAAAAAAATAGAGAGGGTCCAAAACCTGCTCAGAAGATTCATTTATTCTAGCTACTCTCGTTTTGCAAGCGTTTCTGCCCTTCGCGAGAAGCAAATTGAAGACACTCGCTCATCGTAGAAAGTCTTCGATTGAAATTCACCTATCAATTGTACCATGTCAATTTAAAATCCCACCCAATCGTTACATAACTAACCCGCCCGTGGCTTAGTGTTATCATCATAATAAGACAGTTAGACAAACCATTCAGTCATTTAACGTTCATCAGTACTCATCATTCCCCATGCTTTTTCATTATGAATAAGTTACCTCAGGAGACGTTAATGCGGAAAATCAATCGTTCGCCCATCTCGTCAGACCTAGCACTTGATTTTTAAATTGTGTTCCTCATAAGTGCTGAGATTTTTTGTATTTCTGTATGAATGCCATTATTGCTAGTATTAATTATATTTTTCCCGATGTTGAGATGTTCTGAAATTTCGTATCTTGATTGTATTTTCATTTGTTTTTTATTTATATATGAAAACGGCTGTAAGAAATCATAGACGGTGAAAACGAAAGCACCGTAAACCCAGCCACTGCGACACGGTAGTTTTAGAGAGACAAAATGCGTTCCCAGGAGGGTCTGCTACACTAAAAAGGGCCTCTAAGAAACAACAAGAAAGAACCGAGAGGGTTGCAGGCAAACATAGCGGTTCATTCTATTCTACACAAGCAGGGAACTATATATATAATTTAACGCCGGGCTCCCCCCCCCCCCCCCCCCCCCCCCCCCCCATTTACCAACATCAAATGTCGGATCCGAAAGAGCTTCAGGGCCCAGATGAGAATTCGTTTCCAGAATTGTGTGAACTTAAAATGTAACGCAAAACTGCCGGAACGAGAACGAAAAGCTGCTCGTAAACCACTTCAACTTCAATATACGCGCACATTTCCCCTACTGAGCGCGAAAAAAATTGGATACAGGTACGTCAGTTTTTTTCCAGTAAGGGCGACACCGCCGGATGACATCAACTCGAAATCCGACGATGCAGCGACGCCGACGCAGAATTTCATTTATTAGAATATATATATATATATATATATATATATATATATATATATATATATTTATACACACACACACACACCACACACACACACACACACACACACACACACACACACATTTTACGACGTGACAGCTGTTTACTATGAGGCTCGTTTATCCCAGTACATGTCTGAGCGACAAAGCGCTCTCAAAATTGCATTACGAAACGAGACGGAGCCAATATTTCCGAGTAATCCGAGTCCCATTCAATCAAGATTTCACTCGGAGGTGCACCAGACGCTACCCGCCTGGCAAAAAAAAAAAAAGAAGAAATATATCTCCAGTTTCCATTTCGATTACACCTGGACCTCCGCCCCCCCCCCCTCAAAAAAGAAAAAAAGAAACAGGGGAGGGGGAATTCTTAACTGGAGCAACGAAGGACAAAGCTAGAGTTATATATATATATATATATATATATATATATATATATATATATATATATATTATATATATATATATATATATATATATATATATATATATATATATGCACACACACACATACGGCTGGGGGACCGGCCTCTGATGCCGGTCCACCAGCCGTTCCGCCGGCCGTAATGGTAGTAAACGACTTGTTTTGTTTGTTAATTGTCTAAGTTCACTTTCAGATAGATTAGATTAACAGACAGACTGACAGACAGATAGACAGACAGTCAGATAATACACAGACAGACAGACAGACAGACAGACAGACAGACAGACAGATACGAAGAATGAAGGGCGACACGGCTTCAAAAATGACAGCATCAAAAACGAAAACGGGGGAAAAAAGCCTAAAAATGCACAGCCCGCAAAGCCATTGCCGCCGCGGCAGTAGCGCAGGTAGCAAGCTAGAGGCCCCAATCACCGTCGCAACCGCAGTTAATGGGCGTAAACCAGCTCCGAGCTGCCGAGGAGACTATGAAAAACGACAGCCCGCGGCAGCGTGAGTAATATAAAGCCCCCCGCCAGCTGAAGCGCAAGAAAAAAGTCAGAAGAATAAAATGAAAGAATCGGTGGCTTTTAAACCGCAGGGAAGATCTCTCGAGAGCCGGTGGCAGGTGCTTTTAATTTTAGAGCCCGATGAAAAAAAAAAAAAAAAAAGAAGAAGGAACATGAACGAGATTAAACTGTCGTCTCGCCAACCTCCTCCGATGCAGTTCGCCGAACGCTACGTGTCGCGCCAAGCCAACGAACGAGTCAACAATTCCATGCAGTGCGGCCAAAGCTACATAGAAGTATTATGAGTTAGGACTGCTGATTTGGATAGTTAAATGCAGTTAACGGTAAGAAATAAAAGCTGGAAGAAACCAATCAGAGCCGTTTCGCTTCTACCGGGGAAAGAAAGAAAGAAAGAAGAAGAAAGAAAGAAAGAAAGAAAGAAAGAAAGAAAGAAAGAAAGAAAGAAAGAAAGAAAGAAAGAAAGAAAGAAAGAAAGAAAGAAAGAATAGTATGTCAGCCCCACCCCCCCCACCCCCCCGACAAGCTTCACTTATCCCCATTTTCCTGACAGAACAAAGGATCCCGATTGTTTTTTTTTTGTTTTGTTTTTTACGCTACGGATCACGTTTACGAGAATCAAAAGCTTCAGAGACCTTAAGTTCAGTGGCGATATCTCGTTAAATGCGTGAGCAGTGCTTCGGCATGTCTTTAGTTACCTTCAATCCGCCTTTTTTCCCGACGCCCCTGCGCATGCGCGCTTCCCTAGCGGAACAGTCGCGAAACGTCTCTTTTATCTCGGAGGCTTTGCTTCTGGGAATACCGGTTGTCCCGCACCCTACCGAACCCCTACCAAAACGGCACAGGGCAGCACCGGAAAATGAAAAAGGCGGACTAGCTTGATAGCCAACCCTAGCTATCAAGTGCTCTCACCTTGCCTCCGACGCCTATCTTTCATGCCAAGCGCCAGTTGCACGGGATTATCAGGCACGAATTGGCAGCGGACAAGATTCAGCCAACCCACGTTCTAAAGCCTACAGTCTGAGCTTCCGATTGGTAAACACCTTCGGTGTGGTACCTTTAGTACAGCACCTTTAGCAGTGCTCAGCAGTGTACTACTAAATGTGACACCTTTATTAGTATGGCACTGTATTCGGCTGTACTGCACTGAATTGGTGAGACGGTTAGAAGTGCACAAACCCCAAATCGGAGACCCGTTATTTTTATTATTAATTCGTTCCCTTCGTTACGGTTATCTTTTTAATCTGACAATGATCCATTTTTGTTAGCTAAAATCAAACACCCATGCAAAAAGCAAGCTGGATGAAAGTGGCTTAGAGTAACTTCTTCCTTACATTCCCTACGCACACCTACGGACTGCAGGGCTCATATACAATCAATCTTAATTTACAGCCATGCATGGATTCAATTCGTTTTCCATTCATTATCATTTGCTTCGTCCTCAAGGCAAGGATGGATTTATGACGCCGACCGCGAGAGATTGTGCAGCACGCACAGACCAGTTGCGAGGTTTGAAAATCCATTAGCATGATTTCGCCAGCGACCACCACCCCCACTCTCTCAAATGAAACACCAGCTTGACTGAAGAATAATGAACATGAGCGGAACCAAATGTTCTGCGATTGTTCTGTGCCTAAATATAGCAGAATTATTTGCTAAGAGCTCTAGTCATGACCAAATTTCAATTAATGGAGGCAATACCGCAATTACAAACTACAACTAAGTATCGATAGGATGAAGTGACAAGGCACTCCTTTATTGAACAATTCTTTCATGAGCATGTTGGCTCACGTGAGGCGACATTTGTCATATCGATCAAACTCCCCAAACGCATCACAAACTGAAAAGGTGTCTGCATAAGACGCCTATGCAGTTAGCACTGCACTGAGAAGCCCGACATCTTATCACAATAACTCATTTAATGTTCCATTGTAGTGTTAGTAATTAAAACCTTTTGAAAAGTCAGCAGCACTTACTTTTCTTAATTCTAGACACATGAATGATGAAAAACGTGACTACACGCATATGTGAATGATGAAAAACTCAACTCAGATTTTACAACTTTGCCTCAGGCCAGCAGACGTACACGTAACCGTGCAAAAAAAAAAATTGTCTGTTCTAGGCTTATTCAATGCGACAATACCAACTCTCCAAGTCTAGAAACAAACATGGCCTGAAATAATGAATTAAAGTTGAGGAATGCAACTGCATGAATGTGTGTCATGGGATGTGACAGACAGTTAAAACTTCCAACCTAGTTAAGGAGTTTTCACGTATATCTTTGAAAAACAAGAAACCATTTGTCACTGTCTGCAAGCCTGCTACAGAGAATGCAAAATTTATTCATGTGCTCACACAGAGCAAACTTCAACGGAATCTATGTACAAGCACGCCTGCACAACTTGATTTATGCAGCTGGAAAGCATCCGTAAAAATTACACTTCCCTACAGTAACATAGCCAGTAAAAAGATGCAAGAACATAACTACGCAACGGGGTATGAATGCAACGTTGCAATCTAGAACTCTGCTAGCAAACAACATTCAGGCGGGCGAGGCTAATTAGGAGGCTCAGAACTAAGGCCATATTTAACCGTCACTCATGGATGAGGGTTTTGTGTGGCTTCGCATCCCTAGCAAGGTTTCACGGTGTTATTGCAAACCTTCTGGTCGAAAACAGTCCTGAAAGCCTAAATATAGTACACAGGATAACGGCTGTTTACACTCTAGGCAAACGGTGTTTGCGAGCACACCATGTATGCTCCTTTGCGCAAGGAACAGCTGCTGAATCGCTTAGAACCCTAGACATTCATGGAAAAGCTTAATTGTGGGAAGCAGCAGGAAAGGAACGATTATCAAAGCTCGTAAGCAAACTGCGATGGAAAATACAGTTGAACGAGAAGATCCTCCTTCCAGGCTTTAAACTGCCGTGAAACGTGCTGCAACTTGCGAAACACGAAATGAACACAGAATAACAACAAGACAGAGAGAAAACATCAACACTGTAGATGAGTTCTCTTTGAAAATCGCCCAATTTTGCATGAGCATTGTTCATGAATCTAGGCAAGCTGAAGTAACTCCTGCTAAATAGATCTCAATGAGATCTATTTAGCATCTAGTTGTCGTCAGCGGCTTGATGACGCCTAGCAATAACCAACTAGCTAGCTTGTCTAACAGTGTTAGTTAAACACTAACACTGTTAAGAAGAGTGACTGGTTACATACTCAATCTTCTTTCCCTGTATCAAAGTAAAGCAGCAAATGCTCCTCTCAGCTGGTGCTTTTAAAGCATTGGAAGTCCAGTAAGTGCGAGAGGAAGGCATGAGCACATAAATAAGCTAGTACACCACGAGCAGCAACAGCTGCGTCAGAACTCTGGCTTGCTGCGCACGATGGAGGCTCAAAAAGCAGCAATCGTACGCAATGTCAATGAGGACGCAAGATACGACAGCCAACGTGCAAAATTTTAATAGGAATGAAAAACCAGAGGTGCAATACGTCTGCTCAGTAGTCATACAACAATGCACACACGAGAGTGTAGAACAAGGAACGAAAAACAGCATTCACCAAGTTTCGACCCAGCACAGATCAAGATACAAAAACGTTGCTAAAGGGTTTGAAACGGGTATCCAAATACGTGACACGAGTACTTCTTGCAACAAACTGTTCCTTTCAAGTCGAGCAATCGTGTACAATGGATTTCAACGAGAAGCACAATCCGTCATCCAACAATGCAACGGCCGTCTGAACTGTGCACCTCAAAGCGAAACCCTCTCTTGCGTATAACGAGAGCACGAGTAATATCAGCTGGGGTAGTGGAAACCAAAGTTCACGCTCCAGCAAAGCAGACAGAGCAAGATTAAGATGTTACTATCCTGGCTGATGTGAAAGGTACACAAGAGTCACTAGACAAAAAGGCAATGGCAGGCTGACAAATGCGTCCCCCCCTTTGTTCGTGCTTCGACGACGTGCCCCACCGAGATATGCGAAAGATAAAAACCGAAACGACATCGAAGTTAAAACATACGGCTGATTAGCGAGAATGACGGCCCAGCTTAAAGAATATGCAAGCCCCTCGCAATGAGTTTCACGTCAAACCACAGGACACGGAAAGGCCTTCAAAACAATAACTCGATGCACAGATCTGCTTGACACAAGATGAGAGACTGGAAGAGTATTGTATTGCCAGCTGGCAACAACGAAGTGCTCCCCACTTGCCGTCATGGCTGTGAGCGGCGCTTTCTAACGGCCCCAGGATTACACAAACATAAATACCCAATAAAGCATCGGATGTGCTATCCGAATGTTGTAGGTTCAGTCCCTACTTGCGGAAAATTGATTTTTCATCCACTTTAATAATAATAATAACAATATCTGGGGTTTAACGTGCCAAAACCCCGGATATGATTATGAGACGTCGTAGTGGAGGGCTCCCGAAATTTCGACCACCTGGGGTTCTTTAACGTGCACCTTAATCTAAGTACACGGGCCTCAAACATTTTCGCCTCCATCGAAAATGCAGCCGCCGCGGCCGGGATTCGATCCCGCGACCTTCGGGCCAGCAGCCGAGCGCCATAACCACTAGACCACTGTGGCAGGGCCATCCATTTAATTCCTTTCCACATACAGCATACTGTATAACTACTCTAACAAAAAGAAACAAGCCCTTGATAAATCCTCCGTTTTTCGTTCTTGGAATAGTGCTATGTATTCCACGATGATGCCCACAGCACGAGTGCATACAAAATAATGGAAAGGAATTGCAGAGACAAGCGCTGACTGCGAAATGAACTTCACTTTCATAAGCACATATCGTATGCCTACATGATCACGGATGCAAGTGCCAAAGCGTGCTCACAAAGGCAAGAATGGACATTTCAGTAAGGCACACTATCAAAGGTTAACACAGCTAGTCACCTTCTGCACATCCTAGGTAAGTTATGTTTCAGACAGGGTGACCGAAGGTCTGCCAACACAATTGTTTTTAGCCATTGTTGCAGCTTCAGTCTTCCATTGTCCGTTTCGCGCCCTGTGTGCACATTGCACCCGAAAGTTTTGTCGCGCCTTCGAAATCCAAGGAAATGTACTACGGTGCAATGCTGACAAGGAAGAACAGAAGGTATTGCACAATTGCGATTCGCATGGCTGATTCATAGGCTAAAATTTATTGAGCTAGAAAACTATGACTCACAATGAAGTGTTCACTAGCACGTTGGCATTAGCATGAAGGGCTCCAGATTTTGAGATGCACAGGCGCTAAAGGTGCCCGAACAAAACTGGCAAGACGGGGCTAACGCACAAAAAAACAAAAAAAAAGTGCTAAAGGACTGGGGATGCAAACACAGACAACATAGAAGTCAAGACAACATTCAAGACAACTTGACTTCTCTCTTGTATCTGTGTTAGCACTCCCAGTCTTAACATGAATACCAACCAACTAGCTCTGCTCTCTTGTTCTAATGCCACACCTTGCATAATAGTTATGTGCTATTCTGATACCTAGCTATTGCTGGCCAGACGCCCTGGCACCTATGTATAATGAAATCGCCTGTCTGTACAAAGTTGCGCAACAAGTTAAAAAAAAGCAAAAAAAAAGGCGAATGCCATTCGAGAGAGAGCTTAGCCAATGTCCAGCGTCGCGACGACGCGCGAACCAACGGAATAAATGAAACAGTACGCGCATTTTCAGGTAGGTGCAGAAGACGTAAGCGATAACTTCTGGCGATCCGCCAGAACATCGATGTACGCCGCCCCTGCCTCTACAGATTAAAAAAAAATAATAATAATGAAAAGTTCGTATGTTGGGGTGTGGGGAGAGGAGTTCAGTTGAGCGCGCGCCTGTTCGGATTGCGAAAAAATAATAAATAAATCCAACCCACGTATTCGTAGAGAGAGACGTTAGGCGTCGGTATCCGCCCTAATCGCGGTCGAAAATCTTCCAAGACGTAATCGGCTCACCTGCCCACAGTGAATACAGCTTGCAGCCCTTGGCATAACGACGAACTTGCGCCGATTCCTCCACATCTCCGCGAAACACGATCTTCGGTGAACACTCCATGATTACTTTTTATAAGGAATGAGAACTTCGTACGTCCGACTCGCAAGAAGCCCCACGACGAACTGCCAATTTTGTTTCTTGTTTACTTCGCTGTAGTGAAAAGGAGGGGGGGGGGGTCACTCGAATACTCTGCAAACTTTCGCCAGAGTCACCGTTCCGAGATTACGCGGCGCGAGCTTTTATCTCGAGGCACAGAGATAAGGTAAATAATGTGTTATCTCGGAAAGCACTTCTACTATCTTGAGAGATTCCCCCCTACTCTCAGAAGTGCAACTTGCGTTATAGGCCAGTGAGGTAGGAACATGAAAAAGAACCTGAGGTTTTTCGCCGCGAAGGCGGCTGCGATGCCCGCTGATATCAGCCTATCAAAGTTAGAACACCGGCCGCTCAAGCGCACTCACGCATACAGGAAAGACGGCTCGCTTCTCGAAACGCGGTACGCGAGTTTCCGAGATGCTAAACAAGAAGTTATAGCGCGCAGTATTCAACAAACGCGTCTGTAAAGATGCGCGACGCAGGATTTGCTTTTTACCGCGACGCCCAACATACGAGCGAGCACGAGTGCAAACAAAAACGGAGAAGTGAACCGAGCGTTGCAGGTTGTAAACATCGAAGCAGTGCACACACATAAACACGACTCTCGGCGTCACATTACTTGACGCCGCAGCGTAAATTTAGGAATGCGGCGGGGCTAGAGCTGCGAAACAATGCGCAAACGTGCGCCTCACAGCGCGCAGCTCGCAAAAAAACACACCTGCGTGCGAGCAGGGGGCCGGGAAATGCAAAACCCGAGCCGCCGATTCACCTGTCAAAACTCGTTAAGCCTAGCATCAACGAGTCCGTTAAGAAGCCGACGAAAACGCTCGCGAAACTACAATGCGCGGGCCGGTGAAGGCGCGCGGGATGGGTGTTGGAACGAGGGCTCACCATCTTCAAGGCGAAGTTGGGCTAGGGCTTCGGCGGTCGCCTGTGGGTCCGAGTTGCTGCGATGTCGCCTGTGTCCAAGTTCACGCACCTTCAAATATCCGCTGCCCGTGGCAGACATTACAGTCCCCCGAACCCCACGCGAAAATTTCCGGAACCTGCCGAAGTGAGCGCCAGAGCGCTGCTGCCATCTACCGAGTTTGTTAGCAAGCACTGCAACAATAGTTTTAATAAACAACGCTAGGTAGAAGCACAACTTTACTTACCTGTTACAAAAATATGTCAAAACTTGTAAAGGATATGCTACATAATTACGTAACACCTAATTTAACACGCAAAGCGTGATCAAAGCTTGCTCAAAAGTTGCGTGTGCTATTGCCGCTGCACCAACGTCGAAAAAACTGTAGCGTCATCTGGGTTTGTTCGTAAACACTTCAAGGGTAAGTAATGTCTAAAACGTTTGACAGATGGCACGACATTATGTTTCATTTTACGCGGGTTGTTTCAAATGTGTTCTCATTGCTAACGTAATCCGTGGCTGCTATGAATCGTCGTGTTTGTTTTAAAAACCAGCTTGTGTAAAGTCGAGGCGTTAAACTTATGTGGAGACGCGGGCTGGTGTTGATTTGAACGCAACTAGCTCTTCGTTCTGTGCCCTGACATCTCCGCGCCGCAGTAAAACGTACTTTTTACGGAACGGTTCGTTACTATAACAACTGCGTCCACGCTCACGCTTTCGGATGTGATATATGTGCCCCGTAGTCATTAAAGCAGCCTTCGCGCAGCTAACATCGCATGAGACAAGCGGGATTACACTGACAGTAATGCGAGTCCATCTAGTGAATATAATTGCGATAACAGTCGCAAAGATAGGGATGAACGAAATAAGGGATCGTTTTTTTCTTGTTGTTAGACACAACCTTAATGAAAGCCAACAACTGCGTTTTCATTAAAGGTAAGGATGAGAATATTTATTTGCACAAAAAGGGGCAACTGTTGACAGCGACAGCGCGCAGCTACACGAAGCTGAGCGCCCTCTCTCTCCATAGGGAGAGGGCGCGGCGCCGCGTCCGAACGCCACGCGCTGACGCGCTGCAACGCGTACGTGTGGTATGGCCTTAACTGTATATATGCCGGCCGCCAACTTGTATGCGCACTCTCGGATATTATCATGAAAACGGCGTGACGGAAAGAGACTAAAATACTGAAAAAAAATCAGGAACATAAGTAGTTGTGTTGTTGCGCTTTTCAGCCTTTTCATCACACTTTTCGTATTAGCGTTTTCATAATAATGAATCTGTAATAGTTAAACCAAGCACACAATACAAAATTTTGGCGTCAGTGCTCCTTTAAAGGAGCACTGACACCACTTACACCAAAATTCTTGTTTTTTCGGTTGCAATAAGTAGCTAGCGACCCACTTATCGCGGCTGGCAAGCTCGTGTGCTCAAGCTCGCGACCATTAATTATTTGGAGACGGTTTAATAGCGCCCACTCACAGTTTCGGTTTCTGAAAGCGCCGAGGGAAGCGGGACCCAGAGTGGTGGCTATGTAAACATAGCTGGCCACGTGAGCCCACAAAACCACGTGCACATGAGCACCGCGTCGACAAATCTTTTCAACGAAGGCTCCCTAGTGCTGTAAATATGCGTGACCCTTCATAAATCGAGTACATCAGCCTTTGTACTCCCGCGCAAGTCTTCCCGCTCGTTGAAAAGGTCTGCTAGGAGAGAGTAAAGCACTGTAGTAAAGTACCTAGATTTTTTCCTTTTACCTAAGTACCGACAACTGCTTCCTTTCCCGGCCCTCTCGCGTGCAGCCGGCGTCTGCCGCCATTTTCTTACTAACTTGGAAGATTTACAAAGCCACGTACGTCAAAGTACATTAGCCACGCATCTTTCAGCGGACAATATGCTAGCGTGACGCGCCATTCTCCTCCCGCCAACCCCCCGTCATTAGTGAGCGGGGGATGCGTTTCACCAGGTGCTTGAAAAGCGTTAGGATGGCTACCGAAAACGAGCGTTAGCCAATGAGATTGGTCGGCGGCGCTTCAATGGTTGTCGGTACTTAAGAAAGAAGAGGGAAAAATCTAGGGATCTTAGGAGAGAGCGCTCGCAAGGATCGCGGTAGCCAACACAAACTCGTGACGCAGGTGGCGGTTGGTTGTTTACACAAAAACTAAAGGCGCGTTTCGCGTTCAGTAGCGCGACACGCACTTTAAAATTGTTCTTAAATATGTTCTATATAGGCCTTATTATAGTTCGATATTTCGTAGAAGATGCGTGTGGGTCAACACAAATCTATCCCACGAGTTATCTCGCCCTTAAAATTTTGTGTCGGTACTTCTTTTAAGTGTCAGCTCATACCACGAGGGAGATTGGCCAGACCGACGATTATAAAGGGAAATGTAAACGATATGAAACGTCAAAAAGAAAGACCGAAACGAAAGAGGCTCTTGACTGCCGGTTATGACGAAGAAGAAGGTTCAGTAACACGCACTTTTTTCATGGTCAATACATCATAATGTGTATGTGCTGCTGGGCCCATCGATATACGTCCACATATCTTGCTTTATCTCGCTTTTTCGAACACTGTCTGAAACCATTGTTTGTAGCTTTACAATACAATGCTGTTGCAAACACATCTAGCAGGTTGCACTTACCAAGAATACCGGTACTGTTGATGTTCCTTTATGTCAATTGTCCTTCAGTTGCAACTTACCTTTACTGATCTCGTGATTGAACATCGACTGTCTGTTTCTTTTCTGAAATTTGTTCATGGAAGTGACACTGTTGCATGTGCAGAAACTTTCATGTTTAAAGATGTGGTCAATCAATCCAAGTGGATATATGTGCCGGGTTTAAAGAAATCCACATCAGCATGAACAAAGGGCTCGTGCCTCGAAGAGAATGACGGGCCCCTAAACGATTCTTGCGGAATACACGCGCGGCCACACTCCGGAGGCCCCCGCCCTAAATTGCTGCTGACTATCTCAAATTTCGCGTGCACACGACGCGGTGAGTAAAAGTGCGACACGCATCGCCCAGGCAGAGTGTCGGAACATTCCCCGATAGCTGTCGAATCGAGTTTGCCATGCCTTTCAACCCGTCGCGACGCGAGGAGATCTGCCGCCTGGCTGGCCAGATCAGTTGCCAGTCTCTTCAGCTCAGGGACATCGTCGGCAATATCTACCAGCGCGGCCAGAGCCCCGCGAGGCCTCCCTCGGCTGCCCCGAGCAGTCCTCCGGGATTCGAAGTTCGTCAGTCGGTATCGGGAGGCAAGTGTGGCGGGGGCCGAAAGGCCTCAGCCGCTCGACACAAGGGCTCGACGAGCCAGTTCCTGACGGTCCAGGTGCCCGTCTCGATGGCGTCGCAGTTCATGGCCACGCAGAATGTGGACGCCGGCGAGCTGAGCGCGCGCCAGTCCGTGTCCTCGTTGGGCTCTGACGAGGGCCCCAAGATTCCCACGACGAGTCACATATCTCGGAGGCCCAAGCCTCGGCCGCCTCCCAAGCCAAAGGCAGAGGAACCGGAGCCCGCGCATCCGCGGCCCTACGAGGACGACCCCATTTGGGGGGTGTGGGAGAGCAACATGCTGCGCTTGACCCAGCTGCTGAAGATGCTGCTCCAGGAACTGCGCTCCGTCTCCGACTACACCAAGATCGACGAACCGACGCTGATGGCGGCCGCCAGCGCGGTCGGGAGCGGCGTGCCTCTGGCCGAGGCATCGGCGGCGGACGCGTTCGCAACCAAGGTGGCGGCGAGCAGCATCATTGGTGGCATGTACAACCGGGAGAACGTGAGCAACGCGCTACACAACCCGGCGCCCTTCCAGCAGCTCTACGCGCCGCCGCCTCAGGTGAACGAACTGTCGTCGACGGATCATCTGTCGTCGGAGCCGGTCCGCGAACACATAGACCTGAGCGTTTACTTCAGCAAGCTTGCCTCCCAGATGGAAGCGCTGACGCAGGCACTTAAGCCTAACCCCTTCCCGCCGCACGCCGGAGCTCCCATGGCGGATAGGTACGATGCCCTTTAGATACTTTGCTTCCGAGTATCTGTCTCCGGTTATGTTTCCTTCAGTCACGTGTACTAAGTTCGTTCATATTGTCCCCAGACTATTGTGCCTTTCTTGTGATGATTTCTTATAGTTGTCCATTCCGTGAAGCATTGTGGATAGTTTAAAGGGACCGACAACTGATTTTTCTCGACCCATTTTTTTTACGGCGCGACAGAAAGTTCATACTTCGCAGTGTTTGTAGCTGCGGTAGTTAATCCCAAAAGCACGTAGTTATTTTACAAACAGTATTTTTCGATCTGAAAGGCTCTAAACACGGACGCACTTTCCTCCAGCAACGCTGAGAATTCACAGCGATGCCGCCAGCCATTCTCGCGATTTGTGAAAGCTATCGTTGTTCTGCTTTCGCGGGAGTTCCTGTAACTATGCTTAACCACCTTTATTTAGAGCTTTTCAACTATTTTTGAAAATAACAAGCTGTTACAATGAGACGATGTGGCATTATACACCTTCCCTGTATTTGTACCGCGTTGTGTGCGCATGCGTCCAAGGTTGCCGGCGCCTGTGTCATGGGTGGCTTGTCCCGGCGTCGTTACTCTCTCGATGCACGAGCCAAGTCAAGTCATCGAAAACGTCACGACGCATATGCGCGCCCGCGCCGTGTAGCAGCGCGCGTCATTTCTGAGACGAAGTGTAGGTAGCAAAACTATGTCGCTCCAAAATCTTAGCGACCTGGAAACTGCGTGCACGGTTGCATGAGCACGCTGAAAAGTTGCTCATGACGCGCTGACGAGCATGGGATCATTACGTCACGCGAAGCCTGCGCCGCTTTACTGCATACTACTAACGCAGGCCTATATGTACATTTTTATGGAGTAATAGCTTGTAATATACAGAAGCGAATAATATTTCAATACCAACAAAAAAATCGTCGACCGTGTACAGCAATCAACGGTCACTTGGCCGGGTTCTTCGAATCGTTCATGTTTTTGCCGCCAGAGGCGCCACAGGTCATTTTTAGCAACTTTCAATTAATAAAAATATAAATCCACCTCTCACGAAAAAAAAACAGGGTTGGTTTGAGTCAATGCGACGGACAATCTTTCCATCAGTGGAGTCATTTCATTTCATGTTCTGGGCAGTTGTCGGTCCCATTAAGTATACTGATATATCCCGCAGTCAACTGCGCTGTTTCTTCAAACAAAAGAAAACGAGTCCCCCACTAAAATCCAATGTTCAAGTTCATTTCTGGCTGCATGTATTACGTGAGAGGGAAACAGTCTTGTCACTGCTGTCGAGCACCCGAGCGTTGGGTTGGCTGGGCACAAGAAATAGGCGCCCATCTACTCCCGTCCATTATAGGGGATATTTTCGATGTGCGACATACTGCGACGTATGGGATTTTATGCGATCTTTCTATAATAATAATAATAATAATAATAATAATAATAATAATAATAATAATAATAATAATAATAATAATAATAATAATAATAATAATAATAATAATAATATCTAGGGTTTAACGTCCCAAAACCACGATATGAATATGAAAGACGCCGTAGTGGAGGGCTTCAGGAATTTCGACCACCTGGGGTTCTTTATTAACGTGCACCTAAATCTAAGTACACGGGCCTCAAACATTTTCGCCTCTATCGAAAATGCAGCCACCGCGGCCGGGATTATTTCCCGCGACCTTCGGGTCAGCAGTTGAGCGCCATAACCACTAGACCACCGTGGCGGGCGATCTTTCTATATGTCTAGTGATAATTATTGGACACGGTGCGTTCGGCATTTTGTAAAGCGAGTGTTAGCCCTTGCTTAGACAGGTGGTGAATTGGAAACGATGCATACTTAAAAACAGAGCGACAACCGCGGAGAACACACAGAAAAAGGACACAGGACGAGCACTCGTCCTGTATGTGTCATTTATCTGACTGTTCTCCGTCGTTCTGGCGCTGGCTTTTCAAGTATACGCCGGGAAAGCTACAGCGTTGAGGCGGAGCAGGAGGAATTGGCGGTACATATGCGACCCACGTGTGCGCTGCCTAAAAGATGAAGAAAATAAAAACGCCATTTAGGCCTCTCCTTTTATTTCTTTCCTTCGTCCGTGCTCCGTAGGCTGATCCCTCTCGAGGAAAATGTCGGCCGTCTCGCGCACAATCTCGCCGATGTCTCGAGGGCCATCGCGAGACCCGTTGACCCACTCGATGTCCTGATGTCGTCCAGGGCCAAAAGCCCGGCTGGCCAGCCGATGCAAGTCCGTGCCGAGGCGCAGGTGGACAACGGCGAGGGCGTCAGCATGGCGAACCGGGCCAACGTGAACTTCCAGCTCGACGGGTCCGCGTCCTCGCAACCGTCTTCTTCTGCTGCCAGCGGCGGCAAGGGCGGAGGAGGACTCGTACAGACCGACGCCATGGCGTCGCTCGTGGCCAGCGTCAACCAGCTGACGAATCACATGACCCAGGTGGAAGACCTGTTCCGGCGCGCCATGGGCGCCAGACCGGTTCCCAAGAGGAGAGAAGGCCTGTCCGTCTCCGAGGAAGAGGACCTGCGCTACTGCCTATCAAAACTCACGGACAACATGGCGAACATGTCTCGCGACCTGAAGAAGACCCTGGGCGAGCACACCGTGGTGCCCCTGAGCCGGCTCATCGACGATTTGGACGAAAAGACGGACGATTGCTGAGGGCAGAAAACTCCGGGCTTTATCGACCAGAGTTTGGCATAATGTAGCGTCGAAACTGGTTGCATGTAAACGGTAACTGCTCGCTGACCTGGACATGTTCTAAGTACTGAATAAGCCTCGAAATGGAAAAGACGGGCTCCTATATCGGAGGCTGAGTGTTCGGCTGCTGTCCCGCGGACCTCCGTAGTGTGACTACCCTCCAACAACGAGTGGTTGGCGGCGCGATTACGTTGATTAAAATATTTCGTGGCTGACGTCTTCATAATGAAATGAGCTTGGTTGTGCAATTTGCAGCGACTGATAACTTAGTGTGCAAGTTCCACAGTAGCGATGTTTCTCACGTGTGCTCTTTACCGTGCGAGCACAGCTTATAATGCAGGTATTAAAACGCGCTCTTATGATAAAAGCTGCTTAGCGGCAGCTCGTATGGCCCTATACCTACTAAGCTTGTGAGTGAATATATATATATATATATATATATATATATATATATATATATATATATATATATGGCTTTTTTGTGCTTTTTTCCCAATTTACGAAATAAGGCGGATTATTATTACAAATTTATCGCGAAGCATATTCATCCGACGGACGCCAGAAAACATAACTGTAGGACAGTGACACCATAACTATCGGTGCAGCAACAAAAAAAAAAAAAAAAGAGAAAGAAAGAAAGAAAGAAAGAAAAGAAAAGAAAAGAAAAGAGAAGAAATACCTGGACCATTGTAGACGCTTCGGTAGCCATTTGTTTCCGCGGTATGATTTTCCCAGGGAAGCGATACAAAAAAAAAATAATGTTTTCCACGTAGAAAAACTGACATTATAGCACACTGTAAAAAACACGAAGGGAAGAAAACACTATAATGGTTGCACGCTTTACGTTGACGGATACGGTCCTAAAAATTTTGTTCGCTTCGACCTACACGCGGTTTCTCAGTATTGTCACAGGGTCGTGACGTCGACGCGAAGGCAGCAGTCAGCGTGTCCGAGGTAGCCAGAAATTTTTTTCGGGGGGGGGGGGGGGGGGGGGTTCAACCATACTTTATGTATGTTCGTGCGTGCGTTTGTATCTGTGCGTGTATATATACGCAAGCAAAACTGAAAAATTTCGGGGGGGGGGGTTTCAACCCCCCCCCCCCCTTGGCTACGCCCCTGGTTCGAGATGAAACCTGGCCGAACTTGTGGCCGGGAAACTGAAAGTCAAACTACAGCAATACACACTGTACACTGATAGCGGCGAGCAGAGCGTCGGCCGTCGAAAGACTGATGATCGCTGGGAAGCGCCGTCTTTTATACACCGTACATGGAACTTTCCAGCCTTATCACTGGGGGCCGCGCAAGCTCTAGAATAATCTTGACTATTCGCGTCATGTGCTCAATCTTAACAAAATGATCTACTACATTGGTAAATCTCCTAGAACACTGCCGCACGGTCAGCGTCGAGCGTTGCTAACCGCCCTTGCGGGTCAAACCCGAATACATCAAAATAAAACAAGAAGCGGGCGTGACAGTATATTAACCGGTTTTCAAAATAACGCACTATTGCACTGGCAAGAGTGTGTAAAAACAAGACCTTAACGATGAGTCTCGTGAAATACTTCGTGACTCAGAGAACGATGTTTGTTTACTTTATATCGTTTAATTATCTTATATATAAATAAATCAAAATCTAAAAACTAAGCGACAATGAGTCTACGCGGTGAGAAAACAATTGTGTCCCTCTTCAAAACGGGGCGGCGTCTATCTTGTGCCGGAGAAGATGTACACCTATCATAACGAGAAAAAAAATTTCTCCGGATCTCCAATAACATGTTACGACGGCATGGAGGGCCATGCGATGATAAGAAGTGACACATATGATCATCTGAGGATACGCGGTTATGTAAAACGTTATGATCGTATGAAACTTATATAGAATTTTCTTACGATAATATATGGTTATTGAATATGGGGATCTGAGACATGGAATTAAAAAAAAGGAAGTCAAGTCTAAGCTTGCACTAAACCGCGCAAGGCTTAAAACGGCGAAACTGGACAATTCTGAAGGCTAATCTGGTTGCTTCTCGGTTGTTTCTAGGCCTGGAGCTAGGTGATGCAGGTTGTTTCTATAGATTACTTCTATATGGCAGTTTGCACTACGCATGGCAACTCGTTATTAGGATACAAATGAAGCAAGCTCACGCAGTTGAGGAAGAATACGCCTGAATCCATGCCAAGGGAACTTGGGGAAGACCAAAAAAAAAAAAAAACGAAATGCAGCTCCACAACTGTGAAACCTGAGGAAGTGCGTAGCACGGGAACCCATCCATTCCCGTTCGTAGGGTTCCCACTGCTCCGTTTACCAAAGCGTCAATGACGCCAATGTATGAGGTAGGCATGTAGGGTTTCCCTGGCACGAGTACAAAATTGTTAGGGAGATTCGCAAACTCGGTGTGCGACATGTGCCCTACTTTTTGGTGCGCTTTATCGACTTATTGCTTGTTACGGCTTAAGTCCCTCTAAATCTAGGGACTTCAGTTACGGCAGTTGAGATACGCGTCGTCTGCAGCGAGTTCCGACAGGCTGTTTCCCCCTTCAGATGTAGCGCCGTAGAGAGCCTGTGCGAGGAGAAATCGTGCGCTGCGCTAGGCGGTGGCGCCCTCTCTTCCGTGTCGCGGTTATCAGCCCCCTGTTTCCGAAGCGTTTTTTAGCGATTTTAACTTAATTATTACAATTACTCCTTGCTTATCTTTGTCAATTATATTTTTTGTAGACCTTGTTCGTTTATTTTAACCTGGTAGCAAGCATTACTAGCCTTGTTTTAGGTCTGTATTGAGCACTTTATTGTGAGCGTGATCACACCACATGAGATCTACAAACGACAAACCGGGCTCCTAAAGTACTACCCACTAAAAAACTCACAGGGTCCCCTATGCATTCGCTTAAGACTACTCAATCGAAGGTGAAAGCCATCTTCTTTTGCTTCTCAATGGATGTACTGATCCTCTCCCCGCTCCCGCCCCCGCCCCTCCGAAAGCTTTGTGCGCCTAACGTGGCTTTGCACTGCCTCCAGGATCGGAGGCATTGCAGGCCTTGTGCACCTCACCTAGATCACGGCCTCAGTGATCGGCCCACCTCTGACCACGCAACGATGTCATGTGATGACTTCATCATGTAACGTCACGTTAGGTGACGTCATAGTGAGGTCATGCTAATGTCCCAAAATTTTGTCGATCTGTGACGTCATAACGTGATGATGGTTTTTTGCTTCACTCGTGTTGAGGCCGACGGTCAATTTTCGCGTTTGATGAGGCATCTAATGCATTCGCCTTAATAATGCAGAAGTTAGAAATGTACGGTTAAGTTAAGAGTACGGTGTCTGTGTAATGTGTGATCTTGTTACAAGAAACTTGACGCATTAACGTTTTTTTTTTCCCATGAGGAATAGACGCACGGACGTTGGGACACCACTCGGAAGTAACACCGATAAAATTTTCTACAGGGGTGCCGCAGAGTGCGAAGCCTTCGACCCCAGCCAGAGGACACATAGCTCAGCTGCGACTGGCCGTGAAACCTTTTTTTTTTCGTCTTTTGCCTTACAGTTTACGACTCCACCTCCAAAGCGTCCGCCAGTGACTCACGTCGTGGCGCCGCCTGTGTCGGGAAACGGAAGTGAGTGGTCATATCGTATTTCAGTGGGTCGATCGAGTTGCACAGCTGGATCACATCATGCACCCACGTTGCTGTGGGCCTCCGTGTGTCCCCTCTACGCATAGAGTCAATAACCGGTCACTGACGTTGCTGGCTAAAGCACTGTGATGTACATGAGGGGTGAGCCACCTTCGGCTTCGGTTGTATGATATATAGGGGGGGGGGGGGGTGCGAGGGTATACTTACAGAGATTCATGGTTTGGATGGCGTCTTATAAACAACATAGACACTTTGAGAAATTGTTAAATTTTTGGAATTGTACATATTTCGCTTTACTCTTGTAAAGGGCCGGGAAAGGAGGAGAGGAAGTGGAAAGGGGAAAGCGATCGAAAGACAGAGTATGAATATGAACATGAACAACCAACCTGTCCAAAGAATCGCTCTCCTAAGAGAGTGGGTTCCGGATTAACATTTATCACCTTTCTATCCACTGGCGTAGCCAGGGATGGGGTTCAACACCCCCCACTTCCCCGATATTTTTTTAAATTTTGCATGTGTATATATATACGCACACCTACAAACGCACGCTCGAACATACATAAGAATGGTCGAGCCCCCTGAACCTCGAAAGAAGTATCTGGCTACGCCACTGTTTCTATCCTTTCTTTATTCGTATTTTTCGTCGGAATTCGCCCTACGCGGTCGGGAATGGATGGGCACGGCACAGAAAATAAAGAAGGCTGACTTACCGGAGCGTAGAGACTACAAATTGCGGAGCGCACAATCTGAACCCTCCCTCAACGAAAATCCGGCGTCCTATTAGTGTCAGCTAGGGATCCTGTGCGGGCTAGTGACTAACACAGTACAATGCGGTGATCCATGCTTGTTAGAGCATTCCAGCAGTTCTGCAGTAACGAGAAGGCTACAGCTAAGGCGTATATATACCGCGCATCGCTTGGAAGCGCCAGTACGCTGCGCATGCGATGTCTGACAACGCCTTTCTCAGGTAAATCTGCATATTTATTTATTTATTTATTTATTTATTTATTTATTTATTTATTTATTTATTTATTTATTTATTTATTTATTTATTTATTTATTTATTATTGCGATAACAATTATATGGACACTCTCGACGGGTTTTTCCCGTCGCCGTCATGTATCGTGTAAAGTCCAAATCGATAACATCACCACGCGCATCGTATGTTCTAACCGTGGGTAAAAGCGCGCGAGCGGGGCCATCGAACGCTGCTGAGGCAGAGGCGAAACGAGCCGACCCATCTCCGTCGTACGGAGCGCGCATGCGATAACATCAAACCGCGTGCGGGGCGGGCCGTCGATTTCTGCTCAAGCAGAGGGGACAAGCCCCGCCCACCTTGAAGGAGCATGAAGAAACGCGGGGGGAGGGAGTGTCGCTCGAGCAGCAACTGTGAACTCATTATAAGGGCGCGGTCGCGATCATTGGCGCTCGCGCTATCTTGGCAAGCATTAGCAGACGGCTAGTA
Organism: Rhipicephalus sanguineus; assembly: GCF_013339695.2. Taxonomy (NCBI): domain Eukaryota; kingdom Metazoa; phylum Arthropoda; class Arachnida; order Ixodida; family Ixodidae; genus Rhipicephalus; species Rhipicephalus sanguineus. Next base: position 18,615,322 of record NC_051185.1, read on the forward strand.
AGCCCTTCTACGTGCTGTGCTCTCAACGCGAAGAGACTGTGGAAAAACCGCCTCTCTCCCTGGAGCGGCCTTACTTCTTGTAACATAACAAATTGTAGCTATCGCATTTATTTATTTATTTATTTATTTTGTTACCCTCAATCGCCGAAGCTTTACAGAGGGGAGCGGGTTACAACATGAAAAATACAAACAACGAAAAAAAAAACATGCTATTTTATACGTGAACAAGACTAAAGCAAAAAACATCTCTACTCAATGAAACGCAACAAAAGTGAAACGTAAAAATAAGCAATTACATTGCGAAGGTTACATTGCTTCGCCCTTGAGGTGAAAATGTGATTTTTCAAGGTCTTCACAGGCTCTGAGGTGGAATATTGCGTGAAGGGAGGTTACAAAAGGTTACACAATGAAAATGAGCAAGAACCTCGTTATACATATGTTCATAGTATGGTAATGGGTCTAATACGATTGTTAGCGGTAAAGGTCGTATGTAGTTTGTACGATTCGGGCTGAGAGAAAATTTTAAATGTACAGGTAGATAAATTTGAAACACGTTCAAATGACATGTTCGCATAAGCAATTCCAAATCAATAATTAAAAGTGCTGTTAATTAATGTCTAAAAATCACGGGATTAACAACATTAGCTTTCTGTGTCTGGACGACAATTCCAATATTCAATAGCCTGCGGCAGAGCGGACGAATTAAACGCGTTAGCTTTGCTAAAGAGGTGCTCAGTGTTGAAATGACAAATTCGTGAACACGGGTTGTCGCCATGGAACCACCATGGAGTTGTTGCCATGGAGGCAACAACTCCCAACCAGGTTTGCTGCGTTGAAGAAGACAAGACCATTTGTCGGAACGTTTACCCTAGCGACAACCCTGTTCAAAAATTTTTCATCTCTTCGGGGCCTTCATCTCCTCCTGAACTTCGGTCTTGTTTCGATATGTGTTGCTGGTTACACAAGCGGCAGGGTCTTCAAAGTCTATAGTCGCACTGATTGGGAACAACGGCCATTCTAAGAGCCCGATTTCTTTCGGACTGCCCAACGGTACAGCTGAACTAGACAACTTAACTACTACTTCGCGACACGCAGAAAAGTTATAGCTGGGTCCTTCGATACCTTTCTACCTGGTTATAGGAGGCTATGTGCCGAGACTTACTCATCTAAACTTATGTATTTGTTTGTGCTCGCCGTCAGGTCAGGTCCTCTTTAAAAATCTAGCCCCGCACTGCGTCACGTGGCTACTTCAACACTACTTTTTATTTATCACTAGTATTGATTTATAATCAGTTTATAATCAATTTAAGTTAACATATACCTAACATGAGATGAATATTACGAATTCCTTTTACAAACACCTATTTGCATTTATTTTACGTACTTCGTGAACGTTGCCTTCTTAGCGATGCTGAAATTTCATCGCTGCTCGTCCTCTAGCATTATTACTTGCGAAATTCAATGCCTTGCACTCAGTTGCATTCTTGCGTAGCAACGCGGCTTAGCCAGACCACCGGGAATGCCCTTGGAAAGCGGCCAAAATATTTACACATTTTTTTTTTTTTCAATTTTGTTTTATGAAGCTGCGCAGTTGTCTGGGTGTGCCTCGGGACATGTGGTCTATCAACATCTACCGATTCTTCAACGCCTCCGCACATCATCTTCATTCTGGCTGATGACATTGTGAGTACGTGCCCTCATTAAATCGCGATGTCCAACATTCGTGGTGGCGGAATCTTCTTGCCAGTTTCGTCTCAAGTAATGCACGACGAAGAGAAAAGTATTGTGAACTAACCATGAGAACTCGGAAGGAATATTTTGGTAACTATAGTTTGGTAACTAGTGCGGTTGGTTTCGGTAACTAGTCGCGAGACATCGCGAGACGCCGCTGTCTCGCGATGTCTCGCCAAATCTCGAAATTTCTTGATTGGATGAGACGTATAAGGCTTGCGCCTTAATATGATCCGATGTTACTGACTCGAAGCCCTCCGACGTGCAGGGCTGGAACGACGTCAGTTTCCACGGGTCTCGACAGATTCCGACGCCCAACATCGACGCCCTGGCGGCCACTGGTGTCATACTGCAGCGCCACTACTCGGCGTCCACCTGCACACCCTCGCGGACGGCGCTGCTCACCTCTGTATATCCGGCTCGCACGAGTACGTCTTCTATGTACTGCATTACGGTGTTCTGTAGTGTCCTACGCTGACAATAATCTAATCTAATCTAAGGAAGAAAGAAGATGGTGCTATTTTCGCAAGCCTGGCTCGATATTTAGTGTAGGAAATGGAAGTGGGTGTAAAGAGATAGAGCAGGAAATAATTATTAGTACGAATATGGCGGTTGTGGATAAAAAGTTGATGACTCTTCAATGTTCGATCCAGCGCAGAAATTTGATGGGAGCTTTTAGGAGCGAGCGAAAAAGGATGCAGTGACGACTTTACGTCGATGCACGCCTCGTTCGTGTGATAAGTTGTCTAATTTGTTTTCCTCCAACACGCATACTGATTGCCTGATTCGATGCAGACGTTGGCTACGTGGCGTACCCCCCTGCCTCGGAGCAGTCGCTGTCGCTGCGCTTCGAGCTACTGCCGCAATGGTTGAAACGACTCGGATACAGCACGCACATGATCGGCAAGGTACGCTAGTGTGATATGCAATGTCATTAGGCTTCTTTAACCGCAACGTGTGTGCGTCAAATGTAAGCTTGCAAACAGATAACTTTTAGTCATGGAATTACGGGTTAAGTATGCATAAAAAAGAGTATCTATCTATCTATCTATCTATCTATCTATCTATCTATCTATCTATCTATCTATCTATCTATCTATCTATCTATCTATCTATCTATCTATCTATCTATCTATCTATCTATCTATCTATCTATCTATCTATCTATCTATCTATCTATCTATCTATCTATCTATCTATCTATCTATCTATCTATCTATCTATCTATCTATCTATCTATCTATCTATCTATCGTTTTGTGTAGGTACAGCAGAGGTGACATTGCATCATCGGAAAGCAGCTTGAGTAAATTAGTGAGGCGATAGATTTCTGTGTGGTTGATATGCTTTCTGACCGATTGACCGATCAATAAATCAATCAATCAGTAAGTCAGTCAACCAGAAAGACCAACAGTCAATCAATCGCTTATATAAGTGATTTCCTCTAGCTGCTTTTCGACGACACAATGATGTCACCTTCCCTGTCCCCATTGACAATTAGGCATGATGCTGCAACAAATGACCCACACGCAAGTTACAAATATATCTAAAACACGCAGTGGCACCTGGGGTACTCGAGCGTCGAGCACACGCCCACTTGGCGCGGCTTCGACACGTTCTTCGGCTACTACAACTTCGGAGGCTTCTACTTCAACCACAGCGTCGAATGGGTGGGTGCCCGAAATGTACTATTTGGTCACAGCCGATTGGCGAAGCCCTGTTCTGACAATTTAAGATTCATTCAGCATCTGTTGAAAGTTATGAAGCGAATTTCAATTCATTATCGTTGTCCACTAGTCAACAGAATGTTGGCAATAGGTATTTAGGACGTTTATAAATAGGGTAACCAGTTTTAAATTACCGTCCGTACGTTGTATCAGCTTTTGCCAATAAAAAATTTAATGACGATTAATGCGAATTTTATAAGGGTTGGTCGCTTTTAAGAGGTAAGTGTTTTGGCTGTTCGTTATTGGTCATTCGATAGCTCGCTGTTGGGTCATTCCACGCCAAACGTCCCAGCCATTTTGGTGACCATCTCAAATGTATTCGAAAAAAAAAAATATTTCATGGAAAACAGCGAACTGCCTGGGTATTTTGGAGAGGAAAAAAACTTTTTGTTAATGGGAGCCTTCCGTATTTCGCAGAATCTCGTCTGAGTGTTGTTTGTCAGACAATTTATTCTGAGGACATTTCTCGGTTAGATACCAAATTTGGTTTGCATATTAAGCAAAGGCGGTACATTGAGGTGTTCAAAGCTAAATATATTACGCATATTTTTCTGCCATATACGCTTCCAGAAATTTCTCCGAAATGTTCTGTTTTGCATTTTTGCTCTTGCAATACAGCACTATGTATGAATAACTGAGTAATAAAACTTACTTTGCGGAAGGTATATTTCGCGTTAAAATATTGTGAGACCACTGAAGTTTCTCAATTTTACACGAAAAAATCGCGAATTTCAGAAAATCATCATATTGGTCCATATTGAGATGCAATTTACACCACGGGGTGCTCAAACTTAAAATCAGCTTTATACCTGTATAGATCGAAAGCAAATAAATAGTTTCTATTCTTTGGCAAGTTCTATCATTCATTTTTTTTTGTTTTAAGGAAAAAACTAAGTTTTCAAGTTCTCCGTTGACGGCTATATTCACATTTGTTCAGGTATACGGCAGCTTCCTTATTGAAGTTGGCCATTGCCATCAATGAGGAATTTACATAATAATATTGTTTCTTTAAAAATATGTAGTGATAAAACTTGCCATAAAAGAGGAACTATTTAGTTACTTTCAATAGAGGTATAGAGCTGATTTTTAATTGGAGCACCACGTGGTATAAAGTGCATCCCAATAAAGACGAAAATGATGATTTCCCCAAATTTGTGCTTCTTTTTCGAAAAATTTAGCAAGTTCAGTGGCCTGAAAATATTTTAACGCAAAATATGCCTTCCGCAGAGGAAGTATTTATTACTCAGATATTCATACATAGCGAGCGCAATATTAGAATGTAAAAAATGAAAAAAATAGAACATTTCGGCCAAATTTCTGGGGGCGTATATAGCGGAAAATTTTCAGTAATATTCATTAGCTTTGAACACCTCACACAAACGCCTTTGCTTAATATGGGAAAGAAATTTGGCATTGAAACGAGACTCGATACTTTAAGAATAAATTTTCTTACAACACTCAGACGACATTCTGCGAAACGTGGAAGGCTCCCACGTGACCAAGAGCTTTTTCTCCAAGATATTCTGGCCATTCACGGCTTTCAATGCAATAAATCAGCACGATTTTTTTTTCGGATACATTTGAGATGGTCACCAAAATGGCTGGGACGTTTGTGAGTGGAATGACCATGTTTTAGCCATTTTCTTCGTTCGTTTAAACACAGACAATAACCACTATGGTTCAGGGGCGGATCCAGGCGCTTGCTTTGGGGGGGGCGGTTGGTTGTTGGGGGGGGGGGGGGGGGGGGGCGTTGCCCAACTTTAAAACTTCACGTTAGTAGCCAAATGCTCATTATTTTTGTTCTCAGTTGCATTGCTCAGTGCCATTTCATTATCTAAAATTTCGCATATTTCCGCTAAACATTGGGGAACACGTATCAGTGTTGTTGGTAAGAGGAGGGTGAAAGAGGGAAGGGCAGGCCACCTGCTCGATAAATGAGTATTCCCACAACGGCAAGCTCTAGTATTCCTTGAACGTAGTTTCGGAGTAAGCCTCCCTTTGTTACCCCGCCCCCTCCTCCCCATTGCCTTTTTTTCTGGCCGGTCGTGTTGCCAGAAAATGCCCTTTCTATCTCCGCAGCCTAAGGACGGTCAAACGGAGCTTTCGGAGTCGCGCTCGATTATACCCCGCGCACGTGCTCTCGGAGGCTTGCTCGGTACTTCGGCGAATATAATTCACAGCACCACTGCCTGCCTTCCTTCTTTTTTTTTTTTTGGACCAGCCGCTGAAGGTTGACTAAAAGGTAACTTGTTCTGCACGCTTTGTGGGACCACGGCCGGGCTAGACTGCACGTGCGCGCTCAAGCGCGCACGTGCAGTCTAGCCCGGCCGTGGTGGGACGAAAGATGCCAGTTTGAATGACACAGAACAGACTCCTGTCTCTGAGAAAAAGATGGGAGAATTTGAAGACCCCTCGCTTTGCTGAAGAGCTGATGGCCCTGGGAGTGGGGAGGAAACTTTAGCTCGCTTCCATAAAGGCAGCAGTTGCTTTAGCAAAATAGTTGAGGCTTGTGCTCGTCGGTGCCTATTTGAAAGATGCAGGACGCAGAAGAAATCTTTTCTAGAAAGCCTGTTTCGCTCTTAACAAAAGCGCTGGGCTGTGTGAGGGGTGCTTCCCTAGTCTCGGATTGGGATGTGAGGTGAAAAGCGGGGTGGGGGGGGGGTTGGGTTGGCTTATAGCTTTGGGGGGGGCGATCGCCCAATCGCCCCCCCCCCCCCCTGGATCCGCCACTGCTATGGTTCCGAGTACCTATAAGCCGTAACATTACAGTCAAAGTTGTTTAAAACTTAAACTGACATCCAGAAGATGTGATAGTTGTCAGTTGCCTTCACTTCGTCGTAGAACAAATCGTTTTCGTTGCTCTCTCCTCGCACGTCACGGATGCTGCCGGATGACCTGGCCTTGTGGGTGACCTGATGCAGCAAGGTCACTGCGGCGTTGACCTCTGGCACAACGTTGGTCATTCAATGCAGCCCGTCACCGACCTGAACGGCGTCTACTCCACGCACGCGTTTACCCGTCGGGCCACGCAGATCATTGCCGAACACGATCTTCGAAAGGTCAGCCTGTCAATTTCGATTTATGCGTTAGCATTAGGAGTGCCAATACGGAAAGACTTGTACAGTGGCGCTCAATGTGATTGCATCACGGTGGCAATGGTTGAAGGGATCCCAAGCCCTTACTGTAACACCGGCGAACGTGAAATTAGTTTTGGAAATACCAGTAGTCGAAACATTGCTTATGTCCATGATTTCTACGTCGTCGCCACCGTGCCTTGTTGGCTTTTACCACGGGCAGCATGTTGCAACTAATATTGGCAGGCACTGTACGTGCGCAATGGCGTACCCAGGGGGGAGGAGGGCACACCGGGCCCGTGCCCCCTCCCCCCGATATTTTTTTCTTCCATCGAATACACAGCACAAAATGACACTGGATCCCACTTACCTGCCCGGAACCCACGTCGGATCAAAGGCGTGTCGCCCCCCCGCCTCCCCGATAAAAGTTTCTGCCTACGCCACTGTACGTGAGTTATCGCGGTGAAACCTGCGCGAGGTTGAGGTGATGTATATAAAAACATATAAAGAGGTAAATGCTAAATGAAGTTTAACTAAGTTCAAACCAATGCATTATTTCAATGATTCTAACCGGAAGAACGTGCTGACGAGATTCAGCTTAGGTAGAAACCGGAAGTGGAATCAGGAAGTGAACTTAAAGCCGGAAGTTGGAAACGGAAGTGAAGATCTGCAGTGGGAATAATAAGTGACATTAAGACAAGAGTCCGGTACCCAGAAATCACGTGACGAACCGGCAGTGCTATAACGGCACTGGGGTGTAATGCTGAAATCACGTGACAGAAGCGGGAGTTACGTCAAAGGAGGAGAGGGAATATTTAAGTCACGTAATTGAACATAAAGAGGACCGACTTAAAGGGATACTACAGTGAAACAATGAATCGGTTTAGATCGATAAATTGTACTCTTAGAACTGTAATGCAGGTCGTTTCACCATCATAGGTTTATTAGTATCGGAGAAATTCACGTTCAAGTTCTCAAGGTCAAAATTCGCGGTAAAAAAATCTATGATGTCACGGCGTTTGGTGCGGGAATGACAAGGTGGCGTTGCCACGTTCATTTTTCCCTTTGCGTGTTTTCTCGCTCCTCATAGCGCCTTCTCGCGGCAAGTGTGGTGACCGTGGAAATGTGAAAGAGTAATTTGCTAATATAAGAAAAATCGTTCTTCTCTTTGTTGTCCCTTTAATGCTTACGTATTTTTCTCGCATTTAACTTTTTTATATATATTTTTATTTGTGACTACTATCCTCTCCATCAGAGACCATAAGAGAAGAGTGAAGCATCTACGTGTGATAAGTAATGCATAGAGGAAATATATAAATTGTAAAAGAAATACGATAAATAATAGCGCGTACTATATTTCTTTGTTCCTCCTGGGCCCACAGCCGCTGTTCCTGTTCCTGAGTCACCAGGGCATCCACGCCACCTGTGACAACTGCACCACCGAGGCGCCCCGGGAGAACACGGACAAGTTTGCCTACATCGAGCAACACAATCGCACCGTATTGGCCGGTGAGTTCGTTGCTACTGAGCCATAGGCGTGAGCAGGGTTACCCGTTAGGGGAAGGCCAAGTTTCACCACACCCCTACCCATCCCAGCTGGACGATTCCGAAAGAGAAGCATCGCAATGGATGCTGAACTGTGAATGGAGCGATGAAGTGCTCCTCACAAAAGCCTACCTTTGGTCCGCGACTGTCCGGGTGTAACGTTAGGAAGTGTATAGTTCTTGGAATGCAACTTTAGGGGTCCTAGGCAGCCATTGTCGTCAAAAACCTGCATGGCCATAACTATGCGCACTAAACAATGAGATTAAGGGTACGAATGAGCGAAGACATGGGGCTGACTTCCTGCCCCTCTTAGAATGACTGAGGGTGGGGGGGCACCCCTGGCCCCCTGTGAGCACGCCTATGCACTGAGCAACCAGTACGTCCCATTTGCTTACTAGAACTGAAATCTGGGCGAGTTTGTCGGAATTCATATTCAACAAGTGGCACAAAAGGCAGGGACACAAGAAAGAACAGTACTCGTCTGGTCGTCCTGTGCCTTCTTGTGTCCCCGTCTTTTGCTCTACTTGTTCAATATGAATGTGAGTTCAATACGAACATAAAGAAGGAAGATTCTAAGGGCTCGTATTCCTTTGTTAGACCCAATATTAATGAGAACTAATAGACAATAATACAAACAAAAGTATAGAGGGAATGTTATTTACAGTAATTATGACATACATGTGAAGAAAGTAAAGTGGACGAAAAGATAACTTGCCGCCGTCGGGGTTCAATACCTTTTATTAGATACGGGAGTTACCCGCAGTGGTCTTTTCTGGCGTGAGATACGTGCTGAAGGCCTTTTCCATTTCTTTTAGTTTTCAAAAAAAAAAAAAGCGAGTTACTAATGCAGCTAAACGGAAACTTCTTTCGGACGTCCATTTCACGGCGCATGCGCAGGAGCCCTGGACGTTCTGGACGAGTCCGTGGGACAAGTGTTGGCGGCCCTGCAGCAGCGGGACATGCTTGCCCGCAGCGTGGTGGTGTTCGCGAGCGACAATGGGGCTGCACCACTGGCAACAGTGAACAGCGAACTGCCCAACGGTGGCAACAACTGGCCTCTGCGAGGGACCAAGGAAGGCGCCTGGGAAGGCGGGGTGCGGACGACGGCGTTGCTGTGGTCAGCCAGCCTTCGAGACACTCTGCCGAGACCACCCTCCCAGCAGTTGATGCACACGGTGGACTGGGGACCAACTCTTTACGCAGTCGCAGGTGCCGTATTTAGGCCAAAGGGAGACCCTCCTTCTTGCATGGAAATGAGCCATGTGCAAATATTATGTGTGCATTTTGTTGTTGTAGTTGTTGTTTGTAGCTACCGTTTACGCTAACATACGCGTAGGGTGGCCAGGACACCCTCAAGCTGATTGTTCAGCTTTTTACCCCTGGTATCCCGCAACATTCTTGTTGTAAATAAATCAATCAATAAATAAAATAAATAAAAGAACGGATGTGTCTGTATGTAGCGTTAAATACACTGGCCGAGGCGGAGCAGTTTCGCGTGGCAGTTGGAGAGCCGTGCTGCGCATGCGCGAGGACCAGTGACGGCACACGGCGCACGGCTGACCCACCGGAGCCGCCGCCGTGCGCGCCGCGCCGGTCTGCGCATTCCAGAGGAGTGACGTCATAGCAGTTGCAGACGCATTGGCGCGTTCGCATTGGCGCGCCCAGCTGTGCGCCTCCGTTGCGCAGTGGCCGTCTGACGCTGCGCTGGAGCCGCTTGATAGCGGCTCTCATTATGCGTGCATACGCAGACGTATCAGTGGGGGTATACATATAGCGGGGAGGAGGAGGAGGAGGAGGAAAAGAAAAAAGAAAGGACAGGGAGGTTAGCCAGTTGTCAGACCGGCTGGCTGGCGTTTTCCAGTGTGGTATAGCCATGGAGAAGGAGAGCGCAAATGCTGCTAACCGGCGCAGAAAAGCGGAGAAGCTTGACAACCAGGAAATTTAAGCTAAGAATAATCAGCTGAAACTTAGCTAACGCTACATATATCCTGGCATAGCCGGGCTAAGCCACTGTAATTTTTTTTGTTTGAATCCGTCTATGTCTTCTCCATCTTAGTTTGCAATTTTTTGTTTTCTTCCTTATGTCTCTCCTAGGTGGCAACGTTTCGGAGCTGGGTGACGTAGACGGCAGTGACCTATGGTATGAGCTGTCCACAGGAAAAGGCGTAGGACGCAGCGAGGCTCTCCTGCAGCTCGGGGATCGGGACGAGCTGTCGGCCATCATCTCTGGCAGGCAAGAACTCAAGCTTAGAAATCCTTTCCCCGAAATCCCGCTAGGTGGAGGATGGGTCACATAGGGAAACATTAACATTGTAGTCCACCTCTTTATATACTACAAACGAAAAATAGCTACCAGGAATGCATGCTAACAAAAAGATGAGATACATTTCATCGTAGCAATGCAGCACGGCGCATTTCTTGCGCGAAAAAAAGAAGAGAGAGCGCAAGGGAGCAAGAAAGAGGAAGAGGGAAATAAAAACAATACAAAACACCGTAACTGCGGGGAAAAAACGAAATGTGAAAAAGAAAGCATTTCTGCATGACACATTACATTCAAGGCACAGGGGTCCGAAATTTATGTTAGTGCGTTTGCGCAACACGGTACGGCATCCACTTGCTGAGGCTTGCGAATCTATATGTCAGTAAAACAAAATCAAATGAACTTTCTCTCGAGCAGGTACAAGCTGATACAGCGTTCCGAAGGACAGGTGAAACCGCTGCTTGACGAACACGTGGCGCTGCCGAAAGGTCTACCACCGGCAGAACTCGACCTGGACGCCCTGATGAGGGCTTCGCAGGCCTGGCAAGCACTGCAGGACGCCCTCAACTCCACGGGAGGGCGTTCCATGCCGCTGGACCCACTGCCCGAATGGCGCGAACAAGCCACGGTGCAGTGCAATCGCAAATCGGACGAACCTGGCAACTTTGACCCGCACGGCGGTGTCTTCATGTTCGACATAGTCAACGACCCGTGCGAGACGGACAACGTTGCGTCCTCCCATCAAGAGGTGAAATTAATTAATTGTTGGGGTTTAATGTGCCCAAACCACGATACCATTATGAGAGACGCCGTTGTGGAGGGCTCCGGGAATTTCGACCAAGTGGGTTTCTTGAACGGGCATCTAAATCTAAGTACACGGGCCTATAGCATTTTCGCCTCCATCGAAGATGCGGCTGCCGCGGCCGGCATTCGATCCCGCGACCTGCGGGTCAGCAGTCGAGCACCATAACCACTAGACCACCGTGGCGGGTATCAAGAGGTTGAAAACAGCAGTTCAAGTAGAAATCTAGACTATTTGGTTTTGGTTGGTCTGACTCAATAAGAAGCGTCGGAAAAAAATTAGGAGCCCTTGCGTTATCGAAAAAAATGTTGCAGTGGCTTAGCTCGGCTATGCCAGGATAACGTAGCGTTAGCAAAGGTTCAGCTGATTGTTCTTAGCTTTCCTGATCGTCTAGGATTAGCTTGATTATCGTGCTTACTGCTGCTCCAATGACACACACACGGTATACGTATTATGTGGCACATGTATATTTATTTTGCCAGGCAACTACTTCGGGATCCGATGAGTTAAGCTTCTCCGCTCTTCTGCGCCGTTGAGCAGCATTTGCCCTCTCCTTCTCCATGGCTAAACCACACTGGCAAACGCCAGTCAGAGGCGCTATCAAGCGGCTCCAGCGCAGTGTCAGACGACGACTGCACAGCGAAGGCGAATAGCTGCGCGCGCGCCGGCGCCAGTACGTCTACCTCGGCTACGACGTCACTCCTCTGGAAAGCGCAAACCGGCGGAGTGCGCGGGAGGTGCCGGCTCCGATGCGCCTGCTGTGTGAAATCACTGATCCTCGCGCATGCGCAGACGGCTCTTGAAGAGACACGCGAAACTAGCTCGGCTAGGCCAGTGACGTGCGAAGCTTGGCGTGTGCGTACGTGATACACCAAGCACGGGTATCTTGGCGGCTAAGGTGGTGCTCTGCAATGTCTGAGCACGCGGGTTCGACTCCCTTCCACGGCGGCCACATTTGGGTGTAGGCGGAATGCGAAAAAAAAAAAGAAAATGCCCTTGAGCTTAAATTCAGGTGCGCGTCAAAGAAACCCGGATGTGCAAAATGAATCAGGAGCCCTCCGCTGCGACGCGCCTCATAATCATATGACGGTTTAAGTACGTACAATTCATAAATTTGGTTATTTTAATTAAGGACATCACAAATGTTTGTTCAGTTTCACCAAATAGATTTCAGCGCTTCGGTATGTGCGCTGCGTCTTGATCATTTCGCATATCTCTTTCAGGAACGCGACAGGCTCCTGGAGAAGCTGAACAATTACAGAACCCTCCTTTCTCCGGGACAAGGCGACACGAAATCCGACGAGCGGGGATATCCGGAGTACCATGACTGCCTGTGGTCCCCGTGGGTGAACGTGACACCGTCGCCGTACCGGAACTGTCCCTGTTGAACATTAAAACCGTGCCGTTCAGCGCTAACAAAGTCTCTTTGATTTTATTCTTGAGCAGTGAAGCGTACTGACGAGAGTGTGCTGTGGACCTTTTAACTTCGGTGCAGTTTAAGGGGACCGTCCTGTCGTGGTCTAACGTCTCGCGTTGGCGTCACGCATGTCACACGTTTGATACACGTTTGAGTCGAGCGGGCTGCACGCTTGGAACGCTAGGGTCGCCGCAGGGCTAATTCGTCTGCCCGAGGTAGCATAGCAATGCGACAGTGAAGCGCCAGCGCCTGGAGTCAGCCTCACCGCGCTCCGAGCAGCTAACAGCCGAAAAACAGTAGAATAGAGACCAGAGAACAGAAAATCGATAACCGCAAGATAAATCAGATAATCGCAAGAAACGATCAGAAAACCACATAATATATAACATAATCACACTGAAAGAACAGAAAAGAGCAGAGAAGATAAGGGAAAAACAGGCGAATCGATGCTCGGCAGTTAGTACAGCTTTCAGTTGGGGTGAAACAGGCTTTGATGATATCTTTTTTTTCTTTTTCGACGTCGAGGAGCTCAGAAGCGCGACACCGTAGTCGCAGAGGTGCCGCGGTGGCTCCAGTTTCTCTTCCACACGGGAAGTGTTACCGTACGCCAGATGCATAAGGTGTCCAAGTGGAGGACCCATAAACGTGCGCAGGGTCCTCTGTTAGGGGGCGCTGGTGGGCAAGGTTTCACCGCAGGTCCCCTCCCCCTTCTCTCATTGGTCGAGTCCGAGAGAAAACAATTGCTCCGCATTAGAAGCAAAAATGAAAATGAAGCGATGACGTCCTTCGCACAAAAGCCTGCCCCTGGTACTCGGCTGTCGGTGGTAAAAGGTGTAAAGTGCAGTTTTTGGAATGCGACGCCAAGGGTCCTTGACCGTCAAAATATAAACTGCATGGCCATAATTCTGCACATCAAGCGATGACGGCATAGGTCCGTCCGAGTAAACCTATGGAGCAGACTTGGCGCCCCCGTTAGATGAATAGGAGGACAAAACCCCCCTCCCCCTACATCATACTTCGAGCACGCATCCGGCAGATGTCTCTTCGCACAGCCAGCTCTGACCCTTCGTCGGGGAGGGTTCGCTGTGAAATTCCTTCCCGGTTTAGACCGTCACTTAACCGACACAAGAAAATTACACACTTTGGCGTACCCACCTGCGGCGGAAGCGATAACTATCTGACGCGCGTCAGCGAGCCGCAAGTGGCGCTTGATTTGTAGACAGGACATACCCTCGATGACGCCTGCATAGACGTTCGAGAGGGGAACACTTGCAGCAAGGATTTGCGGATAGTGTACGATAGCTTTCCGGGTGCTGTACCTTTTGGACAGACAAAGGATGGCGTGGGAATAGTAGCAGATCAATCAACGAGGGTCCCGGTACGGGCTGCGTGCCTTGCTATGACGTGGCATACCCTCGAAGCAGCGACACCACTGGCATCCTCGACAAACTGCTCCGGAGGATCGTGATCTCTGATATTTGTTCGGGCGCGTGCTGCTGGAGCTGATGGTGGAGACAACGGGAGAACAGCCTCGGTGCCCCGTTTCATCCAATCATCGTCTCACCTGAGCGCACGGCTGCGGTACGTCGAAGGTGCTATCAGTCCTGCGTCGATTGTCCCCTGCACACGTGGGCACCTACCAGTGACCTGAACCTGCTTGTCAATTGGACGTCACAACGCTTAGTCATAGTCTGTATGTTACCGTAACGCAGTGGTAGACTAGTGATCTAGATCCGGTCTTAACTTGAGCACTTGTTTTTGATACCGTGGAATTGATTTTCGAACGCTCTCTGGAGATGTCTATTTGAACGTTATGGAGTGACCTGAAAATTGTATGGTATCCAGGATTTGGAACGAGTGATCCAGACTTGGGATGTCCAGGAACGCCTGGTTGAGGTGATTGCTTACAACAATCTAATTAATTGTCCTTAATTCTGCGAGATTAGTACATATCGTGTACACTTTCATGGGTGTACACAATATCTACACGTTGTCAGTGTCCCTGTAAAGCGCGTATCGCTGTTTGCAAATACTCGCAACGCGATGAGAACGACGTTTTACAAGTCCGATTTCTGTCATCTTTAAAGTGTTTTATGGACGAATGTTTACGTCGAGTGTTTAGGATACATAACACTGAATGTTAATTATTAGCTAAAGTGGACGCTCAGGCGAGTCGGTGGTCATTGCTGTTTTCTGTGTATTTATTTGACGAGAACTACGTCTCTCGGCCTCTTTTAAATTTCTAGTTTTCATTAGACCTTTTGTTAACAGAAAGGGCTTACCTACTTTCTTTACCCAATCGTAAAGGGGCCCTGCAACACTTTTCGAGCATGCTCAAAAAGCGCTGCCGATCGGTAGTCGAGGCTCCCGAGAACACGCGAGCCAAATATTACAGCGATGCGCACGGCCTGGAATTTACAATAAATTCTCAAAGTCAGCTGAAAATCGCTCCCTCTTCTCTCGACAAATGATGTATTAGTCCGCAAAATATGACGCGATTGTCGGCAGTTCCACCATTGGCTGATGTTATAATCACGATAACACCCTCATTATTACTTTCGTTGTTAATTTTGAGTTCAATAAGTAGATAATATATATGTTTATATTCTGTTATCGCGTTAAAAACACCGAACAAACATTAATATTAGCACATCCGGTCTCACCGACAGCTCGTCTGCTCGTAGTTGCGTGGTTCCGTTTTCTTCGCCATGCGCAGTGCCGAAAACGTGAATATTTCTGTGCTTTTGACCATCGCCGGTTGCCGTTGAGAGTGGCGGCCGTTCGAGTGTTGCCTCGTCAGCTGAGAACTGCATCGTCGGCACGTTCTCACGACCGACCGAGGCACGGGCGCAGCGTGTCTCCGATAACAATGCTGGCGTCCGGTAATGGCGGCGCTTCGGGGTCGTCTGCCAGTGCCGTCTTACGAGGCGGTGTATCGGAGTATGGGCCGAAACCGATCTCAGCTGTCATTCGTTCCAAACGAGCGCGCAGGTTTGCTTCCATGGTTGGCAGAGCGATGAAAACACTACGGCGTTCGAGGTGCACACCCAACATTACCAAACCGACGCGCAGTTTTCAAGCACGCGCGATACACAGTGCGATCATAGTCCCTCCGCTCGACGAGAACGACGCAAGCCGACCGGAAGTGGCGGCACAGACCACGTGGTTGCGCCCAGACGTCAGAGAGAAAAAAATGAAGAAAAAAACTCCGCCGGCGCTCTTGGGCGGAGCCTCGCTCCTCTGCGCTGCCTCCCTCGACTTTTCCGCGCGCTCGCGGCGTTGAGTTGAGGGAGAAAGCTGCGGAACGTGATCTCTATAATTTGGTAACACCACTTAGACTTGACGGATTCGAAAAATTTTTGCGGCATATGACTCGTGAAGAGTCATACGTCAATAATGAGACTATTCCAATATAACTAAGAAAGGTGTTGCAGGGCCCCTTTAAAGCAGCGTCGCTGCCCCCCCCCCCCCCCCTGCATCTGTTTGGGAATAGGCCATTCCTCATTCCTGCACGGGTCCTCCAAACGTCCGCACATCATCCTTTTGCTAGCGGATGATCTTGTGAGTATTCTAATATATATACGTTATAGATATATACAATGCAATACGCAATAGGAGTCTGAGTATAGCTGATGGCACGATTGCGCGTGTGACGTCATCGACAAACAAAAGTGGACGTACTCCGTTGTTTTGTAAATAGAAACCGTTAGCCTCAAGCAGAGTCTTAGTTTTTTAAATTTTATTATCTTATAGCTCTGCTTCGCCGAATCGCAAAATGAACAAGTTAGTGAATTATTGGGTTATTAATAAGGAAGGCTGCGCTGGTGATGATGACCGCCATAGAAATCTTAAACGTGGTGGCAGCTCTGCAGTCAGGGGTGCTGGTGATGCGTACGTTGTGTATTTCCACGCGTGCTTGGGCCATACTGGTCTGCAGCACTGTGAAATTAATTAATTAATTATAGTTTAAATATGATAAAAACACGAAAGGCGAAAGTTGAATGGAAATATTATTTGCTGAAACGTTCGGTTCAACAAAGAGGCCAATATATATGTATATATAATATACTTTTTTTCGCAAAGTTGAATTGATAGCCTTCACTGCCTAACATACTGCATGAAGGGTTACCATAATCTTATCAAACATACGTATCTTACGCAGCTTACTGCGAAGTTCTGTAGGCCACTACACAGCCATATTAAGCATACCATACAGATAACTAACTATTCCTCTCAAACTTAAAAGCATATCGCTTCGCGCACTTTGCCCACACCAGACCCCGTGCCACTAATATTCATAAACCATCATGATCAATATAGCGTAGTGAATAAGGAAATGTGCATAAAGAACTGACCTTACAACCAGTATACATTTGACTTTCGTTAATACTTTCAACAATTTGCATGATTTCGGCTACTGCACACTTTATACGTGGTGTGCACCATCTTTGGGCGAGAGAATTAGCAGAGTTTCAAAATGTGTAGAAGCTTCAGAGCTATACTGCTCGTAAAGAGGTGTACTTCATGTACACCACGTTTTTCCGCTGGCGTTTAAATCGTTTCGCATTCGCACACAGTGCAGCGCGACCAAGCAGAGCTGTAGCAAAGATACGGCTGAGTCAGACAGGAACATGATTCTGCTAACAAATGCGGGTTCATCGCACGCTGTCGGCCCATGTGTAGGGACAGTAGTAAGCAGAAAAAGAAGAAAAAAAGTTAGAAGAAGAATAGAACAACGAGAAAAGAAACGAAAAAAGAAACCATGCGTCACTAGTCAGCTGTCCACATCTACTTTCACTATACAAAAAAAAAAATCCTGTTTTCTCATGAAAGCTCGCTTCGCATAGCTTGCCTAGCTTGAATTTATTTGAGCGCTACAGTACTCTCTTTTTTTCATATGTGATTCACCGTGCACTGTATTTCAATCACACGCAAATATTCATGAGCCATATTCCACTCTGTGAAGGTGGATTGACCTGCGCAGCTGTTTAGAACACGACACAGACGTGATAGAAAATTTTGGTAAGGTTGCAGACACATTTTATTCTCTTGAGCGCTGGCGGCTGTCATCAGGACGACAGGCACGCACGCACGCACGCACGCACGCACGCACACACACACACACACACACACACACACACACACACACACACACACACACACACACACACACACACACACACACACACACACACACACACACACGCACGCACGCACGCACACGGATGCGCACGTTTATTTTTGATCGGTGGTTATTACTTGTATTCATCGGCACGTTGCTTCCCGAGAAGTGCGCATTACACGCGGCCTCCCGATTGCAGAAACAAGTTAGTCATGGAGAACGGCAGCATGTCTTGCTCTTGAGCAACCGGGCAAACTACCGAGACAAAGACAAAAGAAAGCAGGACGAACAAGGCGCATTTCCCACGCTCGCTACGGCCGGGAAGAGAAGGGCTGCCTGGGAAACCCCCCTTTCCCAGTTCGCTCTAGCTCTGGGCGAGCTGCAATGTGCGTTTACTTTTGTTGTTGGCTCTTTCACTCTCTCTATTTTGGGGAGAGTACTCCCGCGCGGACGCCATAAAATCCGGGATCACAGCCATAGTAAGCTTCGCTATAAAATTCCTTTTATCATCAGGGTTGGATGTTCTCAGCAGTGGAGATATATCTTGAAAAGTTGCCCGTTCGTTGACGCACTGTTAGGCACCCACACCAGGTGACACACATTATTGCTCTTCAGTATGGCCTGATGTTATCGACTCGAATACCTCCAACGTGCAGGGCTGGAACGACGTCAGTTTCCACGGGTCTCGGCAGATCCCGACGCCCAACATCGACGCCCTGGCGGCCACTGGTGTCATACTGCAGCGCCACTACTCGGCGTCCACCTGCACCCCCTCGCGCACGGCGCTGCTCGCCTCTGTATATCCGGCTGGCACGAGTACGTGTTCGACGCTTTACATTACTGAACACTGTAGTGTCCCATACGCATTATGCCATCATGTTGCTTCGTGTGAATGTAAAAGGTACATCATAGGTTTTCATATTATATGGACGCTCCCGGCGCATTCTCGCCGTCGCCGTGAGGTTCCGTATAAATTCCAAGGGCGATAACAACGCCCGCGCGTCGCATGTTCCATGTGCGAGTGAAAGCGTGTGAAAGGCTGTCGACGATAGCGGCTAGACCGGAGTGGGAACGCGCCGGACGTCTACGTCGCGCGTAGGGCACATGGGGCTGTCCCAGGGGTGGGGAGCTGCGTGGTTCTGGCAGAAACTCTCTACTTTCATCGGCCGGGCGCGGTCGCCTTACCTTGACAGGGATTAGCAGACGGTTCATACCTTTGCACGTGCCGTGTTCTCATCGCAACGTAACAGTTCAAGCCACGGACAGCACGAAGTTCGCTTCATTCGCTGCAGCGGCCTCGTTCCCTTACGCGGGCGTTTTATGAGTTACGTCAGGTCGCATGCTAAAGGAATGAGCCTTACTTCGTTTAACATACCTATTTGCTGCTCTCGCATTCATTGTCTCGCCCATGCGGTGAAACTGACTTTTTTTGTATACGAGAGGGCATATTTTTAGCGACCCCTCCCCCATCCCCCAGAGCGATGTGCGAATGGCTAGCGGTTGTGTTCTGACCTAACGTATGTACGCGCACACTATCAGCACTGATTACCACAGGCTAATGTCGGCTAGATCTTAGTTTACTATCATATTTACTAGAAGGAACTGACCAACGGCTATAGTATTGGCTAAATAATGGATAATATCGGTCAGCTTTGGCTATCTGCTGTTATAACAGAGAAATAGTATCTCCAAGAGGCCTCCCTATGTTTCAGAATTTCCGCACGCAGTTGTATAGCTTAGAAAATACGTCATGAATAGGTAACATCCTATAAACAGCTAATGTATCACAGACGTTGGATACCAGGCGTTTCCACCAGCCTCGAAGCGGTCCCTGTCTCTGCGCGTTCAGCTGCTGCCACAGTGGCTGAAGCGATTGGGATACAGCACTCACATCGTGGGCAAGGTAATTAAACTCGGTTACTGAAAAAGAGACGCCACATCTGCATCTGGAGCAGGGTAGATATTCTATAGTATCGCCTGCGCGTGATGCAATGCGCAGTGGCACCTGGGATACTCGTCCATCGAGTACACGCCCACTTGGCGTGGCTTCGACACGTTCTTTGGCTACTACAACGGCGCCAGCTACTATTTCAACCACACATTATACTGGGTGAGTAAAGGTTTATCTCAAGACCGTTGGAAACAAACGTAAGGGGAACACACGTGCATTGAGTAGATAGATAGATAGATAGATAGATAGATAGATAGATAGATAGATAGATAGATAGATAGATAGATAGATAGATAGATAGATAGATAGATAGATAGATAGATAGATAGATAGATAGATAGATAGATAGATAGATAGATAGATAGATGCTGACAAAGTTCGAAAAACGAAACTATGCTCGAAAAAATCTGGTCATCTTTTTGCGCCAGGTTTTGTAAGCAGGCAGCTTTCATGAATTGAGTTCTCGGCGGATTTTAGGCGATGCCTCTTCTGCTTCTGTGATGACTGATTATTTAAGTTGCCTAAATTTGGCCAGAAGGGGGCGTGTACCGTATCACGGAATACTGAATACTATTCTGTGTTGGCCCTCCCTGATCGGCAATTTCGAAATACGTCAGGGACCCCTCATGAGCAGCGTCCGCGACGCGAAGGGTGAGGGCACGGAGCAAATTGAATAATTTACCGTATTCTGTGGTGCGGTATAGGCCCTTAGACATCTGATAGCTGTAGATGCCTACAATAGCAGTACATTGAGAACGGTCCATCCTGGTACCTCAGTCGAAGTTTCTTCTATACATGGTCACTGAAAGGAGAAACAATGGTGCAGAAAGGACACTGCGGCTTGGACCTTTGGCGCAACGTCAGAAATAGAACTCGACCTGTCACAAATCTCAAAGGAGTCTACTCGACGGATGCTTTCACCGAGGAGGCCGAGCAGATCATTCGGAACCACGATGCACTGAAGGTAGGATATTGTTTTAAACTTTCTTTTATCTCATTTAAAATCTTTTTTTATCGCATACTTTCGAGTGCTTCCTGTACTCAACACTTCGGGAACATTCGGCGCTTCCCTGCATGAAATACCACCGACATTTCGCGCTTTATTTGACGTTACGATCGTAAAGCGCTCTGCAACCACTAGCGTTCGTTCATTCGTGCGTTCGTTGATTCGACAGAGGAGGATATGCCTGTTCTCGCTCGCTTGCCCGTTATTCGGCACATCACGGCAATGGCGAAAATGCGCACCGGGCGTCGATATAATCGAAATATAAAGTTTGCTACGACAATCACTGGCATAATACTGTAATGGCCGCGATGCCCGTTTGTTTGGAAACTTCGACAGCCGTTGTTCCTGTACTTGAGCTACCAAGGTGTGCACAGCTCCTGCGATGGCTGCACGGCGGAGGCACCTCGTCGGAATGTGGAAAAGTTCCCCTACATTACAGCGTGGAACCGTACTGTACTGGCCGGTGAGTGTTCATGCTATGAATGGAGTTTAGCGAGCTGATGCGAAGCTTTACCCCACTAAGCTCTAATATTTCAGTTTCTATTTCCTATAAAGCTTCGTTTTGTTTTGCAACCCTAAGAAAGTCTACGAAGAAGATCAAGGAAACCCCGTCAAGTCTAACAAAGAGTAAATTTCCTAATAACATTTACGCGCATAATCTCATAATGAGGCCTTTGTGATTTTTTTTCTTCTCAATCCTCTTCATTTGAAGCACACGTCGCCGAATAGCTCCTCTACTAATGTACGCGCCCACCCCTCAAGCAAAAGCCATTGGGGCCCTTTGAGGCATCGGGAATCACTTTATTGATTGATTAAAGGAAGGTTTACATGCTTCTCAATTGCTAAGGGAACAATAAATGTAACAAACCAAACAATTATAAAGATGATTCAATTTAGTAAGAACTCACAGGGTCCATTATGCATTCGCCTAAGATGACTCGTAGGCGAAAGCCATCTTCTTTTTCTTCATAGTCTATCTATTGATCCTGCCAGGCACCCTCCGAAAGCTCTCTACACCTATCGTGGTTTTGCACTGCCTCCGGGATCGGCCCACCTTTGAACAAGCACCAATTTCACTCGGCGACGTCATCACGTGACGTCATAGTGACGTCACGAACTGGCGAGCTGTGACGTCATGATGACGTCACATGGTTATGTAATCGCGTGAAGATGTTTTTTTGCAATACTGGTGACTCTCCGACGCCGACGGTCAACTTTCGCATTTGATAAGGCATCTAAGGTCTTTGCCTTAATAATGACGCATTGATATTCGAAGATGAATTCTTAGATCGATTGGTAAAGATATCTGATTGCAGGAGCTGTGGATGCGTTAGACGAGTCCGTTGGGCGTCTCCTAGAGACGCTACAGTCGCGCGGCATGCTTGCCGCCAGCGTTGTACTGTTCGCCAGCGACAACGGCGCGGGACCACTGGCCACTGCGAATGACGAGCTCCCGAACGCGGGCAACAACTGGCCTCTGAGAGGGGGCAAGGAGGACGCTTGGGAAGGCGGGCTCAGGACGCCGGCGGTGCTGTGGTCGGCTAGTCTCCGAGATCCTCTACGGCGGCCGCCCTCCCAGCAGGTGCTGCACATGGTCGACTGGGGTCCCACGCTTTACGCAGCCGCAGGTGTGGTGGGCCGAATCTATTTCCCAGAGGCGATACAAGCCCTAAACAAACTTGCGCTTTTGTTAGTCTTTATAGACTATTTCACGAGGACAGCTTCATGCCACCATCTTGGACTCGATAAATGCTTACACATCACGTCTGGTATTGTACATTAGGTGTGTGAAAACTGACGTGCGCGCGCGTTGGTTGCTTCATGATAGCACTAACTTGACATTTTATTGCACAGAACTGACGAATAGTTCACGTAATGGTTGTAGTTCGCGGTGCCCCCTTACCGAAAGTTGAGTTCAGCGTTGAGTTCAGCGTCGTTATTTGTACGCGTGTCACACTTAAGGTCTACTACAAGATCTAATGTACAAACATGCGTAGCAAAGCCTGCTACGCCTTTTTCTGTGTCTGACGTCAAATAGAATACGTCAGTACTAGTACTGAAACTCCCATGATGGCGTCCTACTTCCTCCTAAAAAGGTGTCCACAGCACAACTCAGTAGTAAATAAATTACTTTTGTCCTTTCTTCTTTATGTTTCCACAAAGGATTAGAGCAATGGTGGTTGGATAAAGCGTCAATCGATGGCGACACCAGCGAAGATGCTGCCATCGGCGCATGCGGTGTTCGTAAAGATAGGGTGGCTGGAAGTTTTAGCCATTCCAGTCACCCTAGTAAAAATCTAATAAGCTTGCTGCAGGGGAGGCGCCAAGGGGGAGAGCACGGAGGTGTGGCCGCCCCTCCCCCCATAAATATCTCCTGCCTCCTCCCCAAAACAAACAATTCAAAACAATACGCGTAAGATTTCCCGCCCCTCTGACGACCCCCCCCCCCCTCGCGGAAGGAACTCGCTCGTTTATTGTGCGTGCCCTTCCATTAAAAATCCAGGCGCCACTCCCAGTTTACTGCCACGCTACAGTCGCCAAGTTTTGTCCTGTCCTCATTTATATGTATGCTCACACGTGTACGCAAGGTGGTGACGTTTCGGACCTCGGTGACGTGGACGGCAGGAACTTCTGGACGTCCCTGACAACCGGCGAAGGCGAAGGACGCGCCGAAGTGCTCCTGGAGCTTGAAGGCCAGCGACAGACGTCAGCTCTCATATCAGGCAGGTACGCATGCGCGAGGGGAAACAGTAGCACTTACAAGCAAGGAGATCAAAAAAGCCAATTGCGCCGCAAGGGGCAGACGAAACACTCGAGCACGTCTTGTGTGTACGCCCCGCGTTTCAAGCTCAACAAGCCGCCTTTATCACCGCACCCCGCCGCCAAGGTTTACCCGCGGCTACACAGAAGGGACTTCCTGTTCCCTGGTCTGGCCACACCCAGGTCACAACCAGGTCTGGCCTGGCCACACCTAGGTCTCCAAGGCAGTTCATCACTCCCTTGGAGACATTGGACCTGACAACTGGCTGTAGAAGCCGCCCGCCGCGTCCTCGGCCATGGGCGCCACTCTCCTCTTCTCTTCTCATCTTTATTTCTCTCTCCCCTGCAGACGCTGAGACGTGCTTCCATTTAGGGTTGCAGAAACAGCGGTCTTTTCCTCTCCTCAACCTCTCCTCCTCCTCCAAACAATGAATGCGGTAACAACAAATTGGAATGTTATACGAAGTAAGGCTAGCACCTGACTACTGTAGCATTCAACCTTGCGTAACTCAACAAAACGCCGGCACAAGGAAATACGACCGCTGTAGCGAGCGTAGCGACCTTCGTGTCGTCACATAACCGCTTCACCACTTAATCGCAAACCGAGCGGTGAGACAAGCACGCACGAAGGTGTGTCTTGTGCTGGTGCCTGCAAAGATAAGCGCGCGCGACCGCGCCCGGCTGAGCAAGGTGCTGAGCCATGCAGCCGAACCTCCCACCCCCATGGGCCTTTCGTGCTACGAAAGACGGCCGGTGCGTTGCCAATCCACTAGACAAGCATTCATCGCCTACGCTCGCACATGCGCATGGAACATACGACGAGCGAGGCAACGTTATCGATTTTGATTTTATACGGAACATCACGGCGGTGTCGACGCCAACGGCAAAAACGTGCCCAGAGTGTCCGTTTAGTTAATATCGCTATAAACATGTCGCTGCAAACGTTTGCGTTAACGCACAATTGATGGTTTCAAGCCCATTACACTGCCAATGAAGAAAAATGCATATTTCACTGCACCGATCTAGTTCAGCAAGTGCATATACAGAATTCCACACACGTGTTTCTGTCTACATAAGGGAGCGCTAATTTCCTGGTACATACGAAAGACGACGTTGTTCTGGCGCATTTGGCCTTCAACCATTAAGATTTCCTTTCTGTTTTTATGTAAGCTCACTCGTAGCGCTTTCTGGTAGTTGTGATGTGAGGCTTCAAGTTTTAGATGGAACGTTATTGTTCGGCTTACTACTCTTGATTTTGGCCCGAAGCGTGGAGTATTGGCGGGAGGGTAGATCGTAAAACACAATATGAGAAATGAATGAGGAAGCACAATCTACATAAGCGTTCATGTTTTTTCAACATCGCGGACCACTTGATGACTTGCTTCAATACCAAACGCATATGTCAAATGAAAAATATATGTATATCCTAAACATTACCCATAACCGGTGGTCACTGTAGGCTAAAGTGTAGGCTAAAACACTGATGTCTGTTGATTTCGCGTCATGTCAACCTAAGTTTCGTGGCAAAGCGGTGCATATCTGGTGACCTGGGATATCGCGTATCGCAGTAACAGACCACTCAAAGCTACAACACGATCCGGTGCACTTGGGGTTGCAGGTACAAGCTAGTGAAGCGTCCGGGCGGGCCCACTGACGAATTACAAGATCGTCAGGTGGCGCCACCTAGGGGACAGCCTCCAGACGACTTGGACCTGGACGACCTCATGAGGTCCTCGGCAGCTTGGAAGGCCTTGCAGGCAGCCCTCAGGGCTTCGAACAGCACGTCGACCTCGACGTCCCCGAGACCGAATTGGCGCGCAGAGGCGACCGTTCGCTGTGGCGACGACAACGGGTCGACTGACGCCGCGAGAAACTTCGATTCCTACGACAGTGTGTTCGTGTTCGACATCGTCGGCGACCCTTGCGAGGCTAGGAACCTGGCGTCGTCCGAACCTGAGGTATACGAAGGATATAGAAGAGTGTATCGTTGCGTAGGTTTTAGTAGGCGGTATGATGGCAAGGAGTTCGACGACACGGCACACATTATTATCATTGCTATAGGCGTGCACAAGGTTCTTTATTATGAAAAAGGTAGGTGGGTGGGGGGGGGGGGGGGAGGGAGTTTCACCGCAGCAATGACAGGACGGGCTCAGTAATGGTATGGGGCGGGCTTCACTCCCTCCTCCCCCCTCCAGATGTTTAGGCTAGGAGAGGGGGCACTTCCGGCCGCATACGCGCACGCCTATGACCATTAATTGAAATGCAAACATACAAAGGACACAGGTGAAATAGGGGAATGAGCAAGCTGACAACTGCCATCGAGATAAACACAGCGCCTGCCTACTCTTTCCAAAGAAGGAAATAGATATAGGAGGTGAAGATAGGTATAATGAGAGATGATACAAATAAACAGATGATAGGAAACTTAGCTCAGCTGAAGATAACTGTATTAACACGAAAACGAAACTATGATGACATTGAAGGTTACATAACAAACGGCGCGAAATGCTGAAAAGTTAAGATATCCGTATTTCTCAGCGGGCCTAATGTGAGTTTGTGGGGCTGCGGGAACGTAATGGTGGAGTGATACGTGTACGACACAAAGAGTGAAGTGGAATGGCAGGCTGGGCGGGTTGGTTGAAATTCACGGTGCTTTAACAACAGCACAAAGGACGAGACGTTTGTGCAGACGCAATCGACGCTGTTTTTGCAACTGAGTTTGTTGAAAGAAAGATTTTAGCTTTTAAAGCCAGATAACAAACATAAGCGCATACTGATTGTAAAACACATCGGTAAGTACATAAAATCACAAAAAAGCACAAAATGCCTTGTCTCATACACGCACGTGCGAGACAAGGTTTATCTATCTATCTATCTATCTATCTATCTATCTATCTATCTATCTATCTATCTATCTATCTATCTATCTATCTATCTATCTATCTATCTATCTATCTATCTATCTATCTATCTATCTATCTATCTATCTATCTATCTATCTATCTATCTATCTATCTATCTATCTATCTATCTATCTATCTATCTATCTATCTATCTATCTATCTATCTATCTATCTATCTATCTATCTATCTATCTATCTATCTATCTATCTATCTATACAGATGCGAGAAGAATTGCTGATGAAGTTGGCTGCGTACCGTGAAGCCATGTCTTCCATGCCCGGTGACAACACGACCGATGAACGGGGATATCCAGAGTACCACAACTGCCTCTGGGCTCCGTGGATAGGCGCGAAGCAAGCTTCGTACCACAAGTGCCCCTGCTGAAAGAGGCAATCCCACGAACTACGCAATGTACTTGAGCCGTAATTCAAGGATTCAGTGGCGAAATATACGCCCAGCCGAACAAGCAGTACATACGCGCTCTTGGTTTAGGTAGGGCCCCATAGCTCACCAATCATGTATGCTTTGTTGATTGACCTTCTTGCGGTTAAGTGATGCTCGATGTCGAACGCCTCCAGGTGAACTCAGAGAAAATAAAACTCATTTCGCAGCACACTCTTGATCCGAGTCGTCGCTCTCGGAGTAGAGGTGAGTAGTTGGTCGTTGTGATGAGTCGATTTGTGCGTGCTTGTTGATATGCTAGATGTGGTATGCCAGCAGCGGCCATTGTGTACGGCGTAGTTCTTTCGGTGTAGTGCCAGCCGGACTCGGCAAAATAAGATGAGAGTCACATGGCTCGAGGTCATGTGACTCTCAGGAGAATGTTCTAGGTTCCAGGCGGATCTAGCCTTGCGAGATTTGCAGGCAATTGCACCGCCCGGTTTCCTCCTTTCACGTAATGTTGAACACATGATTATCTTTTAACAACGAAGCGCTTGTACGCGCGCCAAGAAGGCGCGCGTAGCGCGACGCACCAATGCACATTCCGGTGGCCTATGCGCTATGCTGCATATACGGTGCTGTGCCGGGCTCCCACATCACCACACCAAACCTCAACATGAGTGTCACTCATCACCAGTCTCATACGAGGTTTGTAACGTTTAAAAAATTCAAGAGTAGTCACCACACCTCCTTTCTGAATGACAAGTGCCCACGTGGAAACACCATATCGTTCACACTGCCGTGTGGCGAGCCTAAACGTTGGAGTGCTGGAAAGAAACGTTGTAGATCTTTATCAGGCTCTCTGCACTTGGAACACAAACCAACGAAGAAGACTCCTAGAGAACCTCAGCGTCTTTTAAGACGCTGTAACCAGGAATTTCCATTCTTTATGGCTGACACCTCACCAACCATGTGTGACAAAAAGAAAAATTCCAGGCAAAAGGAAAAATACGGCGAAATGACAATAATGACATACAAAACGCGAATGGAAAGCATGTTTATTTTCAGCACGCATGTCACAAGGTCTCAATTTATTGACATAGGTTAGAAGAAATAAAAAAGATTCTTCAATGCGGCATTTGGTGCTGAACATTATTAGCCAACTCGCAATTGTCTACATTAAGGTTGCTCACCGACAGACGCAGAAAGTCGTGGAGGTGTTCATCGATTAAATTAGGGAGATGGGGGGGGGGGGGCGGTCTGACGTCGTGCCGGGGGCCGCATAATGCTACCCTGCGTGCCACAGGTTGCCGACCCCTGTCGTAGTGGGTAAGTGCCATTGCTTGAGAACAAGGAGAAGAAGAAGAGGCCAGGAAGTGTTCGCATGCCTACAGCCACGTCCAACCAACCAACCAACCAACCACGTCCCCAGCGAGTTCACCAGCGAGAGACCGGGACAGAATTGTCATCTTCGCCAGGCACCATGGCAGTCACGGGTAAGAGAGATAATGTGCTAAGAAACGGCGCTTTTAAGCGGGACGAGAGGCGAGACAACAAACACGCACAACCATCCAAAATCGGTGCTCTGAACGCCTGAATACAGTCCCATATTAACTAAATTCTTGGGTTTCACTTGTCAGAACTGCAACATCTGATTGCGAGACGCGCCGTAATGAAGGACTGTGTTAATTTTGACTGCCCGAAGTTATTTTGATGTGTACCCACATCTCACTATACACGGGTGCCCTTTTTGTATTGCGTCCCCGTCGAAACGCAGCCACCGTGACCGGGTATCGAACCCGCTCCCTCGTGACCTTAGTGCAACGACGCAGCCGTTAAAGGGACACTAAATAGCAAAACGATTTTTCTCGAATTAGTAAATTACGCTATCGCAATTCCAAAATCACCTCGCTTGCAGCGAGATTACGCTTGGTAGGCGAGCAAACGAGCAAAAAGAAAATGTGGGTGGCGACGCCACCATGAAATTCCCGCACCAAACACCACCACGTCATAGATTTTGACGATGTCTGCTAGGCCCTACGCAGTTCATAATCAGTAAAAAAAATGAAGTACATTGTCCTATGAGGGTGGCATAGATTTAATATACCAAGTTAATGTTAGATTTAATATACCAACCACCCTTTATGCATGTTCGTGCTTGCATTTGCATGTGTGCCTGCATAAATACGCATGCAAAATTGAAATATCCTGGGGCAGGAGGGGGGAGAGGGGGGTTGAAGCTCCCCGACCCTCCCGCCTCCCTCCTGGGTATGCCAGTGCTCCTGAAATATAGTTTTGGCACTCAAAAGCTGTGGACCGTAAGAAACAATATTCATATGGCTCTTTACAATGAGTTCTCGGTCTCAGAAATTGATACAAGCCCCCTCCAGGGCATGGAGTCCCCGTGTTTGTCAACTCTTTGGTATGGGAACTTTCGAACGAGCCTTCAATAGCCGTCTCGCATTAGAGCACTCTAGCCGTGTTAGCCGTATATTGTTTTTGTCGCGAAGGTGACAATCGTTCTTCTACTTCGCAGGTAAGCCTACTTTCGACATATTGTCGATCGGTAAGTCAACACACCCCACCGTTCTCACGTGTATTGCTATAGCCAATGGCGGCACGGCGATAGGTGTTTCGGACACGATAAAGCGGTGCTCGCATATAACCGCACATTCTGGTGAACCAGTAATGTAATAATAATCGTTAGGGTTTTACTTCCCAAAACCACGATATGATTACGAGGGACGCCGTAGTGGAGCACTCCGAAAATTTCGACCACCTGGGATTCTTTAAAGTTCACCTAAATCTAAGCACACGGTACTCGATCAAGCATTACGCCTCTATCGAAATGCGCCCGCCGCGGCCGGGATTGGATTCTACGGCCTTTGGTTCAGCAGTCGAGCACCATATCCACTAGACCACCTTGGAAGCTAGGTGACTCCAGTGAACGTACGAAAAAGATGTCAGTAGCAATTCAGCGGTGAATAGGAGATGAATTACTAAGCATTACCTTCAAGCTCTTCAGTAACCAACAGCGACCGATGCCAGCCAACTGTATAGGCCCCACTAGCCGACATCAGCGTACCGCAGCTAACACTACTCAAAAATTAGCGTACTGCGGCCAACAGTAGCCTTTATTAAACCACCGTGGGAAACTCTATAGCTAACGCTAACGAGTGCCGGCATTGTGCAAATAAAATACGATAGGCATAACACCAGCAGGCTTCGGGCAAACTTGCGCACTCTTTCGCAAACTAGTACTCTGTTTGAGAGCATTAGTACGAAGCCATGTCTTCAAAGTACCTTGACAGGGAAGCAAGACAAGCATTGGAAACCGAGGACTGAATATCACTTAATCGGACACAAAAGAAAAAAAAAACTATTTTTCTCATATTAGTATACTTGCTCTTACACAATACCAAGAACACCACGCTTACCGCGAGAAGACTCTTGGTAAGCGAGAAAACGCGCAAAAACAAAATGTGGACGGCGACGCCATATTCACGTTACCACATCAATCGCCGTGACGTCATAGTTTTGACAACGCCTACTAGAGCACACACAGTTCCTAATCGGTAAAAAGTGAGTACATTGTAATCTGAATGAGCCAGAGACTTAACATATTAAGTTTCAGGAAATTTTGTTGAGCCGAATTTGGTTAACGTACATAAAACACTAAAATCCGTGACCTCACCATCGGAGATTTCGGCGGGAAATTTAAAAGCGAAGCATTCGACATTAATTTTCTTATCTATTAATAAACCGATGGCGGCGAAATTAACGACGATAGAGATTTCAGAGTATAATTTTTAGTCTAAACTAATTTATTGTTTCACTTTATAGCGTAGCATTAACAGCAGTTTCGAGTATTGGCCTTGGGGAAATCCGTCCTGCCGCATCCGTTTGCGTCTGAGCTAAGAGCCAGCCAGTTTAAAGTCGATTATTAAAGTTTCAAGGCGGGCTTGTTTTTACGGCATATTAGGATAACAATGGTAGCGAAAAGAGACAGGACACCAGAAGGCAACAGAGAGACACTCCCACAGCGCTACACTCACATAGCGCTACGCGTGTTTATCCTTGTTGCCTTCTGGTGTCCTGCTTCGTCGCGCTACCATTGTTAACCGAAGTTTAAAGTTAGCTCTGTTTAGTTGTCAGGTCCGATTTAAGCATTCAAATGCACGTAAGATGAAGAAGTCACTTAACAGCTATCGCTGTCGCTGTCACAGCTATCAATGCCGTATGCTATTGCTTAGATATTGTAGCTGAGAATTCCGCATTGAAATATTCAGTCTTTCTTTCGCTGCTAGACGCTAATGAAACGGGAAAACATGGTAAGTCTACAAAATTCCAAGCTCTTCTTACCAAATAAATTACGTGGCTGGCAAAAAAAAGCTTGATAGTTATTTTTATTTGTTTATTTAACATAACTGTGAGCCTTTGCGCAGGCCCTTACAGGAAGTGAATAGTAAAAATGCATTTGAACGTGGGCGTAAGAGAAATAAAGAAAAGAAAACGTAAAAACAAAAAAGGAAATGGGAAAACGACCACTCTGGCAATTAACACTTTTTTTTGCCTACAGAGAAAGAAGAAAAATACTGACCACAATTGCAATATTAGTCGTATGACATCATTGTCGTTATAATATTATGAATTTAATAATTATCATTCTACAGGACACTGCAATAATGACAGCAATATGTACCATTCATTTAGGCGTACTCTTTTATTGAACACGTGCCTACAACGGGAAATATTGGGCAGTTTGCGCCCCAATGCTTTTATGCGCAATAAAAAAAATGGTTCCAATTTTGCGACAAAGCTATCCACAGAATGGAATTCAACAATTTCATTTGGCAACGTATTCCAGGTTTCAATTGCTCATGGAAAAATAATATTTAAACTTGTCGTACTTTCTCACATACGGCATGATGAGTTTATTGTGACAGGTTCTTAGTATCAAATCCGACGTTTCGGGTAAAATTCGCGTTCTTTTGTGCGATATTAAACTCGCAAACATGTCAAATTCACAAGACACAGTAATGCTGACAAGACATAACTTAAAACATAACCCTATACATCATCGGCGCTGAAAGTAAAATCCACGACTTCCCGATTCCACGGGCAACCTTCAGCGATGTCTTCAATTTATACATCCCTCAATTTTACGACTATATGAAAACTAGGAATGAAGGAAAAGAGTATAAGAAAAAAATTATGTCATTTTTCATCGGAGTGTATCGCTGATTAGACAGCCTACATGCACATTCAAACTCTAAATAGTTTGCAATGGAAAATATATACATTATAATTCTAAACACACTATATGTCATTTCTTTTTCCTTTTCGGAATGTTCAGCTGACGCAAACGGCAGGCTGAGGTAAGCGCACTGCAAGCTATTGGCCCCCGCAGTTTAAAGCAACTGTCAGGCGTTAACAATGCGGTGACAACACCAAGGAAGATGAACACAACAGCGGTTCGTCTGTTGTTCTATAGTTGCACTTCTTTGCCAGTGTTGCCTCCACGCTGTTAGGTATCGACATTTATCACCTGCTACGAAGAGGCTATGGGCGCGGGCAGGGCATGTAGAGCGAAGGCAAGATGACCACCTATCGTTAAAAGATTCGTGGGAGAAAACAATTAATCGAAAGTGGCGTTATTTTAGTCTAGAATACGATTTCGGCGTTCCTGTGCACTTTGATTATAAACTGCGTAAATAAATGACCGCTTCGCGACAACTTGCAAGGGACTTGTGCTGAAGCGCGTAAAATATCAGCCCTCCCCTCCCCCCTTCAGACCAGAGAAAAAAACAAAGTACTCGCATTCATATGTGCTTTCTGTTAATACATCTGTGCGGTGGTATACCTGTACCCAGCCAAAGTGTTTTCTTTCTTGAGTTATCTATATTAACGTCTGTTTGCAAATTTGCACAGCAATATTGCACTGTGCGCCACTGGCGTACCCAGAGATGGGGGTGGAGCATTTTGAGGAGGGGAGTGCAAACCACGGAAATTTATAAATTTTCAACGTGCACATACACACGCACATAAACAAACACACGCACGAACATACGTAAAGCGTGGCTGAACCCCCCTCTCCGAAATAAATTTACGGCAACGCCCCTCCCCTGCTGTACGCGTTGTTTATAAATGATATTGTAAGCACCTGCGCGTGCTTGAACAAGAGGGAAATCAGAAAGAGGCGGGCGACTGACACCGACATACATACATACATACATACATACATACATACATACATACATACATACATACATACATACATACATACATGCCTACATGCATACATACATACATACATACATACATACATGCATGCATGCATACATACATACATACATGCATACATGCATACATACATACATACATACATACATACATACATACATACATACATACATACATACATACATACATACATACATACATACATGCATACATACATACATACATACATACATACATACATACATACATACATACATACATACATACATACATACATACGCAGATAGATAGATAGATAGATAGATAGATAGATAGATAGATAGATAGATAGATAGATAGATAGATAGATAGATAGATAGATAGATAGATAGATAGATAGATAGATAGATAGATAGATAGCGTACATAATAGGGAAATAAAACAAAGTTTGGTATTTACTCGCGGCAACGTTGATCCGGTGTCAATCTTCGCCTCAACATGAAGCCGACATTACGCGCTCCTATCTGCGGCGTACTTTCAAGAGCTAAGCAGACAGTTGTTCACCTATAGTGCCATTCTCTTCGTCGCAGCGCGAAATCCGGATCGTTTCTCACCGTGAATGTCCTCTTTTGGGTAACCCTGGTGGGCATCGTCATCGGATTTCTCTTTCTCGTGAGCTGCTGTGAGTATTCTCGTCGTCCTACTCGTTAAACTTGCCGCCGCGTTCCGTTTACACCGATCGAAAGCCCTAACCACACGTACGCGTTATAACGCGTCAGCGCGTGGCGTGTAGGTTCGGCGTCGCTTCGCGCTCCCTCATCAACATGCGATCCGGCCTCCTCGGCTGGCGCTGACGCTCAGCATCGCGTGCTGGCGCGTTCCAACGCGTGCGTGTGGTTGGGGCTTAATGCATCGCTCAGACAAACGAGACGACGCAGCTTCGCAAGTGGGGCTGTCGAAAAAGGTTTATGGCGCTTAACCAAGGACGTTTAAAAAAAAACAAAACAAAAAGCAAATACCGGAGCGGAAGCTCCAGCATATTTTTAAGGGAACAGGATCACGTGATATAGAGTAAGAGGCAACTCAAAAATACTGTACAACGCGTTCTATCATTCTTGTCCCCGCTAGTGCTTAATGCAACAATGATTTCTGCTTACACAGTTAATTTGAGGCGTAAGCTATCTGTGGCAACCACGTGACTAGCGGTCTGAGATAGGAATTTCACTCGCAAAACCCATTTTAAAGGGACACTAAAGAGCAAAACAATTTTTCTCATATTAGTAAAGTACTATTTCACGATACCAAAAACACCACGCTTGCTGCGAGACGACGCTTAGTAAGCGAGAAAACGCTCAAAAACAAAATGTGGGTGGCGACGCCACCTTGAAGTTTCCGCACCATACGCCGTGACGTCACATATTTTGACGGCGCCTACTAGAGACTACGTAGTTCCTAATCGGTAAAAATGAAGTATATTGTCATCTGAGGGGGCCATAGACTTAGCATACCAAGTTTCGGGTAAATGTGTTGAGCCAATGGCACCTAAATAGGATGAATACACTTTGAAATCAGTGACGTCACGCGGGGAGATTTCGGCGCGTAATTTAAAAATGAAACTTTATTTTCTCCTCTATTAATAAACCTATGATGGCGAAATTAGCGACATTAGAGTTCTCAGAGCACAATTTATCGATCTAAACCGATTCACTGTTTCTCTTTAGTGTCCCTTAATTTGTTTACGACAGCACAGGTTCATTGGATATGCGCTGGAAAGCAAGTTTTTCTGAAATTTTTCTTCTTTTCCCTCTCTCTCGCTCTCTTTCACGCACATGTAAATTTATAGCAGAAAGAAGGTCCCGGTAAGTATACATCGAACAGACAGTATTTTTACCTGCTCACGCTTCGAATCTCGATGCAGCAAGCTAAGTAGAGTGGCTGGAGATTTTTGTTAGGACGAAAGCAGCGTCAACGCGAGTGACGCAAGAAATCATCGTGTGATGACGTCACCGTATTACGTCATCATGACGTCACACATCGCCAATGTTTGCGGCCTCATCATAGCGTCACTTAAAGTGACGTCACAGGATGACGTCATCACATTACACCGTCGCTGGTTCAAAGATGGGCGGATCACGGAAGCAATGCAAATCCAGTTGAAGTGCAGAAAGCCCGCCATGCCTCCGATCTTGGAGGCAGTGCAAAAGCACGTTAGGTGCAGGAAGGTTTCGGAAAGGGGGGGGGGGGGGAATGGATCGTTACATCGACTGAAAAGAAAAGAGGAGATGGCTGTCGTCTTCGAGTCGTCTTAGGCGAATGCATAAGGGACCCTGTGAGCTTTTTGTCCAAACCGGAACTTAGTGATAGGAAAATGAAGCACGTTGAACCCGAACCGAAACTAGTTTTTTTTTTGTTCGACATTTTGGATGTGATATATTCTGGTCTGTATAGATGGCTTACACTCACGTCACTGAAACAGCCAGGTTGGAGCACCAACATGGCGGCATGCGAACTCTGTGACGTCACGTTTATATTATCAGTACCTCGCATGCTGGTTCGTTCTTTATTGACGTGCAGAGGCCCAATAACGTTCCAGCGATGTCGTTATCACACTGCATCAGGTTAATCACCGCGTGATTATGCTGTCATGACGTCGTTCAAGCCGCCATGTTGGAGCCATGTTGTGCGTCCATGACGTCACGTGCAAGCTATGTATAGTTGTGGACACGGTGTTAGAATAGTTTAGGTGGAGCGACGGTGCATTGGAATGAGGAGAAATCGGGGACCTCTTTCCCTTTCTTGCCGAAAGGAGGCGCGCGCGGGACGGTGGCCATCTGGCTATAACAGCACACACCTGACGCTTCTAATATTCGATGTTTTAGCGTGTTTAGCGATATCGCAAGGCCCTGTGAGGATTGTGTGGTATTGTAATATCATATACATAAGTTAGATATAAAGACTTAGTAGTGTTTTATGCATGACGGTTCGGCATGCGGCGTGAAGCTCATAAACATCTTCGGCCTCGGCAACACCGTAGCCTAGGCAATCGTGTCTGCATTTTGTCTACAAAAGTAAATCTGCAGTTGCGTGACGCGTGTTGAATTCACCCTTCATTTGCCCTCGAAAGATTATTTAATGTATTTGCGGTCAGCATCATATAAAGAGCAGGTATCATGTTAAGGGCCATTTCGCATATCAGATCAAGTGAGCCTTCAGAATCTTTTACAACGAACCGCTTATTTGCAAATTCTGTAAACATTTGCGAGAACACGGATGCTTTGATGTAATGGAACAAAATAACTCTATTTAGGTCTTTCGGGGCGTGCACTAGCACGTGACGCGCCGCTCCCACGTCGGAAAATACAGGATTGAAAGAGAATGCAATGAAGTGGGCGACAGCTTGTGGCCGATGACTATGAAGCCGCTCTTTGACATATTCAAAATAAATAGACTGCAAGACATATACGGTATGGTGCGCCAAGAATTTTATCACAGTATTGGCACGATCTACAAATTTTACATATTTTTGCCTGGAAAAGCTGCTATAGATCGAGTGCGGCTAAATGATACGAAAGAATGTTTCCTCACAAGAACTCTTCCTTTTAAATAACGCTTCCCATGATTTTGTGACAAATCGCGCATCAAAATGTTTTTCACAAACAAAATCTGTTGTTTGCAACTCGCGATCCTTCGTGGAATAGCAGTGGCCACATTTTCAAGCGGTCACTATATCCTTCGGAGCAGCGAAAAAGCAAACTTTCTCCATGCACGATTTGTAGCCCGAGATGTATCGCGGCACAAAGCACTTCTTGCCCATCTGGACAATATAAGTTGTGTAAATAAGAACACGATGAACAAGGATAAGCTATTTCAAATAGGCTAGCATTTGGGCGGCAGGCGTTTCGACTGGCGAACGTATGTGCACGAATGGGGCCTCGTCTGGTTTAGCGTGTTAGTTTAACAGGTCAGACAGTCACGTCACGGAATATGGTGTCACTCTCAACTCCTGTCATTCCCGAAAGAAGAAATTGGAAAGCAAATGGTTAGGACGCTGAAAAAGAAACGGGCATCACCATTTCACGTTTGTGCACCAAGAGCAGGGCACAAAGTTCTACTTCTGCTACTGCAACAAACAGCATGTCTGTGACGAATAACGAAAGGCAGAATTAGAATGGCACATGGTGAGTCATGATGGAAGTGGTCGGTAAACGGACGTTAACCTTCACTACCACGCGCGAGCCAGCACGTGTAAACGTTGCAAAGGCGGCTGAACGGCTAACACCGTGGGCGGCTGCTTGAATCCATGCGATATGGTGCATGCACAACGACAACCCATGAGAGCGATTTCTAACCTATCATTGTCAAATGTGTTGCTTTCTTCTTACAACAATCATATAGAGAGACGTCAACACCCCCCCCCCCCTCGCACCCGCTTTCTTTTTCAGGGAATACCTTTTTCTTTTTGACTAACTGTGGTTAAGGTGCCTGGCTGCTGACCTGAAGGTCGCGGGCACGGTGTTCCGTTGTCGCGGGGGGTTCGATTCCGGCCGCGGCGGTCGCATTTCGATAGAGGCGAAATTGTAGAGGCCTGTGCGATGTCAGTGCACGTTAAAGAGCACCAGATGGTCGAAATTTCCGGAGCCTTCCACTACGGCGCTTCTCATAATCATATCGTGGTTTTGGGACGTAAAACACCAGATGTTATTATTAACCCAGTTCGTCACGGCGGCCTGAACCAATTTGCTACGGTGGCCTTATTTGTACACGAGCTAAAATATTTTTGAAATTCGTGTTCACCTGTAAACTCATTATCGCTGTCCGCAGAAGCTATAGTGTCTATGTATTTCCATCTGTTGGCTACTGCCACTGAATTTCTTATGTTGTGCATTTACTTTCAAATCAGATTTGATATGTGCGGTTGCCCTGATAAAAAACGAACGGCCAGCTGTTGAAGAGTTGTCGTAAATGCAGCTTTGTAAGCGACGCGGCCCCCGTTGAAGCGGCTGACCTGAAGCCTCGATACACCCAGCGCCGCCTGTCGGAAAAAACGCGAAGCGCGTCCCCGTGTTCGACGAGGAGGCTGCGTGGCGGAGGCGGAACGTCGGTACACCTAAACTATTCTAACACCGTGGTTGTGGAGAAAGCGCATGAAGGAAATTATCGTAATCAATGACTTCTTATCTCCCTGTAGGCAAAGCAACAACCTCGTGACGACGTTATTACTGTTATCACCTTTCATCCTGGTGTTCGTGATATTTCTGTTCTCCATTGTGGGAATCATGGCTTACGGTGAGTCATACTTGAGCGTTCTGGCATGCGGCTATGTTGAGTAAACGAATCAATCAATCAATCAGTCAATAAGTCGGTCTGTCCGACACACACAGATATATATATATATATATATATATATATATATATATATATATATATATATATATATATATATATATATATATATGTGTGTGTGTGTGTGTGTGTGTGTGTGTGTGTGTGTGTGTGTGTGTGTAGCGTTCCTCTAAAGTAAATTACTGAGACATTGAGCTAGAGAGAGACGGATGTATTCCGCCATTTATTATCCCTGTTCTCCACCTCTCCTCTTCTTCTCCCTGATGCCTCCGCGTTGATGCTTCAGGCACAGACCGCTTCAATATATATATATATATATATATATATATATATATATATATATATATATATATATATATATATATATTGTAGTGAATCAGACAGACACAACACCCGTTCCTGGGCCAGCTGTTCTAATCTGAACCTCTTCTTCCTCTGCCTCCATCAGCTCCCCGCGCGCCCGGACCCCAGTGTCGTTCTTTGTCATCACACTCGGCCATGACTGCGAGCGCGCGGAGCTGTTGACAGTGCCTCTGGTGGACGGTGTTGGCTGCATCGCGGTGGACGGTCCCAGCCATGCTGGAACTCGGTTTGGGGATCGGCCAGAAGTGTCTCGGGTGGGCGACACTGGGTGTGATGCAGTGGTCGTCGCACGCCTAGCAGACGATTATACCGTCTCAGTTTGGTTGCGTGGTGTTTATCCATGCTTGCATGCCAAGCCGGAAAATACTTGCGCAACACAGAATGCGTGTAAGCTCGGAGAGACTGCGGGATGTGATTATCGTGATGCGACGCAGCTCTCTCTTCCTTGGTGTCATCGCCCTTCTTTGTTCTGCGGTCACCACAACGAAAGATGATCTTTGGTGGCTCCGTACCATATTTGTACGTGTGAACGCAATCATTACTGGATCCCACGCCGCAGTCGTTGCAGTTGTTCGCCGGAACCTCGATGCTTTGGCCGAGTTGGTCACTCTCCGAACGATGAGTGGTTAGTTCTATGGCGACGAGAACACATTCGTGGTCTTCAATGCGGCGTTCAGCTGGCACTCCGGGAGTCAGAATGGCGCGCTTGTCATCTTCAGGAAGCTCGCACACCATGTAGCCGGAATGGTCGGTGCCGGCTCCGTCTGCCGAACCGCTCCCACACTCGGCCAGTGACTGCCGCGAAGTCTGCGGATGTGGCGCCAACTGGTCAGAGAGGATGTTCCTGCTATCTGAGTGCAGGTCAGGTTGTGGTGTTGGAACGTCCACCCGGTTATGAAAATTCATTGCGAAGTCTGATCTCTGTAATCGTAGTTGTACAGGCGGTCGGAGCTCCATGTCTACGAGCGAAGATAAACTGGGGGACCGCGACTCCGACAGTTCCGACTTTGAGGTGGTATTGGTCGCTTGCAAGGATGTTCGTGAGGTGGATCCCGATGCGGAATGTGAGATCCGAACCGCGAAGCCCACCTTGCAGCATGTTTCTGTGCCTCCCGCTCGGCGGAACGCCAAGCACTCCCTGGAGGTATTGCAGGGCACATCTGCACAGTCGGGAAGGTTCCCGGCTGATGCGTGGTCGGAATGACGCCCTTCCCGAGGTCCGTATTGGGTAGTGGTCTCTGGCTGTGATGAACGCGTGTCGGATACCGACGCGGAGCCTGAATGCTCAAGTGGTAAACTGAAGCGCACAGCTGAAGCATCGAGGTGAAATCTCTCCTCAGCTCCGTCGGCGGTGGAGGTCAGGATGGACTGGGTGGTGGCAGAGAGGTGGTTGGGATTCCTGCCAAACGCAGCAATGAGCTTGAAGCTCCACTCCGCCCAGGACTGTTGCCTCACGCCCTCGTACCTGTGCCACGCCGCGGCACCATTTCGAAGGTGGTCTATGGCTACACACCACTTCTGCTCTTCCGTCCACGCCATGCGAGCTCCGAGAGCGTTCACGGTCGCTACCCAGTTGTTGGCGTCCTCCTCAAAACCGTTGAACTCCTGTAGTTCGCAGGCAGCCGGCGGTGGTCGGACGGCAGGCGAAAAACCTGAGAGCGCGGACGCTAAGCAGCCCAGTTGGTTAGAGAGCTGCGTGAGAGTACACCGGAACTCACTGCGCTGCTTGGGCAAGCTCGCCTCAAGGTCGTGGGAGGCGGCTATATCCAACATAGCGTTGATGGCGCACAGTTCCGGCACGATCGCAGGAAACAGCGCAGAGCTCGACGCTGTCAAGGCGTTGACCGTGACGCGGAGACGCGCTATAGTACGGGAAAGCTCGGCGGCGCTTTCAGGTGATCCGCGCGCGGAGCCAACGGTGACGCCCGAGGAGGTAGTGGTCCCTGTGCTCACTGCGGCGGGATCCTTGCCAGCGGGCACTTGGTCAGCACCCCTCAGCAGCTCAGGTGCCGAGGAAGTCCTGAGCGACAGGTTGTCGCCACGGGAAGCGTGAACAGCGTTCCCGGGCAACGGGAGGCCGTACGCTGTCGTGACGGCGCCGGGGTAAACCTGCCCCTTGGACACCGAGGAGGCCTGGACGCCGTCCTCGAATGGTGGCATAGGTTCTGCCGGCAGAAGTAGGGTCCTGGTGTCCATGAACGAGGAAGCGTGAACGGCGTTCCTTCGATGGAGACCCGCAACGCCGACGGCCTACGAGCACTTACAGGTGGCTTCAGTAAGGTTCAGTTGTCGTAGACTGCGCCATTGTAGTGAATCAGACAGACACAACACCCGTTCCTGGGCCAGCTGTTCTAATCTGAACCTCTTCTTCCTCTGCCTCCATCAGCTCCCCGCGCGCCCGGACCCCAGTGTCGTTCTTTGTCATCACAATATATATATATATATATATATATATATATATATATATATATATATATATATATATATATATAGGCTGGCTGATGGA
The DNA here is from genome assembly GCF_013339695.2 of Rhipicephalus sanguineus. NCBI lineage: Eukaryota > Metazoa > Arthropoda > Arachnida > Ixodida > Ixodidae > Rhipicephalus > Rhipicephalus sanguineus. The sequence continues at coordinate 18,656,435 of NC_051185.1, forward strand.
CTGATTGACTGAGAAGTCAGTCTTATTATTATTATTATTATTATTATTATTATTATTATTATTATTATTATTATTATTATTATTATTATTATTATTATTATTATTATTATTATTATTTGAAGGCCCAGATTTGCCTTCAAGCGAGGTGACTACGTTGGCTTGTACCATGACTTGTCCACCACAGATTGGTCACTGGTAACTGACAAACCCAATGTTGATGATCAAGTCGATCAGTTTACGGAGCTTATCTTGACCAGCATGCACAAGTTCATTCCTCAGTATACACCTCATCATTGTAAATATCCCTCCTGGTTCTCATCAGAACTTATAAGTGCACTGAAACATAAAGATCGTGCACACAGGAAGTATAAACGTTCTGCATCAACTCATTTGAAGGAAGAATTCTGTCGTTTTCGTACTCTTTGTAAACGCCTTTATAAACGGGATCACAGTCTATATATTTCATTTTTAGAAAAAAGCGCGTCTGACAGGCCGGCTGAGTTTTGGAAGTATGTGCGCAAACGGTCGAGCAAAAGTGACGAGTCCTTCAGGATACTGGACACAAATGGAGTAGAAGTTCAAGCCGTTGCTGACTGTTTTGCCATGCATTTTTCATCTGTCTATAAGTCTCCAGCCTCTGTAGCTAGTAACGGTCGACATGTTAAGGCAGTTGGCGCAGCTGATGCTGTGTCGCTAGATGAAGATTCCATTTCAGAATGCATTAAGCGCTTGAAACCATCCTTTTCAGCTGGCCCAGATGGCATCCCCTCTGCCATACTAAAAGACTATGGCTTGTCCCAGTATTGACTACCATATTTAATAAGTGTCTGCATGCTTCAACGTTTCCTAGCATGTGGAAAACTGCTCGTGTTTTCCCAGTGTTTAAGTCTGGCTGTAAAAGTGACGTCTCGAATTACCGCCCTATTTCCCTTCTTTGTGCCGCATCCAAAATCTTTGAGCTTGCTCTTCACAAAATATTGTCTTTTGATGTAAAAAATTCATTGATTGTGAATCAGCATGCGTTTCTCGCTGGCCGCTCAACTGTCACTAATCTTGCCAGTTTCATGATGCAAGTCTCCACGCCTATTTCGCAGAGAGGACAGGTTGACGCTATTTACTGTGACCTTAGCAAAGCTTTTGATGTTGTCAGCCATTCGCTGCTTGTGGATAAACTTGCACACTTTGATGTTGATTCTTCAATTGTGAATCTTCTTGATAGATTATGTTACGTTGCCGTTAATGGCCAAACGTCCTCTTTGTATAAAGCTACTAGTGGGGTTCCTCAAGGGTCGGTACTGGGCCCACTCCTCTTTTTAATTTATGTTAATGATGTTTCTTCTGTCATTCGGAATTCTTCTTTCCTTTTGTATGCCGATGACATAAAGATATTTAAGGAAATTCATTCAGTTATCGATTGTCGCTTGCTGCAATCTGATTTGTGTTCTTTTTCTGAATGGTGCAGGAGCAATAACCTCTCCCTAAATATTTCAAAAACCAAGGTAATGAGTTTCACTCGAAAAACATCTAGTGTGCCATTTTCATATTCTGTCAATTCTGTGTCGTTGTGTAAGGTATGTGAGATCAATGATCTAGGTGTTCTTTTTGATAGCACCTTACACTTTTCTGCTCGCGCTAAGCGTGTTGCTTTGCGGGGTCTTCGCACCCTAGGCTGTGTTTGCAGAATGTCTAGAGAATTCCGTTCTCCTGTGCCCTTCCGAAAATTGTACACCGCGCTATGTCTTCCTCAACTTGAGTATGCATCTGTGATCTGGAATGGCATTCCTAATTCCAGCAGCAACGCCATTGAGCGAGTCCAGAAAAAATTCCTAAGCATTTACAACCATCGTTTCGCTAGAAATGACTCTGGATCTCGTTCTAACGCTGCTGGATTATTATCACTGCCATCACTTTGCTGCCGACGAAATCGCGCTGATCTGTTATTTCTTTACAAGCTTGTGCATGGTATCATATCCTGCCCTGTACTGGTCAACTGTCTTATTAATTTCCGAATTCCACGTAAGCTGACCAGAGAGAATAGACCTTTTCATGTAACCGCCTGCCTCTGTGAACATTCGATCATTGGCAGGATACAACGTCTTTACAATGCTTACTTTTTGGAGCTCGATGTTTTTCACAGCTCCCAGTCGTTGTTCTGCTCCGAGCTTTGCACTGTACTTACATAGCCTTGTACACTGTTGATATTTTTTTTTTCTGCCTGCGCATAGTTGTATATGTGCAATTTTGTAACGTTTTTTATCCCTGATATTTTATTATGAATGTTTCCTTTGTGTTTTTTTGTTTTTGTTTGTTTTTTTGTTTTTTTTTCGTGCGCCAGTACAAAGACCTTACGGTTGTTCCTGGGCACATTAAATAAACGTTTGATTGATTGATTGATTGATTGATTGATTGATTGATTGATTGATTGATTGATTGATTGATTGATTATCATTATTATTTTCATACGTACTGTCGCAAGGGTGTTGCAAAAAAACAAAAAAGGCAGCCCACCGGTACCCTTTAAAGGGCTGTAGCAGGGTTCTGTTTGTGAACGCATGTGCTTACCAAAAAACCATAAGGTACATAAAAAAAACGCTGGTACAGCGAGCATTTGGTTGATGCTAAAGAAAGAACGAAAGAAAGAAAGAAAGAAAGAAAGAAAGAAAGAAAGAAAGAAAGAAAGAAAGAAAGAAAGAAAGAAAGAAAGAAAGAAAGAAAGAAAGAAAGAAAGATAAAGAAATGCGCGTTGTTTTCAAAACTAAAAGCTAGCCATTCGCTGCGCGTTCTGCGGTGTGACACCATGAAATTTTAACGTAACGTTGCGATGCGTCTGTGCTGTAGAAACCGGGAGTCAATTTTGCCGACTAGTCTTGATACTAGCCACACACACAAATTTTTTCCTGCCTATTTGCCATTCGCTTACGACGGGGCGCCTGGGCTGCCGCTCAGAAGTGGCGCTACGCACATAACCCCGCCGGTTGAGTTCATAACCGCGTCCAATATTTTGCCATTTTTTAGTATATATACACGCACGCATACAAACGCACGCACGAGCATTCATGAATTATGGCTGAAACCCCCCTCCCCATACGCCCGAAAAAAATTTCTGGCTATGCCACTGGGCCACTCGTCATTAATATCTGCGTATAATGGCCAAATAACCCATGTTTGTGCGCGACTTTTAATAGAGCGGTCTTCGGTAACACCGATGCAAATTCAATTCGACGCGATTCGATAGAGTCCAATTCGATTCGATATGTGTTCCAGACGTGCATGGTGCCGTTTCAGAACGCTGCCCTGTTGCGCAGGTAGTTCGACGTCCGACTCCGCCAACTCCGGTGGGCATGTTCGCCGTCGTAAGTACGAATATTTTCTTCATATTTAGGATTTAAACAAAAATAATTAAATGTGGGCAGCTCGCGCTAGAAGCGCAGTAATGAGTCACGGCGGAGCTGGTGATCTCCTAGCTAGTCCTGGTTTGGCTCAATCTCAATTAGTCTTAATTAGGACTAGTTAGCACAACTAGGTCACATGAAACTCAAGCAGCTCGAGTGGGCTTGGTTCGATCACACACAATCTAATTAGCCCTAATTAACACCGGTTAGACTTAAGGGGAGACACTGCTCTTAAAAATATTTCTTTATTTCTTGATTGATTTTGATCAAACTTCCTGAGTTTATGTATATTTGTGTGCTAATTTCAAATATGCAATTATTTTTCTAGTATGATGTGCAGTTTTTAAAATACAAAATATTTCATGTGCCTTTTGGGGAGGAAGATTTTTTCTAAACTGAGTTAGTTACAAAGTAAGTCAGCATATCACAATAATCTGCAATCAGAACTGTGTGCAGTGCAACAAAAATGGATGTTCTAAACCCATTAGTTATGGTACGTTGAATATTCGCGAGTGAGTCAATTTCAAGCTAGAATTTCACTCGTGAATGTTCAACGTACCGTAACTTTTGTTCTAATGAGTTTAGAACACCCATTTTTGTTGCACTGCACACAGTTCTAATTACAGATTATCGTGATATGCTGACTTACTTTATAACTAACTCAGTTTAGAAAAAAACTTCCTCCCCAAAAGGCACATGAAATATTTCGTATTTTAAAAACAGCACATCATACTAAAAAAATAATTGCATATTTGAAATTAGCACACAAATATACATAAACTCAGGAAGTTTGAGCAAAATAGATCAAGAAATAAAAAACTTTTTTCCAAGTGCCATGTCCCCCCTTAATTAAGATTAATTAGGATCGACTCGGTCAGTAGTAATTAGTATTTTCCTGAGCTTGGCTTCCCTAGCCTCATTGGGAATTCGACTTGGATTTCCCGCTTTCTGTGGCCCATACCCTTTCCTTAACACTTTCTCAACAGCGCAAAACGATAACACAACCCCGCCCACTCCTCCGAGCAAGCCGACCCCTCCCAGCAAGCCGACGGGCTCAAGCCCGGATGCCGTGCTGTTTTGCGTGTTGGGACACAGCCTAACGGTGATGGTCCAGACGTGGAACTTCTACTGCAACTACATCGTGTATCCGGACGTCGTGGCGGTGTCTTCGGACGCCTTCGCCGCTCCGGACGGCGTCTACTCCTGGAAGGAGTTCTTCCGCGTGAGTGGTCGTGCGCGGCGAAAAACAAAGGATGTACTTAAGGAAGTACCGTGACACGAATTTTAAACATTTTTCGCGTGGTTAATGCAAAAAGAAAGACCTGTCGAAAACCCTAAAACACATCAAGGATATGAAAAATGTCCCTTCTCAAAATCGTGTCACTACTCCTTCAAAGGGCCCTTAAACAAACTCCGGAAATACGAAGAACGACCTCGTTATTCTCTCCTGGAGTTTCCGTCTCTTCGGCACAGTTAGTGGCTCCAGCAGCCAGTCCACGTGACATCATGAGAAAATGACCTCTTGACTGTTCCATTTACGAGTGATATCGATTGTGAATTGTCTCCTATTCTGCTTTGCCATGCAGTCGCACGTCCGTTCTGCTTGTTTCACATGACAATCGTGCGCGATCAACTGATTTCACTTCGATTAGTACGTTTTCGACTGCGCAAGCGAAGATGACAGCGTGCGGCCGGAAAACGCGACATCCCGACAGGCTCGAAACTTAGTGATGACGTTGTCCGCGTGTTTTATGTAGAAATAAGCGGCGGGTGGTTAGAAGCGGAGGCCCCCAACATGGCGCCCCCCTTAACTGCAGGTCGCCAAGTCGATGCCGGACTTCTATCGCGGTCTCGCCTTTTCCGTGCGCGAGGCGAAACTCCAGGACAGTACGGTGGGTCGCATTCCGTCCATGAAGACGGCCCTGGACGCCATGGTCGCCAAGAACGTCGTCGCCATGGGTGCGCTCAACTTCACCATCGGCGGCTCCTCAAACAGTGCCTCCTCTCTACTCAAGAAAATGTTTCAGGTGGGTGACTTGTCAAGACGAATTTTTGGGCTGTTTGGTTCATACTTGCAGTAAAACAGCGCCAGCGAAAACGAGCTCCCTGTGTTCATGTCATTCGTGTCATTCATCTTCGTCTCCATAGGCGTGCACACAAGGGGGGCAGGGGGGCGCACCCCCCATTCTAATCACAGGGGGGCGGGAAGACGCCAAGTCTGCCCCACTGCTTTATTCAGTCGGACCGTCCCTGTCATTCCACACATGTTTTTGACGATAATGGCAGCCAAGGACCTCTGATATTCCATTGAAAAACGAGTTAGTTTCCGCTTGGGCACACGGCAAGCTGGGGACCAAAGGCAGACCATTGTGAAGAGCACGTCATCGCTTCATTTTCATTTTCCTTTTTGCATTCATTACGAGGCTTATTTTCTTTCGGCCTCGACCAACCGAGGGGGGGGGGGGGTTGCGATGCACCTTGTCCCCCCCACCTAACGAAGGATCCTGCGTACGCTGTGTTCGTCTCGTCCTTTGTTTTCGCTGGCTCTGTTTTACTGCAAGGTGCGAGAGATGTGGTATACCTTTACAGATACGTCGCCACCACCCCCAGCACCAACACCACCATAATCATAATCATTATTATCATAAGCCTAACTACTACCACTGTAGGGAAAAGGCCTCTCCCATGCTCCTGTTCCTGCTATTAAACCGGTGCCGTGCTAGCTCGGCCACGTCATCCCCGCAAACTTATTCAAGCGAAACCTGTGTTGACTGAACTGTGAAGCTGTTGATAATGGTGTTCCGAGAAAAAAAAATTCCACAACATATCCACGCGGTGAATGATGATGAGTGGGGCGAAGCTCTCGTACGGCAGGATCTTGGCGGCGGCGTCGCGCAGCTTCACGCCCAGTACATCATCAACGACGTGAGATAGGGCCGGTTTATACTAAGGGGTCGATGAGAGTCATGGCGACTTGCAGCTCACTTTAATTTTACACGTACGCTGTGAATTTTTATTGTTTAATCACGCGCAGGAGAAATCTCACCAGGCACTACCTTGGAGGTAAACAATGGCTGCTAATGGGGAACGAGAGACAGAAGAAGTCGGCTTTTAGTTAACGCGCACGCTGCGAATTTTTTCTTGTTCAACAACGCACAGGAGAAATCTCCCACCGGCACCACCTTGGAGGTCAAGATCTGGTACTAGCGTTAAGACTGGTTACGCACTACGACGGGGACGAACGGGTGCCGCTTTAAGGAGCTTCGCCCCTAAAAAACCTCTTCTCATCCACAGCTGGCGGGCACTGCAGAAATAGTAAATAAAACAAAAAATTATTCTGGAGCTGGGGCTTGAGCCTGCGTCCCTCGTTCCCACAGCGAACGCCTTGAACTCTAGGCCACGCGCCCATGCTTGCCCAAAACGAACTGAACTGAAGCACACGAATACCTTCTATATTTTCTTTTCTCCATGCCTTCTACCGACAATGCAAAAAAAAAAGAAAAGGAAGATGCACACTTGCTATGGGCGCTTCATTGGAAATACTTCGTGTCGGCGGACTAATGGCGCGTTCACACTGAGACATTCGGCGGCGACAGCGCGCGGAATCCGCTTCGGCGGCAGCGAGATCCGCCGGAAAAGCCCGTTCCGCGCCGATCGGTCCTGGACCGATTTTTGCGGAAGCTGCCGCCGGATTCCCTCACCGCGAACCAATTGGAACGCGAGTCGAACATTCAAAAAATGGCGGTGCACTTGTTATATCCCAGTCGTCGAAGCCCACAGCAACGCGAAGTCTTTCGTAATCATCCTGTAGCTCTCGATAACTGCCAAGTGTTGTCGCGATGAGCATCTTTGCAATACATCATCACGATCTCGCAAAACGGGTAGCATTACCTCGGCTCGACCAAGCTTCTCGCGTCTTGCAAATCAGGACGAACCAACCACAACTGCTTGCGTCGTTTCTTTTGTTCGGCGAATGCATGTTTATCCTCGTCAGACATCGCCAGAAAGTTGCTTTGCAGCAGGCCTAGCAGTTCGACAACCCTTCTCCTGTTTATGCGCTTCGCCATAACGAAACGCGTACACAACGCCGAGCGCGTCGATGCCAGCGTGCCTTCGCGCGAAGGGACGATGACAACTAGACGCCCTAGTTTCGGCGGTGCGGTTGCTAAGTGGTGTGAACAATGTGGAATTTCGGCGGCGCGTGAATTCCGGTCGCTGTGGCGGGCGGATTCCCCAGTGTGAATGAACCATAAAAGCGATCTGCTGGACAGCGCGTAAGGTCGACCTCAGGAATTGCACGTTTCATGAAAATTCAGACTTCGAGAAAAATTGAATTCCTAAACCGCGTTTCCGTGATCGCGTGATGGTGCTTTCATTGGGCCGTTCTAACGAACGCTGGAAAGAACGTGAAAGACGCCAAGCCGATTCAGCCCGAAAACGGCGTTCCGGGGATGGCCGCCACCTGTAATAAAACTGAACGCTTTTGTTAGGAGAGAGCATTGCGCAATGTAAAAGAAAGAAAGAAAGAAAGAAAGAAAGAAAGAAAGAAAGAAAGAAAGAAAGAAAGAAAGAAAGAAAGAAAGAAAGAAAGAAAGAAAGAAAGAAAGAAAGAAAGAAAGAAAGAAAGAAAGAAAGAAAGCGGCAGGTCAGGCACGCCCAAGGCAAGCTTCGCTTGCCCTAGTTTCGCCGATAGGTGAAAGGCTGCTTAATTTTTGTATCGAGGATTTTTGCGCGAGCCAGATTTCTGATTTGAGCCGATATATACCTCTAATGTTACAACGAATAAAGAACCAGCTTATGGGTCCGGTCCGCCTCGGTGGTACAAGGGTTACGGTGCTCGGCTGCTGACCCGAAAGTAGCGGCTTCCATCCCGGCCGCGGCGGTCGCATTTCGATGGAGGCGAAATGTTAGACGCCCGTGTACTGTGGGCTGTCAGTGCACGTTAAAGAAAACCAGGTGGTCGAAATTTCCGGAGCCCTCCACTCTACTATGGCGTCCCTCTTAATGATATCGTGGTTTTGGGTCGTTAAACCCCAGATATTATTAACTTATGGTTCCGATATTACTTCGCTGTAACTATAGGTTCGACTGCATTGGATCGCCCCAAGGTTTATCATTCACGCTTCGCGTACTTACTCATCCAGATGCTGAACGAAACCGTGCGTGGCAAACCGGGTGCGCTCACGTTTCTGGGCGTGCGTCTGAACAGCCAGGACGACGCCAAGGGATTCGCCGCTGACGTCCAGAACATCGAGTAAGCCAATAGATGAACCACGTGAACAATTCACGTCTCTCGAGGTGACGTTCTTTCAGTGAAACAACGTTGAAACAACTTCACAATCTAATCTGAATAATAACAATAATAATAATAATAATAATAATAATAATAATAATAATAATAATAATAATAATAATAATGATGATGATGATGATGATGATGATGATAATAATAATAATAATAGTAATAATAATAATAATAATAATAATAATAATAATAATAATAATAATAATAATAAATTCTAAGCCACTTCCTCCCCAAGTTGAAAGCTGTACAAACCGCGGAGCAGTGATTCGCCCGTGTTTCCCTTGTGTTTATATATCTTGTGTTTACCTGCTATATTTTCTGTACTTTTCCTGTGTTCATCTGCTGTTTCGTGCTATTTTCTGTTCTTTTCGTATGCTCACGTTGATACCTCATATACTTTTCTGTCCTTTTGTTGTGATTTGTAAGGAAGACAGAGTGGCGTTCGGGCACGGACGCGAGATCGGCTAGCGCGAAACAGAGAACGACGATGCGGGAGAATAACAGCTGGCCCAGCGTATACGGGCCTTATCTCTGTTTCTTCGTTTACACTATGGCGCAGTCGTCGAACACGGTGCCTCAAGACAGAAACCGCCTGTGCTCGTCCGTCTCCGGCTTTGCGGAGCCGCGGCCGGGCGTTGTCTATTGTTTCTTCCTTTACAGATTATATTTGTTTTGCGACTGTCTATTTTTTGTTTTATGGACTACTTTCTGACGATCGCGTTTCGATGTCGCTTCGCCGGCTCGGGCAGACGAATTATAGCGCTTGGGCGACGCTGGCGTTCACGGGCAAGCAAGCGCTGGTGTTCCAAACATTCAGCCTGATCGGCTTATGTCAAATGAAACCCGAAAATCGCCAAGCATTAGCAATGGTATAGTGCGCACCGTCCAGTCATCACCAATGACAGGCCTGCAGCACTCCGGTTTGGCAGCACTGCGCGCGTCCACCGTGAAGACTGCTAATGCTTGCCAATGTTCGGGTTTAATTTGACGTCGATAGTACGTGCACGGGTACAGTGCAGTTTCACACATTCCCAGTGGGCGATATCGGGAATAGCTCCCGGATATCATTCAATGACTACACACCAACCAAGAGCCACATGAGCGCTTTCCTCAACCCTTCTTTACTGATAAAAAAAATTACAGACCGATAATCGCTCACATCGCCCCTAACCCACTGCGCAGGTTCTTGGAAGTAAAACACACCTTTATCTTGCGATTTGGGGTGGGCTAGTTAATAGTAGTATCTGGGGTTTAACGTCCCAAAACTACGATACGATTATGAGAGACGCCGTAGTGGAGGGCTCCGGAAATTTCGACCACCTGGAGTTCTTTAACGTGCACCTGAATCTAAGTACACGGGCCTCAAACATTTTCGCCTCCATCGAAAATGCAGCCGCCGCGGCCGGGATTCGATCCCGCGACCTTCGGGTCGGCAGTCGAGCGCCATAACCACTAGACCACCATGGCCGGGTGGGGGGGGGGGGGGGGGGCTAGTTGGTAAGATATATTATGTAAACTGAAACTGCGCTTGGGACGAGACACCAGAGTAGTAGGGCGAGCGAAGGGCCAAAGGGCACGTGGAATCCTAGAAGCGTCGTGGATAGCTATAGACATGACCCAGATAAGTGCGTCAGTGATACATCTGTCTATGTTTCCAGGAAAGAGCGTGATTTTCTTGTGTAGCTAGGGGTCTTTGTGGGGAAGCGTGCTTTCGTCACGCGGTCATGACTGTTATTACGCACGCGCATTGTTCCAGGAGGGAAGTTTATGTGATTTCAATAAATCAGTTAGCCTGCGTTCGTCCTGTCTGCTTCTACTCTGCAGGTGTCTCGTCCTAAGCGCAGTTTACGTTCACATAATGCCACTAAAGTGGGCATGAATTCGAAGGTGCGCGTTCACACGCTTCTTGTCCAATGCGCAGTGGCCTGGACTGCCTGGTGCTGCAGACGCACCTGTCAGATGCGGTGACCGCCGCGGATTCATGCATCGCCCAACTTGTCACCTACAAAAACTCGCTGTCGGCCGTGCCTAGTTTCGTACGTATGTCTTATTCTCTTCGACAGCATGCAACTGCGCTAAAGGTATTTCACGTGCAGACTACTATACGGATGTCAGTGCCATCATATTGGGATGTAGCCTTGCCTTTTTTCGTAATCTATAACAACTAAACGAATAGTGCAAAGGTAGACATGAAAACGGTTGGCTTGGTGCTTTCGACGCTTGATGTCCTTATGAATATGCGTGACGATATACGAAAAGAATGAAACAGTCGTTTAACAGTCAAGGTCTTATGAGTCTTATGTAAAATACCGAGGTCGTCACCGCACTGATGAAACTCACGTAGTACATATGACAGCAGCGTGTTAAAACTGTCAGCCAACGTTGTCATTTGAAAGAAGTCATTTCCCATATCTCATACATTGGTCGTTTCTGAAGAGAGGACGTGCGGTAATTATCTACAGAATGACTGAAATCAACGCCTATTCTTAGAGTTTTCGTCCCACGGTTACGTATCGACACAAAATGACCGCATGGGGTACCTTGCAAAAAAAAAGGAAAAGGTTAAGGCCACTCTCGTCTGTGTAGCTCATCAGCATACTCATTAAGAAAAAGAATATATGTGAGGAAGACGCCAATAATAATAATAATAATAATAATAATAATAATAATAATAATAATAATAATAATAATAATAATAATAATAATAATAATAATAATAATAATGGTTAGGATATTAAGTCCCAAAAACACCATATGATTACGTATGAGGGACGCTGTAGTGAAGGGCTCCGGAAATTTGGACCATCTGGTGTTCGTTAACGTGCCCCTGAATCTTGGTACACGTGCCTCTAGCATTTTGCCTCCATCGAAATGCGGCCGACGCGACCCGGATTCAAGCGTTCGAGCACCATAACCACTATAGAACACCGCTGTGGCTGAAGACAGTCATGTGGGGGCCAGGCCGCAGTCGAATGGTGCGCGGGCCGCGTGTTACCCCTGCTTAAATTTTTTGCTGCCAGGACAACGCGATGAAGGCCCAGTCCGCCCTGAATGACTCCCACAGCGGACTGCGACTGATGTTCAGCTCGACGCTAGCGGTCGTGGACTACGTGGGCGCCGGAGGCAAGTCGTCGCCGACGCAGCCCGGGCAGAGCTGCGAGTACAACGTGGCGCTCGACGTCGACGTCATCTGCAACGTGACCTCCACGGACGCTTTCCGCACCGACCAACTTAACGGCGTGTGGAAGGCCAAGTACAACGTCGGCACCGTGGCTCACTTCGCCAGCTTCGAGACCATGTCGACACTGGAGGACAAGGTGCTCATTGTAGGCAGGGGTGAATTTACCTCGAACCTCGTCTAACGAAACCCGATTTTACCAAGTTCCCGACCTAACGAAGAAATTTCTGTTCTCCGACAAATACCCATAGGCATATACGCGTGCGCACGAGGGGGGCAGGTGGGGGGGGGGGGGGAGTGGTGTCGACCACTCCCCCAAATCACTTAAGGTGGGGGGGAGATCAATGTCTGCCCCGTACTTTTTAACTCAGCCCGATCTGTCCCGTCATTGTTCAAAGAGCAGGGTTATCGCCACGCAGGTTTTGGACGATAATGGTGGCCGAAAGCCCATGATGTTGCATTCCAAGAACTGTTTGCCTCCCATCGTTAATCCCGGAAAGCCAAGAACCAAATGCGGGGCGTTGTGAGAAGGACGTCACCGCTTCATTTTTCATTTTTTCATCCACTGTCAAGTATGTTGTCTTTTGGACTCGAACAAAGGGGGAGGCGGGGGCTGAGATGAAACTTTGCCACTCCGGATGGCAAACCGTGCGGATGCAAACCCTGCGCACGCCTATGCCCATGAGGTTCGTTGTCATCAAGCCGAATTAACGAACTAACTTGGCCACCAAACCCGGTTTAACGAAGTTTTTCTTGAAATAATTGAAGAGAAAGAAAGCGGTGATGTGCTTCTAATTTTTATTGAGACGGGTTTTTCGTCGAGCGTGCGCTCCGACCCTGTCGCGTGTTCCTGACCCTGACCTCTAGAAGCCCTAATCACGGCCCTAGCTTTATTTTGACGAGGCTGCGCGCCGCGCCCATGTACGGAACAACAGACTCGCAGTCGGTAGTGCTCTTATGTACCGGATTGTGGTGCTCGAGGCGGCAACGTTATTTTCGTTGTGTCATGGTTTATGCGGCAGACAACATTGTCTCCCCACAACTTCACTCTCGGCCTGCTCTCACAGTCGCTGGATTCGTGATACCCGTCGTCGCCAATCGGTTGTCTGTCGTAGCTTCGCGTGCCCGTCTACGATGGCCTGCATCGCCCGGACATTGTGCCTCCAAGGTCGGGGCGGCATGGAAGGCTCAATGCTCGGGCCGCCCTTGCAGACTTTTCACACGCGCAGGCGTGGGTTCCCGACAAAAACAATGGCATTGTAGCTTTTTGGTGTCACCACGTCAAAATTTTAGATTTCGAAGGACCAAGAAATACCATTCTCGATTTTACGAACTTCCCGATTTAACGAAGTAATTCGAGCGAGGTCATTTCGTTAAATCGAGCTTCAACTGCGTTTTCGAACACGGGTTGCCGCTGGAGCAAAACATTTCACCAAGCGGTCTCGACTTCTTCAAGCAAAACGTTGGCTCCAGGGACACGCTGCGTTTAAGAATATTCATCTCTTCACGCCTCCAACTTTCCAGAACTTATGCCTTGTCTGGATTTCATTGTACACAGAGTGCTGCAAAAAAAAAAAAACAGTGTCCAAAATGTGTTCGAACACCTGGGTGTGACCTTCGATGCCTTTTAACTTGAACACTGGTACTTCGAAAGCGCAGTTTCGCCTCTCGTCCTAATTAGAGTTTCTTAATATCGCGGGCAAGCACCAACGCAAAGCAGGAACATGTGTTTTGTGCAAATGAGTGCCGTTACACATATTAATCTCGTGTTTATCGCTTTCGACACTGCACTGCGTTTCTTTTCGCTTCTTTTTCCAATCATCTTAGAAACTGTTCGAGGAGCAAGCGGTTTACTTGCCTGCGAAGAGCAGAAGCTCGGTAGATACCCATCGGTACTGGTTCCATCCCAGCTGCCAATGTGTTCGACTGCACCGCAGTCACTGAACGGCCAGTGTTGATAGCACACTATAAGAAACGACCTATGTTCAGATGCAGTTAATAAACGACCTGGATTAACTCTACAATCTGGTCTCGGCATTAGACAGGATGCGCTGTTATCGCCAACTAAGCACGCAGACGAACGCCAGCGTTCGTTGAAGGACGGAGGTGTAGTTAGGACGGCGTTGTCAGCGCATGCGCTGCTGTTCCTGGGTCACAGCGTGTGCCTCCGCTCCGGCGAGATAAGCTTCACGACGCGGAGCATGAAGCTTATCGAAACGCGATTTCGTTCCTCAGCGGGAGCGTTACGTTGCATTGAAGTTGTCATTCCTGTTTTTGTTGTTCTCTTTTTTTTCTTACGATGACGTCTTTCGGTGCCGCAGTATATGGCTGTCAACCTTGCCGCTTCGTATTTTCAACAGCTAAACGAACAGTGCTACAGTAGATGCAGTGACAATGACAATGATAATAATATCTGCGGTCTTACGTGCCAAGACCACGATATTATCATGAGACACACCGTAGCGAAGGCTCCGGAAACCTCAAATTCTGGTGTTCTTTAACGTTTAACATTGAAGGGGGCGGGGGCAAAACTGCCTTTGGTTATCCCCCTTTGTCCCGACCCCTGCCCCACCACTCTGCGATAAAACTCACTTGTCGTGGGTGACGTGGCTTTGTGGGTGAAGCTGTCATTTTCTTTAGGCTCGGCCAAGCAGCAGATTTAGCTCATTTTTTTTGTTGTTGTTGTAACCGAGTATATAGGCATAACGCGTCTCTGAAGACTCATCTTCTTTCCCGCAGATGGACGCTTACCTCAACTACAGTTCGGGAGGCTGGGCCGTATTCGACATCGAGCGAGACGTGAAGGCCAAGTGTTTCCACCCCGACCCCCAGCACAGACTATGGTCTATAGCCCTCAAAATCAAGAAATTCAACGAGGCCAGGAAGGCCGCGAAGAAAAAAAAGCCATGACCGTCAAAGCCGTCGTTCGTCGCTTGCCTCCCGAAAACCCGAGAGCCTCCGAGACCCCCCTTCCAACCTTCCCCAATTGATGCGTTGCGCTGAATAGTTACGCAAATGCGTTGTTTTGTAACCGAATAATATAGTTATTCTTGATCATCTTGATTACTTGGCCTGCATGGTTACCACGGATTACGCTTTCCGAATGATCGCCACCAGCTCAACTAACTATTGTATTCCTGTACATTTGCAATACAAGAAGGCAGCAGAGTCAAGAGTGGGTGAGGAGAGGGTCATGAAGAGAGCAGAGTGGGTCCGGGAACAAACGGGTGTTAAGGACATCTTAGTCCAAATCAAGAAGAAGAAATGGGCATGGACATGGCATGTAGCGCGTAGACAAGGTAACCGCTGGTCATATAAGAGTGGATTCCAAGAGAAGGCAAACGCGCGAAGGGGGAGACAAAGTTAGGTGGGCAGAGGAGATTGAGAAGTTTGCGGGGATCACGCGGCCGCAGCAACCACATGACCGCGTAAGATTGGCGGAACGTGGGAGAGGTCTTTGCTCTGCACTGGGCGCAGTCAGGCTGATAGTGATGCTGACACTTGTAATATACATAATATAGATCTAAGTAAACGGATTGCAAAAACAAAAACAAAAACAGTGGCGTTTAAAACCGAATGTTGCATACCGACTTGGTTTTCCTGTATAAAAGGAGACACACCAAGGATAAACAGTGCGATACCAGGAAGCCCACGTCACTACCATCTGTACCTGTTGCAAGTGTATTTTCTGAAGCTAATCAAATGATGTGCGAATATTCGAAAGCTCTATTATTCGGTTTAGTTCAATATTTCATAGCGAACGTCTCCCGCGGATTCACTGCGCTTAATAGAATGCTTGCACGCTTCGAGGTTTCCTCTTCTCATCAAATAAAAAGTCACACGGGCCCTTATGAATTTGCATCAGGCGACTAGAATGCAAAAGTTTTCTTTTCCTTCTTTGTCCACTGTTTTGATCCCGTCGTCCCAAAAACGTTCCACACCCAGCGTGGTTTTGCACTGCCTCCGGGATCGGAGTCATTGGAAGCTTTCTGCATCTCACGTGGTTTTGCTGCGCCTCCGGGATCGGCCCACCCATGACCAAGCGACGATATCGTGTGATGCGACATAATGTAACTTACTGACGTTACAAACTTTTGCGACCTGTGACGTCGTGATGACGTCATCATACGGTGTGTATTCTTTTTTTTTTTTTTGCATCACTCGTGTTGACGCCGACGCCGCTCACTTTTCGCGTTCGATGAGGCATATCTATAGGGCTTTCGCCTCAATAATCGCTTTCTGTGGTGCTTTCGTCCGCCACGGTGAATCAGTGGTTGCGATGCTCAACTGCCGACCCGAAGGTCGCGGGTTCGATCGCGGCGGTAGCATTTCGATGGAGGCGAAATGCTAGAGTCCCGTGTACACTGTGCGATGTCAGCGCGCGTTAAAGAACACCAGATGGTCGAAATTCCCGGAGCCCTCCACTACGGCGTCCCTCATAACCATGTCGTGGTTTTGGCACGTAAAACCTCTGATATTATTATCTGTCGTGCTTTCTCTTTGCTTTCTTTGACGACGCACCTTATTTTCGCGTCAGCAGAAGAACTGAGAGCCCAGAGACAAAATTAAACTAAACGTCCGCAAGGCAGATGGCTAGTATTTTGGGGAAACTTCTCCAAAAGTTCTTCATAATGCAATAACGGACATGTTGATAGGAACCTACCGACGACGTGGTAAGGGGCGCGTGCGTGTGTTTTGCATATCGACCGCCATATCAGTAAAGAACAGCGATGATAGTATAAAGAACAGTTTATTATTTCTGTGAGCATTCCGTGGTGTGTTATTGATATTCACATAAAAACAGCGCAAAAAGACAGAGGACCGGTAAGAAAGGACACAGACGACAAAGATAGGGTTTATTTGTCACAATCGCGCAATATACACTTGCGCAGTACATAACAAATAAAGGAGGAGCGACAGAAACGATAAGAGACAGCCATACATCATCATCATGACAGCGCGCCATGAACATCATGCGTTTTCTGTGTCAAAGCAATCGAAAGCCTTCTGACACACTTGCTGCCTAGCCTAGCCATTTATGAAGCCTCATAAACTTCGCGTATCCAGATTGAGTTCTTGACTGCCTTTTTGCACTTTTTTTTAATTTGAAGTATGTCGTAGCAACTCGTTCAAGCAACCACTTCAGTGTTATTATTGCCACAAAACGATAATTTCACGCATTAACAAATTACGACTTACTAACGATGACAGTGATGTGGTGCAAATGAAGACCAAGGTTTTTTTTCCACGTGTTCCGAAATACGTGGAAATAATATTGAATACGTACATAGTTACGCATGTCTCTTGCTATTTCAAAAGTGTATGTAAGCTGTACTGTCTCCATCTAATATTACCGTATTTACTCGAATCTAGGCCGGCCCCGATTATAGGCCGACCCCCGAAATTCGCAAGGCCAGAAAAACGAAAAGCTTTATCATCGTTTCGCACATCGTTTTTTCGAAAAAAAAAACATCGGCTTAGACTCGAATAAATCATCATCATCATCATCATCATCATCATCATCATCATCATCAGCCTGTCTACGCCCACTGCAGGGCAAAGGCCTCTCCCATGTTCCGCCAATCAACCCGGTCCTGTGCTTTCTGCTGCCACGTAATACCTGCAAACTTCTTAATCTCATCTACCCACCTAATTTTCTGTTTCCCCCTCACGCGTTTGCCATCTCTTGGAATCCAGTCAGTTACCCTTAATTACCACCGGTTATCCTGCCGACGTGCTACGTGCCCGGCCCATATCCATTTCTTCTTCTTGATTTCAACTATGATGACTCATAGACTCGAATAAATACGGTACTCCAATTTATGCATACGCTTGTATTTTGTGTAACTATATAGGGCCAGTTATTGCTACCATTTTATTATGTGTCCTGTCGCCACCACTACCTCTGCCTGAAGTAACCGGAGGGGGGAGGGTGAGAACTTAGTCAAGCGGCTAGTCGCTTTGTTTCTCATGCCCTCCATCAACACTCTATTGGCGGGAAATAAAATTATTTCAGCTGTCACGACTACTATGCGGTCAGAACTGCAGTCGTGTGATTAGTACTGGCACAACATTCACGCGCGGAGCCACCCTGAGGCCCAGGATAACTGAATATCTCAATCAAATAAAGTTTTCACCGCGGGTACCTTCACTAATGCCGCGCGGTACCTATAGCGTGCCCAGGTACCTCGTAGTGATAAAATAACTGTATCCCTGCCATGGATCCATGCGGAATATATCAGCGCATCCCCCAAAACCCAAAGCACAATGTGGCGACGTTCTAGCATCGAGAGCGACTGGAAAAAAAATTTACCGCTTGTCAAGTTAGGTTCGTCTACATTCCCCTTTTACGAAAAAGACGACATGGTTTCCATGTATACCATATTGTCATATCGTCTTTGTTTCATGTTTCCACAGCCTATACACAGTCACCTAATAAGCTCGTCCATGTCAACGCGTGCGCCTTAACCAAGATTACCAAGTTGCTCGTAGGCGCGATAACAGTGATTCATTCGTTGATTGATTTACATGCTTCTAAGAGCAATAGATAGTAACGTGAAGGTGATGATATTGAAGCCAAGGGCAGTCATTACGTAGGAGCTCCTAGTGTGCCACGTACGTATGCACTAGGCAATACAGTAAACATTGATTGATTGATTGATTGATTGATTGATTGATTGATTGATTGATTGATTGATTGATTGATTGATTGATTGATTGATTGATTGATTTTTAAACGTGATAAGTTAACAACGTAAAGGCGAGGATCCCCACTTCGGGTGGTGTACCCCGATCCTCGTAGAGCCCTCTCAACTATCAGAATTGTAGACATCACCTCACGCCTGCGTCATGACGGATGCCTAAGAAAGAGTTGTGCCAAATAGTCGTTCCCAAACGACCCTCCTGCGCCGTCTGCCAACCAAGATTGCCATGGCCCACGCTACCATCACGACACACACGACACTTAATGCGATGACCAACCACGTTGGCCGCCCGAGCAAGGGCGGCGGCGTTTCGAACGTCACCCTCGCAATGTTGGACACCGGCGAGGACAGTCCCTCGACGTTCCACACTCGGGCCGCGAAGTAAAAGTCCACGAGCGATTTGTTCTTCGCGACTTCTACGAGCTCGCTGGGAACAGAGATCTGCAGTCGTTGCCTGGAGCCGACGGCCGCCGGAACAATGTTCCATCGCCCCGTGGAGTCGTTGCGGATCTCGGGAGCCTTGTCGAAGTCCGCAAGGAGGTCGCGCAAGGGCGTACTCACTCTGAGATCGACTCGGGAAGCTGCATGTGTAAGAATGAAAAGACAGAAACCCAGGACGGTCAACATTAATATTGATCTCCCGGTAGGTGGCTCTTACATTAATAACGTCCCCCAAGTGTCGCTTCGTCCTCCCGCTAGGCTATGTCTTCTGGCTCTGTTGTCGTGCGTGAAATGCTGTACAGTGTTGGGTGCTATACAACGCGTGCTCGGATCGTTTTGATCACGCCATTCACAACATTATAGCGAGCTCAACATACATATCGTGCGGAAAAATTGAGCATTTTTTCAGTCAATGATGTGGACGGTTTGGTGACACGAGCGTTCACAGTGGGTGGTATGATCGCAGATGGTATGCTTGTTTATGAAAATACTATGTAGCTCACATCCTTGTAGGCATGGCTTTACCATGCGCGTGCTGTACCGCTGCCGAGAGAATCGTATATGGCTTATGTGTATGTGGCGATCCCACGTTTAAAAGTAGCTGTTGAAAATTGACGCCACGCGTTTGCCTTGTGTCCACTTATGTGGCGTGTCAGCTGCGCTGGACCACAATGTATTCCAGGGGTCTCAAACACGCAGCCCGCGGACCTTTCGGTAGCGGCCCGGCCCGCACGTCCTCGTCCCATATTTTTTTAACACCAAGACTTTACTAACATCATTTCCGTCACGGATGTGACGTCGGTAAAATACCCACAAACAGATGACAAAGAAAAACAGAAAACTTTTCGTTGATTTGGATGACGTGGGAGTCGAACTTACGACCTCCCGGTCCGCAACGATGGGAGTCGGGCGCTTTAACCACTGAGCCACCGACGCTCATGCATGAGCCTTTACAAACGCGCCTTATATCTTTCACATCCTCTCCCTTTCACAGTTACCGTGTTCGCGTGGGGTGGTGTCGCCGTCTGGGATCGGTGAAGTGAAGTAGCGCATCATGACACTAACGATTGCCGACAGGACGCGCTTCGGTAGTCTCAGCGCGCCTCGATGGTAGCGTTGAGCTATAGTGCCTAGAATAAACTATATTCTAGGCACTGCATGTAGTTCAACGAAGGAACGCTGGCATCGAGGCGCCCTACTCAGTGCCCCGGAGGCTGGCTTCCCGATTTTCACTCATTTTCGTTTCAATGGAGTTTGAGGGAGTGCTTTGTTGCAGTGAGACAAGCCAGCGGGCAGAAGGACGCCTTTGCGCGTTCCCGGCTCAAGCTACGAGCTCTGCCTCTGGCGTTCCTGAAGCGCTGTGTGGTAGGGTATGCATGAGCAGTAATGTAGGTTACCAATAACTGGAGAGCGCGCACCTTGCCGTTTCTCTCCTCAAATGACGACGCTTCCCATGATCGCACATCGAGTACTATACTCGCGGACATAGGCGTGCGCACAGGGGGGGGGGGGGGCAGCACCTGGGGGGGGAGGGCGCAAAATCTGCCCCGTACATTGACCCTTCTAGTCACCTAAGAGGGGGGGGGGGCGCAAAATCTGCCCCAGACATTGACTTAGTAGAATGGGGGTGCGCTGCGATGAACCTTTGCCCCCCCTGATGGGGAACCCTGCGCACGCCTATGCTCGCGGACAACTTTTCTTGGCAATGAAGGGAAAGCTACGGGGGCCGAGCGTCTGCACATGTACTGCTACGCGAAGTGTCCGGTTTGGCGCGCGTCTCGTAACGCCGTGGAAAGTGATGGCTAGCGTTGCATATCCACGCAAACGCTGCTTAGCGTCTAAGGTACGGATAAAAGGCGCGACTTTTTCAAGCACGCAAAAACGCAAAGTGACAACGTATAAAGTAAAAGAAATGCAAATATCTCGCTTGTGTGCGCTGCGTGCCGTCTCAAAAAGCTACATGTAGAAAATGAAGGAGTATTTTATATATCTCACGCAGAAAATACAGACGCAATTGTGGGACTACATTTATTAGCGGTAGGATACGTGCATTGTGGCTCTGTAGCCTTCGCTTCATTGCCAAGAAAAGTTGTCCGCGAGTATAGTGATTACTCGTATATGCTTATTGTTGTCATCTTTGCGCGGGATTGACATTACATCAGCTACCACAAAGTTTTAATCTTGATAATTGACGTTAGTCGTCGGGATGGAGGTGTGCCACCAGGCGTCTACGTAGTTGCGTCCACATCAAACGGTGCTATAGCCGAGCAGACAGCAGACATTGCGCAAGCTCTAATTTATCAATGTATAGTGAACACTCAACTACTTTTGTAAAGACACGTTTCACTTGCGTGTTACACCATTTGCTATGACGGAGAGATCAGCCATGATTTTTGTCTTAATAACTATGTTCGTGAGCTACACAGACGTGACTGGACTCAAGCAGTTTTCGTCAGGCACCCCATCCGGTCACTATATATTCAGACATAACCGTGGAACAACAACAACAAAAAAAAAAACTCTATATTTCAGAATCGGCGTCTAGATTTCCGTCATTGTGAAGAAAGGAGGTATAGATATGTTTCTCGAAACCTGAAAATGGCCTATATATGGAAAAGGCCTTCTTTCAAATGGCAACGTTAGCTGACATTTTGTTCAAACTACCCTCCCGCCTTCCGCCTTGAACCTTCCGGGCCAATCAGTAGAATAAATTTCGTGACTGCAGCCCGCTAGCTGGGGTAAGCTTGAGGCCGCCGATCTATACAAATCGCTACACCAACAAGACTGACGTGCAACTTTGCTACCCACCGTTTCCATAGTTCAGGTGTGCTCCCGGGCAGGTCCAGGACAAGATGACCACATGCTTGCCGTCCTGATGCACGAAAGAATCATCGGCTCTCATGTCCTCAATGGAACCCGGCGGTATCTTCAACGTGTCGATCTCGCTGGCGACCCGGAATGACCCAGCTTCGGCGTGACGCACAAACTCGGGCGCCTTTTCGCTGGAAACGATCTGCGGTTCGGCCTCTTCGATGTCTTGGTCCACGTAGACGAACTGGTCGAACGGAATGCCCACAGATTCGTTTCTGAGTGCCGTGGCTGCAGCGGTGGCCGGGTCTTCTATCCGGATTGCACAACAAGCGATAAGACACTTACACACATGCTGTAGCTAAACATATATAGGACAGTTTCGAGCGTCTGATAACAGCAGTGAACTTACCATCCTAAGATACTTATTCGTACGTGCCTTGTAATCCTACTACACTAAAACAGATTAGCGTTTCTTTAGGTTGCTAGAGATCAATGTATCAAACGATATTAAGGTGACTCTTTCTTTCTCACTTTCTTTAATGTGAGTTCAATGAAGGAAGCAGGTTCGTCAGACCTCCATACCTAGAGCTCTACTTTAACCAGCACACTTAAAGGTATAAACACAATCTCGAAACACGAAACATTGTGAGGTAAAGCTTTGAGAACTGCATAAAGATGGACGCTTTAACATGTTACCGTTGCGTGGATCTTGGAATAGAGATGGGCTGGCCACGTGGTGCATATTGGACAGACTAGGCATCCATTCCGCCGCCGTAATCGGTGGCAAGTTAGGGCAGCGGAAAGAATGCCAAGGGATGAGGAACACAGACAAGGCCTGCATAGGGTTAGCTAATAGGGTGATGAAATTAAGAAATTTGCGGGGATGAAATGGAATCAGCTCGCGTCTATGCTTACAGGATACCGTTGGGAGAGGTGTTCGTCCTGCAGTGAACATAAATAGGCTGACAGAGACGACGATGATGATTATGATAAGGACTTTGAAAGCTGCACAAAATTGAAACCCGCGTTTTGTACGCGCCCTTCTCTACACGATGTAAAAACGCACGGACCTGGCACCCGTGTTGTGGGAAGACCTCCGGATGCCTTCCGCCCTCGCACGACCACGGAGTCGTTGCCGCTGACGACGCGCACCGAGACGGAGTAGCGGCCAATGCCGTCGAACTGCGTGAAGTAGCCGCTGTAGATGCCGTCGTAGGCTGTGACGTCAGCGCCTGGAAGTGGGAATGACATATAAGCAAGCATGCACACGCAAGAAAACAGATGCAGTGTCAGAAAGCATACAGTACATACGCGCAGTCTACGCAATAACTTTTCGGGCTAATGGACTTTAGAGGAAGCTGACGGTGTAGACTCGTTCGGGTGCCGTTGCCTTTTTTTTTTTCGTTTTGTTCGTCGTTCCCTTTTCAATTTGTCTACACGCGGTCGGCAACTTCAACGTACCGAGGCCATCGTCGAATAGCTCCACATCGACTTCGTGAGGCATATTCGGTCTGATGACGGTAGCGGTGACCTTGGCGTGTAGGACCACCTGCGCGCCTTTGGTGACCTCCGCGTACACGACGGCTTCCATGGCGCTGTTCACCTCGACTTGCTTCAGGAATGCCCGCACTAGAACAGGCTTCTTGCCGCAATCGCCAACCAGAGACGTGGCACGGACGTAGACGTTGAGCGCTTCACCGCCCAGTGTCTTCCTTGACACCACCAAGGTCCATGTGCCCGGCTAGATCAACGAAGAAGAAGAAAAAAAAACAGTGTAGCGGCAAACAATTTTTTTTCGACGAAACAACGGCAAACAGCGCATCAAGGAGGCGACAGTCCCTTTCGGTAAGGCGTAAGAGTGCACAGGTGAACGTCAATGCTCCGTACGAGACACTCACTAAGTTAGTTTGACGTTTTCGCAGAGTTCATTGCCTCATGGTCTACTTCCTTGTCAGGTACAACGTAATCTGTACCAGTGGCAAGGCGAACAGGCCCAAAACAGTAACTTGGCAATTTCGGAACGTCACATACCCTAAAATATAACTAGAAAACCCTCGGACTTTACCGCAAAGCTTACTCCGTTGAGCTTTCACAAAGAATGGTCGAACAAAAGAAGGACAAAATTTCTATATTGCGACTTCTAAAATTTATCGCGAAGAAGGACGAGTCGCCTTGCCGAGAACGAGAACCTCTACTCGACGCAGGTAGGAGGTGGACATGTTCAAGCAATGTTGACCCCATTAAATCGGCAGCTTCCCATAAAGTTCTGTCTATCTAAATTTTTTAAGAGAAGCATTGCGGGCCCTGCGATCGTTCAGCCACAATGGTAATGACGATTTATTTACGGATTTGACTAATCTTTGTGATTACGTGCTTGACAGAGAGGTGATGGTGTAGTGCCCCGTTTATAGGTCGTGTTTGCGACGATTGGCCTACCGCAGCAATGCCGGGTATCCTGAAGTTAATGTAGCTCCCGCTGTTTGCGTGGCCGGACTTCAGGCAGTCCTGGCAGGTCTCGCCGTCGGGATTGCGAAGCCCCGCGTCAAGGCCGTACGCCTTGCTGGACTGCACCGCAACGGTTGTCGAGTTTCCCAGGTCGGCATCCACCAGGATCGGGAACTCTCGCCTGTCCAGAATGTTGGCCGCTTGCTCGAAGATCTATCGGAAGGGCACAAAGGTCGGAGAGAGAAAAGAGTGTTTCGCAACGTCGTTATTTCGCGTTCTTCATCGCTCATTTCGAAATTCCCTAAAACGCGAGAGAAAGACTGCGGCGTTCTTTTTCGCAAAACCGAGAGAAAGACTGCGGCGTTCTTTTTCGCAAAACCTATACATATATATGCACAAGTCGCAAGACATGTACACAAACGCCATGTTTCACATGAACACACGTATTGACTAGTCGGATAATGTTTCTGCAAGAACTAGCCATCACGCGTACGCGGTTGGTGACAAGAATTTGAGCAAAAACAACAGAAAGAAGACGGATTCGGACTCTCGATTTGGCAAGCTGCTGCAAGTCCACCTTCAACAGTATCACTTTTTACTAACACAAGTGGTTTTCTGACAGGACTTTCGAAACGCCGAACGCATATGCTGTGTTCTTTATAGTTAGGTCGGATACCTTACAAGCATAGGTGCGCACAAAGTTGTCCATTAGGGGGGCCTCGTTTCACCACAGCGCCTCGCCCCCTGCCGTCCGTCAGTCGAGTCCTAAATAAACAAAAGCTTCGCAATAAGTGCAAAAATAAAAAAATGAAGCGATGACGTACGTGCCTGTCACAGTGGTCTGCCCTTGGTCCCCGGCTTTCCATGGCTGAATATGGGAAGTAAGCAGTTCTTGATCAGGAAATAACAGCGCACACTTTACGAAGACGGTGGTTCTTGGTGATGAACAACCAATTAGCTAGACACAAGCTATTCAAAGAGTTCTTGGAATGCAACATCAAGGATCCTCGGCAGCCATAATCATAACCCTGTCATTAAACATAATCCTGGACACAAAACAATGACGGGATAAGTCCGACTGAGAAAGTATGGAGCAGACTTGGCGCTCCCCCCCCCCCCCCCCCAAGGTAATTGCCCCCCTCCCCAGCGCACGGTCGGTCTAGAGGCGCGCGCTCGCTCCCTTCCTCCAGACCGGCCGTGCCCAGCCTTACCCTTTGCGCGCGTCTATGCTTACAACTGTGACCCTCATGACCCACTCTCCTTATATCCGTGTCTACAGTTCCACATCGTTGAATCCGACAACTTATCCTATTAGATGCGTAGCAGCTCTTTGACTAGCCTGTGTAACACTGTCCGTCCGTCCGTCCGTCCGCACAAACGCGAGGCAACGCGCTTCCCTCGGCGCAGGTGTTGGAGCGGTGCCAAGTAGGTCACGCCGCAGCTGGGCGTTGACGTCACGCACCCCTCGCACGCTTCCCTCGCAGGTGCGCGCGTGCGTCACTCTCTCCCTCACCCGCCGGAGTGCCGCAGCTGCTTTCTCCAACGCCCGCTCACCTCCCGTGTCTGCGTTTCAAACAAACGTTTACACCAGTAAACGCTACACCGAGTTTCGCTCCAAACGAATCTTCCAGCGCTCACCGCAGCACCCGCGTTAGCGCCGTTCAACCCGTGACGCCACCCGTGCGCAACGCTGCTGCTTCGCATCCCGTCAGCGTTCCCTTCGGGGAGATGGTCCAAATTTTTGATTTGGTCACTTCCCCTTGGTTCTCTTTGTCTTCACTTCCTTCCTTGTGTTAGGTCTTCCAACAGACAGACGTTACCGATTACAATAAACAGACAGGGCAGATACCGGTCAACTCACCACGACCGGCTTTTTGTCGTCATCCAAGATGGCAGTTGTCGAGTCCAGGAAGGCGGACTCGAGGGCGGTAGTTGCGCTGGACTGGCCGTCCCGGAGGGCGAAAGCCTTGCCTCCGGTGAGCAGGGAAAGCTCTTCCAGCTTCTTTTCGGCCTCGGTGCCGAAGACGATGGTGTTGACCACCACCTGAGCGCCGATCAGTTGATGCAAGACTTCATTGATATAAGGCCCTTCATTTTCGCCTCCGTCGGTCATGAGGATGATGACGGAACCTGCCGCAGACTGCCCGTTTTCCTGGAACATCTGGGCGATGCAAAAGATGGAAACGCCAAAAGAAGTAAAGCTTACGGGAGAGGTGACTAATACACAGCATGTGACATTTCGTATCATTAACATCATTACTTGGCTCACCACCCGCCCCCACCCCCCACCACCTTTATTCTTGATTTCTTTCGACACCTGGTCGATGCTGGCTATGTCAGCGTCGTTGACGGGAGTGGAGTTGGAGTGAAGTCAAACTATGTGTGAATTCAGTGAGGTTCACAAGCTAATTCTGTAATTGCTGCGATCAGAATTTGGCAGTTTGCCTGTTCAAGATTTATGGGAGCCTTATACTTCATGCCTAAAACAGAATGCAGCGGCTAATTAGGGCTGCTGAGGCCCACCCGTCGTAGAGATCGGCGGCAAGAGGGGGGCAACGGGCAAGAGTAACCCCCCCCCCCTTTCGAAGTTAAACAGCACGATCGACGTAGATGAAAGACATATGTAAACACAAGGCCGATGCAGATGTGACTCAGTGCTTGAGTGCTCGTGCACCTTCCGTCTTTTTTTAGATTCGAAGCATCTCTTGCTCGGGGGTATGTCCCGCGGCGTTGGCCTTCGCGTCCGCACTCACACTACGCATGTGCAACTCTCCTCCTTCCCTCTCTCCAACAGCTGCGCGTTACTCTCTCCACTTCTCTTCCAGCACCTGCTTACGCACCTCGTGCGTTCTCGCTTCTGCTCTCGCGGCGTATGCGCTACTCTCCTCCTCTAGTCTCCTCTCCTTCAAGTGAAAGCGGGTAGAGTGCTGCGCGCGTTCAGTCCAGCGCTTGCTTCGGTTGGCTCCCCTGAAATGCGGGCTCGACATGCCGAAATTTTCTCCTGCGCAACGCCGCTATGAGCGCCAGCGCATGCGCGTCCCCTCCCCCTCTCTCTCTACTCCTACGCTGCCCCCTCTGGCGCGCCTGTCGACCGCGTTCGCCGCTCGCCCTGTGAGAATTAACGGCCAGGCTAGAGGGAAGACATGACGCGCGTAGTGCTCCTCTTCGCGTTCCACGACGCGAGGTCGGTAGCATGCCCAGCGAACGCCAACGGAACGCGATCGTGCAAGTGCTCCGGCTTCGCATCGTCGCATGGTCCCCTTTAGCGGGAGATGGTGTAATTTTTATTTCCTTCGTCCTTCGCGCTGTTTAAATTCGCAGATGTCGCGCCAACTTGCCCAGAACAAAGCAACCCCACCGCCACCCCTTCTGTATCCCGCGCAATTGAGGCCTTTGATTTGTTGAAACAGAATTCGCCTTCATTTTCCTGTGCTGTCCTCTGCCGTTTCGGTAGGGTTTTAGTAGGGGTCGGGACAACCGGTATCGCCAGAACGAAAGCCTCCGAGATGAAGAAGTGTTTCGTCACCTTACCGCTAGGGGAAGTGCGCATGCGCCGTGGCAACGGGAAAAAGGCGGATTATACTGACGCCGCCTCCTTGGGGCTATTCTGTAGCGTCGACGAACTTTGACGAGTGAAGTATATTTCCAACAACTTATTCCCAACTCCATATGTCTCCTGCACACCTATATGGGTAGGCTCATGTGCTTACCTCTAGAGCATGCCGCAAGGCGCAGCCGATGCATGTATCCCCGCTAGCTCCCAGCTGCCGCACCTTCGCAACCAGTTCTTCACGCGTGGACTGATTTATAGATGTCAGCGTCGCCTTCTCGTACGCTCTGGAGCTGAAGACGACTAGCCCCACTTCCAAGCGGTCCGGTACCACGTCTCGGATGTAGTGGCTCGCCGCTTCTCTCACGTGCCCGATGCGGTCATGGTCCTGAACGACACACAAAGTGGACGGGAGGATGACCGCCGCCGTAGCTCAGTGGTAGAACATCGGACGCGTTATTCGAAGGTCGCAGGTTCGGTCCCTTTTCGTCCACATTACTTTCTTCACACTTGTATCCTAATTACTACAAATAACATCCCCTATACTTTCCATGGCATTATTGTCTGCTATTTCTCATTAATATTGCGTGCAACAAAGAAAAACGAGCCCTTAAAATTCACCTTCTTTCCTTCAGTAACTACAAAGTAACTCTTTTTATAGACGCTTTTCTGCAGCTGGTTCGTGCAATAAAAATCAGATGGCGCAGCCAGCCCCATGGCCTTGGAGTCCCTGGAACGTGGCCTCGGGCAGCGCTGCTGAATATGTCTTCAACCGCACCGCGTCGCCCGCTCGACGTCCTCATAGCATCTGCGCGCATGCGCTAAAAGCGAGCAGACGCCAGCGCCGAAAAAAATACAACATGACGGCGCTCGTCGATGCGTGTTCCCTCCGCCTCGAATTGATCACGTCGTCGTGTGCTGGGTGACCCGTAAGTTTGAAACCTACGCTTGTATTTCCTTTATATTTGCGTCCCGATGCTTCGAGACCACTGCATTTGTAGCTATTTACACTGTTTCCAAGATCTCTCAAATCCTCGGAGACAAGGCTTAGCAGGCGTGGCTAAACAAACAGATGATCTCAATAATACACACAAACAATACCTGATGCTTTGTCCCCAGCGTGAAATGACACAAGGCGTTAGCCGCTTTCACCATTTTATTGCTGTCGGGACATTAGGCAAATGGCAAGCGCGAGTTCAGATCGAAGCGGCCGGTCTCGTCTGTATGGGTGCTGCCATGTTGATTTGTATAACTACACTTACGGGCGGTTACTGATACAGCGATTAAAGGCATATGACGTAAATGCGAAGTAGAATAAACACATCACGTATCGTTGTGGCGTGTACGTACCAAAGAAAAGTAAATGTCTCAACCTTGTCATCCTCTAGGCATTTACATGCGGAACTGTGTTTTGCTGCACACGCATGTCACTTGTTTACACCCTGCTTCAACCAGCTTGTGGTACAGTCACGGCCGCTTCCTTGACCCAAGGCCAGTCCCGATCACGTGATCAAACATGGCCATGCTCGTACGCCGCTGCGAATTAATCTACGGTTGGCTCACGCATGCGCTACCTTTGTTATCGATATACCAAGCCTCAACCACTAGACGCGTTTATTCATTCCTCTCCCTGCACAGAACTGCGCATTCATCGAAATCTTGCAGGCCGGTCTTTTAACATGAATACGTATATCAACTAGCTCAGCTCTCTGTCCTAACTTAGTACACGAGCCCCTATCATTTCGCCTCCATCGAAATGCTGCCGCCGCGGTCGGGATTCGATCCCGCGACCTTCGGGTCAGCAGTCGGGTACCATAACCACTAGACCACCGCAGCGGGCAGATCGGACTTACCGCCATGCTGCTCGAGACGTCGAGAGCGAATATAGCCCTGCCTAGGATGCTTTCACGTTTCTGGACTTCAGTGAAGTGGACGACGACGTTCTTTGAGAAGTCAGCGGGAGCGATTCTGCACAAACATAATTAAAAAGAAAAAAAAGAAAGAGGAGGAGGGGTGAAGTGTATGGTGTTTGGTGTTGAGAATCATGTGGCCCGGTGAATAGATTCTGCTTTCACGGTGAAGCTTCGAGAAGAGACAAGGTCTTATGTTCCAATTCTTACGGTATGTGACTCGGCACTATGAGCACTATCGCGATGAGAAGAAACGCGAACAACGGAACGCGTGGCGTTCGGGCCAGTCTAACTCCAACATGCATTGACTGACGCTTAGGCGAATCTGGGCTTTAAGCCGGCGTCACCATGGTTCTAGAATCTTGCTCCGGCTGGCGCTATCGCACCGCACGTGCTTATCATCGGCCACTAATGTCTGGTACTCAGAACGCACACGCGGTGCGACAGCGCCAGCCAGAGCAAAATTCTAGACGACGGCTTAAATCCAAGGGATGTCCGAGTTCGACTAGGCCGAAAGCCACGCGCTCCGGTGTTCGAGTTTCTTTTCATCGCGATAGTGCATGACTGGTTTGTCAAGAAAAAATGGCAAAGCTTGCACTAAGTCGCGCAAGGCTTTGACCAAGCGACGACGTCATGTGAAGACGTCCTCATCAGGGGCTGCGCCAGCGGGGGGCGCCCCTGACAAAAAAAAAAATTTAAGCCTGCCCCTCTTCGCCCCCTTTATGGCGCATTCACACTTGAGAAGCGAAGAGAAAGCGAAAACGCCAGAGAGGCCGTAAAACTGTGTTCGAGCGCGTCGAAAATGTTCACATTTGTTCTGCCTCTCCTGGATGCCATCGCCGCCGCCGCCCTCGTCACTTTGTGGGGATTGAGGCTTGCCCGTCGCCATTGCGCGGGTTTTTCGCCTAGTTCTGCCGTCCACACGTCCTATCATGATTCTCCCCTCCTCCGCCATCATACGGCGCTGGGCCAGCTGGGCGAGCGGGGGCGACGTTAACATCCCTCACCCCGGCGCCGGATCTCAACGGTGGCGCCGCGCTCGAGTCTCGCGTCTCGCGAGACGTTTCGCGCGGCGGAGTAGTGAGACTAAGTGTTCTGTGGTGAAACCGGTGAGACTCTCTCTGGACAGCGTGGGGTAAGCACGTCTTTTCTTTCCCGTCCGTCGGCTCCTTTGTTCTTGGGCTCGCACGGACGGAGTTCGCCAACGGTGCCTTACGCCGGCGGCGGAGGCTTACCTTTCGTTGCCCCATCCGAACACCAGGCCGAAGAGCGGTGCGGTGTGTTTCGGGCGTGGTTTATACTCCGAAGCCCCCCCAACGCGAGCGGAGTTTGCCCTCGCTCGAGCGATCGGGCCCTGTGGTCACTGATCGTGAGAGTGCGCAGCATAGTCGCGAGGGACCGTTTCCCTCAGCGGCGTGTCGCTTTGAGCCCTTTTGCCCGCGGAGATGTGCTAGCGGCACCCTTTGTGTTGTACTTTCGCCCGTGGCGTGGTTAAGTCTGTTTTCTTCTCCCGCCGCCTTTGGGAGCGGGCGTTGTACTGCGTTTGTGGTGTTGCCGCAGGCAATAAAGTGTTGCGGATGTCGAGAGCAGTACTGTGTACTTGCCGCGCTGCGCTCGGCGCCTTTGTTGCGCTCGAACGCACGTGTGCGAGCGGCGCGCTAGTTCACGTGAGGTGACGGCAAACGCGGCCCTGTGGCTCGCTAAGTCCGAACCCACGCTAGTGGCCGTACTCCTGTGAGATACGTGCACACTACAACTTCGAGATTCCATTCTATTTTGCCCGGTTCTTGAGCATTTAATTTCTTACCGAATTCAAGTTATGCATGTAAGACACGGAAAAGAAATGACTTTCACCTTTTCAAACTGTTGTTTTGGGAGATACACCAGCAGACACTACATAAGCGGGCACGCCAGCAGCGGCGGCGGCGGATTCACCCGGCTGTGCAAAAGCGAGACACGCTGAGGCACGCCGACTCGCTGCTGCTTCATCTTCTGCGAATTCCAGTCTTCTCGGCAATCTTAATCCAAGCCAGGCTCTCGAGGAACGCGTCCTTGTCGAGGCTGTGTGTCTTGTCGTGCTGCACGGGTAGTTTGCAATTGCGCCGATGCGAGCCATAGAGTTTCCTATAGGTACACTAGGGGGAACTCTGGCGCTAGTGTCTATGGGAGCTGCAATGCATGGCGCTTCAGCCAGCATGGGAATGATGGGTAGTGCACGGATTTGTCTAATCTTCGTTCTTTCGGCTCCGTTTGGATCCCTGTGGCCTGCATCCGCTTTGTCGCACGACGAAGTTCTGCAAACGTTCAGCAGTTCCACTTCACCACTTGACTTTTTTAGGCTCACCAATTCAAATCTGGTCAGGAACTCCACAACGATCCATTCTTTTACCCGAAACAAAACCAAACCACAACAATAAACAAAGCCACAAGTGCGTTCGAAGCCCGCAAGCACGAAGACTAGGCAAATCCGTGTACTACCCATCATTCCCATGGTGACTGAACGATCGCAGCGCCAGAGTTCCCTCTAGTTATTATTAGGAAACTCTATGATGCGAGCCACCGCCGACGCCCTGGTCGCCATGTTGAACTTGCGGACGGCCGTTTTTTGATCACGTGCTTTAAGCTAGTGCAGCCAAAGTACGGCTTCCCGTGAAGCGGAAAAGCGATCCGCTTTAGCGTGGCGGAAAAATCGGTCTCGAACCGATTTTTTTCGCGTTGGACTCGCTGCCTGGTTATTCGGCCGCTTAGGCAGCGAAGTAAGTGAATTTCCGGTGAGTTTTGCCGCTTTCGCCCCCGTTCGAGGCCAAGTGTGAACGCGCCTTAAGAACGCGCCTTAAGAACACGACGACTAGGTCCCCGGCCTCCCTGCCCCCCCCCCCCCCCCTGCCCCCACTTCTCCAAAGAACCCATTTGTCGTGGGTGCCCTCCCACTAAAAAAATCCATGGCACCGCCCCTGGTCCTCATGGGAGTGACGTCACGTTCCGTGACGTCATAATGAGGTCACAAATTTTGGCCACTTGCGGCGTCATGGCGACGTCATAGGGTGACGTCATTACGTGATGATAATTTTTCGCACCACTCGTGTTAACGCCGTCGACGCCGACGGTCACTTTTTCGACTTTGATGAGCCATGCAAGGTTATCGCTTGCCCCCCCCCCCCCCCCCCCCCCCCAAAAAAAAAAAAAAACGCGCGCATGCGTGTGGGTAACTTGAGTGACAAAATCATGTGCTCACCCTTTGAAATCGTCGTTGGTCGTGATCACTTCCCAGACCGACTTGCGCCCACAAAGGTGGTTGTGCTTGTTGGGAGCGTGAGCGTTGTGCTTCCTCTCACCGTCCTTGTCACAAAATTCTGTTACCTGCCGCGACGAGCAAGTAACAGACACGAGCAGTAATAATAATAATAATAATAATAATAATAATAATAATAATAATAATAATAATAATAATAATAATAATAATAATAATAATAATAATAATAATAATAATAATAAGCACATGTACGATCAGGCTTACTCCGTCGATATAAGGCATAAACATGATGGACGACGTGACCGGGTCCTTGTTCCTCAAGAACCGAGTCTTGCACTTGGACGAGACGCGGCAACCCTTGTAGATGCGGCACGGCTGTCCTGAATCGGTGAACACCTTGAACTTGTGGCGCCGCGAGCAGGTGTTGGCTTGTACCTGTTCGAAGCAAAACACCGTCTCTTCAAGCAACAATATTTCGCTACAACCTAAGAAAAAATTATGTCAGCTCCTTCCACGGACGTCGCTGTGGTGGTGGTGGCGGTAAAATTTTATTGCCAAAATAGCTGTCCTGAAGGCCACTCGGGCTAGGCGTCAGGTGTAGAGGACACTAAACTTGCCAGTGTGACCGGGGTATTACAACGTCGGGACGGAGAGCCCGCAGCTCTCCGCCGCCTCGCGGGCCCCCTGGACAGCCCGAAGTTGGCCTTCTAATGAATCACTTTTTAGCATTTTGTCCCAATGTTCCGTCCGCTGCCCCTCCCAACGGGAATTTGCATAAACGCTCCATCCAAGCGCGCTTATTCATTTTCGTACCGTCAAGCCTCAGGCGCTGCGTCAAGCAGTCCTCGCGTGTTTCAGAATGTTGACTTTCCCTTACAGGCACACGTTTGTGTCGCTGCAGTAAGGTCGGAAACTTGAACGTCCTGGTAAATTTCGTCGGGGATTCATGACACGGCTGCTCAGCTAAACGTAATGTTTTAGGTAGAAACGGTGTATCTTTAACTGCTAATACGCGTAGTTTATGAAGTTTATGAAGTTGAAGTTTGGTTTATTTTTCCACACGAAGTACAAAAACAATTGCACTTGAGATGTGGTTGGGAAGGTGGGAAAAAGGCTACATGCATGTAGCTTGACTGGCCCCACCTCCCATTACGCAGCAGCGGACACTATAGCAGAACCAAAATAAAACATGTACACAAGGCTCTTTGAGTTGCAAATCAAAGTTGTAACAGACACTTGAGGAGAAGTAAATAAAACAATGCACACGAAAGGTAACAGCAGCAATATTTGTTAAAAAGAACACGTAAGATAGAGACTATGTGCAAATGTATAACCAAATGAAGCGAGACACCAGACGATAACAGGCAATTATACAAGAAGCGCATGCAAGTCCCTGTTCGAAAGTACACACAATTTTTCAATCGTCAGATGAAATTTATTTAAAACCTGAAGGACGCTAGACTGCATCACCTGCAAACCATAGTTTGTTCGCGGTCGTGGTACATGCCAAAGTTCTGTGTGCCTCAAGGAGCGTGAGGACGTGTTTGGCTGCAAGTTTGAAAGAGTTATCAGAGTATTTCTGTTCTTACGTATTTCAGATCTTATGGAAGATAATAACTTAAGTTCATATAACTGGCCTAACTTTAAAATGTCAAGTTTTGTAAGTAGCGGAGATGTGTGCGCATCATAAGGATGCTTGGCAATCGCTCGCAGAGCGTTTTTCTGCATTATAGTAAGCTTATACAGAGCTTTCTAAGAACAATTTCTCCACACGAGATGACAATAGCGTAAGTGCGCTTCGAACAAAGCAGTGTATACTAAACGGCTGTGATAGACTAGGAGAAAATGCATACACTTCCTTAGCATGCCTAAAGCTTTCGAATGTTTAGTGCGCAGGTAATCAGCGTGATGGTCCCAAAGCATCAATTCGTTAAAAATTACTCCCAGTCATTTAGCTGTAGAAGATAATTCAATAACAGATTGATTGAAGTGTAGGACGTCACCTAGGTTACACAGTACACATTTCGGGCGGAATAAAACAGCTTTTGTTTTCGAAGAGTTGATTATTAGTGAGTTTTTGACAGACCAATCATTTAATTTTTGCAGTATATGATTCCCACGCTCTGCTATGGCATCAGCATCTGTTCCGGCTAGAAAGATGCTGGTGTCATCTGCATACATGATGTAATTAGCTGAGGTTTCAATGTTTACAAGATCATTATATATAGATAATGAACAAGAGCGGCCCCAGGATACTGCCTTGGGGAACGCCACATTTAATTTCACGGGCTATTGACAATTCTCGGTCAATACAAACTGACTGATACCTTCTGGATAAATAGCTACTTAATAAATCAGCTGCAATACCCTGAATCCCATAATAATTTAACTTTTTTAACATGGTGATATGGTTTATGTGATCAAACGCTTTCGAAAAGTCAATAAAAACACCCAGTGTTAACAGTTTATTTTCAATGTTGTGCAGGATTAATTCTTTATGGTCATTTCTTTTGGCAATCCGGGTCTAAAACCGTACTGAGATGAAGTAATAAGTGAGTGCTTATCGAGGAATCTTAATAACCTGGAGTGAATTAACTTCTCTATTGGTCTCGCAGTTACATTAGCCGAAAGAAAAGTGCTTACGGTCCCAACGCAAACGAGCTAGCATGACCTGCCTGTAACAGGTGAAGGGCAGGAGCAGCACGGTTTTGGGGGCGGAGCGGACATATTTTAACGCGAGAGCGTTAAAGAGCTCGTATCGCAGAAATTCCGCCGTCGGCGTCGGCGCCGTTGGTTGTGAGCGAAAAATCATCATCTTGTCCGTGACCGAAAAATCGAGAAAGCTGCAAATAAAATTATAAAAATGTTGGGTCAGAGTGAGAATCGAACCCAGGCCGTCTGCGTGGCAAGCAGGTGTTCTACCACACAGCCACGCCTCTGCTTGTAGGTGCACTGAAAGTAACTTTCATGCTTCCCAAAAATACGCGTCCTGTTGCAGGTGTCACAGTACGAGATGTAATATCGCAGTAATATTGCGTGGTACAAGCGTACATTGCCATCGGGCGTCACA
Organism: Rhipicephalus sanguineus; assembly: GCF_013339695.2. NCBI lineage: Eukaryota > Metazoa > Arthropoda > Arachnida > Ixodida > Ixodidae > Rhipicephalus > Rhipicephalus sanguineus. The sequence continues at coordinate 18,692,494 of NC_051185.1, forward strand.
CCATGTCAGTATCCTAACGACTTGTTGGTTTAAAGACGGCCACCCATTACAGAAGGCACACACATTTCTGCGCGTATTCCCTTAAGGCCACGTAGTGGGTGCATCGCAACTTCGAAAAAGTTTCTCGCGCATAATTGCTCCTGGTTTAAAGCATGCTACCCATTACATAAGGCACACACCTCAGTGCGCGCATTCTGTTACACACACGTAGCTGTCGAAGTGCACACTAGGGGCAGGATATCGCTATCGCGTTCAACTCTTAAAGGTGAAGCTTAAGCGTCCCCCAATTTTTCTTAAGTCGTAACCGAGGATAATGTTTCCGTAGGCAGACGGGGCTGCCTCGGCAGTGCTTTATTGAGGTGAACAAGCTTACCATGCCAAACTCGCAGTAAAGGCTCGGGTGCCGGTAGTTCCCCCGGTCGCCGTACTCGTCGAACACGCCGTACCGGAAGTGAGCCCACTCGTGTACCAATAAGTAGGCTGCGACGAAGTAGGGGAGGGGGGTGGTAAAGGTGTGAAATAAATGCTTCTTCTATTTTAACATCATTGGTCATCAACCACCATTACCGTCAAAAACCTGCGCGGCCATAGCTCTGCACTTAACACAATGACGAAACAGGTCCCACTTGATAAAGATATGGGGCAATCTTGGCGCCCCCCTTAGATAATTAAGGGGGAGGGGGGGGGCAGCCGCCCCGCTCTCTGTGCGCACGCCTATGCTCGGCAGTATAATGTATGCAATGATGGACCAATATGGAAGACTACGGAACATTGGGGCAGATGGAAGTCCTCACCTGGACTGCCGTAAGCCTCGGCAATGGAGTCGTTCATGTCGCTCAGAAAGCGTGGCGTCAGGTGGACGTACTCCCCGCGCTCACCGCACCCGCGGGGCTGAAGCGTGTACGGGGTGTCACCGTAATGCGGGTTCGCGTCGGCCACCCTTACGTGGGCCACCGAGAACATGTTGGCCGCGGTTTTCTTAGCTTGCGGCCTATTGGGCCACGTGTCCGGTATGGCGATGGTCACGCTGCCGAAGTGGACCAGTCCTCGCGTCGCCCGGTGGAGGAACGTCGAGGCAGAGCGGAACAGGGCCTTCGAGAAAGCATAATAATAATATCTGCTGTTTAACGTCCCAAAACCACGATATGATTATGAGAGATGCCGTAGTGGAGGCCTCCGGAAATCTCGACCACCTGGGGTTCTCGACCACCTGGGGTTCTAAATCTAACTACACGGGCCTCAAACCTTTTCGCCTCCATCGAAAATGCAGCCGCCGCGGCCGGGATTCGATCCCGCAACCTTTGGGTCAGCAGTCGAGCGCCATAACCACTAGACCACCGTGGCGGGGCTTCGAGAAAGCAGCAAGGGGAGAAATTACCGTTACCATTTAGAACAAGAATAGTACCTACTGATCTACCTACCCATTTAATCTAGACGACAAGGCTTGAAAGAGCTAGGACATCGTCGCCCGACTGCGTTTAGTTCGTCATTGTAACATGCCCGACTTGACTGCGTACGGAAGAGCGCTGGCGGAGTACTATAGCAGCTTGAAATTGCGGCCTCTCAACCATGCGCGTCGGCAGGATTTTGTCTTGGGGAGTGCAAACTCGTGTTGGATCGTGGCGGGGCAAGTGTTGGTATGGCTTGGGAGGTGGGTGGGGGACACGGGCAAGTGACCCTTCTGACCCTCCCCCCCCCCCCCCTGCCAATGCCCATACTCTTAACTTCTCCCAGTGCGGCAGCAAGCGACATTTGATCGAGTGTCCATATAATTGCTATCGCATTAAAATGTTGTCGAGAACCTTAAAAAAAGTACTGTGGTACTTGGGAATGCAACGAATATTTGTTTAATACCGTTATCTTAAACATTTTCGGTTTCGATATCGAGGCGGTGGCTTCTCAGTGACGTGTCATCGCAGCTCGACGTCACGGGGAGATAGCAACTCGCGACGTACCAGCTGCAGATATGTCATGTGCTCGTGATGCACGTAAACAATGAATGGAGAATTGTCGTCCAGTGACCCCCGACAGCGATTTCTGCGATTTAGGCTGTATGCAGGACACGGAGTTCGCAAACTCAGTGGAACTGTATTGAGTCGTCGTGATAATGTCCATTGCGGTGGTGCTGACTTGCGGATGCTGGACGACGAAAACTTTAATTCAAAGTTAAATATTTTATGGCTGTTTCAGACTCCGGTGTGTGGATAGCGTTGACACTACATACGAAGGAAACGAAAAAATGTCTCTTTTGCGGTGTCTCAAAATCGTGTAAGCACTCCTTTAAGAATGTGAATCGGTGGGGTTTTATGTCCCAAACCACGATATTATTATGAGAGACGCCGTAGTGTAGGGCTCCGGAAACTACGACCACTCGAGGTTCTTTAACGTGCAACTAAATATAAGCCTACGGGCCTCTATAGCATCTTGCCTCCGTCCAAGTGCGACCGCCGCAGCCGGGATTCGATCCCGCGACCTTCGGGCCAGCAGTTGACCACCATAACCACAAGACAACCGCGACGAAAAAAAAAAAACAATCAATCATTCCTTACGAATGATTGATTGTGGGGGCAGCACACCTTGATGTTGTCGACAATGCGCTCGTCGGGCTCCACAGACTTGTCGATGGCGACCACGATGTCCTCATAGGCGCCCGTTTTCTTGTCGATGCGGAGGCCATGACTGGATGACCAGCACGCCGCCACCACGACGAGCAGCGCAAGTAGCCTCATTCTGCGAAAAAACACAAGCATGCACTCGCGATATATTGGTACACCTCGTGTCAAATTAAATCTCGTGACTTAAAGGGACACTAAATAGAAACAATGAATCGGTTTAGATCAATAAATTGTGCTCTGAGAACTCTAATGTCGTTAATTTTGCAATCATAGGTTTATTAATGCAGGAGAAAATCAAGTTCAAAGTTTCATTTTTAAATTTCGCGCCGAAATCTCCCCGCGTGACGTCACGGATTTCAAAGTGTATTTATCGTATTTTAGCGCCATTGGCTCAACAAAATTACCTCAATTTTGGTATGCTAAGTCTATGATGTACTTCATTATTACCGATTAGGAACTACGTAGTAGGCGCCGTCAAAACGTGTGACGTCACGCCGAATGGTGCGGAAACTTCGAGGTGGCGTCGCCACCACATTTTGTTTTCGCGCGTTTTCTCGCTTACTATAAGCGTCTTCTCGCCGCAAGCGTGGTGTTTTCGGTATCGTGAAAGAGTACTTTACTAATATGAGAAAAATCATTTTGCACTTTAATGTCCCTTTAAAGGGCCCCTAAACCATCCCTAGTTCAAAGACGAGATAGTGGTTTTTTTTTTTCTCACCCTCAGTACCCTTCCTGCAGGCGCTATCACCTCCTCGCCACTTATTATTCCGTAAAACACGTGGACAATGTCAGCACTAAGCGTTGAACCTATCAGGATTTCGCGCTTTTCGGCTACACGCTGTTACCTCCGCTTGCGCAGTCGAAAACGCACGAAACGAAGCGAAATCAGTCGATCGTGCACGAGAGCCCTGCGAGACGTGGCTGAAAGGGCGTGCGGCTGCAGGGTAAAGCAGGGTACGAGACATGTTCATAACTCATATCTCTCGTATGTATATGGAGCAATCGATAGCTTATTTCCTCATGACGTCACGCGAGCAGACTGCTGGCGTCACGAATTGTGCCGAAAAGACGGGAATCGCCAGGATATAATAGCCCGCTCGTACTTTGTATTTTCAGAGGTTTTGAAGGGGGGCCTTTGACAGAACATATGATCCGTTTGCATCCAACAGATAATGGGGCGAAGGCAAGCACACGGACGCCATTTGTAGCTTCAAGTGCGTAAGCGTGTCAGTTGCGTGTCTGGCGTGCATCCGTCCCTCCGTCACGCTACAAAGAAATAAATTTTTCAAAGCAAAGCCATTTCGGAAGAATATTGTTGGCGGTGATGGATTACCAACCTGGTAAACCACTCAGGAGCAGAGTGCCTTAACAACTGGGAAATACTCACTGGAAGGAACGCAGCGCAATAGAAGACGGGGGCAAGAAAGGGCGACGCACGCACACACAGCGTCGGTCAGCGCAGTTCTTACAAAAAGCGCATAAATTATCGGGAGGGTTCCCAGACATTCCGGCGCGGCTTGTGAAGAGCAGTGTCCACACGTGTGATAGGCCGGCCACATAAGAATACAGGATGGAAGTGCTCGTGGCTATATCTGAACGACATGAATGCGTTGCCTCGGTAGTACTGTACAAATGTAAAAATGAGTACACATTCCGATAAAACTCTGTTGAAGTATATCGTGACGGCGGAGTAGATGCCCCTCTCAACATGCAAAGCCGACGCGAAAAATTACGACTTCGCGAAAACTTCTTGCCAAACATGCCACGTACCCGATGCGTTTTGGTGATCTTGTGATACGCTTTCCGTTGGGGTGTTCGCTCGCCGACCGAAATGCCATCCGTCAATACGGAATACGCCAGAAATAACTCATTGAAGACTGCGCGGAGCGGGAAACCACAGCGCGACGATCACAAACGAAAGACTGAACACGAATGATGCTGTGGCCGATGCCGATTGACACCGATAGTCATAATATTGCAGGCAAGGGCGCAACGCCGAGCAAGCGCAGGAAATGCAGGTGCGTGATACTGGACGCCATTTGGAACAAACAGAGCACTACTCGGCTTTTCGTCGTCTCGTGCTGGTCTCAGGTAACATTGGGGTGCTGCAACAGCCCTTTCCCGTTCACACGGTTCCCTCGCGGCGTGTCTCGCACTGGCTCTACTACTACTACTACTGCTAATACTACTACTATAGTCATAATAATAATAATTTAATGTCTGGGGTGTTGCGTGCCAAAACCACGATATGATTACGAGGCCCGCCTTAGCGGAGGTCTTCGGAAATTTCGACCCCATGGCATTCTTTTAACGTGCGCTGATATCGCACACACTACACGGGCCTCTGCTATCTCGCCTCCATCGAAAATGCGACCGCCACAGGCGGGATCGAACCCGCGACATTCGGGTCGTGCTGATGTTTTAACCAATGGTTGGACCATCGGGTCATTGCTTTGGGAAACCGAGGTTCAGTCCAACTGACGCTATGTATGTTTTGTAACCTTTTTACTCCTCACAGTGTCACACACGAGGTGAGACAGGAAGCTATCACGCCGCGAAGTGCCTCGCATTCATAACACAGAGGGTGGTTCGAGTTAAAGCGAGACGGAAACTATGGTCACCAAACTGATAAGAGTAGCAGTTTGGGCGAGATGGTGTCCCATGACGTTCTAAGCAGTAGCGTAGCCAGAATATCTTTTTCTCAGGGTGGGGGTGGGGGTGGGGTGCTTTAGCTCTTCTGGCTGCGCCAGTGGTTCTGAATGTTTAGTGCAACCCAGAGTAAAAGGAAACAAAGGTAGGGGTAGCAGAGAGGACAAGATGACAGCGTGAGCGTCTCAACATATATATAGCAAAATGTTAACGGCGCATAGAACGATTAGGAAGGGACGAGACAACAGAGGTAAAGATTATCCTCTGTTGTCTCGTCCCTTCCTAATCGTTCTATGCGCTGTTAACATTTTGAAATGAATCCACACCAACTTGCTTAAGCGTCAACTCTTGCAGATATATATAGCGCTGAAGCTGTCGTCTTGTCCTCCTTTTTACCCCTGCCTTTGTTTCCTTTTGCTGTGTTTGAGTTGCACTAAACACACGGAACACCGAACTCAGTTTGACATAATACAAAAGCTGACGTCCGTAAAGTTGAAGGCCACCATTCTTGATTCTAGAAGGAATAATAAAAAAAAGACAGCTGCGGCAGGGTCAAGCGTCTCAACGGAGTTCAGCACACACGGTGTTGCAATCCGCAGTTATAGCCATGAATTCGAAGATCGCAGTTGTTCAAACGGGATGAATTTACGACAAATCAGGCATATTGCGTTTTTGGCGAAAACTCCGCGTGTATGTTGGCGATAAAACGTTGAGATATGCCGCGCACTACAGAATACAAAACTGTGCGAGGTTTCCTAAGCAGGATTAACACAGAAAGTGGTCCACAGTACCTGTATTGTGGGGAGGAGTTTAGCACTCTAGCTCATATGCTCTGGCAGTGACCTGCTTTACCGGATACGTCACTCACCAGCTAACAGGACTGGGGCGAGGCTATCTCAAGTACCGAACTCAAGATCCAGTCTAGAGCGGATCGGCATAGCCTCCCGATCACGACATGGGATGAGCTAGCGGCGAGCCAGGTGGCCCCAACGAGTCCCCCCTGCGGGGCACTAGGGTTCTAGCCTGTCTGGATTCTGTACATACTAAAGTTTTTCTACTACTTTTACTACTACCACTACTAACATCACAACATTGGGGCTGTATTGCCGCTCAGGCACTTATGTTCGGGAGACGCGAGAGATAAAGATACGCAGCCAAGAAAGAAGCTGATGCCGTTTCCATTTTCGAGGTGCATTTTGCCATTGCGGAAAAGCTGCCAGCAACTGTTATGACCGAGGGCACACTATTCAAACTCATGTTGATCGTGGAGCATGCCCGTGACACTCACGAGCACGCTTTGTCCCTTAACATACACGCGAACCGAACACATATGAGACGCCAAGAAGTTTTACTCGCCTCGAGATTGGGGAGATCATGGGGAAGAAGGCAGACCGAACGAGTACCTGAAGAATGTACGAGGAATCGTACGTGGGGTGAGCTCTTTGGCTGATCCCAGAGTCTTGCGTTGGCAATCGCATGAATCCGACGAATTAATGGCGATTTCCATTGAGAGAACAGCAGTAGGGGCGTCGTGCAGGGAGGAGTGGGGGGCAGAACACTGAGAGCATGGCCACTCTCTGCCACAGGAATGCGGCACGCTTCCGGAGAGCAGGCGGCGAGAGGGTGACGAGTGGGGAGAAATATACCATGTGACCGAAACATTGGAAGCCCCGGCGTTTTCTGTATACGGCAGTGGCAAAACACGCGTAAAATCCGTCAGTCGCAAGTTCGCCATTATCTTAATTCGCAGTCACATAGTACGTTTGTGCAACGACGCATACAGCGAACGTAGCATCGTACACTTCGTAGCCGTCATCGTCGATATCAGTAATGTCAGACTACACATAGCTGCTACCACAGCCGCCGCGCTCGCCGGCTGAAGCAAAAGTAAAACAAATGCGGAGAATGGGACGTTTAAAAGTCACGTGACTCTCGTCGTGCTGCACCTACTTTTTCAGGCGAGAGGGCGAGAGCACCGCAAACTACTCCTGGCTGTTCTCGGCGCCACAAAAGCGCTCTTGCTCTACAACTGGATGACAGTGCTCCTACTCCCGTTCGACCACTGAAACACGCCAGCTCTGAAAAAAGCACTTTCAGAGTGCTTTTCAGCGATCCTGTTCTTTCATTGGAATTCGAGATGAGGTCGAAGTTGAGTAAGCGATGTCATTCCTGCAGCTCTACCTTGGAACACGGCTCGTCGCCTCAAGTGCTTGCCGAATTCTTTTCGCGCCAGCTGCTCCGCCCGGTAACCCTATATGCCTATACATAGCGACTCCTCGGCGCCGGTGATCGCTAAACGCGCACCGAACTTGAGGTGTGCTAGAGGGCACGAGCATCCGCTGCCGCCGAGCAAAGTTGCGTTGACGCTCAGACGACTTCTCTGGCAAGCAAAAACATTTTTAAAAATCTCACGGGGTTTATTTATTCGCCTAAGATGACTCGAAGGCGAAAGCCACTTTTCTTTTTCTCAGTCGATATATTGATCCTCTACACACCCGCCCTACAACCCACCGAAAGATTTCTGCACCTAATGTGGTTTCGCACTGCCTCCGCGATCGGCCCACCTTTGACCAAGCGAAGATGTCACGCGATGACGTCATGGTGACGTCACAAAGTCTGGTGTTGTGTGTCATCGTAATGACGTCATATGGTGACGTCATTCCGGGATGATGTTTTGCATCATTCGTGTTCACGCCGACGCCGGTCACTTTTAGGTTTGACGAGGCATGTAACTTTTTCGCTTTAAAAGCTTATTGCACGAAACAGCGAGAAAATGTTTCTTCTTTCCTTTTGGTCACTGGCGTACGTAGCCGGGGGGCCCCGAATTTTTTCAGTTATGCATGTGTATGTATATACACGTACACATACAAACGCACGCACGAACGTACATAAAATATGGTTGAACCTTCCCCCCCCCCCCCCCCCCCCGCCTAACCGAAAAAAATTTATGGCTACGCTGCTGCCTTGGATGGTAGGCTCGCTCAGTCCAGCAAGCCGTTCGCTAATGACCCTACGGGATTAAGGGATGTGTTACATTTTCTTCAGGCATATATTATGGATGCGAAAAAAACGAAAACTAATTCCCCCTCGTTTTTTTTTTCTTCCCTCTTTTCAGATGACAAGTACCGACAGGGACATATGATGTCCCTGTCGGTACTTGTCACCGACAGGGACTTTTATGTCCCTCTGTGAAGACTAAGCTCCTTAGAGGGACATCAAAGTGGAACAAGGAATCGGTTCAGATTGATAACTTGTGCTCTAAGAACTCTAATGACGTTAATTTCACATCATATATTCATTAATAGAGGAGAAAGTCAAGGTAAAAGTCTCAGTTTTAGATTTCACGCCGAAATTTCCGTGCGTGACGTCACGGATTTCAACGTATACTTTTTCGTATTTTGGCGACATTGGCTGAACGAAATTTTCTGAAACTTGGTATGTTGTCTATGCCCCCATGAGAGGACAATATAACGGACTTTATTTTTACCGATTAGGAACTACGTATGACCTAGTAGATGCCGTAAAAATCTATGACGTCACGGCGTTTGGTGCGGCAATTTCAAGGTGGCGTTGCAACCCACACTTTCTTTTCGCACGTTTTCTTGCTTACCAAGCGTCTTCTCGCTGTAAGAGTGGTGTTTTCAGTATTGTGAAACTGTGATTTACGAAGACGAGAAATTTTTTTTTCACTTTAGTGTCCCTTTAAAGCTATGAGAACTTCTTTTTGGTTTAGTTAGTAGAATATTTAGAAATATAATTAGAGCGCAAACACACCACACGTTCACACACGCACACACACACCCACATTCAGGTACCAAACACGTACAGCGCTCACTTCCAACTATTTATTCGTCGCACGAATGCTTGAATATATATACATTATGCGGCACATGCACTCATTAACACCAGCCAAAAAGAACTGCACATGTTATCAAGAACATACTTTTTATTTCTTTTCTTTTCCCTCACAGCCTAGAACTGATAAATTGAATTTCACCGGGAAACAAAGATAGGGAAGGGTTGCGTATACAGATAGGTCCACCTACTGAAACGTCGACTAGCCTGTCTCAGGCATGTATTGCTTGTTCAGACAACTTGCATATCACATTGCGACCTTGCATTGTATCTTTAGGGGTGAAAGTTGAGCCCTCTTTGAGAAGCTGCCACAGTTGACTACCAGTTGACCTCGGCCCTACTATTTCCACCTCAACACCGTTTCTTTTCTGGCACCAGCGCGAACGTTAGCTTTTAACTTGTAAACTCGCAAGTGCGGTTTCGCCTCTTATCGACTACGCTTTCATAAAATCACGAGAAAGCGCCAACGCGGAGTAACAAAAACTTGTGCAGCGATTCGTGTAGTTCTACATCCTGCGTTAAATGCAGCTCAACTACTGTGGAACCTGAGCAAATGCGTAGCACGGGCACCCAGCGATTCCCGTTCGTAGAGTTCCCACTGCTCCGTTTACCCAGCCGTCGGTGACGTCAATGTTTGAAGTAAGCGTGTAGGGTTTCCTCGGCACGAGTGGAATCTTGTTAGGCAGATTCGCAAACTCGGTGTGCGACGTGCGCGCTACTTTGTGCTGCGCTTTATCGACTTTCTGTTTGTTACCGCAGTTGACTTTCGTCAGGCTGTTGCCCCCTTCAGATGTAGCGAGGAGGGCGCCGGTGGGAGGGGCTATCGCACGCTTGGCGAAGCGCTGGCGCCCTCTCTTGTGCGACGCAGGTGTCAGCCGCACACTTCCGAAACGTTTCTAGCGATTTAAGGTAATTATTGCGTTTACTTCTTGGTTATTTCTGTTCATGATATTATCTTAAACCTTGTTAGTTCACTGTAACCGGTTTTGAGCATTGCTAGCCTTGTTTTAAGCCTGTACTGACCACATGATTTTGAGCGTGATCACGCCACATGAGGTCCGTAGGTGGACGACAAGCCGGGCCCCTAAAGCGCCACGCACCTAAAACGTCATTCGTGCGAACGAGTGCAGTTACATATATCGACGAGTGCCTTTCACATTTGACACGCGTGATGCTCTACTTTACTTCTGTTTGTTTCTTTACCAAAACATCTTAGAAATGGTTCGAGGAACGAGAAATGTACCTCCCTGCGAAAAGCAGAAGCTTGGTGGGTGCTGGTTTTGGGCACTGCCGCCAATGTATTCGACTCAGTGCCACAGTCGCTGAACGGCCAGGGTTGCTTACACGACCTAAGATTTGACCTGAATGCAGACGCAGATCGAGAACAAAGGCCTGGCCTAATTCTAGGAGCTGTTTTCAGTCTCTTACACGGTGTGTTGGTGCCGCCGACAAACGTCAACCCAAGGATAACGAGCGCTCGACAGGCCTTGCTGCACTCGTGCAAGACAAAATGAGCGGCAACGAGCAGAGCAAATGTTTGGCGTTAAAGTGGACCATTTAAATGCCCTATGCGAGCCCGTTTTCCCATTCTAACGGCGTAGCTGTTTAAGCCGGGCGTCGTGTATCTACTGAATCCGAAAACCATCATCATCATCGTGAAGCGGCACGCGATCCCTTCGACCTCTTCTTCATCTCCGTCCTCTCGTTCATCATCTGCTTCACTCCTAGTACACGTGCGGCCATTTGTCCGGCGTGAAGATAGAAGGCGAGAGAGTGAGTACAGAGAGAGAGAAAAATAGAGAGAAAGAAAAGGAAAAAAGAGAGAAAATAGAAAGACAGAGAAAGAATAGACAGAGCGAGAAAGGGAGGAAGAAAAAAAGAAGGCAAGAGAACGAGTGCAGGCAGGGAGAGAGAGAGAGAGAAAGAAAGAGAAAGAGAGAAATAGAGAGAGAGAAAGGGAAAAGAGAGAGAAAGATAGAAGGACCGAACGACAGAGAAAGAGATACAAAGAAACATACTCAAAAAAGAGATAGAAAAAAAGAGACAGCAAGCATATATGTATAGTAGTATAGTATCGCAAAGGGTGGGCAAGGAAAGTGAGGGTGAGGAGCAGTGAAAGGAGGAGGGCTTCCTCAGTCTTCGCACCACTAGTGCTTAGATGCCCAAATGTTTTTTTTTTTTTAATATTTACGGCATTGTTCCGCTTCTCGCTTCCACAGTTCGGGATCCCCTTGAATTCGCCATGGTGCGTGTACCAACGCAGAAGCACGAGCCGCGAATCGCACTTCTTCCGCAGTGGCATACTTACACGGCCGTCCCCGTTAGCCGCAAGGGGCGTGCGCGCTCCGTCGCACCTCCTCGACGTCGACTAGCGCCGCCGGCAACAGCCGACGCCACAGCAACTGAGCTTAGTTTGACTTAAATGCACAGTGAGCAGCAACACATGTTGCTCTGCACAGTAAAACCGAGAGGAGGCGTGGGTTGCGCGAGCGTACATTCTTTTTTTTTATTCGCTCCCAGCTGTCCGCGCACGCTTTATCGGAGAGATTTTGTTGACAAGGCGCGTATCGCGTCAAGGTCATGGGCTGACCGAGGGCATATAATTTCATTATGATACACGAAAGGGACATCTGGAGCTAGTGTATATTGGAGCTGCAACCTAGAGCGCTTCAGTCAGCTTGGGAATGATGGGTAGTACGTGGATTTACCTATGCTTCTTTCGGCGCCGCGTGGCCTGCAACCGCTTTGTCGCAAGATGAAGTTCACGAAGTTCAGCAGTCCCACTGCACCACCTTGACTCAGAGTCAACTCACCAAGTTCTCAACGAGCCGTTCTCTTATGCGAAACGAAAGCCAAAACACAACAATAAACTGAGCCACAAGTGCCCCCGAAGCCGCAAGCACGAAGAATAGACCAATCAGTCATTCTCACAGTGGATGAACGATCACAGCACCAGTTGCCTCTGGCAATTTTAGTAGACAATTTTATGTCCGAGGGCACTTCCAACATATACATGTAAGGCTCTCGCCTTAAGAATCGCCCGATGTCTTGCTTTGTCTTTCTTTTTTATTTGTCAACAGTGCGCGCCCGGTACAATATGATTACGAACGCAATGTGTCTATAAACATCACATTACCACACAGAATTTTAGACAGAAAAGCAGCGAGCACAGACTAGTGAAAGAAACGAAACATCTGCAAGAAAAATGATCATTATTTTGTCAAGAAGCACCCTAACGGTGCACACTTTATTTTGTAGAATAATTACATAGGATACGATAATAGGTGCTTGTATGTGTATATGTGACACCGCATTGTACTATGCCTAACGACGGGCTTTCGATATATATATATATATATATATATATATATATATAACAGGAGCTGACTGACTACATGGTAGGCGCTTGCACGTGATTGACACACATGACATCGGTTCGAAAAACTGATGACGGTGGTGTAAAAACACTTTATTGCTCTTATAAACATTGCGTGATGTGTTACTACAGTAATAAAACCAACACTACCGATCATTAACAAACTATAACTTATTAACATTGACAGTGATGTGATGCCAACAAGGCCCGACGCTTGTGGCCACGTGATCAGAAATATCTGTATAATATCGATTATGTACAAATGTGAAACAGCTACAACGCCGATCTCGCAGTTACAACCGCAGTCGAGAGATTAGAGATGACACAAGATCCAAGTCTGCGCGGTATCTAGCGGGCCTAAGTACCTAGTGGTGACACATTGTGTACCTCCATGCGATTTAACCATGCGGAACATTCGGTTCCCAAACGCGCCAACATGGATGCGTCACCTATAAGCGCGCCCATATCGGCGCGTGCGCCAGCTCCGAGCTGACGAGGTTGCTTTCTTGCTTGACAATAAATATTCATTGATTCGTTGATCGATTGATGCCTCGGAGTACAATTGGTAACATTGTAAACGCGAGGCTCCCAAAGGTGAATGAAGCTGTCTCGGTATTCTTCGTGTGGTATTTACACCGGGCATAGCATGATTGATTGATTGATTGATTGATTGATTGATTGATTGATTGATTGATTGATTGATTGATTGATTGATTGATTGGATTGATTGATTGATTTTTTAAACGTGACGCATCAACGACTTGACGGCACGGATCCCATTGTTGGCTGGTGAAACCGGACCCTCGCAGTGCCCCCTAAAGTGTCTGAATTGTACACATCACCTCACGCCTACGACTCGTCACCATGCTGCCTTTAAAAAAACAGTACAAAGTTGGGGCACATGTTATCAGACGGCACTCCTACGCCCTTTACCGACCCAGTACGCTACAACGACGAGGATAGCCACTACGACCACTACCCCAGCGACAATCGATGCAATAAGCGCCCATGGCGTCGGCAGCCCTTTTTTCGGTTCCGCCGGGGGCGGTGGCCTCTTGAACGTGACCCTCGCAATGTTGGACACTGGCGAGGAGAGTTGCTCGTCGTTCCACACACGCGCGGCGAAGTAGAAGTCCACGAGCGATTGGTTCTTCGCGACTGCGACGAGCTCGCTGGGCACAGAGATCCGCAGTCGTTGCCTGGAGCCGACGGCACCCGGAGTTATGTGCCCTCGGTCCGTGGAGTTGTCGCGGATCTCGTGAGCCTTGTCGAAGTCCGTGAGCAGGTCGCTCAAGAGCGTGCTCACCTTGAGTTCGACTCGAGAAGCTGCACGCATTGGAATCAGAAGACGGAAACCCAGAAAGGTAAAAATTAATCTTGGTCCCCCGGCAGCGTGGCTGTTACGCTAATAACGTCCCCCCCCCCCCCCCCCCCCAATGTTGCTACTTCTTGCTCTCACTAGCCTATGCCTGTTAGCGCTGCTGTCGCTTGTAGAATGTTCCGGTGCAGTCTGTCCGTATGCAACGCGTGCTCAGAACATTCTGATAACGCTATTCACCTCATGTGTGGGAGGCATCGTGATCAACATTCAGGCCATGCTAAAAAATTCCAACTATTTTTCTGGTGCTAATAAGGGGGCTCGCTGATAACCGCGTCACCATAGATGGCATGATTGTAAATGTCATCAGGGGCGGCGCCAGGATTCTTTTACTGAGGAGGGGGGGGGGGGGGGGGGCATGTAGGACAAGTGAGTTCCTTTCTATAGGAGGGGGGTGAGGCAGGTACACAGAAGCGTGGTAAGCTGGGTCAGTTGGCAATGGTTCATGGTGAAACAGCGCAGAAAACGGACGAGTAACTTATACTTGAGCATGTAGCGCAAAAAACGAAGACACAAGCGAGAAACACAGACATACGAGACGCGTTTTTTGCGCTACCTGCTCGAGAATGCAATCTTACAAACTCGCCCAGATTTCAGTTCTTGTAATCGAGTAGCTTACTTATGCCTTGTGATTTCCATGTTTACTCTTGGGGTGGGACAACGGCGACGCCCCCCCCCCCCCCCCGCCCTCCCCGCGCGCCTCCCCCTCTTGTGCCGCCCCTGCATGTCATGCTTGTTCATCATAATAGCTAGCTCCGCAATGCCGTTAACAAGCTGCAGTTCAAATTCGTTGCTTATAAATGGTGCCAGCTGTGTGTCTGTGTCTTGTGTACTTTCATATCCTTTATCAGTTATGCTAGATCCTAATCTATATAAATCGCTACAACAAGACTAACGTCCAACCTTGCTACCCACCGTTTCCATAGTTCAGGTGAGCTCCCGGGCAGGTCCAGGTCAGCATGACCACGTGTTGACCGTCCTCACCCACGAAAGAGTCATCCGCGCTCAGGTCCTGGATGGAACCCGGCGGTATCTTCAACGTGTCGATGTCGCTGGCGACCCGGAATGACCCCCCTTCGGCGTGACGCACAAACTCGGGTGCCCTTTCACTGGACACAATCTGCGGCTCGGCCTCTTCGATGTCCTGGTCCACGTAGACGAACTGGTCGAACGGAATGCCTTCAGCCTCGTTCGCGAATTCCGTGGATGCAGCGGTAGCCGGGTCTTCTATCCGGATAACACAATAAAAGATGAGACACTTGCGATCATTCCCCGAACAGAGCTGTAGCTAAACATTCAAGACAATTTCGAGTGGCTGATAACAGCACCTAACGTACCACTCTATATATAGTCGGCTACAACCTAATAATAAGTACAAACTCCGCCAATAGAACCGCGGCGCGCTTGTCAGTCAACTGTTGAAAGAGTCAATCATGTTTTTCTTTCGAGACAGAGCACTTCTTCTGTGCTAATCTGAGCACCACGCATATCGAAAACTAAAGGTTCATCATTCCTACGTAAATTGTGATCTTTGACTTAGCGGTGATGTCAGAATCTGATGAAGTTTGCCAGGACGTTCAAGTTTTCGACTTAAAACCAACGGCACATACATGCCTCTGTGTGGGAACACTGAGTATCTGAAACAGGCGGAAAGTGAATGACGTCACAGTAACGGGCAAATGTGATTGGCTAGAACGTCTATGCAAATTTTCTCTGGGTGGGGCAGTGATGACTATGGGTGGATCTTGTACTCATTCTCAGGTTGTAAGAGATCATAAGAAACTTCTTCGTAAGTGCCTTATTACTTTACTACATCAATTGATTAATGTTTCGCTAGGTTGTTCTAATGCATCAGATGAGGTCAAAGAGCTTTATTAAGTGCCCTGCGAATTGGCGGTGTAAGCTTGGACCCCGCCTAGGGTTTGGCCAAGGGTTGCTGGCCCTTGGCGGCTTCCTTGGCTTGCTGGACGGCCCAGAGTTGGTGCTCCAGGTTCGCGCTAAGCAAGGCAGACTCCCAGCGCGCGCGGAGTTGGTCGCTGTTTGAAGATGCATGACTTACTGTGCATTATACCTGGACATTCCCATGGGATGTGCTTCAGGGTGGCTATACAGTTGCAATGTCCGCCCTTGTGTGTCGTGTATAAATCGGGGTATAGTGAAAGGATGATTTTACATTTCAGTTTGAAAGACGGGTGCCGCGCATAACTCCTGCGACTCCTGCACTGATTCGGGACGCTACGTCTGTGCGAAGCGGAACGCAAGCGACGCTCTCCTAATACTCTCCGTTACGTACAAGCGTTTGTACGCGCCCTAGCTTGCTTACACAATGTGGAAAAGCACAGACCTGGCAGCCGCGGCGCGGGAAGACCTCCGGACGCCTTCCGTCCTCGCACGACGACGGAGTCCTTGCCGCTGACGACGCGAGCCGAGACGGAGTAACGGCCGACGCCGTCGAACTGCGTGAAGTAGCCGCTGTAAATGCCGTCGTTGGCCGTGACGTCAGCGCCTGGAAGTCGAGAATATAGCGTCTCAAAAAGCGTGCTTATGCAAGAAAACAGATACTGCGCCAAAAGTCGCATATACAATTTACGTTCACTCTGCCTGAGAACGTTTCGGGCTGCTGGGCTTGAGGGAAGGAGAAAGACATACGCGTAAGTACACAATTGAATTGAATTAATTTGCAGCCTAGTTGCAAACATGAGCAGGCAATAAAATCTTCAATTAGCTGCTTGAGGTGAACCTGGCCACCTCATGCACAAGGCAGTATCATAGCTGGTAAATAAAGTAGACCATCGGGTCGGAATATAGTACGCGCAAGCAGTTATGGTCAAAACAATAAACACACAGAGAAACATTCTTTGGCATTATTGTCTGTTAGTTCTCATTAGTATTGTGTTTAACAAAGACAAACAAGCCCTTAAAAGTCATCTTTTTTCCTTCATTCGTAGCGAGGGTCTCGTTCTGGCAGACTTGATGTCTTCAGGTAGTATGCGAGGGATTATTGGTCAGCTGCCAGCTCGTAAAAAAAGGTCACGTGCTACGTGACGCCGAAAAGGCAGAAAAAGAGTGTTCCACACTCACCGCCATGGCTGCGATCGGCGCTAACACTCCCTGGTTTAAATGCACATATATACCCCATGAAGTGGACGAGAGGATGACCGCCGCCGTACCTCAGGGGTAGAGCATCGAACGCGTTATTCGAAGGTCGCAGGTTCGGTCCCTGCCGGCGGCAAGTTATCGTTTCGTCCACATTACTTTCTTCAAATTTATAGCCTAATTACTACAAATAACATACCCTATACTTTCCTTGGCATTATTGTCTGTTTGTTCTTATTAATATTACAATTTGTTGCTATAGCATTCATTCCTTCGCCCTTGTGACGAAACAATGCACAATAAACGCTCAACCATCCCTGTGAAGACACGTTTCACTTTCGTGTTGTACCGGTTCCTATGAAAGGGAAATCAGCCACGTTTTTTTTTTTTTTTTTGCTGTGTTTCCCGTTCATTTTACAAATTGTCTACACGTGGTCGGCAACGTAAACATACCGAGGCCATCGTCGAATAGCTCCACATCGACTTCGTAGGGCATCTTAGGCCTGATGACCGTAGCTGTGACCTTGGCGTGGAGGACCACTTGCGCGCCCTTGGTGACCTCCGCGTAGATGACAGCCTCCGTGGCGCTGTTCACCTCGGTTTGCTTGAGGAAAGCGCGCACCAGCACGGGCTCTGTGCCGCGATTGCCAGCCAGGGACGTGGCGCGGACGTAGACGTCCGCCGCTTCCCCGCCGGGTGTCTTTTGGGACACCACTAGGGTCCAGGTACCAGGCTGTACGTCAATGGAAAAAGGAAAAAAAAATCAGCCAGCGCCACTCCGTGAAAACCATCACACAGTGAAGCAGTAAGCGCGCGAGTGTATATGCGATATCACCTGCATCATCATCATCATTGTCGCCACCATTTAAAGCGTCATCATTTATCATCGCCATCGTTGTCATTTCTACCATTACGATCATCATTTCGAACATCATCTTTTTATTCACTTCGCCTCTGGTCAAGCGATACAGCTGCGTGGCGACTACTACTACTACTATTACTACTACTACTGGAACTACTACTACTACTACTACTACTACTACTACTACTACTACTACTACTACTACTACTACTACTAACACTACTACTAGAACTACTGCTACTAGAACTACTACTACTACCACTAGAACTACTACTACTGCTACTACTACTACTACTACTACGACTACTACTACTACTACTATTACTACTACCCGTACTAGAATTACTGCTGCAACTACTACTACTACTACTACTACTACTACTACTACTACTGCTACTACTACTACTACTTCTACTACTACTACTACCACTAGAACTACTACTACTACTACTACTACTACTACTACTGCGACGACGACGACGACTGCGGCATAGGGTAAGACAGTTTCGCTATAAAAGTATAGTCGGGTAGAACTTGAGAAGGCAGCGGAGGCTAGATGGCTGAAGCGCGACAGCCGATAGCCTCTGCGGCAAAACAAATAGCCTTGCTCATGTACTCGGCGGTGTTCTCCGACGGCTGTGTCACCGGCCGTGTGTTTGGTGACGTCAGTCGGCAGCACGCGCTCATTAGTGTAAGCTTGCGTGTAAATGCCGCTGCCTTCTGAACTTGTTCCCTACTGCACTTTGGTTGAAGAACTAATGGTAACCAGCACATCAGGAGCAGCAAAAACAACAAGGCACAGGGGTAATTATTCGTGGTTTTGACTGTTGTGTGGTAATTACGGCATAACTGGAAACGAATTTCAGTGGACGAAAAAAACGACTTGCCACCGGTAGGGACAGAAGCTACAACCTTCGCGGTATCCGAAGGTTGTAGGCTCGGTCCCTACAGGCGGTAAGTCGTTTTTTTCTTTCACTTTAATTCCTTCCTATTTAATGACTACCCTACAGTAAAAAATACAAATAATTACCCCCATGCCTCCCTTAGTTTCATTGTCTATTGGTTTCATTATGCTGTGTCTAACAAAGAACTGAGCCCTTGACCAATTCCCCTTGTTTCGTTCTTGGCCTACCGTAGCTACGCCAGGTATCCTGAAGGTGATGTAACTGCCGCTCTTCGCGGGACCGGACTCCAGGCAGTCCTGGCAGGTCTTGCCGTCGGGGTAGCGCAGCTCCGCGTTGAGGACGGACGCCTTGGTGGACTGCACCGCGATGGTGGTCCAGTTTCCAAGGTCGGCGTCGACCAGGACTGGGAACTCTTGCTGGTCCACAATTTTGGCTGCTTGCTCGAAGATCTATGAGATGGAGAGAGTGGAGGGGGGGGGGGGGTTGAAACAGAAGTCGTTATTCAGAAACCATAGCGCACTATACGAACACTAGACAAGATGAATACAGGACAAGCCCGTACTTTCAACTAAGGTTTTATTGCAGATCCGGAGCATATTTAAACACGCATCTGAAAGTGCAATAAAACCTTAGTTGAAAGTAAGCGCTTGTCCGTTCTTCATCTTGTCTCGTGTTCCTTTAGTGCTCTATGGCTTCTGGTGGGCTATTTTGTAAGCGTTCTGCCACAGACCGGAGGCGATCCGTTCTATCGGGCCGCACGCGATTAGTGGGCTCGTTTGAAGGTCAAGACGTGAGAAAAGGCAAGAACGGTCATAGAACGGTATCCGGCCCCGTTGTATCGATAGAACGGATACAAAACGGTCTCCGGACGACTTGAATTGGATCGAAACGTGAGCGCTGGAGCCGGAGAATCGAACTTCATCCAATCCGAGCCGTCTGCAGAGAGCGTTTTGTATCCGCTCTATCGATATAACTACAGTACCTTGAACATACTATAATAGAACGGGACCGGCGGCCGGTCTGTGCCCGTTCTGTGGCCATTCTCACGTCTTGAATATCAAACGAGTCTCCACCAATCGCGTGCGGCTCGACAGAACGGACCACCTCCGTTCTGTGACAGAATGCTTACAAAATAGAATGAACTACCAGCAAAGTAGAATGAACTACCAGCACTCCGAAACGTTTTCCCCTTCTGAGAAAAAAAGTCGCCAGGGAACACAGCGTGAGATTAACAACGTCGCAATTTGGCGCTACTTGTTCGGTCAGTTCGCATCCTTTGGACAATGCAAGAACAAGAGTGCTGAAAGCTTGTTCGCGCAAAAAACAGGCGACGGTTCCAAGCGGCGACAAGCGCAAGCTTTGGCGTGATTATTAAATTAGTTACTAGTACGATAAAAGCTTCACGCACCAATTATGAATTGCACGCAGTTAGTGACAAGAATTAACGACGAAACTGCAAAGAAAACGTATCAGTACTGCCAGTTGAGCATGTTGTTACATGTCCATCTTCAACAGCACCACTTCTAGCACGGACAAGTGGACATACGGCAAGACTCTGGAAACATTGAGCGCATGTCATGCATTCGTTCACTTCTTACTGGCAAAAGTCGCGTTATTGAAACTGAACGGCGGAAAGCAACGTAGAAGTTCAGTTCTCACAATATGGCATGATACCTTACAGTGGTGACCCTCCTAGAGCGCTGTCGTTTTAACTCACTGTAAGTTTCGTATAGTTGAATCCCGCTATTTATTCTAACTTTCTTATTCTTGCGCTGCGTTTTCGTATTGCCTTCACTCCGTTCCATGTGTCACGGTCCTACTAGAGGCAGACGTTGCCGATCGCAAAAAGTGACACGGTCGTTTATACTTTCGTCTAAGATGAGTCAAAGCCGAAAGCCGTCTTCTTTTTCTTCTTAGTCAACTGTATTGACCTGCCGCCCTCTTCCCGCCCCCCGGAAGCTTTCCGCATTTAACGGGGTTTCGCACTGCCTCCGGGATCCGCCAACTTTTGACTAAGTGACGATGTTTTGTGATAACGTCCCCATGTGATGTCATGCCATGACGTCACTCGACGACGTCATGATGCGTCATGATGGACGGAACTTTGCAAGATCTTACGACACCTTGGCGAGACTTTAAGGTTCATTAACACCGACGACTAGCACCGGTGCCGCAATCATATGGCGCTGGCGTCCGAAAAGCGACTATATACGTGAGATGTTCCCACCTATATACGTGAGATGTACCCGTCGACGCAAGAAATTCACGTCAGTTCGCATTGCTATTGGCCAGCAAGAAAAGTTGACATCCTGTTCCTGCGCATCTGATTGGTTTAGCGGCTTAATTGCGACTGCAGTCGCGTCGACTGAGAAATCGAGCTGTGAGCGACTGAATCAAAGCAGTCGCTTTGCGACCAAAGCGGGCATTGCAATTGCGACCGTTTGCGACCGCTCGCTTTGCGACTAACATGGTCGCGCGACCAGTGCTAGTCGCAGGTGCGAACAAG
Organism: Rhipicephalus sanguineus; assembly: GCF_013339695.2. Lineage (NCBI taxonomy): Eukaryota > Metazoa > Arthropoda > Arachnida > Ixodida > Ixodidae > Rhipicephalus > Rhipicephalus sanguineus. The sequence goes on from NC_051185.1 coordinate 18,713,736, forward strand.
CCTTCGCGGTCTCGCAAAGTCTCGCGCAAGTCTCGCGGACGGGACTAGACGACATAGCCCCTCAAGGCTTTCGCCTTAATAAACGGAGAAAACAGATAGATGTCCTCCAACTTACCACAACCGGCTTCTTGTCGTCGTCCATCATGGCAGTGGTCGAGTCCAGAAAGGCGGACTCCAGGGCGATGGTTGCGCTGGATTGGCCATCGCGGAGGGCGAAGGCTTTGCCTCCAGTGCGCAGGGCAAGCTCTTCTAGCTTCTCTTCGGCCCCGGTGCCAAAGGCGATAGTGTTGACCACCACCTGAGCGTCGATCAGTTCGTCCAAGACGTCATGGATGTAAGGACTCGCATTTTCGTCTCCGTCAGTCATGAGGATGATGACAGAACCGGCCGCAGACTGCCCGTTTTCCTTGAACATCTGAGGAGAAAAAAAAAAAAAAGATTGTAACTCAAGACCGCGTAACGCTTAAATGACAGGTGTAGATTGCTATCTGAGTTCACCACTGCAATTTTTGTTGCTGTTCTTGCTTGAAAAGCGACACTAAAGAAAAAAAGATCCAGTTTCGCCGCAAGGGTGAAGCAATGAACGCGATAGCAACAAATTGGAATGTTATACGAAGTATGGCTGGCAGCTCTTTTGGATCCGACCTCGCTTAACTCAATAAAACGCTGGTTTAAGGGAATACTGCCGCTCCAGGGACCGAAGCGGTTTTCGTGCTGTCAGTCCTCAAAAGGCGATGTAAGCGCTGGGAACACAGCAAGTTTACGAGCCGTCTCCCGATGTTTTTCGAGATCATAGGTCGGCAAAAAATGTGGAGCTCACTCAGACTCACTCATGAATTATAGTTTGCCCTTAGAGCTCACTCGGACTCAGACTCACCAAAATTTTCCTCGTGCGGACTCACTCGGACTCAGACTCACTGAAACTTTTCTCAGCCGGACTCACTCAGGCTCAAACTCACCAAAATATTGATACGGGGTTGATACTCCCACCAAAACCCACCAAACTCACCAAAATATTGATACTCGCTCGGACTCACTCAGACTCAGACTCACGGCGCTATCTGAGTCTGAGTGAGTCTGAGTGAGTCGACTCATGAGTCCGTTAGCGTATAATTGGCTTTTTTGACCACGGTGTCAATGCTCCTTAACACCAATATCTCGCATATTTCGTGCTCTATTTGGGGCCTTTTGATCTCGAACCTTCAAATATGAATTATCGGTGGTTGCAATCCAGTAAGGACATTTTTATTGAAAGTGGTGACTCATGCGAGATATTTTTATCAAGAACTTCCTGTGAAAGAGTGTGTGTGTGGGGGGGGGGGGGGGGGTCAATCTTTCTACGTAACTGGTGCCTCTGATTAATAAATATTGTGCTGGCGTATGAACGCTAGTGCTTTGAAGTATGTGTGAGTCTGCGGGAGTATAAAGGTGAGCCGACAAAAGGCTGATGGTAATGATGAAGTTGTGTAGATAGAACCATAGGTCGGCAAAGAAGTGTGGAGCTCACTCAGACTCACTCAAGAAATATATTTCGCGCTTAGGGCTCACTCGGACTCAGACTCATCAAAACTTCCCTCTGCCGGACTCACACGGACTCACACTCACTAAAATTTTTCTCAACCGGACTCACTCGGACTCAAGCTCACCAAAATATTACTCACCTGGACTCAGACTCAGACTCACGGCTCGATCTGAGTCTGAGTGAGTCGACTCATGAGGGAGTTTGCCGACCTATGGTCGAGATAGCGCTCGCGATCGCGCCCTTATAAGCAAAGTTCGCAGTTACTGCATGAGCAACGCAGCCCCTCCCCCCCCCCCCCCACTCCATCGCGGCGGCCGCGTTTCGTGGTAGGGAAGATGCCGAGCAGGGGCGTAGCCAGAAATTTTTTTCGGGGGGGGGTTCAACCATACTTTATGTATGTTCGTGCGTGTGCATGTATGTGTGCGTGCCTATACACGCAAGCAAAATTGAAAAATTTCGGGGGGGGGGGGGTTTGAACACCCCCAACCCCCCCCCCCTTGGCTACGCCCCTGATGCCGAGGACCGTGCACTTACATTTATGAGCACGTTAAGGAACGCCAGATGGTAAAGATTTCTGTAGCCCTCCACTACGGCGTCCCTCGTAATCGTATCGTGGTTGTGGGACATAAGACCCCAACCATTATTATCAGCATTTTTATCCGAAGCGCCGCGCGTTGCTCGCGGCATCATTACATCTGAAGCACGTGCTTACCTTCAGAGCATGCTGCAAGGCGCATCCGATGCATGTACCTCCGTCGGCACCGAGCTGCTGCACCTTCGCAACCAGTTCTTCACGCGTGGACTGATTTATAGATGTCAGCGTCGCCTTCTCGTACGCTCCGGAGTTGAAGACGACCAGCCCCACTTCCAAGCGGTCCGGTACCACGTCTCGGATATAGTGGCTCGCCGCTTCTCTCAGGTGCCCGATACGGTCATGGTCCTGAACGACAATCAATCAATCAATCAATCAATCAATCAATCAATCAATCAATCAATCAATCAATCAATCAATCAATCAATCAAGCAAGCAAGCAATCAATCAATCAATCAATCAATCAATCAATCAATCAGGATTTATTTCAGCATCAAAGACACTCAATGATGCTTGGCGGGTACAGACAAAAAAGCCATGTCAGCCTTGACAGGGTCTGTACCCCCGGGCTTGGCAAGCATGGCACATCACTGTACACCACAAAAGAAAAAAAAATACAGAAATGGAAAATATGCACACGGCAGTTCTCTTCATCGGCGCGTCATAAATAAGCTAGTAATGCAAAAAAAAATGGTAATGACAGGTCTGTAAACAGCAATGAATGAAAAAAATACATAGAATAAAAAGGAAAGGCCACTGATACAATAGGTTAAAATGCACGCAGTAAAAAAAGGAAGAAGAAAAAAAATTGAAAAACAGGCACAGTTACTTCGATCATCATAGAGATGCGAATTAAGTAAGCGAAAGTGTTACGTATGCAACTCGGAATTATCATGTAGTGTAAACAACTGTAGAGCCGTGTACACTCGTGAGGAAAAGTATGCGGACCATGGGAGCGCGTCGCGTTTCCCTCTAGTCCGGCCGTGGTCTTCAATAGCTCTTTAACATGCCACGGGATGGCGACTTTAGCCCAAGTTCTGCGTCCATACCGCGACACTCTTCTGGCTGTCACACCGCTTTTTCTGATTACGCTCTCACCGTTCACTACTACAGCAACCACGAAGGTTTGTTTCAGGGGCGTAGCCAGGGGGAGGGGGGGGGTTGGGGGGGTTCAAACCCCACCCCCCAAATTTTTCAGTTTTGCTTGCGTACATATACATGCACACATACAAACGCACGCACGAACATACATAAAGTACGGTTGAACACCCCCCCCCCCCCGAAAAAAATTTCTGGCTACGCCCCTGGTTTGTTTATTCATTGATCATGGACGTTAGACGTCGGGATAAGAATGTACCACAGAGCGTCAACTTGGGTGCATCCACGTTAAATGGTGCTATAGCTGCCAAACACCAATAGACATTGAGCAAGCTCTCTTATATCAATGTAAAGTAAACATTTAACTACTTCTGTAGGACACGTTTTACTTCCGTGTTCCACCGATTCCTATGACGGAGGGATCAACCATGTTTTTAAATGCGAAGCATTTCTTAGCTAACCTTTGGCACTTTGAGCGTTTCTATCTATCTATCTATCTATCTATCTATCTATCTATCTAGCCGCCTACGTCTGGGTGCTCTCATGATCGCCTCAACTTGGTGTAGACCAAAATTGGCATGGGAGGGTAAGGGGATTTGACGTATATGACTGTCGGGTCATGACATGAATAACGTGAAAATCCTATCGCGTACGTCGTCAAACCCTTTCCTCCAGACACGTGTGGCACATACCCGTTTACCACGGGCCGCGGTGTACGGGCATGCGTCACAGGTGATTGCCAGTTTATATCTACCCAAGAACGGTGAGAACAGACATTGGTAATTTAAATGCGAGAGCGTTAAGAAAAACCGACATCGGCAGGGTTGACTTGACCGAATGGAAAGAATAAAAATTAGGATCCTAGAAGGAATCGAACCGAAACATTCTGTGTGGCAGTCCGGTATTCTACCACAGAGCCACGCCAGATCTATAAACTGGTTTGGAAAAACAGCCTATGCAGGCTTAATGTCGGTGCAACGTCAATGGTGGTTGTGGTACTGGCTATCTAGTTTTACGAGAACGCAATAAACACTACATATGTACTCCTACGATACAAGCGTCATATCAGATTAACGCCTGTGGTTCCAGTGTTTGGCTCCGCTTTTATAACAGTGCAGTGAACATTACATTTGTATTCCTATAATTCAGCAAGCTATACCGAAGCATTGCTCGTCCCCAGAGGAATACATTAACGAAAGTTACGTATTATATTCACATGACTGCACCGTAAAGTGCACTTAGTTTCGATAATACTGACGTAGGTACTCTAACGTGAGGGCTGACGTTACGTCGCACCATAAGTTACCTTTTGAACGCAAGTGTTGTCGACGTACATGGTAAGCCTACGATGTCCCTGTACACAGCTACTACAGTGACAAAAACACGTCGATCCACCTCGTAATTCGCTTGGCTCAAAGTCATAAAATACAGCATAGAAGTGCTTGCTGACTGCTTCGCATGAAACCGATTCCCACCTCATGTGGGATCTGCCGAGCTTTTTTGAGATAACGATGGCTATGGGCGGAGCTTACATTTACTATTAGGTTGTAACTGACTATAGCGGTTGTCAAAAGCAAGATCTACGTATAGCGTACTGTGAGCCAGTCACAGTTTCGCCGCAAGGGTGACTCAATGAACTGGAAAAGCAACAAATTGGACCGTCACACGGAGCAAGGCTAGCAGCTCACTCTCTTAGCAAACGCAGCCGCTGCAGCGAGTGAAGTGACCTTCGTGCGGCATATGGCTTCCAACGCAAACTTTGCAGTAAAGACACTACACGTAGAAAGCTATGATGCATCTGTTGAATGTTCCTGTTCCCATGTGCCAATGCAAGTGTCGTTAAGCGTGCCCACACAGCGCTCATGTCCTTCTTCGAGGCCAGCGCGCTGTCCGAGCGCCTGTGAACAAAAGAAACTCTTGGCGGCTTTACTGCTGGGTGGCTGAGGCACCATGATTTGATTACCGTATTTTTCCCCCTCCTCTACGAAGAGAGTTTTTTTCACCTCTTTTTTTTTCTCTACGGAGAACCGCGGGAGCCACTTTTTATTTTTTCGTCTTCTCTGTTTTATTCTCACTCTCCTTCCATTCCTCCTTCCCCCACCTCCGTGCCGATCTGTTGAGGTGTCCTCGTAAGGAGAGGCAGATACGGCACTTTTCTATTCAATCCTTCTGACATAACCACTTAGATCTGCTGAACCGCCCTCAAGGGCGACCACGCCCTGTAGGACAAAGTACGGGGCCGGAGGCGTGCAGCCCCTCTCCAGCGAAAGACAGGCGGCGCGATGCCCTTTAAAGCTTGGACGTCAGCACGGAGGTGCAAAAGGGGCACTTGCCCCCTCAGGCCACACCAGCACTTGCCCCCACCCAAGCTACACCAGCGCTCTCCCCCTCTCCCAGCTGCGATGCAACACAGGCTTGCACCTCCCAAGACAATAATATCCTGCCGACGCTCACGCTTTAAAGTGCACCCTTTAGCCTTGTACGCCACCTCGCGGGATGATAGTGAACAAACCTCTGCCACGCTGAAGCACCTCAGAGACCTGCGTACCACCAATGGTAAGTGGTGCATATAAATAGCTCGCCGCTAATGTGCTGGAGGTTGTATGCGTTGTGGCCGAGTGGTTTTGACGCGTCGTGCCGAGGAGCGTGGGTTCGCAGGTTAAAATCCCCGGTCACGTGCTTCGGGAATATTTTCTTCTGGGCTATATTTCTTGTTTGGTGTTGTATATTATATACATACGTATACATTTACGGAACAGCAGGGCGCCACCGATGGCGACGGCAAAAACCCACCGAGAGTGTCCATATAACTGCTATCGCAATTGCGATCACTGTGTACTTCAATTTCATTTTATTTCCTCTGGTACTAGCACATGAGAGAGCTGTCAACACAACTTGACGGGGGTCTTGCGACACTTTAATTGTCGAACTGCGACGCGCTTTGGACATTTTTTGTGGTGCGTGATTGTTCTGGAAAGTTGAATAAAAGTCGCAAGAGGACTGCGTCATAGCGATTAGTATGTTGTGGTGTAGAGTTCTCGGAAGAGCCGAACGAAAAATCTCTATTGACGTCTTCTATTTGTGACCGATGTCTACGTTTCGCGGGACTGTACAGAAGATAGAAAGAGATCTATTAGTACTAGGCATGGACGAATATTCGAGCGCTTCGAAAATTCGAACGAATATCGCAGTATGCCAATTCGATTTTGCACGAATATAAATTATTCGACATGAACGAATAGACATACTTCACCACATGTAACCTCCCTGTAAAGATGGTTTCACCGCAGCGTGGTCGTGCTGTGCCAGGAAATTACCGATATAGGAGAAATCCGCACTGCCGCGAATTCACAAATTAAGATCACCCGTACATATTACCTTCACCTCGATTATTTTTTTTTAAAGTTGAAAAGCTTCGTATACTGGTTTTTATGCTCTAAGCATAGTAAATTTTAAAACGTGACGTATTTTACTACTTATAGCTTGCAGCCTACTGCTATTCTAACCTTGTTACTGTTCAAAGTTGATGCCACTTCACTTCGAACAAAAAAAAGTGACGTTCGCACACGCCTAGTTCCAATTCTTAAAAAAACATTGTGCCAGTTAGTTGGTCCATGACAAAAATGCTAATTTTTCTTTATATGTCGTATACACTATTCGATTCGATATTATTCGACCAAATCACTATTAACTTCGAATTCGCTTCGAACCTCAAGTTTACTGTTCGCCCATTCCTAATATTAGTGCCAGAAGAACTAAGGCCCCAGTGCTAGCTTCCTGGTAGGCCCAACATGCCTCGAAGCTCGGCACGTTCTTGACGTGCAGTAGAGAAACACGTCGTGGGGTCAGATCGCACTCACCGACATGCTGCCCGAGATGTCGAGAGCGAATACCACCCTGCCAAGAATGCCTTCACGTTTCTGGACTTCGGTGAACTTGACGTCGACGTTCCTTGAGAGGTCAGCGGGCGCGATGCTGCAAGAAGCAAAAGAAAGAGGGAAAGGGGAAGACGGAATGATTAGAGGTGTGCGAATATCCGAAAATTTCGAATAACGATTAGAATAGCGGTCTGTTCGGCTCGGTACTGGAATCGAATAGTGCATATTCGACACACCGAATATTTTGCGAATAGTTTTCGAATACCCAGAAACAACGAAAAATGCTCGATGGAACGGGACGTGGGAAAAGCGAGGGGTAACATTTTCTTGTTTTGATCATGAAATTACCCAGATGCATGCGGCCCATGTACGGCACTATCGACGTCATGTTGATCACAGGATGTTTTGCTCAGAACTACAGTGTCGGCGAAGCAACAGTGTCAGCAATCAACTATCTTCACCATGGAATTCGTGGTGACAGTAACTGATGATAATGATTTGATATTTATGTATCAGTTTTATTCAAAAGCTTTTGGCAAAGTACCACATTGAATACTGTAGTCACTGCTATATTTCACCCTGAAGTTACAAAATATTTCGAAGGGTCTTGTTGCTGCTCAGCTTAAGTAAACTTGGTATTTTTTTGTCGGTTAAAAGTAATGGTAATGCTCCTTAGTTAAAGCTAGTGAATATTGGTTTCAAATAAAAAGTGGAATTTTTCTGTTTTGAAAATTGTCACCTTACAAGTCTAGGGCTGCTTTGAAAATTGTTGCCTTACTATCGAAAACTATTCAAATAGTATTCGATTCGTATTCGATTCGGTCCTAAATTTCACTATTAACACACCCCTAGGAACGATGCATCCGGTGTTTGGTGTCGATTTATCTGGTTCACGAGCCACAGTGAGGAGAATAACCATATGAATTCAACAGACAATTCGGCCAACGAAAGCACAGGAGACATTAATTGTTGTCTTTAACTGTAATGTAGAAATTATAACGTTAACTGAAATGAATTAAAGTGGACGAAAAAAATTAGCCCAGCTTGCACGAAGTCGCGAAAGGCTGGGTCACAGCAGAGATGGTGGGCATCCAACTGGTCTTGGCTTGGCTAGGTTTTTACCCTGTCACCTCTCTGTTTCCCACCCATTGCTATACTATGCTATAAAGGGATATACACTTGCTCTCTTTCTTTAATTTTTTTTGAGTCTGCGATCTCCTTATCTCTATATGTCTATTTGTTTCTCTGTCTTTCTATCTTTTTGTCTTTCTTCCCTTTCTTTCTCTTTTTGTGTTTCTCATTATTTCTCTCTCTCTCTCTCTCTCTCTCTGTGTAGCCGTTCTCTCGCCTTCTATCTTTTTCACTCTTTCTTCCCGATCTTATTATCTCTTTCTCTCTGTACTCGATCTCTCGTCCTTCTTTCCCTCATGTCTGTTCTCCTCACTCTCACTTACCTTTCCCACTCCCTTGCTACACTCTACTATACAAGACTATGATATGATCTGCTAGCGTGCCTGGATAGCCGAGTGGTTACGATGCTCGCCTTCGGATCGTGGGGACGCGGGTTCGAGTCCCGCCTCGCCAAAAAATTTGTTTCGCCAAACATTTCTCTCTATCTCCCTCTCTCTCTCTTTATCTTTTTTTCTTTCCCTCTCTCTCTTACTGTACTCATTCTCTCGCCCATCAGACATCAGACAAATCGCCGCAGGTGTTCTGGGGAGCGAATCCGAAGAGGAAGAAGGAAAAGGTGATGAAGCAGACGACGAAAAGAGCACGTGCCGGTTCATGACGATGATAATTTTCTATCTACGACACACGGTTAAACTCGACCATAACAGCTCTGCCGTACGAACCACCCTTTAGCCACGCCGATGGCTCACCCATTGAAATCGTCATTGGCGCCGATCACTTCCCAGACCGACTTGCGCCCGCAGAGGTGGTTGTGCTTGTTGGGAGCGTGAGCGTTGTGCTTCCTCTCACCGTCCTTGTCACAGAAATCCGTCACCTGCGCGAAAATCGAAAACGTAATAAGGATATCTATAAGCTGAAAATTCTTCGAGAGACAGTAAAGTGAAACAACGATATCACTTCAGAGACAGATGAGTAAGTTATTATTCAAAAAACTCTATTTTCGTTAATTTCATCTTCACAGGTTCAATTATCAGAGAAAATGAACGTCGAAGTGTAACTCGCTCCTACAACCCTTGCATTTATTTCTCTTGACCGCCGAAATTAGGCAAATTTGGTAAGAGAGATAGTTTTGCGGTTGGCGACAACATTAGGCATCTTAACAAGTGCAAGGGAACGCTAACATCTGTCCTGTTAAGGTATCTCTTCTTTGAGTTAGCGCTGCCTGCCACATATCAAGGTTTCTAAGGTCATCCCAGGTTTGAAGTTTGTTTCCCTTTCTTTGGGTACATTGAACTGAATGCGGGGGATAAACAGACAAGGGTCCATTAGTCTAAGACTGCCGCGGGACCCTCGAAGGACTTTAAGCTTTTAATCCTCTTTCGGTAACTTGTTCCGAGTAAACATTACACCCTGTGTAATAATAATAATAATAATAATAATAATAATAATAATAATAATAATAATAATAATAATATAATAATAATAATAATAATAATAATAATAATAATAATAATCACACGGTCGCTATGTATTCACCTCAGACGACGAGAAGGCGACAGCCATCTTTCTTCTTCTTCTCAGTAGATTGTATTGATCCCTCCCCTCCCTCCGAAAGTTTTCTGAACCTAACGTGGTTTTGCACTGCCTCCGTGATCGGCCCCCCTTTGAACAAGCGACGATGTCATGTGATGATGTCATCATGTGACGTCATAATGATGTCACCACATGATTTTTTTTTCATCACTCGTACTGACGCCGATGCCCTACGGTCCCTTTTCGCATTTATTGGGGCATCTAAGGCTTTGGACTTAATAATACTAATACATGCACGATCAAACTTACTCCGTTGATGTAAGGCATAAACATGATGGACGATGTGACCGGGTCCTTGTCGTTCCTCAAGAAGCGGGACTTGCACTTGGACGATACGCGGCAACCTTTGTAGATGCGGCAAGGCTGTCCGGAATCCGTGTACACCTTGAATTTGTGGCGCTGCGAGCAGGCGCTGGCGCGTACCTGTTCGAAAGAAAACACCGTGTGTCCAGGCAACCCGTGTGGATATACGAAGGCAGACGTGGTTACCTCGGCCGTGCTTTTTAAGGGGGGAAGGGGGGTGCGCAACGGTACTGACAACAATCCAGAGGGTAATATGGCGGCGCAGCCTTCGTTGGAAACGTCTGCATCTATCTGAAGATCCGAAGGAACCTCTACCAATCATGTAATTTGACTAATGCTTTATCATGCGTTAGCGTCGACCAATAAACGACTCTGACTATTGCCTTGCCATGCATTAGCGTCGACCAGTAAGTAACTGACTGGTGCCTTACCATGCCTTAGCATCGACCAGTAAGTTACTCTGACTAGTGCCTTATCATGCCTCATCCTCGATGAAAATGACTTTGACTAGTGCCTTATCATGCCTCATCCTCGACGAATAAATGACTTTGACTAGTGTCTTACTATGTCTTAGCGTCGACCAACAAACGACTTTGATTAGTGTCTTACCCTGCCTTAGCGTCGACCAATAAATGGCTTTGGCAGGTGTCTTACCATGCCGAACTCACAGTAGAGGCTCGGGTACCGGTAGCTCTCCGGGTCGCCGTACTCGTCGAACACTCCGTACCGGAAGTGAGCCCACTCATGCACCAGCAAGTAGGCTGTGACCAAACGCACGACGTTGCGATCAGTTCCAGGTCGTTAAAACGGAAGCGCACATCTTAAAGGCACGGGCTGGTATGTGCAAATAGAACTGACTCAAACATACTCACACTTTTTTTTTGTTTGGACTGACTCGAGCTCAGTCTCACTCATATTCAATTTCACAGGGTCACTCGGACCGAAACTCATGAAACTTCTACTCAGCTGAGCTAAATTTAACTCAAGGTCATCAACACTGTACTCAGCCAAGCTGACTTGAACTCAAGCTCAGCAAGCTTCTGCTCAACCGGGCACATTTGAGCTCAATCTCGCCAAACTTCTACTCGGAGCTCACTCACACTCAAACTCATGGGTCAGGTTGAGTCTCAGTAAGCCTGATAGAGTCAACTCATTAGTGAGTTTGCCGATACTTATATGGGACACGTACCTGGTGTGCCACACCCCGGGTACGCCTCAGCTCAGAGGTCAAGCGACCGGCTTTAATTCTAACTGTGGTACTTCTCGGTTTCTCGCAAGGTGTTCTAGAAAAGTGAACGCTACGATCGCGTCCGTAATAGTTTACGCGTGATACGTATCCCTTGCGCAGGCCACATGGTGGTTGATGATACTTCTCACCTGGACTGCCGTAGGCCTCGGCTATGGAGCCGTTCATGTCGCCCAGGAAGCGTGGCGTCAGGTGGACGTACTCCCCACGCTCACCACATCCACGTGGCTGCAGCGTGTACGGAGTGTCACCGTACTGCGGGTTCTCCGCGGCCACCCTCAGGTCAGCCACCGGGAACATGTTGGCCGTGGTGTTCAGCGCTCCTGGTCCGGCGGGCCACGTGTCCGGTATGGCGATGGTCACGCTGCCGAAGTGGACCAGACCTCGCGTCGCTCGGTGGAGGAACGTCGAAGCAGAACGGAACAGGGCCTTCGAGAAAGCAGTAAAGTGCCAAGTCACCGTGACCGTTTTAGAACAGGAATAGTTAGTAGTTCCTGTTGGTCTACTACATACTAGACTTAAAGCGAAAGTCTTCGAAAGCGAACGACTACATGACATTTCTTCTAAAGTCACGTGACTCTGACGCATGTGACTGCGACTGAAAGTGGCGCTACTGCCATAGGAGTGCGCGCAGAGGGGGGGGGGGCAATGGGGGCGCCCCCACCCCCTAGTCATATAAGGAGGGTGTCAAGTCTGCTCCATACCTTCAATAAGAAGCCAGGCCTCTCCCGTGATTGTTGGAAGTTGAGGGTTACGGCGATGTAGGTTTTGACAACAATGGCGGCCGAGTGCCCCTGATATTGCACCTCAAGAGCACTTCATTTCCCATCTTTATCCCGGAAAGCTGGGAACTAAAGGTAGGCCGTGGCTAGAAGCACGTCATTGCGTCATTTTCATGTTTGCATCCACTTTGGGGCTCGTTTTCTTTCGGACTCAACCAATGGGTATGATGAGTGGGGGGGGGGGGGGGGGGGAGGCACTGCGGCGAAGCTTACACCCCTCCCTAATGAAGAACTGTAAGCACGCATCGCTACTGCGCTTTCTTTAGGGCATGGAAACTCGCCTCGCCGTGGGGCCACGCGTGTCCACGTTTCTCCCCACTAGCGCACGGACGCCTCTGCTGGGATTCAAACCCGAGACCTCGGTGGTGTTCAAGTGGCACATATGCTACTACGGATGCTATAGAAGAAGAACGTGCTATGGGACAACGTACCTTGATATTGTCGATAATTCGCTCGTCGGGCTCCACAGATTTGTCGATGGCGACCACGATGTCCTCATAGGCACCCGTTTTCTTGTCGATGCGGAGGCAATGACCGGATGACCAGCACGCCGCCACGACGACGAGCAGCGCAAGTAGCCTCATTCTGCGAGAAAACACAGGAAGGCACTCGAAGTGACCTTGAACGGATCATGACAGGCGGGAAAAGTGGTACGAAAGTTGTACGAAAGTGGTCCATCTCCGAGTGACCGGCATGTGGAAAGGGAACTGTTTCTGACGTCACTATGTGACGTCACATCTCACGTCACACCCTCGAAAACAATGAATCATGGAAAAGAAATCAAAGAAGAAATGATCACCCGCTGCAAAGCACACGACGAAGACTCTCTTTATGACGCTTAAGTCGGAGACACTTCAACTCGGTCGTCGCAGTAACGAGCACTCTTCACGCGCATCAGACGTAAAAAGTCTGACGACCACGAGACATAAGAAAAGGCTTAATATTCCTGCTTCTTCGCCAGGCAGCATTGAATTTATTAATAGTTGGGCTTTAACGCCCCGACACCATGACATGCTTATAAGGGAGGCCGTAGTGGAGGGCTCCGGAAATTTCGACCCCCTGGAGTTCTTTAACGTGCACTTAAATCGAAGTACACGGGCCTCCACCATTTTCGCCTCCATCGAAAATGCGGCCGCCGCGGCCGGGATTTCATCCCACGACATTCGGATCAGCACTCGAGCACCATAACCACTAGACCACCGTGGCGGGTCAGGCAACCTCCAAATTAGAATTCCGTCCTGTTCTAAAACACGCTAGGAGCACGTAGTGCGCAGTTCGACCGATATGGTCACAAATCACAAATTTAAAGTTTTCGTTGTCTTAGTGGTCTCTATACTTTTGACGTCGACTGTACGTAGCACGCTTCCAGAAGGTGTATACAGTGCTCGACGATTGAAACACGGAACTCGGACCGCGTGGCTGCTGGCGGTGAAGGCGAGAGTGTTCGTGACGCATGGTGACTACATCCGGTAGACAGGCGCTCAGTCTGGTGATTCTCGGTGGCGTCGACGGACAAAGCGCTGCAATAACTCCTAATGCACGCCCTGCCAGCTCTGCGCGGCGCGTGAGCGCAGTGACTTCAAGCCGTCACTGTATACATAGCCGTGCGCACATGGGGGGGGGGGGGGGGGGCAAAGGGGGTGCGCCCTCCCTAGTTCCGTAAAAGTGGGGGGGGGGCGGGGGGGGAGATCTGCCTCGTAGGGGTGGGTGGGCGCTGCGATGAAGTTTGGCCCACCACTGATGGGTAATCCTGCGCACACCTATGACTGCATCTGCTACCTTTAGGTAGCAGTTGCGCGTATAGGTCTGGCTATACTCGCGGACAACTTTTCATGGCAATGAAGAGAAAGCTACGGGGACGGAGCTTCTACGCACGTACTCCTACGCGAAGTAGTCCGGTTGAGCGCGCGTCTCGTACCGCTGTCGAAAGTGAATCAGCTTTGCATACGGACGCAGACGCCGCTTATCGTTTGAGGTACACGTAAAAGGCGGGACTATCTCACGCGTGCAAAAACATGAAGTGACAACGTACTAAGTGAAATAAACACAAATATCTTACTGGTTTGTGCTGCGTACGGTCTAAAGAAGCTACATGTAGAAAATAAAATAATAGTTTGTATGTCTCACGTAGAAAATAGGGAAGCAATTGTGGAACTACATTCATTGGCGGTAGAATACACGCGATTTGGCTCTGTAGCCTTCGCTTCATTGCCAAGAAAAGTTGTCCGAGAGTATAACAACAGCTATGCGGCGAAGCCGCACTCCGTTTTTGAGGGCGTGTTGCGACCGGCCTTTGGAGGCACCAGAGACTCCGGAGGAAGAGGCTGGAGGAAGGCAAACTTAACAGAGGTTTTATTTACATGGGCGAGCAGTTTGTTTCTACATCACGATTTCGTCCTACAGGACGAGGATTTCGTGTCTACATGACGACTATTGCGCGTCGAATGAGCCCGCGGGGGCTCGTTTTAAAGGGTCTCTTTCCCCAGATCCCTAGATGGGGGAATTTCTGCAAGTTGGGACGGTCCAATCGCGTCCCACACAACGCTAATGAGGGTGCCACCCACACTCGCCCAGGTCAACGTCGTCGACTGGGGCGTGGCCACTGCACTCGGCTGCTGTTGCACCAAAGGGCGCAACATGTGGTCCCCGCCATGTGAAGGTCGTAGGGCGAAGGGTCACACGCTCGGTCAGCCGGGCGCGACAAAAGGTCCGCACTCCGAAGCACCTTGTCGATCAATTAGGGGGCTGGTTGTCATCCGCGCGGACGCCGCTGTCTCGTCAAGGTAGAGTTGGCGACAGGAAACCATTATGGTCGTCTGGCCGAACGCGGATGGGCCGGACTGCACGGCGCCTCACGTCCCATCTCGGGAGGACAATTCACGCGCTTGAACCATCGTCAAGGCAAGCAGCGCTTCGGCGCCCGGTTCGAAGAACAGGGGACGCCGCTTCCTAGTCGGCGCGGGGGCCGATCGTAACAGGCGACATGCCTACCGTGCAGCCGAATGACGTGTCCGGAGAGTCGAAGACCGGTGATAAACTTGACTGTCGATGACCAGTGTCAATCCAGTTCGCCGCAGCTTCGAGAAATGCAAAAATTGGCCCTAGCGTCAGCTTTTCCGCAACGCATGTTTGCCAGCGGCGTTTCGAAGACAGACGCGCAATTCGACTATCTAAAGGTAACATATACAGTAACCCTATGAAATCACGGTAAGCAGCGCTCCGCCGGCGCCACTGAGAACCACAGGCTGTATTGAACGGTTGTCCACATGATGCTGTCACCGTGCGTCATCATGCGCCAGCAGCCAGGCGCTTCGAGTGTCGTGTTATAGTGCTCGAGCACTCTACACCATTGCAATCTTACAGCGAAGCTGTTAAATCTAGCTGTAAGACGTCCGTTAACAAAAAAAAAAAACGCCTGCTGCACCGTTGCCATAGCAACCGCCACAGCTGCGCTCCACCTGTGCTAAAAAAAAACATGCTTGATCCCTCTGTCATAGGAATCGGTATAACACGAAAGTGATACGTGTCGTCACAGAAGTAGTTGATTACTTTAGTGCAATGGTATATCAGAGCTTGTATATTGTGTATTGTTGTTTGGAAGCTGTAGCACCGCCTGATGTGGACGCACTCACGTTGATGCCTAGTGGCACATCTCCGTACCGACCACTAACGCCCATGATCATGATTTAACCCTTGCGGCAGGGGCGTAGTCAGAAATTTTTTTCGAGGGGGGGGGGGAGGGAAGTGGTTAACCATAATTTATGTATGTTGGTGCGTGCGTTTGTATGCGTGTATATATACGCAAGCAAAATTGAAAGTTTTCGGGGTGGGTTTGAACCCCCCCCCCCCCTTGGCTACGCCCCTGCCTTGCGCTGTCTGAAGTTCTTAACATATACGTGGGCACCACACATGGTGAATGCCGCACAAATATTGCATAAAAAAGCACATAATAAGCACTGATACTCGATATGTACTTCTTCAAAGCGTCGTGAAACTCGAATAGAAATGCTACGCGCGTCGCTTCCCTCTAGCCTGGCAGTTAATTCTCGCAGGGCGAGCGGGGAACGCGGTGCGAGAGCCAGGCGAGCGTCGGAGAGCTATTTTCGATATGGATGGATGCTATGAGCGATGCTTTGCTATAAGCGAGCCACCACCTCGCGGTGTGTTGAACGAAATTACACTTCTATTGGAAACGCGTCGAATGGGACGGTCGCAGCAATGGCGCGTTTTTTTGTTTTTTTTCGAGCCTGGTGGCACACATGTCAGCATCCCGTTATAATGGGGACGCTCGTAGCATCCATCCAACCAGCACTGCGAGAGGAAAGTGTGAAAGATAAAAGACGCGTTCATGTAGCCTCCGTTATGTGTTTGGCGGTAGCTCAGTGGTCCAAACGCCCGCCAGCCATCGCCGCGGACCGAGAGGTCATGGGTTCTACTCCTGTCAGCAAACTTTTTCTTACAGTTTTTTTTCTTTGCCAATTGATGGCGTTCATTTTGCTGACGTATTTCCGTGACGGAAACACGTCATGAATGTCTTGGTGGACCCCGGCATAAAACACTTTCGTGTTAAAAAAAGACAAAAAAAAACCCAGGTGGTCGAAATTTCCGGAGCCCTCCACTGCGGCGTCTCTTATAATCATGTCGTAGTTTTGGGAAGTAATACCCTAATAATGTTTATTATAAGTTAAGGGTCTACAACCAGTGTATAACGACACTAAGAAGCTGTCTATCCTTTTTATTTTTATTTTTTATGACCGAGGAACGAAATAAAAGTGCGTGTACCGCACCCGGTGCAGACTTACCTGAAACAACTTGCGTTGAATGTTGCGAAGATCGTCCCCGCCTCCACAGATCAGCAAGCGCGTTCTTCCCTTCGCGTCTGCCGATGCTCGCCGACAAGAGTAAGCATAAAAGGCGCTCCGGATCTGTGACATAAGGCCTCAACAAGTGGTGATGGCGTCGCAATCAGCAGTGACCCTGAATTTGCAGGTCGCAACTATCCGAGTGATACGAAGTCGCGACGATTTCGACACGTACGTTTTCGAGGAAACGCCGTATGTCGCGCCCTGGATGTACTCGTATAAAGGTGTTCGATTAAACGGCTTACGGGTCAAGCAGCCATCTCGGATAACAAGAGATAGGCGGACCTATCTTTCGTAACCAGTCGTGACGGCACATTGATGCCTTTTCATCAGTGCTATGCTATCATCGAGGCATGCCCTTAAAGAGACGTGACTGATAAAATAAGAGGCCGCGTAAAAGAACGGGTTCCATTACCAATTATAGGCGTACATTGCGGAATGCTGCCCAGCAGCCGTTACGACAGTGAGCCAGTTACCGACCGCACTTGAGCCTGAAGCATTGCGTAATACACAGAAAAAAAAACAAGGATTACAGCGGCAAGTACAGCCGTGCGCAACAGTTTTGCGATTTTGTCCATACAATAGAGTTTCCCAATAATACACTAGAGAGGAAATCTGGCGCTATAGTATCTATGGGCGCTGCAACACATGAAGCCTCAGCCAGCATGGGAATTGTGGGTATTACATGGATTCGCCTAAGCTTCGCTCTTTGGCTCCGTTTGGCCTGCAGCCGCCTTGTCGCAAGATGAAGTTCAACAAACGTTCAGCAGTCCCAGTTCACCACCTTGACTCTTTTAGGGCTGGCCAACTGAAATCAGCTCATGAGGTTCACAACGAGTCCTTCTTTGATCCGAAACAAAATCCAAAACACAACAATAAACAAACTCATGAGTGCGTTCCAAGCCGCAAGCACGTAGACCATAGGCAAATGCATGTACTGCCCATCATTCCCATGGTGGCCGAAGGATCGCAGCTCCACAGTTCCATCCAGTAATTATTGTGGAAAACTCTGTGGTCCGGTCCACGCGCTGTCGCGAGAACTAACCCGCCGCGCAGCTGAAGGGGTACCCTCGTCGGGACATGCTGTTGCCGAAAATGAACTACTAATGAAAGACAGAATCACCAGCTATGCAGAATGCAGAAAGTACTATCGAGACTTGAGGAGGATTTTCCCTCCGCCTCACCCAAAATTATATAGAAAACAGACGACAGAGTGGCGCACATTGCAAACCAATTTTTATCCCAACCCTTTTCAGCTACACAAGATGTTCCCAGAGATCTACCCAGACTCAATATGTAAAGCATGTAGAATAGAAGAGGCCTCTCAAAGCCACATGCTATGGGGGTGTCCCAATCAGCAACCTCTCCGGGAGCGATGGCGGAAAACGCTGCTCAGCTCCGATCCACAGGAACGAACCTGGGCTATCCAGCAGGCCAGGGAGGCTAGCGGGAGACAAGGTCTTCCGTGCTCCGCCTGAGCGGTCTGGCCCGGACCAGCAACTAGCCGGATCTCGCAATAAAGTTGTTTCGTTCATTCATACCACCTCTTACTGCTACGCCGCCTATGAATAATGCCACTTCAGATCTCACGCTCCAGTTATTTATCGTACCTGCCTACCAAACGTATTACTGATCTCCTATAGATGATATTACGCAGGATACATGGGCGCCACCACCTTGGGCTCTTAAAGGGCCCCTCACCACCCCGACTTCAAAGACGACGGAGTGGTTTCTTTCCTGCCTTCGCTACCTTTCGATATCTCCTCCTCGCCACTTATTTTTTAGAAGCACGTGTACAGTGCCAGCGCTAAGCATGGCGCCTCTCAGGATTTCGCGCTTGTCGGCTACACGTTCTTACACCCGCTTGCGAAGTCGAAAACACACAAAATGAAGTGAAACCAGTTGATCGCGCACGATAGCCACGCGAGACAAGCAAGAATGGGGGGAGCGGCTGCATGGCAAAGCAGGGTAGGAGAGCATTCACAACTGATATTTCGTCTCTATGGACCAATCGAGGGTATGTACCGTAGTGACGTCACGCTAATCACTGTTCTTGCGTCACGGAGCACGCCAGAAACGAGAAACGCCAGGAAAATATAACGCGCTCGTTTTTTTTTTTTTTTCAGAGGCTGATTAGCGCCACTTTAAACGAACTTTTTCTCATTTTTGTACCTTGTGACGTCAAATAATAACGTCAAGAAACGTTGAATGCACCAAACCAACCGTTTTCATGCGTATGCGTCTATCGTATAGACTGTAAGTTTAATTGTTGAAGATTATAAAATGGCGGTCCACCTCCCTTCCTGTTTCGAAACTCATCTGTGCAACATATGCCCCGTGTACTACTTAGGCCACACTGAAAAACAGTTTCTTATTTGCTCTTATAATCACAGATGGCATGCCAAAACCCAACCGATCCCTCAACTCTCGAAACATATGAGCATGCCAGCTCACTCATTTAACAGCAGAAAAGTTCATGCATTCACACAAGTCGTTGTAAACGTGGCCTATGCGATTGGCTCCAGCTGCGCGCTACCGGAACTGATCTTGGAGGCCCCGGTACGAAAACAAAGAGACGCTAAGCGATCCAGAATAACCCCACGACAACCGTATAAGTGCACGGGTTTGTTTATCTCTCAGGCGCAAAGCAACTTCATATATTACTCAGTCTAAAAAAAATTAGGCGAAGCTTGCACCAAGCCGCGCAAGGCTTGAAACAGCGAAAGTGGACAATTCTGAAGACTAATCTGGCTGCTTCTAGGTTGTTACTAGGCCTTAGCTAAGTGGTGCAGGTTGTTACGAGGTCGCTGTCGTAGCTAGGCTTTGACAAGGTGATGCTAGGTTGTTTCTACATTGATTCTCAGCGCAGAGAGGTTAGAGTTAATCTACAGACAGTCGCAGACACGACATGGATGTCCACACTCCAGGGACAGAACCTCGCGCTGAAACCAAGCGTCTGCACCTCTCATAGATCTACGGGCGCGTCGTCGTTGGCGTAGGCCTTCCATCGCTTCGGGGTCTTCTCGCAACCGCCGTTGCATTTCCCGTTCCCTAGTATTCTCTCATTGTACGTACTCGAGGTCTTCGGCTCGCCGCCGTCGCTTCGCCGCCATTTGTTATTGGCTAACTTTTGCCTTCTTAATTTTTAGTGGAAGTTGTGTGTAGTGGGATTTACACAATTGCTGTGGCACATACCCGTTTATGATGATGATAGTTTTCTGATAGGCCGCTCAGTGGCACATACCTATTTGATGACGATAGCTTTCTTCTTCATTTTCAGTGGACCAGCGGTGAGTAGTGGCATTTACCCAATGTCTGTGGCGCATACCTGTTTATGATGATGATAGTTTTTTGGTACGGGGTGAACAAGGAACGATTTCCTAAGCAGTTTCGCTGTTGAAGGAAAATCACATTAAGAGTGGTAAAATGTTTGAACTATTTTTTGGTGAGAACGCATCTACTGCAAGAAGTCTCGCTAGCTTCGGTAGCGTTGCGAAAGTTTTCGTTTGCGATTGTTATCTTCTTTCCACATGTGTTGTCAATGTCACCGGGTGGTAACATTTCGCTTCTCAACGC
Source organism: Rhipicephalus sanguineus (assembly GCF_013339695.2). NCBI lineage: Eukaryota > Metazoa > Arthropoda > Arachnida > Ixodida > Ixodidae > Rhipicephalus > Rhipicephalus sanguineus. The sequence goes on from NC_051185.1 coordinate 18,734,319, forward strand.
CTTTTGCCTTGAACAAAAGAAGGGAAAAAAAGGTGTGTATCGATTGTTTTAGGTCTAAATCCTGCGCCAAATACAGTTCCACTGCTGGGAAACATGAGGAAGTGCATAGAACGGACACCCAGCGGTTCCCGTTCATAGGTTTCCCACTGCTCCGTTTATCAAACCGTTGATTACGTCATTGTTTGAGGTAAGCGTGTAGGGTTTCCCCGGCGCGAGTAAAGTCTTGTTAGGTAGATTCGCAAACTCGGTGTGCGACATGCGCGCTTCTTTTTGCTGCCCTTTATCGACTTCCTGCTTGTTACGGCAGTTGAGATGCGTGTAGTCTGCAGCGAGTTCCTTCAGGTTGTCTTCCCCTTCAGATATAGCAATGAAGGCGCCAGAGGAGCGCTGGTGGGAGGCGCAATCGCGCACTTGGCGAGGCGGTGGCGCCCTCTCTAGCACGGCGTGGGTGTCGGCCGCATGTTTCCAAAGCGTTTTAGCGACTTTCAGTTCATTACTGCGATTACTTCTTAGTTATTTCTGTTAATTATACTATTTTAGACCCTGTTCGTTAATTTTAACCCGGTTTTGAGCATTGCTAGCCTTGTTTTAGGCCTATATTGAGCACTTGATTGTGAGCGTGATCACGCCGCATGAGATCTACGGTGGACTACTAGCGGGGCCCCTAAAAGACTACACACTGAAGATCACATTAAAAGGGGTAAAATCATGTAACTATTTCTTGGTACGAACGCATCTTTTGCGAGAAGTCTCGCTAGCTTTGACAGCGTTGCACCTGACGTATGAAACGGAGTATACCTTTACAAAATTGGATTTAGACAGTCTATAGACTGTCTATATCTATTTTTTAAAGGTTAGGATGACCTTGACAACAAAAGCCTTTACGCGATGACCCCATTTCGTTTGCGATTGTTCTATTCTTTTCACATGTGTGGTCAATGCCACCGGGCGGTAACATTTCGCTACTCACGAGGCACTCGAGGCTTTCGTCTCAGAAAAAAAAAAGAAGATAAGAATCAATTGCGAGGACCACTCGCTACACGCCTCTGCTTATCGGGGCATGGTCAAAGTCCAAGCACTTTTCTCATGTCAAGACCTCGCCTATCCGCGTGTTCAAAGGGTCACTGAGGCCAATTCGCTATTGCTCGTATTGAGGGCACCCGCTCAAGACAACATCCCCCTCTGATACGTCGGAATTAATGCAGCGAGTGCAACGCGGCTGACGTTCTTCGCTTCATGCGACTGAAGAACTGGGTCGAATCAAACGTTTCTTTCCTTGTCCGGCGTCTTTCCTTTTCCGCTCTAAGTTTCCGCTCTAAGTTCCGCTCTAAGGTATACAACAGCTGCATCTTACCGGTACTTACCTACGGAGCAGAAACTTGGAGACTTACAAAGAGGGTTCAACTTAAATTGAGGACGACGCAGCGAGCGATGGAAAGGAAGATGATAGGTGTAACCTTAAGAGACAGGAAGAGAGCAGAGTGGGTCAGGGAACAAATGGGGGTAGAGGATATCATAGTTGAAATCAAGAAGAAGAAATGGATATGGGCCGGGCACGTAGCACGTCGGCAGGATAACCGGTGGTCATTAAGGGTAACTGACTGGATTCCAAGAGATGGCAAACGCGTGAGGGGGAGACAGAAAATTAGGTGGGTAGATGAGATTAAGAAGTTTTATTCCAATATGCAGTACCAAAAAACGAGCCCACGTGTCCATCCTGTTAGGTGAATCGTCTTTAGCCTACCCCCAAGCACAGACGTATAGACGATTTTACGTAAGACATATGGACGCCGCCACCTTGGGCTGTTACACGAATGTTTTCTTGTTTTGACATCTCGTGATGTTAAATAATAAGGACTGAAAACGCCGAATGGACCGACCCAAACGTTCTCATGTGTGCAGGTCCAACGTGTCTGTTCGTTCAGTTGTTAAAGATAAAAAACTGCAAGATTAACAGCCAAATATGGCAGCACCGAAACCCATTTTATATGACACTATGTTATAATATAGTCTCATATAGGACGACGACGTCGAACCTACGGTCACTTATTTTTCTTTAGCATTTGTTAGATTCATATATATAGTTGTATGTAATAAATAAAACTCGTGCACTCGCCTTGTGCACTCGCCTAAGACGACTCGAAGGCGAAAGCCATCTGGTGTGGCTATATCATCATCATCATCATCATAATCAAATCGTAAATCAAATCCTAAGCGCTTGCGTGTGTGTACTTCCTGCCCTTCCTCCAATCGAAACAAAGGAGGAGGAGGAGAGGGCAACTGCGAAAGTGGGGGTGGGGGAGAGGCCCCCGCCGTTACGGCGGCCTCTCACACAAGCGCTAAGGAAAGCAGTTGCAGACTTGAATGTCCGCTTGTCAAAACGTCGGCTCCAGCACATACACCCTGTTTGCGAATTTTTCATCACTAACCATTAGTGAAATAGAGCACATAAGTTCAGGGAAAGATGGACGCTTGGAGTAATGACAATTCGTTCAACGAGGAATGTCGCTGGAGTCGACGTTTCGTCAAGATGACTTGTCTTGGTCGGGGCTCCAGACGAAGCTATGGGGCAGGAATGTGATGTATGGATGGATGGATGCAATATTTTACTGAAAAATCCTGAGGTGCGCGACTCAGCGCGATGTTATTTCTTTCTTTATTTCCTGAGAACGCTCACTTGAAAACACTTAGCAAAAATGGCAGACAGTTGTGCTCAACGGTTGCGTATTACCTCTCGTTTGTTCTGAATGTGCCATAATCCAGAGATCAATGTCTCCCCCTTCCTCAATTAAAGTAGGAAGGGGGGAAAGGGTGAACGCTTTCAAAGCACATGCCTCGATTATATATGCGTGTTTGTAACATGGTTTCTGTGGGTGCCGGCAAGGGGAGGGGGAGTGGCTGTATTTGGGGTGCCTCCCCCTTTCTTTTCGTGCTTATCAAGACTTTTAGTCCCCTTGTAATCACAGCACGCTCAACCATCATAAGACGCTGGGCAAGCACGTCCGCTCCAAGAGTACAAGGCCTACCGTAAAGAAAAAGAAAACGCACACGGTCCTTCATGCATTTGCCTAAGACGACTGGAAGGCGAAAGCCACCTTTTTTCTCTTCTTTTTCATCTGAGTCCATACTGATACCCTCTCCACCCCCCACCCCCCCTTTAGTGAAAGCTTTGTATACCTAACGTGTTTTGCATTGCCTCAGATCCCGGAGGCAGTGCAATCCTTCTGCACCTCAAATGGTTTCGCACAGCCTTTGACCAAGCGACGACGTCGTACGCTGACGACGTCATGTGACGTCACGTTGTGATGTCATCATGACCTCACAAAATTTGGCGATATGTGACATTATGATGACGTCACCGGGTGATGTCAGTGGTGTCGTCATGTTAAGCTGAGGTCATGTGACTTTTGCTAAGCCTACTGCACTCACAAGCATATTCACTTGAGTATCACGTGATTTTTAACAGGCTTTCATTACTTCGTTTGTTTGTTTGTTTTGCATGATTCGTGTTGACGTCGACGCCGCCGACAAGGTCTCGCGATGTATCGTCAGGTCTCACCAGACGTCGAGAGCCTCACTTGACTCATACGATACATATAAATCAACAAGGTTGCTAGCTGGGCAAGTTCGAACAAGCTTGCTAGTTGGCGCTGCGTCTTTGTTATCTCGCCTGTCCTGTGTCTATAGTGTTCGCCCTGAGTAGCATTATGAGAGACATGTAAGGCTTTCGCCTCAGTAAGATTAACGCAGCATCAACGCGTCGTTCTGCCTAACCATAAAATGAGGAGACGCTGTCGCCCCTCTTGCGCCATCTAGCGATCTTACGCGCTACGACAAAGAGCGCGACGACACCGAATACCGCTGCCAGGACGCTGAAGACGATGACCCACCACGGCGTTCCATTCACCGAAGACTTCGCGTGCAGTGGGGGTCGTTCGAAAGTGACCCTCGCGACGTTGGACACCGGCGAGGACAGCTTGTCGACGTTCCAGACCCTGGCAGCGAAATAGAAGTCGTGGCGCGAGTCGTTCTTAGCGGCGGAAAGCAGGGCGTCCGGAAGACGGAACCGAAGTCGCTGCATGGTACCGACTGCACCCGCTGGTATCTTGCCGTCCACCACCTGACCTTCGGGAACCGCGAACGCCGAGTCAAAGTTCCTGGTGACGTCGGCGAAACGTATGCTTCCTCTGAGCTCGACTTGAGACGCTGAAAAGCAGAGCGAGACAACCTTGAAACAAGCCAAACAAGACGTGAACGGTAACGACGAGACAGCAGACATCCAGAAGACGTCCTCAAGGCATAAGAGCGTAAACAAGGATCATTTCTATAAGGCTTTAAAGGAGCACTAAAGTGAAACAATCGATCGGTCGAGATTGGTCAATATTAATTTGAGAACTATAATGTAGTTTATTTTACCATCTTAGGTTTATTAATAGAGGAGAAAGCCAAGGTAAAGTTCAATTTTTAAATTTCGCGCCGAAATCGCCGCACGTGCCGTCACAGATTTTGAAGCGTATTTTTTTCTATTTCGGCGATATTGGCTCAATGAAGTTTCCTGAAACTATGTATATTAAGTCTATGGCCCGCCTCAGAAGACAATGTACTTCATCTTTACTCACTAGGAACTACGTAGGAGCCAGTAAATGCCGTCAAAATCTATGACGTCACGACGTTTGGTGCGGGAATTTCAAGGTGGGGTCGCCACCCGCATTTTATCTTCGGCGCTTTTTCCCGCTTACCAAGCATCTTCTCGCAGGATGCATGGTGATTTATCTATTAATACGAGTAAACTATTAATACGATATTAATCTATTAATACGAGAAAAATCGTTTTTCTACATAGTGTCCCTCCAAGTCGGCCGTCAGCTCTCAGCTGAGCACATCAGTTGGGAAGTACGTTACAAAATGTTCAAAATGCTAGGGAGTCATTGTGTGTATAGAGGTCAACACAATTGTCTAGAACACTGGAACGGCGCGATGCCGACTGCATTGACGACGTTTGTCAATTGCACTTGGTTTGAAAGAGCCCAAAGTACAGCGTGCATGGCCGCTAAGGATGGTTGTTCAAGTGAGGGCAGTCTCAAACTGCTTGTTATATGCAAATGCGGCGCCGTATAGGGTGCCGTTCCAGCGTTCTAGACAGGTGTGTTCACCTGTGTACATAAAGAGGTCTTTTGAAGCGAAGGATATCATAACGATTTAATGTTTTACAAACATGTGCGCTGTGCAGAGACACTCACGGATGTGTCGCAATACGGCAGGAGAGTAGGATGACTCAGCGCAAAACTTAGACACCATCTCTTCTCTGCGGAAAATTTAGACTTGACATCGGGACGTAAGACTTCGAAACCATGGGACCCTCTATCAGATCAATCGTTCCGAAAGTTGGTCGCTTGAGTTCCTAGCACGACAGTTAACTATCAGCACGATATTGCCGCATCCTCACCGTTGTCAGTGTCCATGTGGGCTCCCGGGCAGGTCCACGTCAGGATGACGACGTGCGTGCCGTTCTCGTCCACGTACGCGTCCTCGACTTTCAGGTCCTCTATCGAGTCCGGTGGGATAGTTGAGCTGTCAATGCTCCTGGTGAGCCGGAAAGATCCTCCCTCGGCGTAGCGAGCGAACTCGGGCGCCATTTTGGTGCGCAAGGCCCTCGGTTCGGCCTCTTCGATGTCTTGGTCCACGTAGACGAAGCGGTCTAGGAGAACCCCGTTGACCTCGCCGGTTGATTCTGACGTTTCGCCACTGGGAGGAGCTGAGCAGAAAGATTCGTGACAAGAGACAGATTACTGCAGTGAACGTGACACGCTTGCTGCGGTTGCGTCAGGCGGGCTATAGCCATAATTCAGACAGTAGCGCAAAGATTCACACGGACGGCGAAAGATCAAGACGGGACACAGCGCTAACTAATAACTCAGTGTTTATTGCACGTGATGGCATATACAGGGTGCCCCAGCTATCTCTAGCCATGCAGAGTTTAAAAATATGCCGACGCACATGACGACGCGACCAAATGCATGTTGCTGACTATTGCATGGATTAAGTTACGCTACTTTTTGCGTCCTACCTCACTGCTTAATTAGGCAAGATTAATTCACCATCTTCTGAAGCAACGAGGCCGGGCAAGAAACTCCAATGAGGAAGTTGTAGATCGGTTTGCAAAATGTCCGATTACACAGTTTGTAACTTTCTATTTGTTAAGTCTTAGTGCTTTTCTGCTTACTACATGTGCCCGCGAAATACAAAGAAAAAAAATCCAGCTCCAACGTCGTTATTGTGTAGCGATTGGTGTGCGAAGTGCGTAGCACGGGCACCCAGCGATTCCCGTTGCGTTATTGTTAGTCCCTGTCCATGAATGATCTCTCGCAAGAGTTCGTAACACCGGCGCCGAAGGAGCACCGGGGAGAGGAGGAATGTTTAGCTACTCTACTATGTCAGTTTTACAGAGCCTCCGGAGCGCTGTGAAACGACCATCCGAACGTACCATCAGGTTCCAACAAGGAGGGTTGCAACGAAGGAGGCCGTAACCGGCTAGGAGTGGCACATCTCGCGACGTAAGATAAAGAGGGCAATCTTCGACAACCCCATAAACCCGTGTGTAGTTGCATATACCTGACAGCTGTGGAGCGGGCAGTCCTCCAGAAGCCTGGCGTCCCTCGACGATGACCGTATTGTTTCCGCTGACCACACGAGTCGACACGGAGTAGCGTCCGACGCCGTCGAAACGTGTGAAGTAGTCACTGTAGATGCCGTCGTTGGCCGTCACGTCGGCGCCTGAAGAAAGGGACGATCGTTAAAGGGGGGGGGGGGCAAAGTTTCCTCCGAGAGCCCGCGACAGTCTCGCGAAATATCGTCCGGTCTCGCCAAATCTCGCTCAACCTCTCGACTCGTGGGACATATATAAGGTTAAAAAAATGCTGGAGTGAAAGCACTCTCAACTTCTTCGTAGCATGTGCCCATACTTTACCAGTATTTGCGTACATTTTGCCTCAAAAACATAGCTTTTTCGTGCGATAGCTGACTAGAGATCTGGTGCTTTTGTTCTTCAAGCGCAAATGGTATGGTCATTAGGAAATAACAGATCGCTGTTCCCGAAGAAAGTAAGTTATCTGAGCGAGTATTGGTAACGTGATCTCTAATAAAATTTGCCAAGACTTCGAGGCAAGGAAACCAGTTGCACAAAGCGACACGTTGAGCAGTAGCAGAAAAAAAAAATGGAGGTGACCCTAATTATTGGCTTGAGTGTCTGGCAGTGGCCCTCGCACCTCGGCGTTCGTGTTTTCTGGTGCATTCCTTGCGTTAACTTCGCCGCATTGTCGAAGCTGATCTCGGAGGCCACATGAAACAAGCGCGTGATTGAGATCTGCTCCGCCACGATCCCCATTTCTCACAAGAAAACCGTCCGCTCTTTTAATGAAATCAATTATGTTTTATTACTTATTCTGACAGATAATTGGCCCCTACTTTAAATAAACTTTCGCTACGATAGCATACGTCTCCAATAGGAAGTGCTTTAGTTCTACTAGCGTAAATTATAGCTTAGTTATGAAATAAAAACTCTTGAAACAGAACCATCGATTTCGTACTAGTTTCATTTTTCAAAACATACCTTCTGAATATTTTGAAAACCGGAAGTACTTGCTCGACCGGAAGTGCTTGGGGGAGACACGAGAGTGTCACTCGTTGCTCGAGCCAACGTTACTAGAATATATTCTAGTAACGAATAGATTCTAGTAATATATTCTAGTAATCTTGGCTCGTGCCCCTAAACCTAATACGAAGATGGCTTTCGCCTTTGGCGAATGCATAAGGGACCCTGTGACTTTTAATCATTGTAACGATTGTACTGCGGGTGATACGCATCAGATGCCCTCTGAAGCAGTGGCGTAGCCGGGGGGGGGGGAGGGGGCACAGTGGGCCCGTGCTCCCCCCCCCCCCCGAATTTTTTTTTTGTCATGGCATAAAGAGCCCAAAATTACACTCAATCACATCCGCCTGCCCGACCCTCACTTCAGGTCAAGGAGGTGCCGCTCCCCCCCCCCCCCCCCCCGAAAAAATTTCTGGCTACGCCCCTGCTCTGAAGGCGGCATTACATCTTCAACGGGACTCGCGCTTGGAACTGCGGCGTATTCTCGTCCCGTAGCAAAGTACCACCTGTCTACGTTACACGCCACGAAAGTGCTGTTGAGGTTCTTGCCTGCCACGACACGAGCCTTAACAAAAGTTTGTAAATAGTGTAATCTATGCGTGTATGCGTGGCTGTATGTGCTGTTATGTGTTTATCAGTGTATATGTCATAATCGTCACCCAGCACATGGATTAGCGCGTTAAGAGAATGCGGGCATTGCTGATTAAGGAACATAAATTCCTTGGCTTTAAGTGCGCGACCACTTACGATTACCTCTTTACGAGAGGGTGTGCTTCTCGACGTGACCAGGCCCGTCGAGCTCTGATGGCTTTCATGAACCAAACAGATCTGGCCACCCATTCACAGAATTTCTTCCTTTCGTGTTTTTAGTTATTTTTGTCCAAGTCTTCGTCATTTTTTCCTTGCTTTCCTATATCTTCTTTCCACTTTCTCTCCTCCTTTCCTCTATGTCCTTGCATGTGTATGCAAACCACATAATAATAATAATAATAATAATAATAATAATAATAATAATAATAATAATAATAATAATAATAATAATAATAATAATAATAATAATAATAATAATAATAATAATAATAATAATAGCCAGGCTGACATCTCCAGCATTTCATGAAAGCACTTTTTCCTCTCTCTCTAATCAATGTAATGTGTGAAACTTACCGAGACCGTTGTCGAATAACTCCATTTCCACAGCTTCGCCTCCGTTCGGTCGAGTAACGCTGGCCGTTACCTTGGCGTGCAGCACAAACTGCTCGCCCTTGCCTACCTCGGCGTAGACGGCGGCCTCGGACGCTCTGCTCACCTCCGTTCGTTTGAGGAATGCTCGCACGGTCACGGGCGTCTCGTCGGGACCCTTCGCCCGTGACGTGGCACGAACGTGAACTCTTACGTCTCGTCTGGGGGGTCTTCGCTTCACGACTAGCGTCCAGCTACCGGGCTGGTCGAGAACCGAGAAAAAGAAAACATTGTAGTTCGCATGCAGCGCTAAGTGTAGTTCAAGTCCAGCGCTAATGTCGTTCTCGTGTAGCGTTTGGTGCAGTTCTAAATACTCGGCTAAATGCAGCTCCACTACTGTCAAACCTGAGGAAGCGCGTAGGCGGGCACCCAGCGATCTCCGTTACGCTGTTGTTAGTCTCTGTCTATGAATGATCTCTCGCAAGAGTTCGTAACACCGGCGCCGGAGAAGCGCCGGTAGGAGGAGAAATCGCGCACTGTCTGTCTGTCTGTCTGTCTGTCTGTCTGTCTGTCTGTCTGTCTGTCTGTCTGTCTGTCTGTCTGTCTGTCTGTCTGTCTGTCTGTCTGTCTGTCTGTCTGTCTGTCTGTCTGTCTGTCTGTCTGTCTGTCTGTCTGTCGTTTTGGTAGGGGTTTGGTAGGGGTCGGGAGAACCGGTATTGCCAGAAGCAAAGCCTCCGAGATGAGGAGACGTTTCGCGACTTTCCCGCTAGGCGAGAGCGTATGCGCCGGGGCGTCGTGAAAAAGGCGGATTATCAGCGGAAAACAAGCAAAGGAAGCAAGCGGACGGAAACACGCTGGCTGTCTGCCTGCTTGCTTGCTGTGTTTTGGAGGACATTCAGTATGAAAATGTTATCTTCAATTAAAAAAAAAGTCACAGTTTCGCCGCAAGGGCGAAGCAATGAATGCGATAGCAAGAAACTAATGCTATATGAAGCGAGGCTCGCCAATGGATACTCTAAATTTTAACAGCGCTCCTGTTGCAAAGGTGGCCGAAGCAGCGAAAGAAACTAGCGTGCTTCAAGTGTCGAGCTGTGACACTTGATAGTTCACGCTCATCTTCTGTTCGTTTAGCGGCGTCCCTTGAGCTCGAGTGGCTTTCGTACGCTGCGTAACATGAGCGCGGACATCACGGTGAAAGCGTGAAACACTCCTCTTCCCCTCAGCACAAGAAAACCGCACGAGCAGACAGCGGAAGGGCAAGGTTCTCCCTGCGCAAGTATAAGAAGAAGCGAGCGCGCGAGCTGACGACTTTTAAATGCGCCTGTCGTGCTCCTAACGCCATCTCGCTGGTAATGAAGAAACGCTTATAAGCGCAGCCGTCTCTGAGTCCGTCCAGCGCTAAAGGGTGTGTATATAACGCTCGCCGTTACCTACGTGGAGGATCTGCGTTTCGTGGCGTAGTGGCTAGCGCCACTCGCTGCGGAGGAAGAGGTCCCTGGTTCGATTCCGCGCCTCGGAAGCGTTTTTCTGAATTATTTTTCTTTGGGGCTTTTATATATATATATACATACTTATACATATACGGTGCATGACGGCGACGGCGACGGCAAAATTCAGTCGAGACTGTCCATATAATTGCTATCGCAATAAAAATGTCCTTGAATGTGCAGGTCACTATGATCTGAACACGCGACATACCATGGCCACGCCGGGTATCTTGAAGGTCACGTATTTTCCCGACACCGCGGGCTCAGACGCCACGCATTCCTCGCATTTGTTGTAGTCCGGGTAGAGCACGTATGCTGTGAGCTCGGACGTCTCGTTGGACTGCAGTACTACCGCGGTCTCTTTGCCCAACGCCGAATCAACGAGGATCGGGAACATCTCCACGCCGGCCACTCTCGCCTCTTGGTCGAAGATCTGGACGAAAAATAAAAAGGAACCAATAAATGTTGCTCAGTCTCGGGAAATAATAAGGTTACACGGGACGCGTGGTTATCGTAGTGAGAAGTCCAGAGACGTAGCTTTCCCTGTATTCAAAGGGGGCGGGGGACGCTGTTGATTCGCTAATATTTTTTGTTCATTATAATTTTTTAACAATTATTAGATATTGCCCAGTAAGACAAAGCAAAAGGCCGATATAATCTTCCTACATATTGCCCTTGCGCATGCCTCCCAGGCGCAACAATTGTCTGCAGTTTTCGAAACAAAAAAGGAGAAAGAAATCAAAGCCAGTACCGCGCCTGCGCAATCTGACTAAACAGCGGAGCTTTCGAGTGAATGCCGCCACCTGGCGAACGGAGATTGCGTTTTTTCTTCGTCTTTTTTTTTTGTTCTTTCCTATTTTTTCATGTTTTTTTCTTTCTTTATCTTTTTATATATCGCCCTCTTTCCTTCCCCTCATAACCTTTGCCTAGCTCCTCCTCACTCTCACTTCTCTTTCCCACTCCTTGCTATGCTGTACTGCACATGATCGGGCTATGGTATACCCCCTCACCTCCTCCTTTCCCTCCCCCCTCACCCTAACATCAGTCCTCCTAAGCTCACCTCTCTTTCTCATCATCTTGATAAATGATACTATACAAAGCTATGCCATGCTATAACTTCTCCTCTCCTCCTCTCCTTCGTCATCACCCTCACATCACTCCTCATCAACCCTCACTTCCCTTTCCCACCTTCTTGCTATAGTATACTAGGAGGTGGTAGGGGTGACGATGTTGCCGCAGGCGGGGTTAGCCTGGCAGACCTGGCCGGCAATTGTTCCGCCTGAGCGACTCTTTCCATGTAGTTATGTCTCACCATACATCATTCTGCATGGCTATGCTATGCTAGGAGCTGCTTGGCACATACTAAACTATACTATACAAGGCTGTGCCATACTTTACCCTCTCCCCTCCTCCTTTCCTTCCTCCTCAACTTCACATCACTCCTCCTCAACCCTCACTTCTCTTTCTCACCCCCTTGCTATACCATACTATGCATGGCTATGCTATGCTAGGGCCTGCTTGGCACATATCCGCTTTCAGGGGCGCGTACCCTCCGAGTTCTGCCAACACCGTGGGACCAAGCTCAAGCTTAAACAGCTGCGCTGTTAAAACATAAGTATCTAAGTAGGGCAACGTTTTTGTATGAAGATTGTGATTTCTAGTAATAACATGCGAATTTGGACAGCTAGGCTAGCTAAAGCTAATCCGCCTTTTTCATTTTCCTGTGCTGCCCCCTGCCGTTTTGGTAGAAGTTTGGTAAGGGCCGGGACAACCAGTATTGCCAGAAGCAAAGCCTCCGAGATGATGAGACGTTTCGCGACTTTTCCGCTTGGGGAGAGCGCATACTCGGGAGCATCGTGAAAAAGGCGGATTATAAAGCTCCCTCACACACTAAGTGTAAAGCGACCGCAATGCAAGACTCAGGGGTCTGAGAGTGGCACTCGCACTGACTGTGTTGGTAAACTTGCGATTAACTGTGAGCCATTCTCTTTTTCTTCTCGGTCGATGTAATAATCACTGCCTCACCCCTCACCCGAACGCTTTCTGCACCTAACGTAGTTTTGCACTGCCTCCAGGATCGGAAGCATTGCAAGCTTTCTGCAACTCATCTAGTACTGCACGGCCTCCGGGATGGGCACACCTTCGACCACGCGATGATTTCATCTGATGACGTTATCACGCGACGCCATCTTGTGTTACGTCATAGGGACGTCACGATGTGGTCCTGACGTCTTCTCTTATTTTGGCGACCTGTGACGTCATGACGACGTCACATAATACCGTCATCAAGTCGTAATTTGATCACGTTACTCTTTGGATAGTTCCTGTTGACGTCGACGGTCACTTTTTCTCGTTTGATGAGCATCTGAGGGTTTCGCCTTATAACTATTCGCTTGAAGCACAACCATCAATTTCCTACCAGTCTGCCAAGACGTTTATACTAATTGCTGTTTATACAAATTTATACTAACTATAGGACTCCAATTTTCATTTATTACATGCCCTAATGTTTACTCTATAATATACAACTCTTAGCTTAACCCATTTCATCACTTTTACATATTTTTAAGGTTTTATCAATTTTTCCGAACAACTCGCAGGTGTACTTGACAGGATGGTCTGGAAGAAAGCAAAGAGTGCCGCTCAGGCCACTAAAGAAACAGCGTGCTCCTCACCACGATGGGCCTCTTGGACTCGTCCAGCAGGGCGAGGGCCGAGTCCAGGAAAGCGGATTCTATGGCGACCGGAACGCTGGACTCGCCGTCGCGGAGAGCGAACGGCTTGCCTCCGGTGCGCAGTGCCACCTCCTCCAGCTTGTCGTCAGCGTCCGAGCCGAGGGCGATGGTGTTGACCACTACCTGAGCGGCGATCAGATCCTCCATGACGCTGTCGATGTCCGGCTTCCCGTTCTCTTCGCCATCGGTCATGAGAACAATGACGGAGCCCTCGAGACGCTGGCCAGTTTCGGTGAACATCTGGAATGGTTGCGCAAACACGAGGACCTCGTCAGGCATACCCTCTCAGATCAACGCGGAAAACAGATGTCGCCACAGTCGCCGCGAATATTAGTTTGTCCGCAAACGTGAGTTTGCGGCCAAAACCGGTATTCCGCGAACTTCTCGGGGTTTGCGGACTACCGATTACCGGAGGCTTAAACATCCGCGACCGCCATGGACACCGAAATAGCTTCGTTATAGGCAGTATTAGTTAAAAACATGTGGGTTACACTGCAATAGCGGCTAGAATATTTATTCAATTCGTTCTATCCAATTGTTTCTTATACTCGTTTTCGTTTTATTGAAGATTTTCTTGCAATATTCAAACCTTGTACAAGGTCACATAACATGACAATATCTTCGTACGTTATATCTGACATTCGTCATAAACGTATATCGTTGCCCTATATATAGCCACGAGACAACTTTTCAATGACTTCATGATATCCGGTAATTCCTTATATTCGATTTCTACGCACGTTCGACTCGATTTAGATCTGATTATATGCAGGCTACAGGGCGCGAAAACTTTGGCTTTCACCTTGAGTGCCAACTTAAGAGCGCATCCGATGCACGTCGTTCCAGCGATATCGAGGTTCTTCACAATCTCAAGGAGTCTTCTTCGCGCAGGCTCCTCCATCACGGTCAGCGGAAACACTGTAGAGGCGCTTTCGGAGAACAGAATTACGCCAACTTCCAGACCGTCCGGTACAACTGCCTCGACGAATTGGCTCATCGCTGCAATGAGATTTTGAATGCGATTTTCAACCTGAAAAGAAGGAAACGGAGAAGTCAAAGTGGCGTTCTTCAGTAAATCTATCTATCTATCTATCTATCTATCTATCTATCTATCTATCTATCTATCTATCTATCTATCTATCTATCTATCTATCTATCTATCTATCTATCTATCTATCTATCTGTCTCACGCTCGCTCGTGAATACCAGACAGACAGACAGACAGACAGACAGAAACGCTTACAAACGCAGACAGAAACGCTTACAGAAACGCTTGTTCATTGCCTGTCGCCATATGTGGCTATGCGCACGATATCCATTTTGTTTTTTACAGCGAAAGCTGTTATGAGATCATTTCACCGGCCGTTTTTGGCGCCGTAGTTGTCCGCCGCCGCCGCCGCCGCCGCTGCCGCCGCCGGTGTCCGTAACCAGTATCGCTCGAAATAAGAAAAAAAACGAAATAAGAAAAAAATTCCAGGATGGAACGAGGTTCGAACCTGGGCCCTCTGCGTGGGAGCCCAGTATTCAACCTCTGAGCCATGCCGGTGCTTGAAACTGCTTTCCAAAAAGGTCCTATACAGGCTTCATGTCGGGAAGGAACCACATTAGCATATGCAATATTGCGTGGTAGAAGAGTAAAATAAGCATCAAGCGTCGCACAACGCGAATTCTGTAACCAGACGTCACACAATGCGAATTGCGCAACGAGTAGGTTGTTGAATGCTTCCAACCCATTACAAAGGGCTCTGCCATAATTCTTCATCGTCATCAGGCACAGCATCAACAAAGTGCGCATAATGCCTTAATGCGTTGAGCAGGTGCCAACGCTCTCCGTAGAATGACGAAAAATGGCACAGTGCCTGCTGCCCTATACTTCTCAAAAATTACAGTGATAGCGTGATAGATAGGAGATAGCGTAGCGTAGTTTATAGCGTAGTGGGTTCCTCGCAAGTGCACTTGTATTGGTTGCCAAGGAAGCCCATAAGCGCATGATCCACTTCCTCGGGGTCTCAGTAAAATTACAATGATTTATAGCGTAGTGGGTTCCTCGCAAGTGCACTTGTATTGGTTGCCAAGGAAGCCCATAAGCGCCATCCATTTCCTCGGGGTCTCACTAAAGTTCTTCGCCTCCCCCCCCCCCCCCCCCCCACCGTCTCTCTCCCACGTCAACGTATGTTAACAGCATGACGGGAGAGGGAAATAGCGACCGGGCGTCACCCAATGCAAATTACATAACTGGTAGGCCGTTTAAAGATTCCAACCCATTACAAAGGGCTGAGCCATAATTCTTCATCGTCATCAGTCGTCGCGTCAACGAAGTGCACATAATGCCTTAGAGACGTGTAGCTGGTGCCTCGCTTCTCCGCAGAATGACGAATAATGGCTTACTAGGTGCTTCCCAACTTCACAAAAATTGTGATTAATGGCGTAGTGGGTACCTTTCTAATGTACTTGTATTGTAGCCCCAGGAGAGCTTAACGGGCTCTAGAAACGCCGCTCTTCCAGCTTTCGCTGTGACTGTGCTGCGGTTTCAGCGCAGGCCTGGCGTTTTCTTTTTTCCCTGAAGTTGCGAGCAACCGTATCTGTATCGCAGTTGCCTAGCAAAAATCTGCTTGTTGGAGTGTTTTTCGCCGCCCCCCCCCCCCTTCTTTGCAAAATGGAATGTGCTTGGCACTCTCGCTATCGGCGCGCTCGGGAAAAACGCAGCGCCGCGTGTCGCAGTCTTGCCGCTCTGGCAACCGGTCACTTTTGCCAATCTTTTTCCGTTGATACTGTACAGTCGTGAGCAAGCTGAACTCGAACGCTCCGCAGCGTGGCCTGGACTGGTTTGACTGATGCCTGCTGCGAAGCGCTGGGCGCTGCTGCCGAGATAATATCTCGGTATGCTTGGCTAATATGTCGGCATGCATTGGTAACATCTCGGCAACAGAACCCATAGCTACGCGGCGCTGGCGTCGATCAAACCGCTTCAGGACACGCTGCGGAGCATTCGAGCTAAGCTTGCTGACGACTGTACCAGGGGAGTGGCCAAGCGGGGGGTTGGGGGGATTCAACCCCCCCCTCCCCCCAATAATTTTTCAGTTTTGCTTGCGCATATATACACGCGCACATACAAACGCACACAAGAACATACTAAAGTATGGCTGAACCCCCCCTCCCACCCCCCTCCCGAAAAAAATATCTGGCTACGCCCCTGGACTGTACACTCAAAAACGCACATATATACGCCAAAGAGTCATTCATAAGGTTCCGTTAAGGCGAGTAGTCCCCCAAAACACCAACAGCGCTTTTGTGTGGCACATCGCACAAGCGCGGTTTTGCCATGGGGCCGAGGTGGTGCCGAAGCTCCAAACTAAGCTTTCCGCGCACTTACCGACATACTTCCTGATACGTCCAAAGCAAAGATGACACTGCCCAGGATGCCTTCTCGTTTCTGCACTTCCGTGAACTTCACCTCCACGACCTTTCCGGGGTCACCCGCAGTCAAGCTGCGCAAAAGACGTCACTGAGAAGTCCACGAAGGTAAAGCGGGGCAGATAAATATAAGCGACCTAACTGTTCCCAGGCGTAGAAGAAAAAAGATAGGTCCGTGTGGAATAATATTGCTGTCACCTCACGAAAGTACGTATATCGAGCCAGGGGCTCGCAATGAAAAACGCGAGAGAAAAGGGAGAGAAAGAGTAAGAGCCCAGAAATGAATTTCGCGCACTAGCACCCTCCCCACCTCCACACTTTTCCCTCGCGGATACAGTTTAAGTCCGGAGAGGTCCCGCACAGATGACCGAAGCACGGCGGCCGATCCCCTGCGTGACTAAAGAAGTAATCTCGCTCATGCACTCGGCACTGCTCTCCGAAGGCGGGCTCTCCGACCGCCCGGTTCATGACGTCAGTCTGGAGTGCGCGCCCATTGGTGCAGGCTTCTGTGAATACGCCTTCGAAAAGGAAATGCCGCAGACTTTTAAAGTTGTGCCCGACTAGAGTTTGAATCGTCATTGTTCTGCCGTCAAGAATGCTCAACTTGGCGCAAGGACCGTTAGATAGGTTAAGAATAAAGCATCGTTCACACCTGCGCCTAGCACAGGTCGCACGACCAAGTTAGTCGCAAACGGTCGTAAAAGACGCTTTCGTCGCAAAGTGACTGCTTTGGCTGCTCGATGTTTCAGTCGCGCGACTGCAGTCGCAAACCTCTCAACCAATCAGATGCGCAGGAACAGTAGGTCAGCTTATTTCGCTGGGTATGAGGACGGGTATATGTCGCATTCTGGTGAGAACGTTGGTCGCGTATAAAGTCGCTGTTTTGTCGCCAGCCACAAATGGTCGCGCGACCGGTTCTAGTCGCAGGTGTGGATTAGACTTTACTCACCCCTGGAAGTCTTCGTTGGCGCTGATAACCTCCCAGGTAGACTTGCGGTTGCACATGTGGTTGTGCTTGGTGGGCGCGAAGGCATTGTGAGTCTTGCTAGCGCCGTCGCAAAAGTCCGTCACCTGCGACGCCAACGTGAGAGACGAAATGCATGTGAAATCGTTATTCATACGGAAAGTAGGGCGAGCGTCACGGCCCATGTGACGAAGTGAAGAAAACGCGTAGTTTGGTACTCTGTCACTACTGGTAAGTGGCGAGTCATAGTTCATAGAATACACAAGGTCAACACAAAGCACAATACGCAAACAAAGTGCATATAAGGCATACTTTAGAATCCATGTTTTGCTTAACTTATCGATAATTACTTTACGTTTATGGAAAACAGAAAATGAAAATATATTCTTAAAATTCCCGTTTAACCCATCTTCATAAAGCTAATTAAGTCTCTTTAGTTTCTTTTTCTATTACTACCAAATTCTGTGCCCCCCCCCCCTGCACTTCCCCGTAGTACATTGAACCATACAGCATATAATCAATCAATCAATCAATCAATCAATCAATCAATCAATCAATCAATCAATCAATCAATCAATCAATCAATCAGTATTGAGAAGCCGGCGGTGTCCTCTAAGCGAAGCTGATAGGAGCGAGTGTGCTGTCTGAGCACCGTAAAATCCTAAGCAAGCGCCCTCTTCCCATTTCGGGAGATCTTAAATATGCGCCATCGACCGTCTAGCCACCATTTTTCGCTACAGAATCCTGCAGCAGTTGTTCCCAGGAATCAAAGTTCTGAGAGTCTTTAGATATGCGGTCGACTTATTAGTACTTTTACAGCGTGGTGCCTCGGGGTTGCATTCTGCAGGTGTCACAAATTGTCGGAACATTTGAGGAGCGTCTTTCCCTCGTTGTAATAATACATGAAATTTCACGTGACAATTCTCTTCGGTTCAATAAGAACAGTAAATGCAAGCGTATTCAATAAAGCATTTCATTAGAAGCACAGGTGTTCACTCTTCTTAGAGGCTCTTTCGCCGCCATATTGAATTTTGGTCCGCGACCGAGCAAGCCTCCCCCCCCCCCTCCAAAACTTGTCCGATTATCTTTCACCGTAAAGGGGGAGGGGGGGAGATGCTTGCTCGGGAACTTATGGTATATGAGTTAACGCTAGAGAAACCGCTAAAGTCAGGTGAATTGTTTTTATATGTAGCCCATTCAAATCACTGTGCACTTACGCCTTTGACGTACGGCATGAACATGATTGATGACGTCAGTGGATTCTCGCGGCGCTGCTCGAAGCGCGTTTTGCACTTGGAAGAGACTCGGCAGCCCTTGTAGATGCGGCATGGTTGCCCCGAGTCGGTGTAGGCCGTGAACTTGTGGTGTTCGGAGCATGAAGTCGCTCGAATCTGTCCACGACATAGGAAATACAGTTATTATTCCAGGTCGCTTGCGCAGCTGACAAAAGCTTCACTCTCAACCACGCTGGCTGGCACGTGGCTACACCGTGTTAACGCATAGCAGATGACAGGTCATTACGTCTGGCCACCAGTCGGGCGTCCAACACTCGGTACGGTGACGTTATTATTGACACAAGTACTGAGTGGCACTGTCGTTCCTCTTCCAAGCATATCCGATCGAGCAATTAATTTAGGTTTTCCGAATATTCATAAAAAGTATTCTAAAGAATTAAAGTCGATTGTTCTGGGTAAAGTTGAAGGGTTATTCGGATACATATGATATCGGAGCATTACGTAACTCAAGATAAGGACCAATTAACTGTCAAGATGATTAATAAAACCTAATAGGTCGAGTTCATCGAAAGGGGGGAATAAACTTTACCAAGTGGGAGGGGGAACGGGAAAGATTGTGAGCAGCTTATGGCGCCGCGATGCTAGCGTTCATTCGCACAGGGCGGTGACTAGAGTGTACTAGAATAGCACACTCTAGTGGCGACACCCATTGGCCGCGCCGCCGCCATATTGGGTCAAAGCAGTGGACGCTGTCACCACCACATGCGAAGGAACGCTGGCATCGAGGCGCCCGAGTCACGCTTAGAGTGACCGTATATGGCTCCTTTAGGAGCTCCTAAAGGAGCCATATACAGTAACTCTAGAGCAGCTGGGATCGTTGCTTCACCTGGCGGAGCAGATCTCAAACACGCGCTTCGTTCTGCGTGGCCTCTGAGATCCGCTTCGGCAGCGCGTCGAAACACAAAGCTAACCAAAGGAATACACCAGGGCGCACGAAAGCCGACGTACGTCACTACCACGGGTGTCACTACATGACAACTGTGTCAAGGAATAGGGTCACCTCCAGAATTTTATATTGCTCCTTCCACGTCAGAACGCAGCGCTGTGTGGCGGGAATCGATCCAGCAACCTTGGCTCGGCACTCAACGGCAGAACAATGCGCGCTTAAAATAAAAGACTAATGTCCCTGAAGTGCCTGGCTTGTGCTGAAAGTTTACCAGAATACACGTCTTCGTGGCATGCACTGCTGTCTGGCTATGTGGACCACCGATGTGTGCGCATCTGAGTGTCTCACCATGCCGAACTCGCAGTAGAGGCTCGGGTACAGGAAGCTATCAGGGTCTCCGTACTCGTCAAACACTCCGTACCGGAAGTGAGCCCACTCGTGCACCAGCAAGTAGGCTGCGAACAGAAAAAATTGTTGGAAATAAGCCCTTCTACAGACACGCCAAACAGTGATATCAGATGTTTATAGTATTGTCACGAGGCGTGCTGGGTGACCAAGCCCTCAGATGGTAGAGCCGAGCAGCGAGAGATGACAATCGGGAAAACACCGAAACGTAGTTCTTGTTCTTGTTCTTGTTCACCTGCAACTTTGGCTCACACCCACTGTGGGGGATTGGCCAAGACTTGAGTGGTTTTATAAATGTTATAATTCTTTAGAGGGGAGGTTACAGAATAGAAAAATTATAAATTTGATAGGAAATTTTGACACTTGATCAAATATGAAAAATAAATAAAGAAATAACAATAATGAAATAAAATAAATCAATGCCCGAATTTTTAAAATATATACATGTGTTGACACAGAAGAATAGTAATATAGATTAGCTAGTTAACCGATTGGTTTCACTGAGGTAATCCCTCACAGCCACGCAAACCTTCGCACTGGAGAACCCAGAAATAGAGGCTCCAAAAGACAAAAGCACCGGCACAGATAAATTCAATCCTATAGCACGTAAAGATCTTTCCAAATGGGTTTTTCGTGCTGTAGTATATCGCCTGCAGGTCAGAAAGAAATGATCAATTGTTTCCAGCTCACCACAGAAAGCGCACAGTGGAGAAGGTGCCTGAGCAGACCTGTGTCGGTAGAAATTTAGCCTCGGTACACGACATCGTAGCCTCGTAATTGACACTTCCAGTTTACGGGTTTGACAAAATGACCTCCGCCAGGGATATAATAAGTGCCGATATTCTGTGGAACTTGTGAGTGCTGTGTCTGCAAAAACTTCCATAATGCTACGCCTGCGAAATCGCGCAGCCGTCACATAAGCGGATGTTGGAAAAGAAGGTAAAATCGGTCCATTAATCGACGACTTCGCTAAGGAATCGGCAATTTCATTTAGGAGCAACCCTTTATGTCCAGGAACCCAAACTAAGCGAACGTTTCTCAAATGCACGGGTACCAGTGCACGAAACGCCTTTATTACGTGGGAGTCAACCCCAGCAGAAAGTGCAGCACAGGGGGATAGGGAATCTGTGATTATAACGGCAGATGTAATTGTCGAGTTTAACTTGCGCAATGCGAGCACTACTGCCAGAAATTCAGCCTCAAAAACGGGTATGAAGTCGGGGAGTCGAAGGGAATAAGACCAGTCCAAATTCGGGCTAAATATACCAACACCTGACTTTTCGTCGCACTGTGATGCATCTGTAGCAATAATAATGTTAGTGCTAATGCTCTGCAGATGTTCTTGTAATAAACCGTCTAAAGTATGATGGGGGAGTAGTTTTGCATTATTAGGAAAAATATCATCAAATTGGATATCCACAGGGTACGAATTATCACGAGGCGGGGTTATATCGCAGATATGTACGTTCAAAGGGTCCAGTAAACGTTGTGCAAATATAATTTGGGGTGTGTGAAATCGCGGCCATCTAGCCCCAAAAAATAATTCCGGATTGGAAATAAAAGCTGTTTCTGATTGTCGTAGTGGTGACTCGTAAATTCTTAAGAATGTCTGAACAGTCAGAAGGCGAAACCGGCACGAAAGAGAAGGAACCCTCGATTCTAGATACAGAACGTTGTTAGAAACAGTTTTAGGAAGGCCCAGGCATAAGCGCAGCGCTTCCCTTTCCAAAAGCATTAAAGGCCGTATCTTATAGGCTGGGGCACCAGAGAATAGTACGCAGCCAAATTCCAAGATAGGGCGAACGTACATGCGATAGATCATTAATAGTGTGTCTCTTCTCAAACCTGTGCGGTAGTTGCTTAGCCTACGCAACATGCCAACAGCACGCGCACCTTTTCCAGCTGTATATTCGATGTGGGGTCGCCAGTTAAGGGATTGATCATAAATTACCCCAAGGTACTTAATAGACTCCACCTGTGGTATGTCCTCATAATGGTAACTAAGTGAGATGTGCACAGGGCATTGCAGTGGAAAAACAAGAAGGGCACATTTACTCGGATTAAGCAAAAAGTGATTGTGATCGAGCCAGATCTCCAGGGTATTAAGGTAAGTCTGCATCCGTTCATATAATGTCTGGATATTATCTGCCGTTGCAAAGAACGCGATGTCGTCAGCATACACATAAGTTGTTATTTCCTCGTGTCGTGGAATGGTGCTCATTAGTATATTAAATAGCACCGGGGAAAGCACTGAGCCTTGCGGTACTCCTCTCGTTTGTGTATGGGTAGTCGATGAAAAACCGCTTTTAAAACAATAAAATTTTCTGTCCACAAGGAATTTCCGAATCCACGCTGCTATATATGCCGGAAAATTTAGATATTCCAATCGATCCAATAAAATACCATGTTCTACAGTATCATATGCTTTAGCGATGTCTAAAGTAACTAAAGCCGCATATTTATTACGTAGTCGTGCTAAGTGTATACGACTTTCTAAATCAACCTGGGCATTCCAAATTGAACACCCAGCCCTGAACCCGATTTGACAGGGACTTAGAATTGATCTCTCGTCAATAAAATCATTGATTCGAGTATGGATAATTCTCTCAATTAATTTCACTAGATTTGACGTCAAGGCGATTGGCCTTATGTTATCCAAGCTTTTATGAATAATCTCGTCGTCGTCCTCTCCTTCCAAGCCAGATCCCCACTACCCATTATTTCCAGTACAGTTATCTCCCCCGGGGAAAAGAAGCCGTCCCGGCTACCTAGGGGTACGATAGCACAGGGGGATCATAGTAACGCTTTAAACGTTCTACATGCACAATTTCGCGGTTGCGACGACGCTTATCCGAAGGTGGTTCAAGAGGCTCCACGATGTAGTTCACGGGAGATCTTTGGTTCACTACACGGTAGGGACCCTGGTAGTTTGACATGAGTTTCGGGGACAACCCAGGGGTCGAGGCAGGCACCCAAAGCCACACAAGCGAGCCAGGAGAATAGGATGCAGGCGCAACGGCGGCATCACGGTGGTGCTTCTGGCGCTGCTGGTCCTCTGACGTCAACATACGGGAGAGCTTTCGGCACTCTTCTGCGTGTGCAGCAGCCTGGGACAGGGTGGTAGATTCCGAGGCATCAGGGCGATACGGAAGAATTGTATCCATGGTGGAGGATGGTTCGTGCCCATAAAGCAGGAAGAAGGGGGAAAATCCTGTGGTGGCCTGCGTGGCGGTATTATAAGCATATGTGACAAATGGGAGAACATGGTCCCAATTGCTATGGTCAGATGCGACGTACATGGCCATCATGTCACCAAGAGTGCGATTGAAGCGCTCAGCCATCCCATTAGTCTGCGGGTGATACGCAGTTGTTGTACGGTGAATGATACGGCATTCTTTGAGAAGAGCTTCTATGACGTCGGATAGAAATACACGCCCTCTATCAGTGAGTAATTCTCTTGGGGCTCCATGGCGAAGTATGATGTGGCGCAGAAGAAACGAGGCAACATCACGCGCAGAGGCGCTGGGCAAAGGTGAAGTTTCCGCATAACGCGTAAGATGGTCGATGGCCACTATAACCCAGCGGTTGCCGTCTGAAGTGCTTGGTAGAGGGCCATAGAGATCGACGCCTACGCGATCAAATGCACGTCCTGGGCAAGGCAGAGGTTGCAGCGGGGCAGCTGAACGACGAGAAGGATCCTTGCGGCGTTGGCACGCGAGGCATGAGAGTACATAATGACGGACGAATCTGTACATCCCGCGCCAATAATAACGAAGGCGGAGGCGTGTGTAAGTTTTGAGTACCCCGGCATGCCCGCACTGTGGATCATCGTGAAACGCCGCACAGAGATCCGAACGGAGATGCCGAGGGACCACAAGTAACCATTTGCGACCGTCCTGGAGGTAGTTACGGTGGTATAGCAGCCCATCGCGAACGGAAAAGTGGTGTGCTTGGCGACGTAATGCACGGCTGACGGGGGGTGCCGATTGGTGTTGCAGGAAGTTTAGCAGAGAAACAATCCATGGATCCTTCTTCTGCTCCAAAGGCATGTTCGTTGCAGATATGGACGACGCCGATAACGGCACGTTAGGTGAATTAGTCTCGCTATGTAGAGGAGAGCGAGACAAGGCATCTGCGTCGGAGTGTTTTCGGCCGGAACGGTAGAGTACTCGAATGTTGTACTCTTGGAGTCGAAGCGCCCATCGAGCTAGACGACCGGAAGGTTCCTTTAAAGAAGAAAGCCAGCACAGGGAATGGTGGTCGGTTATCACGTCAAATGGGCGGCCGTAGAGATAAGGTCGGAATTTAGTTATGGCCCAAATTATAGCCAAGCATTCTTTTTCTGTTACAGAATAGTTGGATTCAGCCTTCGTGCGTGCGCGACTGGCGAAAGCAACGACATACTCATCGAAGCCAGCCTTTCGTTGGGCAAGAACGGCGCCAAGGCCGACACCGCTGGCGTCCGTGTGTACTTCTGTCGGAGCGCTGGGGTCGAAATGCCGTAGGATCGGAGGAGAGGTCAGGAGATGACGCAGCTTATTAAACGCGGCCTCGCAACTTGGTGACCAGGTTGAAAGGTTGTGGTCCGCACGAAGAAGCTTTGTCAAAGGGTCTATGATGGTCGCGAAGTTGCGGATGAAGCGGCGAAAGTACGAGCTTAACCCGATGAAGCTGCGAAGTTCTTTCAAGGTCTTTGGCCGCGGGAACTCAGCGACAGCTTGAAGTTTGGACGGATCAGGGAGCACCCCATCTTTTGACACGACATGGCCGAGAATGACTAGCTGGCGAGCTGCAAAGCGACACTTCTTCAAATTGAGCTGGAGGCCCGCGTTGGCGATGCATGTCAGGACGCGTTCAAGTCGAAGTAGATGGGATTGAAAGTCCGGTGAAAATATGACAATACCGTCGAGATAACAAAGGCAGACCTGCCACTTGAGTCCGCGTAGAATGTTATCCATCATTCTTTCAAACGTTGCAGGCGCATTGCACAGACCGAAGGGCATGACGGTAAACTCATATAAACCGTCAGGGGTGACGAACGCAGTCTTCGGGCGGTCTGTCTCAGCCACCGGGACCTGCCAGTATCCGGACCGTAAGTCGATGGACGAGAAGAATTCGGAGCCTTGGAGGCAGTCTAGCGCGTCGTCAATACGTGGTAGAGGATAAACATCCTTACGGGTTATCTTGTTGAGTCGACGGTAGTCTACACAAAACCGAATGGTGCCATCCTTCTTCCTGACCAGCACTACAGGAGAGGCCCAGGGACTGTTCGAAGGTTGTATGACGCCGCGTTTGAGCATGTCGCCTACGTGCTCGTCGATGACGCGGCGCTCCGTTGCTGACACACGATACGGCCGTTGGCGCAATGGCGCATGGTCTCCGGTGTCGATGTGGTGGACAACTGTGGAAGTGCGGCCTAAACGAGCTTGTTGTAGGTCGAATGATGTCCGAAAGCGGTTAAGGAGGGCCACAATCTGGGCGTGCTGACTCGTAGTGAGGTTGGGGTCAATGCACCGAGAAAACGTGACTTCACGAGACGGCTCCGCAGGAGTAGCGTCAACGCCGACGGCGTCAACCTCGACAGAAGCCGGGTTTTCAGGCACAGTATAAACAAAGCTTTGGTCAAGTTCGTCAGCATGACCGAGACACTCAGCGTGGTGCAAGGTAGCAGGACAAGAAAACATGTTCACAACATAAAGAGCGCTGACACCCTGTCGAACGGTAAGAAGGGCAAAAGGGAACAAGAAAGGATGACGGCGAGTAGCAAGCTTCGACGGTGTGAAAAGAACTGTGGAGTCCGAAAATGCAGCGCAGGATACGGGTACAAGGGTGGAAGAGAAAGGAGGAACGTCGGTGTCGCTGGCGACTAACACTCGAGAAGAGGCGCCGGAGGAATCTTCGAAAATGTTGCCGCCGAATGGAGACAGCGAAAGTTCAGCACGGGCGCAATCGATAACGGCATCATGAGATGACAGGAAGTTCCAGCCTAAAATCATGGCATGAGAGCAGCGAGGCAGAACGACAAACTCGATGTGGTACAAGGCATCGTCTATAGAAACCCGGACGGTGCACGCTCCCAATGGGTCAATCGGCTCGGCGCTTGCTGTACGTAGCGAAATCGCAGAAAACGGCGTCGTGACTTTTCTGAGCTTAAGACGAAGCTGGTCAGAAATAACTGACACCGCTGCTCCCGTATCGACAAGCGCATGAACGGCAATACCTTCGGCAAAAACGACAATTATATTGGTCGGGAATAAATGAGGACTTGCGCAGTTCGCTGATATCGCAGTTCTTGCCTCCGGAACTGCGTCATTCAGTTTTCCTCGTGGACAGCTTCAGGTCGGCGGATGAGGGGAGACAGAGAACGTCGACGAGGGGATGGAGACCGACAAGTACTGTAGCCTCGGGAAGAAGGCGCGGCGTCGAAGTGTGGACCTGCAGGAGCCGAACGGTAAGTGTAGTCCGGACCATTGCTTTGTGGTCGTGCAGAGTCGGAATACCAAGCACGGCGGCGGCAGAATCGTGCTACATGGCCAGCACATCCGCATGAGAAACAGATGGGCCGGTTGTCTTGGGTGCGCCACGGATTGAAAACAGGGGCCGCAGATTCAGCGAGGTATTGCCGAGCCGGGTGAAGGGGCCGCGGTGGTGGACCGTAGTTTCTTGTCGGCGTATAGTTTGCGGTCGCGGGTAAAGGTGAAGAGAAGGTGGGCATAGGTGCGTATTGCACAGCCGCAGACGGCGGCCTCGGCTTGGCGGCGGCTGCAGCGTACGTAAGCGGAGCTGTCACTGGAGCCGGCTGATGAGCAAGTGGTACGATGCCTGCGACTTGTTCGTGTATGACGTGACGGATCTCGGGAGTCAGGAGCGATTCAGACGCTTGGGCGGCTGGCAGAAGAGACAGCTGGCGCGCGACTTCTTCCCGAACAAATTGCTTGACCTGGTCGAGGAACGACGAGTCGGAAGCAACAGCACATGAACTGTTTGTTAAAGCCGAAAGCGTGCCGTCTGGTATTAGAGCTCGTCGTGTGGAAAGCCGTTGTTTGCGCAGTTCTTCGTAGCTCTGGCATAGAGTAATCACTTCGTTGACCGTCTGTGGGTTTTTCGCCAAGAGCATTTGGAAGGCGTCGTCCTCTATGCCTTTCAGGATATTCCTTATCTTCTCGTCTTCGGTCATGGACGGGTTAATGCGCCGGCAAATGTCAACTACATCTTCTATGTAGCTGGTGAAGTTTTCACCTTTTTGTTGAGCACGACTGCGCAGCTGTTGCTCAGCCCGAAGCTTGCGGACGGCGGGGCGACCGAATACTTCTTGAAGTCTAGCTTTGAATGCTGTCCAGGTGGGAAACTCTGAATCGTGGTTGTGGAACCAAACGTTGGCGACTCCAGAGAGGTAGAAGCTGACGAAGCTGAGTTTATCCGCGTCATTCCATTTATTAGAGACGCTGACTTTGTCGTACAATGACAACCAATAGTCCACGTCTTGATCTTCAGCTCCACTGAAGATAGGAGGGTCTCGTTGGCGTGGCGTACCTGAACAGACGACTGCAGGTGACGCCTGGGGAATATTGCTCTGCCCAGCATCGTCAGGCATGGTTGGCACGGGAGGGATCGTCCGGTTTCGGAGTTCCAGGTCTGGAAGTACCCCGCAGCTCCACCAAATGTCACGAGGCGTGCTGGGTGACCAAGCCCTCAGATGGTAGAGCCGAGCAGCGAGAGATGACAATCGGGAAAACACCGAAACGTAGCTTTTATGTAGATGTAGATGTAGATCCTGTACAGCTGGCTCACACCCTCTCAGGGGGATTGGCCAAGAATCGGGTAGCTTAGAAAAAAATGAATAATCTCGTCGTCGTCCTCTCCTTCCAAGCCAGATCCCCACTACCCATTATTTCCAGTACAGTATATACACCCACACATACAAGCACACGCATGAACCTACATGGTGATTAAACCCCTCTCCCCGAAAAAAAATTCTGCTTACGCCCCTGATTTGCTAACCAAAACCCGACGCCACGCGCGAGTCTCACCTGGACTGCCGTAAGCGTCGGCAATGGAGTCGTTCATGTCGCTCAGGAATCGAGGCGTCAGGTGGACGTACTCCCCCCGCTCACCGCACCCGCGTGGCTGCAGTGTGTACGGAGTGTCACGGTACTGCGGGTTCTGCGCGGCCACCCTCACGTCAGCCACCGGGAACATGTTGGCCGTAATGTTCTTCGCTCCTGGTCTGGCAGGCCACGTGTCCGGTATGGCGATGGTCACGCTGCCGAAGTGGACCCGACCTCGCGTCGCCCGATGTAGGAACGTCGAAGCAGAGCGGAACAGGGCCTTCGATAAACCAGCAATGGGGAGAAGTTATGTTATGAACTATTAGAAACGTTATGAACTAATGGAAAAGGTATGTTGTGAAGATATTATGAACTATTAGGTTTATATTCACAGAAATACCCGATAAAGTGGACGGAAGGGCGACCGCCGCCGTTATCCGGGGGTTGCAGGATCGGTCCCAGCCGGCGGCAAGTTGTCCTTTCGTGGACTTCAATTTCTTCGCATTTCTATCGTAATTACCAGAATACAGTTAAAAGAATACAAATAACGTCCACAGATAGAGATTGAGAGAGAAAGAGCTATAAAGGCAGCCAATATAAGCGCGTTTTCTCGATTGTGCAGCACGGCTGGCGATAGGTGTGGATGGCTTAGAGAGTCATGCTCTGCCGCTGAGTATTGCTGACTCATCCATACCCTGCAGTTGCTCGTTTCTTAATAAGTGCCCCCCTCCCCCTGTTTGTTGAGGCCGCTTTTTTGTGGCTACATTTATAGAGGCAAGGCAAAGCAAATAGATGTTAGTTCGGTTGTAAAAACGCAATGAGGAAGTGTTACAAACCCTTTAAGAGGAAAGCCTTAGATGCCCCATCAAACGCGAAAACTGACTGTCGGCGGCGGCGTCAACATGATGTGTGGGATGCAAGAAAATCATCATCCCGCGATAACGTCACCGTGACGGCACAGATTGCCAAAATGTGGCCTCATCATGCTGTCATCATGACGTCACATATAATCCTCGTGACGTCACATAACGATGCCATCGTCGCTTGGTCAAAGACGGGCCTATTCCAGAGGCACTACAAAACCAGGTGAAGTGCAGGTAGCTTATAATGCCTACAATCATGGAGAGAGAGAGAGAAGCCAAGAGGAAAGGCAGGGAGGTTAACCAAGCTTTGGCTCGGTTGGCTACCCTACACATGGGGTGAGGGAAAGGGGGAATAATGGATAACATAGAAAAGGAGGCAGTGCAAAAGCACGTTAGGTGCCGAAAGTTTTCGGAGGGAGGCGGCAGAGGATTAGTACATAGACTGAGATGGAAAAAAGATGATGACTTTCGCCTTCGAATCGTCTTAGCTATAGGTGAATCCACGAGGAACCTTGTGAGTTTTTTGTTCTCAAAGCTGCAGTGCTTTAGCGGTAAAAGTTCACGCCAATTTGCAACATTACTGCGGGGTCACAATCTCGGCGACCACACACCCATTGACGACGACAGTCTAAGCAGTATGCATATACACCTTGATGTTGTCGATGATTCGCTCGTCCGGCTTCACGGAGGGGTCGATGGCAACAACCACGTCCTCGTAAGCGCCCGTCGATTTGTCGATGCGCACACCATGGCTGTACGAACAGCACAGGGACACCACCACGAGCAGCGCAGCGGTCCGCATCCTGCGTGGCGCACGTACATACGTTTTCTGTATGCTTTGTAAACCTTCGTTACAACGAGGATTTACTGCATACACAGCTCGATAAATTCACTAGAACTGGGGTCAGTTTAGTCGAGGTCACTGCGTCGTCACGTATGACGAAAAGAGAGAGCGACAAAGGCAAAGGAAAGGCAGGGAGGTTAACCAGGTTGTACCCGGTTTGCTACCCTACGCACGGTGAGGGGGAAGAGGACAAAAAGATAGAGAAGGCAAGGAGGAAAGAGGCAAAAAGTGACACGTCACGAAAAGTGACGAAAAGTGTCCGCAAAGAGGATGTCTAAAACCTTGAGTTGTCGGGAAAATTCAGGACGTAGCTTGAACAGGCCAGCTTCTACCATGTCGCATCTTCTATCGTCTGCGCCCTTCGGTCAATATATATATATATATTATATCTATATATAATTATAAGACGTTTATTAGCGGGCACTTCGGCGACGAGTAAGGTCGGAATTTCGTAAGGGCCCAGATGATCGCCAGGCATTCCTTTTCGGTGACGGTGTAATTGGTCTCGGCTTTAGTAAGCGTACGACTTGCATATGCCACGACATATTCAGGGAACCCTGGTTTGCGCTGCGCAAGGACAGCGCCAAGGCCAACACCGCTAGCGTCTGTGTGTACCTCTGTAGGGGCCGCAGGGTCGTAGTGGCGTAGTATGGGAGGCGACGTCAACAAACGACGGAGCTTTGCGAAAGCGTCGTCGCACTCCGACGACCACGAATGGAGGGGCCCGTTACTTCCGAGAAGCTTCGTCAGTGGCGATATGATAGTCGCGAAATTTCGAATGAAGCGCCGAAAGTAGGAACACAGTCCTACGAAACTGCGCAGTTCTTTGACGGACGTAGGTTTGGGGAACTCAGTCACGGCCCGAAGCTTGGCGGGATCAGGAAGAATTCCGTCCTTGGACACGACGTAGCCGAGGATTGTCAGCTGCCGTGCTGCAAACCGGCACTTCTTTAGATTCAGTTGCAGACCGGCGTCGCTCAAACGCGTCAAAACATGCCGTAGGCGTTGAAGATGCGTGGAGAAGTCCGGAGCAAACACGACGACGTCGTCGAGGTAGCACAAGCACGTGTGCCATTTCAGGTTGCGCAGAACGGTATCCATCATGCGCTCAAAGGTGGCGGGCGCATTACACAGCCCAAACGGCATGACGTTAAATTCGTACAGGCCGTCGGGCGTGACAAAGGCGGTCTTCGGTCGAGCGTCATCAGCCATAGGTACTTGCCAGTACCCTGAGCGCAAATCGAGAGATGAAAAGAATTCGGCGCCTTGCAAGCTGTCAATCGCGTCGTCTATTCGCGGCAGTGGATACACGTCCTTACGAGTGATCTTGTTGAGTCGTCTGTAGTCCACACAGAACCGCACAGAACCGTCCTTCTTCGCAACAAGAACGACAGGAGACGCCAGGGCTGTTAGAGGGTTCGAATGACAGCACGTCGAAGCATGTCGTCGACTTGCTCGGTGATTACACGGCGTTCGGCAGGAGATACGCGATATGGACGTTGCCGCAGTGGCAGGTGGTCGCCAGTGTCGATGCCATGCGTAACGGCCGACGTGCGGCCGAGAGAAGTTTGAGCGACATCGAAAGAAGGGCGAATTCTTCCAACAGGTCCAAAAGCTGGGAACGCTGGACCTGCGTAAGTTGTCAGCTATGGAGGAACAAATACGTCAGCGTGTGATGAACCAGACGTCGAAACAGCACTGAGCGTGCTCGAAACTCGGCCGTGCGAATCATCGGCATCGTCCAAACTTTTGCGTCTTCGAGGGGTTCTACGCTGCCCAGACATTCCCCTCGCACCAACGTACACTGTACGGGGAGGGGTTGATTCATAAATAGAGGTGCTTGCCCTGGGGGACTTGAACGGTCGCGAAAGGCACCAGCAAGCCTTTCCTCGTGCAAACACGGTCATATGGCGAGAGGAGTGCAACGGTGTCGGATAGGCTGGCGCAGTAGACTGACACCGCCGTTGACGAGTTTGCAGGCACTTTTATGTCGTCTTTGACGAGTATCTTGCTCGCAGCCGATGGACTGTCTGCCGGCGTCAAATTAGAGAATGGTGAGAGCTCTATTTCGGCGGGTGCGCAATGAATTACGGCGTCGTGGCGGGAGAGAAAATCCCATCCGAGGATGACGTCGTGAGAGCATGCAGGAATTATGATCAATTCGACGGCGTACATAGCGTCCTTAATCATGACGCGGGCTGTGCATACCGCTGTAGGGTGAATGCTTTGGGCGCTGGCTGTACGGAGGGAGAGCCCGGAAAGTGGCGTCGTCACTTTTCGCAGTATTCGGCTGAGCTTTGCGTCCATAACGGATACGGCGGCTCCAGTGTCGATAAGGGCAGATGCACGAACACCGTCCACAAACACGTCTATCACGTTCGATGGGCTTCGCTGAGGGCTTTCGCAGTTCGACAGCATCGCAGCCCTTGCTCGTGGACTGCGACGACTAGTTTTCCTGGTCTCGTGGGACCAGCCGTGGCCGCCTCGGTGACAGCGAGCGGGCGTCGTGGTGACGGGGAACGGCGGGTAGATGGAGCGGGCGAGACGTCGGCCGACAGTGGCGTAGGTGGGTCGTAATATGGGCGGTTCGCGGGCTGGTGGCAGGCGACGCGACTCTAGGCGCCTGCACGCGATTGCAATACCGCGCCACGTGGCCGGCAGTAACCGCATGCGAAGCATATGGGGCGGTTGTCAGGTGTGCGCCATCGGTTCGCTGGGCAGGGCCCGCCCATGGTGCAGGACGGGATTTGACGGGGCGGCAACTGATAGGACCTGGACGGTGGGCTGCAGTCGTGGCCTGTGCGTGACGTCGGCGCAGGTTACCGGCAACATCCGCTTCGAAAGAATGAGGTCGAGCGGAGGCTTCGGCGTAAATGTGTGGGGC
This sequence comes from Rhipicephalus sanguineus, assembly GCF_013339695.2. Lineage (NCBI taxonomy): Eukaryota > Metazoa > Arthropoda > Arachnida > Ixodida > Ixodidae > Rhipicephalus > Rhipicephalus sanguineus. The sequence goes on from NC_051185.1 coordinate 18,766,971, forward strand.
AGCCGTAGGGATTGCTGGGGGCGTTCTTGCGACCACTTGGGCGTAACTCAAGGGTGCAGGAGCCGTATGGTGCTGGTGGTACTCGGGCATGACCTCTGCGATTTCTTGCTCAATTGCTCGACGGAGCGGAGGCAGAAGGGTGGTCGACGGCTGTTGGACGTACTGCGGGCGAGCAAAGTCCAGCAGAGAGAATTGGCGCGCGATTTCCTCGCGCACGAATGTCTTCATCTCTGCGAGCAACGCGGAGTGGTCGGATATGGTCGACAAGCCAGCGAGCTCGGCGTCGCGTGATGGAGAGCGACGGGTCATCGATCGCTGCCGGCGCAGCTCCTCATAGCTTTGGCAGAGCGTTATGACCTCAGCCACTGTGCTGGGGTTCTTGGCGAGCAGCATGGTGAAGGCGTCGTCGTCGATGCCTTTCATGATGTGCCGGATCTTGTCTGATTCGGACATGGTGGCGTCGGCTTTCTTACAGAAATCGAGGACGTCTTCAATGTAACTGGTGAATGATTCACCGGCCTGCTGAGCGCGTTCACGTAAGCGCTGTTCGGCCTGCAGCTTACGAACGGCAGGGCGGCCAAACACATTGATAATGGCGGTCTTGAAGTCGGACCACGTTGTAAAATCTGATGCGTGGTTGTTGTACCACAAGCCCGCCACACCCGCGACGTAGAAAACGAGGTTAGTCAGCTTTCCTGCCTCGTCCCATTTATTGGGGACACTCACGCGCTCGTAAATCGCGAGCCAGTCCTCCACGTCGGTGCCATCTGCGCCAGTGAAGACCGGAGGGTCGCGGATACGAGGCACACCTGGGCAGGAGGTCGGTGTAGGCGGGGCCGTTTGCTGGGAGGCGTCTTGAGGCATCGTAGGCGGCAGGGTACGGGATCGAAGAGCCAGGGGCATCGAATGAGGGCCGAAGTTGTTGTGAAAGCCCAGCACCCTCCACCAAATTATAAAGACGTTTATTAGCGGGCACTCGGCGACGATACGACTGCGACGTCGGCGGGGTACGGCAGGATCGTGCTGCAGAAGAGCGGGAGGGCGGCCCATAGTATAGCGCTCGAGGGCGTTCACTGAGTCTATTAACGCCGCTAATCATTTTAACATATGATATATATATATATATATATATATATATATATATATATATTATATATATATATATATATATATATTGTAATGAACGAGACATAGACAACACCCGTTCCTGGGCCAAGCTGTTCTATTGTCTGCCCTCTTCTTCCTCTGCCTCCATCTCCTAGCTGTCCGCGCGCGCCAGAGCCCCCGTGTCAATCTTCGTCATCACATTCGGCCATGACTGCAAAGCGCGCGGAGATGTCGACAACATTTCAGGTGGACGGGGCTGGCTGAATCGCGCTGGTCGGAACAGACCACGCGGCCACTCGGTCAGAAGATCCGCCAGGAGTGTGTCCGGTGGGCGACACTGGCTGTTTCGTGGTGGTCGGCCCCGACCCCGCTTCATCATGGTTTGGTGGTCTGCTAGAAGTTTCTCTGGTGGGCGACACTGGCTGTGCCGTTGTAATGAACGAGACACAGACAACACCCGTTCCTGGGCCAAGCTGTTCTATTGTCTGCCCTCTTCTTCCTCTGCCTCCATCTCCTAGCTGTCCGCGCGCGCCAGAGCCCCGGTGTCAATCTTCGTCATCACAATATATATATATATATATATATATACATATATATATATATATATATATATATATATATATATATATATATATATATATATATATATATTGCGGCAAGACGTAAGCGGAGACGCCTACTTTTTCGCCTTGTGGAGAGATGCTGCCTTTGGCGTGTAATCACTATATTAGAGCGATCTACCTCTACTAGACTACATGTCTCCCAAGGTCATTCATTGCGTCGCAGTGATATTGAGGCGCCGGAGCGCGAGCCTCTGGAGGTAGAAATTTCGCTGTGTCGATGCAATTGTGAGCGAGTCTATACAGCGGTCGCTAGCGAAGTTACACAAGTGATGCAGAACTATCGATGGTACTATCGAAACTATCGATAGCTGAGTCACTGTCGAACTATCGAAGGTAAATAATACTATGGATAGTGCTATCGACAGTAAATTCGATTGTACTATCGATATTATAACATGAACAGCGCGAGCTCTTTGCAACATAAACTTGGTTCCCCGCGCCTGGTACATAGTGGAGCCGGAGGAGCAGGCTGGAGGGCAAGAAAGTTGACATGCTGGTGTCCTTCACGAGAGTGCTATGCTGATACATGATCATGAAGTCAAACTGTTCAGCTGTAGCGGAAAGGAAGCCGTTACATGTGGTGTAAGTGCGCGGCTTGAAATTTGTTTCGCATTTTATAGTTTAAAAATAAAAATGTATCAAGAACTAAGTTTGTTAATTGTAAGGTGTAACTCTTTGCTTTTGAATATAAATTTATTGATGGACATATTTCACCATGCATTCTCACTGCGGAAATAATTTGTTTCTCTCTCCAAAAATTGCTCATAAATTAATTGAAGCTGATAGTAGGCTATCGCAAATATTTTGTTAATATGGCCGGCCAGCAACACCATGATTTTTCACACCACTGTGTTACCCGCCACGGTGGTCTATAGTGGTTATGGTGCTCGACTGCTGACCCGAAGGTCGCGGGATCGAATCCCGGCCGCGGCGGTCGCATTTTCGATGGAGGCGAAAATACTTGAGGCCCGTGTACTTGGATTTAGGTGCACGTTAAAGAACCCCAGGTGGTCTAAATTTCCGGAGCCCTCCACTAAGGCGTCTCTTATAATCATATCGTGGTTTTGGGATGTTAAACCCCGACAATTGTAAATACACCACTATCGATAGTATTGTCACGTGGTTGTGACGGTGAAGAATGCTACAGCAAGACTGGGAAATACTGAGCTCTTTATTTGTGCAAACTTGTGCCCAGAAAATCAAACCTCAAAATACAAGCGATACACGCTGCGCACTGATAGCGGCGAGAACAGTCACCGGCCGTCGAATAATCTGATAATCGATCTCATACATCAGTCATCGAACCTTGCAGCGTTGTCGCTGGTGCTCGCGTAAGCTCGCGAATAAACCTGACTATTCGCTTCCGGCGCGTAATCTTAATAGCCTTGATCTCGAACAATCGCGAAGCTTCTCAAACACTGCAGCGCGGTCTGCGTCAGACGTTGCTAACAGTGTTTGTGGATGAAACCAGAATACGTCGAAACAAAGCAATGAACACGGGTGGCAGTAATATCGCTAGTAATATATTACCGATGGTACTACCGGTTGCACTATCTATAGGTTGTCGATAGTAGTAGTACCGATAGTTCGTTTACACTATCGATAGTTACAAAAAAAAAACTATCGATGCTATCGGTAGTCAATTTACCGATAGTTCTGCATCACCAAGTTATACACGTTCGATAATCGAAACGCGACCCTTGTTCGTTTCGCTCTTTCTTTCGCTACGCTGCGTTCGTCGACTCGTCTCGCCAGTGCGAGGAGGAAGCGCAGGGAACGCTCGCACCTGCTAGCAGACAAGCAGGTTCTTGTTCGCTCGCACGACAGCGACTGGAGCAAAGGGAGGCCATATTAGCACGCTATAAAGTTTACCAAGCGTGGAAGCGGGCCAAGATCGAGGCTATAACAGTCGTCGCCGTATTTCAACGACCACAACAACAAGGAGGAGAAGAAGAAGGCTAAGTGTAATGAAACACTGTGCGCGTAGGCTTTGTAAAACAAGGCCGAACGTACAGACGGCCTCAAAATAATACGGACCACGCGAGCGCGCGGCAATATTGCAGTCTGCGACGTCCAGTGGCGAGCCGTTTCCTATCGAGAGCATATCTCTGGCCGCGCAATCGTTAGAGCAATGCTCTCAACAGCAGACGGCAATATCGCTACGCGCTTGCGTAGTCCGTGTTATCTTGTGGCCGACTGTACCTTTAACCATGGGCGTCGGCAGAGGGGTGCTAAAGGGGCACCCGCTCACCCCCTCCTCCACCGCGATGCCACACGGGTTTGCACCCTAACCCCCTCTCCCCCGGGACAAAATTCTCCCGACTCCCATGGTTTTAGCTCGTGGTTCTTAGGTTTAGAAGAGTTATGCATCAGCCAATTTTTTAAACAAATAATTGGTTTGTCGCGTTCGTGTCGTCCCATCCTGTAATGAGCCCGTATTTGTGCATTTGCGACGTCCCTGAATGAACTTCAGATGCCTGCCGGAACGCCGAGTTAATGATTAAGCCGCGATTACTGGCTATGTGCGTATACGAATGCTGCGTATATATTTGCGATATATGCCGTTTCCATTGAAGATTCAGCGTCATGAACTGTCTTGTGCTTGGCAACTGCGCTTAGCGACTATCGTCTCTTTAAAGTAGTTTCGGTGTTCCATTTCATATTGCTCACGACTGTAGAAACCAGGTATCGTCCAGCAACGAGGCCTTGCTTACCTTGGTCCTAGCGAACGGCTGTCTGTAAGGGCAGGGAATCAATCACCAAGCACGTTGACGAATTGACCAGTGGTATTCTCAGTCACACCGAATAACAAACGCGTCGAATTTGACGCGACCACGGCACGACTGACCACTACGAAGACCGGCGCCGCATATATACAGACTGTATCGATAACACAGCCTCTTACTGAGCCTCGCGAAATAATTTTCAGTGAGTGCGGGCGACAGCTGCAGTATATTGGTGACTCGCTGGACAGGTCACGAAGAGAATGTGACAGATAAGATAAGCCAAAGCCATCCGAAAGTGGGCTTACCCCTTTGGATCCGTCTAAAGCGAGTAAAATTTACCCTCCGGGAGCGAAGGCCCTCACGTGGTAAAATAAACAAAAAAGGTATGTTTCAGCTCTTATCACGACGACAACTCTTGCTTGAAAAACACTGCTCTGTCACAGAATCGTTTGTCTGCTGCCTAGATTACTCGAATTCCGATGGACTTCAACGGGTGAGCGTCAACGGCTCGCAGCTCCGGTACTACCGGTGACTCACCGCTAAACCTTTGGATCGTTGTTTATAAATAATTTGCGGGGTTTCACGTGTCAAAAACCACGATATCATTTTGAGGCACTTCATAGTGGAGGGACTCAGGAAATTTAGACAATGTGGTGTCATTTAACGTGCACTGGCACCGCACAGTACATGGGCCTCTATTGGCCTCGAGATCTTGGAGTGGCGCCCCCTCGCGTGTGACGTCAGAGCGAGGACTCCGCTCTCAACTGCTCTCAACCGCGCTGCAGCAGCCGCTGCTCCTGTATGCGGATCGTCTGCTTCAGGCGGGAACATTGTCGAACGAACAGCCTCGCGACGGTCAACTAACGCCTACAACGAACGTTTTCGAGTGTAATCTTGAACTTGTTTTAGTTGCGGCCCCATCGGCAGGGCCAAGAAATCCCCCGGATGGCCGACGAGTGCGCCGATAACACCGACCGCATTGCTGGTAAGAAAGTGAAACCATGTGTGAGTGTTCTCGCTCGTTATCGTGTTTCCGCTGTACGATACTAATTAGTTTGGGTGTTTCTTTCGATATTTTAGTAAGCGTGCCGTTCTACAGCATCTGCAAGTATGTAGATAAAGCTTGTGAAAGGTCGCGGTGCCTCATCGAGGGCGAGGCGGTGTACGACGCAGGCCACGTTATTGAATGCGTGGTCGAGGCCGTCAACGGAGATCGCATCACCGTCGCAGCTCTCGTACTGCAAAGACGTGCGCAAGTGCCGCCTTGTTGCACACCCTCCTGCCGATGACCATGATCGCAGTTTGTCCCGTAATGTTGGTTCAATGAGAACGATATTACGTCGTAGTTCATATTATTAATACTTCACAGGGCCGTCGCATGGGTATTAGAATATAACAAATAGTTAATCGCTGATTATACAACGCACAGGGCCACGGAGATTAACGTGGCAAAGGCAAGCTGGGTCCAGTTTCACGCCACGCAGCCTAACGAAAAGCTTAAAGAGTTCTGCTTTTAAAAAAAGTGTCTGCACTGCCTCAGGTGAAAACTTTTAGAGAATGTGCACTACACAGCAGCAACAGGTTTCGCATATGACTTTATGATAAGCACTCTGCTAGGCGCGCGCTTGCCTTTACAAGTAAAATACGTATCTACACCATCCAAATGCCGCCGTAGTCTAAGATATCCTGCGCCGATCAGCTGAGCTCACGAGGCGCGCCTACGTGCGAGGCGATTCGGAGGCCGCGTCGTCCGCTCCTTGTCTAGGGGCCTTCGCGGCAGGTTGTGGGACGGCACCGCACCTGGTGTAACTCGCCTATGCTTATAGCCTGCGTGCAATAAACGGCTTAAGTATTGGCGAGAAGATTAAACGCGGCCACAAGCTTACCTAAGAGTGGTGCGTACGGTGGGTAGCAGAAGTCACTGTCCGCGAAGTGATTGCTGCACACGGTCGATGAAGGCTTGGGGCGCATTCCCATTCTTAGCTTGACGATCCACTCCTTCAGCTTCGGGTCTTTAGAGTAGTTGTGAAAGCTAACGCCTTTTTCACAAGCGGACGAACTACACTGAGGCACAGAGCAGTACTTCACCATTGCGCAGCACTCGCCGCGGAGACAAGTGGCCGCATTTCTAAGAAACAAAGAGCTGTAGTTATAAATTAATGTTAAAAGCAGTCCCGTGCTTGTTCGAACAGCGTCAGTAGCCACCATACGCAAGATAGCAATTGAACTGCTTTTTTGTTGAGATTTACCACAACGGTGGATTCAACACGGCGCTGGGCCTATACGTAGCAGACGACAGCGCGCGAATCCCCGCTCTGACGTCATACAGGCGCTGTTTGCAGCGCCGCCATCGGTCGCACACCAGGCCAATAGAACCACCCCCCCCCCCCCCGAAACCACGTTAACCTCCCCCCCATCTATTACCGAAATGAATATCTATACGACCTGATCATCTAGGTTGCGTATGCGTTAACCTAGTCGCGTGCAGTCTTGGACAGTAACTAGCTACTAGTAACGCGTGGCCGATAACTAGTTACTTTTTCAGTAACTTGTAACTGTAACTAGTAACTTATACTTACTAGTTAGGTAGTATAGATATTCAATTCGGAAGTGGGGGTGGGGGGTGTTAACGGGGTTTCGGGGTGGGGCGGGGGAAATGCTATAGAGGCCCATGTATTGTGCGGTGCCAGTGCATGTAACTAGTTACATGTAAGTTAGAGGAACTTGTAACTGTAACACTGTTACTTCTTTACACGGTAACTGCAACACGAAATACAGTTAGAGTTACTACCTTTTTTATAAAAAATTATCCAACAGCGACACCGGTCAATGAAAGCCCGACGTACAGTTCGCGCTTTTCACTTTCGGACTTTCTTCTTTCTCTCATCTTCTTCACCTGCCATCTTTCCACAGCACGGCCCCACTCGCAGTTTAGGAGAAGAGGGCGTGTGAGGATTATCTTCCCTGCAGAAGGGCCGAGGTTTGAGGTCGGTCTTTAACGCAACTTCAAACTTGCTTGTAAACTGCACTGTCGTAAACCAGTCATGTTGCAATTGAACTATAATTCAGCTTGTTAAGTTCACGTCCGTACTTTTTCGGCATATATATCCTTTTGGTCACTTGAGGTTCCAGCTCTGTTCTTGGTGTGCCGCTAAAAAAAGTGACCATTAGGACGCCTAGTTTATAGTTTCCTTCGTCCGTGCTAGTCATGTTTGACAGCCGGCTAGGAAGCAGCAGCATGCCAAGCAGTTGAGAGCCAGAAATACCATGAACTAGCGGACGTTCGTGCTAATAAGGCGGCGGCAATAGGGGCTAGTTGGTACGTCTTCATGCTTGTGAGGCGCTGCAGGTAGACATCGCCTTGTGTTGTTTCTTGTTTTTTTCTGGTCCGTGTCCAGCTGCAGCGCATCACAAGCATGAGGACGTTTGTGAAGGCGCCAGTTGGCGCGCTAGACGGAATACGGGGATTCCGTCAAGCGCGCCAGCTGAACGTCATTTCAGCAGAGGACGTGACATATTATCCATCAAGAGAAGGAAGCTCTCGGATGCCAACTTGGAGAAACATTTCTTACTATGTGACAATTGGTTTTGCAAATATATTCCCCGACACCAGAGGGGCATAAACAAAATAAAAGATGAAGAAACGAAATGAGGCGTACACGAGTGTTGCTGGTGTCGGGCTTGCGTGTTGCCCCCTTTTACGTTCCCTTGGTCTGGGGAACCACAAGCAATTTTGACTATCTGCATGCCTTCGTATAATTCTACTAAACAAACTCCATCATTTGGTTTGCGATCTATCACTTAGTTTTATAAAGTAACTAAAAAGTAACGACGTATACTTTTTCACAGTAACTGTAACTGTAACGAGTTCGTTTTGAAAACTCTGTAACTGTAACTTTAACAGAGTTACTTTTTTGGCTTAGGTAACTGCAACGGTAACACTGTCTCTTTTTACTGGCAACCTGCCCATGCCTGGTCACGTGCGCAGCTGTTCATCTGGAATCGTAAAGAAGTATATGATTGCTCTTGTTAGGGGTTGTTCTTGCACACAAGTGACCATGTCTATAGTCGGCTACAACCTATAGTCGGTTGCAACCTAAGCGTTCATACAATCTCGGTCCCCAGAAATGCGGCGCGCGTCGTGCCATTAATGTGCGCAAGAAAGTCGTTCAAGGTGGTTTCCGTTCACACCTTAAGTACTATTTGGCTGCTAATGTAAATACTACGTGCACTATAAGAATTAAAATGTTGTCGTCACTACCTAAAATATTAGGTTTGGCTGACAGTGGTTTGGGAATCCTTGCTGAAATTTGGCAGGAAGTTCAAGTTTTCAAGTGAAAACAAGCGGCACTAACATGTGCCTGTATGAGAAAATCACCAAACCTGAAATATGCAAAATGTTCTTGACGTCATGGAAAGGAGCAAATGAGATTGGATGGGACATCTATGCAAGCTCTCTCTGGGTGGGACGGCTGTGGCCGACTATAATAATGAGTTCAAGCTCCGCCCACTGCCATCACTGTCCCACCCATATTTGCATAGAATTTCCATCCAATCACGTTTGCTCATTTCCGGGACGTTAAACACTGATCGCGTGTTTCCGATAGTTGGTGTTCCCATACAGATGCTTGTTCGTCTCGCTCCTTTTAAGTCGAATACTTGTGCGTCGTGGCAAATTTCATCAGAGATGCTGACATCACTGCTTAGCCAAAGGCCACTTTTTAGGTATGAACGAAGGACCTTTAGTTTTAGATATGCGTGGTATTTCTAATAATAATATCTGGGGTTTAACGTCCCAAAACCATGACATGATTATGAGAGACGCCGCAGTGGAGGGCTCCGGAAATTTCGATCATCTGGTTATCTTTAACGTGCGCCGACACCGCCCAGTACAAATGGCTTCTAGCATTTCGCCCCCATTGAAATGCGACCGCCGCAGCCGGGATCGAACCCGCGACCTTCGGGTCAGCAGCCGAGCACCACCACGGCGGTCATGTGTGATATTTTCATCAGCACAGAAAATTACTCACGGTTCCAAAAGGAACCACCATGCAAAGCTATCTTACATAGGTGATTGGCAAGCGTGCCGCTGTTTTGCGGGCAGAGCTTGCATATATTCCTAGGTTGTAACCAAGGAGGATTTTAAAAAAATTCTGGAGTGGAAGATAGGCCTCGAAAGGGGAGCCAAGAATCCGCCATCTTACCAGTGGCAAAGATAAAACGTTAGCCTGTAGCCAAGAAAAAGCCGCGTTTTCCGAACACGCCCACCGAGTTTAACGTGGGTTATTTGTCGGGATAGATAGTGCTTCGACGTGTGCCTTTGTTTTACAAGTTTCCTTAAGAATCGACGTATTTGCGCAGCGCTACGTAAACGAGGACGTATGAAAGGACACAACACATACGTCCTCGTTTACGTAGCTCTGTGCAAATATATCGATTATAAATCACCAACTAGCCCACGCTGCCGTTCTCTCATGTTTCCTTAAGAAGCCTCAAAAGGCAAACTTTATTGGAGGTCAACTCATCAATTCTCTTATCTATGCCTTACTTTCGCCGGGAACAACGATCTGTTACCTTGTATTTAGCCTAGCATTTACGTCAACAGAGAAAAACCACTTTATCTCTAAGCGGGCACCGCCCGAAGAGAGCATGCTTCCGAGACAAATCAGGAGCAAAACTTGGCTTCACCTTCGCCGATAAAGCGTTGCGATATCTTGCGCTCCCGCATTTTCAAAAATCGTTATTGGTTGTAGCCGACCTAGAGACAAACAACTCGTGCGGCCATCAAACGTTGCTGGACAGGATGAAATCACCTGTTGACACGAGAGACAAACTGTAAACGCCCCCCGTGTCGCGCGTCGAGGGCGAGATACTGCTGCCGATAGTGCACGTACCATACTCTTAAACTACTTTAAAAACAAACGCGCCAAGAATGGCAAGGCACCCTTTTGAAAGACAGGGCCACCCGTCCAGACGTCGTCTGAGGCACGTATTCCTGTCGACTGACCATATAAGATTATGGCCACTTAGCTCGAAGCGACTAACTAAGGAGTGGGAGAGAACAAGGTTAACGCTAACTTTCGAATGTTCAGTAAACAGTCAGTAGACAGTATATAATATGGTCAGCAGACATTATAAACCTACTAGCCCAGTAGAGACCATATAATATGGTCAGTACACAGTATAAACTGACTAGCCCAGTGGGTGGACAGTATATAGTATGGTCAGTGGTCACAATATGGTCAGAAGACAGTATAAACCGACCAGCCCTGAACACAGTAGTAGACCTAGACCGGCTAGCCGAGTATACAGCATATAACATGGTCAGTAGACAGTATAAACAGACTATACCAGTAGACAGTATGTAATATTGTCAGTAGAAATCATAGGCGTGCGCAGGGTTCCCCTTCAGGGGGGTGGGGGGCTGAAGCCTCGTCGCGGCACCCCCCCCCCTTCCAACTATGTCAATGTACGGCGCTGACGTTGCCCCCCCCCCCCTTCCGTATTATGTCTGTGTGCGCGACTGACTTTGCCCCCCTCCCACCTGTGCGCACGCCTGTGGTAGACAGTATAAACCGACTAGCCCAGCGGCAAGTATTTCTGCACGTATTTCTTTCCATGTAACCTCTATAGCCATAGAGCATGCGCACAGAGGAAGGGTGACCATGAGGAGGAGGGCGGGGGTGGGTGTGGGGTGGGGTATGTAGGCGGCATTTCCGAAGTCATCCATGGGAAGCGCTAAGCCATTCCTTTGCTCAGCTGGACCTATCCCGTCATCATTTAAAGTGCCGAGATATCGTCACGCAGGTTTTTGACGATAATGGAGGCCGAGAACCCCTGATGTTGTATTCCAAGAACTTTCCACCTTGACCATCGAAAAGCCGCGGACCAGGGGCAGGCCCTTGCAAGACGAAAGTCATCGCTTCATTTTCTTATCTGCATTCATTGCGAGGCTCGTCTTTTTTACTGACTTGACCATAGGCCGGCAATAACAGGTGGACCTCACTCAAATATATTTTGCGCTTAGGGCTCACTCGGACTCAGACTCACCAATATTTTCCACAACCGGACTCACTCGGACTCGCACTCGCCAAAATTTTCCTCAGCCGGACTCCAAATCACCGAAATATTACTCACCTAGACTCACTCAGACTCGTCTCGATCTGAGTCTGGGTGAGTCTGACTAAGTCGACTCACGAGTGAGTTTGCCGACCTATGGACTCGACCAATTGGTAAGACGCTGCGGTGAGACTATTGGCTGCCCTAATTCGAGAACGTTGCGCACTGCTGTGCTTTGCTTATAGCACACCGTGTTCCCATCCGTGGGCTACATTTGCATTGGATATGGCTAGAGTGTATCCTAAGTCAGCGTCCTGTCACGAGTCCTGTACGTCTGACACGTGAAATAACAACAATTCAGGAGCACTTCCCCTATCAGGGAAATGGGGGCAACCTTGCTTGCTTGCTTGCTTGCTTGTTCCTTAAAAAGGGCTCCTATACCCACTATGGAGATTGGCCAAGAAGCCGGCGGTTAATGTAAATGTAAACATTAAGACAAAGGTAGAGAAAGGGAAGCGTGGAGTGAGCGTGCCTGACCTTTTGCTTTTATTTATTTATTTATTTGTCATTGCGCAGTGCTCCCTTTTGACGTAAGCGTTCAGCTTTATTAGGGAGTTTTAGAATAGGGTATGCAAAGCTTTGCGTTAGCGTTTGTCGCCACTGCGCATGCGTCGTACGCTATCCTCTTGCGTACCCCCTTTAAGTGGCGGAAATAGCTTGCGTACGCAACGAACACTATCTCTGCGTACCCTATTCTAAAACTGCCTATGGCAGCAGCCATCCCCGGGACGCTGTTTTCGGGCTGGATCAGCGTGGCGTCTTTCATGTTATTTCCCAGCGTTAGTCAGCCTCTAGAACTGCCGAAAGGACCATCAAGCGATCACGGAAACGCGAGGAATTCAATTTTCTCGAGGTCGGAATTTTCCTGAAAGGTGAAATTCCTGATATCGTCTTTACGCGTTGCCCAGCAGATTCCTTTAAGTCCGCCAACACGAACTATTTCAATGAAGCGCCCATAGTAAGTGTACCGCTTCCCAATTGTTTTAAGGGCGTGGCTGTTTAAGCATGTCAAACCCCCGCTTCACCTCGGCAAGAAACTGTCATCATCATGAACGACGCGCGCTCTCTTCATCCTCTTCTGCATTGCTCCCCGAACACGTGCTCCCACGCGGCGCCGCTTTGTCCGGCGTGGCATGCAACAACTCGAGCGGGCGAGAGATCGAGTACAGAGAGAGAAAAAGAAAGACAAAGAAAGACAGGGAAGGAACACAAAAAAGATACAGAAAGACATAGAAGCAAATAAACCGGCAGAGAAAGAGATAGAAAGAAACAGACACAAAAAACAGATAGGGAAAACAGAGATCATGACAGAACGAGAGAGAGGGAGAAAGAAAGAAAGAGGAAAACGATAGAAACAGCGAGATAGAGAGATAAGGAAATAAATAGAAAGAAAGAGGGACAAAAAAGAGATAGAAAACACAAAGAGAACGAGAGGAAGAAAGAGAAAAATAAAGCGAAAAAAGGAAGGCCAACCAGCCTCGCTGTTGGTTCCAGCCTAGCGCCACTAATGTAAGCTGCAGTCAGTCAGTCCGGGAAGAACTGAAAGTTCCTGAGGAGTTTAGGCCGCGCTAATTTTTTTTTTCTTTTTTTGGAACACCACCAGCTTCACAGCTCAGTCAATACAAGCTTCGCCAGGAAAAGTGCTGATGTTCCGCACGGTCCGAGTATTAAAAACAAACGATGGTGATGGCACAATAGGCTGACGTGCCTTGCAGTATCTGCGAAGTGGCCGTGCCCGTAGCAAGAGCAACTGCTCTTCAGGAACCGTTTGAGTGTCCTTGCGCTTCTCAAGTGCAACACTGCCACGATTCAACGACGCCGATGCGAGTATCGTGCTTGACGCAGCCCCGGACGGATTAGCGACGATTATCTCTCAATTGCGCACGGGCCCCTTTTTTCAAGAGCATATGAAACGGTGCCGATAACCTGACTACAGAACGCCTCTAGGAAACAGTGTAACCATATAGGGTGTGTCCCAATACTTACCGTAGACGTCTAAATAGAAAGCTAAGCGGACAGCGGCCATCTTAAAAGGACCCTGCAACACTTTTTGAGCATGGTCAGAAAACACTGCCGATCTGTAGTCGAGCCTCCCGAGAACACGCGAGCCAAATATTATAGCGCAGCACGCGGCCTGCAGTTTACAATTAATTATCAAAGTCAGCTAAAAATCGCTCCCTCTTCTCTTGACGAATGATGCTACATACTCAAAATCACTGCGTCGTGTACTCAAGTTCCACGCCATTAGCTGATTTGAGCATTTTGAGCTGAGTAGTTACCGTGGTCACCACGGGATGCACTGGAAGTCGTCACACTGAAAGTCAGCCGCGTTCGAAAAAACAAAAACAAAAGAAAGTTCTAAAGGTAATGACGCGCGCTGACGAAGGCACGCATCTTCTTGCCCCCTTGTCATCCCCCTGCCTGCGTAGCTTTCAGTGCGCTCGCTGCTACGAGAGGAGAGAGAAAGCGCTTGAAGCGTGCGACACATCAGCTCGTACTGGACCGATTCTAAAAATGTTTCCGGCATGCGATTCGTGAAGCGCGTCATGCGCTAATAGTAGACAGTTATAGTTTAGCGGGCTTAGCGGAATAGCGGGCTTACCGGAATAGCGGGACCGAAATGCGCATGCGCAGTACCGTACGTGACCCGTAGCGTTTACCGCACGCACGCTATTTTTCAGATTTACCGTTAGCGTGTTTGCGTGGTTAACGTAGTGTACGTAAAACATGGCGGCGGTTTTCGACGCCCGCTTCGAACTGAATTTAGCGTTGATGTGGACGGCTCCACTTCTTTCGTAGCAAACGACTGTGCGAACGACTGTGCGAAATTGCTTCGCTTGCCTTCAGGTAGCTTCGACGACACGGTATTACGGATAACTTAGCGTAGTTTTTGAGATCGCTTCCCATTTCGAACGTCCTTAGGCCTATCTAGAAGATCGGTGTAAACAAGTCTGCAACATGAAAATTTTCGCTTTTGGTGCTTAGTTCATATTTATATACTTCTATTTTCACTAAAAAAAGGGGTAATATTGCTGCGTGCGGGGATACAGGCAAGCATTCTCGGTTTTGTTCTTTTCACTTTTTTTAACGCATTCACCCTTCGCTAGGTGGCGCCACCGTCCCGGCTTGGGCACGTAAACGCTATCCCGCTAAACTAAAACACGCTTTCCGCAACCAACGTTTGCGGCACGGTAACGCTATTCTCTTAACCCCCGCTATCACGCTAACGCTAAACTATAACTGTCTAGTGAGACTATTCCATTATAACTCAGACAAGTGTTACAGGGCCCCTTTAAAAGGGCCCTGTAACATTTTTTTTTTCATGTAATCGTCAAATGGCTCCATTAAAAGAGCTTAATGCCTCACGATTTCGACTGCTGCAAAAATTTTTAGAATCCGTCAAATACGAGCGCACTTACTAGAATTTGTCGCACGCTTCTCTCGTGCTAGCGAGCGCGCTGAAAGGTGCGCAGGGAGGGGAATGACAAGGGGGCAAGACGGTGCGTCCCTTCATCAGCGCGCGTCGTGACCTTGAGAATTTTCTTTTTTTTTTCTTCGAACGCGCGGCTTACATTCGGTTTTTAAAGCAGTGCTGAAACGGGACACCTAGAAATGACCATAGAACACAGGCGCTGTGTTGTGTGGCCTATTCTCGGTGTCCCTTTTCAGCGTTGTACGTACCATTTTGAAGTTTATTTACTTTCAGTGTGATCGCGAGGGCGGGCACGTGGCGGCATCCCGCGGCTGCCACGGTAACTATGCAGCTCACGATGCTCAAATCAGCCAACGTTCGTGGACTTTGTGCTTATAATGTGGTCATTTTGGCTATATGGCATCATTGGTCGAGAGAAGAGGGAGCGATTTCTCGCTTACTTTGAGAATTAATTGTAAATCCAGGTCGCGTGCTGCGCTGTAATGTTTAGCTCATTTGTTCTCAGGTGTCTCGACTACCGATCGGCAGCGTTTTAGCAGCATTTCAGCTGTGATCGGCAGCGTCTTCTCTCGGCGCTCGTCGATCCGAGAGAAGAGAGATAGCGTTCACCGCGTGCTACAAATCTCTGTAACTGCGCTCGTACTTGACGGATTCTAAGAATTTTTGCGGCAGTCGATTTGTGAGGCAATCCTTTAATGAAGCCGTTAGAAGATTACTTGGAAAAGTGTTGCAGGCCCCATATAATCTAGCAGACAACCGCCGACAAACCTGCTGCAACGACCATATATACCAGCAGCTGCGCGGCACAGGTCGTGAACGCACCATATATAAACAAGATTACACAAAGACGTCGGTCCACATCGTGAGACGGCACAGACCGAAAACATGGGGCGTAAGCAGCTCTTCGTTGCACGTAGTTTCTCAGTGATACGCTAGAAGGATATCTGGCGCTAGTGTCTGTGGGAGCTGCAATGCAAGACCCTTCAGCCAGCATAGGAATGTTGGGCAGTACAAGGACTTGCCTAAGCTTCGTTCTTTCGGCTCCGTGTGGCTCTGGCCTGCGGCCGCTTTGTCGCAAGAAGAATTTCAGCGAAAGTTCAGCTGTCCCACCTGGCCACCTTGACCCCTTTAGGCGCACCAATTCAAATCGGCTCACGAGGATCGCAACGATCCGTTCTTTTATCCGAAACAGAAGCCAAAACACAACAAAAAACAAAGCCACGAGTGTGTTCGAAGCCGCAAGCACGAATACTAGGCAAATCCATGTACTACTCGTTATCGCACTATGGCTGAACGATCGCAGCGCCAGAGTTTCCTGCAGCAGATATTGCAGCAAACTATACGCTTCGTTGGCTGCTTCGCGTGAAATCGGTCCCCACAATGCATGGGATCCGCCGGAATTTGTGTCTGCTGCTGGTATTCCTCCATGGAAGCAGTTTCAACTGGCTCAAACTGACATACCTCTGTAACCGGGAAATGGTCGCTCATGCTGCCTCTCCCAAGCTTCCCCGAACCAACACTACCACCAAAAACAGCTTGTTTTTCACAGTTTATTTCAGTCACTCGATGTGCTTGCTTATAGCAATCAGTTCGTCGCTTGCCTTCTTCACTAGAAACGTCAATATCTCTTATCGAGTCCGGCTTCACGCCCTTATATTGAGCTACACAGCGCTGAATGCTCGCCGACAAAAAAAATGCAAACAGAGAAAGAATCCCAATCTCTCCCCGTCCCAACGGGAAAACGGGAAGCCACTCTTTCAAGCCCAGCCCTGAACTACCAGCGAAGACTGATTGACCGGGCCAGCCGGACTGCAGCAGCAAATGGGGACCCGGACTGAGGTCTCCACCCATTGAGACTTGACAAGCTAGAAGAACAAAAAAAAAAACTAAATTTTCTACGGCTACTAAGTGTCTCAATTAGCCTACCTGATGCCCAAAAGTTCTTACCATATACGTTCTAATCGATTCGTTTCAACAGACGACACAGGGCCTCTTAAGAATTACACGGGTACACGTGATAAACGTGAACTCCTAAGACGTGTCACTAGCTTCGTTGCGAAGGCTACAGAACTCGGACCGTCTGTGAAATAGAGCAGAAAGCATAAGTTCAGTGTGGATAGTTGGGCTCGTTGGTTGTACATACTTCGAGGAACGGCACAAAATACGACAGGATATGCAGACGAAGACGTACACAGCGCTGAATCTCAACAGATTTTTAAATTGTTGAGCGTCAGTACCGACTCTCAGCAACTGGGAGTCAATTGACTCTGACTGTTGAGGCAAGCTCTCGACAATTGACTGTCAGTTCAATTGTTGAGAGTCAGTGCTGTGTGCGCCTTCTTCTGTATGTGCTGTAATTTTTTGCGTTGTTCCTTGAAATATAAGTACAAGGCCCAGACGCCGACAGCAGGGTATGAAGGCAAGGCCTGCACCTCGCCCCTCCCCACCCCACCTAGGCATATTGAAATCTCGGCGCCTGTTGTTCAGTGAACGATGGACCTTGAAGTGAAGAAAAGGTCGTAGAACAATAAATGCTGCTGGAGCCATAGTTTCGTCCCAATGACTTGCCTTCGTCAGGGCTTCTGACGAAGACACAAATTTCTTTGACTGAAGATTGGCTGCAGCCTTCAGTCACGGACTCTTCCGCCTTCAGACTCTTTATCGACGTTTTTTTTTTGTCGAGCGGAAAACTGTCGCTGCGTCGGCGACATTAACACTCCCCTTCCTCTTCTTCCCTCAAGCTCTTTCTTCCCTTTACCCTTCCCAGAGCAGGGTACCCAACCGGGCTATGTCCTTGCTAACCTCCCCGCTTTTCATTCAACCCTTTCTTCTCTGTCGATTTTGCTCACGCATCCCAAGCTTGCAACGATTAAGTTACCTCCTCATCTCCATCCTCCAAATCAAGTTCACACTGAATGCAAATTCTCATTCTCTCGTTCTGACGTTGCCACAAACGCGCCATCTCCGTCGCTCGCGTTGCAGCTTGAACGGGAACCCTTGTCACCCATTCGTCCAAAGGGGATCACTTATTACGACACATTCAATCAATAAATAATGTAACGACCAACGGAGCAAAAGTGGCGCTGTGGGCGCTTGTCCCCTGCAGTGAAGAACGAAGAGCAGCCAAGCGGCTGCAGCGCCACTCCCTTCGTCATTGCAATTGTGACCTCCGCGATGAGCTCCGGCAGCACGCTGCCGGAGCTCATCGCGGAGGCCACGTTACAATAACCGCAAAAAAACCGAGGTGGTGTGTCACGCTACATCACAATGAAGTGATGTACGTTCTCTTGTTGCGCCGGTCAACGATCTTGATCGCCACCGCTGCTACCGTTGCGACGAAGAGGACCGGAACCAGGACGCTGATGAGGACAACCCACCAGGGCGTTCCCTGAATCGGCGACGGTGCCTCTAGCGGTGGAGGTCGCTCGAACGTGATCGCGGCGACGTTCGACACCGACGAATAGAGACCCGCGTCGTTCCACACCCTCGCCGCGAAGTAAAAACCACGCTGCTGCTGCTGCTGCGAGTCGTTGCGAGCGACTGCCAGCAGCTCGTCGGGAACAGAGAACCGCAGGCGCTGTCTGGAGCCCACAGTTCCCGAGGTAATGTTGCCACCCTCTGCAGCCTCGTCCCGGACCTCCAGGGCCGAGTCGAAGTCATCGACGAGCGACGTCATGGATGTGCTTCCTCTGAGCTCTATTCTGGACGCTGAACGGGAGAGAAATAATAAAGATGTTCAAGCATCACAGATCCATTCGATTCTTTTTCATGCATTTACTGCATTGACTATTGTGCGGCCGATTTCCCTCGCGGGTATGCACCAGTTTTCTTAGACAATAACAATCACACCAATTGCTACAACAACAATAACGATTCAACGTGCTGTCTGTGCGGAAATGCGAGAGTACGTAGACTCAGAAAAATATCATGACGCACACCCCCTGTGATTTTGATGTGTTTGTTAAAGCATACACGTCATTTCGTACTCTCGTTAAGGCAAGAACCGGTCGATGGATCCTTGGTATGACACGGATTCTAAAGATTACAACTGTGTGCAGAATTGGTATACAACACAATCAGAGAACTGATGTTTAGGTTGCCGTCGAAACGGCAGACAGACATCGTTAGGCGACACTGACTAATACTTACCGCTATTTAGCCAACATGCGGCAACCCTAGACGATGATTTCCGTTAGTAAGCCATGATTATTCATCATTAGTCGTCTCTTATTTTACATTAATCAGGGGCATACTAAGTGCTGGTTCTATGCGAATAAATACAGTAGTCCAGACATCAACGCTCGCCGTTCACAGTTCACAAATCGTGGAGGGGTACGCTGAGATACGCCTATCAAGTTAAAAAACAGAACACTCTTAAAAAATAACAAGCATAGCCATGTGGTGACGAGTTTCTTACCGTTGCCAGAATCCATACGACCTCCGGGGCAGGTCCAGGACAGGACGACAACGTGCGTACCGTTGTCTTCTACGAAGGTGTCTTCGACTTTCAGATCCTGGATAGAGCCAGGCGGTATAGTTGACTCGTCGATCTCACTGGCTAACCGGAACGAGCCTCCTTCGACGCAGCGAGAGAACTCGGGCGCCTTTTCGCTCTGCAGGACGCGAGGTTCGGCCTGTTCTATGTCTTCGTCCACGTACTTGAACCGGTCGAGTGGAATTCCACTGATGTTGCCATCCGCTGGCGGCAATTCACCACCAGCCGGCGCTGTAGGTGGCCGTGGCAAAAAAGGGAAGGTCAGCAGATTGAGTTCCGTATTGACAAAAAAAAAAAGAAAACTGGAGCAGCTACGCACTAACGGTGCGGAGACTGAGAAAACAGCGCCCTCACATCCCTAATCTTCACCCTCACTTCCATTTCGCACCTCCTTGCTATACTATACTATACTATACTATACTATACTATACTATACTATACTATACTATACTATACTATACTATACTATACCCTCTCCCCTCCTCCTCAGCCTCACTTCCCTTTACCAGCCTTGATGTACCTTGAAGTGAACGACAGCGCGTACAACAGGGACGAAGAGAGAACGGCAGTGCTCGTGTTGTCGTTCTCCGTCCTTATTGTACGCGCTGTCGTCCACTTCAAACTATGAAACACCAACTAGCCCAACGTCGTTGCCCCTTTTGCTTGATATACTATACTACACATGGTCAGGCCATGCTTCCATTTCGCTTTCAACAGCTGTGCCGAGTTTTGAGCGGTCGCCGTCCACGGCTGGCACTCAAGCTTAAACAGTTCCGCTGTTTCTTACTCTTGTAAGAGTAAGAGTTCTTACTCTTGAATGACACGCAAGAACAAATTTCAGCCAATCCCAATGCTGGACAAACACGTGATAGCAGATGAACCTACACCATACGAAGAAAGGAAGATTGCTCAAGAAAACGCGAGCCTTGCGCGCGTCAATGCATTCTCTAGCGACACGTCACGCCCGTGCAGGAACAAGTTCAAACAAGACGGTGGTTCAGGGGGAAGTCGTAGGCTTGAAGAGATGAGAAATCGTTGAACACTTGGTGTCGGTGGAGCCGTTTCGACAAGTAGTCTTGTCTTCGTCAAGGCAGTTGTCAGGTCAAGGCACTTGCTGCCTTGAAGTAGACGAGTCCCCTCGTCGAAACGTCGACTCTAGTTATATTCTATGTTAAACTATTTCTCATCACTTGACTAACGAACGGTCGCGTGGTATTTGTGCCAAACGTGAAGCCAGTGGAGTACGTACATAGGCGTGCGCAGGGTTCATCGTCAGGGGGGGGGGGCGAAGGTTCATCGCAGCAACCCCCCCTCTTAGGCAACTAGGGGGGGCGCCCCCCTGCCCCCCCTCCCTCCTATGCGCACGCCTATGGGTACGTAGACATGAAATCGTACCGTATAGGCAAGAACACTGCGAAAATAAGTTACTAGTACGGCATTCACACGCCCACACATACCTGTTGGCTGTGAAGCAGGCAGCGCTCCCGATGCCTTGCGTCCTTTGACGATGACGGAGTCGCTGCCGCCAATGACGCGAGCCGACACTGAGTACCGGCCGGTACCCTCGAACTGCGTGAAGTACGCACTGTAGATTCCATCGTTGGCCGTGACATCGGCACCTGTCGCAAGGGATCCTTCTTTATAGATATATGTGATAAGTGGGGGCGGCCACCCTCCCTAGTCACTTAAAGGGGCCCTGCAATACTTTTTCAGCGTGGTCAGAAAACGCTGCCGATCGGTAGTCGAGGCTCCTGAGGCCACGCGAGCCAAACAATATAGCGCAGCACGTACCCTGGAATTTCCCATGAATCCTCAAAGTCAGCTAGAAATCGTTCCCTTTCCTTTCTACAAATGATGCTATATACCCAAATTCACGGCCACTGGCTGATTTGAGCATCGTGAGCTGCGTAGTTACCGAGACCACCACGGGAGGCCGCGAAGTGATCGCGCGCGCTCGCGGTCAAAGTGAAAGTAAGCCACGCGTCCGAAGAAAAAAAGAAAGAAAAAGGGCTCAAGGTCATGACGCGCGTGACGTAACTTCTTTTCTCCGTGCCATCCCTCCTTGCTCAGCTTCCAGTGCGCTCGTCGGGACGAGAGAATGCAATTCCAGCGTGCGACAAATCTATGCGACTCCGCTCGTACTTGGCGGTTTCTAAAAATTTTTGCGGCGGTCGATGCGTGAGGCAATAAACTCCTTTAACGAAGCCGTTCGGTGGTTACTTGGAGAAGTGTTGCAGGGCCCCTTTCAGTAGGGGGGAGGCGAGGTCTTGCACGTATCATTACTCAGTCGGACATGCCCCGTCATTGTTTAAAGAGCAGGGTTACGGCCACGCAGGTTTTTGACAATAATTGCAGCCGAAGCCTCCTTGTGTTGCATTCCAGGAACTGTTTACTTCCCATATTTACTCCCCGAAAGCCAAGGACCAAAGGCAGGTCATTGTGCACGCATCGCTTATTTCCTTTTTTTTTTTTCGTCGATTGTGAGGCATATTATCTTTTGCACTCAACCAACGGGGCGGGGGGAGAAGTGTAATGAAACTTTGCCTCCCCCCTCCCCCCTCTTTTTCTCCGTTTAATGGTGAGCCTTGCGCACACATATGTCACGAAAACTACTTTTCTGGATTGGACTGTAGTGTTCAAAGTAGACCTATAGGCATACTTTGAACACTCCAGTGTATGCAGTGTTACACAAAACCCTCGAATCCACACCGCGGCGCAAAACAACGAGGCGATACTGACAGAGAGCAAATGCAAATGTTCACTTATCGGCTGTTCCGTTGTTGCCCACAATGACATGGATTACCCAACTATAGCCCTGTAGTCGTATACGTTAGCCGAACTAAAAGCGCAAGTTGAAGAAAACCAGGTGGTCCAAATTTCCAGAGGCCTCCACTACGGCATCTCTCATAATTATATCATGGTTTTGGGACGTAAAACCCCAACAGTTATTATATTACTATGAAGAAATTTCGGGTGGAGGGTAGTTACCCCCCCTCCCACACACACACACACATACACACACCCCACTGCCCTCTGGCTGCGCCAGTGATTCAGTCGTTACAAGATTTATGTGGCTTACACGGAAGATACGCTGAATCGATCGCACTTGAACCCACCTACCAAGGCCGTTGTCGAAGAGCTCAATTTCGATCTGGTCGCCTTTCGATGGTCGCACTACGGTAGCCGTGACCATGGCGTGCAGTACAACGTACGCGCCCTTGGTGACCTCGGCGTAGATGGCGGCCTCCGCCGCACTGGACACCTCAGTGCGCTTGAGGAAAGCGCGCGCCAGCACGGGCTCCTCCGCTGGATCCCTGGCCAATGACGTGACACGAACGTGGACGTCCGCGTCACACGTGCTGTGATTGCAGGACACAGCCAGCATCCAGGTGCCCGGCTGGCAATGAGAAAGGAGTACTCGATATGTGCCCAACCGAAGGTATGGCATTGGTTACTGGCTCCTCTAAAGGGCTCATGAACCACTCTTCCAAGTAATCATCGAATGACCTCAGTATCGGAGTTTATTGTCTCACGAATCGATTGCCGCAAACTTTTCTCGAATCCGTCAAGAACGAGCGGAGTTACAGAGTTTGTCACGCGCTTGAAGCGCTTTCTCTCTTCTCTCGTCACGACGAGCACACTGGAAGCTATACAGGGAGAGATGACACGGGGGAAAGAAGTTACGTCGGCGCGCATCATGACCTTGAGAACGCGTGATGAAGCGCGATCGCTCTCACCCGTTCTGATTCCTGTGCGCGAGGGTGGTTCACTGTGTAATGTTAGCAGACTATGGAGCGCGGCGCGGGCATGTGGCGGCACCCCGTGGCAAGAAGCGCATCTAATCCAAACGCCAACGTGTGTCTGCTATTGGCCAATAGCATGCTGTCTGCTGTTCGACGTCATATAGCAGGCGCCAACAGCCCCGAGGAGAGTGAGGACAGGCGTCTGTGTGAAAAGAGGGCGCCTGAGAAAATGGCAACTTCGCGGTCCCCTTCTAAACCCTCCTTGCCGCGCACGACCGCGAGAGTTGACTGAAATGTTCATAGCAGTGTCTACTATCCGCAGGATGTGTTTTCTTACCAAGTCCAAGGGGTGGTTCATGAACACTTTAAATGAACAACAATTGCAATGCGGGTAACTCTTGAAGGACAGAGTATAGACCCCAGAGACATGCCACGCAGCGTTAGTCAAGAGTGACAAACCATGTCCATATTGCTGCTAAAAACAAAATCATGACGCATGCTCTCCCTCTAATTCTAGATCATAAGCTGAACGTCAGCAGAACCTTTTATGAAGTGTATAGGCCAAAAATGGAACGCTTTGTGGGTAGAGACATCTTTATACGAGATTGATTGATTGATTGATTGATTGATTGATTGATTGATTGATTGATTGATTGATTGATTGATTGATTGATTGATTGATTGATTGATTGATTGATTGAGCGCCAGCTCTTTGTCAAGATCTGACATGGTATAGTTCAGTATAATAGAAATATAAATAATAAAGGTACAGTTTATCAGCGTACCTTAGCGACGCCAGGCACCTTGAGAGTCTTGTAACCGCCTGTCACTGCGAACAAGGACTGCTGGCAATCTTCACACGCCTTTCCGTCAGGATAGAGCAGCTCCACAGAGAATGCCGTCGACCCTTTGAAATGCACAGCGACCGTGGTCTCGTTTCCCAAGTCCGCATCGAGGAGTATTGAGAACTGCCGCTTGTCCGTGACCTTCGCCACTTGTTCGAATATCTGCAGAAGTGTATGGAGCACACCGCTCTGGTTGGCAAGTGGCACATGTTGGATGGACAAGCATTAGACGACAAGTATGCGAGCACTTGAAGCGTGTTTCGTGAAACAAGAGGATGAAAGAAAATTCAGAGCCCTTCAACTACTGTGAAGTAGTTGAAGGCCCACCCCCGAAAATTTTCAATTTGGCTTGCGTATATACACACGCACACGTACAAACGCAAGCACGAACATACATAAAGTATGGTTGACCCCCCCCCCCCCCCGAAAAAAATTTCTGGCTACGCCCCTGTGTGGTACGTATCCTTTGTGCCGCTGGACGCAAATGCGCTGCTAGAATCTTTGAGAATTTCCCCTGCCCCGTGTACCCTATTCCAATGTATATTTGGTGTTTTCGATATTTAGTAATAATCGCTATTAGGAGCCCACGTTTAGGCTATAGACCAAACATGGGTTCCATAAACTATAGCGCGCACCATTTCAGATCAAGCTCGAGCGGTGGCCTTTCCTGTGAATGTTATTTCTCTCAATCACCGTCATTCTCGTGATACAGCATGGTGGATCGCTTTTTATTTTTTTTTTGTTCATGAACTGCACACCCGCTTCTGTTTGATTTACCAAAGTTTCGAGAATGTGCGACGCCAGCGAGGTACGTAAAGTCATGGTTGTTCGCGCTTCCAAGAACTGAGGAAAGTACAAGGGGAGAAAAGACACACACGGGGTGATGCGCGTACTAACAACCGACTTATTTCCGTGCCAGACACCTACTTATGTACGACATGAAGATCCTCTTGCCCTTTCGTGAGTTCTAGGCAGGGCGAACGGTCGTGAAGTCATACCAACAAGCCTCCGTAGCAGCTTTACGTGAAGTCAGATTGAAGATCATGGAATAGCCAACAGCGTAACAGGGTTAGAATACGGGCAGCAGAATAAAATGACACAACGCTGACGAATTATCTATTAGGTAAGATATGATTCATGTTGTTCTGCAACACATATGTCGAGTTTTGGTGACTCATAGTTATCTATGTATGTTCTTTTTGTTTCGAAAATAATCTATTGTTGCCACTTCAGCGCTGTGTCTTTTTCTTCTACCGTCCGTATTCTGACTGTTGCGCTGTTACTTATTCTACGATGAACATCCACCAACTAGTCAGCAACTCGCGATTCTGCTTCGGGTATTGAATACCGACTGCGTCTGCACGTCCACAGGAGACTCACCACTACGGGCCTCTTGGCGTCGTCTAGCAGGGCGAAGGCCGAGTCCAGGAACGCAGACTCCAGGGCGACCGCCACGTTGGACTGACCGTCGCGAACGGCAAACGCCTTGCCTCCGGTTCTCCGGGCGAGTTCTTCTAGCTTCTCCTCGGCGTCCTTCCCAAAGGCGATTGTGTTCACCACAACCTGAGCGGCGATCAGTTCGCCCAGGACTTCATCGATGTGCGGCTTCTCATTCTCCACTCCGTCAGTCATGAGGATGATGACGCAACCGGCCGTAGGCTGCCCACTTTCCCTGAACATCTGAAGTGATCGGCGAACGTGGCTGGTTTCGACTTTAGAAGGCAGCGGAATCTCCGTCTCAGAGGCGAATGCACACACACAAAAAATTGTGACCAGTCCTAGCTACGCCGTAAAAGTCGTCGAACAGCGAAGCTGTCGCCCATTTCGTCAGGCGTTACATTTTCCTCCTATGTTCCGACAAAGTTTGCACTAAGGCTTTCTTTGTTGTTTCTTTGTTCTTGAGGTTAAGCCATGGAGGAAACAAGGCTATGGGTTAAGCCATGTGGATCCCGCGCGACGATATGCTCTTTCACAGCCGCGCCGGAACGCTACGGCAGCGTTCCAGTGCGGCTGTGGCCCATTATGCCCGCTCACTCGCCCAAAACGCGTATTACTATCACGTCCGCGCTGGAACGCAAGCAGCGTTGAAGCTCCGCTGCTGTGCATGACATGCATCGCCGCGCTGATAGCGTTCCACCGCAGCCGCAACTCTCCCCTTTTATAACTACTACGAGAGTTACGGGGCCCCCACTTTTTATAACAAGCAATGCATAACCCTTCATGTAATAAAGATCTTGTGAACTTGAACTGGCGCTTGCCTCGAGGATTTCCCGTATGCAAGCGTTGTCGCTGATGACACTCCGTCAATGCAGTTCATGCAGAGTAAAGTTAACTAAGTTAATTTAGTAGTAAAGTTATCTGTTCCCGGCGTACGAAATATATTCCTTACAGTTTAGGAGAATTGAATGTTGGCTGAGTCGGTACATCATTCGGAGCAAAAGCGATTACCAAAATGGGGAACAAAAAGAATAAAACAGGCGACGACACGAGAGCTTGTGTCATCGCCATTTCGTTTGTGTTCCCCAGTTTCGTGCGCGCTGTCACTCAGAACATTCCTTGTCTTATCACCACCTTGTTACCTTATTATTACTTCATTACCATCTATCACTGGACCAAATGTCGAGAGGTAGGTGGCCTAGCTGACAAGCTCAAGCCTTAAAGGCCAGAGACGTCTGGTGAACAGGGCCAAGCTGTCAGTTCAGGCCTAAGGAATCCTGGACTAAGGACGCCGCCATTCTAGGACGACTCTGCCGTCGACTCACCCCAAATAATAAAGTTTATTCCTCCTCCTTTCTTACCTCGAGGGACATTCTCAGGGAGCATCCGATGCAAGTGGAACCACCTGCCGCCAGCTTTTGCACTTTCGCGACGAGCTCCTCTCTCGTGGACTCTTGCACCAAGGTCAGCGGAGACGTCACCGTGGCAATATTGTTAAACTCAACGACTCCCACTTCCATGCCGTCCAGTATGAGTGCCCGGATAAACTGGCTCGCCGCTGCCTTCAAGTGCCCGATCCGGTCGCTAGACTACAAAGAAAAACGAAAAAAATGCGAGCAGTTAGCGCTAAGTCGCGCAAAGCATGGCACAGCGAAGCACGGGCCCGCCGCCGCTCCTATACTCCCCGTCGACCGACACGTCTAGCTTCGAGATGCGCGGCTTCCTCCTCGGGAGAACGCGCTTTCTTAGGAAGCCCCATGACTCTGCACACGAAGGGGCGCAGCCAGGCTGCGCGCGATGTTTCCGTCGGTGGGCGTGGCTTAGCTACTGCGCATGCGTGGCTTGGCCAGGTGGTGCGGTATCTGGTCGCTAGGCGACGCGATACTTGCTCCCTCTTTCTTTCTATCTTTCTCTCTCTCTGCTTCTTTCTCTCTCTCTTTTGTTGATGTTCTCTCTGTCCCTCTTTCTTTTCCTTTCTGCATTTCTTTCTCTCTATTTCTCATTTTTTCTTTGCTATGATATACTCTCTCCGCTCCTCCTTTCCCCCTCCTCATCATCGCATCTCTCCTCCTAACGCTCACTTCCCTTTCCCACCACCTTGCTACACTGTACTATACAAGGCTATGCCATGCTCTGCTAGCGTGCATGTATAGCCGAGTGCATACATACAATAGGCAATAAAGAAAGAAAAAGCATGGATAGCCCAGGGATAGCCGAGTGGTTAGGACGCTCGCCTTCTGACTGAGGGTACGCGGGTTCGAATCCCGCCTCATGAAGAATTCTTTTTCGGCAAGAATTTCTTTTCTTTCTTTCTTTCTTTCTTTCTTTCTTTCTTTCTTTCTTTCTCTATCTCTTTGTACTCATTGTCAGGGTCAAATTACAGGTCACGCCGTAGCGGTGAGTAGTATAGATTTGCCCAAATTCTGAGGCACCTACCCGTTCATGATGACCATAGTTTTTGGGCACGGCCACACATTTTACGACGACCTATAACAGCTTCGTGGTTAAAAAAGAAAGCAATAAGGAAAACAAGGCGACTTCGCACCACTGATTTCTCCCGCTCTGAAACCGTTTACTCGACAGTAATGAACAACCTCACAGCTTTTGTTGTCCAGCTAAAGAAACAAGCTTGGAGAAAAAATTATACATATTCTCCTGTTCAGATCAAGCAACAGGTTCACAAGCAAGTCTAGATCCACTGTTGTTCGACCAAGCAACAAGTTCCCAAAAATACTTCAGATCAGTTTGTTCTGATCAAGAAACAAGTTCGAAAGTTCAAATCCGTTGTTGTTGACGCGCCGCGGTGGTCTAGTGGTTGTGGTGCTTTACTGCTGACCCAAAGGTCGCGGGATCGAATCCCAGCCGCGGCGGCCGCATTTCGATGGTGGCAAAATGCTAGAGGCCCATGTACATAGATTTAGGCGCACGTTAAAAACACCCGGTGGTCAAAATTTCAGGAGCCCTCTATACTCTAGTACGGCGTCCCCCATAATCATACCGCGGTTTTGGGACGTAAAACCCAACAATTATTATTATTTATTTCCGTTTATGCTGCAGC
Organism: Rhipicephalus sanguineus; assembly: GCF_013339695.2. Classification (NCBI taxonomy): domain Eukaryota; kingdom Metazoa; phylum Arthropoda; class Arachnida; order Ixodida; family Ixodidae; genus Rhipicephalus; species Rhipicephalus sanguineus. The sequence continues at coordinate 18,795,557 of NC_051185.1, forward strand.
CGGGGAAAAATGAGGCTGCAAGCATGCGTAATTTTACGAGATAAAGGAAAGAAGATATATGCAGAGAGATTGCTGTAGCTTGACCTATCGCAGCAGGTATGATGATTCTGCCATTATGAAGGTTTCAAAGGTACACGATCAGCTATCATCGTCACCGTTACAAAGCACTATTGTGATGCAGTATCATTGCTGCACGTCAGTCCATGCAACCTCCTCATGTTACTGATATCGTATACATACCGTCATGCTGCTCGAAACGTCCAGAGCGAAAATGACTCTACCCAGGTCACCTTCCCGCTTCTGCACCTCCGTGAACTTCACGTCGAAAGCTTCGCCTGGATTCTCCGGGTGCAACCTGCGTAGTGACACGCCGCCAATGTTAATGTCACATTGTTAGACGAGCACAAAGACGGGCTCACGGGCGTGTCTTCTTTTCATCCTGGTAGTGACAGGAAGCATTTTTCCGTCGCGGAAACATACATACGAATGCTTCGTGTGCTGTACTCACGATTTAAAACACGACGTAGTTTTTTAAAGACTGTAGTCTTTCTTGGGGAACTTAAACGCAGAAATTTTGGTCTGTCTGTCTGTCTGTCTGTCTGTCTGTCTGTCTGTCCGTCTTTCTGTTTGTCTGTCTGTCACACGATTCAGCGACCCGGCCAAAGTTGAACCACTTGCTTACCGCCCACCCATCTTGAACTGGTACGGTTGCTCATACTTGTGAACGTTGTCGATCAAGAAGTAAATATTACGCATATCTGAGGCGCAACATCACTAGGTAAGTATTAGGTGGTGTGTTCCCATTAATAGAAAATATATAGATACGTAATTCTAAAGACCCTAGTTACTTAAGCTGCGCTGAAAGTGCGGCTGCCCTGAAAATGCTATGCTATGCGCGCCGACGAACGCCCTCTGCCACGGAGGAAGGAAACCCTCTGCACAAGCTCATGTTTCCCGACATATTGCCAGATGGCGTCCATATCTCACTCAGCGCCTCCTCTGTCGTCTTTATACGGCATTTGCAGCGGAGCACGCAGATACGCGGCCATTTTTTTTTAATATATATATAACGACTGCTATGAGCAACTACTCATAATAACCGCGTCATGGCGCTGCTAGTCTGGCCACTAAAAGTAATACTGGCGCTGATGTGAGTCTTTGAGTGGAAATTATACCAATTATACGCCGATATGACACGAACTGTACACTCTTGACACGAAAGTACGTACGTGCATTACTTAGCTCCAAAGTTTCGCGCCAGAATACGTGAATACTGTGCAGTATACATCATTTGCGGGTACATAACTTGCCTTGCAACGCTTACGTATAGCTAATTACAGAGAAGTACATTTCACTGACCCCTGGAAGTCTTCGTTGGTGCTGATAACCTCCCAGGTAGACTTGCGGTTGCACAGGTGGTTGTGCTTGCTGGGCGCGAAGACGTTGTGGGTCTTGTTGGCGCTGTCGCAGAACTCTGTCACCTGTCACCCGAACGCGAACAAAGGATAGACCCTCAGAACGCCACCCTCCCTCGTTGTATTTCAAGGCCATTTCTCTTGACTCATTCACTTCAATAATGTGGCTACTCGTAAATGCGTGTACCACGCACACTTACGCGAGCTACATGGTTTAATCCGTGTACTGCAGTCTACTAGCTGAATGACTTCGCCGACGTTGAGAAACATTGCGAGTGAAAGCCGTGCAAACGGGGATTGTGGGCATCAGGTTAAGTTCGCAGATCATCACGAACATAGGCGTGCGCACGAGGGGGGCAAGGGAGGGGGGGGGGGGCTGTCTTCTTCCAATCACCTGAAGGGGGGGGGGGGGCAAGTCGCTGCCCCCCCCCTTTACCTTTAGGTAGTCGTACCTGTCCCGTCATTGCTTAAAATGAAAAAAAGTTCACCAAGGTGACAATCTGGGCACGTTGGAAGTCCATATTTAAGAACGGTAAAACCGCTATGCGTGTGCGTGTGTGTGCCTTCTTTGTGTCACCGTTTCTAGTGTGTTTTTACCGTTCTTAAAAGTCAGGTGCAAGGCTATGGCCATGCACGTTTCTGACGATGATGGCGGGGCCGAAGACCACTGATATGTTCCATTCCAAGAGCTGTTTACTTCCAGTTTTTACCCCGGAAAGCCGGGGACCTGGGAACGGAAGAAGGGTTCTGGGAAGCCCGTCATCGCTTCGTTTTCATGTTCGCATCCGCTGCGAAGCTTGTTGCCTTTCAAAATGCGGTGAGACTTCGTACCCCCACCCCCCACCCTCTTAATTAGGAACCGTGCGCACGCCTATGATCGCGAAGGACATTCGTGGAAGCGGTGGCTGCAAACGTCTCTACCACTGTTCATTCAGGCTTTCCTGTTTCATTGGCTTCCTTTGGTGACAGTCCCATTCAGACTAACGCGTGCGCGTACAGTTTCAGTGTGCTGCATAACTGCGACCACTTACGCCCTTGAGATACGGCATGAACATGATGGATGACGTCACGGGGTTCTCGGCGCTCTGTTCGAAGTGCGCCTTGCACTTGGTGGAGACGCGGCATCCCTTGTAGATGCGGCAAGGCTCACCCGTCTCCGTGGACGCCGTGAACTTGACCCGAGACGAGCACGTGCTGGCACGAACCTGCCGATAGATTATTATTATTGTTATTGTTATTTATTATTATTATTATTATTATTATTATTATTATTATTATTATTATTATTATTATTATTATTATTATTATTATTATTATTATTATTATTATTATTATTATTATTATTATTATTATTTATTATTATTTAGGTTTGGATATACACAAAAGAAAAACGCAAAGACGCAGAGGATTGCTCTGCCTTCATTTATTTTTTTCTCGTGTACTTTTGCCCCTCCTGTTTGGGCCCCTGTTCGGGCCTGCAGTATTTTGTAAATAAAAAAAAATAAAAAATAAATAGGCATGGAACAGGCTGACAACTGCCACATAAAGGAGCACAACACCTGCCTGGTCCTTCGGGAAGAGGGAAACAGAAGAAAGGAAGGTATAGGGGAAAAAGAAAGAGGAAAGACAATAGGAAAGAAAAAAACAACAAAGACGGGAACACAGATAAGTAGTCACATGGAAAAATGGCCAAATTGGTTTTGTTCGTAAAGTTAGCAGGGCCCGATGGGCCTGCAGTTGTTAACGCCTAGCAGCGCATCCCCCCGGGAACAGGCAGTGATCAAGGGTCGTGCAACTAAGTCCAATAAGCGCCCGCTGCATAACGAATGCGGAACACTCTGAAATTAGGTGTTCAAGTGTCTCGCAGGAGCCACAAGATGTACATAATGGATTGTCCACACGTGCTTGACGGTATAATCGTCCGCGCACTAATACATAGCCAGCTCTTAGCTTATGTAAGAGGGCTTTGTCACGACGATGGCAGTCCAGGGAAGGGGCGATCAGCAGATCAGCGCAAGAGTATCGCAGATCCAGAGCAGAATTTTTTGAGGAATACCGACTCGTATTTTCGCGAATTTAAGTTGTACAAACGATATCCGCCCGCGTTTTGGGGGCACGTGAAAAGACATAACTTCATCAGTGGTTGTCAGAATGAATGAATGAATGAATGAATGAATGAATGAATGAATGAATGAATGAATGAATGAATGAATGAATGAATGAATGAATGAAAACATTATTAGGGTCCTGCGAGACGCGAAGGAGACGTTGGAAAATAAGTAAGTCTTAATTTCATAGCAAAGTTATCTTGAGATGTCGTACCTAGCTGGAGCCATCAAAATTATCGGGACGTCATTTATTTATTTATTTATTTATTTATTTATTTATTATTTATTTATTTATTTATTGAGCTTCATCTAGGTAGTTTAGCGGGACATCTGAACGTTGCCGTGCTTTGTAGATCTTTCACTACAATAAGTTGCGCAAAGAGGTTCATTATGCCTTTTTTTGTCTTTTTTTGTATTTTTACACACCATGCAAGTAAAAGTTTCATATTTCACAAAACATATTTAACTGTCTAGACCACAAAATCAGTTGAGCAAGAACAAAACAACGAAAACTTCTAAACCTCGATATAAAGATTTTAAGGGTCAAACGAAGGTCTCATGACCGACGTGACGCTGTGACGCAAAGATGCAGCAAGAAAATAAGGTTTCTGATGTGTGTAAGAGTTCACGCACAGCGCCATGGCACTAATGTTGAAAGCTGTGCTTCTGCGTGCAGCAAGCGCCAAAAAAACATCGTGACCGCAATATTTTGAACGGCACCCATTTGTTTATTACGCCTGCACCATAAGGCAAGATGTTGTGCTATGAACTGCAGTTGACCCTCGGCCAGTTAAGTGCTTAGATGTGTGTCTCACCATGCCGAATTCACAGTAGAGGCTCGGGTACCGGAAGCTCTCGGGGTCTCCGTACTCGTCAAACACTCCGTACCGGAAATGAGCCCACTCGTGCACCAGCATGTAGGCTGCGAACAGAAAAATTCGCAGGAAATAAGTGCATTCACGAGTACGCAAATTTTTTCCAGAATATCGCTTATTGATAGCTTGCACGTGACATCATCGTCACTAGAACGTGATTGGGCCTCTGTGCATGAATAACGGAGAAACCAGCAGCATGCGATGTACTGATAACACTAACGTGACATCACAAAGTTCACGTCCCGCCATGTCGGTGCTCCAACGTGGCTGTTTCAGTGACGTCAGTACAAGCCATCTATACAGATGTAATACCGAGGCACTTAGTTTCGGAAAGGAATCAATACATTTGACTCACAAGTAAAGAATTGACAAAGCTTGCACTAACTCAAGCGTTTTTTTTTTTTGAAGACAGTAATATTTGAGATAGCTACTGAGTTCTTGAACTTGTATATATGTATGTATATATATATATATATATATATATATATATATATTATTTTCGTTTCTTATTTTTATCCTAACAACAATGTGGAAAGAGGTAGCACTCACCAAGCAATGGTGACAACAACTCTTTTATTTGTTTTCTATTTCAATAAAAAAGTAAGCCCCGCAAGGCTTGAAACAGCGAAACTGGACAATTCTGAAAAGTAATTTGGTTGCTTCTAGGATCTAAGCCTTAGCTAGGTGATGCAGGTTATTCCTAGGTTGCTTCTAGGTCGTTGCTATAGCCTTTAGCTAGGTGACGTAAGGTTGTTTCTCTGTTGATTCTCAGCGCAGAGAGGTTCGAGTTAAACCGCAGACAGTCACAGACACGACACAGATGTCCAAACTGCCGAGACAGAGCCTCGCGCTGAAACCAAGCGTTCGCACCTCTCATGGATATACGGGCACGTCGTCGTTGGCGTCGGCCTTGCATCGCTTGGTCTCGTCATTAGAATTTGATTTGATATATTTTCTAAACATCGCGCGTCACTGCAATCGATGCAACACCCGCGGCTGCAGGCATATCTCACCTGGACTGCCGTAAGCGTCGGCAATGGAGTCGTTCATGTCGCTCAGGAAGCGTGGCGTCAAGTGGACGTACTCCCCCCGCTCGCCGCAACCTCGTGGTTGCAGCGTGTACGGAGTGTCACCGTACTGCGGGTTCTCCGCGGCCACCCTCACGTCAGACACCGAGAACAGGCTGGCCGTGGTGCGCTTCGCGTGTGGCCGAGTGGGCCACGTGTCCGGCACGGCGATGGTCACGCTGCCGAAGTGGACCAGCCCTCGTGTGGCCCGGTGGAGGAACGTCGAGGCGGAGCGGAACAGGGCCTTCGAGAAAGCAGCAAGGAGGCGCGGTTTGGGCGCTTAGGATAGGTTGCCATTATAGGAAAGAAGGTTTATTTGTGGAAAAGAGGTCGATTACCATTGGCAAAATCTAAAGAGTTTGACCTTCCCTCCCTCCCGCTAGAATTATTTCAATTTCGGATGTATATATATACACGCATACATACAAACACGCGCGTGAACATGCATATAGAGTAACTGAACCCACCTCTGCCCCTTCACCGAAAAATATTTCTCTCTATGACCCTGTTGATTACTGTGCTACGAAGGATGGAAACAGGAGGGGAAAAAAGGAAGGGTGGTTAACCAGTTCAGGATTAGCGGTACGATACCTGAAACTGGGGAAGCGAAGAGAGGAGTTTGCAGGTCAAGGGTGTGAGGAGAGAGATAGAGAGAGAGGGAGCGCTGTCACAACGTCAAACTCATGTTTACTTAATTGTCTCGCGGCTCCTATGAACAACATCTTTGCCACGAAAACTAAGAGCACTTGAAGAGCTGCCCTTAGAGTTTAACGCACAAAAGACTACAGCATGAAGGTCATATCAATCTCTCTGGAAAAATGAAGATTTGACTATCGAATTTGAGAAATCCAGCTTCAGAAACCCAGATTGTCCTTGACTGGACGCTTCAGAGACACGCAGCCGTTGGCTACGCCCTAAATTGGATAACTCGTGAAGGGAGGACTGAAAAAAGATAAATCAGTGCATCTCTAGGCCGTCGAGATGCATCTTCACGACATTAAAAGGGTTCAAAATCAATCAATAAATTATCAGTTAATCAGTCAATAAATACCTTGATGTTTTCGATGATTCGTTCGTCAGGTTCCACGGACGGGTGGATGGCGACCACAATGTCTTCGTAGGCACCTGTCGAGTTGTTGATGCGCAGGCCGTGACCAGACGACCAGCACAGAGATGCAGCTACGAGCATCACGGCAGGCCGCATGCTGCGCAAAGGAAGCATGGGAAGTGTCAATCAATCAACCAACCAACCAACCAACCAACCAACCAACCAACCAACCAACCAATAACTCAATAATTCAATCAATCGATCGATGCATTGTTTTCTTACGTTTGCGAAAAACTTGTCTTCAACACAAACTTCGCGATGAGAGCACAGCACTTACAAAGGTATGAGCCGTCCACTCCTTTCTTTATACGTGTTGCTGGCCCAGGCGCGGTCGCACAACACATGTCTTCAACGCAAACTTTTCGATGAGAGTGGAACACGTATATATATATTAAGGTATGAGTAGACGGCTCATATTTTTGTACGTCTTGTGATATCGCAAAGACTGCGTTGTGACATCGCAAAGACTGCTTTGCCCGGTCGGGGAAAGTACGCATTTCCTGCGAGCCATGCAGCCCCCCCCCCCCCATCCTCCCACCACCGGCTCGGATCTCCACGCGCCTTTCGCGCAACATAAGGCGGCCGGCTACTTTTATCTCTGCGTGAGCTGCGTTCGTCGGCAGCGCTCGTGCTCCTTCCCGTGCACACAGAACATAACGAAGGGTGACGCGATGTTATCGATTTAAAACTTCATGCGGAAAATGACGGCGACGGCGAAAACCAGCCGAGAGTGCTCATATAATTCCTATCGCAACAACAGAGACTATTTAGAGCACTGCATGTTCTACTGCACTATTATGGGAGAGCGGTAAGTCGTCAGTAATATTAAATGACAAACGCTAATTTTAACTTATTTGCCGCACATATGTTCAACAAGTGAACGATTCAGAGGAATATCTAATCTGTCATGGGAGATTTGTACGCAGCTTAAAGAATACAGCCAGTTTCACGCCGTGAGAACCATCGGACAGGGAAGCTGTAATGAAGATGACGACTTTCAGTACCAAAGAGAAAAAAATAATAAAATTGCGCAGCTTGCACTGAGTCGTGCAATGCTGAGGCAGAGCAGAGCTGGTCGTCACTCGGCTGTATCTGGCTTGACTATGCACCCGTGCATTCACACGCCGATGCACGATGTGTTCACGTGATCACAATGTAAATCACGAGTATTGGCTAGGCATCGATCAGGTTTTATTGGGAATCGCTTGGCAATCATAGCACCGAGTAGCTTAATTACCTTAATTATCCTAATTAGTTTAATTAGCCTACCCCTACTGCTACTACGACGACGGCACAGAGTAGACTAAGACGCTGTGAAAGGTGCACACTTCGAGAGGGAAATGGTGCTTAGAAAAAAAAATTAGCGCAGCTTGCATTAAGTTGCGCAAGGCTGTGTCACAGCAGAGCTGGGGGGCATTTTCTATCTATCTATCTATCTATCTATCTATCTATCTATCTATCTATCTATCTATCTATCTATCTATCTATCTATCTATCTATCTATCTATCTATCTATCTGTCTGTCTGTCTGTCTGTCTGTCTGTCTGTCTGTCTGTCTGTCTGTCTGTCTGTCTGTCTGTCTGTCTGTCTGTCTGTCTGTCTGTCTGTCTGTCTGTCTGTCTACGTCTGGGCGCTCTCCTAGTCGTCTCCATAACAAGTACTATACCAAAATTGTCATAGTAGGGGATCAGTGTATGGCAGACACTGGTCATGACATCAATAACGCAAAATATCTGTTGCGTACGTCATGAAATCCTTTCCCTCAGTCGCGTGCAGCACATACCCGCGTGCCTCAGTTCATGTTATGCTGGTATGTGCCACAGGTGATTCACAGTCTCAATCAACACATCAACGGCGAACATACACATTAAAGCGCAAGGAAATTGAGGAAGCTGAAGACAGAAGACCCCTGGAAGACGCTCCACTGACCCACTCGTCCGCGTGGTCCACCAGAATGACGCAGCGTTCTCTTCATTTCTTATGAGGCTGGGCGATGGCCTCATGCTGACCGAGGATGACGTCAGACTGATTGAAAGCCGCTTTGTGACACACGAAGAAGCCGCCGCCAGGTGCCCTGAAGGCATACGTCTACACTATACGGCAATGCGGACGTCGACCGTTATAACGCACGTTGCCTCGACACTGCGGACGTGTTACGTCATCCGGCATGCGATAACATAACTGCCTAGAAGAACGAGCCAGTACACAGGGATGCCCTAACCAAGGTGGCCGACATGAACGCAAGCGACATGGGTAGCCTGTGGGCCTCAATTTGCCTGAGCATCGGCAAGCCGTACATGATCACGGCCAACATCGATGTAAGCGACGGCCTCGTTAATGGAAACATGGGCATCTTGTAGTACATCGAGCGTGATGAACACGGCAACCTCTTGCAACTGCATGTGGCTTGAATTTCGAACGTCCATGGTAGGCATTGTCGTCCCAGCCAGGACGAAGCACATCACTACCCCACACTCTCAATAGTATTGAAATGAGTGCCCGTGGGACTTCGAACCACCACAACCATGACATACGCCAGAAAAATATCTCGTGTAAGCGGGCATAGTTTCCCCTAGTGCAAGTAAACGCCATAGCTATATATAAGTCACAAATGGCCACATAAGTCCAGGTAGTCTTCAGATAGGATAAGCGCCATCCACTAAAGTTGGTCTGCGTAGCACTTTCCAGGGCTACCAGCCTCGACGGCCTATACCTCACCAACGCAAAAGGTCCCTTCAGGTTCCGATATGCCGCCGGCTCTATCGACACAGCCTGTCAACGACATGACCCGGCTAGCAAACAGGCTGCTAGACATCGTCTTGGACCGGGCTACCAACTTCATTCGGTGCCACAACCACAACAATCGCCTCACGCTCGCCGTTCTCAACGTGCAGTCTATGCACGCGCACGACCTCGAGAAACATGCCCTGCTCACAGAAATTGGCGTGTTAGCACTTTCTGAAACCTGGAGCGATGAGCCCACTGCAATCACGGGATTCCAATGTGTCGTACACCGCAAGCGCATTCATTGCAGGTGCGGCGGCGTGGGCACATATAAGAACACGGCGATGCGCAACTTCAACGTACAGGCCGCATCCCACTTCGCCGGCCGCCAGACACAGAACACACACAGACAAGTAGCGGAATCGGCGAGGCCTAGCATGCGTCGCGCGCATCAACCACAATAACAAAGACATTGCGCTCGCCACCTCTACGTGACAACTGTCAAGAACCCCTTCCACACATGCACACGGGTTAGTGAAACGTGCGTGCGTTCTCCATCCTAACGGACAAGTATAAGCACTACACATCGGCTTACCACGTCTGGCGTTGGTAATACCTATGTTACTGTTGGCACCGTTACGAAACTGTAAACAACTGGTTATACAAAACACATGTGCGACTCTCCAACAAATGTGTGTGTGCGTATACCATTGGCGCCTATCTTTGGCGTCATTTTGTAACGTTTCGCTCAGTGTAAAAAAATTACGCCTGTCACCTTCCTGCCGCATTCTTCGCATTACAGCGATTCCCCCGGTACGTGGGATCCGCCGAACTTTTTTTATCCTTTTTTTAACACGAAAGTGTTTTATTCCGGGGTCCACCAAGATTTCAGTGACGTATTTCCGTCACGGAAATGACGTCGAAAAAATTTCCACGATCAGATGGCAAAGAAAAAAAGCTCCATCAACGGGCATCGAACCCACGACGCTCGGTCCACAACAACAGATGCCGGGCACGCTAACCACTGCGCCACGGTCAAAGACAGTAGAGGCTTTACAAACGCGCCTTTTATATCTATCACTTTCCCGGTCGGCGGGGTGGTGTTGCCCTTTGGGAGCGGTAAAGTAAAGCAATTCTTCATTACTGTGGCCTCCACGATTAGCACCTGCAACGTGTTACACGTCCGTCCCATCCGGCGCGTTTTCAATAGAAGTTCAATTTTGTCAAAGCCTTAACACACCGCAAGGTGGCGATCTTAGCGCAAGCGTCGTAAAAGCGTTGGCCTCGCTCATACCATCACGCTAATCCAAACCAAAAATAGCTCTGCGTGGCCTGCCTCACCTGGCTGTAACACTGCGTTCCCCGCTCACAAGCTCGCCCCGAGAAAAATCGCTGCCGGACTACCGGGGCAGCACGACGCGCTTTGCGTTTCCCTCTAGTCCGGCCGAGGTGTTAAATCACATTTTAACATTCCGCGGGATGGCGACCAAGTTCTGCGTCCAATATGCGACGCTCTTCTGGCTATCACTCCTCGTTCTCTGATTACGCTTCCACCGTTAACTACTACAGCTACCACAAGGGTTTGTTTAATCATTTAACATGGCCGTTAGTCGTCGGCATGGACGATTCATCAATCATCGAAGTGGGTGCATCCACGTTAAATGGTGCTATAGCTGCCAGGCATCAATTTACATTGTGCGAACTCTCTTATGCCAATGTACAGTAAACATTCAGTTACTTCTGTAAGGGCACGCTTTACTTTCGTGTTATTCCGATTCCTATGACCGAGGGATCTACCATCTTTTTTCACTGCGTCTTTCTATCCTTTTCTCTGTCTTTATTCCCGGCCACTCTTTCTCTCTCGTTTTCTCTTTCTTTTTCATTCAAGTCTTTCAATGTCTTTCTCTCTTTCTCTCTCTCTCTCTCTCTCTCTGTAGTCGCTCTCTCGCCTTTTATCTCCTTCAGTCTTTCTTCCCTTTCTTTCTAACCAGTTCTCTCGTTATCTTTCTTTCTGCCAACGACAAACGCAAACCTCGACCAGAACATCTCGGCTGCATAAAACTCCTATAGATGGCTTGCACGTGACGTCATGGACGCAGTTTCCGAAAGGAACTAGGACACCACGATGGCGGCTTTGGTGACAAACATGTGTTGCGTCTGTGTAAAAACGACGCGGCATGACCGTCTCTGTGCATGAATAGTGAAAGAACTTGCATGCGATGTTTTGATAACAGTAATGTGACATCCCAAACGTCGCGTCCTCATATGCTGGTGCTCCAACATGGCGCTTTCACTGACGTCAATGCAAGCCATCTATAGCGCGCATGTGCCACAGAAATTTGGCAAGTACCACTACTCATCACACTTGGTCACTATAAATTAACAAGAGAACACACGAGCGGCAAACACCGATTAGAGCCGCACATTTCACCTTCTCTCGTTAGCTCATCTGTACAGAGCGATTGGGCAGTGATTGAGCGCGTGCCACTACGTGGTGATGATCATTTTCCATATACGACACACGGCAAACCTCGACCGTAACAAGCTTGTACTAAGGCAAGACGCTGTGAACATAGTCACAGTGACGCTGCAATACCGCTGGGACGATTGCACATACAGAGGACCGATCACAATTTACACGATACATTTTCCTCACAAATGTCCCAGTCCACAGGATGTCATTAACACATGTGCGCCACTAGGACTAACGTGACATTTAATATAAATAACGCAACACTTATCATAAACGGTTACACGACATACATAATTTAGATAACACACTTGGACATGGCGTCAATGTACAAATGACGTTATGGTGTTGTTTATTTACACAATCACCGTATATATAGTGCAGGAAACGTATATGCACACGAAGCGTCAGCTGCATCAGAAGGATTTAAACTGGTAGTCATTGGGAGCTGAATTCACGGTGGAAATTCCAACATGCGCTACCTCGAAAACCCTCTATTGCTTTCCTGGTTCGGCAATGTCTTTTTCCTAGCTTATCTAATTGGCACTGTCACCATCAACAACTATCTAGATCAAACTGGGAAATTATTTAGCATTCCTTCGTGTCCTTTAAAGGGGTACTGAAAAGAAAGCTTTCAGCTGTCGAATTTTTTTTTGTCCCTCCCTCCCATTGGTCGAGTCCGAATGGACAGCAAACACGAAAATGAAGCGATGACGGGCTTGCCACAACGGACTGCCTCGATCCCCGGCTTTTCTGGCCTGGAATGCTACGTCGCGTTTCCTCCGGCCACCATTATCACCGAAAATCTGCACGCCATAACCCTACACTTTAACGACGCGACAGGTGCGAATGAGCAAATGCGTGGAACAGATTCGGCCCCCCCCCCCTAAAAAATTAGTGGGAGGGGGGGGGGGGGCGCCCTCTCTCCCTCTTCTCTGCGCGCACGCCTACGAGGGATCATGGAAGTCACTTACATGCCCCACCTTTTCCTCTACCGGCCAATCAGCGGCAAGTGCAAACGATATCTCCTAAAGCGATTCGTCTAGGAGTACAGCCCAAGGTCGATGCCTTTGTAAGTGAAATATAAAAATTTAAACATCGCGTTTACTCGTATGCCTTCAAAACTGCTTTCAGCGTCGCGGTTCTTTGTATCTAAAGCTCGTCAGTCACGTCGACTATACCGCATCGAACGAGGGCACTATGGTGGACGTGATGTGCCCGCGACGTCACCGCTTACAGTTTCGGGAAATAAATGAATTGGCTCGCTTGCAGAGGCATACGGTTACAACTGCAGGGCGGCGCAGTTACATTTAAGTGAGGGCAAACAATGAGCATTCTTCAACATCACCCGCCGCGGTAGCGTAGCACGGGAGGTGTCGCGTTGCTGAGCTCGAGGGCGCGGGTTCGATGCCCGGCCGCGGCGGCCGCATTTCGATGGCGGCGTAATGCAAAGAGCATCCGTGTAACTTACATTTAGGTGCGCGTTAAAGAACCCCAGGTGGTCGAAGTTTAATCCGCAGTCCTCCACTAGGGCGTGTCTCATAACCATACGGTGATTTTGGCACGTAAAACCCCGGCACGTGTTATTATTAATATATATAAACCTAATTTCGGGTAATGAAAACCAACACAGAACGAAGCCAAAAACAGTATAGCGGACGTTATTTTGCAGTCTTTTAGCTGTATTGTAGTATTTCTGATGTAGATGTGACCAGCCACGTAGCCAGGGTTATTTTTCAGGGGGGGGGGGGGGGGGGCAAGGCCTAATTGTTCGAAAGAAAGTCTTTCCATGGCAAAAAGAAGAAAAAGTTGCCCGGGAATATACAATGCTGGACGAACTTCGAGGGGGGTGGGGGGCTGCACTCCCCCCCCCCCCCCCCCCCCCCCCCCATTTGCCCACGTGCCTGGATGTGACTAAATTGCCGCCGGAGGGGCCCGAAAGTGAACCTTCGGATGACGCGCCATCCGAAGGCTGCCGGTTCGGTCCCTGCCGGCGGCAAGTTGTCTTTTCGTTCACTTTCTTTTAGTGACATCTATATTAGAATTACTACAATACAGCTAAAATAGTGCAAAATAACGTCCACTATACTGTCCTTAGCTTCGTTCTCTGTCGGTTTTCATTAAAGGTTTTGTATAACAAAGAAAAACGAGCATTTAATGCCCCCGGTTTCTTTTCTTATTTCAGTTGAGTGATTGGCGTCACAAGGTCACATGAAGGGGTACACTACAGTACAGCTGCTAATCGTGGTCATCGACTCGAGACCACTGTGACTGCGTGAAGTTTTCTCTTCCCGAAATAAAAAAATAAAAATAAAGAAATAAGGTAACACAGCTTGTATCCACGCGTACCTTGTGAAGAACTGTTGGGACTGGATTGAAAAAAAAAAAAAACTTTTATCTCCTGCAGGACGTTAAGGTTTACGTCCCAAAACCACTATGAGATTATGAGAAACGCCTAAGTGCGGGGCTCCGGAAATTTCGACCCTCTGGGGTTCTTTAACGTGCATCTAACTAATTACACGGGCCTCTAGCATTTCGCCTCCATCGAAATGCGTCCGCCGCAGCCGGGATTCAATCCAGCGACCTTCGGCTCAGCAGTAGAGCACCATAACCATAACCATAAGACCACCGCAGTCGTTGACTCCATACCGCTGCTACTGTGTGAAGATATTCTCTTACCAAACTAAAATTTAAAAATAAAATCAAAGCTAACAGAAACGCTTACCTTGTGGCGGGCAGCTGTCAGCAAGGGATCGAATTATTTCCGGAACACACCGACGACGATTTGGATGACCGCTCCTCTTCAGTAACAGCAAACGTCGACGTGGACGCATTCGTGAGTCGACTAGACGTGCTTCGTGAGAACGCGTGTGTCTCGCACTTATATGGCGGCCAGTGAAACTATGACGCCTTACGCCAGCCTTGTGCAAGGAAGACAGAAAACCTCGTTTACGCGGCTGACGACAACGGCCGTAGCTCGACAGTTCACCGCGGCGTCCCAGATAAGATAAGAACAAGAATAAATAAATAAAAAAGAATCGTCCCTGAAAGCGTGCATAGCGTCTATTGAATATGCGAGTCAAAGCTGTACGGCCGAACAAGAGGGTTAGACGAAAAATAAAAGAATTGAAAGGTGTTGTTGGGAATTACCTGTGACGTCGGCACGATATCTTTTGGGTAGTTCAGCTACGAGTCTGTCTTATGCGTCGAAGTTTTTGTGGTGGTCAGGATATGGCGTTAGCCTGGCAGACTATAAGGGTGCTATTCTGGACATTGTAAAATTCCGCCATTGATCAACTCTGATTGATCCAGAGGGCTGCTACGATCTCTGATTGGCTTGAAATGTCGCCATTATATGAAATTTGATAAAATGGCGGAGTTTGACAGTGTCCCGAACAGCACCCTAGGCCGGCAATCGCTGCGCCTCAGCATCTCTCCCCGCGTCGAAGCCGTAGCTGTAACTCAATCAATCCATGTAATATAATGTAATTGATTGGGTTTTACGTCCCGAAACCACGATATGATTATGAGGGACGCCGTAGTGGAGGGCTACGGAAGTTTAGACCACCTGGAGTTCTTTAACGTGCACCTAAATTTAAGTACATGGGCCTCTAGCATTTCGCCTCCATCGAAATGCGGCCGCCGAGGTTGGGATGCGATCCCGCGACCTTCGGGTCCCGAAGTCGAGCACCATAACCACTAGACCACCACGGCGGGCGTTCTTACATGTTCGTCGGGTGCACTTCTTGCTCGCGTGCAGTCTATACATAGGTCAGGTGCGCTTGTTCAAGTGCATTCATTGCATCGCCCTTGCGCTGAGACTGACATCCGTTGCTTTATGACCAGAGACGTAAGTTACGCCCCCCCCCCTTCTGAGTTTGTGTGCGTGCGGGCGTAGCCACCTCGAGCCACACACCTGAGCAGCCCTAATTAGCGACGGCATTTTCTACCATATCCACATGTAGTCCACTGCTTGAATGAACCGTGCACAAACTTCCATATTAACAACAATGATAGATCTACTTTGTGTACCTCACTCCCCATAGACAGTTAGCACAGCTTCAGTACTCCCGGAAACCTATACTCTTCAGGCAATCCCTGTCAAAAGCTACGCCTATCTCGTACTAAACAGCCGAGACAAAATAAAAGCAGAACGCAAAAAAGACGAAATATAGACTGACAGGACGGGGCAACCACTCCAACTGGTCCACGGTGGTCCAAGGGTTGTGCTCGACTGCTGATCCAAAGGTCGCGAGATTGAATCCCGAGCCGCGGCGAAAGGCTAGAGGTCCATGTACTTAGATTTAGGTACATGTTAGAGAACCCCTATAGGTGGTCCAAATTTCCGGAGCTCTTCCTGTATGGCGTTCCTCATAATCATGTCGTGGTTTTGAGGCGTTAAACATCAACGTTTATTATTTCGGAGAATTGTGAAAAATATACAGCCTAGTACACAGTATACAGGCACGCACATGCGCACACTTCAGCAGCTAAAGTCAGTCAAAATATCTGCTACGGATTGCGCTGTAACAACACAAACTCGCCCTCCCACAAACGAACTGACGTTTGACTGACACAATCTGCGCCCTTATTTTTTATGCGAAACGCCTCTGAAAACTCACGTGCCACAATTTACCTGCCACGCCCCAGCGCCTTGGGTGTGAGTTTGAGCTGTTATACCGTAATTCGCAGCAGATGTTTTGAGTGGCTTTGCATGTTGGTGTGTGTGAACGCGCGTCTGTGCACGTGCAGGGCTGTATATTTTCTGCAATTTTTCGAAATAAACCAGTTGGTAGTGAATGCTCGTCCCGTCTTCTTACGTCCCGCCTTTCTTTGCACTAGGCTTTTATTTTAAGACCATGAACCAACTCACACAGCAAAGCATTTTATTAGCCAAGACTTCCTTCTCCCGGTCCGGGTACACCATGGCATACACACCCTATACATAACCGTCGTGTTGTTCACTTGTTCCGCATTGGAACAAAGGCTTTGCCATTGTCTTGCGGATGTCGCTCCTACATGTAAGACAGTCATCAATGCACATATATATATGACCATGAGATAAGCACACGTATAGTGTCGTTGCATATCTGCTACGTGGCGTGTTTCTCCGCTGAGCGAGCGACGGTTACTTCCTTGACGTTGTTACTTCTTTCAGCCAAACGATCGCGCATTCTTGGAGCCAGACATGAATATTATTGAGCAGGGGTTGTCGCTGGAACCGAGGTTTCGGCATGCGTTCTTGTCTGCTTCAAGGCCTGTTCAGTAACATTAATCTCTTCCATCCTCCATCGTCTCCTGAACTTCTGCGTCGTTTAGATTTCAAGAACATGTTGTTTAGAGCAGATTTGAGGCCCAACCAAAGGATTTTTTTAATGGGATAGAAAAGTGGTTACTGCGATGCACCAAGGGTACCAAGGGTGCGATGCGCCAAGGTTCTCGTGAGGTAAACATGTTTAAAATTCCTGGGTACCCCTAACTTAGGCTATGACAACGTAAGGCGAAAGCTATAAGACATCTATTAAAGTGTATTCGTTGGTATAGCTTTCGAAGTGTTTTGCTGACATCACCGCTTGTTCTGCGTGCTACACGTTAGTGCGAATGTGAGAAGTCTTGGAAGCCATCAAAACACATACGTAAGTTTACAGGCGAATCCTTTTTAAGTTCGACTTTACTTCTTGAAGACCTCCCGACCACCTTCACGCTTTCGCAAAGATGAAGTGAGCGTGCAGCTCGTGCGCCTCGAGCCGCACTTTGATTACGTCGTGCCAGTGACGTAGTCAGAAATTTTTTCGCCCCCCCCCCCCCCCCCCCCGGCGTAAGGATTGATACGCCTTGTGGTACATTGGGGTGATTGTTCCAGAGTGCTGTGGAGGATCTGAAGAAATGTTGTAAAAGAGCAACCAAGCATTACTACTAAAATAAGCGCGCCAATACATGAGAAGGAAGGAAGAACATGACTTGCATACCTGCTTGTTCTCATTGTAGGGCCTTAAAGCTGCTGAACTGACCCCTTTCAAGCACGGTCAAAGCGCTTTCAAATGACCACCCGAATGCTCCATTAGTCCACCTGAGAGGTCAGGTGACTTTTTGTGCCTCCGTCTTTTACGTGCGCTGTTTCGTCATGTTTCAAAGTCAGACAGTAGCAACTAGCCCAGCTGTCTGCCCGCTTAGCGCCTGAATACCAGTAACGACGCCGTCTTTCTTTTGTTGTGTTAACGCACTTAAAGGGGCCATGACGCCCAATTATCGATCATAATCTTTGTTGTGTGACTTAAGCCTTGTGCGTTCACGAACAAGTTGGCGAACTTTTAGCGCATTTGGTCGTACATCTTATTTATAATTGAATATTTCTGTTAATGCGCGACCATTATGAGAGTCGGGAAACACTGGCGCGCACGCAAGCCGTGACGTAACAAGCTGCTTGCTGCATTCCGGTGGACGATTCAGCTCCATCGTCTGCTGCCCGCGCAATCGAGCTATTTAAGCTTTGTGCAGCTTGCTAGTGGAATTAAACAATTTGCAGTGGATGAAACAATGCCACCTCCGCGCAGAAGCAACACACTGACCGCATGTGGTAAGGTGGCAGATTTGGTAGCAGACGACGGCGCCACTCCATGCAGCACCTGACGTCACACATGTCATGTGTGACGTCATGCCTTGTGTGGCGATGGGCGGGGCTTATAGCCGGTGACTTCTAGGGTTTATTTTGGACTGAAATATCCTTTTGCAGTCCCTTTTTCACATATATGTATATCCCTATACTCCCCGCTGGTTCTCTGAGAGAAAATGAAGTGGTACACCCAGAATCTTCATGTCATGATTCTTTCTGAGAGAGAGAGAGAGAGAGAAAGAAGCAGACAAAGAAAGAGATAGAAAAACATGGAAAGATCAAGAGAGAAAGAAAGAGAGAAATAAAGCAGAGAGAAAGAAAGGGATGAAAGAGAAAGAAAAACAAAAAGAGCGAGACAGGGAATGGAATAGAAAGAAAGAGATACAAAATAGAGATACAAGAAACAAAGAGAAAGAGAGCCACCCAGCTGTGCTCTTCCTTCAGGCTTGGCACGAATATAGTGCTAAGCTGCCCTACTATGGAACGGGGAAGGCAACGGCGGCTGCGACAAGAACCCGAAGCGATGGAAGCCCTACGCCAACGACGATGTGCCCGTATATCTATGAGAGGCGCCAATGCTCGATTCTGGAGTTTGGACATCCGTGTCGTTATTAAGCTAGCTAAAGTCTAGCAACAACCTAAAAGCAGCCAGCTCGCTTAGACTGCAGAATCGTCCAGTTTCGCCGTTTCAAGCCTTGCGCGACTTAGACAAGCTTCGCCGATTTTTATTATTTCGCGCTGCCATTAACAGCGGCCATGGCCTCCTATCGTCCGATCCCAGATAGGCTGTAGCGTTCCCTTCTCTTCTAGTCGTGTCAAGTCGATCGTCGCCTTCACTGGCGGCCACATCAAGCGTCCGCGCCGCCATAGAGTTTCCTACAATACTTACTAGAGGGAACTCTGGCGCTAGTGTCTATGGGAGCTGCAACGTATGACGCTTCAGCCAGCATGGGAATGATGGGTAGTACACAAATTTGTCTAAACTTCGTTCTTTCGGCTCCGTTTGGCTCCGCGTCGGCTGCATCCGCTTTGTCGCAAAGCGAAGTTCAGCAAAAGTCAGCAGTTCCACTTCACCACTTTAACTTTTTTAGGCTCACCAAATCAAACCTGGTCACGAAGTTCACAACGATCCATTCTTTTTGTCCGAAAGAAAGCCAAAACATAGCAATAAACACAGCCACAAGTACGTTTGAAGCCGCAAGCACGAAGACTAGGCAAATTTGTGTACTACCCATCATTCCCATGCATGGTAGCTGAACGATCGCAGCGCCAGAGTCCCCTCTAGTTAATTTTAGGAAACTCTATGCGCGCCGCGCTACATAGCACCCATCTTGGAAAACGACGCAAGCCGCAGTTTCCGTACGTGACGCGATGACCCAGGCGACCCAGGTATAGCGCGTGTATCGCAGGAACGTGCTTGAAAGTGCTTCGTCATCGGCGGGAAATCCCCGCTACGCGTGGTCGAGCCAGGCGCCCGCGAAAGCGACGATTCGATAGAAATCCTGAGCTTTGTCAAAAACCTCTGATAAAATGGGCAGCATGCGGCATTTGTAGAGGAGCGCATGCGCAGTATCGCACTTCCACGTTTCGGGCTTCTCGGGTTGGATCGATTCAGCTCATTTCTTCGAACGCGTAGATGCTCGGCAGTCAGGCCAGGAGCGTGGACACGCCAACGACTACGTGCCCGTATATCTATGAGAGGTGCGAACGCTCAGTTCTGGAGCTTGGACATCCGTGTCGTGACTAACCTAGCTAAAGCCTACAGCAACAACTTACAGAATCAACCAGATTAGACTTCAGAACCGTCCAGTTTCACTGTGTCAAGCCTTGCACGACTTAGTGGAAGCTTCGCCATTTTTTTTATCACATATGTGTAGTCATAATAGACCCTCTACTTCTATATTTAGCTGTAAACAGAGAACGATTGGCTGAATGTGTCATGGCCCCTTTAAAAGTTGTCATGGATGCGCTCCAACTGCTCCGCCAGCGCAATATACGTGCGGACATCCGAGGTAAAACTTTCTCATCCTTCATCTCTTTCCTTTTATATGTTTTCCGCACAATGCATGAATAGCCTCGATAAGCGCGGCAAAACATCAATAACGTTCGTCTTTCGTCCCCCAATGCGAGAGATACCGCAGACCTTCTCCTATACGCTTGTTCCACGACCTTGCAGATACAGGCTGAAAGTGCCACTCGCCGGGAGTTCCAGGCAGGCTCTGAATAGCTTTGACGCGCTGCGATATGCTTCACCGACGTCGCGTGTTTGTCGAGGTGCGTGAAAGAAACTTCCGTCAACCGCGGTAATCTCTGTTATCTGCCCCGTGCTATATATCAGGCCGTCGTAGCTACTCTCAGCTTTCTTTCAACGTTTCACTGTGCATCGAGAACCGATGAACCGATGAAACGATGAACCGACAACCGATGAAAAAGTGCAAGCTCCGTCCCCGACAACCGCGGTCACGCCGGCCCTTCAGCTAATAATAATAACTGTTCGAGTTTGACGTCCCAAAACCACGATATGACAGAGACGCCGTAGTGGATCGAGGGCTCCGGAAATTTTGACATGCATCTGGTGTTTTTTAACGAGCACCTAAATTTAAGCACAGGTGCCTCTAGCATTTCACCTTCATCAAACGCGGCCGCCGCGGCCGGGATTCGGTCCCGCGACCTTCGGGTTAGCATATAACAATAATTGGTGGGGTTTTATACTTCCCAAAATCACGGTATGATTAAGGAGGACGCCGTATGTGGAGGGCTCCGGAAATTTCGACCACCTGGGGTTCTTTAACGTGCACCTAAATCTAAGCACACGGGTCTCAAGCATTTACGCCTCCATCGAAAATGGGGCTAGGATTCGATCCCGCGACCTTCGGGTCAGCAGTCGAGCACCATAACCACTAGACTACCGTAGCGGGTCTTTGGGCCAGCACCTTAACAAATAGACCACAGCGGTGGGTCTTCGCTTTCTTTCAACGTTTTTATTGGGTATCGAGACGTGCTAAGTGTTGAGATTCATAGGCGTGCTCAGGGTTATCCATTGGGGGGAGGGGGAGGGGGAGGGTTCACTGCTGAAGGAAAATGTATTCGAGGTAACTAACAAATTCGAGTTCGTAGAATACCCTCTATAAAGGGAAAGTGCCAGAGGTCATCGTCATCATTAAGGGTAATTTTCTTCACTGAACGCCGCGGCCTGCACAACAAATCTGGTTGCAACCGATAACATGTTGGACGAGTACTAACACACATTTTCTAAGTCTAAAAACACCACTACCGCACACCTTGGATGTGCGGTAGCGGTGCGAAAGCCATGCAAGCAGACATTAATGTTGAAAAACACGTAATTCAATTTGATACTAACATTTTATCATGAATTGTTGACAACTCACCCAAACCACCAATCTATGTTCGCCACTAAAAAGTCTGCCCGTGGAAAGCTGTAGACCTCGCTTCATATTGACATCATCATCTTTAGAGGGACACTAAAGAAAAAACCGATTTTTTCGTGTTAGCTACTTGCACTTTCAGGCTTTCGCAATACTAAATCACCGCGCTTGCTGCGAGATGACAGTTGGTACGCGAGAAAACGCATAAAAAGGAGATTCGGGTGACGACGCCACCTTGAACAAGTCACCGTGACGTCATAAATTTTGATGGCGTTTACTAGGGCCGACGCCGTTCCTAATCGGTAAAAATTGAGTGCATTGTCTTCTGAGGGAGCCAGATACTTCAATATATCAGGTATCAGGAAACTCAGTTGAGCCTACGTTGCCAAAATGCAAAAAACAAAACAAAACAAAGCACACACATTGAAATTCTTGACATCACCATCGGATTTTTCTGGCGGGAAATTTAAAAGTGAGACTTCTGACATTAATTTCCTAATCTATTAATAAACCTGTGGTGGTGAAATTAAAGGACACTAGAGTTTTCTGAGCACAACGTATCAGTCTAAACTAATATATTGTTTCACTTTAGTGCGCCTTAAACTGAAATAAGCGAACATGCAGTCATTATATTTGGCTCATCCCCAAGGAAACAATTGTTGGCTCGTGGCACGACAGTCGTACGAAGCACCACTGAGTTGGCCGTACCGTGGCAACTGAGACAATCGCTAGCTGTCGTTGTCGTGCAGAGACGACGTTGAATAGGTGGGTAGTTTATATATGCAGGAGATATCACCACGACGCACGCCGTGCAATCCTCACCTTTACGTCATTGAGGGAAAGACGTTTGTTACGACCATATAATGAAGGCTGCAATGCGGGACAAGGACTGTCATGCTTTCGTGAAACCTTTAAACGCGAATAGCTCCTCTGTCTTCTTTTGTCCCGTTTTCGCGGTGGCCAGATATAATCGTCCATGACTCTGTCGGCTGTGGTTTATCGCACGACACAGTTGAGAACTTGATCATCAACGCCAATTATTGCGTAGCTATTGAAAACGGATACGCTATCTGTCATGGTGGCTTAGTAACATGTCGCGATCAGGGGCGGCGCTAGAGGGGGGTACGGAGGGGGGCTGCAGCTTCCCCCTCCCCAGAAATGTTCACCTGCCCCTCCCCTTGCCCCCCCCCCCCCTGATGGCACTCGTTTGTCGTGGGTAGACCCCCCCCCCCCCCCCAGTAAAAAAAAAAAAAAACAGGCGGCGCCTCTGGTTGAGTTGTCCTTCTAAGCACGGAAGCATGAGAAGTTGAAGTGCCTGGGCATTGAGGGATTTACATGAAGGAAATCATTGTTGTGATCAAACCTTGCAGGCTTTTCTTCTGTTGACAATGTTCAGTTAAGATACATACCACATCTTTTATATGTTTGCTTGTTTATCGAACAAACTCAGCTGCTAATTCGAAGTGTCAAGGTCAGGGGACCTTTCTATGTCTTTTTTTTCTCTATTTATTTCTGTTTATTTCTTTCTCTCTCTATTTTTTTCTCTTTCTTTCTTTCTTTCTTTCTTTCTTTCTTTCTTTCTTTCTTTCTTTCTTTCTTTCTTTCTTTCTTTCTTTCTTTCTTTCTTCCTCTGTTTGCCTTTCCTTCTCTCTTTCTCATTCTTTATATGCTATGCTTTACTCTCCCCCCTCCTTTCCCTCCTCCTCAGCCTTACATCTCTCCTTCTCACGTCCCTTTCCCACCCCCTTGCAGTACTACACTATACAAGGCTATGCTATGCTACGCTAGCGTGCCTGCATAGCCGAGTGGTTACGACGTCCACCTTCGGATCGTGGGTACGCTGGTTCAAATTTCATCTCGCGAAAAATTTTTCTGTTTCTCTTTCTTTCTCTTTATACATATCTCTTTCTTTCTTTCTCTCACTCTGTACTAGTTATCTCGCCCATCAGAGTTATCGCATCCCACGTTGGAAAGTCGGCGCACGTGATCTGGGGGCGGAGCAGAAGATGACGAAGAGGAAGAAGAGGACGAAGAGACCGCGTGCCAGTTCATGATGATGACCATTTCTGTTCACGCGTCACGCCCCAATGCTGGGCTTAAAAGAAATCGTCAAACTTGAAAGTGCACCTTTCCTCTAACTTTTGTTTGCGTGCATATGTATACTCTCTGTACGAAATTGATCAATGAAAATGTTTTCTTTAGTTAGCGCAGGGTTACCTTTACATTCAGCGCTACGTTTAAGACATTCACTAAAACAAACAAAAATGACGCGGTGACATGTGAAGGTTAAAATCGCGGTCTTCGCCATATTTCGCGCCCATCGCTCGCTAGACTGCATTTCTTGGCCTACGCTGTCGAGTGGTGAAATACAGAACGTTCTTGGCTCAGACTCCCTCCGGAGAACGCTTTACGGCAATTTTCATGCAGATATGTTATATTGCTGTCCGTCAGTGACGCAACCGGGGAGATGGTTTGGAAGATCAAACCTCCCTAACCCCCCCCCCCCCCCCTGCGTGCGCAAATACCAGCACACGCACGAACATGCACAGATCGAACGCCCCCCTCCCCCAACCTCTCGGAGACTCCATAAAAATAAAATAATATATTTCTGGCTGCGCCTCTGCTTATGCCACTATCATGTGAGCAGAAAAAGACGCTCCACAATCCTTCCAGCCCCGAGTGCCTGGATGTGCAAGCATATTGTGTATTATCTGCAGTCTTACCTGTACAAATAGCTACACAAGAGCGAATTCGCGTACGCAGCATCGGCAGCGATGCATGGCCTCCGAGACTGGCACACGCATCTCGAAGGCCATGCACTTCGAGTTCAGGCTCACCGAAGTGTACGTAAACACTACACGGAAATATCGCTTTTCTTTTCTCGCTCGTTGTGCTTAAGCCGCTTGCAGTTCCAGTGACAGGGAATAATGAATATGCGCAGGAAGGAACAGTGAATAATGCGCAGGCTGAGCCCACAATGAGACGTGACGACCCCACAGTAATCTTCAAAAAAGCAATAGTGGTGTTCGGGTGTCTTCCAAGGAATTAGGAGCGGCAACAGCACAAGAAGAGAGAACATCATAAATGATGTGTTCGTGCAACACGGCCCGAATAGACCAATCGAACCTTTCGACACTTCGTATGTTTAACGATTTCACATAGTGGATGCTAGACAAGTTCAATTCTGACATATCTACTAGTGCGAAAAACACAAAGGACGAGGTAAAGAGGCAGACAAGACACAGCGCTGAATTGAACTTAACAGTTTTTCGCGCTAGTAGATATATGTCCGCAGTTAAAGGTGGTGTTGAGTTAATACGCACTAACTACCCCATCTCGCCCCTTTGATAAGTTCAGTTCTGATTTTGGTTTCTTAACGAAGCCCCGTAGGGCCTGCCAAAAATTGCCATGGCCGACGGTATTTCACGTCGTCCCGGCGGGGTATTGGGAAAAGTTTTCAACTAGCAATAGTCGCCCCTCAGTTTACACTTCATTGGGTACGACACCGCCTCTGCGCAAAGCTAACGAATCATGCTTACGACAAATCTCCCTGCCAACCATAGCCTAGCTCTAGACCCAAGTTCAGCGACAAATATTGCTTCAGTTTATTTCACAAACACCTTCAAAAACTTAAGTTCTGTGCAATTTTTTCACTGTAAAGTTTATTTCAAAGCTATCTTTAAATAGAAAGTTAGGCAGCAGTACAAGATTTTACGTAAATTTGCTTTAGTAGTGCCGTAGGTTTGTCAAATGTTGTTGCAGTAAGCTACCAACGCTGAGCGATAGAGAGATGAATGGCTGTCGATGGGTGACTGGCGTTGTTCCCTCCTGTGGTAATTTCAATGCTTGGGTCGTGTCATCGGTAACAAACTGTGGTAATTGTTGAGAATGCAGATTTTCTCTTTCTGTGCTTTTCTGAGCTTTCATCGTACACGTTGATTGTACCCAATATTCGAAAACTCAACGACTCTAATGGAGAATGGCTTCAAGAGCTCTTCTCCATGAGTAAGTGTAATCACGTGACTACATCAGTGGCGGGAAGAAAGAACAGCACGAACAGTAGCGAGAAAGTTGACTTCAAGCGGTGAACAGGTTAAAATACTCGAATATCCTCCCAGTAGACATGCGCCCTGAACTTCACTCATCCGTGATGTAAACTCGTCGCGTTGTGTGTTGTGCGCGTTTGGCGTGTGAACAGGGTTTGCGTTCATAATTTTATGAGCCGCGTCATATTTTAGGTATCGCGTGGTACCGCCGGTACGCGTTGACCGACGATTGCCTTGGTTGCCCCGCTAACTCAGTCAAACGATTACTGTAACCATGCTGTAACCCTGTGTTGGCCTAGGCCTTCAAGTGGTTGTTTGGCGAGAAAGTACCGCAACATTAGACAACGCTGTCTTCGCTTCGCTCTACCTGAACTACAAGACTGCCGTGACCAGTGCGGGACGAAGCTTGACCTATTTGAGCGTTCCGATCGTAACACTGTTGCTTCCGTGGCTTCGCGCTTCAGGTGAGGGGATCATCCGCACATATTCATATTGGCGTTCGATCAGGTTCACGCTTGTTTTGCCAGCTTTCTGTGACGTTTATGCTCGTAATTCAAACAACGTTATTGCACAGAGCCTCGTCTATTCCACAGTCTTTGAAACTATGCTGTTTGGAGTGGTCTAAAATTGTTTTGCAGTTGGACTTTACGTTTGATACTTGTCGTATTATACTTTGTGTTTTTACTTTTGACTGCATTCGTAAGTTTGCCGACCAAGTTGGCCAGCATTTGAAAAACGATAGCATTTCACATTCGTGCAATGTTACTCCACTTTTGTTTGACGTTCTATGTCACTGTGTTTTTCCTTAATACACAACCACTTACACAGCAACCGTGTATACCCTGTGATCAAAACCCTTTATAACTCACAAGACCTAGTTCAAGACCCTTTATAACTCACACCTCTGATCAATCAATATTGAGCTGGTGTATGGGCGTATGAACGCTAGTGCGTTGAAATATGTGTGAGTAGAAGTGAATATAAACTTGCTTGGTAGTGAACTTGAGCAGACAAGGCTGATGATAACACTGAAGATGTTTAGACATGAGTCCCATAAGGTTGGCAAAAAAAGCAAAGCTCACTCAGACTCTCTCAAGAAATATATTTTTGCACTTGGAGCTCACTCGGACTCAGACTTGCTCAAATTTTCCTCAGCCGCACTCACTCGGACTCAGACTCACTGGAATTTTTCTCAACTGGATCTATTCTGACTCAAACTTTGCAAAATATTACCGAGTCGGGCTCACTCAGACTCGCGGCTTGATCTGAGTGAGTTGACTCATCAGTGAGTTTGCCGACATATGCACCGGTTACTACACTCCAGTTCTGCACACTTAGCCCAAATACTGGCATGTTCCTATCCTTGCTTTTTGTGCATTGTCAGGACAGGACAAGCTCACTTCTCAATACAGAATACTTTTCAAAGCATCCCACTGAACAAGCTTACTGGACGCTTTAAATAGAGTGCGCCACTCCCCCCATGAACGTAAGAAGTAATAATTTGGTAGAAGAGTCTGGTGCTGGGCCTGTTGGTACATAGTTTGAAAGGTCAAAGAACCCTGCCTTGACGGACACGTACACAAAAGGACAAAACTGCACTAACACACTCATTGGTTGTGTTCACAAACACGCTTGTGTGTGCGTGCAATTTTGACCTCTTGTGTACGTGTCCTTCAAGGCTGGGTTCGTCGAACTTTCAAAATAATTTGGTGGCCACTTCCATTACACCGCATGAACAATTTATTGTCCAAAGATCTTGAAGGGAGCCTACCAAAGAAGCCATAACTGGGATCTATGTCAACATTCACAGTAAAAAAATTTTACTTCCTCCCATTCACTGTTTTGCTGCAGCTTTGATTCTGCAATTTTTCAGTCCCAACTTACATAGTGGAAGAAAAGTTTTCTTTCACAAATCATCATCTCAAGAAGGCGTGTGACTGTCAAGCGGGTAAGCCAGTCATTCGCTGCATGAACAGTCCCTGTAAACAGCTGCTTAAGGTACGCTGCACAGCAGAGTTTAGGCCAATTCACTCACTTCAAGTAAATGGCTTTTGGTAAGCTGAAGTCTTCGCTTGAGTTTCTTACACATCTAGACTAAACATTTGATGCACTATAGTCACTTGAGCAGTTATCTTTTCCCGTAACAGAATCGTAACAACATTTGCTGTGCTTTGTCGTCAGTTTTACTCTTGGCATGTCCATTAAGTGTGAACATCTAGTGTCTGCCTTTCAGAAGTGCAAGAGTTTTCAACTTATTGCAATCTTATAAAACTTCAAATGCAAGTGTGAGAGCGTGTGACGTCACAATGCCACACAGGTCTTCTACAGCCACACCATTTTATAAGAAAGACAAAGTAGAGCCAAGGCCATGTTTATTTCCTCTTAGCAGGAGCACACTTGAGAATTCAAGACAACCCCTAGAAGTCGACCATCTCTTGACTTCTCTAAACCATGCTACTACTACCTAAAACCACGCTACCACTGAACAGCTTCACAGCTTCAGAGATGGCTTTAGCCTCTTATTGCTGTGTTACATAGAATTGTCTTGTTAAAAAAAAAAACACTCATGAGACGCCTGACAGCAGGGTAGAGGAAACTGGGCTCGTGTTGACACACAATTTGCCAGCACTAATAAGAGAAACGTGGACAGGACATGGCAACAAGGGCTCTGGATTAGCGCGAGTGTGGTAGGCGGGTGGGCAGAAGCTATTGCTAATTTTGCCAACTTGTACTAAGGTTCATTATTTGTATGTCGAAAACCAGGCCTTACTAAGGTGAGGTTGGGTGTTTGGGGCACAGCCTCCCCACTTCTGAAATGAAGTGTATGAAAATGATCAAGCCATCCTCACCACCTCCAGTTTTGAGACCTCTGCATGTCTAGGTATCATGCATCTTCAGCAGAGGTAAGTTACTTGAGGATCAATGTGCACGTTGAGCATAGAGGTGACCGATATTTCAACACAATGCGTTGGTGGGCTAGATGGTGTGAATTCATAGTGCTTTGTTAGTGCAAAATGACAACACAAGACAGATGACAGGGCAAAGTGTGCTGTCCCCTCGTCTGTCTTATGTTGCCATTTTGCACTAAAAAGGCACAGTGGACCAATGATAAGTTGACAACAGCTGCAAAGCGCTTTTCGTAAGACATTATTTTACCAGCTAATGAGTAGACCCGTTCAAAGTATCACAGACAAGTTGCAGTCAGTCAGTTGACTTCAGGTACAGCACAAAAGTTACGTGACAGAAGTTATATTCTGATGGGCAGCTTCAATGTGTTCACGAAGCAGATTCCGGCGTGTGAACGTCCTCGGACACCAGGTGCATGCGAAGGGCCGCTCCCCCGTGTGCCTCCGTGAGTGACGTTTGAGGTCCTGGTACCTGACAAACGACCTGGGACACTGCGGGCAAGAGAAAGGCCGAATGCCTGTGTGAGTGGCCACGTGCTTCCGCAGGTTGTCTCGTGCCGAGAACGCTGCTGGGCACACGTCGCAGACGTATGGCCGTTCGCCTGTGTGTGTGCGTATGTGAATGTGCATCTCGGCCTTGATGAGGAACCCCTTGGAGCAATGCGGGCACGTGAAGCGCTTATAGCCAATATGCCTCTGAATGTGCCGCTTCAGGATGCCCTTCTGGGCGAACGTCGCCGGGCAGAGGTGACACCTGAACGGCCTTGACAATGTGTGCGTCATCTGGTGTCGCGTCAGGTGGCCCTTCGAGCGAAAGCTCTTGGAACACTGATTGCAGGAATGGGTCTCTTTGAAGCCGCTCCGTTTGCTGGAACTGGGAGACTTCGTGTTCGAACGCTTTGTAACAGCACTGTGGACTGTGCGAACATGCCGTTGCAAAGTGGTGCTGTCGGCAAACCCTTCAGGACAGAGGTGGCACGCGTGGTGAATGCCAGCTACAGGCTTCTTGTTCTGGCGAGCTGCCATCCTGAAAGATGTCCTCTGGTGACGATTTGCATCCTCCTCCTGTTCTTTGCCCAGAGGAGAACTCGCACAGAAATGGTCATTTTGGACGTGCTCCGCGAGGCTGGATGCATCCTCGAAGCTTTCGGGGCAAAGGTTGCAGTTATGGGCTGGTACGCCTGACGACTCGTCGACTGAATCGTCAAGGTTGTCCACCACCTCACATATATCAAGACAAAGGTCGCTCAACAATGGTTTCTCGTCCGCACTCGGCAGCTCGGGGGAATGTGCAATCAGTACGTGCTCGGCAAGGATGTAGTCGTCGGCGAACATTACACCACAGACGCTACAGCTGTAGTTCGGTTCGGACAAATCGTCATGATGTTCAACGCGTTCACACTTCAGGCCATCGGAATGTTGCTTGTTTGAGTCTAACACGTGGGCATTGAGGTGAGTCCGCAGTGAGAGTGCGTCGTCGAATGCTTCAGGGCACAGGTAACAGTTGTGACTGGTCTGCTCGACTCCATGCTCTAAGTCGACGTGTTGATTGAAATCTGCCTTCCCGGAAAAGCTCTTGGAACAGTGTTCACAAATGAACATTTCACTACTCACAACTTGCACTGCAGCATTATGTTCAGCGATGCCTGTGTCGTAGGGGAAAACTTCGGCGCAGCGGGGTTTGCACCGAGTACGAAAATGGCGCTGAAGACTGTTGTTGTTGGCAAACGATTTGAAGCAGGAGCAGCAGACGTGCGATCGTTTGTTTGCAGGACGTCTCGTTTCTATGACTTTTACGGTGTTGGGCGCTTTTTGACCATGCGTGACGTCCACTGCTGGTTTCTGGTCGGCGGTAGAACACAAACCTGTTGACGCCACGTTCTTTTGCTCGTGGAATCCACGTGCCTTGTCAGGGTGTACCTTAGTGTCCATTTCTTGGCTGCCCACTTCCGTGGAGAAGTCGGCACAGTTGGTGAATGCCTCTTTCTTGATGGAGCTCCACATTCTAAGACCTCGGTTGACTGTGGTGCTAGTTTCTTTTTTGAAAGCTTGGTTCTCGGTTTTACTCGCTAGCAGATTGATGTCGTTCAGCACACGGTACTTCCGGTTGATGTGCAAGGGTTTGAACGTTGAAGCATGACAATGCTCATGCTGACTTGATCGACGAAACACCGAGACACAGGTGTTCACACTTTAGCGAAATCCGATGGCAGATTCTGAAGTAACGGACGAAACTGTAAAAGAGAGATTGAAAGCATGTAAAGGTGATGAAGATGTCACGAGTGTGGAATCATTCATGCAGCCGTCAACCTTCAAGGAGTGCTGACGCAAAACTTTAAAGGCAGGATAACTTGCAGGATAAATTTGTGTCGACGCACAC
Organism: Rhipicephalus sanguineus; assembly: GCF_013339695.2. NCBI lineage: Eukaryota > Metazoa > Arthropoda > Arachnida > Ixodida > Ixodidae > Rhipicephalus > Rhipicephalus sanguineus. The sequence goes on from NC_051185.1 coordinate 18,826,655, forward strand.
ACATCATCTACAAAATATTGACGGCAAATATTTAAAACCAATTTTAAAACGCGTGCCGCGCAACTGCACGTGAAACACCGCACCTCGCGACATCGAGATCAACTTGGTTTAAATGTAAATAACCAACAACAACCTACGTCACGAGCTGGTGTTTCACGAGCACGCGATGCTGCGCGTGGCGATTGCGTCACTATTCTGTGTGCCCACGTGGCCAGATGTGTTTACAAAAAGCCTACGCTGGGTCCTGCCTCTCTCACTGAAACCGAAACTGCGATTGTACGCTAGAAGAAGTATCCAAACAATAAACCGTCGCGCGATCGAGCAAGCGAGGTTTCCAGCCGTAATAAGATGGTCGTAAGCTACTTACTACATCAGAAAAAAAAAAAACAAGATGTAAAATTTTTGTGTCATTACTGCTTCCGTACATGTATACAGAGAAGCTAAAGTAAGGTTGAGAAACTCAAACTGAAACCGAAGAGGTGCCATCTGCATCGCGTAGGCATACATGTGTAGACAGAAGCCCCCTAACTGCCGTAACTTTCCCAAGAAAAGCTACCGAGCCATGGCTAGCCATGGCCGGCTGGAAAGGAAGGCGCGCGTCTCCGCTCTAGTTCGGTTGTGATCCAACAAAATCAACACCGGCAGGATCGTAATGTCTAAATATTCCATATAAAGCGCGCGGACACGAAGCCTGGCTAAATCGAACAACGTTACCGCGTCGCCACTGAGGTTCTAGCTTACGCCGCTCACGTGAAGGTTCGCAGGACAACAAGTGGCACGGAACGCTCAATTTGTTTGTCATACCGGTGTCGCACAATGCACTGCTGATCGCGATTAAGCCCGTTCCTGATCGAATCGCTCAACAGTGATTGGCTCCCTTCTGTTGCTTGCGTAAAGAAGCTAATCACGAACAAGAAATTCGATCCCGATCAGGTCCGATCGCGAACAAAAGCGACCGTTGACAACAGTTACATGCACAAATCAATCCAAGGATGTATCGACTTACTCACGGATTGAAGGAAGAGTTACGCCAGAAGAATGTGCAGTGCCGTTTCTCGTACGTGCCACGGCAGCTCGCGAACGCTGTCAAAACACGCGCTAGCATGCGACCACGCGCAGAAGTGCGCCTGGCGTCGTGTACGGTCGTCAAGTTGGTCAAGTGACACGAGACGGGGCGAGAGAAAGCCGTCAAGGCGACCCAAACGCTCTCGCCTGCGAGCTCTTCCTTCCTCTCTCTCTCTTTTTTTTTTTTTCTTTTCGCGGTGCGCGCATGGAACGCGCGCTGACTGGGCTGGGCGGCGGAGTCTTTCACTTCATGCAACGCTCGCGAAGACGAAAGCGAAGAAATGAAAGGACATGCGTTGACCTGCGACTATCTTTTAATGATAAAAATTAATTGTTGGAAAGACAGACAAACGCTCGTTGATACATGCGATCAACATCAGCAAAAGATTCGAAGGATATGCGATAACAGACATTCTACATGCATGCATGCATGCATGCACGGCTGCCGCATAGTCGATTCTTTGTCATCACAACTGACGATTTGCAAAAGTCTGTATGGCAGGATTTCTGCAAGGGCATCTTTCTCGTTGACAGAATGCTTTTCTCGCGCCGAATGCGTATACCGCCTCCACATTGCAACGTAGGTGCCAGAACACCACAAAGGCTTTTCAGAAATTAGGTGCTGCGATAATTTTCGGCTTCATGGACAACCCCCACTATACACATGATGACCAGCAGAGCCGTAGCGGTTTTTTTAGGGGGGGGGGGGGGGGGGGGCAAGTCACCCACACTTTACGCATGTTCCTGCGAGTATATGTACTCTTGCAAACGTTAAATATTTTGGAGTTTGACCCCCCACTCGCTTCCGGCCATACCAGTGATGACCAGGCAAAAAAGTGCTTAGTCATCAGGCACCTTGGGCCTGGCTCGTCATAGCATTGGTTTTCAAAGGTGGGGGTGAGGGTGTGACCTTTTTGTACGCATGTTGGTGCACAATTTGTATATGTGCGTGTATATACACATATATATATATAATTGAAGAGAATGTGCACGTACGAAATGTGGTTTTATTGTTTTATTAACGTTTTGGCTGGTGACGAAGGCTGGCCTACCAGCCGAAACTTAATGAAACCACATTTCGTACATGCATCCTTCTCTTCAATCATCTATCCTACCGGAGCCATCAATCTTCATAGCCAAAGTACTATATATATATATATATATATATATATATATATATATATATATATATATATATATATATATATATATATATATATATATATAAACACACACATGCAAAATGAAATATTTGTCTGTGACAGTGCAAGGAACACTGTCACTGGGCAAGTTCTGTGATGCACAGATAGAAAGGGAGAAATGAAATAAAAGGCACGGACGAATGTTAAAAGGAACGGTAGTTCCATCAAAGAAAACTGCACCAATGCAGAAAGTTGCTTCAACATTTGGAGTGAACGTTGAGTTAAAATAGATAGGAAACTTGCCCTTCTGAAAAAAAAAAGAACATTGCACAGGTATCACTGTCAGCAGAGACTAATTATTACTTGCCGCAATGAATACCAAAGTTTAAAACAGATGACGATGCTAATGTGCCTCTGTTCAACATAGGAAGGGGATCTTTTTCGAGGGGCTCATTTCTTTGTGATAACCAAATGAATCCAATAGACAATTGGGCCAGGGAAAGCATAGGGAATATTAACTGTTTTTTTTAACTGTACTGTAGTAATTATGATGTAAATTGAGATGAATTAAAGTGGACAAAAATCGTTTTGTCAGTGGGTTCTGAACCCACAACCTTCGAATTGTGGTGTAGTAATCATAAGAGACTGACATAAATTAAAGTGGATGAAAAATCGCCCTTTTCGTAAGTGGGATCCAAACCGACAACCTTCGAAGGTTGTGGGTTCGGATCCCACCGACCGAAAGGGTGATTTTTATCCAGTTCAATTCATTTTAATTTACACCATAATTACAACACTACAGATAAGGACAACAATGTCCTCTATGCTTTTCGTGGCTTGTCTGTTGAATTTATTTGGTTCTGTTGAACATAGGCATGACAACACAATATAGGTATGACGCCAGCAAGTCCCACACGTATATTATGGCTTCTCATTGATGTTACCAACTGCCAAGACAACATCCGAAAGCTTCAGATACTGAGCGATAGTAACACGGCAGTCGTGATTCAAGGAGTCCATCTGCCTGGCCATGCCCGGGTGGCAAACGATGTTGCCTTTCACGATGCCAGCAAGCTGGAAGTAGTTCCTCTGGATGTAACGCTTGGCAGACAGCACAGCCATCCTTATCTTGTGCTCGGTGTGCTTGGTCATTTCCATTACGTGTGGAACAAGCGATGCTTTTCCACAGAGTGCGTCGAATGCCCTGGCTGCCTCTCCATCAAGCCTCTCGCGCATGACGAATCGTGCAGCCATGTTCAGAAGACTGATGTTTCGTCTGATGGCACTGAACACGCGAAACGAGACCTTGTTTGTGTACGGGCTACAGGTCAGTGTGAAGTCCACGACAGAGTGGTTTCTCATCAGAGCGCGTGAAATAATGGCAAGGCGCTTGCTGGGCAGGTGAGAGATGTCCAACTTCAAGCTCACAATTGTGGTGTTTTTCAACAGCATCGACGCAATCGACTTGGTGGACCTCAGGGATACCTCGTGGCCACTGAAGCACACTTGAGTCACAGTGCTGTTTTCGATTAGAGCCCTGGCCACCTCGCCAAAAAGGCCATGGTCAGATTCGCCAGATGCAACGCCGATTGCAAGATTCTGGATCGTTCTGTTTATGGAGAGCACGGAGCACATCGCAGCAATGACTTGCCGGTACTCTTCTGTTGTGACGGAGAGTTGTACAGTTTTCACGTGCTCGTTTGTGGCAAGCTTTTCAAGCACAGTACAGACTCTTCTTTTGGTAAGCTCGTAGTGACAACTTAGGTGAAGTTCGGTCGGAGACTCTGAAGGATTTGCCACAGCTGCAGACAGCGGCAGAAGGTCTGGCCCAGTCCAGGCCATCTGCATCCGACTGTAGGCTTTGTCTCGGGCCATTTGAAGGGAGAGGGTAGATCTGCATTGAAAAGCCTAGTCAGACATTTTTTACACATTTGAAGCCTTAGTACTTGCCCGCTACAGCGCATACCAACACTTGCATGTGCAGTGCTCAGAATTTGAAATGCAATACTCGGAACCACATGGCTACTATCGTATCATTGATGAGCCCTCATACGGGGAAGTTGATGCACACAGACAACAGGGTGTTTTGTACTCGTCGTGTATGATGCACTTTCGGCTGTGATAAGAGGTTAATCAGGATGGAATTTCACGACTGCAATTAACTCACTTCTGCTGCTTGCACAAAGGAGTCAGTCGTCGTAAGTAACTTAAACCACAATTTGGCACACTCAAAAGTATCCTGTGTGGGTGGAGTATTGTATTAGAGTGTACCAAATGCTCTTGACATAACCGATGATGTTTTGCTGGCCGAGCCAGTAGAATGTACCAAAACATGGTGTTGGGCTTTTTTGGTTTGTACTGTGCAAAAAGGTAACAACGCAACTACAAGGCGAAGAAACAAGAAAGACAAGAATGAGCAGTCTTCCCTGTCCTCCTTGTTTCTTTGATTTCATTACACTGTTATCTTTTTGCCAGTAGAACAGTATGCCATTTTCCGCTGTTTCAGCAAAAGCGAATGCAGTCCCTTCCACTCAATGACACATTAACCCTGTGTTGCATTAATGCAACACGGCCGCAGTGGTCTGTGGTCGGGCGCTGTTAGGCAAGTTCTTTCGTGGTTGATTCACGCGCGCATTTTCTCACTGCATTATGTGCCATCTGTAGAAGAGTAAGTAAATTTCTTGAGCTTTGAATCTCTTAGCTTTGAACCAGAACAGACGGAAGGTGAGAAAAGGTTTCGGACCACAAAGGGTTAAAGGAATTTACGTAAAAGACCTTGGGACTGGTGTGCATTCCTTCAAATAGTATGTACGGCAAGGGTGTGCATAGCGCATAGCAGATATGCTCAATGAACAGATAATTCGGTTACCTTTCCTGCTCCGAACCTTCGACGTAACCAAACTCCACGCACTTCAAGGTCTTGTTTTTGCGCAGCATTGTGCAGAACATCCCGACCGCACTCACGGCTACGCTGTTTCTCTTCAGACAAACCGTTTCAAGAGAACGGTTAGCCTCCAGCCCACGGACAAGCGTCCGCACAGAGTCGTTGTCGACGTGGGCGTGATTTAGTTCCAACCTTTTCAGCCCGATGTTTTCCTTCAGGGCTATCGCGAGCGACTCCGCATTGCCGCCATAGATGTTGCAACCGTTCAGGTCCAAGTGCTTCAGGGTCGTGTTAATGGTCAGTGCTTCGAAGAGAGTGTCGAGCCTCGTCTCGCATTGACCAACGTGTAGCTCTACGAGGGACGTGTTGACCTTGAGGGCCTCGGACAAGGCGTACAGGCTGACGTTGTTGCCTAGGCTCTCGTTCAGCGTCAGCTTGGTAAGGGACTTCGTCACGCGCAGCAGCTTCGCGACGGAGTCCACGGTTTTCGTCGACAGGCTGTTCTCGACGATGGAGAGCTCGCCGAGAACGCGACAGCGCAGCAACGCCCTGAGCAGGCAGTTCACGGTGTCCTGCGACATGGTGTTGTCGGAGAGGGTCACCGCAGTCAGCTGGCGCGAGTTTCGTACCAGCAGGTTGGTCAGGCACCGGGACATGGACCCCCTGACGGGCAGGGAGGAGAACGTGATGCTCTTCAGGTGTCGGAGGCCCGCCAGCGCTTCCGAGAGCTCCTCCCCGCAGAAGATGCTGGTTCCGCGCCAACCGTAGAGTTCCAGGTGCTGGAGGTTGACGCTGCGGCGCAGCGTCAGCGCCACGGTATAGTCCAGTCGGCAGAAGAACCACATCATTTCGCCGTCCAGCTTGATGCGCTGCACGCAGCGGTGTACCTTCGGCAGCCGGCGGAACACGTAGGCGGCGGTGCGCACTTCGTCTTCGCTGTAGTACAGACGTCGGGTCGTGTTCATCGAGAGGATGGTCAGGCTGGCCGGCATGGTTTCGACCAGCTCGAGGCTCCCCGGGTGCAGCACCTTGTTCCAGCGGTCCAGGTCCTGACGCAGCCAGCAGTCCATGTGCCGAGGCTTGTACTGGCAGGCGCGCTCGAAGCTCAGACCGCGTTTCGTGAGACGGGCCACTACGTCTTCGGCGCAGTAGGACAACATGTACTCGCTACTATCGCTATCGCTGGCATACCGGCCTTCCGACACGAGGGCTTCAACCGAGGACGCGTCTTCGTCCATCATGGCGTCATGCAGCGTTTGTTCGGTCGCCGGAGACCCACTCGCTGCCGTACTCAGATCAGTGGCAACGCGGCGGCACTACTAGCTGCAAGAGCCCTCCGTGATATGGTCAATATGGCTGCCAAGCGCCCGTGGGATATCTCGTTTCACATGCTCCTCGTGATCCGTAAAATACCCGACAACGAGAAAGATGCGATCACACATTCTGCACCTTACTACGCCTACACAACAAGCGCATCCACGCTTGCTGAAGACCCCAAAACACGTTGATGAGTCGATATATCGCTCGATTTCGAGAAATAGCAAACATTTACGGCCTAAAATATATTTATTTTGCATCCAGCCAAGACTGACGATAAGCCACGTGCACATTCGAATGACTGGCGTCGGGGACTGCCTGAACGCTTGTACTTCCCGTTTGAAAAAGAAATGCGTCGTTAGAATGCCGGTGTTGGGACTCGAGAACATTTCCTTTTATTACTTCTGTTGCCGTTGACCGCGCGAGCACACGCACCTTATCATCATCATCATCATGTTGGCCTTGTTGCAGTCTGTATTGGCGGGATTTTAAACCAGTCGGAGAGGCCGCAGCTACCATCTTCGCCAATCAGGGCTGACAAGATGGCGAATTCAACAACATGGCGGAATTCGTGAAGGACGCATGCAGCCAGCCTTGGCAAGCGAACGCTACATGACGCACGCCACTTTTCCTCGCGAGCTCAGCTCAGTACATGATCTCTGTGTGAATTCTTGCGTCATGGCTTTACGTCATGGCTCACATGAGCAGCTCGTCGCGGAAATCAGGCAAATCCACCATGAAGCCATAGAAAAAGGGCACCGAGTAGTATTCCAGTGGCTGCCTAGTCACTGCGGCATTCAGGGAAATGACCAAGCGGATGCAGCTGCCCGATCCGCTCATGACGGTGTCAGCAGTGTCATCATTCCCCTGTCAAGATCGGACGCCGCAAGAGAACTTCGTATGCTAGCTCGTCGCATAACGTTGGACTTGTGGAAGTCATCATCTACATTTTCAAGTGCACGGCTGCATGCCTTGGACCCTGATTACGCATCCCGTCCACCTTATCACGACGTGACTCTACCCTGCTGGTCCGTCTATGGCTTGGAGTGGCCTTCTCAAATGCCTATTCGTATATTATTGGAATGGCTGAGAGCCCGTCGTGTGAAGTCTGCGGGTGCAGCGAAACAGTCGCGCACCTTCTCTGTGAGTGCACCCGCTTCAGCTCCGAAAGAGCGGCCCTGGACAACCGCCCTCTCACGGAGAACAAAATCCTAGAGCCCTGGCCTACCCGGTCTTCAGCACGAGCCGCTCTGAGGGCGTTGTTGCAGTTTCTCCACGCAACCGGACTCAATGTCAAACTGTGACTGCTGGAAGAAAATGGTGCTGTGTAGTACTTGGACTGCGGTTATGACTTCGTTTTGTTTTGTTGTATTTTGTCGCGTGCTGTCGTCACAAACTCTTCTTCTTCTCTTTCATTATTTTACATCCCCTTTTCCCTTCCCACGTGCAGGGTAGCAAACCGGAGACTGCTTCTGGTTAACCTCCCTGTCTTTCCTTTCTCCCTCTTCTCTCTCTCTCCTGCGTTGCTTTAGCGCAACTCACTTTCAGCATGAAGAAAAGGGACATAAGCGAGGAAGGACAAAGGCAGGTGACAGGATGAATCAAAGCGTAAATTGCGATAGCAATTATATGGACACTCTCGGTTGGTTTTTGCCGTCGCCGTCATGTCCCGGATATGTATATGTGTGTATATGTATAAATAAAAGCCACAAAGAAAAATAAATCGGAAGAAAAAAATTTCCGAGGCGTGCCGCTGGGAATCGAACCAGAGACCCCTCGCTCAGCATAATGCTGCCTTAAACAACTCAGCCACGCACCACCGGCTGTTTAGTATAACAATGGCGAGCTATTTATATCATAGAGTTTCCTAAAATTAACTAGAGGGGACTCTGGCGCTGCGATCGTTCAGCCACCATGAGAATGATGGGTAGTACACGGATTTGCCTAGTCTTCGTACGGGCTTCGAACGCACTTGTGTCTTTGTTTATCGCTGTGGTTTGGTTTCCTTTCAGATAAAAGAATGGATCGTTGTGAACTTCGTGACCAGATTTGAATTGGTGAGCCTAAAAAAGTTAAGTGGTGAATTGGAACTGTTGAACGTTTGCTGAACTTCATCTTGCGACAAAGCGGATGCAGGCGACACCCAGCCAAACGGAGCCGAAAGTATGAAGTTTAGACAAATCCATGTACTACCCATCATTCACATGCTGGCTGAAGCGCCATGCGTTGCAGCTCCCATAGACACTAGCGCCAGAGTTCCCTCTAGTAAGTATTATAGGAAACTCTATGATTTATATACACCATTTAACGCTAACGGCACGCAGCGCTCGGAGGTGCTTCAGTGTACGTAGTATCACCCGCAAGATTGCCCGAAAGGCGTGCTTTAAAGCATCGCACCTACATTTTCCTTCAGTTTGAAAGCTGCCCTAGAGACGCGCACTATAATGTGGCCCATTTCTGTACCCACTGACGATGTGGAACGCCGAGTAAACAATGCATCGAATGCCACTGCGTGGAAGGAGCTGCGGAGGGGTCATTTCACGTGCCGCAGTTTTAAAGAAAAAGGAGTCTAAGCATTGGGTTGTGGCGCGCTGCTCAAACATGAAAAAGTAACAACTATAACAGTTGTTAGTTCGCGCTCGTCCTGTGTGCACCTGTGCGTTCTTCTCGAGTGTCCTTCCTTGTGTTTGAGAAGGGTGCTGCAAGTGTCGAGCTGTGACAGTTGTTTGTTTGTGCTCGTCCTGTGTGTGTGTGTGCTTTTCGTCAGCCCTTTGCGCTCGAGTGGCGCGTTGCAAGGCTCTAGCTGCTTGCCATTCTTCGTGCGACATTCTAATTTGTTGCTATCGTCGGATTCATTGCTTCGCCGTTGCGGTGAAACTGTGACTCTTTGGACGAAGCATATTGGTCTTGTATGTTTGTGCGTTTGCACTGCCGCTACAGTGTATTAGGATATACTCCAATACACTCCAATGAACGCGCGCTCTGACGTGGGGTTACGTGTTGCACTGACTTTCCACATTCTAGCCACCGCTTGTTGAACAAATAATCATTGCATCACATGACCGAGGCTGGAACAACTGAAGCATAAATGTCTCACTGTTGACATAAAATAAAGACAAAACGTTTACATAGACACAGCATTTATTGTAGTTTCACATCAGCAAACAATGAAAGACTACAACAAGGGGGGGGGGTTGAAACCCCATAGCTTTTACAGTCGGTGTGCATATATGTACACACACATACACACAGGGGCGTTTGATCCCCACCCCTTCAAAAATTAAATCCTGGCAATGTCCCTGTGAACTACTGCCAGGTCGCTAACAAAGAATGATATAGTGCAACTAACAAACAATGCTTCAAATAACTTCTACGTAATCAGTGTTGATTCAAATGAATCTTAGTTCCCTTTTCAGAGATATCACAGAATAAACCTGGAATGAAGGTTTCTTGGCAAAATGAGTACAGTGTCACCTTTGAGCTCTTGTAGTTCCTAACACAGAGAATTCAAATTCTACCAAAATGAGAGCAATGAGACAGGCAACACAACATTCTACTCACAATAGACATATATATGAAAGGCTGGGCATATTTTTTTACAATAGCAGGCGATGACTGCTTTTCCTAAAGTGCCGCAGAAGCACCATGACATCACTGCTTGCTAGAAAAGCTTTGTCATAATGCAGTATGCAGTGTGTTAAAGAGCTAACAAAAAAATCGGCAGTGCTTGATTGGCATGTAGTGCATTATGCTAGGCATTCATTTCACAGTGAACGTGGCAGCGCACTTTCGAGGCACACGAAAAGGGACTTGTCCTTTTTTTGTGGCTTTGGCACGTAACACCCCTGAGTTATTCAGTGTAAGTGCTTTGACTAGAAAGGGGAGACCAGAGAAAGGAAGTTACGGCTTGTAATAGGTGGTAACACAGACTGACATGTATGTGACCCTTGCAGGCAACCTTGACCTTACTCTCACTTGTGTGGGGCAAGGGTAGAGGTTTCCCCATTGGTCTGGTTGCGATGGGCAGTCTAACTGCACAGTGAGGGAGACACAGAACTAAGGCCATATTCTGAGACTGTCACTTTTGGAGATGTCGCCATAATACCGCATTGAACGCACATTGATTGGCTGGTTGAGGAAAGGTGGGCATTTACTATATTCGGTTACAACCTAAGACAAAATAAAATGTTGGCTCCACCCACAGAACTGCAGTGCCCTTCCCCTGTGAAAGACAGTCGTGCTAGCTGGTTTCCACTCGAACCGTTAAGTGCTTTTTCTGGGCTAATGTAAATAACCCGCATACTAATAGTTAAAAGTTCGTTGTTACAACCTAAACATTACATTTGGCTCAGGAGCGATGTCAGAATCAGTGATGAAATTTACAAGTACGTTCAAGTTTCCAGTCTAAAACCAGCGACACAAACGTTGTCTATAGGGAGTGATCAACTATGACAAGTGCATGACACAACGAAAATGAGTAAGCGCGATTGGATGGAGCATTTGTGAAAATTCTTTGTGGGAGAGACAGCGATGACTGTGGGTGGAGCTGACACGTTTGCTTAGGTTGTAACCAACAATAGTTGCATCAATCGTTGGAAGAGCGAGATTCATCACGCAAAGAAACACTGTCTCTGAAAGTGATCTCAGAATACCGGCTATTGTTCAGAGCCTCTTCAGATCCCCTGCAAGGGCTTCGCTAAATGCCTAAAAGTCTGCCGATTCCTGTAAACTGGTAGAGCGCTTAATATGCACGTCTACAGTGACAATACCTTTCAGTGCTGCTGCAGCCTATGAAAAAAAAAATTCTGGTGTTTTATGTGTCAAAACCACAATACGATTAAGAGGCAAGCCATAGTGGGGTACGCAAGGTGTTCTGACTACCGGGAGCTCCTTAAAGGGGTGGTGTCATCAAATTTCGAGGCTATAACAAGCCTGTTGTGGGTTTCCTTTGTATGCAAGGACATTCCACACGAAGGGTCGGACACAGCAAACGTTTAGAATATATTTTAATTCACTTCCAAAGTGTACCTAAATGCTCATTCTCCCGATCGAAACCCATCGCTAGCGCGCCAACACTGACGTAGATCTGTAGGATGGGCAACGAAAGTTGTAGTGACGTCACACCAGACCTGCTGTGTAACGTGAGTGACCTCCGGACCTCAGCCACTTCAGCAACGTACGTACCGGCTGTAGTGAACTAGAATATGTTCTAGTTCACTATAGTACCGGCAAAACATCGGTTGCTACATCACTCGCCGAGTTTCGATCGCTTCCTGGCCATGTGCGTCACAGCCTTGTGTGGTCACGTGACCACGCCTCCTACACTTCTACGTCACTGCCCAACCTCGGCGCCCAGAAACCGAAACCGAAAGTTGTCCAAATAAAAAGGCGATATTAAATTATTTAGCAAGAATACATGAATCTTGGTGCGTGCATCATGCTTCCTGGAGCTATAGGAAACGCTTACAGCAAAGAACGCGCAAGCCACAAATTTGGTGGCACCACCCCTTTAACATACAGGTAAACCTATATAGCTACATGGCCGTGTTGTTGCATTTCACCCCAATTTAAATGTGGCCACCATCACTGGGAATCGAACCCGTATCCTTGAGCATGGCAGCACAACAACTAAGCCACTATAAAACCACAGCTCTAGCCACTGATTGCAGTACACGAGCTAGCATGCTTTGTCATCAAACATGGGGACCTTGCCACAGTAATCACAATTTTAACAATAACACGACATCCTGCATGCCACATTAAGCGTGCTTTCCTGACCTGAGACGAACGTCAGTAACACGGCCATTTCATTTCGTTCGCACAATCACTTGCAGTAATTACTGACGACTAGACAGACAGCTGTTGCGAACATGTCCTACATATGTGCAGTCCTCAATTGCCCTTATATAGAACATAAAATTCACTGAGATACAATGTACCACGTCTTCAACAAGCATAAGCGACTTCGATTTCTCGTAGCCAGCAAAGCCTAGCATTACCAGAGGTATTGAGTCAAGGCCATCTACTAGTTACCACGACCCTGATTTCAGAGTAAAGCCACTAATAATAATTGTATTGCAACAATGGCAGCACGCTTACACAAATGCTCAAAACAATAAGCTGTTCACATATATACACTTTGCTTATTATTCTGCATACAAGAACCCACTTATTCCCAATGCTACCTAAAACAAAGCTACCATTTTGTATACATTGCAAAGCACAATCAAGGAGATGACTTGCGATGCATGTGGCACCTTATCTAACAGGTGCCAGGGCAATCTCACTGTCGGTAAGCACAAGCAATCATACATTATAAGATAGTTAACACTGACACCAGCGTGCCTCTGTACAATACACCGGGAAGCACCAGAAAATTAAACGTGCCTATTACGGCGTCTAATAGGGCTGCCACCGACTGCAGAAACGACGTCCGACAGCTTCAGATACTGAGTAATAGCGCACAGGCAGTCACTGTGAAGACTGTCAATCTGGGTGCCCGTGCCGGGGTGGCACTCAATCTTGTTCTTTACGACACCAGTCAGTTCGAAGTAGTGCGCCTGAATGTAAACCTTGGCCGACTTTACGGCCCACCTTGCCCTCTCCTCGGTCTTCTCGGTCACCTTCATCACGTACGGAACGAACGACGCATTGTCGCTCAGAAGCTCAAACGTCTCGGCGACTTGCCTGTCCAGCCTCCGGCACGTGAGCAAGCTCACCGCCAGGTTCAGGAGACTGACGTTTCGTCGGAGCGTGCTGAAGACGCGGAAAGAGACGTGGTTTGGATGCGGCGGGGAGGTCAGCGTAAAGTCCACGACGGAGTGGTTCTTCAACAGGCCGCGCGAAACATAGGCAAGGCGCTTGGTGGGCATTGGCTGAGAGAGTTCCAGCTCCAGCCTAGTGACTGCCGTGTTCTTGGACAGCATGTAGGCGATGGACTTGAGCGATTGTAAGCTTACCTCGGCGCTTCTGAAACATACCTGAGTCACGGTGCAGTTCGTAGCAAGCGCCTTGGCGACCTTGCCGAACAGCCCTTCGTCGGAAGCGTCGATGATTAGGCCGACGTCGAGATTTTGGACCGTTCGATTCGAGACGAGTGCGGAGCACAAGGCGGCGGCGAGTTGTTGGCGGTCTGCCGTCGTCCCGACTTTTACGGTTTTCACGTGGCAGTTTGTGGCGAGATTTTCGAGCAGTGCACAGATGCTGGCTTCAGTGAGCTCATTAACATCGCTGAGGTGGAGTTCTGTCGGCGACTCTGAGGCAAGTGCCAGGGCTGCTGACAGTGGGGGTAGGTCTGGCTCGGCCCAGGGCATCTGGATGCGGCTGTAGCCTTTGTCTTGGGCCATTTGAAAGGACAGGGTCAATCTGCATTGAAAAGTTTGGAGTCAAACGTTGCGCACAGGTTTAAAGAGTCTATGTGCACAGCTGCTACAATGCACACAGATACCTGCGTGCGTGGGAACCACTGCATTATGACTGTAGCCATAAATTTACACATCTTTCAAAAAATATCAACAGGCTATTTAATAGAGACTGTTAATAGTTTAATAGGACTGTTTTTTGGCCTAACTGTTATTTGCTACAGGACACATTTTGCCATGTATTAACACTCGGACAAAAAAGGAAGACACATGAACGAAGGCACTTCCAAGTGATCAGTTGGAAGCGTCGTCTATGTCGGTGTATATGCGCTTTTCTTTTGTGTGTCTGTTAACTTGTGGAAAGATATGTCCAATAATTTAACAGTTTATTGTATTCAGGTAGACATCAGCATGCATACAACTCTGTGTATATGTCTACACGCCCACGTACCAAATACTTGCACCCGGCCCCAGTAAGCTCGATACAGAAAGTTACTGAGCTGGTTGCTGAAGCAAGAAAATTTTTGCTTCCTGGGCTTGCATTCTTTTTCCCTCTTTAATGAAAAGAGAGAAAATGCTAGCAAAGGCTGAGCTATGTTACTGCACTGCCATTTACCTCTTAATGGCACTCAAACAATGAATGCCATGTAAATTAAGTGTAACTGTTTGGTACAGCAAAGCTTGTTTGAGCTATTAGATTGGAAGGAAGTGAGCCACTTTCCAAGACAACAGGGAGCTTATGACCAAGTTGCACACTTTTCCATTGCGATCGAGCTTGATTGGAATCTAACTTCATGATTGTGATTGGCTCCCTTCTGCAGTACGTGCAAAGGAGGCCATTGCAATGGAAAAATGTGCCAAACTCCCCAAACTAACTCCCAAAAAAGCTCCCAAACAAACTCAGTCATCACCGAAAGTGCACTATGTGACTAGGCTAGCGGATTGTACACACTCTGTTTTAGATAAACAAGGTGCCTAAACTCCTTTCAACATTCCTTGCATTCTCTCTGTGCAACAAGCTATTCGTGAATCCTAAACTTGAGCTCCCTGCATGTAATGTCCTTGTATAAAAGATCTTTCAACTGAAATTCGGATGCAGTTGTTTAGGCTCTGGGAATGTAAGTGCCGGCATTACCCGCTGTTCTGGAAAGTTGGAACGACTGCATTTTCCTGCATTCAACAACCTAGAAAATCAATCCCCATAAAATGTTTTACATACTGGCACGCGTTCCTACAAGCCATTGGTGCCAACAAGGGGGTTTAAAAGAGAATTCTGGAGTGGAAGCCCTCACAATGCCTTAGCAGCAAATGTGAAGCCCGCATTGGCTTGTAGTTTTACTTTAACAGCACAGCCTCCTCTTGTAATGCCTGATGACAGATAAAGTGTGTTTCTTCTGCGAATGTAAATGCTAGGTTGAATACAATAGAAGAGATCACTGTTCGCGACGAAAATAATGCATCCGGATGAATGTTGGTAGCGTTCTAATAATAGTTCACAAGATACTGAGGTTTCTTAAAGGGACACTACAGGGAAACAATAAATTGGTTTATACTGATAAATTATACTCTGAAAGCTCTAGTGTCGTTGATTTCACCACCATAGGTTTATTAATAGACGAGAAAATTAATGCCAAAAGTTTCACCTTTAAATTTCCCGCTGAAATCCCCTATGGTGACGCCACAGATTTCAGTGATTTTTCGTATTTTGGCCTCGGCTCAACGAAATTTCCTGAAACTTGATATGTGAAGTCTCTGTCTCCTTCAGAAGACAATGTACTTCATTTACATTGTATATAAGTTAACAAGTAGGCCTTAGTAGACGCCGTCAAAATCTCCGACGTCACGGCGACTGGTGTGCGAACTGCAGTGTGGCGTTGCCACCCACGTTTTCTTTTTGCGCGTTTTCTCGCTTACGAAGTGGCTTTACGCGGCAAGCGTGGTGTTTTTGGTATCACGAATGAGTAATTCACTAATACGTGAAAAATCATTTTCTCTTTCGTGTCTGTTTAGGAAAACCAGTAACGCCAAGTCGCCTGCTGAGCAGTATCTGTCAGGAAAAATTATCTACATAAACTCGTAGGGCCTGTGAGCAAAACTCTGATTTTTCTTTGCCGTACGCTAACATTGTACCGTGCCTGAAGTAAGATGGCGGAGGTCCGGGTTCACTTTTTGCGACATAATAGGTAGTTTTAGAATAGGGTACGCAGATAGCGTTTGTTGCGTATGTACGCTATTAGAGAGTTTTAGAATAGGGTACACAAAGCTTGGCATTAGCGTTCGTCACCACTGGGCGTGCATCGTTCGCTATGCTCTTCGGTTACTTAACGGAGGCCTGCAAGAGGATAGTGTATGATGCATGCGCAGTAGTGACAAACAATAACGCAAAGCTTTGCATGTCCTATTCTAAAACTCTCCAATTTCCACTCCAGTATTCTTTTTTGAACCTCCTTGGGCGCCAAAGAGGTCTGCTTTACGTGTGCACAGCTTTGAGCACAGCTACACCATGATGAACAGGCATACGTAGCTACCTCTCTTGCTCGGAGCCTTGGACTTCCGAGAACATCACACTCTTCAGCGTCTCGTTCTTGCGCAGCATTCTGCAGAACGTGTTGATGGCGCTCGCAGACACCGCGTTGTTCCTCAGGTCCAGCATTTCGAGAACGCGGTTCGTTTCCAGGCCGTGAGCGAGCGTTCCTACGGCGTCGTCGTCGACGTGAGCACCGTTTAATTCCAACTTCTTCAAATGCACGTTGCGCCTCAGCGCAGCGCCGAGCGCCTCCGCGTTGGTGCCGAAGATGTTGCAACCGTTCAGGTCCAAGTGCTTCAGCGCGACCCTGTTGTTAGCTAGCGCCTCGAAGAGACACTCGAAGCGCGTCTCGCATTGGTTGATGTGCAGTTCCAGAGGGATCATGCTGGTCTTGAGGGCCTCCGTGAACGCATAAAGGCTGGCGTTGTTGCCCAGGCAGCGGTCGAGCGTGAGCTTGGTCAAGGAACAGGAGAACCTCAACAGCCTCGCTACAGAGTCCGTGTTCCCTTTCGTGAGGTTGTTCTCAACGATTGACAACTCGCGAAGAGCGCGACAGCCTTGAAGCGCTCTCAACAGGCGGTTCGCGGTGTTCTGCGACATGCGGTTGTCGGATAGCGTAACCGACGTGATGTGACTCGCGTTTCGTCTCAGCAGGTTCGCCATGCATCGTGACATGGACGCCTTGATGGGCAAGGAGGCGAACTTGAAGCTCATAAGACGTTCGAGGGCGTCCAGTCCCTCCGCGAGCTCTTCTTCGCAAAAGGGCGTTTCGCGGCTTCCTACAAGCTCGAGCTGCTGGAGGTTGACGCTCCGTCCTAGCGCGAGCGCCAGCGTGAATGCCGGTCGATAGAAGAGCACCATATTCCCTTGGCCTTCGAACGTTTCCAGGTTGACGCGCTGGATGCACCGGTGCGCCTTCGGAAGCCAGCAGAAGACGTACGCAGCGTCGTATAGCTCGTCCTCATCACTGTACTCGCGCCTCCTCGTCCGGGTCGAGAGGATCGCAAGCGCTCCCGGTTTGGTCTCTTCCAGTTCGAGACTCACAGGGTGCAAGATCCTGCTCCATCGGTCCAGGTCGTGACGAAGCCAGCAGCACGCCGCGGCGTCGCTCTTCTCGTCGTCGTATTCGCAGGCTCGCTCGAAGTCCAGGCCTCGGTTCTTTAGCCGGGCTACGATTTGGTCCGGGTAGGAGGACGCGTTGCCGCTAGCGGCGGTGTCGTCCGACGCGAGTCCCTCGACCGCCTCTCCTTTTTCTGCCGTCATGTTGCCAAGCAGCGTTGTTCTGGTCGTCGAAAGATCCACCTACCACGCTTTCACACACAGATAGGCACCAACTGTAGAAGCTTATGGTTAGTCCGATCAGTCCGATCCGTTAATAGCGAACGGACAGGATCGGACAAGCTTGCTGTCGGCAGCAGCGGCAACTGCTCGCCTGTTGCAGCGTGACTCATGCGTCGATATTTCGCACAGTTTCACCAAACTGTGAACATAACGACACCCTCCTGTTTGTTAGCCACTTTCCTGCGGTTGCGCTGCTATTGCACCACAACCCAGAAGAAAACAACGTCAAGTTTCGGTTCCGGTTCTCACCCACTGTCGCTTCTACTTCCGATTTCCAGGTTTTTGCGCTCGGTTTTTGTAGCTATTAACAAAATTGTGTTATATATTACGTTTAAGCAAACAGTTTACCTATTTGTACGAAAAATCTGCTCTGTGCGGGCCCTCTCCAAGTTCCAACGTGGTTCTCATTGTCGTCTTCGACAATTCGCACCGGTGTGCACCGGGGCGCCCAGGCGCTACGATGATTGGACTAAACGGCGTGCCAGGGCGCCCCGGTGCGCACCGGTGTGATTTGTCGAAGATGCCATCAGTCGGAGCACAGAGGTGCTCAGGTAGCGCTGTGAAAACACCATGGAAAACACCCGTCAACAGCGCCCCCCGTGCGGCGCACGTCTTCGAGTATTACAAAAATCGAGGCAGCACCTCTTCTGATCTGAATGAAGACCGCCACAGTGCATGCGCTCTCCTAAGCTGCGTTGCTGTGGGAAATTTTTGAATACGTCGTGAGCAGGGAGGCTGTTTATAGTGCTCCTTCTCAAGAAAAAAGCGAATTTTTTTCTCTCTCTTTCGAACGCAGATGATGTTTCTGTGCGCTGCATGTCACTTTGGCTTTTGTGCGCCACTCCAGTCATGCTGCAGCGACAGTGTCTGTAAGCGTGGCATGCATAAGCTCAATCCCGCGGCCCTTGAACAATAACATAATCAAAGAAGTAAAAATCAACGAGCTGCTACGCAAGTGTGATCACTGTGACTGAGCCTGGCGGTGCATTTTGGCACTGGCTGTTGTTTGAGTACCAGACAAACATGCAAAAACTAAAAGACAAATGCAAATTTTGTGGCAGTGACCATTATTGAACGGCACATTTGTCTCCGCCTGGCCTTTGCAAGCAGGAACTTGAATATGCTGACAGAGAGAGAACATGCATTGCGGCCGAAATTGCTTCATTTTTTTCATTCATTTGTTTAGTAGCAACTGTTAATCCACATTCCGCAAGCTTCCCATTGCAAGGGGCCATCTTTATTACACCTGTAGATATCATTATGCTTGCCCTCCTCAGCAACGTCATTCACAGCAACTGCTGCCACTCTGTGACATGAACTTCCCTTTCACTACTTAGTTACTTGCTTTGCTTCATCATTAAGTGCTGTAGAATCCTGTACCATGGATAAATAAAAAAAAGAGGGGGGGGGGGGTACCACCAACCATTCTTTTGGAGGCTTGACTCAATGTGGGTTCCTTAATGTGCGCCTAAATCCAAGTACACTGGTGTTTGTTTTTCCATTTGGCCCCCATCGAAGGGAATTGAACACGCATCCTTGAGCCTAGCAGTGCGACGCATATGGCCCGCTGAGCTGCCATGGCAGTGTACCAGCTTTGTGCTGTATCACTTTTATTAGGGCATACTGTGATCGCAGAGTGCCTCATAGTTTGACCGTGGTGTAGCGAAGCCTTTATTGAGTAATGGGTTGCGCTCTCTATAGCCTTCTAGTGGGTCGTCTCCTTTGGCTCTTCGCGCTCGCGCTCTTGAGTCCGTGTTTGTGCCTTGACTGTCGCCATTGCATATCGTCGCCGACTACCGTCCAATAAACGCCTCAACAAATTGGTGGAGGTGCTGTGCTCCTATTCGATGCCCCTGGAGCTGAGATCCCGTACCCTACCAACTACCATGCCTCAAGACGCTGCTCAGCAAACGTCTCCTTCCACAACGACCGCATGTCCCGGTGTCCCCCGCATCCGCGACCCTCCCATCTTCACCGGCGCGGATGGGACCGATGTTGAGGACTGGCTTGCGATGTACGAGCGTGTGAGCGTACCAAACAAATGGGACGAGGCAGGCAAACTCAGCAACCTGGTTTTCTACCTCGCGGGTGTGGCGGGCCTGTGGTACAACAACCACACCACCGAGTTCCCCACGTGGTCTGCTTTCAAGACCGCCGTCATCGATGTGTTTGGCCGCCCTGCTGTTCGTAAACTGCAAGCCGAACAACGCTTACATGAACGAGCTCAGCAGACCGGTGAGTCCTTTACGAGCTACATTGAAGACGTCCTGGACTTGTGCAAGAAGGCTGACGCGGCCATGCCTGAGTCTGACAAGATCCGCCACGTTCTGAAAGGCATCGACGACGATGCCTTCACTATGCTGCTCGCCAAGAACCCTCGTACTGTGGCCGAGGTGATTACGCTCTGCCAAAGCTACGAGGAGCTGCGCCGGCAGCGACCTGTCAACCTCCATCACGCGACGCCGATCTGGCAGGCTTGTCGGCCATTTCTGATCAGTCCGCCTTGCTCACCGAGATCAAGTCATTCGTGCGCGAGGAAATTGCCCGCCAGTTCTCCCTACTGGCCTTCCCTCGCCCGCAGCATGTTGAACAGCCGTCGACCACGCTGCTGGCTCCCTTACGCCGCGCTATTCAGCAGGAAATCGTGGAGGTCATGCCGGAATACCAAAGTGAGAGAAGTTCATGTTTGACAAATGATACTCTCGACCGCTTGTCGAGAGCCCGACAAAAGACTTGAAAAAGACATGCATACTTTGCTCAAGGGAAATGTTGAGGTCACAAGACTTTTAATAGCACAACAAGAGCATTACATTAAACGACGCTTCAACTGATGAACAAGACAGAAGGTACAACTTCTGTTTCTTAAAACTTGGTTCTTAAGTATACATCGAAAATATGTCGGCTCTAGAACAAATCAATCATAACATGCACCTAAAGGAAGCATATTCCGATCAGCTAAATAAATACATCCCACGCGAACACGCCAAAATCATATGTTAGATAGACTCAAGTTAGACACTTTGTCTCCGTACACTATTCGCTTTTTTATTTCTTTCTTCTAGGGAGGGGGAGTCAGAATTTCAGATGGGTATTCATTATAATAGCTGCACAGATGCTTATCATTAATAATAGTAAACTTATTCATATCTAAGTGAGCATACCAACGACACATTTATCTTTTTGTACAAGAAGCATGGCTGTTCAAGCATGCGACCTTACTTCTGTGTTGGCCCCGATGCAACTGATTTCCTGAGGAACATGAAAACACCAATCACCTAGCACTTCACTAGTTTGGCTCTTACAAAAAGGAACAAAGATAGTTTAAAGTATAGAAGCCGACTGTGAGCAAAGATCGAATGCTCAATATGGCTCGCTGCAATGATCACCGAGCCTTTCTTTTCTCTCCAGAGCAAGAGAACAGCAACAGCTACGAAGGAGGACTTTGAGAGTTTGACACGTACCATACACTGGTGCCGTGCACAGAAAATTTAATTAGGCTAGATTACATTGGATTGGATCCACGTGACAGCCTACCAGTACAGCATGTGAGCACACTTACTATACTCAGGATAGTGCGAATACTACGCCTGTACAGATGTCGTGGAAAAACTAATTTTTTCCAACTGTGAAGACAGATGGAGGGGGGCGGGAAGAGAGAGATTGATAAGATAATGTATATATGATGTAAGTGGTGTATGAGTGATGCATCTGTCCCTTTGATAACAATCATGGTTAATCAGGACACCAATGGATGCTTATTTCCACTAGCACCTGTGCGAATTTCTTTGGCTCAACAGCACTGGCAAGAAAAAGCAGCGCAATTTCTCGTGGTAACAGAGCACATAGTTTTGCCCAAGTGAGCCAATCAGTGAGCACATACCCAAAACTGCTTCTCCACCTGAAGGAATCCAATGCCTTAACATCATTTGATTTTAATCAGTGTAATATACATGTTGGACAATACAGACAACAAAGACGATATGCGGCTAGATGCTGCCGTGAGGGAATTTTCCGGGTGCTGAATATGTGACTGTAAATTGCGGCTATGTTTGCGGTTGCAAGTTGTGACATTGCTCGGAGAGTGTGTGTGTGTGTGTGTGTGTGTGTGTGTGTGTGTGTGTGTATGTACATAGGTATGTATGTACATATATATGTACGTATGCGGTACTGCAGTTCACATTGTAGTACACCAATTACAACAAAACAATGCGATGCAACTAATGGTACGTGTTCCCCAAGAAGTCTTTATAAACCATCTAAATGTTAGTTTTTTACCATACACATTGCCGAAGGATTCTTCAGCGCTCCTTGTCGAAGCATGCCATGCTAGAGTTGAGCATAACACATCACTTAGCTATTATAGGCTGAACACTTAAAAGTGATGCCTTTACACACATTTAACATCTATGTACATGAGTATGCACACACATACAATATGAACACATGTGCAGATGGGAGAGACGCGAGTGAACACCGAAGCGGCAGTTTTCTGGAACATGTACACAGGAGGAACATCCGTCTACTTTACCTTGCACTTGAGTTTCTTTTTTGACACACTCACAACATCTAACCTTAGTTTGTACTTGAATATGCCATGGTAAGTAGATAAGAGGTGCCTTACTCGAATTGTTTGATTTATGCTGTTTCCTTCATGAGTTTATGTGGTTGATAGAGCAGTATAGCACGTTAACACAATGCCAGTTTCCAGCGAAATGAAAAAAAAAAAGATATATTAGAAACATTCAACCGCAAGAAAGGAATGTAAGACTACAAATAAAATAAACAAAAGACGGAGTAACAACAGTTTTGATTGAGAAAAACAACGTTCATCAATAATATGAGCTCCTTTAAGTTGTACTATGCCACGAAAGTTGGTGTAAACCAACTTTACTTAACGCCAACGACTAGAGTTCAACAAGTGTCACAGGATAGAACGTCACAGACTTTCAAGTGCTTTGCGATAGCGACCCAACAGTCGGGACTAAGCTCGTCGATCTGCGTGCGTTTCTCGGGGTAGCACTCCAACTTGCGGCGGACAACGCAGTTGATGAAAAGGTAGTTGGTGCGGAGGAAATGCCTCGCCGCCTTTACGGCACACCTCGCTTCGGCTTCACTCATCCCGGCCTCCGACTGCAACGCCAGAATCAACGATGGCTTTGACTCGAGGAGCTCGAACGACTCAGCGAAACGCTTGCCCACATTCCGCTTCAGCACGAAACGGACGGCGCGGTGCAGGCACGTCAGGTTCCTCTGGACCGCCGCCATCGCGGAGGGCGTCGCGCGGTGCATGTGCACCTCGGTGATGAACTTGTTCTCGATGAGCCCGTGAGATATAGTGTTGAGCAGTTCGGGTCGCAGTTCAGGTAAGCTTGACAGCCGGAAAGTGCGCAGGCTCTCGTTGGACTCAAGCAACAGCGAGATCAGTTCTCCGGACATGCTGCTCAGTTCGCGGCACTCCAGCGTCAGCTCGACCGCGGATTCGTTGGCGGCGAGGCCCTGCGCTACCATCACGGCGCAGTTGGAGTCTAGGAAGCTCTCGTGGAGCGTGACGGATAGGAGGGACTTGTTCTCCTCGAGTGTGGTCAGGAGGGCTGTCATGTGCTGGTGCTGAGCGCCGTTGAAGGTGACGCTTAGGCGTTTTACGGAGAGACTCGAGCTTAGTGCTCTGCACAGGGAGGTGAAGGACGCTCCGGTGTCCTGGTCGAGCATGAGATGCAAGTCGGTGGGACACAGCAGCGGTTCCGACACGGACGCGACAAGCCCTTGGGTGACCACGGGTATGTATGGAAAGTGGATGCGGCCGTACCACCTGTTCCTGTCCAAGTCCGCGTACAATGCCATCCTGTAAAGAGCCAAAAGCAGTGTTGATGCGGCTCAAAAAGACGTAGACGATGATACGGAATACAAAAGACGAGTTTGGTTATGTTGGGATAGCTGGTACGTTAACGTGTCTGTAGTCGGACACAACTTAAGAAGCCAATGATATTTCCTCCTCATAGTACGAGGAATATGAGCCTGCACCAATAGGCACTCACTCTAGAGTGACATCTCGAGCCGGAAATGGGGCGATCCCGCTTGATGGAGGCCTGAAGAGATGAATATTCTCGAATGGGGGTGTTGCTGGAGCCAATTTTTCGAAAAGTGGTTTGTCTTTTTTTGAGGCAGCAACTGCCTACATTAGCACGTGTATGTGCGCTAAGGCAGGCACATACACGTGCTAAGGTAGGCAGTTTTTGAAGAAGAGAAGACTAGCGACACTCCCTATTCAAAAATATTCATATCTGCATATAGTGCAGCATGAAAGGTTGAAGAAAAAGAAACAATACACAGGACACTGTTTGTATGTCTTTGTCTTTCCATGCTGCACTGAGCACATAAACGCACCAACTAGCCCGACATTTGGTCCTATTGTTTGTAAATAGGACCAAATGTTTGTAACTTGGCAAGAAAGTTACTAATCTTGAGAGATGAAAAATTGTTGAGTATGGGGTGTCGTTTGAGCTAACGTTTTGACAAGCGGTCAAGTCTTCTTCAAGGCTGCAACTGTCTACCTTAGCACGTGTATGTGCATGTTTATGTGTATATGTGTTATGTAGTGTATGCATGTTATGGTATGCTATGCACATGTTTATGTGCTTGTCCTTTCCTCCTTTGTTTGGGTTGGAGGATAGGATATGAAACATGCACATACACGTGCTAAGGTAGGCAGTTGTAGCTTTGCACAAGACAAGACCACTTGTCAAAACGTTGGCTCTAGTGACACCCCGTGTTCAAGAATTTTTCATCTCTTCAAGCTTTCATCTTCCCCTGAACTTCTGCCTTTTTAAACTCGATAGGAATTGTTTAGTCCCCTCAAAGGTCGCAATTACAAATATTGGTTATATGCTGGAAGCTGTGAGGCACTGGCTAGGGAGTGTTTTACAGAAATAAGGTTTTAAGACAAGTTTATTATTGGAGGAATCGGAAGAAACGGACATGTTCAGCTACCATGCCACATGCCACCAGGAGGGGCGCACCACTGTCGACAGACAGTACCTCAACCCCTTGCCTTGGCTTGTGTCCACAGGCACCATACTTTCCCTGTATTTGCCTGTATGCGGGAGCCGAGAAATTGCAGCCTGTACACATGACAACCCTATCTCTTTTTATTTTCCTCCTTTCTATTTCGCTTTTGGGGTGCATTTTGAGAAGCAACTTGCTTTTTTGGAGTCTGCAGTCTATAAACACAACAATGCTCCTTGAGGAGGAGGAATAAACTTTATTATCAACCAGCAATTTAAGTGCCTTGGCCTAGGCCAGAAAATTAATATTAAAGGGGTCATGAACCACTTTTCCGAGTAATCAACTTACGTCAGTATAGAGAAGTTATTGCCTCATGAATCAACTGTCCCAACATTTTCTTGAATCCGTAAAGAACGAGCGTAGTTACTGGGGTTGGTTGCACCCTTTAGGTGCTTTCACTCTTCTTTTGTCCTGATGAGCGTGCTGGAAGCTACACAGGGAGAGATGGCACGGGGCAAAGAAGTTACGTCGGCATGCGTCATGACCATGAGCACGCGCGATGAAACCCGATCGCTCTCTTCCGTTGTGATTCCTGTGCGCAAGTGTGGCTCACTGTGTAGTATTAGCAGACTATGGAGCGAGGCGCCGACATATGGCAGCACCCCACGGCAAGAAAAGCATCTCATCCAAATGCCGCTCTTGGTTTATGTTGACTATTGACCAAAAGCATGCTATCTGCTATTCGGCGTCAAACAGCAGTTGCCAGCAGCCCTGAAGAGAGTGAGCACAGGCCTCTGTATGAATAGAGGGTGCATAAGAAAATGGCAACTTTGCACTCTGTTTCTAAACTCTCTTTGCAGCGCATGACTGCAAGATCTGGTTGAGCTGTTCACAGCAGTGTCTGCTGTCTGCCGGATGTGTCTTCTCACCAAGCCCAAGGGGTGGTTCATGACCCCTTTAAACATTCCTAAACCTTTCTGCTGCAGTACACTTTCTATGACTATGGAGATGCAAGAAATGTGGTTCAATTAAAATTTCTACGCATGGAATTAGCTGCCAGCCAAATGAGATATGTATAGATACACTACGTATGACATCAAGGAAGCAGCTTCTCACAGCACTAGAACCCAAACATGGTGCACATGCTGACATCAGTGCACAATGTCATCATGCATAGTCGCTTTGAGCTTGGTGGTTACAGTTTTTCAGCCGATCATCACCAGTATCAATTTGCCTCTTGGTGCAAGACGCACCTGTCGTGCTGTCACGTTTCTGGCTCACTCAACTTCTTGGCTTGCTATACTCAGTTTCATACACCAGGTGCAACGCTGTGGAAGCTAGCGAGAAATAGATGATTTTACCACCCGTAATGTGATTTTTTTTTTTTCATTTTTAGACTGAGTAATAAATGATGCTTTGTGCCTTTAGAAATAAACAAACCCTGTTATTTATATGGTTGTCAATAGCTTGTTCTGGATCGTTTAGCATCTCTTTGCTTTTGCGTCGTGGTGTCCGTGATTAGTTTCAGTAGCGCGCAGTCGGAACCAATTGGGGAGGCCATATTTACAACGACAAAATCCAAGTGCGAAACGCGCGGACTTACAGATTTTGCAAACCGATTGCACCTTGTTTATGAAATGGAGTATAGTACTCTACAATGGTAGCCACATTGACATCAATGCAAACTATCCATACATGACGGTAAACACTTGAAAGCATCACAAGTGAGGAATGATACAGTGATGAATATGTAAGGCTGTAATCCACAGCCACCTTATGTACAAAATGTGGGACATAGGTGTGAGTGCAACGCCAGAAGTGTGCAAAGAGTTTAGGCCACCGCTTGTCTCCCTTACCTATCACTCTTCGATCCTGAGTGGGCTTCGATCATCAACTTGAGCAACGTCGTATTTTGTTTGAGAGCGTTGCAGAGGACTCGCACCTCAGACGCGTCCATACAACACTGAGACACATCGAGAGTCTCAAGAGTCGTGTTTCCCTGCAGCCCCCTGGACACGTGCGTGGCAACACCGTGGAGCATCTTGAAACACTTCACTGTCAGTGAACGAAGACTTCGGTTTTTCAACAGCACCGACTCGAGCAAATCGGCCATAGTTTGGTCGATGTAGTTAACCCTGTAATCATCCCCAATGATTACAAGGTGCCTGAGCAAGTCACTGGCTTCGACGGCCATCAGAACATTAATGAGGGGTTCCTTAGATGCCTGGTAATGCAGCTCAACGAGTGACATGTTCTGTTTCAAAAGGGCGGCAACTGCAAGTGACATTTCCAGTTCGTTTATCCGGTAACGCGTTTCCGAGGAGTACATGTTACTCTCACGCTCAGACTGCACCCGCAGCGTCTCCAGGGTCTTTGACGATCGCAGCAGCTTGGCTAGGCTTCTCAGTGCGCTGGTGTTCAGGTTTGGACTGAACGAGAGATTCTTGAGCTTCTCGCATTTCGATATGCCGCTCACGACTGCTTCCGAGGCGGTGCCAGTGAACGCGGCCTTGGACAGGGTGACGGTCTCGACGGAAGCGCGACTGGTGGAGAGAAGTTCACCAGCCTTCGCGCCGAAGCTGTCACTTACGCGGACGTCGCGCAGCTCGAATGTTTCGAGCGAAAAGACGGGACCTAGGTTGTCTAGAAGCAAGGCCCAGTCGTAGCGCGCGTCGCCTTCGACGAATATGTGGCGAAGTTTCGACACGTGCTGCTCTGCACTCGTTTCGGGAACGACGAATGTCCGCGGGGGCGGATGGTGTTCGGTGACGCGGATCACCTCGACGCAACTGTGTTTGCGTGGCAGCCAAGCTGTGAAGTAGTCAGCGTCGTATCGGACGGTGACGTCTTTCAGGCGGGTCTCGGCGACGATTCTGTCCCGCGTGCACAGCTGAAGCTTTCCGAGCTTCCACTCTGTCAGATGAAGGTTCAGAGGGTTGAGCACGGTGTTCCACTTTTCGAGATCGTCGCATAGCCAGCAGCTGTCCTCCGATGCCGACTGCGAGCAGTTGCGCTTGAGATCCAAGCGTGCCAGTTCTTCCTGCAGTGAGTGCATGCCGTTCATACTGTAGGCGTATGTATGTCGTTACTGTGACCAACTGCAAAGAAAGAGAAAAAATGGATGAGAACAGCCTATGAAATTACTATTGAGAAAAGAGAATTTGTCAATGAGCTAGATGCCAGCACTCAAATGTTTACGAATCGTGATAGTGGATACACTGCCAGCTGCTTGCAGTATACATACAGCCGTCGCATGTGGCACATGTGTGGTATGATGCATCGACATGTGTGTACCTCATACCACACATGTGGCTTGGTCTAGTGGTGAAATATGCAAATAAAAGGAGAGAGCAGTGCTATTCCTTCTATTGCCTCTACCTCTTCTTGCGGTTTTCCTTCTTTTTTCTTTATCACTTTATATTGTTCTAATAGCAACAATACTTACCGAAAACGACACTTGTGCACTGAAATGTTCCAGCAAATAATAGACATAAAAAAGGAAGCGTAAAATAGACAAATTCATGGCGGGAGTTTAGGCAGTAGAAGGAACGACACCACTCTCTCCTTTTATTTTTTTATTTCGCCAATGCGCGGCGCCACATGTGCGGTACGAGGTTATCTGCCACGTGTTCTCGTGTTTCTTTTCATAAAGATGACGGCTGTACCTATTGACCAGTGCCGGCAACAAAAGTGTTAAGTGGTTAGGTTGGATGCCACTCTGACACAAGGTGCACAGGAGGCTAAAGGCGTTTACGTATGCGTCTTAATTACTTCTACCTTCACACATCTCAGATCTCTACTCCCCACCCTATCCGTGCACCTGCGCTGTACGAGAAAATATCGGCGGTGTAGTCACATATGTGCACCCCGGACAATCGAATGGGGGCTCAGTGCAGCCAACTTTCCAACCCTGCTACTTTGTCGGCCACAATCTCCTACAATCAATAGTTACTGCAAAAAACTCTGTGCTGCCGGCAATATATCGCAATTGCCAATGGACCGAAAGTACTCCATCGCCGCCGTCTCACCAGAATAACCGCGACCACAAATGAAAGAAAAAGAAAGCATAATTAATTTCCATCCTCTGCCTTTGTATAGACAGCACAGTTTGCACGAATGCACTAACTCTGTGGTTTCGTCGTAGAAGATGCGACGAAAACAGAGGTTTAGTGCGTTCGTACACCGTCAGCATCGTCCTGGTAAGTTAGGGCAACAAAATGACAACAGATGTAGAATTCCTAAGAGACTGCATGGTTCTTGCATAAAATTCGTCCTTGCAACCAGAGTCTACGGCTTGCAATAACTGCTGGCGCTCGACTTTCACCGATGTTTTATTCTGTTTAGTACGCGCACTCGGTAGCACTCACCTATGGCACACTTATCTACGTAAACAAACACCATGCAGTAACAGCGCAAAAGCATACGGATCGGAACCGGCAGGTAAACAACCATCATGGGCGGCAATAGATGGAAGAGTTTTGCGCACGAAGCGCTACGTACCGTATTATCGGCGCATAAACAGTGCCAAACGATGTCGAAACCACGTTCACCATGCAGCTACAGGAGGCAAACAACTCTTGCAAAGCTGTGGCGGCTGTGGCATCGCAGTGTACGCCATTTGTTGATGTTACAATCGTTTAGGTTAGCTATATTCACGTCTACCGTCAAAATGGCAAACGCCTCTACGCGGCGCGGTTTTGGCGCGGTAGTCTTGAAAGTTTCGTTTGGTAGTTGGCTCCTCTTAACGCGGGAAGACAACATTTGTGTCTGTTTCGTGCTTCGTTGATATATTCCTGCGTCGTTTTGTGGCAGTTTACCTCTATACTAGTGAAAGCGAAGACGGCAGTGTTGATTCTGCTTAGGTTTAAAAATGGCGCGCTCCTGCCCGATTTTGGTTAGCCGGCCTTTCGTCATGAGTGCTCCCCTGTGGTCCGCTGGCCATGATTACACCGTCTCCAAAGCTGCGGCTTGCTTCCCTGATTTGGTGAGTTCGAGTATTTGATCTTATTTAGACTCGCATATGTGTATTACACACACACACACTCACGCACACACACACACACGCAAACACACACACAAAGGGGGGAGGGGGCACACAAGAACACAAAAAGCCAGTCTTCTTATGTCCCTGTGTAGTTATAAGTGCTCGTATTTCAAATAGTAGACAATTCACATACTGAGTTGCAAAGCTCGCATACGTACGAAAAAGTTGATAGCGTAACGAAAGTATGCTAATTGCATTGACACAGAGAGACCCGTCCTTTAAGGCATCAAGTTGGACAGGTGTTTTTCTCTGCGGCTGCACAAATTGGGGAAACGCACCTTCTGGTCGCCTTGGCACCAATAACTGAGGTCAAGTCGCTCTTGCACGATCATCAAATGACAACACATTTGTGGTGGGGAAGATTAAGTATCTTTTATTGCTGTATTCATCTTTGCAACGTGTACAGCGACATTCCACCCTACGCAGCAAATGCTAGGTGCATGCACGGCTCAGCTTTACTTTCATTCACACCCTAGGTGTCTGTGCAACAGCAACTCGAAAGTCGTGGTACTGCTGAAAGGAACAACGGCAGTGATTGAGGGTATACTGGCAGTGGTTAGAGCAACTGGAAGGTTTTTAGTTACTGGACTGCCGGCGTGTCACCTACAGTCGTGACAGATGACTGTGTCACATTCCGAATGTTACGCCTACGACAGCCGCAGCCCGCCTTGAATGCTGGCCAAATATTCTCATGCGGAACACATGTATCTCTCATATTCTGGCCCCAGTTAGAGACCCCTGTCGTTTTTCTTATAAAACTGTCTGGCAGATAAGCTTCTTACGAGAAGCGCATCCTCTTTATCAGTTGCTTGTAATCTGAGGAAACTTGTCCCAAAAACTGACGCCACGTTGTCCTAAATGTCGGAGCGTGTTGAGGAATAAACGATTGTATGCGAAGACCCGCTGCTCGGCTAACCAGTTTCAACCTTATACTATCGAATTCAAGCACAGTTTGGTGCTACAATCCCTCCCCCAGCTTTAGTGCCGGGATGAGACGAGTACTCTTGGCCGTTGATTTTTCTTGTGAGGCCTTTCTGCATTGTTGCTTCATCGTTTCGTGGTACAAAAAGCAGCGTAAATGCACAAACACAGATTTAAGTATATATATATTGAACACAGACTTGACGCCTAACCTTTCTGCAACTCGTGATAATCTACTTATAGTACAGCCTCAGTCCATCTCATCACATTTCATAACTGCCCTCATGTCATCAAGGCATAGATAGTTTAAACAGAAGCAAGTACATACACAGCAATGAAGATATTAGTCAAAGCAAGTACATATACAGCAGTGAAGATATTAGTCAGAAAACGATAATCGATGACATCAGTATGCCCACCATCACATCACTGCCCATGCGACGTTGGCACCGATACATTCCTCATTCACTCAGGGAAACAGTTCATAGTTCCACATTGTCATGGATTTGTGTGCTCTTCCTAGTTATTGTAGTTCCATAACATTTGTGCAAACATAGCATGCCATGATATTAGGTTTTTAGTGCAAAGTCGGTAATGACCACACTGCTAATATCTGGCATTCTGATCCATTTCATCGGTGGCTGATGTGTACATTTCATGTGTACGTTCACTGTGGACTACCATGCAAGACATTCAGAAGCTGCCCTTGTTAAAAAGAAAATAGAAACACCAAACTTCTTATTGTGCTAGCTGTCCTGTTTTTTACAAACTCATATCTTTGCTAGTCACCATATAACGTAGTGCACAAGCATCAATATGCCATAAGTAATTTAATGCTTTACAAATGGCAGTGAAATGTCATTTCCTGATCAATATTTTTCTACTTCCAGTAAAGACCCTTCACTTGAATTGGGAATATACATCGTAGAAGTGATGCGAGCTAAGCAGGTAGCCAAGATAGTTGGTTACTTAGCGATCAGTTGTGACCGCTGGAGGGTTAAGTCCAGTGTCGAATAGCAGCGTTAAGAGCGATGCATCTCATGTCGCGTCCATAACTACCCAGCGCCATCACTTACTGAGGTCTATTTTTATGCACCAGGGTGCTAACAGTCTTTAAACTTCTGGTTCTTGCCCGCTAAGACCTGCCATGTTTAACACTGAAACACTATGTCTTTTGGCTATCCTCCGTCAGGTGCATTTGCCCGGTGCGATCCTTGTGAACTCGAGCTGCACATGCCACCGCCATACCTTGACGCTATAACAGTGATATAAATAATCGACGTATACACAAAGTACGCTAGATCTAAAACTTGTCTTGTAGTTATCGGCATGTAACAAATGTACTGCTATGAGGTCCACCAAATGTATTGCCAGGGAGGCAGAAAATGACAAAAACCATCAAAAGTGATACTACAAAAGAAAGGAGGTGTTCCGGTGGCTGCCTCTGTCATGGCAAACCTCAGCGATGCTGTGTTGCCTGCTACATGCCTCCGAAATGAATGCGTTGTTTGTAACGATAAGCTTTGAGTGAGCATTGCATATAATGAAGGCACTTTTGTGTCGAATGAGACTTCATCATAGAGTTGCACAACTGCAAACAGCTTGAAAGTAAAGAAGGGGGAGGCGCAAACTAAAACAGGGACATAAAGAGGAGACCGACAACACAGGCGCACACTCGCACTATCTTTATGTCCCTGTTTTATTTTGCGCCTCCCTTTCTTTACTTTCAAGATGAATCGATACCACCTAGCCCAAATGGCAGTTTTGCTACAACTGCATACAGCTTGTGAAGCTACAAAAGCTCATGCTCACAGACCTTCAAACAGGCCAGCCTCTCCAAAAAGTTTAGCGCCTATCCACTCACCAGTGAAATGTCTGAAAGTAAGCTAATTGCACTTGTTGTTCACTGCGAACTGATGTCTGCGCAAAAAAAGAGATGTGTGTACCAGGTGATGAAGAGGAGGGATGGGAGTAGGGTTCTCCCCAGAAATTTTTTAGGGGTGGACATTTTGAAAATAGGGGTGATTAAGTTTAATAATTTCAAGTTTTCAAACTCCCCATTTTCAACGCACATCCACATTTCAGGGATCTATGACACTCATTAAAAATTAAAAACGACAGCAATCGCGCATTTCTGGGATCTATGACACACATTAAAAATTAAAAATGGCAGCAACGTCACTTGTGCTCTAACACTGGCACTGGAGTTGGCTGTCCTTGAAACCACAGTCCCACCTGTTGAGACTCCGTTTTACATAACCAGGTGGTGGGAGGCACGGCTTGCTGGCGCTGCATGCGCACAGTTGCCTGTTGGTTCCTCAGGAGAGCATTTCAAAAGGGTCATTCAGAATGGTGGGCGGTCTATCGAAAGCAATGGGTGGTGGAGTGGAGCAGTGAAGCGGAGCAGTGGATGGTAAAGCAGAGCGGTGGGCGGCACTTCTACCACCGCCCACTGTGGCGAGAACCCATCTGCCAACTGATGTCTGCGCCAAAGAAACGCGTGAACTCAGTGATGGAGGGGAGGGATGGGAGAGAGGGATATTCGCTTGTCTTCTGTAGCTCAGCAAATGGCATTAGTGCATGAGAGAAACCTGTGTACTGGGGACAGGGAGATAGGGAAGCAGGGATAGGAGGTGAGGAGTTGCAGTTCACTTCTGTAGCCCAGCAAAGTCCCAACTTTTGTTCGCCGACACGTTGCGGCGCTCTGTAGTGCACATTGTCTTTACTTGGATGGTCCTTTGTTGTTCTGTTGGACAGTGTTCAGGCGCAGCATGTGGAGGAGGTCGGCGTTTCCGTAGTTACACATCTCACAGTAGCCGGGAGGTCCCTGCGCTCCTGGTGGCCCGCGAGGTCCTGTCGGTCCCGTGCGACCCGGGGGTCCCCGCTCGCCCGGCCGCCCTGGGTGGCCCACGCCAGCCGGGCCCTGAGATCCTGTTTTTAATGGTGGCATTTAATGATGATGATATGTGGTTTTTAATGGTGCAAGGGCCAAATGTGGCCAAAGAACGCCGTGACGGATAATGTGGTGCTTACGGTGACCAATGATTTACGATGATAGGATGTAATATAGCAGTAAAGTGGCCTAAAAACAAGCGCTGTATGGAAGCGTAAAACATATACTGTAGACGCTCAGTAAACAGAAATCTCTTAAACAGAATTGCTGCTTAAGTGGAACAACTGCCTCTTGCATGATTGGTTTCATTCTTGAATTCTGCTCCCCTGTTCAACTCCCAGTAAATGGAACTTCTGTTGGACGGAACATATTTTCCTGGTCCCTTTAGGTTCTGTTTAATGAGAGCCTACTGTATATTTAATAGAAAATTGTGACAGTGACATGTGGAGTGGTCTATGGGTGTTCAATGACCCGACAAATGATCATGATAATAAAATGTCGAAATGTGGAAACAGCACACATGCCTCCTCGAGGCCTTTGTGCCCAAAAGCTAGGTGGCAAGTGCTTTCTAGTGTGACTACCGCAGTAATAGTGGGAGTTATTTTGGCATGAGTGTCTCATTTATCATAATTATTATTACTGTTTACATGCGGAGCTGTGTCATCACTAGTGTGTGCACTCACGGGTTGAAATGTCCCAACTTAAGGCTAAGTAATTAGGTGCATACCTTCATTGCCACTGTCTTCTGTACACCTCATCTGTATATTTTCAACTCGATCACTTACATCAGAGCCAGTGTTACGTATTGTGGCCACATTCGTAGCGACATGGCATAGTTATTTCGAGCGATTGCGCACACCGGTCGTTCTACTAAAGGCTTCGATGCCATGTTTCAATCTGTCAGTATGATTGGCTGTGATGGCTCACTGGCTACCACGTGTATTACAGCTGGACACAGCATTGTAAATTAAATACACGGCTTCTGGTACTGCATTTTGAGGGGAACAAAATGCAAAATGGGAGGAAAACAAAAGAAAAAAAAACACTCATGTGCTTTGATTTAGGTGCATGTTGAAAGCCCAGGAAGGAGAAACACTAAATTAGCATAGAATGATAAAATACTCTTTTCTAACTTTATCTTTACCAATTAGGCCTTAATAGATTGGTTGAAACTTCAAGAAAATGAAGGTCAATGTGGCTATTTAATAATGTTACTTCACGTCACTTTGATGTTGAGAGTTTTGAAATATTTTCTCAAATTTGAGCCATTGAGGCTGTGTAGAAGTTTGCATAACTTGCTGTGTTCTGATCTTGGTTTCTTTCAAAAAGTACATCGGAATGGTCATAGGTCGGCAAGCACACTCATGAGTGAGCTTTCTCAGATTCTCCTATATTGGCTCATGAGTCCGAGCGAGTACAGCTGATTAAAATTTTGGCAAGTCTAAATCATAGTGAGCCTGGCTGAGCATAATTCTTCTTAGTTCGAGCCTTAATAAGCCCGGTTTAGCAGGGTTTCTGAAAACCTGAGTCAGAGTGAACGCTTAGTAAAGTTAAAGTATATCTTATGAGCGCGTTCCGCTTAATTTGCTGACCTACGGTAGTGGTACATCTTTAGAAATAAACAATGACTTCGCCCACACACACACTGTCAAAATCCATGACATATTACAGCATGCTGGTATTTCAACAACCGCTTGTGCCGTATTGAAGTGTTTGCATGTTGTATCGCCAGCCGGATAAGCCGTCCAGCGTAGACAAAGGCGCGTAGCACCAGAGTACTAGTCGAAATGTCACGCCAGGCTGGAAACGGGAAGGGGACTGAGTTTATTCAGAGATAGTGAATGTAACAAGAGTATACAGGGGATGACCGTTGCATGGTGCACTGACACACGACGAGCAACCGAAACTTGTTGAGAGTCAACATAGACTCCAAGGTTAGTAACACGAAATGCGCGACACCACACCGCAGACGTAATCCAAGAACGGGATTCTGTGTTTTACTTTACCTGGAGGTCCACGGGGGCCGATGGGACCTTCCACGCCAACTCCCTCGGCGCCACGATCGCCTTTTTCACCCTTTTCACCTGTGGGACGTGATGTGATAACAGAAGGAAAACTTTTTAGCAAGGATGGGCGAATATTCGGGAACTTCGAATATTTGAACGAATAATACAGTGTTCGAATTCGCTTCAACGCGAATTTAGATTATTTGAAATTTCGAAGTATCCGAAACAATCGAATATATGTATATTTTGAGTGCACATACCCTCTTGTAAAGATGGTTTCACTGCAGCGTTGGGGCGCTATGCCGTGAAACCACCCATCCAGAGGAAATCCACACTGCCGCGAAGCCAAACTTCAAGGTTAAATGTACAGGCTGTTTCACACTTAGGGGAAATCTCGGAGCACGTGGCATCGTGATGCGGCCAGCGCTGGAACCACGCGCCATCAGCAGCTCGCGCGTGCGCAGATGTACAACTCTACACCCTTGAAGCGTTTGCGCACGCGCGAGCTGCTGCTGACGCGCGATTGCAGCGCTAGTCGCACCGCGATGCCAGGCGCTCCGAGATTTCCCCTAAGTATGAAACAGCCTGTACATCTTACCTTCACCTCAATTAATAACCTTTTATGTTTAGAAGCGTGCTACACAGGCTTATATACACAAAGTATAATAAATTTTAAAAATTAACATATTGTACCAGTTATAACTTGCACCCAACTGCTATACAAATCTTGCTACTATTCAAAGTTGCTTCCACCTTACTTCGAACCAAAAAAGTGACATTCACACATGCGTGGTTCCAGTTCTTAAAAATATTGTACAAGTTAGTTGGGCCATGAGAAAAATGCTAATTTTTCTGAATGATATGTGGTATATACTATTTTAACTATTTGGTTCGAATTAGCTTCGAACTTCAAACTTACTATTCGCCCTTCCCTACTTTTTAGTTATTGCAGGCAACATGAGACCTGCCGAACCATAGCTCATCTGTTGGTGTACTTGGTTACAACATAAGAAAAAGAAATGTCAGCTCCACCCACAGCCATGGCTGTCCCTCCCACAGAGGATTTGCATAAGTGCTCGCTGTAATAGCACTTACTCATTTTTGGGATGCCAAGCGCTTCTCGAGTGTTTCAGACAGCTGACTTTCTTGTACAGGCCTACGTTAGTGTCGTTGGTTTTAGGTCTGAAACTTGAACGTCCTGGTAAATTTTGTCAGGGATTCTGACATTGCTGTTCGTTTAAACATGATGTTTTGTGGTAACGACGAACCTTTAGCTCTTAACATTCGTGGTATTTGCGGTTCAAACGGAAACCAGCTAGCATGTCTGTCTTTCACAGGTGAAGGACAGGCACGCCATGGTACCGTGGTCGGAGCTGCCATTTTTTTTAGGTTGTAACTGAGTATAGATAGGTGATGAACGAATTCTACGATACATGTAGCGCAATGGCGTACAATGAACGCTGAATGAACTTAGTTGGTGAACTACGATAGCCAGGTTTTGGATGCTTGTAGATGAAGTGGCAGAGTGGAACACGACATGCATGTATAGTATAAACTCTTAATTAAGTAGAGTAGAAGCACTAAATTGCAACAAAGGGAACTTATAACAAAGGGGAGTGCAAAAAAATGACACTGATAAATGGTTGTTTGTGCACTATCTTGTTCCCCTGTTGCAATATTGTGCTTCTGCTCTGCTCGTGGAATGTTAACTAGCCCACATCAAAGCCTAAACCAGGTGGTGTTGAAAGAACTCTGCCAGTGTTGTATTTGTTGCGCAGTTGTTTCTTCAAGTTGAACAAAACGAATGAAGATGTTTTTAAGGGTGTTGCTCGAATACCAGTGGGACCAGGTAGTCCTGGTGGTCCTGGAAGCCCGGGTAGTCCCATGAACCCACGCTCTCCCGGCAGTCCAGGCATGCCTGGGTCACCTGATAGAAACGTCATGATCAGTATGTGGTCAGTGTACCGTGTGTGCTTGGCATGCAGAGGCCAGTAATACTTTATTTGGGTGCATTTTCATCATGTAGTTGCATTATGGTATGTCTGATAAATGCCTGCAGAGGTTTAAGCTACTTCAGAATGCATGCTGTGTTGAATACTCAACCCCTCTTTGGTTTTGTGTTTCTGATGACATGCAAAACAGCTTAGCCTAATACGCAAAATAACAGTTGGTACTGCATTATTAAAAAAAAGTTTTTTTAATGTGGTTTGTTCACTGAACTTTTGTGGTGTATACTTGATTTGACATACTGCAGCCTCGTTGGGGCTATTGCAGGAGCAGGGATACAATAACTATCACGTGTAGGCACATAGCTGCAATTCATTTACATTTCCAAGCAAAATATTACAACGTTAAATCCTTAATTCCTTGGGGAATAAGAACTAGGTCGACATGTTGAAAAGGTTCAGTTTCTGAAGACTACAAGTAGAAAAAGGATCGACAAACTAAATAATTTTTCTAAACAGATTAGGCATGACGATTTAATTAGAAAGTGCAGAAACTTTCAACATTTGGTGTGGTGATATGTTTCTCTTTTAGCAGGGGACAATAATTCTTTTGTGTTTACCAGAATGATCACCACTATACTCAATTAAAGGAAGGTTTCGCGCCCGTATATTTGCTGAAAATCTTTTTTAGGCTCCCACTTGCAGTCATCAATGTTGGTTGACTACGCTGTGAGTAATCATGTAGTTTCACTGATTCTCATGGCTGCAGAATGTTTTTTTTTTTTATGACATGAAAAAGAAATTACTCACTTGAGTCTACACCAACTGTTCTGATTGGAAGACGATGGCACAATGTCCGCTGCAATCTGCACTTCCACGGGATGAATCTAATTGACTCTAATGAACAGTGACAAGCCTCTGGCACGCAAAGTTTTGATCTACAACTAAATGCTGTAGACACTGTAGGGATCAGCGATAGCACATCAGCGTCTCGTGAACTACACGTGCCAGCTGTTTACATCACGTTGACGCAGCCATGCATATGACTCATCATTCATGAGTTTGTACACCGTTATACATGAACAATGAAGGGCCCACATAGCAACAGTGGCAACATTACAAGGAGCAATTGCTATGGGCCATTGCAGTGTGCACGTCTACTGTGCTGAGGTGTTGAATGGTTGCTTTGAACTTTTTGTTGAGTGCATGTTATCTCGACATTTATTCGTTAAATATCGTTCCTTTTGCTTTGTTTGCTGGTACTTATGGCTGGCGAGGTACTGCACTGTGACCAGTAACGTAAGTCGGAATGCTTGAGCATTTTCAGGCCTAGCCTGCACACGCACGCACAAGTGCGCACACATGCAAAGATTTTCGGACGCCCTTAAGTTATGCAAGAACTTTCAATATGCGAAATTTATTAAGTTGCAGAGGCTGAAGAGTAAAAGGTTTTCATGATGTCACGTGGTTGTGACGGTGAAGAAAGCAGGATGCAGTCGGTAAAGATGAAATTCTTTATTGGGCGAACTTGTGCCCAGTAAAAGAAGTACTCATAGTATATACAAGCAACACTCGCTGTATAATGACAATGGCGAGCACGGACGTCGGGTGTTGACTGATCAGCTCGTGTGTGAAATGCGTGGGCTTTTATACGTGCCTTATCGAACCTTCCAGCATTATCGCTGGTGCTCGCATTAAGTCTAGAGTAAACTCGGTTACTCGTGTCCTGCGCGTAATCTTAACAGAACAGTCTGGAACAGTCGCGAAGTTTCCAAACACTGGCGTGCGGCCTGTGACGAGTGGTGGTAACAGGTTTTTGTGGGTGAAGCTTGATCAAATTAAAATAAAAGAAGTAAGTGCACGTGACACTATTAATAGGCATGCTGGCTGCTTAATGATGTGTCATCCTAAACATGGCTGAAAGTAAGTATTTAGGGCACATCTCTTTTTACTTGCACCAGAGCTACAGAGTAAAATGACTTATAAGTGCACACCTACTCATTATTCCTAACGGGGCCATGCAAATTCTCACCTGGGATGCCTGGCCTTCCAATCTTCCCTCTGGGACCCTGGCGTGACTTGCCAGGCATTCCGCGTGGACCTTGAAGTCCCGCTGTCAGCTCAGCCATTTGTGCTGGGCACCACGTGGCTTTTCTTTTGTTTTCCCTTTAAACTTTCACATGCTTTCTTTCCTATCACAAACTTTACATGAGAGGTTCACCATGCCCTGCTAACACTTTAAGTTACTGTCTTCTATGTCACTTCTTTTTTTACTTGAAATTACAAGTTGTACTTAAAGGGGCCCTGCAACACTTTTTAAGCATGGTCAGAAAATGTTGCCGATCGGTAGTCGATCGCTCCCGAGAACACGCGAGCCAAATGTTATAGCGCAGCACGTGGCCCGGAATTTACAATTAATTCTCAAAGTCAGCTAGAAATCGTTCCCTCTTCTCTTGACAAATGATGCCATAAACCCAAATGATCGCGTCATAAACCCAAAGTTCACGGACATTGGCTGATTTGAGCTTCTTGAGCTGTATAGTTACTGTGGCCGCCACAAAATTCCGCCATGTGCACGCGCGCGCGCTTGCGATCACACTGAAAGTAAGCTGCGTATTCGAAGAAAAAAAAAAGAAAGTTCTCAAGGTTGTTATGCATGCTGACGAAGGGACGCGTCTTCTTGCCCCCTTTTCATCCCCCTCCCTGCGTAGCTTTCGGTGCACTCGCTAGTTCGAAAGGAGAGAGAAAGCGCTTGAAGTGTGCGACGAATCCCTAAAACTGCTCGTACTTGACAGATTCTAAACATTTTTGCGGCAGTCGATCCGTGAGGCGATATGCTCTTTTAATGAAGCCATTCGACGATTACTTGGAAAAGTGTTGCAGGGCCCCTTTAATGTTCACACTGCTTTGTGGAGCCTCTTGTCTGAAGCCAGTCACATGTCATATGTACTTCAGAGATGTGTGGTCGCATAAAATTTCACTCGCATGTCTCATGTCTAGTCATGCAAAAACAAATTAAAGGAAGACTTAATTGTGTGTATCAGTCTCGATAGCAACGCCGGTAATTTGCCCGTGAGTGTGCAAGATGGCACCATATAGCAGGAGCGCACTGTTTGTGCTATCTAGTCAATGTTTCTGAAATGATCACTGATGAGCATATGCATGCACATCAGTGGCAGTAAGTGCTACAGAGATGTGAAATTTGTAATGCAAGAGCGTAGTTCTTTTTGTTTTATCGGGCTGCAGTGAAATTGTGTGCCAAGCTATATATTTTTGTAATGTTATAATTATACTCGGGGACAACCTTCTGTGGCAATGAAGGGAAAGCTACAGAGCCACAATGCACGTATCCTACTGCTAATGAATGTAGTCCCACAATTGCGTCCGTATTTTGTGCGTGAGATATGTAAAACACTCCTTCATTTTCTCCATGTATCTTTCTGAGACGGAACGCAGCGCACACAAGCGGGATATTTGTATTTCTTTTACTTTATACGTTGTCACTTTGCGTTTTTGCATGTGTGAAAAAGTCGCGCCTTTTACCCGTACCTTAGACGCTAAGCAGCGTTTGCGCGAAATGCAACACTAGCCATCACTTTCTATGGCGTTACGAGACGTGCGCCAGACCGGACGGACCGGACTATTTCGCGTAGCAGTACATGTGCAGACGCTCCGCCCCCGTAGCTTTCCCTTCATTGCCACAGAAAGTTGTCCCCGAGTATAGTCACACTGATGTTGTTGCTTGCGCAGTCATAGCATGAGAGAATATAGTAGTAAAGTTTTTGTCTGTTTAGGGTTTTGTTTAAAGCTTTGCTTTAGAATGTTGGCCAGCATGCTGAGTAGATGGCAGGAAAAACAGCGTGGGTCACCGGTGCTTTTACGTATCACGTCCTGGGCAGCTTTATAACTTCGACGAGAAATTATTAGTGAGGAAAGAAAGACGTCTAGTGAAGGATGGGAAAAAGGACGCGCAGAGGCAAGTCAAAAGTTTGCCTGCAAATTTATGGCCAGAGGTTTACCACTTGTGAACTTCTCACCCACTGTGCACTGCAGGTGGTGATAATTGGTTGCGGATGTGCACAAACTTGCAGTTGCTTTCAGCCTATAATTTTGTGCAGACACTGTGCCATTCTTCAATCCTTCAGCATGTTACTAGGCATGCATAACTGGAAAAACAAACATTTACGTACATAAAGCAAGTTTTTTTATCAAGAGCGTGTGGGGTACTCATTGACGTGCCTACAGTGAATTATTACGGAGGAGATCAACTGAAGATGCTTGCTGTGATCTTGCTTAACTTTGGGGCATTTGTGTTTTTTTCCCCTTTTTCAGGCTTCAGGCCTATGCATTTAGCTCGTTAAAATATGAGTCTCTAAACAGCAGCATTCGCACTGGAAACTGACAGAAGTTGGGCGACCAAGTTGGTCACAAAGCAATTGTTGCAAATGGTCACTTTGGGCGAAAAGTGTCTGCTTCCGTGAAGT
The DNA here is from genome assembly GCF_013339695.2 of Rhipicephalus sanguineus. Classification (NCBI taxonomy): domain Eukaryota; kingdom Metazoa; phylum Arthropoda; class Arachnida; order Ixodida; family Ixodidae; genus Rhipicephalus; species Rhipicephalus sanguineus. The sequence goes on from NC_051185.1 coordinate 18,868,588, forward strand.
CGCTCACTGAGCACTTCCTCAGCTGTACGAATTGAGTCCGGGAAACTGGCGCGCTAACAAGCGGTGCAAAAGCAGTACGTCGGAATACACTGAAGGTCATTTTACGTGTAACATGGTTGTGCGAACGACGACAAACGTGAGAAACAGATGTGGACGCCAGCAAATGTGCCATGGCAATGGTCAGTTCACGGTCGCCAATGGCCAGCTCTTTGGCGGTCAGTTACGGACATCTGTCCACTGCCAGTGTGAATGCTGTTTCGGACTTCTCGTTTTTGCACCTTTGTATCCCCTACGGAGCTATCTTTGCTCTAAGCTGTAAAGAGGCATTGCCAGTGAAGCTCAGGGATTCATACACCCATCCTTCAAGACCCTCAAGAGGACCTGTACACACTCCCAAAAATTATTCCAGACCAACCCACTCCCGTCCTCCCACCTCACAGATAGGCATACATCCCTGCACACTCCCCGTATCCTGGTCATGCCCCCCTCAAAATCGAAATGCTGGATAAACAAACCCCTGCGATGATAATCTTGAGGTAGGATTCGTTAAGTGCATGTCATTGCCATCAAATGCATCTGCAGTTAGGCTCATACAGGAGCTGAGGTGCAGTTCCCAAACTTCTGTTTTTTTAGCTTCCTTTTCTTTTTCTTTTTTGTTTCAGTGTTCGATCTCAGGAGCTTAAGACTTATCTGCCCATATGTACCTGGTGACCCTTGGGGTCCCGGTTGTCCTGGCTTCCCTGGTTTCCCGATCCCCGGGGGACCAGGGGGCCCTCGCATCTTGGCTGTCAGTTCACTCAACTGCTCTGCACATTGCAATTGCACACTCACAGTCAGGGAATTAGAAGAAAGAAAAGGAGACAGCAAAGAAAATTGTTTCAGAAGTTGACGGCTATGCTATAGTGTTTCAGCACTGTAGCACTTTATGACGTGGCACGTAACTTTGGTATATGTTTACCGTAACTTAGGTCTGCAACTACGTGGGGAAACTCTGATGATCCGTAGATGATTCACTGCCCGGGGCAGCAAGTAAGGGACTGCGTATGCCAAAATGCAATGCAGTCACCCTAATCTCAACTTGTTTTGTGCATCTCTTGTGAAAATGGAATCAATTACACTTCTGATCCTTGCTATGGGTATCAAGTCAGAAGTTTATGTTACCATGAGAAAATGGGAGTTTCATAATTTGTGATGCTAACCTTAACGTGGACCATGGGAGTAAGCCTAAAATACACAACTTTTTTTTCCGCACATTGCAGTGCCATCGTGCAGTAGTTGTAGCAGAGAGCGCATATCACAGCTACAGAGTTTGTGGTTAAAACCTAACGGAGTGACAACAATATATATTTTTGTTATTCATTCTTGTTGAAGCTTCAAGGCTAGATACTGGTTTTAGGAAGCGAATGCGAGCATAGTGCCCTGTACTTTTGTAATCCCAGCCCTGTGGTGGCAAAACTTGGGTAGCAGAGAGCCAGCAGACACTCTGGGAGTAGCAGGCTGAGACAAAAGTGCGCTGCTTGCGATTTCAAAATTCTCGGGTGTCTAATTTTGCCACAACTACACCATGAGATTTTTCATGGTGTACAGAGCTAGCTTAGTTATGATAGGTTCACTCTAACGTAACTTGCTATGTTTTGAACTGCAGTGGAGAGCAAGTATCTATGTCAAGAACTTAAAGCTAGCTTAGTTATGATAGGTTCACTCTAACGTAACTTGCTATGTTTTGAACTGCAGTGGAGAGCAAGTATCTATGTCAAGAACTTAAAGGCATTATGTTGTTATGCCACTGAACATTTGGAATCGAGTGTCTATTTTTTAGTGCTAAAATGAGGCAGTACTTATTCTTTGGTTCTGCAGAATATATAAGCTGTGACTGTGCCAGTTAATAACTGGTTAACCTTCTAAAAGTTAACTCTGTGAAGCAGCGTTGCATCAAACCGACTAGCCCAATAGAACATTACTGGAAGTTGCATGCCTGCAGCTGAGGTCCTAGCCCTGTCGGTGCATAGTCACTCCGTTTTAAAAGCTGTTTCTTGGCAGAGCATGCATTGTTTATTGGCCGTCACTGTTTAAAAAAAAAAAAAAGATGAAAGGCGTGATGACCCGTTGATCACATTTCTTGAGAAATCTTTTTAGATGTCATTTAGTACCATTTTAGGCTGTAGGTGTCGTCACATGTTTGAGTGTTCTACAGTGTCAATTCGTGACTGCATCATTTGGCAGTATGCACAGTGATTCCACAGGGTTGGAATGTCATGTGCGAATCGTAGAAATGGTTGCTTGTGCAAATGTTTTTCTGTATCACTAAAGTTGTCATAGGAGTAGAAGTCAGCAAAGCTCTTAAAGTATAATTGCAAGCACTGTGTATCTATGTGAGCTAATGCACTGTTGCTGCTTTACATGGTACGAGGCATGTCTGCCCCCCCGCATAGCCTGAACTGACTGTTATATGGTTATGCCCTGATCACATGTGACTACACACCCTGCAACCACTCTGAAAGTTAGTAATAATAATAATGTCTTGATTTTTACGTGCGAAAACCATGATATCATTATGAGGCACGCCATAACGGAGGGCTCTGTAAATTTTGACCATCTAGTGTTCCTTAGCGTGCACTGACATCGCGCAGTACATGGGCTTCTATCATTTTGCCTCCATCTAAATTGCGGCTGGGATCAAACCCGTGACCTTCGGTTCAGCTGCTGAGCACCATAACCATTGTACCACTGAGGTGGACAGCTATGAAAGTGCTAATGACTTTAGTACTGAACAGTGCCTGTTCATTGAAAGTTAACATTGATTTCTATAGTGTAGCAGACTTGCGTAAGCTCACAAGGATGCTACGTGCGCGTGAAAACATTGCAAGATGTGACTAAACTGCCAGTTAGGATTCAAAGACAATTCGGCACTTCTTTGATCATAAAGATTGTCCAATGTAGGGCATGGTTTTCAAAAGCTGGCAATTTCAGGATGCCTACGCAGAAGGCAAGCATGCGGGAACATGGCTCGAGAAAATGAGCTTACCTCGAAGCACCGCTGAACACAGTTCTCTCACTTCTTCCTCGGTATATCCACGACCCTTGAGTGTGGAGAAATGAGAGCATGTTACGGAGGACAAATATTTAAAAATGAAGTGGGTTGAAGCACCAGTCGACTGGTGCTCCTTGGCTATGCCTGGCCATTGGGCTAATAAACAACATGCATAATCACTATCACATCAGTCACACTTGCAAATGGTAAATGCCCTGTCTACAAAGAGCAAGAAATCAAACACTGAGCTTAAGCACACAGACATCTAGTTGACCGTTACGTGAGGATGATTGGGAATAGGGTAATAGACAAAAAGGTTAAAAGAATATGGTAACAGGAAAAAAAATTATAAAACAGTATTGTGGCGGCTTCCCATCTTTCCGACACCCTTTCCCATCTTTGACTGTTGGTGAAATTTATTTTATCGTGTTGTGTGCGGGAAAGGGAAGCGGTGCGAGGGTGTGCAACTGAGCCGAATAGGCTGTATGATCACGAAAGTAAAAGTCAGTCGTTGCTTGTTCTTCAGGGATGCTCTACTTGCTTCTGTCTGCTGATTTACAGCCGCACTCACGTCCCACACAACAGTTTGTTCAAGTGCGTAGGGTGACTACTATGTGTACAGGCATAGGAACTCTTAGTATGGGGTGATGTCTCGTCCCTACAAGCACTTTCAAGTGGCCATGGCACGGTCATCCAACAATTTGCAGTTTTCAGCGAAAAATGGAAGCAGAGGGTCTATTCTGCCTAAACATATATGAAAGGTGGACTGTAAAAGAATATTTCAGTGCAAAATAAGCCCTAGAAGTTGCCAGCTATAAACCCCACCCATTGCCGGCGACCGCCATTTTGCCACGGTGTGTGTGACATCACGTGCTGCATGGAGTGGAGCCGTCATCTTCTATCAAATGTTTCAGCTGCTGTTTATTGTCCAATTTTAATGCCAAGATGAAAAAAGCTGAAATAGTTCGATTGCACGTGCAGCTCACCACGAAACCAAATCGCTCGCCAGAATGCAGACGCTCGCACAGCAAGCAGCTTATTATGGCATGGCTCGCAAACGTGCCAGTGTTGCCCGACTCTCAGCCCGCTTGCATGTTTGTAAAAGTATTCAGTTATAAATTAAGTGCTAGACCAAATGCGCTAAAAATTCACCAGCTTGTTCTTCACCAGAAAATTGGGCATCATGGCACCTTTAAACAAGGCATATTGCACCATGCCATACAATTCGACACCACACTATAGTCTGATGAAATATGTTTGCGTATCTAACATTCATTACAGTGTATGCCTCTTCCTGTAGCAGTTGTTAATAATAATATCTGGGGTTTAACGTCCCAAAACCACGATATGATTATGAGAGACGCCGTAGTGGAGGGCTCCGGAAATTTCGACCACCTGGGGTTCTTTAATGTGCACCTAAAGCTAAGTACACGGGCCTCAGACATTTTCGCCTCCATCGAAAATGCAGCCGCCACGGCCGGGATTCGATCCCGCGACCTTCGGGTCAGCAGTCGAGCGCCATAACCACTTAGTGGACAAACACATGAGCTTCTGTGGAGAACACAAAGGCACTTCTCTTAGGGCAACGGCTGCTTTCATGGTCACTGTTCCTGTTTCTCCGTCTCCTTATGACGAGGATCCTAGTCCTCCTCCTTCCATGACTGTAGATAGCACAAAACTTTACTAAGGACAGATACAAAAAGGACAAAACAAAGCGCTTGTGGTTTGTTCTTTTTGTATCTGTCCTTAGTAAAGTTTTGTGCCATCTACAATGATGGATCAGTAACAACTAGCCCGATCAAACTGTCTGTTAAGCTCCACCTTTCAGTGGCCCCTTTGCCTAAGCCTTCACTTTTCCATAACCCATTCGTTCAAGGCTCTATCTTTTTATGACTTATCTAATGGTACCTTTGACTGATTCCTACAATAATGCGAAAATTCATAGTTAACTTGCAGCGATTTCAAAAGCATACTTGAGATTGGAGCTCGAGAAAGCATGCCCGTACCAAAGTTCAGCCACTTCGTGAAATATTTCAAACAAAAACAGCGCGAAAGACCTGTACAAGAAGGAGAGACAACAGTGCTGTCTGTGTCCCTTTTTTACTGGTCCTCTGTCTTTTGTGCAACATGTTTTGTACAACATGTTTCAAACATGCTGTACCAACTCTCCCACTTACGAAGTGATTGGCAGAGCCACATGGTCAGAGTTCTGAGCGCACCAAGCTTGAGCGTGGTGCTCAGGACGAGCAGGGTGCGTAGCAAGCGCTAATTTTTGACAAGCTGAATGCAAAGTACACCACCTCAATGTGACGGGATGAATGCACCATGTCTCTACGTCGCTGCAACATTTTGTGATTTGGTGTAGCAGTGGTGCAGAGAAACAAATTATATTTTTTTTCCCTTATTGTTTCCGTGTTTTTCTGTTGTTCTCAGATACAAAAATGAGGTGGCATATTCTGACCGGAGGTCCCGGTAGACCCGGCATTCCTGGTTGCCCCCTGTTTCCCGGGGTACCCGGCTGGCCTGGCGATCCATCTGTACCCGGCATGCCCACTTGTCCGGGGACACCAGGAGTTCCACGTTCCCCGGGTGCTCCTCGTTCACCTGGCTGCACGCCGTTGTGAGTTCAACATTTAATTGCAAATGTAGATATATAGAGAGGGGAACAGCTAGGCTTGTGTTAATATGTGCACAGCTAAACCCGCATATATTGAACCCATGTCTAATGGATTATATATCAAACAGTTATACAACTGTAAAATCCCCTTGAATATATTTTCAATGTATAAAATATTTTATATATCAAATTACATATACACTCAAACCTCATTATAACAAAGTCGCATCTGCCTCGAAAATAACTTCGTTATATTCGAAAATTCGTTATAAACGTTTATTTGTAACACTGTGGCTATTACAAGACTATTCTTCATTTACTTCGTTATAACCGATAATGCGTTATATCCGTGTTCGTTATAACGAGGTTTGAGTGTATGTATAGAACTCTTTTACAATGCCCTTCAGATATGATATATCTGGTTTCGACTCTATGTAGTAAATTAGCAAAGCACATCTATACATGTCTTATTCCTTCTGTGTCCGAGGTTCCTTAATGATAAGAAGCTTACATTGTAGATATTTGTGGTAATTAAGCACAAGCAAAAAACACAGGGAAGCTGAGGCAACCTGAGCACTTACTGTTGATTTGAAGCACAGAATACATAATACATTGCAGAGGTGAAACGGTTTTTAAGATGGCAAACAAGGAAACAAGGAAAACGTGATATAAATTGTGTGCTGTGTTAGCACATGTGTTATATTTCAGCTTCTGTGTGTCTTTGCTTGTACTTCGTTGCCATAGGTATACAGGTTTACACAAAATGACTGTAATTATCTAAGAAACCTAAAAAGAAGCTGAAGGCTTCGCACTGAATAATAGAAAGAAAAATAATAGGCACAATAATAAGTGACAAGAATATGACAGTCCGGATTAGAGGGGAGACAAGGGCAGCTGGTATTCTTAACAGGAAGGAAGCTCTGAAGAACCAAAACTTTTTGGCCCAGTGCAGGTACGGTTGCAGCTTCTGATGGCACAAAATGTTACACACTTATTGCATTATGTCGCCAAACCAAATGCCGCTCTTGCCGTATTGAAAGGTGTCCTGGTAATGAGTCTAAACGCTTTGGCCTTTAGTAACACCATGCCAGTTCATGCATTATATCTAGAGAGGGCTTATTGCCAGCAAGGCATTTGATCAGCTCGCAGCAGTGGAACAGCCTTAGTCATGAAGAACATTAAATTGTGCACAGTACCAGCCCTGGCGGTCCCATGGGCCCCGTCAGTCCCTGAAAAGAAGCAGTGTTACGTTTGAGCAAATAGTTGAAACCAGCGCATCTGCATGGCCGTCACACTGACATGTAACTCAGTCAAACCTCATTAAACGAGGCTGCATCCAACACGAAAGTAACTTCATTACAAACTACATTTACATCACAATTAATGCCAAGGCTACCATTCATTTACTTAATCTTAACCGTAAATTTGTTACATCTGTATTCCTGATATTGAAATAAAACTGTAACACAAAAGGGGGCATGATGTGCCACCTATGTACAGTGTCACGAGTCGGTAATGCTAAAAGAAATGATCAAAAATGCCCACTTGGTGCTCATTAAATATTTTTGATGAAATTCTTCATTAAATTTTTGTGGCAGCGGCTCGGCAACTGCCGTGGACATGACGTGCAGAGAAGGGACTGTGGGTATGGAAAGAATGGTTTATTAATAAGCACGCTAGCTTATATAGGCGGCACTGGTGTAATGCTATAGTGAAAATGTCGATGTACACAGTATACAGGGTTGTTAGGCAGTTAGGCGGTATGTTACAGTACTGTTTCCAACTGCATGTCAGGAGAATTAAACAAAGGACAGTTGCCTTGACATGGCATACAAAATTAGTGTCTGTTCAGGAAATCCAAATCCATGAGATGTTTGACGCCTGTGTAAATATTACTGTAACTTAGGCAAACCAGCATATCTTACTACGACCATACAAACAAGTTTTAAGCATTATCAAATGTTCTTATTGAGGTAGAGTCTTGCACTGACCGGCCTGCTTGGTGCCACGAGGTATTCTTCTTTGGCTTGGATGATGCACTCGCCCTGTAAAACAGTGTGGGTCATTGTCATACTGTCCTCGGTTACAACCTAAGATAAAATGGCAGCTCTGTCCACAGAAGGGCGGCGTGCCCTTCATTTCACAGATGAAGGGCGCGAAGGGCGCGGCCACCCTTCATCTGTGAAAGACGGTCGTGCTAGCTGGTTTCTGCTCGGACCGTGAGTACTTTTTCTTGGCTAATGATACTACGCATGTTAAGAGTTAAAGGTTTGTCGTTACTATCTAAAACCTTTCATTTGGCTGAGCAGCAATGGCAGGATTCCTGACGAAATTTGGCAGGACGTTCAAGTTTTCCGACCTAAAACCAGCGACACAAGTGGGGGTCTCTGTGGGAAAGTCGGCTATCTTAAACACTCATGAAGTGCTTGACGTGCTTAAGGTCACGAAAATGAGTAAGCGCAATTGGACAGTGCACTTGTGCTCTTTATGAGAGGGGACAGCGATGGCTGGAGCTGACATTTTTTCTTAGGTTGAGACCGAGTATAGACAGAACAGTAACTCAAAACAGGATTAAAGTTAGTGAGATTGTTTCTTTGTTGCAAGCAGACAACCTTGGTCTTAGAAAAAATGTGAACGTACCTTTTCTCCGGGCTTCCCGGGAGGACCCTCCAGTCCCTAAGACAAGAAACAGCAAAAGCAAGTAAGCGTGCCTTCATAATGATGTGACAACTCTAACGAATGCAGTGAGCAAATGGCTCGCGCACAACCTGCGGTTGAAGGCTTGGCAGCTATGCCTCTGTCAGCAAAACACCCGAAGACTGGAGCTGCGATTTTCCGTACTTCGTTTCATACTTTGCGTGCTCTGCCATGAAAGCTAAGTAAGTAGTACAGTGCAGTTGTGGAAGTCTGCCTCCCTTCATTTCAAAGTACCGTTGTTCTTGGTGTGCGACATTTTGTAGGGAATAACTTCTCAATTCATTAGTGCAACAACAACGTGTGGACATAAGGTGGCATCATATTGCATTGTCTAATCACATTTATACTTTTAGTGCACAAATTACATTTTGGTCTAGAATACAATAACTGTTCTGCGTCTCTCGGATGTTTCTCAGGTGTCTCTCAGAGGTGTTTGGTGGTGAATAGGCACAGACCTGCGATATCTTCCATGCAGTAAGTTTGTCGCATATTGCAACGTAGAAGTAGTATTGTAGAAGTACAGTTGAAACTCGTTTTAACGAAGTGATGGCGAGGCGCTCGATTTAGTTCGTTAAATCGGGAAGTTCGTAAAATTGAGGAAGGGATCTTTTGGCCCTTCGAAATCTACAATTGTAACCTTGCGTCGTCCGAAAGCTACCGCGGCATTTCATTTGCCACTAATACATGCCTGCGTATGTGAAAAGTCTGCAAGGGCAGCCCGAGCATGAATTCCTCCCATTTCCGGGTGATACATGTGAGGTGGATGCTCACGTTAAGTTACGACGAGCTGCGAATATTCAAAGACGGGGAGAATGAATGCAGTTATAATGTGTGAGCAGGCAGAGCAAAAAATTCCAAGGAGACACTCAGTGCCATCTGTCCCATAAACCATTAAATAACGAAAGCAACCACTGTGTTCATGTGAGAATATTTTCAGGGACAACGAACTAGTACTGCCCAACGCCATTTGATAGGTAAAAGCACTGCCGACTGTGGCATGTAGCCTCGTCGAAAAAAGACTAGTGTCGTGACTAGGGCGGCTAGATGTTTTAGTGTGATAGCTTTACATCGCACGTCCTAAGAAAAGCCGTCTCTGTAAAAATCCGAAAGAAATCACTGCATTTTTGCTCATTTATTACCGGGCAAACTTCGTTAAATTGAGTTCAGTACCATGAAAGCTTCATTAATTCGAGTAGTTGACAACATTGAACCCTAAGGGTACCTGCCAGGGAATGGAAATTTCTTTGTTAGATAGGGAACTTCGTAAAATCGGGTTTTGTTAGACGGAGTTTTAACTGTAGTATGTTTAGCGAGTTACGTGAAGAATAAGTACTGCTGTATAGGTGCAAATATATTACCCGAAGCCCCCTGGGCCCCATGATGCCCGGCAGACCTGGGGGTCCTGGATTTCCAGGGGTTCCGGGGGGACCCTGTGAGTGACATGAGCAGTGCATGCTTCTGATTCTTTTTGGTAATGAATAAAAGAAGTTTGAACACATTTTTTCTTAGTTTTATTCACTTTGACAAGTTTAGGTGTAACTGTGTTCGTGCCTTATGAATGTTATTTCTGAAAGAATTTGTACCTGTGGTCCTGGCAGTCCTCTCGGTCCTTCTGGTCCACGGAGTCCTTTGTCACCAAAGATGCCCTGTTGGAAAGAACGTGATAGCTTAAACAACATTCTTGGCTCCTGCAACCGCTATTAGTGTCATTGAAATATGATCCTTGCTATCGGCATAGAGCTTTTTAGTTATAACATGGCATGTGATCGAATTTAAGAAAGTGATACAGTAATGCAGTTGCAAACTCACGAATTGATTCTCTTGTAGTGGTCATATTTCTTAACGACCTTTCTTTCCTCTGATTTAATTGATTTCTTGTCATTTATCACTAGTTCTGGTTGGTCCTAGTGCTAGTTGGTTGCGGCTGCTTGCGAGCCAGACACGAAGAAAAAAAGACAAAACAAGATCAAAAGAATAAAATGATTACGAAATGTGCAAGTCGCATGCAATGTGCTTCTCAGCACTTTGAGGGTTGAAATCTCGAAACACATTACACCAAACGACTGACATTAAGGCAGCTTGCAGCTGCTTTGTAGCTTCTCCTCTGTGGGTTGTGATGTAGCTTTCTTGTAACACAGATTTTTTATAATTCTTAAGCATTCTGTACCTTCACTTTTGCTGCTTCCGTGAGTGGTTGCGTGTACGGCAGGGGTGTTATGTTTCTGTTTTTGGTCTATTTTCATGTTTCATATTGTGGCATTGACTCTGGAATGTGGGACAAATTGCTGTAATTATCTGAAATTAACAAATTGAGCTGAAACCATGTTTATGTGATCATCCGGGGTTTAATTGTCCTCCTCTTGAGCAACAGTGCGATGGAAGAAAAATTTTCGTGCTCTTGGCTTTTGATATCACTTGCAAGCAGTTCTTACTTTAGGCCCTGGCTTTCCGATGGGGCCTTGTCTCCCTGGTGGACCCTGTGGACGCGTTATATTGCTTTTTGCATCTTTGCAAGGCTCGACCAGCAATCTGTGTCAGTCGCGTATCCATGCATTTGAGTCGCTTTCATTTTTTTTCATTGCCTAAATGTATGCATTGGTCTTCAGCATTGCGTCTAAGCAGTTGCAGCTTTGTTAGCTCGGAAGAGGCAATAACACCAGCTCTTTTTCAGCACTTTGCCAGTGCGTGTTGTTCCAGGTTAGTAGATTACACTGTATGTTGTTATCGTAAAACGGTGTGCTGAACAGTTGTCACATGGTGATGTGTGGTGTATGGTGCTATAGGATCGTGAATGGCTTCTTAGGGTGTGAGACGAACAAAGGTTGTCCATGCTCTCCCGGGGGCTGCATTCTTGATCGATCACTTTTGGGGATTATCATTGTTCAGTGGTATAATGACAGCATTCAGTGTTCTATGTTCAATGGTACAACGATAAGCATGCTGCCCTACAGGCAGCATGCTTGTCACTCCAATTGGCATCATGCCAGATGTCACATTGAACACAAAACAGATGCAACAGTAAGCATACTCCTGAAGGTGATCAATCGAGAATATAACCATCGTTGTTATGAAAGGTGTTTTGTTAGTAGGGAATTAATGGGCACATGCTAAAATGAGTACTGTCAGTACTGTGAGTATTGCACACAAGCTTTGGGTATGATCCGAAAGACAGGTTCTGCTTGCAGATGTAATGGTTGCAACCCTAATATTTAGGTATTTAGTACGCCGAAGTATGCAAAAAGTTGCTGCATGGTTTTGCAGCAAGACAACCTGATTGAGTTCTTGAATAGTTGTTTGTAGCATTCTTATGCAACTGTAATTCTAAAATCCTGACTGCTCTCTATGTTTGCTACCTGCTATGTGCCTACAGGCAGCTCATGACTGTTTGTTGATTGGTTAAGTACTTTACATCTGCAGTTAAAAAGGATGTTACGCATGTGTCACTACAATAATGGCATTGAGACAGTGCTGGCTAGCACTGTGTTTGCTGTAGTGTTTACTATAGTGTTTACTACAAATGTGCACTCGAGGAGAAAAAAAAAACTCGAAGTTGCGGGGGAGGGACGGAAACGTGCTGCCTCCATAGCTCAAGTGGAGCATCGCTACATCAGATAGAAGTTGCCTTTTTTCGCACTTTCGTTTCTTATTTTCTTAATATTTAATTCTGCACGAAATATAAGAAAATAAGTAGCTCTAAGACAGCTCTTGGATTTGTTGTTTGTTGACTTCACTTCAGCTGTGACGACCACAGAAAGGCATTCCACATGCTGAAGGCACAGCCATTATGCAATTAGAGTTAGCGACTGCCACGCAGATTAGTGTCAGTAATGCTTTTTTTTGCAAGTTTATCGCTTTACAGATGCTCCCTCCGGTCCTGGTGGTCCCTCTTCGCCCTTGGCTCCTTTTGGTCCCTAAGTTTAGTGACAGTTGTAGGAAGGAAAAGACATGGGATTCCAGTTGTCAACTGCAGTGGCCCATTTCACAAAACCGCTTAGTTAACTCAACTTGGTAGTTTTTTGTTTTGGCACCCCTTGATTACATTACACTAGGGCACCTCTACTGACAAGTTGTGATAAGACATATAGCGTGCATACAGACAGATTTAGTTGGTATGAACAGAGGAATTTGTCATGAACTTGTTGACGAGTGATGTTTTTCTTAAGGGTTTGCAAATCTAGAAAATTTCGAATATTGAATCGAATGGGGCTTGATTTCATTAAGTCTTCAAATCGAATAGTCACTGTTCATAACTGCAAACATTTATTAAACAGTTTATGAATATTTGTCTACTGCTGCGAAGAAAAAAAAAGAAATTAGGGCAAAAGTATGAGGAATGTTAAACTTACGGGCATAGCATAGGAGGCATAAATGATAACAACTTAAGCATACAGTGGAGCAGGCTTTGTTGCCAGACTTTGCTGACCATACAACGATCGTTTTCATTCTGAAGAGTTCCGTACATGTGAAGAATCTACTTATTCGTCACTGATGCCCCATTTGTGGATTTAACGCTAAATTTGTGAATGTTATAGTGAGAACACCACTTTGTAATAATTGTAAAAATGGTTTTTCACTATTCAAAGACTACTCGAAATAAATTTGATTCGCTTCATTTCCGTGCTTTTCGATTCATACTCGACTGTGTCTCTAATGTCACTCTTTGCATGACCTAATTTTGGTGCACAATATGTCACCTCTGTTCCACCATGTCCTGGCTTTCCTGGTCTTCCTGGAGGGCCCTGCATGAGGTGTTGTTGAATTAGAATTTCTGTCATCTGTAGCTTTCGTGTGCTAATAAATGTATGTCCAATGATTGTTGCTGGACTTACGGGCAGGCCAGGGAGGCCTGGGTATCCCCTCGGTCCAATTGGTCCCACGGCGCCCTGTGTGAAACAGCAAACAGCTCAAGTGTCCAAACTAGTCTGGTGGTGAGGTAATCATATGGACTATGGAGTAGCAAGTGCATTGTCTACGTTGCTTGGCAGTGTACACCTCGGCAGTGATGGATTACTAACCAGGCATCTGCCACCCTTCTAAGGAATACCAGCAAGGTTGAGGAAGGTCCGCCTTGGTCGTACTGTGGTTACGGTGCTCAGCCGCTCACCCGAAGGTCGCGGGTTCGATCGTGGCCGCGACAGCCGCATTTCGACGGAGGCAGAATGCTAGAGGCCCGTGTACTGTGCGATGTCAGTGCATGTTAAAGAACACCAGATGGTCTAAATTTCCGGAGTCCTCCACTTAGATGTGCCTCATATCATATATCATATCATATCATGGTTTTGGCACATAAAACCCCAGATAGTATTATTATTATAAGGTTGAGGAAGCTGAGAAAGTGGACACCAATAATTCTGTGGTGATATAAAGGTAAGTGCGAGAAAAACATGTCAGCATTACCTTTAATTACCTCGTTACCTTCATAGCCAAGAGTGCTGATATTGTTATGCAGGTAAGTACAATAGGCCAGTGACAAACAGCCAGTCGGTTTCACGCAAACTAGGACACTTTCTTTACAATTTGCCCTTCGCAATGCTAATTCCCTAAAGGCCAATTTGACAGCATAATTAAAACTAGAATTGGATATTGATGCTAGGCAGAGTGTAGATCTTAATCTGCCTTGTCTTATTGTGTTCTTGTGCGCTTTCATTTCTGTCAAGAGACGTGGCCGTTATTAAATAATGATGTGAAATTTAAGACTGTTTGACTGCTGAGGAGTCACAGTTATGCGACACAAGAAAGGGTAGTGCTAGCGTTACCTCCTGATATCACCAAGGAAACCCACAGCTTTCATTTCACCAATGGCCGATCGTCCGAAAGTTAGGAAATGGCATACAATGAGTGCATTAAATGATATCACTTTCGACAAGCGCAGATTATGATGGTTTTCGTATGCGAATTTTCAGCTTGGCATCTTGTTGAAATAAATATCGGTTCTGTATTCAAACTTTTTCGATACTTTGAAAAAGCCAGTTTCCACTTCGAATAGTTTGGCTCCTCCTATCTTCCCCTTTGCGTTTAGTGACAAATTAAGTCTTGCTGAGGTTCTCACTTGTTAACCTGTTAATGTCACAGGTAACCTGGTTAATGTTACAGAATCTGAGCACTTACCATTAGCATCTGCTGTTAACATTGTACTCGTCAACACTTGCAGTTTAAAAATACTACTATTCTGAGTATAGATCATAAGGCCATACCTTGACCCCGTCAGATCCAGGCTCCCCTTTTGGTCCAGGATAACCTCGAGGTCCCTAGAATATGTGCAGAAGTGAACTTGGTATTGGGGGTGCAAGTATTAGTATCATAGTAAAAGTTCGTTAAATGGAACCTCGAGGGACTGGAAAAATCTGTTCCAAGTAACAGATGTTCTTTTACTGAGAAAGATGTGCAGAGGTGCGGCATTATTTTTCATAAACAACCTTAACATTGTTAGATGTCCTAAGCCTAAAGAGTTGATTGCATTGGCCAGTTTATTCAGTGGTATGGAGCTTGTCTAACTGATATTAAATGACTATGCTTTGCTAGTTTGTGAAGAGTACATATTCAAGGAAATGATGGTGACGGCGCTGAAAAAAGAAGAATGTCGCTCTAATTGTTTCAGTTGTTTGCTGAATAAGACTTGTGCAGGTCGAGTCTTTGTCACTGTTTATTAAAGATGACTTTCTAGATAGGAGACAGGTGTCACGAGAATATATTTCAGACTGTCCCTCTTTTCAAAAAAGTCTTTTAGAGCTTGCGTCCATGGTTTTGAACGAAAGCACTTTGCGTTACCCGGATGCAAAACCAACCAATTAAAGAAGCTATCCAATTTAATAAGCGATTTCCATTAACTAAGATTCTGCTTATTACATTTTGCTGTACTTGCGCATACTGAAAGCTTCACCCTCACCGGTTTGAACTTATCTGATGAAATAATTGCTGCGATATCTCGGTAATGACCGCAAACAGAACTTTGGGGGAAGCACAAACTGTTAAATGAAATGCGAGTTTCTGTAGCTTGCATTGGAGAATTCACTTCACTCACTTGCTCGCCAGGTATGGCAGGCTCTCCAGGAGTTCCAGGCTGTCCAATCTCCCCCTGGCAACATGGAATGGAGGAATGCACTTAGTTAATGTATGGATTTCCATGGGTTTCATTCGTGAGCCATGTCGATTTGGTTGATGAATGCAAAGCACCGTGCTCTTCTTCTATGGCCGATTGCATTCTATTATATATCGACAGGGTTGCCACCTGTCAGGTTTTCGACCGACCCGGCCGGTTTCTTAGATAGCGGGCCGGTTGCTGGTCCGCACCTAAGACTGGCTGGCATTGGCCGCTTTTTTTTTTTGTCATGATATCGCAGTTATTTATTTTCTGGGGCGTTTTACAAGTGTCTGTTCAACAACTACAACATCAAATATTTATCACCATTCATCAAAACTCTTAAGTAGTCAACCCTTTTTAAGATCCCTTCCAAGGGTAGCTATCATTGGAATAGAGCATGTTATTGCATGTGTATGTAAATATGAATATCCGATATCTTTGCGACATATGCACAGTGTACATTTTAACGTTTGTTTGTGTCTACGATGTCACTGGCCTAGTGGATTGAGATACAAAAAAGAACTTCTTATGGACGGGCGGCTCCTTTTCATTCAGCACATTTAGAGCAATAACCAAGACCTCACTTACGTACCTTCAGTACGGGTATTTTTGTGCCAGCAATAAGGCTAGTTGGCTAGCTCAGTGTTGTGCTTTTGTGTACGCATACATTAAGTTTATTTTGCTCAATGAATGTTACATTAAATGGCATTGCATGCTATAAAAAACATGGCCTCTATTGTTCAACATTAACTTAATTAAAAAACCGGCCCCCGAAGGGCTGGTTTTTTTCTCGGGGAGAGGTGGCAACCCTATATATTGATGCAGCTTCAACTACGAAGAATAATTTGTGGAGTAGCACTTTATATGTGTACTGATCATGCTGCACGAATTCTGTGACACAAAAGTTTTTATTTGCATGCAGAGGAGGCGGTGCAATAATATTTCACCGCACGTTACTAGCTTATTGTTCTCTACCATTAAAATGTCGCATAAAACTCTGCGCTTATACTCGTGCCAATAAAATGTGCATTTTTTAAAAGCTTCATGACAGGGCACTGTCATTGTAGTTTGATAGTTTATTTGTTCAAGTGTTAATTTGTTGATTATTTGCAATACTTCCAGTCTTCTGACATAAGTTAAGGCATATGTAAAACACACTATGCAGTCAAACCTCGTTACGGCGAATACGGATATAACGAATGACTTTTCGGATATAATGATTTAGTGTCAGATGCGACTGCGTTTTTGCAGGGGCAGAGTGTACAATGAAAGTTTTAAATACAAGAATACAAAACAGACAATAAAAAGTAATCAGTAGAGGCAATTAACTATAATATTTCGAGCTGCAAACATGGTTCACATCGCGGCTTTAGAGGCAGGAATGTTGACATCATCCGATTCAACGTACTTTTTCGCCCTTTTCACCACGCTGACCGAAAGCACCCGCTGCTCCGGTGGGCCCCTACGAGGTGTTCAAGAACATGTAAGCATTGACTGCATGCCATACATATCTAAGTCTAGCTCCTGCATACACTAGTGCATGGTTAACACTAGAACCTGACTTTCGCAAAATATGATCTTACGAAATGCTTTTAGGGTCATACTGACCTTAAATCAGGAGTTAAAATTTAGTTATGTAACATTGCAAGAACTTGCTTGCACAAAAATCACTCATTCTTGGTTGTACGAAATGTAGACTAATGATATGCATGCAATAAAAGACAGTTTCAGTGGGAAGATTTTTAAGTGTAGCGTGGGCATTTGTTCAGTCTGCTTTGTCATTTGTGTTAGCCTGTCTTCAGTTAAATCAGCTTGCACATACTGTACACTCATGCTGTGTTGTTGATATTGCAACTTCAAAAGTGCATTTAATTCATTCATTTGTGATACGTTAATTTCAATCTTTGCATGCAACCATGGCTTGTGCAGGGGTTCAAAATTAATTGTAACAAAAAAAGAAAAAAAAAGAATAATTGAAGAGCAACTTCTCAGTAAAATCAAGCAGGAGATAACAGGTAAATGTTTAGTGTATTGATAGCTTTATGCATGCATTTCCATTCGCGCAGTAGGCTTGAGGAATGCCAGTTTAGGCTGAAAGCTGTTTAGATTCAGATTTTTTATGTGCACTGGCAATTTAGTTTAGGCCTAAATTTGGTTTAGATTCAAGAATCAAACAATTGTGCTTTGAGGTGCGGGTTTCTTAATGGTTGGAAACTGTCGAGTCCATAACTTCACCTGAAAATACAAAAAGAAGGTCATAATCAAATGAAAAGTTCGCGAGGGCTTTATAAATTTATAAATACTGTGATCTTATACAAGAGCTTAGCAGTGTGGTACACTCGCAAGTACACTAAACAATAAAATAAAAAAGGGGAACTGCACTCAATAGGTTTCTTTACTCATGTTCTTAAAAAGCGAAACAAAAAGGCAAGCAACGTTGTTCCAGCGATTTTCGAATTAAACGGTCAACTAGTGACAACAAAAACAGACAATCATTCTCAGCAAGAGTAAAATGCTTGCTTTTGACTGAAGATGCTTTGAGATAATGAATTCTTTTTCAGGAGATCCTACAGCCATTGTACCTTCTTTACATCACTCATGCTTTTAATTTGTCTTTCCAGTAAAGGGGACAATTTTTTCATCCTTTTTGCTACCTGTGTCCACATTCGGGGACATGACTTCTTAAGCAAATAACACTACAGCAAGTTGCTCAGGGTCAATGAAAACTTGCGCCTCTGACGCCATGAGTGTGATTTACCCATACTCCAAGATTGAACTGCAGAAGTCAGCATTAGCAGCTGGTGCACGAACAAAACAAAACGGCGGTGGGCAGATTGTGCAGTGCATGGCTGCATAGTCCTAACTGTTCAAAGTTCTGAAATCAATATTTTTTTTTTTGCATGCCGAGTAATGTGAAAAAAAAAAGGTCATGCAATTGCTGTTTGGGAATCATATAAAAAATATTTGAAGCACTGAAACCCAGAATTAGCATTTACTGCCGGTGTTTTTTGCCATATATATGCAACTAAAGTTCCCGTTTGCGGAAACCCATTTTTAACCTTTGAAAAATGAAGTTTTTGTCGGAATGCTTTTTTTTTGCCCTTGTGGAACCATGTGAAATGAGATTTTGCAAACTGCATCTCTTTTCCTTGCTTACGTTTTTTATTTTTGATAGTGAAGATGTTAACGTATACCACAGGTTTCAATACACTTGGGTGGGGGTTGGGGGCAAGAAAGCAGGGGACACTGATCTCACAGGCAGTCCAATAAGACCTGGCTCCCCTCTTGCTCCATCGATTCCAGGTGGACCCTGAGAAAGAACACATTTTGTTAAGGGACTTAATGCACACTTGTGATGTGTAAATTAGTGAGAAGGCACTTACACGGTCACCTTTTGGACCGGCGTCACCTTGGTAGCCTCTTTCACCTCTATCCCCCTGAAAGTGTGAATGGTGTAAGAGAGTTCAATCTCATGAACTCTGAATTCAACTTGTATACTGTGTTAACAGGATTGTGGGACTGAAATCTTACGACAATAGCAATGCAATGTATTCTCATTTATACGACCTACCTATGCCTCGCTAAATATTTGTGCCGTCGGCATTTGTGGTGTCTTGACTTCTCTCTTGTGTCCGTGTTTGCACGCCCTGTCTCTTTAACATGAATACTTACCAACTAGCCCAGCTGTCTGTTATTCTAAGCAATCTGAAGTCGGTACTAACCATAACAAAACACAACTTCAGCACTACTTACCAGTTACTGAATATGATCATTATGTACCGCATATCTGTTCTTAGTGTTTTAACATACGACTTATGCTCCCATCAACTCCTCGTAATATTGTATAAGATCTGTTGTCATTTATTGATGCTTTCTATCTATTTGTGCTTTTTTTGTTCTTGTTTAGGTGCCCTCTTGCAATGGTCCCCATTGGGACTGGAAGAATAAGTAAACAAATAAATAAATATAGTCAGTCTAAGATATTCTTATTTTGCTTGTCATGATTACCTTCAGTTGAAAAGTCCTTGATTGCTCCCTGGGTTTTTTCCCCTTTAATGTTGTAGAACAGATTCTTTCTCGTGGCACATTAAACTTCACGCTCGTTTCTTCAATTGCTTTGTCAGCACTGTCCATACAATGCAGTGAGTGCTTCGCAAGTGTACAGATCTTGGCCATGATCATGAATGACTGAGCTTTCATATGTCAGCTTAGTTATGTGCATTGTGACTGAACATCGCTGATTACTATGAAGACATTTCACAATGGCTCAAAAATTTACGTCATTTGCTACAGCTTGAAATAACAGTTGAATCATCCCAAATCTGAATGTGCATACTTACTTGAACCTTACAGAATTGTTTTTAAATTTGTCTCACAGCGAAGTTCAGTTCAACTACGATCCTGCTATGGTTCGACTGTATCATGTGTTATTGGGATTGTGGAGTAAGTGCTTACCTTTGGGCCTGCCACGCCAGGGAAACCACGAACACCACGGTCACCTTTGTCACCCTGTTGTAACAGCAAAATAAAAAATAATAATAAAGTAGAAATCGCAACCTTGTCACTGTTTTTGCACATTCTATTGAATGCCATGTCGAAAAAATAGGCAAGCTTTTCTCGACTGCCTTAACTTCGTCTTCGGGGGGTTGTTTGAAAGGGCATTGCACAGTTTGTTTGACTGAATCGGAGCCTAGAGACGTTGTGAAAGGTGTTACTAGTTCCCAAGTTTTCATCATGTGTTTTACGGCAATGTTAGGGGCAATTTTCAGCTGCTACCTGGACGTAAAACAACTTTACTGATTTTCCTGATCTGCAGAAGACACGCAGTAGAGGCACAAGATTTGAAAATAGCGATTTACAGAATTGTGAACATAAAAGACACTAAATGATTTCTGTTCATGACGATTTAATTGTCAAAATTCTTGTAATGAGAGGTGGATATATCCCCTTCAGGAGCAAATTATGATCAAATGTCTGAAAATGCATCAAATTCGCATGGCATGATTCCAAGGCACTCATTATTACATTTCAAGAAGGAAAATGAAGGAATGTGTTGTTTTGTGTGAGTCTCGGTAATTAATGTTAATTAGCATGTAATTAAATATCTAATATTTTGCATTCAGTCAGCTTCAATGCTTGCGTAAAAAGAATCAAATACTAGGTGCAAAATGCATGCACAGTTTGTTTTTTGGTTGTATTCATTTCAAGCAAAGAAAAAAAATACGCTTGACATTGGTCCTGGAACGCGGAACGTCAAACAATCGTCGAACATGGTAGTGTCTCCAGCAAAGTGATCCTCTGGTGCAATGCACAGCAGAATGAAGTTAAATGACCTCTAGTCGTCCACTCAGGAAGCCTACACGAATGTGCACACTGCGTTTAAAGCCTTTTGAAGAAACACGTGGTGCGTGACGCTCCTCCGAAGTTTATGTGTACAGTTGTACACACCACCGCTGAAGGGGATAGGTATTTTTTCTAAACACAGCCCTATCAAAGAAACACCTCCAAACCGACAGGGCTTTTCACTACTGAAGAAAGGTTTGCGTATGCGCTAGTTGGTATTCTATTTCAAACGTGGCCTTAGCGCATGTGAAGACAACAGACTGACCAATGAGACAGTGCTAGTCTTCGTCGGTCAGCGGTCTCCACGTGCCCTGCAGTCACATTCTTCACCACTACCCTGTCCGAGTGTTCTGATGCTTGTTTAAAATTTATGTGCACATAAAAGTAAAAAAACAAAGTTAAATGTGTAAAGTGATGACACAGATGTGTTCCTATTGCAGCCGGATTAAAATGCCACCCCACCTTTTGACCTTCAATACCTTGCGGGCCAGGTAGACCAGGGCTGCCCTTTTCACCCTGCATGATAGTTGAGACACATAGGCTATTCTCCTAGTAAATCAATTGACACTTTATGATGTCAGAAGTATGCACTAATAACGTATGTCTCGATGTAGTGCTTAATAACGTAGAGAAGGATACCTTTTGAAGATCGTGGCATCAGACATCGTTCTCAGCCAATATGGAGAAATGGACTACTTTGTCTACAGAAGCTTGGAAGTGTATGTTTGGTAGGAGACGTTGAAGATAGTCGTGTTCTTAAAGGACCCCTAAACCACCCAGAGGTAGAAACTTAATTGTGGTGTTGCAGTTGTGCACGAGTCTTGAACAAACGCGTAGCCACGAAAATTTTTCGGAACGGTGCCGTTGTAGCGGAGTTACACGCGCTTGATGATCCAAAAGCAGCGCTAGCTCGCTTTGCTCTTTCCTTTGCTACATTTCGTTCTTCAGCTCGTCTCTCCTCCTGGCCAAGTGCTCTGAGTGGTGAGTGTGCGTACCTGCATGCAGACAAACAGGTCCTTTTTGTGGATGACATGACCACACTCGAATGCTAACGTCACGGCCAACACTGGGGATACCGAAATGGCCAGGGAGGATAAGAGATTGTTTCTTGGAATTTGTGGTGCGCCCATGGCTTGTAGCACTGCCGCGTCTGGCATTGTTGATCGGGACAGCATTCTGAACTCGATTTGCGCATGAAATGGAGGTGGTTTAAAGGCCCTTTAAGAAAAATCTCCTCAAGCTTTACCTGCACGCCTGGTGGTCCAGGGTCCCCAGGAACGCCTGGACGTCCAGGTAAACCCTGCATGTGGATGTCGAGAACGACACTGTCACAAACTTGCGCGAGGCAGAGCTTCCCAGAAAATTGAAGATGTTATGAAACGGTTAGTAGAGGCAGAAGAAAAGGTGTCTTTAGACCCTCTTTGTTCTCGAGATTTGTTCCTTCCTTTGTACTGACGTCAGCTCTAAAAGTATTGCATGTTTGGCCACTCTTCATCATCGTTAAGAGCGTGTAGCTTCAAGTTGAATCGAAATGTTGTTGCTGAGTAACATTTACTGCAAGAGTGCCTGATGTTATTCGCTTTGAAATTAACACTTGCATATGCAGATAGTGCATGAAAAAAAAATTGAGAAACAGTGAGGGATATTTTCAAATGTAAAATAAAATCTAAGGCTGTATTTTTGTCTGTAGGTGTTAAACATTATGTTAATATCAACATGTAACGGAGCCTACTACAGATGTAAATGTAGCTGAACCAAGTTTGATTGCTGATGCATTTGTCTGGTGTTCCTGTACTTATCTTGCCTGTTGAAAATTTCTGTTTTGAATCATCTCTTGTGGAGTGCTATTTGCATGCATTACTTCAAGTAGTGGGATATTGTCTAAGGCAAGCGAAACCTCAGTTAGTAAAAAAAGAATGTAACGAAACATCAGATGTGACGAAGTTACTTGAAACTCTTGTCTCATCAAGATCACTGTGCAAGAAATACATGCTTATAGTGAACATGAGATATAATATAGTCATCGTCATGTCAATTGGTGTTTCATTATGACAAAGTTTGATCTTATGCATACTCAATTTGGAGCACTCACGATTGTAATATGATGGTGTGCTTATTTAGTTTGCTGATATGAAGGACGAAATTAAACCATTTCTAAACTCACTGGAGACGATGGCCCTGCGCCTGTGACTCCTGGGAGACCGTCACGACCAGGGGGGCCCTGGGAACAAAAGAATAGTACGCTCAAACCTCATTATAACAAAGTCGCATCTGACACGGAAATAAGTTTGTTATATCTGAAAATTTGTTATAAATGTATGTTCGTAACACTGTATATATGACAAGATTATCCTTCATTTACTTCGTTATAACTAATAATTCGTTATATCCATGCTCGTTATATCGAGATTTGAGTGTATTACTTTTCTGAAAAACAGCTGGGAGAGCTATTAAGTTTCCAAAAGAAGTCCAGTGGTTTTGTGGGTGGGTGTTTCCATGGTTTTGTTCAATATCTGAAACATCTTCAAGCAATGTGGCATTTTCCAGTAAATTTTGGTAGTTGTAGGTAGACGAGGAGACAGGTTCGTGCATGCATTTGTTGCCCTTTGTAATGGTTCTCTGGGTGTGCTGCTAAGAACAAGGTCCTGGGTTTGATTCCCAGCTGTGATGGCCATTAAGCAAGATATGAGAGCAGGCTAACTGGTATTCCATAGCTAATAAACTTCATGCACAAAGGAAAACGATGAAGATGGGATGGACACAAAGAAGCACTTGTCAGTCTCCAACCTGTCTTCCTTTTGTGCTTATTTTTTTTAAGAGCCATATATTTTGACGGGCGAAATGGCAAAACAATTGTCTGCTAGGATTTGGGCGCACATCAAAGAATTACAAGTGGTCAAAGTTTACCTCCAGCCCTTTACAGCAGCACATACTTTAAGTAAACCTCATGAATCAATCTGGAATTCTCTTTTGCCCATGAAAGTGCTTTCTGCTCGCGCATTGCAGCGAGTTGCACCTTGGCATGATTTACAAAAAATACAAAAAAGCAGAGCTTGTAGCTGTAAGTGAACTTTTACGTAATGCAGGGAAAAATTACAAGCCTGACACATCCTTGTACAAAGACGCTGTCCGTCTTATAGCATTGCGTGAGGTTACGTGTAGTATGATTATCACTGGGTTGTGTGGTAAACGAAATGCAACCATATGTATGTGCCTGTATCACAATACGTTTACATCAGAATATGTTTACATTTTTTGTCATATTTTCATTAATTAAGTAAATGTTGGATACTAACAGGTGGACCTTGGGGGCCTGTGCTTCCTGGTGAACCTTTGGGCCCTGGTTCGCCCTAGAATAAGACAGCCACTGTTGAAAAGTGAAAGCCTGGACCAATCTTTTAATTTCCTCAGATTCTACAATCCCGCATGCACAACTTTCTCTCTAATAGAAAGTTATGACTTGGCATTTCAACATATGATAGGATGTATATAAGATGCTATCATTATAAGCTTAAGTACAAACAGAAAACTAATCTGCACAAGTGCTATGTGTAATTGTATGGAAGTGCAACGTATAATGGCCCTGTAACCAGTTTTTACTTATTTAGTATGCGAATGGTTACGTTTAATTAAGGCACCTTTACAAATGCAGGTTGATGCAACAGTGCACTGGAGTTCTTTTGCTATTGTTTGCACTTTAATTTATGGTGATGTTACCATGCACATAAAATTAAGTCGCAAGTCAGAGTACATGGTGACGTGCACTTAGTATCAAGTTTGCAACTGTGACGTAGTTCATTGTGCATATCCTGCAGCCTGGACTGAACCATTTTTACGCATGTAGGTGCTCCCGAAAATGCAACAACGCGTTCTAGTTGGCGAGGGTAGATATTTGGCCTTGTTGGTGCAACATATTCATATTGTAGCATTCTAGTTGTTTTGCGCATGTTTTTGTTATATTTATGTTCACAGTAGACCACTGGCTAGATTTTTTTGTCACTGTAGAACTGTCACAGCTGTTGCTAAATGTCTGAAGAGTCAACTTATGAATTTTCTAAAATAAAGAAGTGTGTTTGAATTCTGTAACCATAGTGCGCTGTAACGTTGGCAAGTTTATTGTTCAACATTCCTGTAAAATCTGGTTGTAAGCTTTCATTTTTTAAATTACATTCGCATATTATGTCGATATTCCATAATATCTCATGCTGATGACGTATTTTAACAGCGCACTATGTGCGTGCTTTGACAAAAAGTGCATCGTAATTTACCGGGAAACCACGAGGACCGGTTGGTCCTGTGTTGCCTCGTTCACCTGGTTCACCCTGCGCACATCAAAAAGAAATTTACAATTTGTAACTAGGCTCTGTGTCATTGTCTTAACAATCTGTTCATTCTGTTAACATCACTTTCACTTCAAAATGTTCACTTCATTAGTTTTATTCTTTGTATAGTTTCAAATGTCTAGGTTTGACAAGTGCGACAAACACCATTGACAACAGAAATGCGATGGGAATGTGAAGACAGTAATTGATATTCGCAGTGGAGATATGACGGAAATTTCGATTTCGAGACATATTTTCAACTTACTTTGTTATGATATATTCATTATAGTCATAGTCATCATACCGAGGTTCAGTCGTGGTAAGTTTTTCGTCAATTGAAGTATGCCTGTGAGAACTTTGACATAATTCAGTAAGAAATCAAATTAACCTTTCACACATTGTAAAGAGCTGGCTGCATAAGATAGATCCGTGAAGCATGCAGAAATGTGGAGCTGATCGTTGTTGACCTTTTTTGTTTCATTTTAATTTTTGTTACAAACAAGGTTCTTGCATTACTAAGGAAAGGGGTGAGGGATGCAGTATCTGTGCAATAGAAAAAGGACGTCAGGTAGAACGCAACAGGTTGAAAAAAAAATGCGATAGCAAGAAATTAATGCTATACGAAGTGAGGCTCGCCAATGGATACTCTCAGTTTGAACAGCGTTCCTGTTGCAAAGGCGGCCGAAGCAGCGAAGGAAACTAGCGTGCTTCAACTGTCGAGCTGTGACACTTGATAGTTCGCGCTCATCTTCTGTTTGTTCGTTTAGCGGCGTCCCTTCAGCTCGAGTGACTTTCGTACGCTCGGTAACATGAGCGCGGACATCACGGTGAAAGCGTGAAACATTCCTCTTCCCCTCACCGCGAGAAAACCGCGCGAGCAGACAACGGAAGGGCAATGTTCTCGCTGCGCAAATATAAGAAGCGAGCGAGCTTGACGACGACTTTTAAATGCGCCCGTCGCGCTGCTAGCGCCATCTCGCTGGTAATGAAGAAAGCTTATTATCGCCTGCCGTCTGTGAGTCCGTCCAGCGGTAAAGGGTATGTATATAAAGCTCGCCGTTAGCTACGTGGAGGATCTGCGTTTCATGGCGTAGTGGATAGCGCCACTCGCTGCGGAACAAGAGGTCCCTGGTTCGATTCCGCGCTTCGGAAGCATTTTTCTGAATTATTTTTCTTTGGGGCTTTTATATATATATACATACTTATACATATACGGTGCATGACGGCGACGGCGACGGCAAAATCCAGCCGAGACTGTCCATATAATTGCTATCGCAATAATAAAACATGATAATGGGCATATTTCAAGACAAGGTGAAGATTTGTCAATATCTTGTAGTAGTGATATACATGTCAGCCAAAGCTTTGGTGTCACCTTGCTTCCTGGTAATCCCAAGGGTCCTGGCAGTCCTCGTAATCCTTGCTCCCCCTGTTTAGGATAAATTAAAGTGCAGTGATTAGTAATTCTAGCCAACAAGCAAAGTTAATTCCAGTTCTGGAATGAGTTCGTCAGTTGTTCCAAGATGTTAGCGTGCATTCTTGTCATTGGGCCGACTGCATGCTGCTCAGTGATGAGATTGCCCAGCGCATCTATTGCAATGATGTAGAAAGGAAGGACATGCTGTACATAAAAAAAAAAGTTTTTAATGGGATTATAAACTGTCTGCAAAATGTCCACGTGCATTCAACCCAGTTGCAGAAGACTTTATACCAACAATAATGTAAACAATGAATGTACCCCATCTATAGACTTTTTACCTCATTAGTATATGACATTTGAGGTGGCTGGAGAGTTTTGGTGTGTCCAGGGTTTCAGTATTCTCAATAGCGTTTGCATAATGCCAGGTTGCTGATTGTTGGTAGTGACTTCTCGCAATGCCTACTGACTATAGTTGGTTACAAGCTAAGCATAAATACAAGCTCGGCCCATAGAACTGCGGTGTGCCTGCCATTCGTCTGTGCAAGAGAGTTGTGCTAGGTGGTTTTCATTGTAAACAAAGTGCTTTTTCGCTGCTAATGTAAATGCTACACATTTTAGTAATTAAAAGTTTGTTGTCCTTACTTAAAGTATGCAATTTCCTCTAGAAGTGATGTCTGAATTTTTGCTGAAATTTGCCAGGCAGTTCAAATTCTGGACCGAGAACCAGCAACACGAACATGTGTCCGTATGGGAAAATCACCTACCTGAAATATGCACGCAGTGCTTGAAGTCACAGAAATTATCAAGTGCAATTTGATGAGGCACCTATGCAAATTTGCTCTGAGTGGGACAGCAATGACTGTGGTTGAAGCCTACATTAATTCCTAGGTTTCAAGCAACTATACAATGCCTTGTACACACGAATTCATGTCGCTGAGTGTCCATGTAAAAAAAAAAAAACGAAACATTTAGACGGAAACATTAGTAGAGAAAATGTTTGCTAACTGCCTTGAGGTGTATCGGTAGCAAAATGAAGCAGCACAGGCACTGGCTCAACATGGATGCACAGTAATGAGCAGCATTACAATAGGAAATGAAAGGCTTCTGTTCTCAGTAAATCTAGAAACACAGAGCCCTTTGGAACTCGGCTTAGAAACCTAAGTTCTATGCCATAAGCTTGGATAACCTACTATGGGTCCCGGTGTCCCGGGAACTCCTGGAGGCCCAACTGGTCCTTCAACCTGCGCCAGCAAAATGCAGTTGGACGTTACAAGCTTTTGCAAGAAAATTACAAATACTACGCAACATGTTTCACAAAGATCACCCCAGTGCCTTCACATGTTTAGTTTGTGGTATTAGCGACACCAGTAATATTTTAAATTAACTGTGTCGTGCAATCACACTTCATGACTTCGATACTGGTCTGTTCTAATTTCTCAGTTTAGACACGTGTTCTCAAACTGAAAAAAAAAATTGTTAAAAAATTGAGCATATGTTGAGTAATTGAGAAAATTATTAATAACATTTTCTTGCAGTTGGCCAAGTTGTAGCAGAGTTTCTCTATGAGCGTTAAAGCACAGCACTTGATTTATTAGCTATTTGCAGATGCATTTTGCCTGGTATTTGCAGTATGAAAGTGGGAAATCATTGAAATAAAGACGAAGTGGTTTTAATCTGGCTGAACTCACCACTGCTGTACTGCCTGGAGGGCCCTGTGGTCCTCTTGGTCCCATGGTCCCAGGGACACCCTACGTCAGTTAACTCAACTTAATATGTCGTCTTTTTAAGCAAAATTGTACAAATGACGAACATTGCACAAGCAGCACATACTTACAGGAAGGCCTGGTTCTCCAGGTATTCCACCATCTCCCTTTTGACCTTTCAGACCCT
The DNA here is from genome assembly GCF_013339695.2 of Rhipicephalus sanguineus. Taxonomy (NCBI): domain Eukaryota; kingdom Metazoa; phylum Arthropoda; class Arachnida; order Ixodida; family Ixodidae; genus Rhipicephalus; species Rhipicephalus sanguineus. Next base: position 18,896,989 of record NC_051185.1, read on the forward strand.
GGAAGAAACAAAAAGTGTCTTCACGATCTTCAGAAAGGTTTGATGGAGTGAACCTTCAAGTACCAGGGGATAATTTACAGCTGCTGTGGAAGCCAGAGGTTTTAGAGAACACGTTCCCACTTGGCAGCTGGGAGAAGATGGTTACTGGGACCACTTTGAAGCTGGAACCAATCGGATCGCTTGGTTTCTGGTTCCAGTGTGCAGTTGTACCTGTCATGACTGCTGTCTGTATCTGGATGATGTATTTCAGCTAGCTCAAGTACATTTGAGTTTGAAATGGTCGTTCTCTCACTTCAAAAGTGTTGCAGAAGGCTTCTGAATTAAATTTGCTACAATCGTGTACAAAATGTATATCACGTAAAGAGCGGTGAATTTGTGTAGTGTCTTGTTCATCCAAGCTACATTACCGTAAGTCCAGTGATCACAGGTTACTGTCGCCTTAATGCAACCTCATTTTGGTTAAAACTTATATGTTACACACCTAAAGTTTTCAAGGTCTTGCTAGATTTCGAGGTCTGCTCGCTTCCAAGACTTTGAGCTTTTGAGATTCGCTAGTGAATTAGTGATGCAGAACTATCGGTAAATTCACTATCGATAGCATCGATAGCTTTTTTTTTTTTAACTATCAATAGTGTAAACAAACTATCGATAGCACTACTATCGACAAACTATCGATAATCCAATCGGTAGTACCATAGGTAATATTACTAGTGATATTACTGCCACATGTGTTTATTGCTTTGTTTTGATGCATTCAGGTTTCACCCACAAAGACTGTTCGCAGTGTTCGATGCAGGCTGCGCCGCAATGTTTGAGAAGCTTCGCGATCGTTTTTGTTGGAGAACACCAGCGATAACGCTGGAAGGTTCAAAGACGAAGTGTGCCACCGATTATCAGATTACTCGACGGCCGGCGACTGTTCTCGCCGCTATCAGTGCGTAGCATGTATCACTTGTATTTTGAGTTTTCGTTTTCTGGGCACAAGTTCGCCCAAATAAAGAGCTTCGTATTTCCCAGTCTTTCTGCAGCATTCTTCACCCTCACAACCACATGACAAACTCTCCATAGTGGTGCGAATAATGATGCTGCGGCTGGCTGGCCATATTGCCAAAATGTTTGCGATAGCCTACTATCAGCTTCGCTTAATTTATGAGCAATTTTTGGCGAGAGAAATAAATTATATCCACAGGGAAAACGGCAGAATATGTTCATCAATAAATTAATAGTCAAAAGCAACCAGTTACTCATCACAATTAACGAACTTAGTTCTTGATCATTTTTTTATTTTGAAATCATAAAATGCAATATCAATTTGAAGCCGCGCAGTCCCACCACATGTAAAGGCTTCCTTTCCGCTACAGCTGAACAGTTTGACTTTATGATCATGTGTCAGCGAAGCACTCTGGTGAAGAACACAAGCATGTCAACTTTCTTGTCCTTTGGCCTGCTTCTCCAGCTCCACTATGTACCGCGCACGCGGGCGACCAAGTTTATGCTGCAGTGAGTTCACACAGTTTATTTTTTACACTACCGATAGTACTTACTATCGATAGTGTTATTTATAGTATTTCTTTACCATCGATAGTTCGATAGTGACTCAGCTATCGACAGTATCAATAGTACCATCGATAGTTCTGCATCACTATAGTGGTGAATACTCAAACCTCAATATAACGAACACGGATATAACGAATTTTCGGATCTAATGAAGTTATTTTCGTGTCAGATGTGACTGTTATAATGAGGTTATAGTGTACATGCAAATGTTCCGACTTGGTGAGCAGTACTGGAGTGCTGGGCTGTTTTTTTGTGGAGTTGATTGAAGGTAACAAAATTTCTTGTGCAGCCCAAGGTTGCTTAACGTTTATTCCCCTCTTGCCTTGTTACGCTACATGCATGCAAGGTCCTTTCTTATAAATGTCAGCACATACTTATTGCAACTAATGAAACATATGTCACAAGCGTACCGGAATGCCGGGGTTTCCTGGTGTCCCAGTGTCGCCCTTGGGGCCAATAGGTCCCTACTCGGAAAGAAGAATTTTCATACCGTAGGCAGCACAGAATCACTGACACTACATTTTTCAATGCTGTCTTTATCTCACGCCAAATAGAGTGAAGTTAGACTTACCAATGGTCCAGGCGGCCCGGGCAAGCCGTCAAGCCCTGGTAGTCCCTGATGATGTTTGGAATTGCATGAACCACATATGTCACTGTTATACAAGTGCCTCAGTTTTGAGACGAACGACGATGCCGATTGGTGGAAGCACTTTTAGGGTAGGTTTATTTCAAGTTTTTTTAGGTTCATATTTAGAGTTGTCTTGAAAAACACTTATGCAGCACGTCTAAAGTGCTAATCGATGAAAAGCAGTTGCCAATGCGTGTTTAAGTGTTGTTTAGGCTTATAGCAGCTCCAGCTGGAACTATATGCATGAAAGTTTGCTTGAAGATTAAGGTTATGAGGTTCCTTTGTTAGTGCGTTTAAATATGTGTGCAAAGTTTCTGAAATATCTTATAACTTCGAGTGAGAATTCGCTAGCTGGAGCTGTACTCTGTCACTTTATCGTTTACACGTAAATTTAGGGCTGTTGATAGGTTGCGGGTGACTTGCTGCTCATTTTATCTGTTATGTATAATGTTGCAGATGTGCCTCTTCTAAAAAAAATTTCACTTTCTCTAAATTATTTCAAAATCTTGCCTCATCATCTGCAACCAACTTTCTTCTCTTGTCATTGAGGTTATAGGTTGTTAGTGTCAAATGGTAAATGTCCTCACTTCCAAGTTGAAGGCTGCACTTTTCTTAGCTGTTTAGTGTTCTGGTTAGTCGAGTGCTTACTATCGGTTCTCATGGGAACGGGGCAAAACACCTCATCCCTAAATTGCAAGAGGCATGGTTAACAGCATAGGCGTGAGCAGGGTTCCCCATTAGGGGGGGCAAAGGTTCGCCGCAGCGCCCCCCCCCCACCCTACTAAGTCAATGTATGGGGCAGATTTGCCCCCCCCCCCCTCTTAGGTGAATAGAAGGGTCAATGTACGGGGCAGATTTTGTGCCCCCCCTCTTAGGTGATTAGGGGGGGCGGCCGCCCCCCCTGCCCCCCTGTGTACACGCCTATGGTTAACAGTAGCTAATTGCAAGTCTTAGGTCTGGTGAATCAATTTGAAGTAGGGTGCCATCGTTTATTAGCTGAACCTCAACTAGTAGCAGTTTGTTTATATTTGTTCTTTTAAGTATGAAGCGATAGCAGATGAAACATAGGGACCAGTGTGCGAGGGTTTAGGTTATCAGCATGTCTTAGTTAGATTTCATTTTTTCATCTCATACTCACTGGCACCCCAGCAGCGCCAATCTCGCCTTTGAAACCTGGCAACCCGGGCACTCCAGGAACTCCATCCAGACCTGGCACGCCCGGTAGACCCTGCGTTATTTCATTTATCACTTGCACAATTTGAATGCACTTGAATCCCGCAAGAATGAAATCGGCGAGGAAACCAAAAAAACTTGCTATCATGAGAATTTCGATCACGAAATAATGCAGTACAAATAGAGAAATGGTCAGCAAAGCGAAACTTTAATACCAAAATTCAGTGAGTTGGGGCTTTCCGAGTCGCCCTTCAGGACCACATTAAAGTTCATTATCTGTCTGTCTGTTTTGCCTTGCCGACTCTTGACGCACAGGTCTTCCTTTGCAACTCAGCAAGTTGTCCATTGCACAACATTGTCATCGTGCGTTCCGAGGAATGCCCGAATCATGTCGAAAGTGTAGGTACCAAGCCACTTTTTTAAACAAAGGTGGCAGCGTCCATGCAAGCACAATGTGGTTGTACTTTATGCAGTTTAAGTGTGAAGCAATGGCATTTGAGCAAATTTCAGAGTACGCTGACTTGCATGAGTAGATAATGTGTGAGGAAGTCCCGTTAGTTTCCATTGTGGGATTGCAGTTTAGCAACGTTTCGTTGTCGAGAGATGCGAGATGAATTGAATTCTATGGTCGTTTTTCGGGGAGAGGAAAATATTTTGTTGTCGCGACAATTTTGTGGTTGCGCGATTTCGTAATTGCATTCGGCTTTATTCCTAATTACACTCATTTTGTTGTTTTATCGCACACAAACTGTACGGTCCCATACCCAATGGCGGAACAAACTGAACAAACTCTTCTAACTCATAAAAGAGTCGGTGATTGGAAATATAAAAACTTAGAACAAGGTTAAGGGTGCCCCATTTATGTCTGAGAGAGAAACGAATCTATCGGATTTGGTCGAGGTGACCATAAGTAAGCGGCAATGGTGATTTGAAAAATAGAAAAAATTAGCGCAGCTTGCACTAAGCCGCACAAGGCTGAGTCACAGCAGAGCTGTTGGGCACACAGCTGGTCCTGGCTTGGCTAGGCTTTCACCCTTTCACCTCTCTTTCCCATTCCTTGCTATTCTATACTATACATGGCTATGCGTGCTCTCTTTTTTTCTACCTTTTTTGTGTTTGTTTCTTTCTATCTCTTTCTCTCTATTTCTTTCTCTGTCTTTCTACCTTTTTCTCTCTTTCCTCCCTTTCTTTCTGTCTATTTTTCTTTTTCTTTCTGTGTTCTTCTTTCTCACTCTCTGTGTAGTCGTTATCTTGTCTTCTATCCTTTTCTCTCTTTCTTCCCTTTCTTTCTCTTCTCTCTGTACTCGTTCTTCCCTCCTCCTTTCCCTCATATCTGTCCTCCTCACCCTCACTTTTCTTTCCCACCCCCTTGCTACACTATACTATACAAGGCTATGTTATGCTCTGCTAGCGTGCCTGGATAGCCGAGTGGTTGAGACGCTCGCCTTCAGATCGTGGGTACGCGGGTTTGAATCTCTCCTCACCAAGAAAGTTTTTTTCCCCAAGAATTTCTCTCTTTCTCTATCTTGATTTCTCTTTCTTTCTCTCTCTCTTTCTCTTTCTCTCTCGGCACTCGTTCTCTCGCCCATCAGAGTTATTGCATCCCGTGCTGGAGAAATTGGCGCACGTGTTCTGGGAGCAAAGCAGAAGATGAAGGAGACGATGACGATGAACAATAAGACGAAGAGAGCTCGTACCGGTTCATGATGATGATAGTTTTCTGTTCGGTCTGCTCGGACTAACGGTCAGCTTAAGCAGCTCCGCTGTTAAAGGTTAAAAGTTAAAGAGGAGAGGTGTTATTGGCCATCTGAAATAGCATTAGTGGCAAGTCTTCTTGCTTTGCCTTCCTTTCTTTTGCTCATTTACATTAACTATTAATTACTTGACATGGAAGCATGCACATGAACATTACATACAAACTTCAGAGAGGCAGACAGGGAGACAGCAAGTCTGACAATTGGCGCGGAGATAGGCACAGCACCTGCCTACTCTTTAGAAAACAGTGCATTGAAGTAGAAAGTGAAAAGAAGCAAAGTAAACAGAAAAAGATAACCAAATCACAGATGAACCCTGTAAAAGAATGACATTGCGCTGCTTGTGTGAAGGCACAGGTTCAATCCCTAGGCAAAGTGGCTGTGTTTTCATGGAGGCAAAATGCATAGACGCGCGATTAAGGAACCCCAGGTGGTCAGAATTCATCTGGACTTCCCCGCTATCGCCTGCCTCATTTGTAACTTGGTTTTACCTCATGAAGCCCTAGAATTTATTTTTCAAAGAGTTTTGTTGCAATGAGCGGAGAGTTTACTACAATCACAGTTTGGTGCAGGCGAAGGAGACGGGGAAGAGTGAAAAGCTGGTTCTCATACTCACGTCGGTGCCATTCAGACCTGGTGGGCCTGGGGGACAATCGATGCACGCCGATTCCAGGGGCACACTGGGCTCCGTAGGAGTTGGTAGTGTAGAAGTAGGCAGAGTCCCCCTTGGCTGCACATATGTTGAGTCGAATACATTAGGTGCACGTAGAACCCTCCTCTTGCGTGAGCGTGCCATCAGTTGCACTCTGACAGAGAAATTAACTACCTTGAGCCTCAGTTGTGATCACGCAGCTTGTAGTCACATGCTCTTTTCTTTTTTTTTTTTCTTATTTTGTAAATTGTTCGTGGCTGCAGTTTTAGCCTTGTTGTCACTTGCTTACAAACCTTTTTTGTTCTACTTTGCTTCTTGGTTTTTGTTGACATTCGAGTGTCCAGTTTTAGCTGTTTTAATCAGTTTTGTACCGACTGCCGAGTCATGGTCCTTTTTTCCTGTTTTTTGCTCGTGTTTACGTTTTCATGAAGTCTGTTTTTGCCACATCTTGTAAACCCCTATCCAAAGTGTAGGGAACGTTAATTGTACTGTTTTTAGTGTATTGTAATAATTGTGGTATAGATGTGAAGAAAGTAAAGTGGACGAGAAGACAACTGGCCGCTCGCAGGGACCGAACCGGCAGGGACCAAACCTGAATCCAAAGGTGGCAGGTTCGGTCCCTGCCAGCGGCAAGTTGTCTTTTCGTCCACTGTACTTTCTTCCCATATATATCACAATTATTACAATACACTTAAAACAGTACAATTAATGTTCCCTACACCTTTCTTGGCTTCATTATCTGCTGCTTTTCATTAAGGTTGTGTCAAACCTTGTGTTAGTAAGATTAAGATGTAGATCAGAATGAATGAAGTTGTAAGAAACTTGTTAATTTATTAATGTATTTGGTATTTAGCATGTAACGTTTTCATTTTTAGTAATCTCTAGACTTCATGGTAGAACTTCATCTTACCAGCAGTTCGAAGCAAGTCTCTCTCTCTGGCCTCGCAGGATCACAGCTCATCACCATCCATTGCAGGTCCATCTAAGAGTTGAGAGGACATGCATATATACAACCACGATGAAAAAAAAGTTGGAAGATTGGCTTGAAACCATTATTCGCATTAATAACGCCAGGCATGCACGGAACATGCAGCACAGTCGCAGCGAAAGCTGAAGGAGCGTCCTTTCTAGAGTGCGTTGTAAACTCTCTTGGGGCGACTACCACAAGCACACTTGCAAGGTACCCACTACGTCATAAAACTTCATAATCTTCAAGTAGGGGAGCACCCACTATGTCCTTATTTGTCATTCGCTGGAGAAGCGAGGTGCCCACTACCAATCCGTAAGGCATTATGTGCACTTTGTTGATGCTGCGGCGGATGATGATGATGGATTATGGCTGAGCCCTTTATAATGGGTGGGAAGCTTTAGACGACCCACTTGCAGATAGGCTCGAAGGGTGCATTAATCGCATGAAAAAAGGGTTGGACACTTACAGAAAGTAAGGTTTATAGAAGGCTGCCTCGAAAGGCCAGTGGGTACACGTTACTTTGATGGAGACAGGGTGAAGACGGGGCAGAAGGAAAGGATATAGCCCATCAAAATTCGTTGCTGGGATAGTTGGTTTATAATCTTGAATACTGGATAGCGTGGATTCAACACAGGGCAAAAACAGAACAATGATGCACAGGACGAGCGCTTGTCCTGTGCATTGGTGTTCCTTCTCTGTCCTGTGTTGAATCACGCTATCCAGTATTTAAAAAGAAGCACATGCATCAGAGCTTGTGTTGTGTGCTGCTTCCCTTCTGTCCTGTCTCCATGCTGTTTCCATCGAAGTAGATTTTGTAGTTTTATAGGCTGCATAAATTGCAGTGAAAATTCTTTTATTAATGGTATTAACTAGCATGTTGTCACACGCAAACCATAAAATTGCTTGCTTGATAACCGCGAGCACTTCCTTGCTGGCACGATCAAGAGTGCCGCTCGCTGGCTTTGTCTTAAAAACATACGTCGGGCATCAGATCATCGCAAAATGAAAGCATATATGTAAAAAAAAAATTTTTTTATCCGTGTTTGTGCCTGTTTTTGTATTTATCCATATTTTTCGCAACCAGAACTGATTCTGTCAAACTCAATTTCGTGATGTGACAAAAGCCATGACAAAGACCACTCGTGACAAGCATGCGATATTAGCACAGCTGAGCTCTATCACAGCCGTTCATTCATTTGTTCCTGCGAAAACTGGTAGCTACTTACATACACTCAATATTATGGTCTATGTTGCCATGCTGTCCTTCACTCACCAGCACTGTTGAGAGGTCCGACTCATATTTTCCAATGTTGACGTCACCATTAACGTCGATAGGTGCTCTCTGGACAAGCTCGAGACTTGAATGCTTCACGCAGTCAAGGTAGAGCACTGCGTGGTCCCTGAACACGCTGATATCCACCTTGTGCCACTGCTGGTCATCCACCTGCAGATGTCATCAGTCTGCTCGCCTATTGATCGCACTGGTCTATTGATTGTGCGCCATTTAATTGGTCACACAATTCATAGGCCATTTGCTGCACTCATGGCATGTAGCATTAAGTACTCGCAAACCTAAACTGCGTGACCTCCCTAAGGGTCGCAACTCGCATCATTTCGCATCATTTGCCGAGTCAGTCAATTTAAGTTTTGCTTGCACATTTACAATGTTGCTGAGCATTATTGGCCATTCTGCATAGTCACATCTGCAACGGTGGTGAGTTTTTGTGGGGTTCTGTAACACTGAGTTATTCTCAGGGTTGCCGAGTCATTCTAAGGCATTTCCATAGTTGAGTATTGCTACATCCAATTCCGCTGTGTCAATATAATCTCATTGTTTCTAAGTCATTCTTAGTCTATGTCTTTTCTGTGCAGTCATTGTTGAAATTGATGAGTCGTTATAGTCAACCTCATTTCTGCTTAGTGATTCTCAAAGTTGCCGAGTTATTATTGTTAGTCTTAATTTTGCTGCGACATATCCTTCGTCATGTTAAATTCTGTTGAGTCATTCACATGATGAGCTCACTAATTAAGCTAATTGACTGCCAGTTGCCATTTATTAGCTCAGAAGCTGCATCTTACCATCTCCAACATTTTCATTGGATGCATTACAACCGTATCCACCATTGCCTTTGTTATTTGCTTAATTACCCCTCTTACTAATAAACTAGAACTCTCGCTATTTCAAATCACTCACTTTATTCCCTATCTCAAAGATACAATTCATTTGGCACTTTTATTCGTCTAAATATACTCCTAATTATAACGTAACGACGAGTGCTGGGCAGTATCGAAGGTACATGTATCTTCAATACTATCTTAGATACATCGTGATACTCGTGAGTATCTTGTATCTGTATCGCGATATGTCGCGACTCGAGAGTGTAAGTGCACGCCAAAATTCGATGAATTCGCAGTTTTGTACTGGCATAGGAATGAAGAAACGCGCCTGATGATTGGGGGGAGGCATGCCATATCGATTCGCCTATTGCATGGGCATGCGCAGATAAGTTTTCGTGCCTTCTTTCTTTCGGCGTTTGTGGTGTCCTGACTTCTTTCTTTTTTTGTGTCCGTATTTGCACGCCCTATCTGAATCTCGACTTGTGCGTATTAAATGTACATAACCAATGAAGAAATAGCGGACGGAAAAAAAAAAAAAAGGTGCCATCAGCACTCGGTGTTCCCAGGCGGTCTCCCTCCCAAGTACTGACCGAGCCCAATGCTGCTTAGCTTCGGGGATCGGACGAGAACCGGCGCATTCAGCATGGTATGGCCGATTTTTTTTTTCTTTATTACCTGGCTTTGGTACACAGCACATAATACACAAAACACTGGTGTAAAAACCACCCGATGTACAAAGTACATATGGTGACTGTGTAATCAACCAGCATGGTGCTGGTATCGTCAAGTTAAAATTCGGGCAATGTCACCAGCGGCTCTACTCTTGAGAGCCAGTCGGGTGGTTCCGGATCCGTTTTATGAATCTCAAGAAACCAGTGCACACTCTCTCTGAAATAGGCACGGGCAGGCCGCGCATCCTTGTCGAAATGCTGACCTGCCATTCTCGAACGCCACAAAGAGTGAAGGCCCAGGAGCATGATTGCGTCAAATGGTACGCCATCTTCGTTTTTTACTCTCAAAAACCGAATGCCGTATGGGTCCAAAGGAAGATCTTTCTTAATAGCTCTCTGGCGAGAATCGTCGTTTTACGACACTACTTATATCTACCAATGTGCCTTACCAATGACCCGATCTCGACTTGTGCGTAATAATTGTAAATAACCAATAAAGAAATAGCGGACGAAAAAAAAAAAAAAGAAAGGTGCCATCAGCACTCGGTGTTCCCAGGTGGTCTCCCTCACAAGTACTGACCGAGCCCAATGCTGCTTAGCTTCGGGGATCGGACGAGAACCGGCGCATTCAGCATGGTATGGCCGATTTTTTTTTTCTTTATTACCTGGCTTTGGTACACAGCACATAATACACAAAACACTGGTGTAAAAACCACCCGATGTACAAAGTACATATGGTGACTGTGTAATCAACCAGCATGGTGCTGGTATCGTCAAGTTAAAATTCGGGCAATGTCACCAGCGGCTGTAGTCTTGACAGCCATTCGGGTGGTTCCGGTTCCGCTTTATATAATTCTATAAACCAATCAATACTCTCCCTGAAGTACGCTCGTGCAGGCCGCGCATCTTTGTCGAAATGGTAGCCTGCCATTCGCGATCTCCACAAGGAGTGGAGACCCAGGAGCATAATTGCATCGAAAGGAACCCCATCTTCATTGTTTACGCACAAAAACCGAATGCCATGCGGGTGCAGCGGGAACTCTTTCTTGACTGATCTCTGCAAAACGTCCCAAAAATAAACCCCCTCCCAACAGTGCAAAAAAACATGATCTATGGTTTCCGGCAATTTGCAAATTAAACAGTGAGTACCCCATGGCAAAAAACAACCCCTTTTCTCCAAAAAAGATTTAACAGGCAACGTTCCGGTATGCAGTTTAAAGAAAAAGGTCTTTGTTCCCGGCTGCACACGCATTTTTTTTTGGCTCTCTTTAAAACATTGCTACCTGGGCCTCCACTGTACAAGGACCTGTACAACGGCACTGGAAAGACGATGTCGCATAAGGCAAAATAAAGTTCTTTTCGTTTTACACTCCAAAGGTACTCCCTTAAAAATCTTACAGTGAGAAACCTGATACTAAACACAATTTCTTTAAAGAAAGCCCCAATCCCTCCCACAAAATCCTCGGTAGTCACTACATACTCTGGGAGACATCTACCAAGTCGCAATTGACACAGTGTGCGCAGGAAAGGATCGGTGACATCTCTAAAAAACAAAAACCGGTTGACCAGCTGCCGTAAAAACAAGTGACCGAGTCCCAGTCCCCCGTCCTTAACCCGTCGAAACAAGTTGGTACGGCTGCATCGCTCCCACTCAGAAGCCCAGACAAATATGGCAAATATTCTGTGAAACTTCTGCACATTAGTCCGGGAGCAATGCAGCACCTGCATTACGTACCACAACTTGCTGATAAAAAACAAGTTACAAACAGTGGCTCTGGCAAAGATCGATAAGGCGGCTCCTTTCCACTTATCGGCCCTCTCCCGTATATCTTTCGCCTGGCCTTTCCAATAATGATCGCTGTCGCGATAACCATCGAGCGGGACGCCCAAATACCTGCCCGGGGTCGTCACCCAAGGCACGTTAGCGAAATGGTCAGGTTTGGTTGGCCACGATCCGTGCCAGAGCCCTAGGGACTTCGACCAGTTAACTCCGCTGCCTGTAGCTTGGCTGAATGTACGCACGGTTTCTACTGTCTGTGTTATACTACGTTTGTCCCTTGAAAAAATAGCCACATCATCCGCGTACGCAAGCAGCTTAACTTCTGCTGCTTGTAACTGAAAACCGTTGGTGCTATGTTCGTTGACAATTTTCATGCAGAGAGTTTCAATATACATGCAAAATAACAAAGGGCTGAGGGGGCAACCCTGACGAACCGAACGTTGCACACTAATGGGGGCCCCCAGACTCTTATTCACGATCAACTTTGTAGTGCAGTTTCGGTACGCCAGGGCCACTCCCTCGCAGATAACAGAACCAAGGTTAACATAATTTAACAGAGCAAACAAAATTCTATTGTCAACACAATCAAATGCTTTTTCAAAATCAATCTGTAAGACGGCAACTCGCTCATCTGAATAATCACAACATTCAAGTATGCTGCGCGCTATGTGAATATTGGTCACAATCGATCGCCCTTTGATACCGCACGTTTGATGAGGCCCGACGATGTCCTTAATCACAGTCTGTGGTCTTCGAGCCAAAACCTTCATATAGATTTTATATTCTACGTTAGTAAGGGCTATTGGTCTATACCCTGAAACAAATTTTAGCTTATCCGGGTCCTCGGTTTTGGGTATAAGTACCGTGTGGGAAGACCGGTATGACGGTGGCAATGTATTTAATTTGTACGCTTCATTATATATGACTGTGAGGATAGGGCTTACTTCGTGTTTAAACTGTTTATAAAAAAGCGGCGGTGAATCCGTCAGGACCCGGTGATTTTCCAGGATTTAACTTGTCTATTGCTACTTCAACTTCGGCTGAGGTTATTGGCCTTTGCAAACTCTCCTTTCTTTCATCATCCACGCGGGGCAAAACAGGCAGATACTCGTTTTTGAATTTTTCCAGGTCTACGTCGTGCGCGGCGAATAATGCCCGATAATGCTCAGTGAAAGCCATTTTAATCTCCTCTGTATCGGTTGTTACCGACCCGCCCCATTCTATCTCGTGCATGTGGCCTCTCTCGATCGGCACGTGCTTTTTCCAAGCATAGGGCGCGTTTCGATGGCATTTCACCCGCGGCTGTGTCCTCTGCCCTCGCCCTCACCAGCGCACCCCGATAACGTTCTTCATCCAGTTGCTCAATCTTTTGTTTTACTTTTCTGATGTCTTCTAACCGTTTTCCGGGGGCTCGGCATTCCTGCTCGAGTAGCTTATTAAGCAGCAGTTTTAATTCCTTCTCTTTCCTTTTCTCTTTGTGCCGAATACACGTAGCCCTTTCAATTGCTTTCAGTTTTAAACATTCCTTACATAATTCCCACTGCTGCCAAATACAAAGCTTTTCACTAGGGTCTAATTTGGAGATGCGATCATTTACAGTTAAATTAAACTCCTCGTCCTGCAATAGTTTACTATTTAATTTCCATGTTTCCCACGAGAAAGAGGTGGTTCGCTTGGTGATTCCGATGGAGCACTGTACTAAGCAGTGGTCCGAAAACGACACCGGGACTACATCGTAGCTGGTACTTAGCGGAAGGATGTCTGCAGCTACGTAAGCGCGGTCGAGTCTTGCATGGCTAGGGCCTTCGAAACGCGTGAACTTTACTGCACTAGTACCTTGAATACATTCAGCCACGTCCTCAAGGTCCCAGCTTTCGACAATACGCGTCAATATATCGGTGCTCTTATCTCTGAAACCCCGAGTGCTCGTTTTCTCGTGCGCACTAAGGAAACAGATAAAATCGCCCGACACTATTATTTGCCTTCCTGCACTGAGCCGTTGTTCAAGGCTGTGAAAATACACGGCCCTTTCTTCGTCCTTTCTTCGACACGCACGCGTCACGCCACTCGGTGTTGTTCAGAGAAAAGTCAAGTACAGTATATCGGCCAGCCTCACACGAAAAATGGGCGTTCACCTGCAGCCCCGGCAATTTCTTAACAAATAGGATGCAGCCGGCCGATGTGCCCACTGCATGGCTAACTACAGCAAAAAAGCGAGACGTGAAACGCTGCACCATGCTGCCGGTCTCCTCTTCGCCGTCGACTTTAGTTTCCTGCACCGCTAGGACGTCTATGTCGCGTTCCGTTAAAAGTCCATATAGCTGGCTTTGCTTCCTTTTGGCTGTGGCCACTTTTAACGAACAGGCAGGTGCCATTTTAGCGAACGGAAAGGAGACCAGCAGCACTGTGCTTACCTCTCACGTCTAGCACGAGGCTAGGCGGTGCCATCGCCGGCAGTGCCATCCAGCGCAACCGCTGGAGCTTGTCCAACGGGCTCTGCGTTGCCGCCGCGCTTGTCGAAAGTCACGTTCGGGCGCGGCCGCAGGGACGACCGCCGTACTTGCGCTGTCTTTGCAGGGGGTTCCTCGACGCTAGGTGTCGTCGGCTGGGTACCGTCGTTGCTGGGGGCGTTTCGACGCCGCGGCGGCATTGGTAGGTGTATGGACGCCACTCTTATCCGGCTGTGGCTCTTTGGAGGTATCAATGTCGCCGACCTTTGCAACTCGTTGACTGTCGGTCGCTTTCCCCGTCGTCTCGTTTACCACAGCCGAGTCTACCGCCGCCCTTTGCGGTGCTGGAACGACACCTTTGGCGGTGTCGCCTCCTGACGACGCTGCAGGCAGGACCTGTGAGGACGGTTCATTGCCCGTTGACCCAGACGAGTCACCTTCACGTTGCTGGACCCCAGGGCAATCCGCCTTCGGGGCGTCACCGCCGGAAGGCGCCGTCGTGTCCAGCGTGCCCGTCTGCTTTCTCGCGTCTTCCGTGCCCCTCGCTGCCTCTTCAGCCTCGGCGACGTCCATCAGTTCCTCGTTGTCGTCCGCCTTTGGCTGCCCGGTCGCCGACGCGTAGGTACGGACGCAGTCTGCGTCCGCGTGTCCATAGCGCCGGCACTTCGAACACCGAGGCACCCAGCAGTCACGGCGCACGTGCCCCATTCCATGGCAGCGCAAGTACTGCATTGCCCGCCCGGGTACCACCACGAGGGCCAACTCACCGGCTACTCTAACCTGGTGTGGCAGGTCGTCCACCTTGAGCCCAGGCTCCAGCTTCAGCCGTACAGTTCTAGTTGTTGAGCCCTTGTCTCGCATCCCATGGACGCGCCAACGCTCTCGCGTGACCTCGGTGACGTTCCCGAACCCTGCAAGAGCTGTCAGGATGTATTCGTCCTGCACGCCATATAGCAGCCAATGCAGGCGAAGTTTCACCTGCTGGTCTTCAGGGTCGAAAACGACACACCTGCGGCCTTTCACTTTCAGCTCCTTCAACGCAGCCAGTTTCTTCGTGGCTTCTCCGGTGCTGAGGATCACCGCCCAGACATGGTTAATCTGGTACGCCCCAAACGCCACCACGTTGGGGAGCACGCCAGCAGTGACGAGGGCGTCTCGAAAGTCTTCGACCCTGTAGGGCCTCTCACGCACGTCTCCGTGCAAGGACATGTTCTGAACAATACGACCGGTAGGCAAAGTAGGCAGCACGATTTCGTAGTCCTTATCGTATTCGGCGGTGATCCTGTTACCACGGCCGTTACGGGCCGCTATCGCCGCTCCATCGGAGCCGTTCATTCTGCGACCGTTCGCTATCACGTCCGGAAGTAGAATGAGCATGGTATGGCAGATGGCGAGAAACGTTGTTTTATGACACTACTTATACCTACCAATGTGCCTTACCAATGACTAGATCTCGGGCACAAGAAAGATGTCAGGACACCACAAAGGCCGTTGCGTACATTCATTGCGTATCTCACAGGCTAAAGAAAGTTGGAAGTAGATACGACGCTAATGTTGTTTTCGCATGTACGGCTGCCAATAAGCTAGGTAAGATTTGTGCCGCTGTGCAGAGGAAGAATGAGCGAGTAAAAGACAAGAAGCGGACCGATATTTGTTTCGTAAAACACACCAACACCGGTACCCCGTGTGCGACGATTGGCGTCTTTCCGGTTTTTCCTCCTCCTCCTCCCATTATTGACGTATATGCCGCAAAAATTTTTCGAATCCGTCAAGTCTAAGTGGTGTTACCAAATTATAGAGATCACGTTCCGCAGCTTTCTCTCTCAACTCAACGCAGCGAGCGCGCGGAAAGCTGCGCGCGGCGTGAGGGGAGGGAGGGAGGGCGGAGGTGCGAGGAGGCGACGTCAGCGCCGGCGGCATTTTTTTCATTTTTTTCTCTCTGGCGTCTCGGCGCAACCACGTGGTCTGTGCCGCCACTTCCGGTCGGCTTGCGTCGTTCTCGTCGAGCGGAGTCGATCGCGCTGTGTATCGCGCGTGCTTGAAAACTGCGCGTCGGTTTGGTAATGTTGGGTGTGCACCTCGAACGCCGTAGTGTTTTCATCGCTCTGCCAACCATGGAAGCAAACGTGCGCGCTCGTTTGGAACGAATGACAGCTGAGATCGGTTTCGGCCCATACTCCGATACACCGCCTCGTAAGACGGCACTGGCAGACGACCCCGAAGCGCCGCCATTACCGGACGCCAGCATTGTTATCGGAGACACGCTGCGCCCGTGCCTCGGTCGGTCGTGAGAACGTGCCGACGATGCAGTTCTCAGCTGACGAGGCAACACTCGAACGGCTGCCACTCTCAACGGCAACCGGCGATGGTCAAAAGCACAGAAATATTCACGTTTTCGGCACTGCGCATGGCGAAGAAAACGGAACCACGCAACTACGAGCAGACGAGCTGTCGGTGAGACCGGAAGTGCTAATATTAATGTTTGTTCGGTGTTTTTAACGCGATAACATAATATAAACATACATATTGTCACGTTATTACGAAAGGTACAGAACCTCTGTCTGTCGGGGCACCAGGACGTCGAGCTGAACCGACACAGGAAAAACACGCTTCTTCGTCTTCTCCACTTCCTTCTCCTCTCGTCAGTTTTACAGTGGCACATACACACAGTAGAATAGCGCAATGCCATCCCATGCTCGTGGCATTACTCCCCTTCCAAAAAAAAAAAAAACATCGTCCCGATGCTTAATGGTGAATAAAACAGAAAATAATCGCACACGCACACACGCACAAATGATGCAGCAGTGTCGAGGTGTTCGAACGATCATCCAAGTAGACTTGAATAGTCAACGGGGGTAGTACGGCTTCATCCTCGATACATGCACAACGTCTGCTTGCTTTAAACGACGAGATCGGCGAGCCGTGCTTTCAAGCAGGACTTCGTAGTTGACGTCGCTGAGCATAAGCGTGCGCAGGGTTGCCCTTCAGGGGGGGCGAAGGTTCGTCGCAGCGCCCCCCCTCCCTATTATGTCAATGTATGCGGCTGCCTTTGCGCCCCCCCTACAATGTATAGGGCTGACTTTGCGCCCCCCCTTCTCGCCCCCTTTGCCCCCCCCCCCCCCCTGCGCACGCCTATGTCGCTGAGGCGACGTAGAACTCGATAAGGACCGAAGTAGCGGTGGAGTAATTTTTCCGAGCGGCCCCTTTGACGAATAGGAATCCAGAGCCACACTTGATCACCGGGCTGGTAAATAACCTCGCGATGACGAGAATTGTACCTGTGCGAGTCGATGTGTTGCTGGTTTTGGATTCGCTCGAGTGCAAGCTTGCGAGCTGCGCCTGCGAGCCGGATAAAGTCGTTCGCATCGGTGGTAATGTAACCGCTGTCGGGTAACAGCATGGCATCCAGCATCGTAATTGCTTCTCGGCCGTGAAGCAACCGGAAAGGGGTGAACCCCGTAGTCTCTTGAACCGCAGTATTATAAGCGAACGTAATGTATGGTAGAACGTCGTCCCAGTTTTTGTGGTCTTGGTGAACGTACATAGAGAGCATGTCAGCGAGGGTCCTGTTTAATCTCTCCGTAAGACCATTGGTTTGTGGATGGTATGCGGTAGCTTTGCGATGAGCGGTTCCGCTAAGCCTCATGACGTCTTGCATCATTTGCGTTGTAAAAGCTGTTCCACGGTCAGTGATGACAACTGCTGGCGCTCCATGGCGGAGGACGATGTTGTTCACGAAGAAGTACGCAATCTCATTGGCAGTGCCTCGTTGTAGGGCTTTTGTTTCGCAGTACTTCGTCAAATAGTCAGTAGCGACTACGATCCAGCGGTTGCCGTCATGAGACTTCGGGAAGGGCCCGAGCAAGTCCATGCCGATTTGTTGAAACGGCTCTGCTGGCGGTGCAACAGGCTTCAGGAAACCAGCTGGGCGCATAGGTGGGGCTTTACGACGCTGGCAATCATTACACGTTTTTACGTAATGCTTGACATCCTGAGTGAGCTTTGGCCAGTAGTAGCGCTGACGAATCCGAGCAAGGGTACGCGCGAATTCTATGTGGCCGGACGAAGGCTCATCGTGGCAGGCAGATAAAATGTCGGCACGCAGCACCGATGGAACGACGAGCAGGTGTTCAGTCGCATAAGGTTTGAAGTTCTTTTTTTAGAGGATGTTATTACGGAGACAGAATGATTCTGAACGCGCGAATGCCCGCGGAGGTCTCGAGCTACGGCCTTCAAGGTATTTAATAAGTTGTTCAAGCTCTGAATCGTTCCGTTGTTGTTGGGCCAAGTCAGATTCACTGACAGCACAAAGAAAACGGCACCTTCGGTATCATCATCGCTTGATGTCGTTGCAAGTGGAGCGCGCGAAAGGCAATCGGCATCAGCGTGTCTCCGGCCAGACTTGTAGACGATTGTTACGTCAAATTCTTGAAGGCGCAAGCTCCATCTCGCGAGACGCCCTGAAGGGTCCTTGAGATTGGCCAGCCAACAGAGGGCATGATGGTCTGTGACGACTCTGAACGGACGGCCATATAGATACGGTCGGAACTTTGATATCGCCCAGATAACAGCAAGGCATTCCTTCTCCGTGGTCGAGTAGTTAGCTTCCGCAGATGACAGAATGCGACTAGCATAGGCGATGGGACGCTCGACCCCATCTTGCCACTGGACGAGCACTGCACCAAGACCGATATTGCTTGCGTCAGTGTGAAGTTCAGTGGCGGCATCTTCGTCAAAGTGTCCTAGTACGGGCTCGGTCTGGAGGCGCTGCTGAAGCTCGGAAAAAGCGTCTCTTTGCTCGGGACCCCAGACAAAAGGAATATCCTCTTTCGTTAAGCGGGTGAGGGGTTCGGCGATGTTCGCGAAATTCTGCACAAAGCGCCTGTAGTATGCGCAGAGGCCTAAAAATCGGCGCACATCACGTTTGTTGGAAGGTGGGGGAAATGCAGCAACAGCCATTGTCTTGTCTGGGTCTGGCCGAATGCCATCGTGACTGACAAGGTGTCCGAGGAACTTTAGTTCGTCGTAGCCGAAATGGCATTTCTCCGGTTTTAGTGATAGGCCTGCTTTGCGAATTGCGACGAAGACGGACTGAAGTCGTTGTAAATGTTGATCGAATGTTTGCGAAAAAACAACGACGTCGTCTAAATAGACAAGGCACGATTCCCACTTGAGGCCCGACAGCACGGTATCCATCATCCTTTGGAACGTCGCTGGAGCAGAGCACAGGCCGAACGCTAGCACTTTAAATTCGTAGAGGCCGTCGGGAGTTATGAACGCTGTTTTTTCACGGTCGCGTTCATCGACCTCAATCTGCCAGTAGCCGCTTCGCAAATCCATGGATGAGAAATATCGGGCATGTCGAAGTCGATCCAGTGAGTCGTCTATGCGTGGAAGAGGGTAGACGTCTTTCTTCGTCACTGTGTTGAGTTTTCTGTAATCCACGCAAAATCGAAGAGTGCCGTCCTTCTTTTTTACAAGTACGACGGGGGACGCCCATGGACTGGTCGAGGGTTGGATTATGTCATCGTCGAGCATCTGCTTCACCTGAGAACGTATCACCTCTTGTTCTTTTTGCGACACCCGGTAGGCGTGCTGTCGTACCGGTCGTTCGATAGAGTCCGTTATAATGCGGTGCTTTACGGTTGGGGTCTGCTTGATTTTTGAAGTGGACGCAAAACAGTCACTAAAGGTGCGTAACATAGTGCGTAGCTGCTCCTTCTGCACGCATGTGAGCTTCGGATTCACATCGACTGTGCTGGCCACACTGTAAACGAAAATTAGCCGAGATGGGAGCTTTTCCAGCATATGAGCCCCTAAAACCCCCATGCCCCAATCATTTACTCCGTGGTAGCGGGGTGAAGTCGGCACATGTCGTCGTAAAACGCCCCTTGCTTAATGAGGGAGTTTACGAACGACATGACCTTGTTAAACTCCCCACGGAGTTTTAGATCACGTGGTTAGAAACTCCCTATGGGAGGTTTAAAAAGCATTTTTGGTCGTGACGTGCGTGTCACGTGGTCAGAAACTCCATATGGGAGTTTTAGAAACCATTTTTGGTCGTGATGTGCGTGCGTGTGTGAATGCGCGTGTGTGTACGGGCATCTGTTTGCAGCGACGATTTGCAGCGAGGATTTGGAACGGCCGGTTGGTTTGTGTAGACGTGTAGGACTATTTTCCCCGCTGAAACATTCTGGTCAGAGACAAGTTCAACTCGCGCCAGCGTCCGACCGCGAACACATCGAGCTGGCTGTCCTGTGTTTATTCTCCCGTCAAGCGGCAATGCCCATGCACACGAGTGCAAGCCTCCGACACGCCACGGATACCTCGCTTCAACGTGCCGAGTTACGAAGAACTGCGAAGAATAATTTCATCGGTAACAAAAGTAAGCTGTTGCGATCGTCAGCGGGTTGTTTCTGGAGTTTCACCGGCTAAAACTTCGAAGCAGTAAGAAGTAGGCTTCGCTACGTCGTCGGCATCAAGCCGGCCGGCGGCCGGTGTGAGAGCTGCGCCGGCGACGCGCTCGCCCCGACCACCGGCAACGCTTGCTTCTCGGAGTGTCACCGAACCGATGTTTCACCGGCTGCAACTTCTAAGCGGTAAGAAGGCTTCGCTACGCCGTCGGTACCAAGCCGGCGGCGCGTAGCGAACTCGCACAGCCACACCGGTCGCCATGGCGAGTTCTATATACGAGCTCGCACCGGCCACCGGTGAAGCAAAGAATATGTTTCACAGAAAATAAAAGCTGCTGGAATGAGTAAGTTTAAATTGTCTCTTTGTGCCATGCAACCACCGTTGTCAAATGTATAGCGAGAAGGCGAGCGCCGATACGAGATAGATTGAACCAACATGCGGCCGCCGCTGCACTGCGAGCAACAGGAACCACGACTACGAGCCGTCTCGTTCATTGTAAGTGCATCGCTCCGAAGCTTAACGCGGATAGCGGACACCTGTTTTTTTATTGTGTGTGTAAAATAACGGCGACGAAAACTGCACAGCAGCAAGCATTTTGTGATCGCGAGCCGCCGTTCGTCGTATAGCCGTGCCGGACTCCTGCGAGAGGCCTAGCGACGCCGTCGGCAACAACGCGGTATACGTGGCGTTGAATGTTAGGCGGGTTTATAGTAAAAGACGGGTGTACATCAGTAGTATCTATAAGCCCACCACAAATATACACGTACGCCATGAATGTTTGGTGCATAATTACGCGGAAAAGGAGTGTCCCATCCGAGCTACATTGGAGGTCAAGATGTGGTGCCTATATATACTCGGCGACCAAAGTTTGGTTGTGAAGCGCGGGTGGCGAGCGGTTGTCAGTGTGAGTGTTGTATTACTTCGCGAATGTTGTGTGCATGTTTGTGTACGTGTGATCGAGTTTGCGTGTTTCGATGCTAATTTAATTAAAGATTCTTTGGTGCATGGTGCGACAGCGAGAAGCATTTTTTTTTTTCGATGGTTATAAAAATTTACTCCCATACTTACCTGGAAAAGCTCTCCTATGGATGTAAACAAATACTCCCATCAGTCCATCCAAAACCTCCGTCCTTAAAGGGGGTAAATTTTTTACTCCCATGGACGGGGTATATAAAACCCCCATCGGGGCGTGCGCTAGAGGACAAGTCCATTTACTCCCATCTCGGCTTTTTTTTGCTTGGCCACTGCAGTGTCACATTCGGCGGCTGCGGCAATCGGAGCAATCGTAGAAAATGCTTCGTCGCCAATGGCTTCGAAGTGAGCGATTGCTGTTCGCTTTGTCAAGTGTTGGTATTCGCCGCTGAAATTCGTGATCAAGAGCTGAGTGATCCTACGTTTCAGTTCGACGATACCGCGGGCGACGCAGATTTGCCGAGCCAAGAGCACCGACAGGTTCGCTTCGGCGATACCATTACTGCTATTATCGCAGTCGCTCTCCACAGTTACCAACATAGTGGTTCGCGGCGGAAGTGTGAGGGTATCGTCAACAATTCGAAGTGCAGTTTTCTGCGTATTGGTATCTTTCTGTCTGGGAGCATGGTTGTCTGAAAACGTTATAAGCAGGTCTCGAAGGTTAATAACGGCTCCGTGCTCGCGTAGGAAATCCATTCCGAGAACAACTCTTCGGGAGCATTCACGCAACACGACGAAAGAAGCAACGTACGTCGACTCACGGATTTGGAGCCGGGCGGTGCATCTCCCAATTGGTGTCAATAGGTGACCGCCTGCTGTCCGGAGGTTGGGTCCATGTCCCCACGGTGTCGTTACCTTTCTCAGCTGAACAACGAGGTCAGCGCTGATAACGGAGTAATCGGCGCCCGTGTCTACCAGAGCAGTTACGGGGTGGTTGTCGACAAGAATGGAGATGTCAGCAGATACACGTCTGTCGTCGAGGGTATACGTCTGCGAAAGGGAGTCGTCGGATGTCGGCAGGCAGTTCGGAGGAGGGTCTTTTAACGGTCGATCGACAGCGGCCTCACCCCCGGAGGTCGCTGTTCCTAGTTCCCCGGCGTGGGCTTGGGGACCCATGCGATCGTCCCACAACGACGTCGGCAAAGGTTGAGTGTTGGCCAGGTGACATGGAGCGCCGGGGAGACGGTGAGCGGGATTGGCGTCTCTGAAAGGTGGAGGACTGCTGGCTTGCCAAGTACTCGGCGATAGCACGGGGCCGCTCACCATCCCGCGGTCGACGAGCATCTGGACGAAAGCCAGGAAGGCCCATGTGTCGGTACGTACACTCGCGGTAGACGTGACCTGGTTCACCACAATGGTAACAAAGGGGCCGATTGTCAGGAGCGCGCCACACACTGGATTTCCGAACATTGAGTCGTGGGTTCTCGTAATGCGGTGGGCTTGAGTAGAACGGCGTCGTCTGTTGGGTGGGCAGACGGGACGGATAGCCGACTGCCGGTGCAGGAGTACGTAACGCCTCCGCGTACGTTAAAAGAGGAGCCTCTGCTGGCGGCGGAGCCATCAACGGTTGAACCAGGTGCCGGACCTCTTCGCGGACAACATCCGTTAGAGCAGCCACATGAGGCGGAGGAGACGCTGCGTGCAGTTTTTGCAGCTCCTCGCGTACAATACTGCGCACGAGCTCCGTAAGTTCCCTCGCGCTCGTGACGTCAGGTGTTGCCAGAGACGATGACATAGATGACAGATTGCTTGGGCGTTCGTACTGCGACGATCGCTGCCGTAGCATTCGCTCCATCGTCGTGGCTTCGTGGAGGAATTCCGATACGGTGCTTGGAGGGTTGCGCACGAGTCCCGCGAACAACTGCTCTTTTACGCCCCGCATCAGTAGGCGCACCTTCTTCTCTTCTGTCATTGACGGATCAGCTCGCCGGCACAGCCGGGACATGTCCTCAACGAACATGGCAACGCTCTCGTTCGGGCGCTGGTTCCGGGAATTGAGGAGACGTTCTGCTTGCTCCTTTCGGTCAGAACTTCGGAAGGTATTCTGAAGCTGAGTGCAAAACTCCGGCCAGGTTGCCATGGTAGCTTCATGGTTTTCAAACCAAGTGCGCGCCGAGTCCTCGAGGTAAAAGTAGACATACCGAAGCTTCCGGTGTTCGTCCCATTCGTTGACGCTGGCGCAACGGTTGTAGTCGTCAAGCCAGTCGTCGACGTCCTCGTAAGTGTCACCGTGAAACGGCTTCGGAGTTCGCGGGGCGTTGAAAAACCATGGCGAAGGCGGAGTCGATGTCTGTTGAGTCTGTGTCCCCGCGCTTGCCATACTTCTGTAGAGTTGTGGAAGGGGGCCGAATTCAGGTGGTAGGCCTAGTTGCCGCCGACTACGCCGTAAGTCAGCTGGTTCTTCCAAGGCGTGACTACTGTAGGGATCTTCCTGCTGGTCGCAGTGCATACAACACTACCCAGCACCTCCCCCAGAAATGTCACGTTATTACGAAAGGTACAGAACCTCTGTCTGTCGGGGCACCAGGACGTCGAGCTGAACCGACACAGGAATTTGTTTGTTTGTTTTGCCTACTTTTCTATGGAAAACACGCTTCTTCGTCTTCTCCACTTCCTTCTCCTCTCGTCAGTTTTACAGTGGCACATACACACAGTAGAATAGCGCAATGCCATCCCATGCTCGTGGCAATATTATCTACTTATTGAACTCAAAATTAACAACGAAAGTAATAATGAGGGTGTTATCGTGATTATAACATCAGCCAATGGTGGAACTGCCGACAATCGCGTCATATTTTGCGGACTAATACATCATTTGTCGAGAGAAGAGGGAGCGATTTTCAGCTGACTTTGAGAATTTATTGTAAATTCCAGGCCGTGCGCATCGCTATAATATTTGGCTCGCGTGTTCTCGGGAGCCTCGACTACCGATCGGCAGCGCTTTTTGAGCATGCTCGAAAAGTGTTGCAGGGCCCCTTTAAGTCTCTGTATTGCTTTTTTCCCCGTTCTCCTTACTGCAATGTGTCTTTTGTCACGTGCTGCCAAAATAAGCTCCCTGCTTTATTCTTACTGTTTTAGATATTTTTATGAACGTTAATGAGAGGAATGGTTGTGACAGACATGACTGACCTGAAGAACTCCATTTGACTGATTGATTGATTGACTGACGCACAGGGTTTCACCTGCCGAGGCCACTATGGGTACCACAGGGCGTAGCCAGAAATTTATTTCGGGAGGTGGGGAGTTCTACCCCCTCCTCATATTATCTACTTGACTACTTGCAACGCTACGGCCACTCCACCACCATGCCTGCCTATATATATATATATATATATATATATATATATATATATATATATATATATATATATATATATATATATGTATATGGATAGTGGATGGATGAAATAACTTTATTGAGGTCCAATAGGTCGTGCACGTTGGGACCGAAAGACCTAGCCTTTCGGCCGCTTCGCGGGCCCGTTGGACTGCCCATAATTGTCCCTCTAATGTCGGACTACGCAGAGCTGCGTCCCACCGCTCTTCAGTGTTTTCCTTGTCGCTGCGTAACGCGGAGCAACGCCAGAGCATATGAGTGAGATATATGGTTTCGTGGCATGTTTGGAATGCTGTAGGATAAATCGTGTTAATTAACAGCGGGTTCGGATAGGTTCTTGTTTGTAAGAGCCTTAGCGTAATGGCCTGTGCTCTATTTAGTTTACTGTGTAATAATTTCGGGGGAAGTTTCAAACTGCCTTCTCCAATGCTAGTAGGGAGAACCACTCTACATTCTGCGTACAAGCAGTGGCATGTTTTGTATCATATTGACGTCACTCACATGGCGTAACAGTCGAATGAATAAAGTTGTTTATTAATTACAAGCCTCTTAGTTGACTAGACGTTCAGTTGTGAATAAAATAATGTAAAATAAGCTTTTTCTCACCAAGCAATATTCACGCAACCGTTCAGTTTGTTTGGAAATCCGGAAGTATCTTTTTTTAATCGATTGCACATTCGAATGTCAACGTTCTTCTGTTTGGATCGACTAGCAGTTTAAATTTCTTCGAGCGCTCACGCAGCAGTTACCAGACCAATCAAACCCTATATATTCCAACTAATCAAGTGTGCGTCGTTGATTTGAGTGCATTCTCTGTAGCAACCATAAATCCCGATAAACGTGCAAAATTAACTTAATGGTTTTCGATGGAGGTGAAAATGCTAGAGGCCCGTGTGCTTAGATTTAGGTGCACATTGTGGAACCCCAGGTGGTCAAAATTTTCGAAGCCTTCCACTACGGCGTCTCTCGTACTCATATCGTGGTTTTGGCCGTAAAACCCCAACAGTTATTATTATAATTATTAACTTGGCGGTGTTGCTTCGCGGAACGGTCACCTCGTCTTGTGTGATACCGGATCCGCGTTTTTTTTTTCTTTTGCTGCGCCGTGTGCCTCGAGCAACCGGTCGCTCGGTTCCGTAATCTCGAAACTGGATTGCGAGGAGAGAATGTAAGAGTTTCTCTCTCGCCCGTTCGATCTCATTTAAACGATTGAAATACCTCTCGAATGCAATGCGTTCTTCGTCCGGGGGTGTAGCTCAGATGGTAGAGCGCTCGCTTAGCATGCGAGAGGTACTGGGATCGATACCCAGCACCTCCACTGAGACGTGTTTTTTTTTTTTTCTGGCAAACAAAATGTTTTTTTTTTATATTGTTTATGAAGAGTTATGGGAATAATTGCGATCAAGATGACCGCCCTTGATTTGGGCTCGAATGTAAGACGAAACGAGGCGTCCCTGCTTTCTCTTCTTTCATATGGAAGTGTTGAAAGTGCGACAAGGACACGTACTGAGATCCTTTGCGGAAACGTCCGGGGGTGTAGCTCAGATGGTAGAGCGCTCGCTTAGCATGCGAGAGGTACTGGGATCGATACCCAGCACCTCCACTGGTACACTTTTTTTTTCTGCATTTGTAAAAAGTTTTATTAGCATATTTTTTAAATGAAATGTTACGATTTATGCCTTGTTGGATTAGTGTTTGGTGACTTCTCATTATGGCTTAATTCTCTGAATACTAGCTGTGTGTTTTATTTATTTATTTTTGCGCCTACTTTTTCTTTTTCTACTGCTTATATGTGATGTATAAATCCTCTTATATTGTATTCACCCCCCTCACTGTAATGCTTCCAATGGCGCTGTGGGTATGCCGTAAACAACAACAGCAAAAAAAAAAAAAGCACTGATGAGAGGAATGTTTGTGGCAGATATGGCCGACCTGGACAACTGCATCTGTCATTGGATGGATCGTCAATTGATTGATTCATTGAACTTCACCTGCCAATTTAGGCCACACTGAAGACCGCAGGACGTAGCCAGAACTTTACTTCAGGAGGTTTCAGCACTCATGTATTAGCAGCATTTACCATATTAATCGGGTGCTCTTTATATTCCAATTAATGTTTAAAGTATGTGTCATTTGATTTGACTTCATTCCGTGTAGCAGCTAGCACGGTAAAGGCGCAACTTAGATGATATTGCGTCTTGTGTTTTGTAATACCGTTTCTTTTTGTTTTTTTTTGTGCGGCGTATGCGCCGAGCAACCAGTCGCTCTGTTACGTAATCTCGAAACTGGATTTCGGGAGGGAGAGAGAAAGAAGGCTTCTCTCTCGCCCGTTCGATCTCATTTAAACCATTGAAATACCTCTCGAATGCAATGCGTTCTTCGTCCGGGGGTGTAGCTCAGATGGTAGAGCGCTCGCTTAGCATGCGAGAGGTACTGGGATCGATACCCAGCACCTCCACTCTTCTTTTTTTTTTTTCTGCACAACAAAATGTTTTCTTTATATTGTTTATGAGCAGTGATGACAGGAAGAATTGCTATTAGGATGGCCGTCCTCGCCCTTCGTTTGGGCCGGAATATAAGACGGATATAGGGATTCCCCACTTTTCTGACGTATGTAACTATTGAAGGCATGGCAAGTACCGGGATCATCAAGGGGACCGTCCGGGGGTGTAGCTCAGATGGTAGAGCGCTCGCTTAGCATGCGAGAGGTACTGGGATCGATACCCAGCACCTCCACTGGTACACTTTTTTTTCTGCATTTGTAAAAAGTTTTATTAGCATATTTTTTAAATGAAATGTTACGATTTATGCCTTGTTGGATTAGTGTTTGGTGACTTCTCATTATGGCTTAATTCTCTGAATACTAGCTGTGTGTTTTATTTATTTATTTTTGCGCCTACTTTTTCTTTTTCTACTGCTTATATGTGATGTATAAATCCTCTTATATTGTATTCACCCCCCTCACTGTAATGCTTCCAATGGCGCTGTGGGTATGCCGTAAACAACAACAGCAAAAAAAAAAAAGCACTGATGAGAGGAATGTTTGTGGCAGATATGGCCGACCTGGACAACTGCATCTGTCATTGGATGGATCGTCAATTGATTGATTCATTGAACTTCACCTGCCAATTTAGGCCACACTGAAGACCGCAGGACGTAGCCAGAACTTTACTTCAGGAGGTTTCAGCACTCATGTATTAGCAGCATTTACCATATTAATCGGGTGCTCTTTATATTCCAATTAATGTTTAAAGTATGTGTCATTTGATTTGACTTCATTCCGTGTAGCAGCTAGCACGGTAAAGGCGCAACTTAGATGATATTGCGTCTTGTGTTTTGTAATACCGTTTCTTTTTGTTTTTTTTTTTGTGCGGCGTATGCGCCGAGCAACCAGTCGCTCTGTTACGTAATCTCGAAACTGGATTTCGGGAGGGAGAGAGAAAGAAGGCTTCTCTCTCGCCCGTTCGATCTCATTTAAACCATTGAAATACCTCTCGAATGCAATGCGTTCTTCGTCCGGGGGTGTAGCTCAGATGGTAGAGCGCTCGCTTAGCATGCGAGAGGTACTGGGATCGATACCCAGCACCTCCACTCTTCTTTTTTTTTTTTTCTGCACAACAAAATGTTTTCTTTATATTGTTTATGAGCAGTGATGACAGGAAGAATTGCTATTAGGATGGCCGTCCTCGCCCTTCGTTTGGGCCGGAATATAAGACGGATATAGGGATTCCCCACTTTTCTGACGTATGTAACTATTGAAGGCATGGCAAGTACCGGGATCATCAAGGGGACCGTCCGGGGGTGTAGCTCAGATGGTAGAGCGCTCGCTTAGCATGCGAGAGGTACTGGGATCGGTACCCAGCACCTCCACTGAGACTTGCTTTTTATAGTTCATCTGCAGAGCTTTCTTTATATTGCTTTTTTTTTTCTTGTTTGTGTACGTGGTCAACACGTGGGAAGGTAGGGAGGCGTTGGCTACGTATGTACCGAATAATTCATCGTTAGTCTGCTAACAAAAAAAAAAATGGTGGGGAAAATGAAAATATTCGAAAGTTTTAAACATAGACGAAGGAAATATTTCCGCCAAACATTGGACTGGCGCCTAGCTGAGACGAGATGTTCATACGTATATATTTACATGAAAATGATGAAAATGTTCAAGGCCAGAAAGCAGAAAACATACTGATATGCTTCATATAAGCGTCCGGGGGTGTAGCTCTAATAATGCTTCTTGGCCTCCATTGTCTATGGCGGGCTAGAATGGCCGGTTTCCACTGCGACCCTGACAGGAGACCTGCACGCGTGCTGTGCTTTTTCGCGAAAGAATTTGTCAATATGTTGATGTACTCAAACAACAAGACTTTGTTTCTGACTGGCTTTCCAGGGTTGAGCCCCTGGC
This sequence comes from Rhipicephalus sanguineus, assembly GCF_013339695.2. Classification (NCBI taxonomy): domain Eukaryota; kingdom Metazoa; phylum Arthropoda; class Arachnida; order Ixodida; family Ixodidae; genus Rhipicephalus; species Rhipicephalus sanguineus. The sequence goes on from NC_051185.1 coordinate 18,925,864, forward strand.
TTACCTAAAGGAATTTTAGGAATGTAACTAATCATAGGTGTGCACTGCTTTGACATTGCTTCAGTTGTGTCTATTGTTGTATTGTCTGCTGTTATTCCTGTGCCGTGTTATGAAACCGGTAATAAAGAAAAAATAAGGGGGTGTAGCTGAGATGGTAGAGCGCTCGCTTAGCATGCGATAGGTACTGGGATCGATACCCAGCACCTCCACTGAGACTTGCTTTTTTTAGTTCATCTGCAGAGCTTTCTTTGTATTGCTTTTTTTTGCTTGTTTATGTACAGGGTCGACCACATCTAAGCTGAACACCTCATTAGTATTCAAACCGGTAAAACTAGAACGTTTCTTATACTTCACGAGTGCAATGCCCGTTATAGAACGTCTAATCATGGTGTCGACAAACACAGTAATGATTTTCCGAATTATGTATCAAACAACAGCTTCAATGAGGTCTTGAATACTAATGAGGTGTTCAGCTTAGATGTGGTCGACCCTGTACGTGGTCAACACGTGGGAAGGAAGGAAAGCGTTGGCTACGTATGTACCGAATAATTCATCGTTAGTCTGCTAACAAAAAAGAAAAAATGGTGGGGAAAATGAAAATATTCGAAAGTTTTAAACATAGACGAATGAAATATTTCCGCCAAACATTGGACTGGCGCCTAGCTGAAACGAAATGATCATACGTATATATTCACATGAAAATTATGAAAATGTTGAAGGCCAGAAAGCAGAAAACATACTGATAATCTTCATGTAAGCGTCGGGGGTGTAGCTCATGTGCAAAAACTCTTTTTCATATCGCGCCATTTCTACAGTAGATGGTAGAGCGCTCGCTTAGCGTGCGAGAGGTACTGGGATCGATACCCACACCTCCACTGAGATCTGCTTTTTTTTTTTTTTGCGTCATTAAAATTTTTTATATTGTTTTTAAGCATGGACGACATGAATTCTTACACATTTTTTTTTTTAGACGGAATTGAATTGACTGTACAGCGCTGTATTGACATCTGCATACTTCAGTTGTTGCAAACTGCTTTCACAGTGCGATATACCCACTGATTACAAAAACCCCGGCGGTGTAAACCAAGCCCTATTCTTCTATTCTAGCTATATTTCTAACCTCTATTCTAGCTGTTTGTCTTTTCTGATACGAGCGCTTACCTTTTGTCCGCAACGCTATTAACCTTTGCGGAGTTTAACGAGAGCGGAAACGTATCCATTGTTTGCGCTAATCACCCAGCAATAAATTTAGCTGCAGCGACGCGGACGTTAACACTGAGATTCATTGTCTGGTGGATATTCGGTCGTGTACATAGGCGTGCGCAGGGTTGACTATTAAGGGGGGTTGGGGGGGGGGGGGCTAGCTTCACTGTAGCTTCCCCCCTCCCCCCGCCTCCCGGTAGTCGAGCGCGAAAGAAAACGTAGCCTTCGCAATGGGTGCAAAAATGAAAACGAAGCGAAGACGTGCTTCTGTCAACGGCCTGCCGTTGGTCCTCGGCTCTCTGGGCGTAAAGATGGGAAATAAACAGTTCTTGGAACGCAACATCAGGGATCCTCAGCTGCCATTATAGTAAAAAAAAAAAAAAACTGCCTCGCCATAGCTCTGTACATTAAGCAATGACAGAAGAGAGGCCCGGCTGAGTAAACGTATGGAGCAGACTTGGCGTCCCCTTTTAGGTGACCAGGGGAGGCTGCCCCCCCCCCCTCCCCCCTCTCGTGCTCACACATATATCTTGCATAGGGGAGCGCGGATTTGGTTAGAAAAAAAGACAGCACTACAGAAAGGACGCTGTAGTGTTGTCTTTCTTTCTAACCAAATCCGCGCTCCCCTATGCAAGATGTTGAACCAACTAGCCCAACAACTGACCTCACAGCTATAGTTGTGTCTAACAATGAAAACGAACCCTTCATCGATTCCCGTTCCCTGGTAAGCCGGTAATCCGCAAACGCTAAAACTCGTTCTAATTTGACCACATCGCGTCCACTCACCTGGACGTTCCGGAAGCGCAGCGTCTGCCTCTTTCCGGTGACGTCCTGCGCGAAGAAGTCCAGCCGGTTCTTCCTGGAGACCACGTTGAGCCCGAACTGTGCCGTTCCTTGGACGTCGGTCAGGCGTATGAGGAACCAGGGATCGGTGCGAGCGCTCCGCTTTCGGAACGTGGCGACGAACGAGAACTCGTCGGGGAGGCCCAGAGGAAACACCGCCCTGCAGCGAGATGGGAGATTGTATGTTTGTCGGAGGCTGTTGCACGGTGCATGAAGATGTAGCGAATGTGTGTATGGCCTCCGAGATTTAGGATGCTGTGGTTCTCGGAGGCTATCGTATGGTCATCGACCTTCGAGATTGGGCGCTGTCGCCCAGCCCAATCTCTGTGGCCACATTGGTTGATGTTGAACGTAATGTCATCGGCGCGCACACCAGCCGGAGCGTTTTGGCGCCATCGGTGAGCGCTGAGGACGCCGAGCTGCATTGACATAAACAAGGTAGGGGATAACCGGTCCCAAAATTTTAAATTTCGTGTGTGTATATACACACGCACGACCATACATAGAGGGTAGTTGTTAACCCCCCCCCCCCCCCAAAAAAAAAAAAGAAAAAATCTGGCTACGCTTTTACCGAGCTGGCTCATGGCATCAATGAAAACGGGAACCTCGGTGGCACAAGGAAGCGCCGGCCGCAAATGAGGGCCGACTGTCGCGTTTTCGGTTGCTAAGCACCGCTTCACCACATGCCACTGCACTAACAGTTGTCCTCTTATCCAACGTTTCGACAAGGGTTCTCGCTGGTCACGTGACCCTGACTTTGTACTTGCGCTTGAACGTGCTTCAGTGTGCCCTACGAACAAAGTCAATAATAATTTCTGATGCTTTACGCCCCAAAACCACGATATGAATATGAGGCATGCTGTAGTGGACGGCTCCGGAAATTTCGACCTCCTGGGATTCTTTAACGCGCACCTAAACCTACATACACGGGGCTTTAGCATTTTGCCTTCATAGAAATGCGACCGCCGATGCCGGGATCGAACCCGTAACTTTCGGGTCAACAGGTGGGCACTGTAACCATTTTATACCACCGTGGCGGGTACTAACAAAGCCAAACCGTGCCCTACGGTATGACACGCATGGGACGCCTGGGGCCGTATTCTGAGACGACCACTTTCAGCGACAGTTTCGCTTTGTGTGACGAGAATCTCGCGTGTCCGATCACTGAAGTGACTATAGCTTGCCCACCTTTTCTGAATCAGCCAATCAGTGCGCACTGAAAACGATATTTTGGCGATACCACGACGCGGCTGCTAGGCTTGGCCTCCCGGTCCCAGCGTGGGAGCCCAAGACGCGCCTCCTTGCGGGACCTCAATAAAGTTGTTTCTTTTTTCCAAACTGATACAACTCGGAATATACGGCCCCTGGAATGATTGGTCTGTGGCAAAACGGAACGGTTTGTATAGGGTACGTCACTAAGCATTATTTGCCCATAAGTAATGAAGCGAGTCGCAGCTGCATGCGAGGACACGCAAGAGTCCCCACCCCAGTCCTTGTTTATATTAACCTTCACCAGTCGCCCTACAATGCGTTCCGTGTAGGCGTTGGAAGGCAGGACGCGGTGGCTCACGGGCAAGGACGTATACACTGGACAAGAACGCATGTTGAATGAGCCAGCCGTTAGTTTCGCTTCGTTATGGTTGGTTGCGTGTTGTCGGCCTTGTGTCCTGTGCCAGTGTAGCTACATCCGAGCGGTAGCTTATGTGGCCGGCTGCTCTATGAAAATTAAACGGCGTGATAAGTTTGGCTGACCTACAAGCGCTAGGGCTTGGGTAAGTATATAGGCGGTGGTAATTAATTGCAGCAAATCGGCTCAGCGCTGACATGAGGCAGCCTTATTAAGGGTTATTAGCGTTTTACTTCTCTCGTGTCCTCCTCGACGTGTTCAGACCAAGCCTTTCATTGTTTATACGAGCGAACAGAACATAAAGAACCTTCAGATTAGCAGCTTAATGCGTCCTTCTAAAATATCTCCCAAAAATTCACGCATTAATTTTGGACCCTTCAGACGCACCTTGTGCTCCTGACGACTGAAGTTTATGAGATATGGGCTCCACGGCAAATAGAAATTTCAGCGTTGTCATCGATGCATGACTCTTCTAATTTAATTAAAAGCTGTGTATAGGACTCACCATTCGTCACGCGGAGCTCTTAGAACCGTCCCTACTTTAACACGAACGTGAAACTAGAAGGGCCACAGATGAAAAAGAAGGGATGACAGGCATAGGCGTGCGCAAAATTTCCCCATTAGGGGGGAGGGAGGGGGTTGTTTCAACTTCAACTTTTTTATTCTTCTATTTACAGACTAGAAACGTCATCCGGGGCTAAAAGCTGCCGTCAGCAGCTTGACTGGGCCCAGGAGGCGTTGTACATGACAGCGCGATGTAAACATTTCGGAACAAAACGTAAAACCTAAACGCCTCCCTCCCATACTGTCCGAGCCCGAAAGAAATTAAGTTTCGCAATGGTTGCAAAATCGAAAATGAAGCGGCGGCGTGCTTCTCGCAATGGCCTGCCTTTGCTCCCCGGCTTTCCAGGGGTAATGGCGGAAAGCAAACAGTTCTTGATGTGCAACATGAGGGGTCCTCGTCGGCCGCCGTTAGCATCAGAAACTTGCATGGCCTTAACCCTGCACTTTAAACAATGACGGGACTGGTCCGAATGAGTACAGGTATGAGGCAGACTATAGACTCCCACCTTAGAGGATTAGGGAGGGCGGCCACCAGCCCCCCCCCCCCCCCCTTCCCTTGTCTCTTCAATGCGCACATTTGTGATAATATAGAAGCGGTGAATCGCAACTGTGAAAAACTTGAAGCTGTGAGCGATAAAAACACGGAGGAAGGAAAAAATATATATATACGCACAGAGAAAGCGCAATTGCCTTTGTCCGTGTTATTTAGCGCTGACATCTTCAAGATGCAATACCAACTCTCCAATCTACCGATCGCTATTATATTTGTATGGCAGAAATACTCCCCAAATACTCGATTTTTTTCTGAGATTGTGAACTTGGAAAAATTTTATCGAAAAAAAAAAAGTGGTCTTTATAAACAACCAAGCTAACTGCGGAGTCATATGCCGTACAGCACAGAAGTGTGCCTCTGCAGGGTCCACTCTACTTTCTTCACATTTATATCCTAAATACTACAAATAACATCCCCTATACTTTCCTCGGCACTATTGTCTGTTAGTTTTCAATAATAATGTGTCTAACAAAGGGACTGAAACAGTTGCACTATAGATGACGGTATATACACAAGAGACAGGGCCGTACCCAGGAAGTTTTTTCGCGGGGTGTTTGTGTACAGAACTTTAGCAACTGGTGGTCGCTGTGAAGGCGTGAAAGTATTTTAGTGTCACCCGAAAAGCTAAAGCATGAAAAAATTTCGGGGGGTGTCAGAACCCCCTCAACCCTCCCCCCCCCTTAGTTACGGCCCTGCCAAGAGACGTACTTGAAGATCTTTGAGTAGACCATATACCTGGTGGGCAGTACGAGTTCAGCCTTGCGGGACAGCCTGTACGCCGTCTGTAGACTGTTGGAGCCGGTGACCCTCTTGACGCCCGGGAAATCGAACTGGAGGTCGTCCAGCCGGAACTTGTGGATCAAGTCGAACCCTGCAGGCTCTCACGAGAGAAAGGGAAAATGAAAACAGGACAGAAAAACATATCGTGTGAAAACTACAGCGTAAACCAGTACGGACCACAAAGAAGACGCATATGTGCCAAGTATAGGTCCAACCGAAGCTTTATTGAAAACATCAACAAAGACCGATGAAGGTTGTTGAAGGAAGTGTCAACTGCAAGCGCTATCTTTTCACCAACTGGCAACCATATACTCCGACAAACTCGTTTGGCGATGGGTATAATAAATGTTGGTTGTTTCGGTCATCGCAAACGAACCATTTTTTTTTTAATTGACCACCAACGGTTTATTACTCTGCGGCATTCTCCGAACCCGATAATATAGACGTTACACTTTTCTGTCATCCGGTACCTTAAGCGCGACGTCTGTTAATTTGTCACATACAGGTAATTGCAGTGCAAGTGTGATCATTTTTCATGTCGTTGGTCAACGAGCTTACACGGAAGCTACTTTGACAAAAAATAAGAACAAAAGAAAATTAGGCACTGAACAGGCGCGAAGAGTAGTCAAACGGGATGCCCGAAGGTGCTTTCATATTGTCACGTTGTCGTGACGTGGATGAAGGCAGAAGTGAGCAGGATAAGAACGAGTCTTTTATTTGGCGAACTTGTGCCAATAAACGAAATAGTCACTTTACAAGCGATGCTCAATGAGCACGGATTGCGGCGAACAAAGCGGCGTCCGTCGACCAGGTGCTATCGGAGTGAAACTCGTGCGACTGTTTTAATAAGCTGTGAAAGCGTACGAATCAGGTGCACGTTAAAGAACCCCAGGTGGTCGAAGTTTCCGGAGCCCTCCACTACGGCGTCTCTCATAATCATGTCGTGGTTTTGGGACGTTAAACCCCAGATATTATTTAAAGCGTACAAATCGCTTCGCTACCTCCCACCGTTCTTCGGTGTATTTCTTTTGTATAGGGTTACAGTATGTGTCTACTCTGGATACTTGGAAAGCGTAGGGTACACTACGCTTCTGAAAAGTTGCGTTGTTTTAAAGGGGCCCAGCAACATTTTTCCAAGTAGCCTCGAAGGGCATCATTTGTAGAAAGAAGAGAACGATTTCTAGCCGACTTTGAAAATTAATTGTAACTTCCACGCCGCGTGCTGCGCTATAATGTTTGGCTCGCGTGTTCTCAGGAGCCTCGACTACCGATCGGCCGCGTTTTCTGACCGTGCTGAAAAAGTGTTGCAGGGTCCCTTTAACAATAGGGATCTCAGTGTGCCATCTGGTTTCGCAGCAGTCGCTTTCCGTCTCTGGTTTTGCCTGCTGTTCACTCACTGAGTAAAAAAAAAAAAACTTAAAAAGCATTGCTGGTACCTTGTTGGTCATCTTGTCCGGGCTTCACTCGCGGGCACGGTTCGGTAACTTCCTCCTCCGCTTCATCTGTGATTGGACAAAGAGAACGTCGGTACACGAGACGTCAAGCGTGTCACGTCATGACGTCACACAGCGTTTGAAGGAAAGAGTTAACGTATTTGAGGGTGCGGCGGTCCGCGATTATCGAAAAACAACACGAAAACGGCACAGCGGTACTCCCGCAGTCATTGGGCTTTTCGCGTGTCCTCACGTTTTCGGGAGTTCGAAATATTTAATGCGATCATGTCCAGTGGTACGTACTCGTACGAGCAGCGCAGAAGTGCTAATACATTACTTCGGCTCCTCGTGGCAGGACGGTGGAGGTATCGCTTTCGTTTCCGCCAACTTCAAGCGCTCAAAGCAGCGTCGCCAGGTATACAACCACCATGACCTCCGAGATTGCGCGCCGGCATGTTTTTCTGCCGGCGCGCAATCTCGGAGGCTGTGTTACAACCTAAGAATACATACGAGCTCCACCTTCAGAACTAGAGCGCCTGCCATTCATCTGTGCAAGAGAGTCGTGCTCGGCTGTTTCCGTTCTAACAATGAGTACTCTTTCTCTGTTAAACTAAATACAACGCATATTAGCGATTAAAAGTACGTCGTCCGTACTGAAAAGATTACGTTTCGCTGAGCAGTGATGTCGGAATCTTTGCTGAAATTTGCCAGGAAGTTGAAGTTCTCGGCCAAAAGCCAGCGACACGGACATGTGTCTGTATGATAATATCACCTACTTGATTTTCGTGGAGGGTGCTCTGGGTGCTCGACGTCACGTAAATGAGCACGAGCAGTGGGATTCTCTGTGCGTGGGACCGCGACGGCTGTGGGCAGAGCTTTATTTACTCTTAGGTTGTTAACGACTGTAGTTAATAAAGTGACCGATGACAAGTCAAAAAGCTGTTGAATTACTCTGGGCGTTATTGAGTAATCGGTTAGTTACAAAAGTTCGTAAGATATGCCATTTGGTTGACTGCAAGCAACTAATTACGTTGAATTCGCTACGTGCGATCGTGTGTGAAGCATTAGGTGCTCATTCCATGCATGCACCGGCAACACCAGCTAAGAGTAGCCACGATTATGCAACACTTGGCCAACAATACCTAATTATACCTAATATTAATCAGTGCCGGTATAAGTCCAGGTGCCTCTCAATTCTCAATGAATGTGCGTAACGACCCCCTAATGGAGTTCCCTTTTAATTAATCGTCTAGTTTGTATTTGGTCGTGATTACAATATTATAAGATTGTTTTATGTACGTCTTACCTTACGTCACGAGCTCTTTCTTTATCTATCTATCTATCTATCTATCTATCTATCTATCTATCTATCTATCTATCTATCTATCTATCTATCTATCTATCTATCTATCTATCTATCTATCTATCTATCTATCTATCTATCAGCTCTGAAAGTGGTACCTTTCTGGGTGAACCGAAAAACGGATTCTCAAAACTCCATTCTACGGCTCGTGAAATGCTTCAGATTAAAAAGATAATTAATTAAATAATTAATCAAGCAAATAACAGCTTGGCTCACGGATACCGTTTTCTGGTAGAAGCCTCGCTAGCGAGGTCTCCTTTGTGGGGAGAAACAGGTCGTCGTCGCTCTGTGTTCGCGCAACTGCAAACAGAAAGAAGAAAAAGCAAGAACATTAATATAAACCCTAGATGAAGCGCGCGACGCTAACTATATCTAACACTGGTTCGAGTAGCACTGAAAACGAGCGACAAAGAAAAGACAGACAATGACGTCGCTGTTCCGCTGCTCGAACCAGTGTTAGCTATGAACAAACTAATTCCGGTGAATACCGTTTTAACTATATCCTCCTCAATCCCGGAGACTTCATAGCAACATAATCGTTTTTTGATCTTTCATGTCAATTATTGGTCACTGCCTCGCATGCCATACGAAGATGAAGGCGCATTTATTGCTTGCATACTTTACAAAAATCACAGCATATCCACGGAGTGAATGATGATGAGTGGGCGAAGCTGCGGAGGTTCATCGGTAAACCGTGAATCTTCCGTGAATTCTGCCCAGTACATCATCACCGACGTGAGATCGGGCGCGTTTATACTAAAGGTTCGATGAGTTATGACGACTTGCAGCTCACTTTAATTTTACATGTACGCTGTGAATTTTCATTGTTTAGAAAACCATTGCTTTAGAAAACATCTGGCGTCTTTCGTTAGGCAGCTGGCGTCTTTTCGTTTTGCTTTAGAAACATCTGGCGTTCTTTCGTTTTGCTTTTACAAAACATCTGGCGTCTTTCGTTGGTTTATTTCATCAATCAACGGCGTTTTGAACAAAATTTTTATTGTTTAATCACGCACAGGAGAAATCTCACCAGGCACTACCTTGGAGGTAAAGAATGGCTGCTAATGGGAATGGGAGACAGAAGAAGTCGGCTTTTAACTAACGCTGCGAATTTTTTATTGTTCAACAACGCACAGGAAAAATCTCCCACCGGCACCACCTTGGAGGTCAAAGCGTAAGACTGGTTACGCACTACGACTACGACTACGAGGGACGAACGGGTGCCGCCTTAAGGAGCTTCGCCCCTAAAACACCCATCATTGCCATGCTGGTTGAAGCGCCGTGCGCTCCCATAGACACTATAGAGTCAAATTTTTCCAGTGACTAATAGACACTAGCGCCATAGTTCCATCTAGTAATTATTGTAGGAAACTATATGGTTGGGGGACCCATAGAGTTTCCTAAAATTAACTAGAGGGGACTCTGGCGCTGCGATCGTTCAGCCACCATGAGAATGATGGGTAGTACACGGATTTGCCTAGTCTTCGTACGGGCTTCGAACACACTTGTGTCTTTGTTTATTGCTGTGTTTTGGTTTTCTTGCGGATAAAAGACTAGATCGTTGGGAACTTCGCGACCAGATTTGAATTGGTTAGACTAAAAAAGGTTAAAGTGGTGAAGTGGAACTGCTGACTTTTGCTGAACTTCGTCTTGTGACAAAGCGGATGCAGGCGACACAGTGCCAAACGGAGCCGAAAGAACAAAGTTTAGAGAAATCCGTGTACTGCCCACCATTCCGATGCTCGCTGAAGCGCCATGCGTTACAGCTTCCATAGACACTGGCGCCAGAGTTCCCTCTTGTAAATATTGTGGGAAACTCTATGGTTGGACCCACCTGTGATTAGCGCTGCCGTCGCCAAGCAGTACAGCGTGGAGAGCATGTTGCGTGCGCAGCGCCCCCTCTCGCCAGGCGGCGAATTCGCGCTGCAAAATGACAGAAGGGAGCAGGACGTTGCGAGCGCAGGATGACGCGGCGGAATGTGCGCGTATGTGTGCTGGCAAATGTGCAGCGTCGTTCACTCCGAACTACCAAGAGATTGTCCTCGTTACTGAAAGAAGTGCCAGATTGACAGGGACATGCTTATGGTTACAGGGCTCGCATTAGCGGGATGTGTTAAGACGAGAACTCTCCGAAGACCAAGCAGGAGGGGCAAAAATGGTACATAGTGAAAAAAAAAATGAACAAGTTATACAACGGGTTATAATAAGCATTACTAGTAAAACACATGCATAGACTAACAAAGATGATTAAATATAGATTTGTATAAAAATTGCACAAATTTGTTGAAACATTTTCATGCAAACAAAGGTACAGCAAACACAATTGAGATAATGAGTTTTCACAATGTACTTTACTCGAAAAGGTGCATGAATTCACCGAACGCAATACTATACCATTTTTCTCAATTTTTATTTCTGTTTCCTAACAACGAAGGGAAAAGGGGATAGCCGTCGCCCAGAGATGGTGACAACTGCTTCGTTTATTTTTATTTCGATAAAAACAAAGAGTTATTGCTGAATATTGTGGACGTTTCTTTTCGGCAGGTCGCGTTGACTCATTCGAAATATTGTATTTCATCCTCTGCATATAATTTCATCCAGCCACAAACGCAGAACGCTTGATTTAGAATACGCGCGTAAGCTTGTCTTGACCCACTCAACAGCCCCCTTTATCGCCCACGTGGGTTGTAGATATGTCAAAATGTTGTCATTCATTTTCTTCCTTGACGCAGTTTTTAAAATCTTCAATACAAATTTTCACGATCGAGGCACTTATAAGTGCCTCGATCGTGAAAGACTTCCAAGGTAGTATACTACCTTGGAAGTCTTTCCAACGACATTTCGTTTTGCTGCAAATTGGTTCACCTCCGCCATGGTTATTTCTCGTATGTACGGTTCGCAGTTCTCGGTCCGCATCACGTGTTAGGTCATTCATTCATTCATTCATTCATTCATTCATTCATTCATTCATTCATTCATTCATTCATTCATTCATTCATTCATTCATTCATTTTGATTCACTGACACGGACTTCTTGAAGCTCGATGTCGCACATGGCCAGCAAAGAACTGAAAACCGGTGACTGTTTTTTAAAAAGATATGGTATTTCAGCGGCGGCCTCACTTGATGAAGTTTGTAGATTATTTATACGGCATACTTCCGGTGTTTACAATGCATTCAATCATCCACTTCCAATGTCGTGAAGTTCTACGTCCCGTATGTCTGACAACAGGAAACTTGTGAATCACTGCGAATTTCAACAGCTGCATAGTATAACCGGCTTTGACAAAGGAGCGCAGAAAAAAAAAACGGAACATCATAGCCCCTTAACGAAAGATGGTTGAACGCGAAGCTTTCTCCAATGCAAACTGAATCAAAGTCCAAAGGGATTTCAACAAACCCAAGAAATGCTGAGCGACCCGATGCGATGCACATGTGCTTTGATTGTCGCATGGGATTCTCATGGCACGGATACGCATGGCTTCTGTATACCTTTGCCGATACTCGGGATCGGCCTTACGGGCACGATCGCGCTCTCGCGTACGGCAGCCTCCTCTTCTGCCGTGCGCTGCACCCGCGGCCTACCCATGGTGACGACCGGGAATGCATTGCATGACGCGCGTAATGCAATGCGGACATATAAAGTTCGTCTGGATAGCGTGACGTTGCAGTTCCCGTTGTTCTTATCGGTACAACTGCGAATGTAGACTGTATAGTGTTCTACTATACGCATGTCGTGCGCCATTGTTCTATTGTGTGCGCACATGCGCAGGTAGTTCCATTGTGTAAGTTGTCTTTACTGCAGTACATTTTCGTTGCTCACGGAGGAATCAGTGAGACATAGAACGCCTCTACTTTAGAAAAAAAAACCAAAAAAAAAAAAAACCAAGGAACTTAAGAATGGAGACGAATACGGAGGTTCACTTACAACTGTTTTTAACAGCTGTGGAGGATTGAACATATTTATTATGCATGGTTCAACGAGACACGAGTGAAGGGACTTGTTTTCTTAATCCAGGCAGCGGCATAAATTTCCAGTGACGAATTACCGGCTCTACAGCCCAACCACTACGCATACAATGACTTGCCAATTTTCTTTCTTAGTGATGTCATGCGGCTATACGTTATACCCCTGTGAGGAGGTCCTCAAGGAAATCGATATGTGATGTGTTGATGCGGATGCTTTTCTGAAGGCAATGTCTTCAGAGTCTCACACCCAGCTTCTGAAATGTGGTGTGGTGATGTTCGTAGTAATGTCGATAACCATTACTGACTGAATTCAACGTGTCTCTAGTAGATGCCTTCCTTAACTAGCTACCTACTAAAGGCGAAAGCCCTAGATGTCTCAATAGACGCGAAAATCGTCCGGCGGCGTCAGCACGAGTGATGCAAAAAAAAAAAAAAATCGTCACAAGTATGATGGCACCATATGACGTCACCATGACATCACAAGCAAACATGTGTGGCGTCACATGATGGCGTCATCACATGACATCCTCTCTAAGTCAAAGGTGGGCCGATCACGGAGGCAATGCAGAACCAGGTGAGATGCAGAATGCTTGTAATGCCTCCAATCTTGGAGGCCAGTCCAAAACCACGCACGTTAGGTGTAGAAAGTTTTCTTAGGGAAGGGGGAGGGGAAATCAACACAGTCGACTGGGAAGAAAAAGATGGATTTCGCCTTCAAGTCGTCTTAGGCGAATTCGTAAGGTACCCTGCGGGTTTTTTTGTTCGCACACACCAACAATGGCTAATGTTGGTTTGGCTAGCGTTGGATGACCGTTGGCTAGTGTTGGCTGACTTCGACCATTGCAGTATATTCACTGTTAATAGCAGCAACGCTATTTTCATACAATTTCAATCCGTATATTAATTATTTTGGTTGATGTATCTGTAATCTACGTTCTCTAGAATCCATAGACTTCCACGTCTACGCGACAGCGCATTAATGGCTTGAGGACGCTGCATGCCAAGTCGTTGGCTGCGTATATCTGGCGGGTCTCGCGAATTAGACTCAATCTAACAAAGGCGCGAGAGTCCTGTAACCGACTAGCGTGACCTCCTCCCTCTCTTTTTCCTCCTCTCCTTAATAAAAGCAGCGAGGAAGTGCTGTTGGCTGCACAGACACATCACACACCCATACACGCTCTCTCGAAACTACCCTGTCCACGTTAACAGCCCACTAACCTCTCGCGCCTAATCACTTGGCTTACAAGTCCCGGAAGGAACTCGCGTCTCGTTTCCCGCGTTGAAAATTGAAATAAAGGCGTCGCCGGCTGGTTGAACGCAGCAGTGGGACAAGGGAGCCTTGTGCGCATGCTCCGCGTAGAACTCTCTTGGCAGTGACGTCACGCACCTATTTTATTTTTCCGGTTGCTTGGTTTTTGGAGTTCAATGTCTCAAATTGGCTCAGGCTGAGAGACGCCGTATAGTGGAGGGCTTCGGACGAGTTTGACCACCTGGGGTTCTTTAACGTGCACTAAAATCTCGCGGGAACCCGCCAAGGTGGTCTATAGTGGTTATGGCGCTCGACTGCCGACCCGAAGGTCGCGGGATCGAATCCAGGCCGCGGCGGCCGCATTTCGATGGAGGCGAAATGCTAGAGAGTCCGTGTGCTTTGATTTATGTTAAAGAACACCAGACGGTCGATAATTTCCGGAACCCTCAATTACGGCGTCCCTCACGATCATATCCTGGTTTTGTGACGTAAAACCCCAACAACTAAAATTATTACTCGAATCGCGCAGTACACGGGCCTCTGGCATTTCTCCTCCATCTAAATGCGTCCGTCGCGGCTGGGATCGAACTTCCGTCTTTCGGGTGGTCCGCCAAGCACCGTGACCACTACGCCACCACGGAGGACTGTTTTACTACTTTATTTAGTTAATCCCATACTGAGGATAGCAGATCTAGTCTGTTCACCCGCCCCGTTGATTGCTACGCTTAGCCATAATGGACATAAAAGTAGCACATCTCGTAATATTCGAGGTGAACTTGAAACGGTGATAAACAAAAAAAATTATTAAGAAGTGGATGAAAACGAAGATGACGAAGATAAGCAACTGAGAATGTAAATGAGCATGATGACTAAAAAAATAAAATAAAAGGCGTTGGTCAGGATATTATGACTATGGTTAATCAGATGAAGGTAATGACGTAGGTGATAATTAAGTACATGACAATGAAAATCAGGAGAAGAATGAAGCCCAACTTGTACTTCGAATTATATATACTGAATGTTGATGCAGCTGTCGCCGTGGCAAAAATAAGGAATCTTGATTACAGATATCATTAACGTGCCTTATGTGATCACGTGTACTTGAAATTACGCAGACCTGGTTGAAAAAATTTAAGCGCTTGAACAGGAAAACAGGAAAGGCTTCGTGATAGAAAAACCTTGCGCGATTGTTATTGTGCTGCCCAAATATATCAATGTCATGAAGGTGTCAGCGGCGTCGTTAAGCTTGTGATAATTCATGCCGACTTCATGACAGACTTCCTTAATCGTGTCAGATATCACTTATTGCGAATACAATCCCAGTCAATTCATTTCAGTGGGTGGCATTTGCGAACGCTTGTAGCGGCTTTGCTATCACGAAAGTAGATGTGAATGGGCAGCTTTAGATTCTAGCGGCACGCTCACTCTGGCGTACTTGCCTATGTACGCCAAGCACCCACAAGCGTCGTCTCTCGACTGATTTTGCAATTTTCGTAAACTCAGTGTTACGGACCTATCGGTAAAGGGAAATTAAAGCGAAACAGTGAATCAGGTTACGCTGGTAAATTATACTCTTCAAACGCAGGTTTATTCGTAAAACAAGAAATGACGGTCAAAGTTTCAGTTTTAAATTTCGCGCCGAAACCTCCCGACGTGACGTCACGGCGTTCGAGGGCTTTTCCCGTATTTTGACTACAATGACACAGCGAAATTTACTGAAACTTGGTGTGTCAACTCTGCGGCCACCTCAGAGGATGTTCTACTTCATTTTTACCGATTAGGAGCTACGTAGGCCATAGAAGACGCCTTCAAAATCTGTGATGTCACTGCTGGTGCGGAAACTTCAAGGTGGCGTCGCCACCATCACTTTCTTTTTGCGCGCTTTCTCGCTTACCATGAGCCTTCTCGCGGCAAGCGTGGTGATTTTGATATTGTGAAAGAGTAATTTACTAATACGAGAAAAATGGTTTTCCTCTTTAGTGTCCCTTTAAGGGCCCCTCACCAACCCGCGTTCAAAGACGAGGGGGTGGTTTCCTCCTCACCTTCACTACATGCCGCATTACAGGCCGTTTTACAGGCCATATCTCCCCATCTACACTTATTTCTTAAAAGCACGTGTACCATGTCAGCACTAAGCGTTGACCCTATCAATATTTCGCGCTTGTCGGCTACAAGCTGTTATCTCCGTTTGCGCAGTCGCAAACAGAAGATGCAGTGAAGACAGTTGATCGCGCACGATAGTCATGCGAGGCAAGGAAGAACGGATGGGTGGCTGCATGGCAAAGCAGTCCAGGAGACAATTCACATATGATATTTCGCGAATATGGACCAATCGAGAGCATGGACTATAATGACGTCACGGGGATCACTGTTCTGCGTCACGAAGTTCGCCAGAAAGACGAGAAACGCCAGGAGAGAATATTGCGCTCGTTTTTTTTTTGTATTTTCAGAGGCTGATGAGGGGCCCTTTAAGGTTTTTTTTTTTTTTTTCATTTTTACCAACTTTGCTTTGTTCGATCTAGTTGCGTCACACAGACCACGTTAAAAAACCTCCGAAGGCATTTTCGGTGCCAGATGTTTTTGTCCGAGCTCTATACCCTCCTTATCTGTATCGGTTGCCTGCCATGATATTTCGTCACAGCGCTCGAGCTGCGCTCCGTGTCGCGTATACAATGCGACAGTGCTGCTCGTATCCTTGGCCCACTTTTCGTCGGAAAGGGCTGTGGCGACTCTTCAATTGGAATCGTAGGAGCGCAGGCGCCAACGGAGGCCGCCTCGTCACTACCTCCCCCCCCCCCCCTCTCCCTGCTCTGTCACCGCCGTCTGAGATTGGAGCTCAAAGACGCAATGGACGCGGATCGCGTGCGGCGACGACATACCCGGACATCCTCGAGAGGGCCCGCGGCTCGTACCCCATTGCAACACTGGCAGCGAAAATGCGTGCCGCATGCCCGTAGCCAGGAATTCGTTTTTTGGCGGGGGCACTTGCTGAAAACCCTGACTGTTTGAGAAAAACACCTATTTTCATTATTTATTTATGGTAAAAACACCTACTTCACCAAAATTTCGGCGGGGGGCCTGGTCCCCTGGCTACGGGCCTGGCGTGCCGTAATCTCGCGTGCATGTAAACGAAACGCGTATGTTTTCCTCTGCTGTTGCACATTTTAGGCGACGTTTAATGATAGGTCTAACGCTAAGAGGTAGGAATAAAAGAGGGGTGGATCAGATGACAAAGGGGGTAGCCAGTGCTTAGTCTATTAGCTCCACCAATTCCTCTAGTTATTCGAGCAAAAGTGGAGAGGGAAATCAGGAGGGAGAGAGAAAAGCGGCTCACAGCTTGTTTTACACATATTTTTTTTTTTACCCCAACGGCTTAAATAATTTTTCAAATATTTTTTCCCCGCAATTTATGACAGAGACCTGCAGCAGGAGATACCCACCCTCAGGCAGTGCATACTCGTCGGTACCTGACCTAAAACTCGCAATGAAACGAAGCGCAGGAGCTCATAATGTATGTAACGCTATATTCTCGAAACCGTTGTTTTATAGTAATCGTGGCATTAAGGACAGAGGTAGCATTTCTGGATAGTCTCGACGGTCTGGTGCGGCGGAGACTGTAAAACTGTGTAAATAATTTCAACAGCGGTGCAGTTATAGCTTTTTGTTCCGCCGGTTCGCGTGACCGGCTCCATTGGAAGGGGTATGTGCCAAGCGCCTTCTAGCATAGCATCGCCATGGATAGCATAGCATAGCAAGGGGGTGGGAAAGGGAGGAGAGGGAGAGGAGGAGTGATGTTAGGGTCAAGGAGGAGAAAGGGCAATAGAGAAAGAGATAAAGAAAGAAATAAAGAAGAGCAAGATGTAAAAAGATAAGAAAAAAGAAACACGAAAGAAAGAAGGTGAAGACAGATAAAAGAACTCAATGTATCTTCGCCAGGTGATGGCGCTTGTTTGCCAGCTCCGCTGATTACTCAGACTGCGCAGGCGTGGAATTGGCTTTAATATATTTTTGCAGAAAATGAGTTTTAATTACACTTTATACAAAAAAACGCGAGACTTAATTAGCGTGGACAGGCTTGCATAACATGGCGTGCATGGCTGCCTGTACATCGATTGAAAATTATTTTGCTGACACATAGCCTTACACTATAGCGAGGGGGATCTGAGATTCCTTGCCAGTAATGGTGGCGGCGTCCGAGATGCTGCCGATATTCTAGTCGGCATTAAAACCCCTTCAGGCACAATGCATGGATTATCTGTAAATGCGTCACATTTACGCAGCTCTATTTCAAGACACTCGATATTGTAATAAAAACAAGGCAAGTAGTATTTTGATTAGCGCATTTTCTAGTAATTCATCGTGTTTGGATGGCAATCGCGTTATAGTTTTGCAGAAAAAAAAGACAAACAAATCGTGGGTTCGAAGAACATGCGCATATTATTACTGGTTGTATTCATTTTAAACAAATGAACGTTAAAATTTTGACACAGCTGCCGGAACGCGACACGCCAGACCCCTCGTCGAACATAGTATACGGCTTCAGCGATATGATAGTCTGCAGCATTAGTATAGCGCATCGGACGCGTTATTCGAAAGTTGTAGGTTCGGTCCACTCTAATTTCTTCACATTTATGTCATAATTACTACAAATAACCTTCTGTATACATTCCTTGGGTTGATTGTCTGTTAGTTCTCATTAAGCTTGTACCTAAGAAAGGAACAACGACCCTTAAATTCCCCTTCTTTCGGAGCTGAATGAACAGCTCTGGGCCGTCCGACAGGCCGAGGCTGCCGCCCGAGTCCAGGGACCTGGGGCCACCAAGACCATACTGCCGGCCCATTTTATAGAGTAGAGTAGAGTAGAGTAGAGTAGAGTAGAGTAGACCCTTGAAGCTGTGGCTCATACCCACACTGGGCGATTGGCCAAAAAGCGGTTAGTTTTTAAGGGCAAAGTTGAAATTGAAGTTCGAACTTTGTTTAATTAATACGGAAGAAGTATAAATGAATTAGAATTAAGGTTCTAATAATAGTATAGAATAGAATCGAAGCAAGAAAACCGACAATTTATGAAAAAAGAAATGAAAGTAGAAATAAAAATTTGGAAAGGTACATTTTATAACCTAAATCTTTTTGAACCTTTAAGAAACACCTGCAATGCATCAGCAATCTTCCCGTCACTGTGGCCGTACAATAAAGCCTACTTCTTCTTCATCTTTCGTTCTGCAGCAATACGCAGCACGTTGAAATTAAATAAAGACACAGAGAATTTGCAAGTATTTCATGTCATCCAAAGTTCAATGTATTTTGCTTTTTCGTGGCCACTAGGTCGGCAGAAATGGCAAAGACAAATTCCGTCCATAAATGTGGATACCGCGCCCGAAAAGGCTTTTAGGAGGGAAAAAAATTAACATGGGGCTTGGCACACAACGTAATGAGCCGAACATATTATTGTTGGGCAATTGAAACGACGGAATGGGTGCAAATGAATTGGAAGCGCAACCGGCCGTGGACGGCAATGGGTTAATTGAGTTGATTAAATGAAAAAATTTGCAGGCATAAATGGAATTAGTTCGCGCACATAACTACATGAAGCCAATGAATAATTTAGCCAAGGAAAGCGTAGGGGGCTTTAATTGTAGTTTTTAATTACAATGTGGTAGTTATGACAAGCATAACTCTGATGCACGCTTTGCGTCCCCCTTAGCAGAGTTCACAATTAACATAGCAGTATATGCTCGTTAAAAATTCAGCTCCTATACTTCCTTTTTTTTTAAATTTACTTTTCGAGTGAATGGAAACTTACCTTGCAAACTATAGGCGTAGCTGCAGGATCTCAGTAGCCCTCTTTGGTTCCGCGTTCAGTGTTCGTTAAGAATAAACAAAGCTACAACTTATCACTTATATCCACAGTTCACGTCACTCGTCGCCGACGGGGACCGGGCTCAGGCGCTCTTTCGACTAAATAAATTTTTATGCTATTTTACCACCCGCGTTATACCATACTAACTATTCGCGTTTCCATCGTCTTGTTCGGGTCGCCGAGTTGTTTCGCCAGGCCGGAAGCGAGTTGATCCCGCGACTGCTGCGCTCTCGGGACTCCTAGTAGCGTGCAATCTCGTGCCGAGGTCTTAGCCTCATCATTCTGTATTTTTGTGTGTGTGTGTATGAGATGAGCCAAGAATGGGGGCCAAGCATTCCTCCTCGCCCTTATTTGCGCCTCGCGCCCTTCTCCGTGCTTCCTCGCCATCGTCATCCATCGGCCTTTAAGAGCGACTGGGAGCTAGCCTCCTTTCGCAATGCTTAAAAGATTACCGTAGAAGATACCAGTACCTTAACCCTTTGAGACGCTATGTATACAATTGTGTACGCCGCTTGTTTTTGCCATTTGTAACGACCAGGGGCTAAGAGAGGGCAAGATACATTGTGCTTTGGGTGAAATGAATTCCCTGCATAATAAATTTCTCTTCATTTAACTTCATTTCGCGGTGTACTGTTGTATATGATCAGTTTGCTGAAGGCACTACACTGTTCGACGGGTTGTTCGACGTGCCTCTTCCCGCGAACCACGTCAAAAGTATAATTTTTCATTGCTTCAAAGGACATACCCGAAAACGGATTTGCACTACATTTCTTACGTAAGATTTCATTCTATTAATGAAAAAGACGGGGCAGGAATAACTTCATAATAAATAGATATTTAATTACAATTGAATTATAATTAATCACTATAACACATATAAATTAGCGTATTATGGCATTATTTTTGTCGCAATAGAATCTCGAGTGCCTTGAAATAACGTTGTATCGGTTTGTCGAATTTATTACAGACAGTTCTTCATAGGTGGCGTCTGAAAGGGTTAGGTTAAGCTAAATTTTAGTGCCCTCTAATAAGGCTTCTGTATGATTTAGAGGGCCCCTAAACCACATCGAGTTCAAAGACGAGGGAGTGGTTTCTTGCTCGCTTTCACTATACACTTCCAGGGGAGCTATCTCTTCCTCGCTGCTTATTTCTTAATAGATTAATGGAACTGGTGGGCAATGTCAGCTCTTAGCGTTGAGCCGATCAGGATTTCGCGCTCTTCGGCTGCACGCTGTTATCTCGTCTTGGGAAGTCGAAAGTGCACAAAGTGGGGTGAAATAAGTTGATCGCGCACGATAGTCATGCGAGACGAGGCAGAACGGATGTGCCACTGCATGACAAAGCAGGGTAGGAGACAGTTCACAACTGACATCTCTCGCCTCGCCACGGTGGTCTAGTGGGCAGGCAATAAAGGAAAAAAAAAAAAGCCACGGTGGTCTAGTGGTTATGGCGCTCGACTGCTGACCCGAAGGTCGCGGGATTGAATCCCGGCCGCGGCGGCTGCATTTTTGATGGAGGCGAAAATGTTTGAGGCCCGTGTACTTAGATTTAGGTGCACGTTAAACAACCCCAGGTGGTCGAAATTGCTGGAGCCCTCCACTACGGCGTCTCTCATAATCATATCGTGGTTTTGGGACGTTAAACCCCAGATATTACTATTATTAACTGACATCTCTCGTATATGGACCAATCGAGAGCTTATTTCTCTCATGACGTCACGAGAACAGACTGCTATAGCGTCGCGCAGGGGCGTAGCCAGGGGGGGGGGGGAGGTTTGGGGGGTTCAACCCCCCCCCCCGAAATTTTTCAGTTTTGCTTGCGTATATATATACACGCACACATACAAACGCACGCACGAACATACATAAAGTATGGTTGAACCCCCCCCCCCCCCGAAAAAATTTCTGGCTACGCCCCTGGCGTCGCGTATTGTGCCCCAAAGACGGGGAAGGCCGGGAGCGACCAACGCGCTCGTTCTTTGCATTTTCAGAGGTTGTTTAGGGGTCCTTTAAGTCTAAACTTGTTATGTCGCCATGTTTTATGTTTTATACGTGTGCCTACGTTTTGGTGCATTCGGCTTTATTTGGTACCGGTGTCACGCGGTCACTTTTGATCGTGATTGGGCCTCATCCGGATCGAATCTCTTGATTGCGATTGGCTCCGTTACGCAGGCAGCAGAATGGAAGCCAATCACTGTTGAGAAATTTGATCCCGGTCGCGGGTTTAATCACGATCAGTAGTACAGCGCGTGACACTGGTATTAGAGCTCTTGAACGCCCACATCGAGGTTAAAAAAAATATGGGGTTTTACGTGCCCAAGACCACGATATGATTGTAAGGCATGCCGTATACTGGAAGACTTTGGGATCAATATTGACAACCCGGCGGTCATTAACATGCAATCTAAGTACAGGGCTCTTTCTTGAATTTCGTCCCCGTGTAAGTCGGAAACAAGTAAGATAAATAAATAAGTAAAGGCATAAATAAATGCATAAACAACTTTCAAAATAAACAAACAATACCGAACCTGCTCACTGCAGCGATAGAGATTCGTGCTTTCTCTCGCGGTCCAATTTTGTTTGACGCTGCGTGGCGCAAAGGCCGTCCGTGGGCGCGTGCGGTGTCACGGCCTTCTCTTTCGAGTGTCCTCAAGACAGCTGGTGGTCGTTAGCGGGGTTCTGTTGCGTTGGGGTGGACCCTTTACGCGAATCGTTGGGCCGCCTCTGTCGTTGCCTCGCACGCTCGCTCATCTGCTGCCCTTGGTGCGATGAGGTCACGTGCGCGTTACACGACCTAGTGCTGTTGCGCAAAAGACGACGCGGACGCAGAAGGAGGCCACGGTACATACCGTAAAGGCGAAAAATTGAGTAGAGCTACAAGGTGGTGCTAGTTGGTGTTGATTCGTCTTTAGATGTGCTCTAAGTGGACCCGGACACTTTACTGTACGAAAAGAATCACGCCATCTCCCGCTAAAGGGGACCATGAGGCGATGCGAAGCAGCGTTTCGGCATGTCGAGCCCGCGTTTCAGAGGGGGAGTGGAGAGGGGAAAAGAGGGAGAGGGGAAGGAGAGAGGGGGAGTGGAGGTGTATGTGGAGAGGGTTTGCGCATGCTCAGTAAGGGTGGTCACGCCGCACACCACCGGTGTGAACTCCGCCATAAGATGCTTCGCATCTAAAAAATACACGACACACGATACCTTGCGCTCAACGGCGTGTGTCCTGTATTTTTTTCGTTCTGTGTGCAGGTGGTGTTCTACTGCTGGAAATGAGGTCCGCACGACTTTCTTCAGCATAACTTGCGAAATAATACTGTGTGCCACTTCCTTCGGCCGTTTCATGCTAAATACCCGCTGATGCAATCTCGAGATGGTGCCTTCATGAGACAGTGGGACAGTGTTTTCCCACTTATTGAAAACACTCTCATGAGTCAGTGGGACATATATGTCCAACTTTTTTTTCCAGTAAACTACTGGCTTGATTTTGATGAAATTTGTTTGATACAATTTCTCTGTAGTTTATATCAATATACCACAGCGGGTTTTTATATCACCGTGTGAAAAATATAGGCAAACCTACAAAGGGTTAAAGCAGGCGTTGCCCACTCATCAAATCATCACGTAGCCATGCGCATCGACTAACTGGCGCAGCCAAAACGTTTGCGTATCTTGGTGCGGTAGCATGGAATGGTAGTATCGTATAGCGTATAACAATATAAGTGTTGGAGTTTAACGTCCCAATATCGCGGTGTGATTTCGAGGGACGCCGTAGTTGGAGGGCTACGGAAATTTCGACCACCTGGGCTTCTTTATCGTGCACACAAATCTAGGTACACGGGCCTCTATACTTACATTTAGCCGCCATCGAAATGCGGCCGCCGCGGCCGGGATTCGATCCCGCGACCTTCGGGTCAGCAGTCTAGCACTATAACAACTTGTACACCGCGGCGGCTATCGTAACGTAAACGACACTGTATTAGGGAGTTTTAGAATAAGATGGACGCAAAGTGTTGCGTTAGCGTTTGTCGCCACTGCGCATGCGTCATACGCCAGCCTCTTGGATGCGCACGTTAAGTGACGGAAATAGCGGGCGTACGGAACGAACGCTAACTTTGCGTACGCTAAATCCTAAAAGTGCCTGTTATCGGCACTGCGAAAAATGCCCCACACCCTCCTTAAAGCGGCGGCTGGCCTGTTGTCGTTCGAGCCCAGCTAGCCTGAGCGTTCCTTTCTCCCGTGCCTGGCCGGTATTCGTCTTTAAGCGCCGCGCTACACAAAGCACCCATCTTGGAAACGACGCGAGCCGCGGTTTCTGTACGCGACGCGATGATCCAGATAACGCGCACATCACACGAACATCGCTGGAAGCGCTTCGTCATCCAAGGGGTATCCCCGCCCCGCGTTGCCGTGCTAGGCGCTCGCGGAAGCGATGCTTCGCTTGGACACAAGTCCAGGATGAGCTCCGTGAGCAACCTCTGATAAACCATGTCAGCAGCGGCACGCGTAGAGAAGGGCATGCGCGGTCTTGCGCTTCAACGTTTTGGTGCTAGAGAAGCTCATCTCTGCGAACGCGCCGATGCTCAGTCGGGCCAGGAGCGTGTGCTTGTGTGCATGTGTACGAGACAGTTTGACCGCTGCTTTGTTCTGTGATCTTGCGGTGCGCGTACTGTACGCTGTGAGGACGGATAGAAGGAACACGAGGTACAGGCGCTACCAACTGGCTCGAGCTGTGTCATTCAAGTTCATTTATATGCACGGCGAGACCATTTTTACGGTGGTGTTCTCCGCTTGCGTGTTGTTCCAGCGCCGGTTTAGGCCGTCTCGACCTAAACGTCTCCGTGCTGCAGCTGGCCTCATTAGCTCACCACTCGAAACAGGTACGTCGTTCAAACCTTTTTACCTTTAGGCGACTTTCACATTCCAGCTGAATAGATGCCTTGGAAACGCGAAAAGAAGCTTTATCGTGCAAGCAACCGCTGGCTCCGTTGTTGTTGGAAATGTCTCTTTAGACTTTGTGGCGCCAGGGCCAATGATGGCCGAAGAGTGCCACAGGTAGCAAATATATATCTAGTCCTTCGATTAGCTACTGAAGGATTAACATACAATAAACTACTGAAGCCTTTACGCAAAAAAAGCCAGAATGTGGTGAAAGAAAGCAGAAAACCTCGTTAGTAGTGGTTCTATGTCTTGATATTGTCACACTTGCCGGCAGCTTAAATGGTCGGTTGTGCTATCGCAAGAACAGCACTGCTATACCCGTCGGTCACACCAAGACATCCCTTTACCGTACCATTATCTTGATGTAGAACGAAGCAAACTGTAACAGATAGCAATTATGGGTACATATGTGCGACTTACCTCAACGTTACTATACTAGTCTAGTAATGCCTATGATTACTGCTGTTGTCGATCGCCAGGCAGTACAGCGTGGAGAGGATGGATGGATGGATGCTATGAGCGTCCCCTTTAAAACGGGGCGGTGACATGTCTGCCACCAGGCTCGAAGAAGAAAAAAAAAAATTAAAAAAAAGCTTCCTTGTTTCATGTTGGCCTAATACCTTATCTACATTGATTAAATCTATGTTATTATACCAAAAAATATAAATTCACGGTCCATCTCTCTGCCTCTTAAGGCAGAATGACCTTATTTTTCCCCCATTATTTATTTTTGTTCTTTATCTCTACTTTTCTGCCACCAATACTCTAACCGTCTCTTACTTATTTCTATCGCGGACGTGTTCAGCTTTCCATTGTTGTCCCTAAAACCCAAGGCTTCATGTAGACTCGTGCCCACACGTATACCTGGGTGAATATCGCCACATTCAATCAGTACATGTTCCATCGTTTCCTTAGTTCCCCCGCAGCATGTACATTGTTCTTCTTCGTTACTAAATCTCGCTTTATAACTACGCGTTCTAAGGCAGCCCGACCTTGCTTCAAACAGTAAAGCGCTTCCCCTTGAATTATCATAAAACCTTTCCCTCCTTATTTCGTTTTTTCCTTTTCGGTAGTTACTCAGAGCCGGCTTCTTTTCCATCGCTGTCATCCAATAAGTCCTCTCCGCCTCTCTGACCTTCCGCTTAATGCTCCTTGTTGCCATATCGCCCGCACTGCCAGCCGTATATTTACTGGTGAGCCTCCTAGTTCTTTTTCTCCACTGCGTGTCAACGCTTTTTCTATACAAATACCTGAAAACCTTCTCTGCCCATCTACTCTCCTTCATTTTCCTCAGCCTCTCTTCGAATCTCATTTTGCTCTGCGCTTCCCTCACTTCAAAGCCTGTCCATCCCATATCACCCTTTACCGCCTCATTTGTCGTCTTCCCGTGAGCGCCCAACGCGAGGCGGCCCACCGTCCTTTGATTTACATCCATTCCTGATTGCACCTCTGACTTCATGCACACCACTGAGTTCCCAAATGTAAGCCCCGGAACCATCACACCCTTCCACAGCCCTCGAAGCACCTCGTACCTATTGTATCCCCATAAAGCTCTGTGCTTCATAATTGCAGCATTCCTCTTTCCCTTTGCTACCGATGCTTTCTCTTGTACCTCCATATATCTATCCCCCTCATTTACCCATACTCCGAGGTACTTGTACTCGCTTACCCTCGGTATTTTTTGGCCCTGTATTAATACCGTATGGTCTCCGTGATCATTGAATACCATCAATCCACATTTTGTTGCACTAAATCCTAGTCCTAGAGCCTCACACTCCCTTCCGCATATATCTGCCAGTCGCTGTATATCATCTTGACTGTCCGCAAATAAGACAATATCATCAGCATAAAATAGACCTGGAAGCTTCTGCTCAACCATCGCTCCGACCTGTTTGTGTGACAAATTAAATCCAATGTTGCTACTTTCTAGCGCTTTTTCCATCCTCGCCATGTACAGCATGAATAACAGCGGGGACAAAGGGCATCCCTGTCTCAGCCCCTTGCTAATTTCAACGCTGTCCTTGCTACTTATTCCTTCCCATTCTATACAAACTGTATTTCCTCGGTATATTTCCCTCAAAAGCTGTACACAGTCGTCACCTATGCCCACTTCCTTCAATATATCCCACAAAATTTCCTGATTAACGTTGTCATACGCCCCGGTGATATCTAGATAAGCTACGTATAAGGGCCTGTTTTCTATTTTAGATATTTCTATACACTGGGTAAGAACAAACAGATTATCGTCTAACCGCCTGTCGATTCGAAATCCATTCTGAAGTTCTCCCAAAATATCATTTTGTTCTACCCACGCTTCTATTTTTAATTTTACTGCCTGCATCGCCAACCTGTATAGCACCGATGTAATTGTTAGCGGTCTATACGAGCGAATGTTATCCTTTTCTCCCTTGCCTTTATAGATTAAGTTCATTCTACTTTTTCGCCAACTGTCTGGTATTTCCCTCTCCTGTAAGCACTTTTCTACGGCTTTCAGCAGTGCTTCTTTAGTGTTATGCCCGAGTTCGTTAATGAGGCTGACGGGAACCCCATCTAAGCCCGGAGTAGTGCGCTTAGGAATTTTTCCTTCGGCCTTCTTCCAATTGAAATTCTCTAGTACTACATCTTCGTCGGTTGCACTCCTTTGCGTACTTTTACTCACCGGGGGAATCCCCTGGGGGACCTTTTTAAACGAATCGGCTGTTATCTTTCGGATGTAACCTAGCGCTTCATATCCTTCCAATTTATTTCCTCCTTCATCTACCATATGTTGTTGCATTGTGACAGACTTCCTACCCAGCGCTTTTAGGTGGCTCCAAAATATCCTAGGCGCGGCCTTCTTCTTTTCGCGAATCTCTGTCATCCAGCGTTCACTTTCACCTTTAATTTTTGCCTCGACTAATTTCTGCACAATGGATTTTTGCTCTAAATATATTTCCCATATTTGGTTGACTTCGTCCTGTGGCCGCTTCTCCTTTTTTGCCTGTCTGTGCTCCCGTGATGCCTGACGTCGCATATCGATCGCTTCCCGGATTTCTTTGTTCCACCAACTTTTTGGCTTTTTCTTTCCTTTCCAACAAATAGTTTTCTTCTCTATTTCCATTTCTTTCGTGATTACATGTAGCAGCTCACTATACTTCCAGTCTTTGCCTGGTAGTTCGTCTACTTTTTCCTCGACTCTTGCGGCTATATTTGTTATTTGTTTGTCATTTAGATACGAGCTGCCAAACTTTGATTCTATGTTCTTATTTTCAGTTTTATATCCCATTTGTAATATTATGCGTTTATGATCACTACCCAAGCTGTTAATGCCTTCTTCGTCTATTCTCATCTCTCTAAGTTTGTCATATATTCCTTCTGTCATGAGACAGTAATCAATGCTCGATTGCCTGTTTCTGACTTCCCACGTGATCTGCCCCTCACACTTAGGCCCCACGTTAACTATCTCAAGACTATGTTGCTCGCAGAGATCTAGCAATAACTTGCCATTGGTGTCTGAATATCCGTCAAGGTCATGAATGTGAGCGTTAATGTCCCCTAGAAGGATTATCTCGGCATCATGACCAAATTCTTTAATATCGGTGCTTATGCATTTCATTATCTCCAGATTCTTTTCTCTGCAGTTATTGCCTGTCCACAAGTAAGCTACACCTAGCCACGTTTTCTTTCCACCTACTGTGCCCGAAACCCACATGTGCTCTGAACACGTTTGTTTCACTCTCTCCCATTTTGTTCTGCTATGAATTAGCATTCAAACCCCCCACCTCGCCTTTCTGATGTGATCCTGTTACATCCTTCCCAAACATAATTTTCAATATGTGGTGGCTCTTCCAAGTCTCTAAGGTGTGTTTCTGTAACCGCATAAACACCTATCTGTTCCTTGTTTAACTGTCCCTCAATCTCTAACCATTTTGCCTTTTTTCTGCCACCCTGCATGTTAATGTAACTAATTGCAACACGCGCCTTCTCCCTTCTTTTACCTTTTCTCTGTTTTTTCGCTATACTACCTGTCAAAGAGTCCCTCTGGTTGTTTTCCTCATTACAAGCTACCATGGGCACCGAAGGGCCCGCGTGCCCCCCAAAAAAGCTACTGCGCGTCCTGCAAGACGCCAACCCACCTCATGGCCAAGCCTCCTATCGAAGTGTATTCCGTCTCTTCGAAAACCACCCCACCTGTGCACCTCTCTGTTTATTTCCACTACCTCGATGCCTTTCTCTCTACTCATCTGCCATATCTCTTTGTTTGCGTCGACAACCGCTCTTTGCAGGTTGCCGTCACGCACCGGTACCTCCGGTATTGTGCATACCACTATCTGCACCTGAGGGGAAATGGCGCGCATGTCATCGACCCCTTTCGCCAATGTGGTCGCTAGTTCGGCTGATTCGTTACTCAAGACGTCGTTTAGACCTCCCGCGATTATCACGAGGTTACGTCCATTAGACTTAGCTGCGAGTTTTGCGTTAGCTTGTCTCATCACTGATCCCAGCCTATGGCCCGGGAACTTTCCTATTAAAACTCGTTTGTCGCCTCTCACCCTTTCTTTGACTGCTTCTGCGCATGTAGCTAAATTCGAGTCCCCGGCGATTATCACGTGATCCGACTTTTCTGGTGGACTCTCCCGCACCTGGCCACTGCACCTGTTACTAGCGCGTGCTACTGCTGTTGTTTTGTCCCCTCCCGTTCCCAAGACTACTTCGCGGAAGGTGGGTCCTGTGTCCCTTGCACCTGTCTTTTCCAAACCTGTTTCCCCCTTCGCGCCTACCACTGTGGGGGTCGATGCCCCATTTTTCCCGCTGTCGCCTGCTTCCCTGTTCCCCGTGGCTACATTTGCTGGCATGGCTACCTTTGCCAATCCCTCCTCGGCTGACTTAAGCCTTTCCGCCATAGCCATCGTTTTTTCCCGCTCTGTCGCTACCGCTTTCTCCAGCTCGGATATTCTCACCTTGAGCTCATTCTGGGCGGCCATCATTATTTCCATCTTCGCCTCTAACTCGCATTGCTTACACTTGGCGTCAGCTCTCTCTGTCGTCTCATCCTCACAAACCTCTATTTTCCGCCCCATTCCGCATCCTGAACACTTTACGGTCTTTTTGACCATGGCTATAGAGCATTCACGCGGCAGATTAGATTAAAGCCAAACGATATCACAAAATTCCGCAAGTATGTTACACTTCAAAGCACCTGTGCACCTGAGCACGTTGGGTGCGCAGCGCCCCCTCTCGCCACGCGGCGACTCTGCGCTGGGAAATGGCAGAAGGGAGCAAGGCGTTGAGACCATAGAGTTTCCTAAAATTAACTAGAGGGGACTGCGGCGCTGCGATCGTTCAGCCACCATGGGAATGATGCATGGAGGAAAGAAAAAGAAAGGAGGTAGCATTACGTCACGCAGCCAGCCTTGGCAAGCCGACTCGCTTTGAAGCCAGCAGTGTCGGCCCAACACGTGACCTTTTGCGTCAAGGTCACGCAAGAAATGAGGTTTGCCGAGATTTCGGGTATGGCACCCAGTAGCTTTTAATCCAAGCGCGCTTGTTCGGCACAGACCGGCGGTAAAGTTTACCGGCGGCTCACAGAGGACGTTCAAAAACGGAACTCCACCGGTAGTACTAAAACCTACCCGCGCGCTCTGACGTTTTGATCACGTGTTGGGCCGACACGGTGTGCTTCAATCGCGTGACGTCATGCTCCCTCCTTTGTTTTTCCTTCCTCCATGGAATGATGAGTAGTACACGGATTTGTCTAGTCTTCGTACTTGCGGGCTTCGAACGCACTTGTGGCGTTGTTTATTGCTGTGTTTTGGTTTTGGTGTTGCTCTCTGCGTGTGTTGTTTTAGGACTCAAGAAGTCGCGTTTATAACATGCAATACTGTGCAGAGACGAAGGTGCGCGTGTGGCCTTACAGACGTGTAGTGGGTACTTCGCAACTGTAATTGCAGCAGACGCCCTGTGAGAGTTTACAATTTTTTTGCCAACTAAGAATAGCCTGATAATGGGCTAGTTGGCAACTCAACTTACCATGCGAAAGCTACAAAAAGTGCTGGACACTGCGAAGGAAGACACATACCGAACACATCAGCGCAAACTATCCACTGTTTACTGCGTTGATGAACATGAGATATATACAGGGACTACACGAATGCGCAGGGATGTTCCAGCTGTCGACGCCATCCCTAGACTCCAATAAAACTTCTTCTCGGGCTAGTTGGTGTTGTATCCCAGACGTCATATTTTTAGCGCAAACAGGAAGAAAAAGAACGAACTGGCTGAGCGCTTATTGCCCTGTGCACTGTCTTCTTCTCTGCCTCTCCTCTTCTCAGCCAGTTCGTTCTTTTTCTTCCTGTTTGCGCTAAAAATATGACGTCTGGGATCCCTAGACTCGTTGATCAACCCTATTTCCGGTTGGGTGAGCGCTAACGACGGAAAGCTTACACACGCGCCCCCGCCGCCGCTTTGATAGTGACCTCATAACAGCTTTCGCTGTAAAACTACTTGAATGTTCCTACTGACTTGTTGGCTAAAATGTTCCAAAATTACTCCGTCTCTGGGAAGAACTATACCTATTCTGCATAAACTATATGCAAGCGCACAACTAAGGAAACCAACAGACAATTGCCAAGGAAAGCACAGGGAACGTTATTTGTTGTT
The DNA here is from genome assembly GCF_013339695.2 of Rhipicephalus sanguineus. NCBI lineage: Eukaryota > Metazoa > Arthropoda > Arachnida > Ixodida > Ixodidae > Rhipicephalus > Rhipicephalus sanguineus. The sequence continues at coordinate 18,956,878 of NC_051185.1, forward strand.
CATTTTTAACTGTCGTGTAACGATTCTAACCTAAATTGAAAGGGACTGAGGTGGACGAAAAATCATTCTCTCCGTCGGTGGCATCTGAATCCACGAGCTTCGAATTGCGCGTCCGATGTTCTACCTATTGAGCTACGACAGAGGACGTCTTCGAAGGCTGTAGCTTCAGATAGCACCGACGGAAAGGGGATTTTTCGTCCACTTTAATTCCTTTCAATTTACTTCAAGAATCATTACACTACAGTTAAAAAAAGAAACTGTTTCCTGTGCTTTTCTTGGCTTAATTGTCTGTAATTTTTATCAGTTGCGTCTAACAAAGAAACGATGTGCTCGAACAATGCCATTTCTTAAGTTTTGGTTTCCAAATTACCTGTGGCTTGAATACCAAGCGAGAGGGAAACATATTGTGCTCTCATTTCTGTGTTCTTACTTATTGAAAATGATATTACTTATTGCTAAATATTAAAAATTGTGGTCGTAATACCGGTTCTTTTCAATTTGGCTAAAAATCTGACTATGAAATTACATGGCATGGTTATATTTGCATACTTTTAGCTCGATTCATGGCTCCTTTTCAAATCTACCCAACGGCAACCTTGCCTCGTTCAGTAGTATCACTTGCTCGTAAGAATATCTTATGTTCCAGCGCGAGGAAACACGAGGACGACAAGGAAGACACGAGGACACAGCGCGTCTAAGAAATAGACGCCTATTTTATACGCTGCATATATGCAAAAAGGTCAGTTTCGCCTCGAGGGCGAAGCAATGAATGCGATGGTAAGAAATTGGAATGTCACAAAGATCTCGCAGGTTGCTACATCCTACAGTCCAATACAGTGCTTGAATTCTTGTTTGCCAACGCATCCTCAAGCAATACTGCTCTACTGACGCTTTCGCCGACACAATTTTGCATATAGATTTGTGATTTGATATCATAGTTTCGTATATAGAGCTGAGTAACAATGCCCATTACTCTGACTTTAAGTGTAGACACACTGTTTTTGTATGCTATACGCATGCGAAACGTTAGTGGTTAATGCGAAACTTAGTGGTTGAAGTGCGGCCCCTAGTGCGCATTTCAACCACTAAGTGCATACTTATTAATGTGTATTGTTACAGACACACGCACACAGACACACACACGCGCGCGCGCGCGAATGGTACAGGTTTTTGATCTGAAGAAAGAGTCGCATGGCCTCCAAGATATACGCCGCGCGTTCGCCATCTCGGAGGCCATGAAGAGTCTCACAATGCCTCACAGATGGCAGCACATTATCTAGCGTTTGCTGTTTGCTTGATCAACGCCTCCTCTGGAAAGCCGGCGTTGGCTTGATATGTTTTCCGCTAGATGGACATAGTTGTCCATTTTTAGAGCTGTTTGAAAGTTCGTGTGTGTTTTTAGTGGCGATGGCTGCACTATCCCGGCCTTTTTCGACGTAGTTTGATGGCCTCCCAAATGCGCCTACAAATCGCCGAATGGGCTCGTTTCGTCGTGACACCTGTCGAACAAAATGCGTTAAGGAGACTCCTTCCACTACATGGCACTTATGTAGTGTTTTTTTTCCGAAGCACATGCAAGTAACATCGTGGCTTTGTGGTAGGACACCTGCTTGCCACACGAACGGCCCGGGTTCGGTCCTCAATGGGATCGAAAATTTTGTTCTTTATTTTATTTGCTTCTTTCTCGATTTTTCGCTCACGGACGATTTTTCGCTCACAACCAACGGTGCCGACACCGACGCCGACGGCGGAATTTCTGCGACACGAGCTCTCTAACGCTATCGCGTTAATACTTGTTACTGCTTACATGACGCTCATACAGTGCTCGATTTCTTGTTGGTCAATCCGTCCTCGAGGGAATCTTGCATATTTGCAAAACTTTACATATTTCATTTATTGTGTATGAGCTGGAGATAGATATGATAACTTTTTATATATTCTGCGGCATAACAATGGCTATTCAGGGTTGAAGCCTAAGATAAAAAAGAAATTCAGCTCCGCCCACAGCATTCGCTGTTCCTTCTAAAGAATATTTTCAGAAATGCTCTGTCCAATAGCTTTTACTTTCTTTTGCGACGTCATGCACTCCCACTGAGTTTGATATTTAAGTTGCCCATGCAGACGCACGCTTGTGTGGCTGGTTTTAAGTCGGAAACGTGAACGTACTGGTAAATTTCGTCATGGATTCTGATATCGCTGCTCCGCCAACCGAAATATTTTACGTAATAACGACGAACCTTTAATTCCTAATATGCGTAATGATTACATTAGCCGAGCAAAATCACTAACGGTTCTAACAGAAACCAGCTAGCCGGCTGTCTTTCGCATGTGAAGGGCAGGAGTATCGCGGTTCTGGGTTTGGAGCTTACATTTCTTTTTCTATGTTATAACCCACCATAGTATGCTAAATTCAAGTGACGATGGGCACCTGCGTATTTCGATGCGTTGTTCGTGGGTGAAAAATCTTTGAAGCAATTGAATCAGGCGATGTTTCTTATGGACGCGTCGTTTTGATGGAATTTACCTTCGGTGTGGCTGATTAAAGAGGCCTATGTATGTGTGTAAATATTGCTGTGGTCGCGTAGTCCGGATATTGAAGTGACCAGAGCAACATGAATATCTGCGCGGTATCTCTGCTGCTCGTTATATTGTTCAGCATGTGGACTCAAGCCCTGGTGATCCAAGAAAGGGCGGGGAGTGGTTTCCATTTCTATTCTTTTTTCGTTATATTTTTATTGGCAACCGATCCAAAAGAAGCAAATCCGACGTGGTGGTCTAGTGGTTATGGTGCTCGACTGCTGCCCCGAAGGTCGCGGAGTCGAATCCCGGCCGTGACGGCCGCATTTTGATGGAGGCAAAATGTTAGAGGCTTCCGTGTGCTTATATTTAGGTGCACGTTAACTCTTTCACGCACAGAACTTAATTTTTGGCAGGAAACAGAGTTTCATGCTAAAAACGGTGAATTCTTTATGAGAAAATGATTTTCTCACAAGCAAAAAAAAAAAAAAATGGAACCTTTAGTTCAAAGGATATGAGGTGGTCACCTCAGGTGACCCTCAGGTGACCACCACCTGAGGTGATCACCTCAGGTGACCACCTCTCCACTTCCCCTCCCATCTCCCCTCCCTCTCTCCACTTCATCTCCCCCTCTGCACTCTACCGCCTCGTGCGGAGATCACGTGCCACGCTCTGGCAGAAAGAGTGCTCCTCGCCGCCTTGGCTACGAGTGGCGTTGGTTTACACTCCCAAGGATTAAACGCACATAAATACTCTACAAAGTCGACGAGTGAGCGCCCTCCTTCGTAGCTCAGTTAGCAACGGACGCGTAATTTGAAGTTTGTGAGTTTAGATCCTACCGACGGAAAGGGTAATTTTTCGTCCACATTAATTCGTTTCACTTAACGTCAGAATCATTGCACTAAGTTAAACGCATCGAATAATGTTATCTGTGCTTTCCTTGGATTAATTGTCTGTTGGTTTCATTAGTTGCACTTCCACCAAATAGGAACTCGTACTAAATTGGCTATGAATTGGCCATGTAGCTTTTTTTTTAGTTTCATGTGCGTCACATATATGCGTTCGTTAAAGCCACGAGTTCTCTGAGTTGTGAAATATTTTCTCGCAATGCTCTTCGTTTGATCATGAGATATACATATACTGCACATTTTGTAAGGATCGCAGATGTTCCTTCAAGTAGAATAACCAGGGGTGAGACAGCTGCGCATATTGCGCATTTTTGATACGATTCCGTTTTCCTGCGCCAAGCGGCTCCAAAAGCATAAAAATTGCAAAAATTGCGCCGAACTGCGCCGAAACGGCCCCACAATCAAGAATTTTCAAGCCCGCGTCACTTTCAGCGTGGGAAAACGTAACTTTAGAAGCAGCGCCAGGAATACGTTCGCAGAACACGTTAAAGGGGTCATGAAGCACCCCTTGGGCTGATTGAAAAAACACATCCTGCGGAAAGCTGACACGGCTATGAACTGCTCTGCCAAATATTACAGTCGTGCGCGCCGCGTAATGGCCACAAGCGGAGCGCGAAGTTGCCGTTTCCCCAGGCACCCTCTTTTCAAACAGAGGCCGGTTCTCACTCTCGTCGGTGGGCGGGGCGTCTGTCCGCTGTACGTCGCAGAGACATAGCACGCTTATTGGCCGATAGCCGACGTAAATCGAGAGCGGCGTTCGGATCAGATGCGCTTCTTGCCGCGGGGTGCCGTCACTTGCCGGCGCCCTCCTCAGTACACGGTAGCCGCACTCGCGCAAGCGAATCACAGCGGGAGAGCGATCGCGTTTCATGACGCGCGCTGGCGTAACTTCTTTCCCCCATGCCATCCCTCCCTGTCTAGCTTCCAGTGCGCTCGTCGGCACGAGAAAAGAGAGAAAGCGCTGGGAGCGTGCGCCAAACCCCCGTAACTCCGCTGATTCTTGACGGATTCGAGAAATTTTTGCGGCAATCGATTCGGGAGGCAGTACACTCCGATATTGAGGCCATTAGATCATTATTTGGAAAAGTGGTTCATGACCCCTTTAACGCGCCCAAGCGTGTCCTTCTACGCGCCTTTGTAATAGAGGCTTCCATAGTGCTGTGATAATCGCCTCTGAGCGGTTGTAAATATGTTTAGTGTCCGAGCGGTAACGACGTAGTGTCCGAGGGGCAAGGTTTCTCGGCGCTCGCGACGCATTTTTGAAGGCGGTCCCTCACGAGGTGGCAGCGAACGGTGGCGCAGCGCGCTTTTGTTATCACCTATTAAAAGCGTGCGGTACACTTGACGCTACGCCACCCGCGCAGCCGAGCAGATAGCTGAAGGCGCTTTATTTTAGGCAGTTTTCGAATAGCGTACGCTAAGTTAGCGTTAGCGTTTGCGGCCCGCTATTTCCGTCACTTAACGGGAGCCCGCAAGCGGTTAGCGTACGACGCATGCGCAGTTGTGCGAAAAGCCAATGCAAAGCTTTGCGTACGCTAATGGAAAGCTTCCTGAGGGTTCGCCCTTCAGGGAGGGCAAATATTAATCGCAGCGCCCCTCCTTCCGATTAAGTCAAAGTATGGGTGGTATCGACTTTGCCCCCCCCCCCCCCTTCGTGCGCACGCCTTCGTGCGTTCGTCGGTGGCCATACCGCTTTTGTTCTTTCCTGATGTTACGCGCGAAGGCGTCGCCGCAATCGCGTGCTAGTCGGAATCATTCATTGACCGTTCAAAGACGTACTGCTTTGTGACTATACAATTCTTGTGCAATCAGTTTTTATTGCTATAGCAATTATATGGACAGTCTCGAGGGGTTCTTGCCGTCGCCGTCATGTCCTTCCGGTATGAAGTCCAAATTGATAGGATCCCCCCGCGAATTGTATGTTCTACAGCGGGTAAAAGCACGCGAGCAGAGGCGACGTACGCGGCCGAAGCAAACGAGCCGGCCCATTGCCGTCGCTCGGAGGCTGCATGCGATAACATCACCCCGCTCGGAAGGCCTGCCGTCGAAGCAGACAGGAAACGCCCCGCCCGTTTTTAACAAGCCTTAAAAGACAAGAAGACGCGAGGGGGGGGGGGGTGTCGCGCGAGGATCAACTTTGAACTTTGCGCGGTCGCGATAGCGCGAGGATCAACTTTGAACTTTGCGCGGTCGCGATAGCGCGCGCGCGCGCGCTATCTCGAAAGCCATCACAGCGGGGCGGGCGGCTCGTATACGCTTCTACGTGCTGCGCTCTCAAAGCGAAGTGACTATGCGGAGAACATGGCTCCCTGGAGCGGCCGTATTTTCTTACACCATCGTTTTATAGTTACGCGAGATCGGATACAAAACAATTAGCTGCCAGCCTCACTTCGTGTAACACTACAATTTGTTGCTATCGCATTCATTGCTTCGCCCTTGCGGTGAAACTGTGACTTTTTTTTATTATTTGAGAAGTGTGATGTTTTTTCTTTCCTTATTTTCAAATGTAAAGTGAACCTACTTGGAAAAACTTTTTTTATCTATTTCATATGTTGTTACCAGGGTTATATAAATTGCGTGGTTTGTAAAAAGGTAGTGTAGTTCATACCTGGCAATAATCTGTTAAAAAAACTTTCTCCAAAGGCTCTTTGAATGTTATGTGTATTCTAAGCCGATTAAAATATGTGCTTGTTCCTCCAAGTTACTACAAATTTGTTTTTTCAAGCTCCAAAAACGACATAATAAATGCCGCTAACTGCTCCCAAACAAGGTTCTCCTGCTCCTAAATTGAAATTTTGCTGCTCCCAAAACTGCTCCCAAATCGATTTCAGCCGTCTCACCCCTGAATAACTAATAGCATTAAACTCGAACGATTCCCTGAATAAATACACAGTCTTAAATACAAGACTGGGGAATAGCAATCCAGGATGTTATATCGTATCTTCGCAAAATTTTCGGAATGGTTCGTGTTTCGGAAATAACACGCGACCTTATACTGAGCCTTCCGAAAATTCAGCAGTTTGGCTTCTACGAAAAGACTCGTAAAAAAAAAAAAAAAAACCTCGATGTTTTTAAATGCGAAGCATTTCTTAGCGAACCTAAGGCACTTTGAGCGTATCTATCTATCTATCTATCTATCTATCTATCTATCTATCTATCCGCATACGTCTGGGTGCTCTCGTGGTCGCCTCCTTAGCTTGGTGTAGACAGAAGGTAAGAGGGCTTGACGAATATGACTGCCTGGTCATGACCTGAATAACGTGAAAATCCTGTAGCGTACGTCGTGAAACCCTTTCCTCCAGACACGTGTGGCGCATACCCGTATACCACCGGCCACGGTAAGCGGGTATGCGCCACAGGTTATCTTTACAGGAACGGCGAGAACAGGCATCGGTAACTTAAATGTGAGAGCGTAAAGAAAGACTGGATATCGGCAGCGTTGACCCGACGAATCCAGAGAATAAAAATTAGGATCCCATCAGGAATTGAACCCAAGCATTCTGCGTGGCAGTCGGGCATTCAACCACAGAGCTACGCCACGTTTTGAAACTGCGTTGGAAAAAGACCCTGTGCAGGCGTAATGTCGGTGCAGCGTCAAATGTGGTTGCTGCGTGGGCTATCTAACTTTATATCAAAGCAATAAACATTATATGTGTACTCCTATGACACAGGAGTCATGCAGAATTAACGTAAGTTGCGGTTCCAGTGTTGGTTCCGCTTTCATAGAAGTCTAATAAACGTTACATTTTTATTCTTATGATTCAGCAAGCTATATTCAAGCATTGCTCGACGCCGGAGGAATACGCTAATGAAAGTTAGGCATAATATTCACATAATCGCACTGTAACGTGCACTTCGTTTCGATAATACTCAGGTCTGTGCTCTAATGTGATTTGCTGATGTTACGTCGCACCATAAGTTACCCTTTAAACACCAGTGTTGTCGACGAGCCTGGTAAGCCGAAGACGTGCTCACAGCTACTAAACTTACAGCAACACGTCGATCCAGCCTTGTAACGCTTGCCGCAAAGCCATTAAACACAGCATAGAAGTATACTCATTGACTGCTTCGCATGAAACCGATTCCCACAACGCGTGGGATCTGCGGAATTTTTTTGTAGAAAACTTGTAGTTCGTCTCTCTGAAGCCGCGTTTTGATAGCTTCTTAAAAATTAAAAAAAGAAGAAGTTTGAGTGATTTACTTTGTGAAACGATTCCTCTAAAATTAAACCTAACGCAAATCGTACATGCCATATCGCCATTGCATCACGGCAAATATACCATAAGTTCTTCGACATTTCAACAAGCAAATGATAATTATCGGAGCATAAGATGCTTTCGAGCACTTAGGCAAATAATTCTGCGTATTGCAAAGCAAATGTTTTGTGTTTTAGAGGGGGGCAAGGGCCAGCTTGCAACTCCACGAAGAGTGCAACGGCATATTGGTAATGAAAATGATTCAGTGAAGTGCCTATTGGGAGTTATAGATACGCTAAGGGCCTTGATAAACTAAGACACACCATCCAGATCGCACAGCTTTTGAAGTATTACGATAAGTATCAAAAAGCGATTAGGTAAGCGCATGGTATCCTTCAAGATTGTTACTAATGAGGCTTTAAGCGGGCTCGCATGGAGCATCGACCCTTGTAAAAAAAAATAATCCCAGTACGGTACTTATGGCGTGTACACAGTTTGGGATTGCTTGTTAATTAACGCGCATGCGTTCGAAAGATATCGTTAGACGAATGCTTTCGAACAGGCTGAATAAAAATGTTATAAAATGTTGTTTTTAAAAAGTCATGACGTGGAATGGTATTTACGGTGATGTGGCATCTTATATATCGTGCTATTTTAGGTGACACTAATTGGACAGTGGAATCTGTCCTTTGCGGGTCAGTGCCCTTCTAATCTATCACATTATGTCCTTGCTGACGCGATGTCTAATCAAATCTTTCTCTGTGGCTGATGTAACTTGCATTTGTTTGCGTATATATATATCTCTATATATACCCGTGTTTTCGCGTACTGTGATGGCAGACACGGGAAGAAAATGAATACCTGCGTTGGCCTCTTGTTGATCATCTGTACAAATATATGGACTCATGTCATATTGGCTGAAGAAGGGGTAATATGCCTTGATCTATATTTCGCGCAATTGTTTTATTCTTTTTGAAATGTATTCAAAGACAAGACATAATGGAGTTGTTGCTTGCGTGCCAACTGAAGTGAACCATTGGATTGCCTAAGGAGTCCATTATTAGATATATTGTAGACACTAAGTCGAGCAAGTAAGTAAACCTCGCTCAGACTCACTAAACAATGTATAGATATACCTATATTGCTTAGTGCTCACTGGAACCCAGACTCGTCGAAGTTCTGCTCAGCAGGACTTGGTCGTGCTCAGATTCACGAAAACCCTGCTCAGCACGGGCTAACCCGCTCTCGAGTTGACCAACATTTTACTCAGCCGAATTAACTTCAACCCAAAGTTGAAAATATTCAGCGCGGCCGGACCCACTCGGGCTCAGACTCACGGACACCCTGCTCAGCGCTGCTCACACAGGCTCAAACCCACGACAATATTGCGCAGGCCTGGCGTTTTTCCTTCTTCCCTTTCTTTATCTCTGTCTCTCTGCTTCCTTCTCTGTCTTTCTTTGTTTCTCACCATTTCTCTATTTTTCCTTCTGACTTGCTCTCTGTTTTTTCTATTTCTCGTGCCTGCTTCTTTCACTTTCTTTGTTTGTCTTTATTTCTTTTATGTCTTTATTCCCTTTATTTCTCTCAATTTCCTCTGTCTATCGTTTTCTTTCTCTATCTTTCACATTTTTCATTTGACGCTCGCACCTGCTCTACTTGGTAGTGGGGCTTGCCCAATGTCTGTGGCGTATACCCGCCCGAGGTTTTTTGTTCGCGTCTGACAGATTACGGCCGGCATAAACAGTTCCGGTGTTGAAAAAAAAAAAAAAAAGACGCCAGACGAAACTTTTTGTGTCAGTGCCCCTTTACCTTACCATGACGTTATCAGTCGATTGCATTGTTCCTCCACACTTGAAACTTTCTGCACCTCACGTGGTGTCGCACGAACGCGGTATCGGTATACACCTTTGACCAAGCGACTGCGTCATGTGATGCCTTCACAAATTCAGCAATAGGTGACGTGATCATGACGTCACGTGATGACTTAATATCATGACGTCATCAATGAATTAGGTCACGTGGGTTCTCGCACTTCATTCGCCTGCGGTGTTTCGTTCGAGGGGCCACTCAACGAGACACTTAAGGCGTTCGCCTTAATTTAATAAACAAACAAGGTATAGGCAACAAAAAGCGCAAAAGGAAGACAAGGTGGAAAAGAAAACAAGATGGAAACAAAAGGAAATCAAGATTCACCTAAGACCACTCTAAGGCGAAAGCCATCATCTTCTTCTTTTTCATCTCAGTCGATGTATTGATCCTGCCCCGCCACCCTCCGAAAGCTTTCTGCGCCTAATGTGGTTATAAACTGCCTCCAGGATAGGAGGCACGTCACCTGGTTTAGCATTGCCTCCGTGATCGGCCCACGTTTTATTAAGGTATGATGTCATATGATCACGTTATCATGGGATGTCACGTGACGTCCCGCTGACGTCATGATGATGTCATAATGACGTCACAATTTTCCGACATTTCGACATCAGATGACGTCCTATGGTGACGTCATCACGTGATGATTTCTTGCATCACTCGTCCCCGACGCCGCTGGACGCCGCCGACGCGGGACACCGACGCCGACGGTCAATTTGTGCGTTTGGTGAGCCATCTGTTGCTTTCGCTTTAATAATAAATTCAGCATTACCCTGAGGCAGTCGAAGTTCCTACATAAATTAAGAACCCGTAATTTTCGTATTTATGGTAGTGGACATGGGCGTACGCAGGGTTCTTTCTTCATTAAAGGACGCCAAGTTTCGCCGCAACAATACCCCCCCCCCCCCCGTACCTTTGATGGAGTCCGCAAGAAAACATGTGCCGCTATGGTTGCAAAAATGAAAATGAAGCAATGACGGGCTTGTCACAACGGCCTGCCTTTGGTCCCCGACTTTCCGGGGTTAAAGGTGGGAAATAACCACTTTTTAAATTATGGTTGCCGGGCCACCATTATTGTAAAAAAAACATTCGTGGCCGTAACCCTGCTCGTTACAGCATGACAAAGTTCTGACTGAGTAAAGGTATAAAACAGAATTGAACCCCCCCCCCCCTTATGTGGTAGATGTGGTAGGGAGAAGAGGGCGGAGGGTGGCGACCGCCGGCTTTGCACTCCCCCGTCGTCCCCGTGCACAAACTTATGGTAGCAGGGTGCCAAAAGCTCGCGCCGGCCACGTTATGCGCGCTCCTTTGTGTTCTCCTTATTTCAGAAGAGTGAAATGTGAGTGATATATCCTGTATGTCGTAGAGCTTTGTGGGAAAGCAGTGTGTCAATGATAAAATATTTACCTCTTCCTTTGTAGGAAGAAGCAAATTTGCAGACGCATAAAAGCCGATTGACTGCATGCTTCCACAAGTGTAGCGCTCTTTTTTAATAATATGGTACTGCGTACGGCGCATCTTTCAACAGGACGGAGGGCAGAGGACTTGTACAGGTAGCAGTCAGTGCAGTACTGGCGAGTGCTGTGCGAAAGATAGTCAATCCGCAAAGCACGGTATTTGCCAGAAGAAACCTGGGCTTAATGAATCATGCTCGACAGCAGCATCGTCGTTCGGCCGACCCAACAGAGTAAACCAAGTTTTCTTGAAAGGATGCCCTTGCAAGGACGGTATGCGACCTAAGCTTATTGATTTTCGCTATAAATTGTATAATTTCTTCGGCACCATGCAGGGCAAATAATAACTTTGAAATGAACTTCAATTCAGGGTGTTCATGTCACTTTATGTGAAGTAGACGAAAAAAATCACACCATCTCCCGCTAAAGGGGACCATGAGGCGTTGCGAAGCAGCGTTTCGGCATGTCGAGCCCGCGTTTCAGAGGGGGAGGGGAGAGGGGAAAAGGGAGAGAGGGGGAGTGGAGAGGTTGTGTGTGGAGAGGGTTTGCGCATGCGCAGTAAGGGTGGTCACGCCGCACACCACCACCACCGGCTTGAACTCCGCCATAAGATGCTTCGCATCTAAAATTCTTGAACACGGGTGCTGATGGAGCCGACGTTCCGGCAAGCGGCCATGTCTTCCGAGGAAGACACGGCAGACGAGGAAGAAGTCACGTCCGCTGCCGAAACGTTGGCTCAATCGGCACTCCGTGTTCAAGAATTTTTCATCTATTCAAGCTTCCGTCTTACCCTGAACTTATGCTTTATATGAAATATAATTACCCGCCATAGTGGTCTGGCGTTTATGGTGCTCGACTACGGACCCGAAGGTCGCGAGATCGAATCCCGGTCGCGGCAGCCGCATCTCGATGGTGGCGAAACGCTAGAGGCCACTGTACTTAGATTTAGGTGGACGTTATAAAAGACTAGATGATCGAAATTTCCGGAGCCCTCCACTACGGCGTCCCTCATAACTATATTGTGGTTTTGGAACGTTAAACCCCAACAGTTATTATTATATGAAATATAATTAGAGAATGCTACAATTGGTGCATTAAACTGTATGTGCATTAAAATCTAGAAGCACTAGCAGGGATCCGTGACCCAAATAATCAATACGTAGTCGCAGCCGCAACGGACCGAGCATTGCTGATGGTGAAGAATACCAGTAAAAAACACAAAAGCAAGACACGAAAAAAGAAGCCATGGACCGCCACTCTCTTAGATGTCAAGGTTAATTACCGAAGATTTTTTTTGTCATTTTTCTATTGCTGACGTTGACACCTAAAAAAACTACAGCTACAATGAATGCGATGAGCTAAGCAGAGTCTCTATCAATATATTTAACAAAGTAAACAAACATGTTGTCATAAATTTAGTTAGCATAGTGGCAAAATAACCATGAAAAAATTGCCCTTTCGCCACTTTTTGTCACGGTGGGTTGATTCATTCGATCCGTTTAGTTTTGAATCAACGGCTTACTCAGATATCGATTTATTCAAGGAAGCACGTATTATTATTATTATTATTATTATTATTATTATTATTATTATTATTATTATTATTATTATTATTATTATTATTATTATTATGTGATACGCGTTGGAAATACAAACAGAAAAATTGGGGGATGCTTAAGCTTCGCCTTTAAGAGTTGAACGCGATAGCGATATTCTGTTCCTAGTGCGCAGTTCCAACACTACGAGTGTTTAACAGAATGCGCGCACCAAAGTGTGTGCCTTGTGTAATGGGTAGCATGCTTTAAACAAGGAGCTATTATGCGCAAGAAACTTTTTCGAAGTTGCGATGCACCCACTACGTGGTCTTAAGGGAATACGGGCAGTAATGTGTGTGCCTTCTGTAATGGGTGGCTGTCTTTAAACCGCCAAATCGTTATGATATTGACGTGGTGTGGCGCCCGATGGCAATGTACGCTTGTACCACGCAGTATTACTCCGATATTACATCTCGTACTGTGACACCTGTATACAGGACGCGTATTTTTGGGAAGCATGAAAGTTACTTTCAGTGCAGCTCCAAGCAAAGGCGTGGCTGTCACTCTCTACTGTTGTGATACTGTGTACTATATTCATACGCATTCTATTAAATACCATGATCAAAAAAAAAAAAAAGGCGTGGCTGTGTGGTAGAACACCTGCTTGCCACGCAGACGGCCTGGGTTCGATTCTCACTCGGACCCAGCATTTTTATTATTTATTTTATTTGCAGCTTTTTCCATTTTTCGGTCACGGACAAGATGATGATTTTTCGCTCACAACCAACGGCCCCGACGCCGACGGCGGAATTTCTGCGATACGAGCTCTTTAACGCTATCGCGTTAAAAGAGGGAAAGAGCAGGCTGACAACAGCCACCTAAAGAGGGGCACAGCGCCTGCCTACTAGTGATGCAGAACTATCGGTAAATTGACTATCGATAGTATCGATAGTATTTTTGAAACTATCGATAGTGCAGACAAACTATCGATAGTACTACTATCGACAAACTATCGATAGTGCACTCGGTAGTACCATGGTAAATATTGCTAGCGATATTACTGCCACGCCTGTTTATTGCATTGTTTTGATGTATTCGGGTTTCACCCAGAAAAACTGTGAGCAACGTTTGACGCAGGCCGCGCCGTAATGTTTGAGAAGCTTCACGATTGTTTGAGATCATTCTGTTAATGTTACGCGCCGGACGCGAATAGTCAAGTTTATTCGAGAGCTTACGCGAGCACCAGCGATAACGCTGTAAGGTTCGATGAATGATGTATAAAAGACGACGCTTTCCACCGGTGATCAGATTACTCGACGGCCGACGACTGTTCTCGCCGCTCTCAGTACGCAGCCTGTATCGCTTGTATTTTGAGTTTTGATTTTCTGGTCACAAGATCGCCCAAATAAAGAGCTCCATATTTCCCAGTCTTGTTGCAGCATTCTTTACCGCCACAACGCGACAATACTATCGATAGTGGTGTGAATAATTATGCTGTTGCTGGCCAGCCATATTGTCAAAATATTTTCGATAGCCTACTATCAGCTTCGCTTAATTTATGAACAATTTTTGGCGAGAGAAATAAGTTATTTCCGTAGTGAAAAGGGCAGAATATATCCATTAAGAAAGACATATCTAAAAGCTACCAGTTGCGCCTTACAATTAACAAAGTTAGTTCTTCATATTTTTTTATTTTGAAATCATAAAATGCAACAGAAATTTGAAGCCGCGCAGTTCCACCACATGTAACGGCTTCCTTTCCCCTAGAGCTGAAGAGTTTTACTTTATGACCATGTGTCAGGAAAGCACTCTGGTGAAGAACACAAGCATGTCAACTTTCTTGCCCTTCAGCCTGCTTCTCCGGCTCTCCTATGTACCGCGCGCGCGGGGAACCAAGTTTATTCTGCAATGAGTTCGTGCTGTTGGTTTTATACTATCGATAGTGCCATCGAATGTTTTACTATCGATAGCGCTATCGGTAGTATTCTTTACTATCGATAGTTCGATAGTGACTCAACTATCGATAGTATCGATAGTGCCATCGATAGTTCTGCATCACTACTGCCTACTCTTTCGGGAGGAGGGAAGAAATAGAGGAAAGGACGAAAGATAGGAGGAGAAAAAGAGGATAATATTATTAATATTTATTGTGGTTTAATGGTTCAACGCCGTAGTGGAGGGCTTCGGAAATTTCGACCACCTGCGGTTCTTTAACGTGCACCTAAATCTAAGTACACGGGCGTCTGGCATTTGGCCTCCGTCGAAATGTCACATGGTCATAGAAATGCTCCATAGTCACACCACTGTCGCGTGATACTTTGTGGTTATGAAAGGTGGTGGCTATACGACCTCCTCAAATCTTAACAAAGAGTGTTTAATAAAGAGCAGTGATACAACATATCTGAATGACTTGAAATTTCAACACAGAAATGCGTTAGCCTGACGAATGGAAGGCCACCAGCTTGTCATCGGTGTCCGCGAAGCGGAGCTGGTTCAGTTCTTTGCTTTCGTGGGGTCAACGTTGCCGATGACGGTTTTTTTAAAGCTCTCTCATTTAAATTACCAGTGTCTGTTCTCACCTGGACACAGACACACAAAGCAGGACAGGACAGGGCAGGACAGGACAGGATAGGACAGGGCAGGACAGGACAGGACAGGACAGGACAGGACAGGGCAGGGCAGGGCAGGCCAGGCAGGCAGGCAGGCAGGCAGGCAGGCAGGCAGGCAGGCAGGCAGGCAGGCAGGCAGGCAGGCAGGCAGGCAGGCAGGCAGAAACGCTCAAAGTACCCTTGGTTCGCTAAGAAATGCTTCGAATTAAAAAAAAAACAAGCTACACTAACGATTGTCGATGTCAGCGTATTTGCTGCAACAGATAGGTTGACGTAGATCGTGGTTGCTTGCACGCTTGCAAGCGGTGGTGGTTGGCTCCAGTTTACGTGCGTGTCTAAGGATTAGAAGAACGCGAAGTTGAGGTAGTTGGTTGACGTTCATTTTGTAATGGTTTTAACTGCGCTATAACAAGCACGTGCGTCTTCTCTTCTTCTGTTGCCCTTGCTATATAGTACCAACGTCTCAGGATGACGCCACAGGCGCCGCTACGCGTTACTACTCCGGTATTCTAATGTAATGTAATTTAACACGATAAAATTTGCTAATCGTGGAAACTCCTGCTACTTAAACTTACTTGAATATACTATCGAAAAAAGCTATTTCTCGAAAAAATGTTATTTTAGTGCAATGAAAAAACAGCATGACGTTTGAAAGAAGGGAAAAAAAAATGTGAATGAGAGAAGTTGACCGCACTGACCACAGGCTTCCCATTTACTGTTCAGGAAGCCTAGGTCCCTACAAGCCGGATAGCTTAAATTCACTATATGCAGGCAGCCTAAAATTGAGGCGTAACTTTTTCCAGCTATAATAGTAAATATAGTGCTAAATGCTTATTTCTCTGCTTGGCTGTGAAACTGCTTCGGATGCGGCTTCTTTCAGAACGGAGATTAGAGTTCGCCTATAACAAGGAAAGAAATACACCAGGCATTTTAGGCCGTCACCAAGCAGTCACTGTTTCGTATGAATATATTTGTGCGCCACACGATTTCTGATATTCAAAAGAAACCTGCTACTCGGCGTTGGCGAATATACGAACACATTGAACGTGGTACTATCGCACGAATCGAGTGGCACAAACTAGTATAATATTCGCATTTTGAATCTCGAATATTCACGCCACTCCTATGTTATGCAAGCCTAATAATTATTAATTATTTGGCTCCAGAATCCCTCGGTTGCTTTTATAACTACTTATTTAAAGCTATAGGTACTCTATGAACAATGTTTTTACATACGTGTCGTTTAATTGCAGGTCTGACGTGCGTCCACAAAAGTGCTAAAGACATAACTGGGGTGTGCCAGCGGAGGAGTCAATAAACAATTAATGCAGATTAAAAGCCTTGATATGTTTATCTCGATATATTCTAAGTAAAGACATTGGAACAATTAGGTCGGTTTTCTTCAAAACCAGTAAAACTCATTTTACAAGCTTCGTTGCAAATAAGACAAACTGACACCCACTAACGGTATTGAATCGACTTATAATAACTCAAATCACGCAGTGGGCCGCAGTGACGAAATTTAGTCATGCAAGGGCCGGGAGAGTAAAGAAAAATGGAATGGAAGGGGGGGGGGGGTTGAACAAAATGAATGTTAGGCAATGTTGCCGTTTGAAAGAAGGCCTTTCATCTACCTCGTGTATGTGTAAGCAAATTACCTCGTATTTCTCGCGAAGCACCTTTGAGCCACAAAACTTTCGAAGAGAAACCGTCAGCTGGTCTTGTTCGCCAATTTTCTTTCTGGAGCAAACAGCTGTCCAATCAGGGTTGGAGGCTCACGAACACATTTATTGGCAAAGTAAAAAAAAAAACAATATATGGAACGAAGTCAGTCGTGCGCGGGCCGGTGAGCTAGCGAAAGGTCCGCCGGCTACGTGTTTCATGACTAATGTCGGTTACAACCTAAATATAAATTTAAGCTCCACCCACACCCATCACTGTCCCAACCAAAGAGAATTTGCATGGACATTACACCCATCCAAATCTGGTCATTTCGGTGACGCCAAGCACTTTCGCTTGTATCATACAGTTGGTGCTCCCATACTGACAGGTTTGTGTCGCGGGTTTTAAGTTAAGTTGAAAATTTGAACGTTCTGGCAAATTCTTATCGGAGATTCTTACATGACGGCTTAGTCTAGGGCATATTTTAGGTAGGAACGATGAACCTTTAGTTTTCGATATGCGCGGTATTTATATTAGCACAGAAAAACTACTTAAGGTTCGAAAGGAAACCAGCTTGCACGACTCTCTTGCATAGGTGATTGACAAGCACACCGCAGTTTTGCTGGCGGTGTTTGTACTTATTCTCAGGTTCTAACCGACTATACACAAGTGCTTTTGTTCTACGTACCGGTGCTCGTCGGAAAACAGCTTTTTCGATGCTGAAAAGAATGTCAGAGTAGCAGCGAGCAGATGTGGCACAAGGAATGCAGGGGCACGAACTAGATTGGCATATAATGTTTATTGATAGCGTCCTCATTAAGAAATACAATGACACATACGTATAGGAAGCTAAAAAAATTCTTTATTTTATTGTTATGCATTGAGAAATACGTAAGATCGCTTAGCAGGTTCGCTAATGCACATGCAGAAATCGGAACTTCAACTCAGTTGTGTTTTCAACACAATCAGGGAAATTTCTTGTGGTTTTTTTTAAAATTTATCGACATAGGAACACAAACGAGGCACTGTCGTCACGATGCGCTCGCTGAATAACTTGAATTCGTGATGCGGTACATGAATAATTAGAGCGCATCTCTATATGGTTAATGAGATTCGTCCATTTGTGTGCAGTAGGTATCTGCTACAAAAATTGGGTAAACTCCACCACTCACCACTGGTCGACTAAAGATGAAGGGGACAGTCTCCGTGTGCGTCGATACACCACATTGGCTAGCCAGGGTGGTAGCACACCGGGAACGTGCCCCTCCCGAAATTTCTTTCTGCTATTGGACGCAGAGCACAAAATGACACTCGACCACACTTGCCTTTCTGCCCCCGTTTCAGATCAAGGACGTGAACTTCAGATCAACACCGATACTGAGGTAGTTCGACGACCACTTGAAGGGATGGTACAGGACCCCTATAAAGGGGCCCTAAAGTGTTCTCTGAGAAACTTGGTCGTTAATTTCAGCATAATATGTTTACTAGTACAGGAGAATATCAAGGTCAGAGTCTCATTTTTAAATTTCGTGTCGAAATCTCCGCGCGTGACGTGACGGGTTTCGAAGTGTATTTGCGTATTTGGGCGCCATTGGCTCAATGAAATTTCCTGAAACTTGGTTTGTTAAGTCTATGGCCCCCTCAGAGAACAATGCATTTCATTTTTACCGATTAGGAACTACGTAGGACATATAGTAGACGGCGTCAAAATCTACGACGTCACGGCGTTTGGTGCTGGAATTTGAAGGTGGCGTCGCTACCCGCATTTTCTTATCGTGCGTTTTCTCACTTACAAAGGGTCTTCTCGCGGTAAGAGTGTTCTTTTCGGTATTGTGAAATCGTAATTTACTAATAAGCGAAAAATCTTTTTTTTTTCTCTTTAG
The DNA here is from genome assembly GCF_013339695.2 of Rhipicephalus sanguineus. NCBI lineage: Eukaryota > Metazoa > Arthropoda > Arachnida > Ixodida > Ixodidae > Rhipicephalus > Rhipicephalus sanguineus. The sequence goes on from NC_051185.1 coordinate 18,975,508, forward strand.
TGTCCCGCTAAGCGCGTGCCGCTGGTTCAGCAAACGCTTCATTTTCGACGTTTTCTGCCACGACAAACACGCGAAAACAGCTTTCGCGCCACTTCAGATATTCACTGCATGAGAGCTCGGACGAGACAGGGACGCCCCGTACGTTATTACTCCATCGTGCGGGCTAACTGTAGCGTTTTCAGTTTTGAAATGGACAGCGCGAAAACGAGGACACAAGATAGGCGAATACACACCACAGAGCGCCGTCTCACAACAAACTTTATTAAAAAGAACGCACACTATTTCAAACCAATGACCACGTACCACATGTTCTTACATCGTTGATAGCCAAGTACATGAGCTCCTGCAAAAATTACAACCAATTCCAACTTGTCCAAATGTCAATTCTTCTGCACTGTAGCGTAACTTAGCTTGGAACCCCTGGAGAATTCCCGTTTCCGGGGAGCGTGGTACTATAAGGTCCCTAGGTAAAACTTGTTTTATTTAGGGACCTCATGGTACTAGCGTCTGCAGCGCCGCGTGGCAGGTGTGGTATTACTTTACAGACAATCTCTGTAGGTCAAAACGTACGTGGCCTCGGCGATTAGCTCCGCAACGCGTTGTTGCTGCGGCGCGCTGCCCTCTAAGAAAAAAGAGAGTCAAAAGAGGGTCACGGCCGCGTGACTCTCTTCGGGTGTCCGTTTGACCCCTTTTGGAAGGTACAGGCAGAGAAAGAGAGTTCGCAATTCGACTGGAGTCATGGGACTCTCCTGAAGCGCGTTTCGATTGGCGGCGCCGCCGTATACGCCATACATATCGCGCGCTTGCCCTTTGGCGCCGTTGTGGCGCGTTGGCTCGACGACGGAGGCGAGGCGCAAGGCAACGCGCCACAACGGCGCCGGGGTGGCGTGCCGCTTCTGTTTTCCTCTCTGTCTCCTCGTCTATTGGAATGCGTTGCGTGTTGGTTGCGCGGGTCAGAGAATATCTACCACTTTAGAGAACGGAAACTGTACCTTTGACTGTAGTACGGAAATAAGGGTAGCGGCGGCGTACTGAACTGTAATAAAGCGAGGCCAGATGGCGCTGCAAGTACTATCATCATCATTAGACAAACGCGTTTTTGCGGTTGGTTCGCCCTGGTCGCGCTACTGCGCTTTTTGCTCCCTATGGTATTTTGTTCTTTGTCGTTGCTAAATCGCTGCTCGCGTGTGTAATATTTATCGCCAGGTGACCAAACTGGCCTCGACTGGCAAAAACAACGTCAATCAAGTAAGGTTTGCATCGTTTATTGTGAGTGCCCAAGCTGGTACAAGCAATGTATACAGTCAGGTCCAAGCAAAACAAGTCACTCATAGTCTCATACACGTCGAAAGCTTTCAACCCGTACGTGTGTAATCAGTCTGAAAGCTGACAAATATGTGCATATAACGGAACACCGAGATCGCTGAAAGAACGTTGCTCTCGTTGTGTAGCAGCGTCCGAGTTTTAACAGCATAGCTTTAGGACAAGGGTCTTATCCTTCCTTTAGTTATGCGGCGCTTGCCAGATTGTGTTGATCTTTGAGTGCATGGTGTGGAGTCGGAAACGAAACGTGCGCTACGCCGACAGATAGTTGGCGCAGTTAGAGCAATGTAGTTTTGATTAATCTTTTACGTAAACAATCGCGGATGCGTACAGTTCTGCATCTTTCTCGCTCTGCGATGTCACCTTGAATGCGTTACAAATAAGGAATATCGCGTTGTGTCTACAGGGCAGGCACGAATTTCTCGGCCGTGAAGCCATACCATAGGTAGTACGTATTCAGGTAATAGGTGGAAGAAAATATTTCAGGCTCGTTTTTTTCCTCGATATAGTTCAGTTACACAGTTTCTACAGCTATAGAATTTCTTGGCGCTAGTAGTAATCGGACTGCTGAGTATGCAGCGTAGATGAATGCTAAAGAAACAGAGATATAAGGCGAGTGCTTACAGATTCTAGAAGCACAATTCTAAGAAAATAAGCTTTAGGCATGCAGTGTACATCTTCGTTGGTGTTCGCACAGAACACTAAACAACTGCTCAGCCGTAAGCACAATCTCTGTATCACATAGACATGTCGATAGAACTTGAGCACTCTGTTGCAAGCAAACACTCACGAAATCAAACTGTGGGGCACGATGTGAACCTGTGCCAATGCTGGATAAATAAAGGTCATATATATATATTGCATACTTGTTATTGTGTTATTTACTTTTTCAAAATATTTGGGCTTGGGAGCACAAGTATGTATTCTCCCTGCTACTTTTAGAAGCTCCGGCTTGAAATACTGTCACATGCGCTCCTTTCTTTCTATGTTTTATGTTATTGGCCAATTGCACGTGTAGTTACTGCATTGCACAAACCGTGCCAGAATGTCTGGGAACATTCCAGATTATTTTAGGATCTTGTTAGGCTGGAGCGTGCAATTGCAAACAGCTCAGTTTATTGTCGAACTAACGCAGCCACCAGTGATAATGCTCGAATGTTCGATGCCGCAGGTATAAATGCCGACGCGCCTTGCCACAGATCAGTTTATCGACGGCTGACGCCTGTTCGCCGCTATCAGTGTGCAGTGTGTATTGCTGTAGTTTGACTTTTCGTTTCCCGGCCACAAGTTCGGCCGAATAAAAAGTTTCATCTTGGACACACCGACTGCTGCTTTCGTCGACGTCACGACCCCTTGACAATACGTAAAATCTTGTAGTGTGGCTGTGGATAAGTCCAAGTTCATGTATGTTTTAAATTACCTCTTTGATTTCCTAGGTTTTTTTTTCGTGACAGTAGTTTACAGACTTTCACTTCATAGTGGTAGGTGCTACAACTGCGACATGTTAATTTAATCAAACAGCAGAAGTAGGTGTGTTCAAACAAATTTGGCACGTTTCTCTGCTATGCAAAAAAGAAAACACTACCATACTCACTGAACAAAATCTCACTCATCACGACAACGTAAACGTGCTTGGTGAAGCTGTGCTGGAAGAAGTGCTCGTCACACTTATAATTTGTTTATTAGCTGTAAATAATTTGAAGGAGCCCATTGAACATATGTGCAAAGGCTGATGTAATTGAGCACAGCCTTGTAAAGCTTTGTCGTATCTTTTTGTAAACTTCTATGATCTAAACACAGTTAATTAAGGCAAAACAGTTTTGAGCATAGTGTGTAAACTGTCTCATAAGGTACAACTAAACGTTGCATTTACGTTGCGCGGCAGCTGTATTTTCGATGGAGGCGAAAATGTTTGAGGCCCGTGTACTTAGGTTTAGGTGCACGTCAAAGAACCCCAGGTGGTCGAAATTTGCGGAGCCCTCCACTACGGCGTATCGTGATTTTGGGACGTTAAACCCTAGATATTATTAGATGTTGGAAAGACTGTTAATTCCCCTCACTGCCGTGATGTTCGTTTTGTAATGTGATTTATAATTTTAAAAAAACTGACCCTACGTTTCGAGACCCGTTTGGTCTCTTAGTTTTTTTTTAAATTAAGAAGACTAATGATTAAATGTGGCTGGAGAGCGTTTTTATTCTTATAATCTTGCCCAGCCAGACAGACTTCTATATATTTACCCTTAAATTTATAATTTCTGATGATTCACATGCAAAGCATGATATGATTATGAGTCATACAGTAGTGGGCAACTCTAGATTGATTCTAACTGACTGGAGTTAAACAAACGCAGTTGTAGCCTTAAAGAAGACAAGACTGCTTGTCGAAACATTTGCTCCAGCGACACCTCTTGTTAACAAATTCTTCATCTCTTCAAGCTTCCGTCTTTCCCTGAACTTCAGACGCAGATCTAAGCACACGAGTGTCTTTGCATTTCGCCCCCAGTGAAATGTGACCACCGTGGCTGGGTATAAAACCTGCGTCGTTGAGCTCAGCAGTGCCAGGTAACGTAACTAATGCACGGAGCTAGTGCTCAATTTCAACGCTATTGCGGTGTAGATTGCATGACACAGTAGACAGCTAATACTTGTGGACGATTGTAGGCACACCTTCATGAGATGCCTGGTAAACCATTCACAAATACAGCATTGCAAGCGTGAGGTTCAAGATGACCTGTTGTAGCAGACGTTCACATGTTTCGCCGCACTTGCAGAGTGGACATTCGGGGGTAGTCATCCTGTCGTTGCCCGGCAATCCTGGAAAAACAATGACATCACCAGATATTGATAAGCATTATCAGTGCATATTAAACTTTGCAAAAATAAACATATAAACATAGTGAACAAAAACAGCGGTTTGTTATACATATATGTAAACGTACCTTATAATGCATGTTGTTTCACTCGGGCTAGCTTCTTTACAGGCGTGTCATGTAACAGGTGCCTTGCTCATTGCACACAGCTGTTTCTTTGTCAGACCAGGAGGCTATGGCAGAAAAAAAAAATATTTCTTATTATAGTGCCGGGTTTCTTTATCACAATAAAGTGAATGTGCACTCACAATTATGTGAAGCTTTCGTTGCACTAAATGTGTAGTAAAAATAACCTAAACTGACAACAGGAGAAATGAGACCTCTAAACCTGGCTTCTCAAATGCGACTGCGGCAAAATATAACTCGTATCTTTTTTGCACTGATATGCAGGCTAGTTACGAAGATACATGCGAGACGTTGGTGATGCAGTTGCCTTTCTTTATTGCAGCGGCCTGGTTAATGTGAACCGAACGATAAACTCAGCAACTTGCTCCCACTTGAAGCCACGCCGCAAGGATCGCACGTTTTCTCATCGACAGAGTTTGACACGTTGAAAATATTAATATTGCAGTGCGTCGCCTCCGTGTGACACCCACACGGTCATTGGTAAAAAACTGAAGCAGTGGGTTTTTATACTCACCGGTTCGTATATTCTCGGGCTTGAAACGAGTGTTCATCCGGTGAACGCTTCAACGGTCCCTTCGTTCTCCCGAAGTCTGCTGAATGCGTTTCGCGAAAGCATTTCAACGAGTCAAAACAAACAGAACGAAAGCGAGTGTCTCGGCCGGCAGTGGCTGTAAACTTTTACAGCGAAACGAAAGAGCGCGAGACCCATCCGAATGCACCGTGAACCGTTACCTGCCGTTACGTTGCCTCTGCCGCCGTATATTTTGAAATGAAGATAATGATGCCGATAGGCTGCTGACAACTACGAGTCTGTTGGAGCAAAAACTATTACAAAAGATTGATGATGTGGTAACTGGCAAGGCAAGGCCACTTCGTATAAACAGCAATTTGTTTATTGAAGTGTAACAGTAAGCAAACAACTAAACTTCCTTATTTCAAGAATATTTTAATTTGAAGTTTGGGCCCGACGGGGGCGCCCCTACATAAAAAGTCAAATAGCGCGAATGGCGGCCACCACAACGTCGCCATGTTATCCTAACGCAGGGGTTAGTAGATCCACTCCCTGTGTTTGAAGCTGGAACTCGCCGCGGTCGATTTTTTCGCCCTCTGTGGCGATCGCTGGAACTTGCGACTTTCCGGGGCCTGCGCGGGTTGTGTGTCTGTTCATGCGCGTCTTCGGTGGTGTTGGTGTTGACGCCGGCTCCGTGCACGAAGTGACGCGGTGACGCTTGGAGGACGGAATATTCCTGGAGCTGCGGACAGGAACAACGGGCGCCAGTTAACGGTGAGTCTACTGCTTTCTTAGGTACTAATCATGCAGCTTTAGCTGGGCGTCTGCAGCAGCTCTGCGGAAGTTATCTGCCAGCCATTTCCAACAGCAGCCTGTGTCCGCAGGGCTGTTGCGGATGCCCAACTAAAGCTGTCAGTTAACGAGTTGCCACCGCTATGCGCGTTGCTGTGCAAGCTCCCTTATGGTGAGCGATGCAAACAATTATCAAGGGTCATTTTTTGCTGATCGCACGTTGTGTCTGCGCTACTGAATGTGCAAGATGTCGTTTTGAGATGCACTTTAGTCTACTTCATAACATTTCCATCGACCTTGAGTGTGTAGCGTGCTTCGGCGCGTGGGAACGTGAAAAAAAAAATGCCTGTGTACAGAACGCTCAGACGCACTATATATAATGGTTTTTGTTGGCTTAAAGACGGTAGTTTGAGGTGCAGATATAGTACGGTGCTTCCAGAACGTACGCGGTAGTCATTCAAGTTGGACAAGCTTCACCGGTAAAGTGAAAAATCTTTGACTTTTGACGGCGCGCGTTGGTGCGGCCGCGGCCGTGCACTCTTCCCTCGTTTCTGTTTGCTGTTTTCGTGATTTGCATACACTGCGATGACGTTGGGCGTTATTACAGAATCGAGTGAGTGTGCGTGATTGTGGGAGCTATGTGCGGTAATTCTAGCATATGACATGTCTGATGTCGACGTCAAAAAACTTGGTTCCTGACCATGCCTGTTTGCATTTGTTGTTTTGTTGTTAGCCTTTATTATGTCTGTGTGAACCACTTATTGTGTAGGTTTTGCAAACCTTACTGCAATTCCATTTTCTCATCATAATATCACGTTCTCATTTTCAGATACCGTTTTTCATGGTGCTCACTCTGAACAGGAGCGACAACCTAGCAAGCCACAAGTCTGATGCCTCCAGCCGTCACCACTTCTTGATTTATTCTTAATCATAAGGAATAAAGATTGAAACATGATGCCCATTTCTGCAGTTTATTTTGCACTCTATGACACATGCACGTCAGTCACACATTTTAGTTGGCTATACTCATAGAAGCATGTAAATGAGGAATACCCAAACTTCTTATTGGAAATCAAAGACCATCTTTTCGCGCTTTCGATATATCTTTGCTGGAAAATATGTGTTGGTTTGACGAGTTTTATTAAAATAATGCTAAAACTGAATTATTCTTTTTTTGCAGTCGCTGGGCAGAACGGCAAGTATTATTCATCATCATCATCATCAGCCTGTCTACGCCCACTGCAGGGCAAAGGCCTCTCCCATGTTCCGCCAATCAACCCGGTCCTGTGCTTTCTGCTGCCACAGACATGCTTAAAATGAATACTCCACTATTTTCAACAGTAGTCGCGCAAAAGTAGAGCAAGGGTCAAAGGAGTAGCTTAAAATACTTGTGGAGTCGCTTGACGCTTCGGTGTGGCTCACTTGACCCCCGTAGGAGTGCTACCGGCAAGAGTCGTTTGACTCCCTATAAGTGGTAACGTGATCCTTCGGATGAGAGTCCTTCCACTCTTCCAAGAGGGTCAGGGGACTCTCCTAGAGCGAGCCGACCCTGACCCACCAAGAGAGTCACCGTGACTATTTAAAGAGAGTCCTATACGTGGCAAGTCAGAACTCTCCGAAAAGAGTCACGCATACTCTTTTTTTTTCTTAGAGTGTGCCGGAGCTAATCTCGGAGGCCACGGTTAAAAAAAACGGCGCGGAGAATGCACCAGAAACCACATCAGGGGGGGGATCGGAGATCTCTGTTCGTTCCGCGTTCGTTCTGGCGGTGTTACGTCACAAAAGTGGGCGGTCCGCAGCTCTCTTCCGCCGAGAGGAAGAGGACAGCCAATCGTCAAGCGGTGAGCGGCGAGCTTTCCGGAAGTAGACGCGCATCGTTTGTCCTCGGCAAAGGGACCGAATATTTCAAAACGAAGTGTTTCTCGCCTTCTGATAAATACAGTTGTTATACGAGCATGTCGTCTGCTACAAACGAACGGATCGCGAGGCCGTTCGCACGCGTTCTCTCGAGCGAACAAACGGCTTCGCACGGCATGATGCGGCGGTTGCGGCTGCCGCAACTGCTGATTTTCAGAAAATGGCGCTTGCGACGTGTGCTTCTTTTTCGGTTGGAGGTGCGAGATGCGTTTGAAGCCATGAGCGAGTGCGGCGTCGCTTTCAGTTCTCGAAACGAACAGTGCAAACAAAATGAATGGGCCTGCCACTGGGCTGTGGTCTTACGCGCAGCGACTTCTTAGTTCAAAAGCGCTACCAGCTCTTGCCAGGTGTCGTCCCGGTAGACGCGCATCGTTTGTCCTCGGCAAAGGGACCGAATATTTCAAAACGAAGTGTTTCTCGCCTTCTGATAAATACAGTTGTTATACGAAAAGATATTGTTTTTCTTTTCAAGCTCAAGCAGTTTCTGAAACAGCAATAGCTTTTAGTGCTGATATTTATTGGTGTTAGTTTTTCTAACGTGCTTGCTATGTTAAGTCGCGCACGCGAAAAAAAAAAAAAGAAAAGTAGCGGTTGGCGCAGTTTTTCAAAATGTCGTCCCACCGGAATGTCTGGCCTGGCTCCCGGGTGTCGGATCGTCAAAGGGAGCTTCTGCTAGCTTTTATAACAGAGTACCCACAGATAGCTACGCCGTCGCGCCCTCTGGGGCCGTCGTTCACGAGTGAGGACCGGGACGACACCTGGCAAGAGCTGGTAGCGCTTTTGAACTAAGAAGTCGCTGCGCGTAAGACCACAGCCCAGTGGCAGGCCCACTCATTTTGTTTGCACTGTTCGTTTCGAGAACTGAAAGCGACGCCGCACTCGCTCATGGCTTCAAACGCATCTCGCACCTCCAACCGAAAAAGAAGCACACGTCGCAAGCGCCATTTTCTGAAAATCAGCAGTTGCGGCAGCCGCAACCGCCGCATCATGCCGTGCGAAGCCGTTTGTTCGCTCGAGAGAACGCGTGCGAACGGCCTCGCGATCCGTTCGTTTGTAGCAGACGACATGCTCGTTATGACGCGGTATGACGTCACCCAAAAAATAAAAGATCAAGCAAAAATAAAAATGGCTACGCCCCTCGGAGACATGGTTTTTTCCGGCTTCGGCTAATCGCGCGCGCCGCCAGAATGGGTGCAGAACGAACGGCGCAGAACAGAGATCTCCGATCACCCTACTCGTTATGACGCGATATGACGTCACCAAAAAAGAAAAGATCAAGCAAAAAAAAGAAATGGCGACACCCCCCGGCCTTGAGTGGCATCTCCCGCTTCAGCCAATCAGCGCGCTTGTTCTTCCCCAGGAGAACGAACAAGCGGAACGAACAGATCTCCGATCGCCCCCCAGACAGGCATTAGACACTGAGCGGAGTCTGACCGATTAATAAGGACATCGGAATCTCGCATGAAATATATAAAATCTTTCAAATATAGGCCGGCATCGCCCCGTGGAGTCTTCATCTCTTTGTGTGGATGCACCTGTGACCTGCAATTAGGTGACACGTATGTAAAAAAACAGCAACAAAAAACTGTGCCCGCAGAGTACCGAGAATAAATAGAAGTAACTACATAAGCAAAACTAAATTTCCAGGTCAACAAATAACAATAAATATTAGTTTTAGGTAAAGCAAAGGGGGCCCGCGAAAATTTGAAATTTAGAAAACAAAAAGAAGAGATGGTGCGACTCCATTGGTGCGATAATATTACATTCAATGTCGTCGCATGTTCTACCACGGCGAATGGCGGGATCGTTTCGAATGTTAGGAATCGTATGCCTCACAAATATGTTCAGGCAAAAATATTCACTGCTTGATGACCACTTGAAAAACCTGCTCAAAACTTGCGACTGGAAGCAACAATTCGTCCCATTCGCCGCTTGGCAGTACAATAAAAGATGGCAAGCCGAGACACCAATGGCCCTGCATGGACAAGTGTGGCCATCTAGCGTAAAGGCTTCATTGACGAGGATATAGTCTTCATTGGTTCCGTGTTGAACCAATTTTTCTTGATGACGAGTATAGTCGCGTCATCGGTCATTTTGTCAGAAAATCTTATGACGACTGTACTCGTCAACGGTAGCGACAGGGTTAAAGCTGTGCTTACCCGGATTTCGGCAGGGGCATCCCTGCAAAAATAGGTGGCTTGGCCGAGGAAGGTGGGGGAGCGCCAACATTACTGTCGAACAGGGTTTGTTGAACCCGGGCTTGTCCACGCAGCTTCTGTAAGTATGGACTCTCCTATGTGCCACGCAGCACTGACCGCGAAGACACTGGTGGCTACCTCGACAAGGGCTCTCTCCGATCTGCCGAAAGACACACCACGTGCCGAGTCGCAGTGTTGGGTGTTTCAATAGCGCAGTGCTTCCTGAGCAGTGGTTCGCTCATGCAACAGACAATACGCGACACAGCGTAGGGGTTTCGGATAACCAAACCCGCCGCCCGTACGCTGGCCACGCGAAAAGGTGATAACTGAGGTCAAAATTTAGGTATACTTGCTGTAAGCGGGGTTGCGAGGGTAAAATAATCTGTTCTGTAGTGACAGCAGAAACGGGACGACATAACCTCTTCGCTACCTGCTTGCGTCCACGTTCGTGGACATGACTTCTTAGGCAAATTACAAAGCAGCAAACTGCTCAGTGTCATTGAAAACTCGCGCCTTAGTCGCCCATAGTAGTAATAATTGTTGCGGCTTTAACTCTTGAAACCACGATATGATTATGAGGGACGCCGTAGTGGAGGGCTCCGGAAATTTCGACCACCTGGTATTCCTAAACGTTCACCTAAGTATAAGTACGCGCGGGCCTCCAGCCCTTTGCCTCCATCGAAATGCGGCCAACGCGGCCGGGATTCGATGCCGCGACCTTCGGGTCAGCATCCGAGCCCCATAACCACTACACCTCCGCGGCGTGTGTCGCCCAGAATGTCCTCTACCCGGTATACTGCAAGAGTGAGCAGGAGGAGTCACCATAAGTGGCTGGTGTGAAAACAAAAGGAAACGGCGGTGCGCAGATCGTGCAACGCGCGGCTGCTCAGGCTTAACTAGTTTCGGTTTCGCCATTATTATTTCTTTTGTATACAAACTATAGTGTGAACGGAAGGTATGCTATTGGTGTTTCGGAATCATTAAAAAATATATTTCAAGCACTGAAAGGCAGAATTCGCACTTATCGGCGGTATTCTTGCAAAGTCTGCAACTGGGGTCCCCTCGGCGGAAAACTCATGTTCATGTTTTGGAAAATTAAACCTTCGTCGCAGCGTTTTTTTTATTTGCGCTATTGGTTGCTATGGTCGAGCGCGTTGGTTCGATACCCTGCCACGGTGGCCGCATTTTGAACACCCGTGTACTTAGCTTTAGGTGGGGTCGAAATTTCCGGAGCCCCCCCCCCCCCCCCTATGGCGTCTGTCATGATCATAACGTGGCTTTGGGGACGTAAAACCCCAACAGTTATTAAATTATTACTGTTTGCTTTATTAGAACGATGTGAAATAATATTTTGCAAACTGCATCTCATTTTCCCGCCGGCATCTTTGTTTTGTAATGAAGTGGTTAAAGATCTCACCCTTTCTTGGATCTCTAGGGCGTCAGCCGACATACTCAGAAATATGACGAGCAGCAGGGGTCCTGCGCCGATATCCATTTTGCTGTAATATCCTTATTGCTATACACGACCACGCCTATATTTACACACAGACACGCGCACGTTTCGTCAGCCTTGTAGAAGCATATTCCACCAAACGCTGTGTCGATACGCAAGTGCGCCTAATTTAATGCAGCGGAATTGCTTTCAGCCGCTAACAGCATATTAAAATAGATGTGTATCGCGACTTGAAATGAGCACACCAGGCGTTCTAAGTATACACCATATATAAAATTGTACCATGGCAACGAAGATATAGAATGTACGTGTAAAGATTTAATCGGCAAACGCGAAAGCGTCATCCGAGCCGTTGTGCGCGATTACAAGTTGCCAAAAAAAGCAGCTGCGCATTGTATGAACGTCACAGGTGCAGTGTTCGCTTCACACTGCGCAGCAGTTCTAAAAAAAAAAAAAAAAGAAGGTTCCGCCGGATGAAGACGGAACTGGCGATCGCCGCGTCGGAGCTGTCTCGCGTGACGTTAAAACACGATGGTTATTTCTCGTCACCCGCGAAAAAAAATTGTAAAGAAAAACCTCACAGGGCCCCATATGCATTCACCTAAGGCGACTAGAAGGCGAAAGGCATCTTCGTTTTCTCCTCAGTCGAGAGCTCCGAGATCGAACGACTACAGAGAGAGACAGAGAAAGAAAAAGAAAAATAGACAGAAAGAAAGGGAAGAAAGAGAGGGAAAGACAAAAAGACAGAGAAGGAAATAGACAGATATAGAAAGAGATAGAAAGAAACAGATAAATAAACGGAAAGAAAAGCGAGCATGCATAGCCATGCGTGGTATAGTATAGCAAGTGGTGGGAAAGAGACAGGCGAGAGGGTAAAAGTCTAGCCAAGCCAAGACCAGCTGGATGCGCACCAGCTCTGCTGTGACCCGTCCTTCTGCGACTTACTGCAGCTACGCTAATTTTCCTAGAACTGCCGCGCAAAGCGAGCCCTGTACACTTCAATTATGACTTCAATTACGTCTTATTACGTCTTACGTACGTCTTACGTCTTACGTACACTTCAATTACGTCTTATTCGTAAAGGCGCCCTCGAAAAAAGAAAACTAAGGGATTGATGTTTTCGCGTACGCTGACTAATACATCAGATATAAATTCGAGGTCCTTATTCAAATCGCATATATATATGCGCAGGGCCTCCTGAGGTGCGAGGAGGGAGAGGGGCGAGCGGGCGTACCTGCGAGCAGAAAAACAGGTTATCTTTGTGGATGACGTCACCCGACGCGAATATTGACGTCACGGCCTACGCTGGAGATTACCGAAAGGCCCAAAGAGGTCAAGGCCCAAAGAGGTCAAGGCCCAAAGAGGATTGTTTCTTGGAATTTGTGGCGCGGCCGAGTTCAAAATTGTTCATCGTGACGGCATTCTGAACTCCATGCGCGCGCTTACATGAAATGTTATAAAATTATTGGAGGCTGTTTAGGGGCCCTGTAAGAATTTAATAATAATAATAATAATAATAATAATAATAATAATAATAATAATAATAATAATAATAATAATAATAATAATAATAATAATTTCTGGGGGTTTACGTGCAAAACCCCCCACTTAAGAATTTGGATAGCGAGCCATTAATGTATGCAAGGGTAGAGAAAACCATGAACAGTACGCTCTTCTCTACGTTTTCCCTCAAGTGACATATAACTCAAAGTCATGTGACTGCTTGATCAGTGAGGAAAGGGTGCTGAATCACGAAACTTACCTTTCGTACGTGGTTTTCGTTATTGGCCAGCCAGCTGCTCTAATGATACGCGTAGCGTCGGGATTGGCTCGAATATTCTCTTACGAACACGTTTAGCGTGAGACGTTTTTAAGCGAAGCCTTTATAACTCACGTATTTCGCTGGCGGCGCCCTACGCGAAAACCCGGCGCCGGCGAGCTTTCGGAACTGCGGCCCTCGGAGGTTAGCCGGTTTCATGCGTATCTGTATGTGCCGTTTTTCAATAATCGATATATGATCTCTAGATTTTGGGCTTATCGGCGATCAGCCGTTTTTGATTCGGCAACCTGATCTTTTGTCGAGGTGACCTGTCATTTCACGTTGCCGCATTTCCTTGTTGCCTGGATATGAATGCGTGACCGCCGTTGTTGCCTGTAGCAACTGAAGTGCTGCGCTGCTGAGCAAGTGGATGAAGGTCCAATGCAGTTTGATTATTCAGTGAAACAATAAAGTGTGCTTCACTACTTTGTATAACGACAGCAACTGTAAAAAATTTCACCATCTCTTTCCTCTTATTCTCTAAACAACTACGGGACGTATACTTTTGCGCCGGTACACTTCTTGTGTTGCCGACTGGTCTTGGTTGTTTCCCAGATTTTGTGGTAAACTTAGCCTTTGCTCGCAAGGCACGTGCGGCAACTGCATGACACCGATGCTTCATCTGAATAACGTTTATTTATCTTTTTTTTTCATTTATTCTGAGCAGGGAAAATAAATTACTTGTGAATGAAAAACTTCCTTCTTTCAGACACATCAGTCAAAATATATGTAGCGTTACTGATAAATATGCACACAATGTCAGACATCAAAAAAAAAAGAAAAACTCACACGGCCCCATATGCATTCGCCTAAGATGACTCGAAGGAGAAAGCCATATTTTTCTTCTCGCTTGTGTTGGTCACCCCCCCCCTCCCTCCCCCTGCCTCCGAAAGCTTCCTGCAACTAGCGTAGTTGTGCACTGCCTCTGGGATCGGAGGCATTGCAAGCTTTCTGCACATCAAGTGCCTCCGGGATCACCCACCTATGAGCAAACGACGATGTCACGTGACGATGTCATAATGTGACGTCCCGTTATGTGACGTCATGGTGATGTCATGGAGGCGTCAAAGATTCTGGCCATCTTTGGCGTGACGATGACGTCATAGGGTGTCGGCATCACACGATGATTTTTTGCATCACTGGTGTTGACGCCGACGGTTATATTTTTCGTGTTGGATGAGGCCTCTGAGGCTTCCGCCTTAATAATTCTGCGGGATAACCACTGCTGTGTATTGTTGGCACACACTTTAATGTTCGCCATTTGCAGGATACAACTTGAGAAATATCGCGATTTGCAGCACTAATACGTCAGAAAGTCATAAGGAAGGCATTCAGAAAACCTTAGAACGCACTACACGACTGACATTAGGATTACCAAGAACCGCATCAGAACCCCTCTTCTGCCAACCATTGCAAGCATTCATGTGAATATCATCAGTAAAAATGCTGAAGAACCATCAGAAATGCAACGGAGAAATGTTAACCAATGTGTTAAAAATAGCGTAAGGAATGCATCAGAAAACACACCAGACAGGCGTTAGACACTCACAAGAGTCTGATCAATAAACACTCTCTAAGGAAACACATTCCGTCTTTCAAACATAGGACGGCACACTCCTGTGTTGTCTTGTTCTCTTAAACGCCGGCACGAGTGACCTGTAATATAATAACACGTATTTTAAAAAAAGCTGGATCTATAAACTACTGTGTTTCGAGAAACTGCTTCCACAGAGCTTTAACTAAGTAGCTACAAAAGCAACTGAAATGTTCAGGAGGCAAATGAACAATAAAGATCACTCTTTGCAAGGGCAAATGTGGCGCGAACATTTGGGATGTGGAAAGCGGAGTGAACAGTTCATGCCACTACGTTGGTGTGATAGTTACATTCAATGTGTTCGTATAGTTGAGTACGCCTGAAGACAGTTTTCTTTCGGATATTAGAAGACGTATTGCTCACAAATCGATTCAAATAACATATTGACTGCTTGATAACACCATGTGTTTGCTGCCCCACTTTCTTTTCTTTTACGCGAGCTCGCCCAAATTTAGCTGTTCCTGTAATCTCCTTTTATAATGTAGTCCTACCTAAAGCGTTTGGTCAGCGAATGAAACTTGCGACACACCTCCCATAATTGAGAACCCCGTACACCCCTATGGTGCGATAAGTGCGAAAAAATCGACGAGAAATACGATGCTCCCGAATGCGAACTGTGAGACAGCTGCACGCATCGATTACAACACTCCACTCATTTCTTTTAATTTTCGGGATTTTTTCTTCTATGCGCTAGCACCTGAGGACATCATGTTTCTCAAGGAGCGCGCCGGAATTCTCCCCCAGTCAACCGGAGGTTGCACGCTGGCTCAAATGTTATGAAACACCCGTTTCAACAAATAAAAACTCACGTAAAAAATTTGCAGTGGCTTAGCTCGGCTATGCCAGGATAACGTAGCGTTAGCAAAGGTTCAGCTAATTATTCTTAGCTTTCCTGATCGTCTAGGATTAGCTTGATTATCATGCTTACTGCTGCTCCAATGACACACACACGGTATACATATTATGTGGCACATGTATATTTATTTTGCCAGGCAACTACTTCGGGATCCGATGAGTTAAGCTTCTCCGCTCTTCTGCGCCGTTGAGCAGCATTTGCGCCCTCCTTCTCCATGGCTATGCGACTCTGGCAAACGCTAGAGTCACTGTATATGCTACCTTTACCTAAAGGTAGCATATACAGTAACACTAGCAAACGCCAGTCAGAGGCGCTATCAAGCGGCTCCAGCGCAGTGTCAGACGGCGACTGCACAGCGAAGGCGAATAGCTGCGCGCGCGCCGGCGCCAGTACGTCTACCTCGGCTACGACGTCACTCCTCTGGAAAGCGCAGACCGGCGGCGGCGAGTCGCGCGCGCAGCGGCGGAGTGCGCGGGAGGTTCCGGCTCCGGTGCGTGACATCACTGATCCACGCGCATGCGCAGCACGGCTCTTGAGGATCCACGCGAAACTGGCTCGGCTAGGCCAGCGTAGCTAACACTACAAAATTATGCGCAGCTGGTGCGCTGATGCCACCAGCTCAGTTGGTGGCATCAGCGCGCCTTTCCAACGCTCGGCCTCGCTCACCTGCATCCCCTGTGCTTGAGCGCGCGCTACCATTGGTCGACTTCTTTCACCGGCACAGTTAATCGCGCTTCTACTCTCTCCTCCTCTGCACGCCACCTTCTCCGCTTCCGGCATAGCTTTGCCTTTGCTTTCCTCCTCTCTACACATGCTTCACCCTCTCGAAGTCGCTACCCTTTCTCTACCTGGCTCAATTCGCTACACTAGGCTTCCCTCTCACCCACTTAACTTTACCTATGCTCTCCTTCTCGTCGGGCTTCGCTCTCGCAGCTGGGCTAGAAAGTGCGGACGACGGATCCCCAGGGATTACCTCGGCTTTAAGCAGCTCCGATGTCACAAGGAGGCAATGCTTCAAGTTAAAAGTTGTATAAAATACAGATGATATCGGAGCGCAAGTTTAGTTAACGGTAATACAGCTGTCAAGGTAATAATGAAGATGAAATGGACAGGGGCGTAGCCATAAATTTTTGTCGGGGGGGGGGGGGTTCAACCGTACTTTATGTATGTTCGTGCGTGCGTTTGTATGTTCGTGCGTGCGTTTGTATGTGCGTGTGTATATATGCGCAAGCAAAACTGAAAAATTTCGGGGGGGGGGGGTTGAACCCCCCCAACCCCCCCCCCCCCCCTGGCTACGCCCCTGGAAATGGAGTTCATTGAAGGAGCACACTGTTTTCTAGTGGGTATGTGCCATCATGAGCCTTCTCACATTCTTGAGGGTATGTGCCATCTTGATGGCACATACCCTCTAGAACGTGAGAAGAAAAGAAAAAGCTTTCGCTTTCGAGTTGTCTTAGTCGAATGCATAAGGGACTCTGTGAGTTCTTTTCACACGCCTCTAATAGCGTATTAAAATATTCATAAACATTGGTGACTCATCCCTGGATATGTTACTACGTTACTTGCTGTGCACGTACGCAACGCGTTTGCTTTGTTCTTTCAAGTTTGTGTTTATGCCATCTAACAGTTTTGATACCATATTAACAAGACGATGTGTGCCTCTATCTTTCTCACATTGGGTCGGATATTCTTCTCGCTTTATGTACTTTTCGACGCTCCGTTCATCATTGTTTTGATTGATGGTTCCTTTATTGTTTGCATTCTTCCGGTCTTTATTGTTTTGAAATCTTGTGCATGAGTTCAGTTGAATCACGCCCCCTTCCCCGCCTCCTCCTGTAATTCCTTCTGGGTCCTTGGGGTATTGAAATAAATAAAGGGAAACTCACAGGGTCTCCTATGCATTCGCCTAGGCCGACTTGAAAGCCAGCCAGTGCGGTCATCATCATCGAAGAAGATGATAATAATCAGTGATGATGATGGTGAAGAATAAGAAAATGATGACGACTTTTGCTGCTATTCTTGTTGATGACGACTACGCCTATGGTCACATTTCCTGTTTATTGAGGCATACGAGGCGTTCGCCTTAATAAATAAATAAATAAAGAAAAGAACTCACCGGGTCCCTTATGAATTCGCCTAAGACAACTCAAAGGCGAAAGCAGACTTCTTTTTCAGTCGATGTATTGATTCTCCCCCGCCCCTCTCCGAAAGCTTTCTGCACCCGACGTGGTTTTGCACTGCCTCCATGATAGTTCCACTTTTGACCAGGCGACGATGTGATGTGATGAAGTTATCATGTGACGTCATAGTGACGCCATGATGACGTTACAAATTTTGGCAGTTTGTGACGTCATGGTGACGTCATCGTGTGATTTTTTTTCCGTCACTTGTGTTGACGCCGACGGTTCGTTTTCGCGTTTGATGAGGCATGTAAGGCCTTCGCTTTAATAGATAAATCAATTTCGAGGCAACAGTTGCTTGCACGTTACTACAGACAAACTTTCAGTCCTTTGTTTCAGTACGTTGTACCCCAACTAGCTCCTTTGTCTGTTTTGAAATGGACAAAGTAAAGTTAATTGATTGATTGATTGATTGATTGTCTTTCTTTTCACGAGACGTGGCAACTGGAAACAAACGAACTCAGCTCACCTAAATGTCGACAGGGGCATCCGTGCACATATATGTAGCTTGGCCGTGGGAACTTGTTGACCGACAACATTGCTGTTGAACAGGGCTCGTCGAGTCCGGGCCTGTCCCGGCAGGTTTTGTAAGTGTGGCCTCTTCTTTGTACGATGCAGCACTGACCGCGAAGACAATGATGGCTACCTCGACAAGGCTGCTCTCCGATCTGTCGAAGGACACACCGCGTGGAGAAAGTCTTAGTGCAGGGAACACCAAGCGGCTTACGTTCGCACGCTCTCGCGTTCCCTTGTACTCCTAGCCGCACTCACGGAGAATACAAAGAACGCAAGAGCTTACGTATGCAAGCCGCTTTAAGGCACTATAGCTCTCTGGTGTATTAGTAGAGTCTTTTAGCAAGTTACGGAAGTACGGTACGCAAATACGGTAAGGCAGTACGGTAGCGTTCCTCCTTTCCCGCTGGTTGTGCTTTGGCCGCTCAACAACCGGGAAAGGAGGAGCGGTACCGTACTTCCTTACCGTATTTGCGTACCGTATTTCGGTAACTTGCTAAAACTCTCTAGTATTTTAACAGCGCAATTCTGGCGGGCGATTTATTCTTTTACGCAAATGACAATACAAGACAAACATGCGCGATATAAGCGAGGCGTGTTGGGACATGTCAGGCCCGTAGCCAGGAGGGGGGGGGGGTCATGGGGCCCGACCCCCCCCCTCCACCCGAAATCTTGGTGAAGTAGGTGTTTTTACCAAAAATAAATAATGAAAATAGGTGTTTTTCTCAAATAGTCAAAGTTTTCATCAAGTGCCCCCCCCCTCCCCCGAAAATTGTTTCTGTCTATGGGCCTGGGACCGCCAACACATCTCGCTTTAGTAGAGTGTTTTAGTGCCGGGGACCCCTAGGGGCTTGCGTACGCAAGCCGTTCCGCTCCATTGTACTGCTTTTGGCTGAGGCTACCGAACAGAAGGAAGCGGGGAGGTGTACAATAAGACGCAAGAATGCGCGTACCCAATGGTTAGGGGTCCCTGGCACTAAAAGAGAGCTTTAGAGTGTTTGAGTACCCCGGGGCCCCACGCGGCTTACGTACGCGCGCTCTTGCGTTCCTTTGTGTTCTCATTCACACCCAAGGATAATACAAAGGTACTCAAGGGCTTGCGTACGTTCAGACAGGCCAGTAGATCGCTGAAAGCCTGGTAGCGCTTGCACGGCCTTCTTCTGCGACGTTAAGTCTGGACGATGGCGTAGCATTCTATCCTCTTACATAGGCTGGTCGTCTAACATGTTGAGATCCCTGTAAGCGCGAAGGATACGTAACACAATCGAAGGACACAGGACAAGCGCTTGTCCTGTGTCCTTCAATTGTGCTACGTATCCTTCGCGCTTACAGAAACTATGGATCAGTACCAACTAGCCCGATCTCAGGGCCTTCTATGTTGAGATCGTTACAAAGAGATTGTCTCTGAGCCAGGCAGTTGCACATAACATGTTGAATCGTTTCTTCATCGCCGCAGTGTTCACAGGCGGCGGTGTCGGCCATCCCATATGCGGAACGCATACGCATGAGTAAACGCGACGCCCGACCATAATCTACACAGTACAGTAGCACCTCGGCGGAGTCCTGTTGGAAGTCGAAGACGTAATGTTGGATCACGGGATTACAATCGTGCATGCGTGAAATGCGGCTCATTGGAGTGTGACGTGGATCTTTGGCGAGCGAGCATGTGGAGCTTAACTTTTGCTTGAAGCTATAGCTGCAAGCCACTTGGCTGGCACAGAGATAGTCAATCCAGCGAGGCGCATTTAGATTTCCTGAGGCATGCCGTCGGTCAAACATGGCATTGTACGAGCGCCCTCCAGTTCAGGGAGGCGGTTCCATAATCTACACGCCTGGAAGGTTCAGGGTTCGTGTACCTGTATGCTTCGGAGATCGAGGGTTCTGTACCCTACACACTTGAAAAGTTTGGGGGATGATATGTTTTGGAGTTCGAGGGTTCCGTATTCTACATGTGCTCGAAAGGTTCAGGGTTCGAGACCTAATTTACATATGCGTTCGGGGGTTCAATACCCTGCGTGCTTGGTAGGTTCGGGGTTCCAAACCCGATATACTTTGAGGTCTAGGGCTCGATGTCCTACAAACTTGGAAGGTTCAGGGTTCGATGCCCTATATGCATTACAGGTCGAGGGTTCGCTACCCTACGTGCTTGGGAGGTTTGAGGTTCGGGACACCATATACATTAGGAATCAAGGGTTTGATACCCTGTGCACTTTGGAGGTTCGGGGTTCGAGACATCATAAACTATAGAGTTCGTGGGCTCCATGCCTTACATGCTTGGAAGGCTCAGAGTTCGAGACCCGGTATACTTTCGAGGTCGAGTATTCGCACCCTGCATGCTCGAAAGGTTTATACAGAGTTCGACTCTCTATCAACACTTGGGAAGTCGTTGGTTCGAGTCGTCATATACTGTTTACCGGCATATGTTTCCCATTTATTTCCTGGTAGAGCCCTATCTATTCAAATAGGAAAAGCATTACGTTACGTTAGCCGCGAAAATCGCGGAGAAGTCGCCAGATATTGCTTCACCATTTAAAGAAAGGGAAAAAAGAACCTTACGGTGTAGCCTATATCAGCAGACAATGTACACATTACACGTCTTTAAATCATCACATCGTTTTACAAACAAGCACACATTCTTAAATGATCAAGCTACCGGAAGGTGTTAGGGCGATTTCAGTTGAAAACACAGTGACATCAGAAACAGGAAAATTGAAAGCCCTTACCCGTTCTTCAATCTCTAAGGCATCAGTCGACATACTGAACAATATGATGAGCAACAAAGGCCCTACGCAGCTGTACATTTCGCTTGGTCTCCTTATCGTGACACGCGAGCAAATCTATAATTATACACGTACATGTGCACGTTTCTATACGTAACATCGCCTGATAGGATTAATTTGAAATACGTTCAGCCGCTGAAAGCATATCAATTTAGATGCGTATCGCTACTTGAAATGAGCTAACTAGACGCTCTTAGTTTGCAACGGTACATAATATCCTACTACGGCAATGAAAACCTCGAGTTAAAATGTGAATATTAAAACGAGCGTCTGCGCGAATACATCAATCGTGCAGTTGTGCTCGTGCACGCGTTAAAAAAAGAAGCGCACTTTATAAACGTCATAAACGCAGTCTTTGTTCGCGTTGCGCAGCAGTTATAACGTAATTCCTTCTGTCTAAAATAGAGTGCCGTGCACTTAGATTTAGACGTGCCTTAAAGAACCCCAGGTGGTCAAAATTTCCGGAGCCCTCCACTACGGCGTCCCTCATAATCATATCGCGTTTTTGGAACGTTAAACCCCAACAATTATTAGTAAAATGGAGCGAACGGTCGCCGCGTTGAGGGCCGCTTCACATGACGTTAGAACACAACGATTTTTGTCGCAGCGAGCATAAAAAGTCACACGGTCCTTTGCGCATTCGCCTAAGCTGCACCTAACGTGGCTTTTCACTTCCCCCGGGATCGAAGGCATTGCAGGATTTATACATCTCACGCGGTTTTGCAGGGCCTCCGAGATCAGCTCACCTTTGACCAAGCGACGGCGTCATGAAATGACGTCACCATGTGACGTCACGGTAGGTGACGTAATCATCGTGTTCGCATTTTGGTGACCTGTGACGTCACAGTGACGTATAGGGTGACATCATCGTATTATCTTTTGCATCGTTCGTGTTGAGACACCGATGGCCGCTTTTCGCGCTCGATGAGGCATCCAAGGCTTTCGCTGCAATAATAATTGCTAGGGTTTTACATGCCAACACCACGATTGGATTATGAGGCACGCCGTTGTGGGAGATTCCGTAATAATTTCGACCAGCTGCTGGGGTTCGTTAACGTGCACCTAAATCTAGGCACAAGGGTGTTCTTTGCACGTCACCCCAATCCAAATGCGGTTACCGTGGCCGGGAATCGAACCCGCGCCCTCGAGCTCAGCAGCACGCCATTCTAAGCGTTAATCTACCACGGCGGGCGTCGAGAGTGATTTGTCGGATAATAAACATATCGGTGGTTTATAGGCCGGACGGTACTTGGTGAAACACACCTGTTTTCTTTTATTGCGATAGCAATTATATGGACAGTCTCGGCTAGATTTTGCCGTCGCCGTCGCCATGCACCGTATATGTATAAGTATGTATATATCTATAAAAGCCCCAAAGAAAAATAATTCAGAAAAATGCTTCCGAACCGCGGAATCGAACCAGGGACCTCTTGCTCTGCAGCGAGTGGCGCTATCCACTACGCCACGAAACGCAGATCCTCCACGTAGCTAACGGCGAGCGTTATATACACACCATTTACTGCTGTGCGGACTCAGAGACGGCAGGCGATTATAAGCGTTTCTTCATTACCAGCGAGATGGCGCTACGAGCGCGACGGGCGCATTTAAAAGTCGTCGGCGAGCTCCCTCGCTTCTTATATTTGCGCAGGGAGAACCTCGCCCTTCCGCTGCCTGCTGGCGCGGTTTTCTCGTGGTGAGGGGAAGAGTAGTGTTTCAAACTTTCACCGTGATGTCCGCGCTCATGTTACGGAGCGTACGAAAGCCACTCGAGCTCAAGGGACGCCGCTAAACGAACAAACAGAAGATGAGCGCGAACTATCAAGTGTCACAGCTCGACACTTGAAGCACGCTAGTTTCCTTCGCTGCTTCGGCCGCCTTTGCAACAGGAGCGCTGTTCAAACTGAGAGTATCCATTGGCGAGCATCACTTCGTATAGCATTAATTTCTTGCTATCGCATTCATTGCTTCGCCCTTGCGGCGAAACTGTGACTTTTTTCTTTCGTTTTCGATTGTTCGAGTAAGGAAATCTCAATGTCATAGTGTAGGTGGCGTAAAAAGTAAGCATTGAGGTCAAGGTAGGGATGACTACGTGTTGAGGACGACGCGGCAAATTAATTATAATCATACGAAACACGATATCGAAACTTTGTAAAACAAGTTTAATGATTCACCGCCTCTAAGGCAACGATGCACGTTGTGTGAGGAACGCGAATACTATTTTACTGTTCATCTGTCTGTACTTACACCGGGTTCGAAAAAAAAAATATTCTCTAAGCTTCACAGTCATGCTGATAGAACTTTCAGATGTTCGATAACGTGACAGATGACGGTGAAAAATTCACAATCAAATCAATAAGCGAAACAGATGTAAGACGTTTTCTTCTTAACGACTTCCAGTTTATTCATTTCAGCTAGATCTTGGATATATTAAGCAAGTGCACCACATTTCCAGGTAGAATGTATTGTTGATTTATAGATTAGCAGTTTAAAATATTCAGATATGAAGTTTGGAGGTCGCTGCAAAGTTACTTAGAGCCTTGCCACAAATCAAATCAACATGTTCGTATCGGGATAGTTATAATGAAAATGGCACCTGTGTAGTAAATATGAACCACGAAGATGATCAAGTAAGGAAGAGATAGTGATGATGGATGATGCACGTTCTATGAAGAATGCCAATACATTCTTACTACTATTCATCTACCCATACTTGTATAGTGCTCGAAAATAGAAAAAAAAATGAATCGCTAATGCGTCAGGAGTTGTCTCTATTAATGGTTTCATAAGACAATAGTCAGAATGCTTTCTATATATATATATATATATATATATATATATATATATATATATATATATATATATATATATATATATAGATATATACATATATATATATATATATATATATATATATATATATATATATATATATATATATATATATGTGTGTGTGTGTGTTACTGGGTATGCCATTAATGCGAAGTAGGGAGGAAATGCTTTTTGGATAAACGATAATTCATGTTGACGCGAACCATTTCAGATAACTATGAGAATGAATTTGTAATGTCTGAACTTCTTATTTATGCTTGCTTGTTGCACATGTGACGCCACCCGCACCTCTCTATTTGGAACCAGAAGTCATGATAAAATGCCACGTCACCCTAGCTACGCCAAGTGCTAGCTGTGTTCTCGCACGTTACATGCATCCTTCGACCTTATTCGCAGCTGAATGAGCACGTCGTTCAATTAAACGTACACTTAAGGAATACGACCATGGGACGACTATCAGTAAGTTTGCAGAGCCGCGGCTGCAGTTCTTTCGTGAAGCCCTGCCAGAAACCAGTCTTTGAGGTTCAGTTATATTTCACACTCTTCGCGATATATCCGGTCGAATAAGAAAAAGAAGCCACTGATTTGCCTACCGTGCTTCGCAGGGCACGCTGAAGACGGTTGTTTAGGCGTTTCATTCAACAAAACTATGAATTAGCAATATGGCAGGTAAGAAGCTTTCGTTACCCAAGATATGGAGGATTGGATGAACCAGTGCACATGGTCCCGTTCCTGTCAGCTTCGATTTGACATAAAACAGTTCGATGCTTCTATTCAAGATTGTACAATTAACGCCAGAGTACGTGAAATCTCCAATTCTGCAATACGAAGATGCAAGGCATGTAGACTATGGTACGTGCGTACTGAAAGCGTTTGCAACAATTGCTCCTGCTGTTGTCAGTAAAGTTATTTTTGCCGCGAGGCCTAAGCAGTGAATGCGATAGCAACGAATTGGAATGTTATGAGAAGCAGGGGCGTAGCTAAGGGTAGTTCAACCCCCCTCTCCCCCTTAAAAAAATTTCTGGCTACGCCCCTGATGCGAAGTAAGGTTAGCAGCTCATTCCTTTGGCATGCAACCTGGCGTAATTGAAAGGGGTCATGAAGCACCCCTTGGGCTTGTTGAAAAAACACATCCTGCGGAAAGCTGACGCGGCTATGATGAACTGCTCTGCCAAATACTACAGTCGCGCGCCGCGTAAAGGCCACAAGAGGAGCGCGAAGTTGCCGTTTTCCCAGGCGCCCTCTTTTCAAACAGAGGCCGGTTCTCACTCTCGTCGGTGGGCGGGACGTCTGGCAGTTTACGTCGCAACAGACATAGCATGCTTATTGGCCGATAGCCGACGTAAATCGAGAGCGGCGTTAGGATCAGATGCGCTTCTTGCCGCGGGGTGCCGCCACTTGCCGGCGCCGCACTCCTCAGTACACGGTAGCCGCACTCGCGCGAACGAATCACAGCGGGAGAGTGATCGCGTTTCATGACGCGCGCTGACGTAACTTCTTTCCCCCATGCCATCCCTCCCTGTCTAGCTTCCACTGCGCTCGTCGGCACGAGAAAAGAGAGAAAGCGCTCGGAGCGTGCGCCACACCCCCGTAACTCCGCTGATTCTTGACGGATTCGAGAAATTTTTGCGGCAATCGATTCGGGAGGCAGTAAACTCCGATACTGAGGTCATTACATTGTGGCATACTTTTCTTCTTCTTCTTCTGGCACGACGCACTTGGGACATAAACTAGTAGTGGGTAGTCTGCTGTGGAGAAAGAAGAAGTAGTTGGAACAATGGCGGAGATACAATAATAAACCGCGCTGTGTTTTCGGAACCGCGTTTCAGTGTGCTATATTTATTGGTGACCCGGACTACGAACGCGACCTTCCATGGAGCAGCGTGAGCATCTCGACGGCCTCAGCCCTGGTACCGCTGCCACTGCACCTGGCCATGTACCCTCTTCCGGCGTTGTTGGAGGTACTACTACCATAACGCTACCACAGCTGTGGCTTGCCGATCCCTCCTTATGGTTCATTCAAGTCGAGAACAAGTTCCGCATTCATCGCATCACGTCAGAAGTTCGCAAGCATGAGCTCCTCGTTGAAGCGTTGCCGCCACAGGCAATGGCCGAAATACGCGACATCCTCGTGGGCCCGCCTGGTGACACTCCATATACGACAGTCAAACAGGCTCTTCTTCACCGACTCGTTCCGCCTAAGCATCGGCGCATTCAGCAACTTCTGTGCAACGAAGAGCTCGGGGACCGCCGTCACACACAGTTTCTACGTCACCTGCAGCACCTGCTTGGGGACCAGCCGGACGGCTTAGAAACATCCATACTACGTGAGTTGTTTCTACAGCGTCTTCCACCTACCGTGCGAATGGCTCTTGTCCCAGCTCAGGATAAGACGCTGTCGGAGCTGGCAGAAATGGCCGATGACATGATGGACGTTGCTCCGGCAGTCATAAACGCTGCCCACACCTCTCCGATTTCTGAAGCAGATTCCCTTCGAGAAACGGTAAAAGATCTCGCAGCTGAAGTCGCTAACTTGCGTCTGCAATTGCTGAGCATTCATAACTTAAATGACCATCCTCGTCCACACCGACCATCTCTCACGTCGCCTGCTCCGCAACGGCCCCTCCACCAGCCCGAGCACCGCTTTTCACCGCAGAACACATGCTACTATCACCGGCGTTTTCGTGCCGCGGCTCGCAGATGTGTGCCACCCTGCTCATGGCGCATGGGAAACGCTCCGGCCGATCGTCAGTAACAGCGGCGGGCGATCAAGGCCAAGCATCAAGCCGCCTCTTCCACATCACCGACAGAACCACAGGTCTTCGCTTGCTGGTGGACACTGGAGCAGAAGTCAGCATAATTCCAGCGTCCAAAACTGACCGGCGTCTCCGCGAGAAGTCTACTCCTTTACAAGCGATCAATTCTTCGGTCATCGCAACTTACGGACAGAAGTCTCTGACCCTTGATCTCGGTCTCAAAAGGAAACTGCAGTGGTTATTTTGGATAGCAGACGTACGCTACGCAATCTTAGGCGCCGATTTCTTAAGGCATTTTCATCTGCTCGTGGATATGAACCGCTGTCGCCTGGTGGATAGCTATACCGGCTTATCGGTCAATGGTTTTCTGTCACGCGCTACGGCCCTAAACCCCACTTTCGTGAAACCGCCTACGTCACCATATACAGCTCTGCTCAACGAGTTTCCGGAGATTACAACGCAGTCTCCAATGGATAAGACCCCCAAGCACACTGTGACCCACTGCATCGTAACCACAGGCCCACCGGTTCACTGCCGCCCTCGCCGACTTGGCCCTGATAAACTTCGCATTGCTCGCAACGAGTTTGAGCATATGTTACAGCTGCAGATCATTCGTCCGTCATCAAGCTCGTGGTCGTCGGCGCTACACATGGTTCCCAAGAAGAACAATGACTGGCGGCCCTGTGGTGATTATCGGGCTCTCAATGCAGTCACCGTTCCAGATCGATACCCGTTACCCAATATTCAGGACTGTACTGCCTTTTTAACCGGCACAACAGTATACTCGAAGATTGATCTCGTGAAAGCTTATCACCAGATCCCCGTTGAGCCTTCTGACATTCCCAAAACTGCAATAATTACCCCATTTGGGCTCTATGAGTATTTACGAATGCCCTTCGGTTTGAGAAACGCAGCTCAGACATTTCAGCGTTTTATAGACGAAGTCACAAGAGGCTTGCCGTTTTGTTTCGCCTATATCGACGATCTTCTCGTTGCCAGCAAGGACGCTGAAACGCACAAGGCACATCTACGTGAGCTTTTCACTCGACTGCGTGATTACGACCTTGTCATCAATGTAGAGAAGTGTCAGTTTGGAGCCTCGGAGATAGCATTCCTCGGACATCAGATCACTAAAGATGGCATCACTCCTCTACCTGACAAGGTTCAAGCTATCCTCGAGTACCCGCCTCCCACGTCCATACGTAGTCTGCGACGTTTTCTCGGACTCGTCAATTTTTATCGCCGCTTCATCCCTTCATGCTCTACACTGCTGCAGCCTCTGGAAGCACTACTCTCGACTTCGCAAGCCGAGTCAGCCGCACTTTCCTGGGACACGGTCGCGGATCAAGCTTTTTCCGCCGTTAAGACCAAACTCGCCCAGGCCACCCTCCTGCATCACCCTTCACCAACTGCTCCCACTAGCCTCATGGTGGACGCTTCTTCAGAAGCAGTTGGAGCCGCTCTTCATCAATGGATCAATGGTGCATGGGCTCCAATTTCCTTCTTCTCCCGCAAGTTACGCGACACTGAGCGCCGATACAGTACTTTCGGACGGGAGCTCCTCGCAGCCTACCTTGCGGTGAAGCATTTCAGGTACTTCCTTGAAGGGCGACAATTTGCCATTCTTACCGACCACAAGCCACTTGTTTCGGCTTTACGTTCCTGCAGTGCCACGCACACTCCTAGAGAACTTCGGCACCTTGCTTTCATTGCCGAATTCACCACAGACATACGTTATGTAAAAGGCAGTTTTAACAGTGCAGCGGACGCTCTCAGTCGTATTACCATCAATGCCACGACAGGCACCACCGACCTTTCATTGTCTTCGCTCGCGGAGGCACAGGCATTAGACGATGAGCTTCCACGACTCCGATACTCTACTTCCCTCCGACTGGAACAAGTCAACTTTCCCGACGACGACGTTACACTCTGGTGCGATGTTTCACACAACTGCACTCGTATCTATGTTCCTTCACAGCTGCGTCGTGCTGTTTTTGACACCCTCCACTCCATCTGCCATCCAGGCGTAAGAGCTACGCAACACCTGGTCACTGAACGCTATGTCTGGCCGCGCATACGCGCTAACATTCGTGACTGGGTTCGCACTTGCACAGCGTGTCAGCGTATCAAGGTACAACGGCACACCAAGCCTCCATGGGGAAAATTCCCTCTCCCTGATGCACGTTTCGACACCATTCATTTGGACATTGTCGGGCCTTTACCTCCATGTCGGGGAAATACGTATTTGCTTACGTGTATTGACAGGTACACTAGGTGGCCTGAAGCAGCTCCAATGCCTGACATCACGGCAGAAACAGTTGCTCGTACCTTTCTTGCTACCTGGATTAGCCGTTTCGGTGTACCATCAACGGTGACTACCGATCGAGGCAGACAGTTTGAGTCAGCGCTTTTCACCTCTGTCACATCTCTACTGGGTTGTGCGCGTATTCGCACAACTGCGTATCATCCAGCATCAAATGGCTTAGTGGAGAGACTCCACCGTCATCTAAAAGCAGCACTCGCCTCGCAGCCTCACGCCGAAGATTGGGTATCACACCTCCCTATCGCGCTTCTCGGCCTGCGTTCAACACTTCGGCCAGAACTTGCCTGCTCTGTAGCCGAGATGGTTTATGGCTGCACACTCCGTTTGCCTGGTGACCTCGTCAGCCCCGTTACTACGCAGAGTGTTTCGGATCCATCTTCTTTCGTCCAGCGTCTGCGGGTCTTCATGCAAAACTTGCGCCCATCACCAACTTCAGCTCATACTAAGAACGACGTTTTTCTGCCGGCAAACCTACAGACATCTTCACACGTTTTTGTTCGTGTCGATGCGTCTCGCCGTGCTCTTCAGCCTCGCTATGACGGTCCTTTCCCAGTCATCAAGCGTTCTGAACATCATTTTACAATCCTGCGTAATGGGCATGAAGACACAGTCAGCATTGAAAGGATCAAGCCGGCACCCATTCTGACAAGCTCAGTCTGACCATTTTTTTTTCAAGTGCCCACGGCCACTTGTCTGCAGGGGGGGCCTATCTGTGGCATACTTTTCTTCTTCTTCTGGCACGACGCACTTGGGACATAAACTAGTAGTGGGTAGTCTGCTGTGGAGAAAGAAGAAGTAGTTGGAACAATGGCGGAGATACAATAATAAACCGCGCTGTGTTTTCGGAACCGCGTTTCAGTGTGCTATAACATCATTACTTGGAAAAGTGGTTCATGACCCCTTGAACGAAACGCTAGCGTTAGGAAACGAGGCCGCTGCAGCAAGCGAAGCGTCCTTGGCGCTGTCTGGGTTTCAACGCAAGCTTTACGCTGAGAGCCTAACACGTACAAAGGTATGAGTCGTATGCTAATCCCTTCAAAGATACGGCGTGCGCGACCGCGGGCAGCCACGCCTAGCAGGTCAAAGTACGCAGTTTCCGGCGGCGCTCCGCAGCCACTCTCCAGGACCCATTCATGCTCTTTCGCGTGACGGAGTTGGCCGGTTGATTTTCTCTCCGCTTTAGTCGCTATCTTCGCCAGGCCTCGCGCGCTTTTACCCACACCTGGAACATACGACGCGCGCGGCGACGTTATCGATTTGAACCTTATATGGAACCTCACGGCGACTCTGACGGCGACGGCGAAAATGCGTTTGGAGTGTCCACATAAGTGCTATCGCAATAACAGAAGTCAGTCGGTATCTATACAATCGACGGAGAAGAAAAAAATTACAGCATATCCACGGGTGACTGATGAAGAGCTTGGGCGAAGCTCCTGAAGCAGTCATGGTCTCGGGATCCGCTTCTCGTTGAGGCCGTTTCGCAGCGGCGTTTTTGGCGCGCACCGTCTCGGGATCCGCCTGGCTGCCGCCGAGCGAGCGCCAAGCAAGCGAGCCTCTCGGGATCGAGAGGCTGCTGCCAAGCGAGCGCGGCGCCAGGCGGATCTCGAGGCGGTGCGCGCCCGCGAAGCCGCCGCCAAGCGCGCGCGGCGCCAGGCGGCAGCCTCTCGAGCTCGCACCTCGGAATCCTGCCGACGAGCACGAGACGCAGCGGCCTTCCGCACCCGGCGCTCATCGTCGGCCATGGTCCGCCAAGCAGCACGATCCGGCAAGCGCACTCGTGCGGCGACGATCCGGGGAATGAGAGATCCCCGCGCAGCAGCCAATCGGAGAGCAGCTGCACCGCCAACGCCATCTAGCGTACCTTCACCCAACCGCCATATTGCACGCATGTCTATGGGACAGCGCCCTCTCGGAAACGAGACGAGAAATGGAGATGACGACACAGAATGCGTAGAGCGCCATCTAGTATACTGTCACCCAACTGCAGTTTGCATGCACCTCTATGGGACAGCGCCCTCTATTGTACGATAACGGAACACTACGGGGTACGCCGGATGGATCGACGATCGACAACCGACCAGGTCTCGCGATAAGGAGCTTCGCCCCTAAGAAAGCTCTGTCGTCTTCAGCGAATGCACTAGGGACCGTCTGACCTCTGTATTACCTTTGCTATAGATATCAACATTGATATCTGTTCTGTGGCGGTGTGATGGTGCAGTCTCCTATTGGCGTGACGCTCGGGTATCATTGCTTGCTTGTGCAAGACTATACATATGACCAGTAGCGTAGCCAGAAATTTTTTTCGGGGGGGGGGGGGGGGGGGTGGAGTGGCATTCAACCATACTTTATATATGTTCGTGCTTTTATATATAGACATGCAAAATTCAAAAGTATCGGAAGGTTTGAACCCCCCCCCCCCATCCCCCCTCCCTGGCTAAGCCAGTGCATGTTACACAATATGGCAACAAAAACAAGTTGAAAGTTACCGCTTTATCCGTTCGTTGGCCGGCCTGGCTGTTTGTTCACCTCCGCGATGCGCAATACCAGTTCAAGAAAGCCTATTGGTCGCAGTTGGTGCTGTCATCTTATAATAAATTAGCAGTCTTTACTCGCAATACACATCCATCAACAGGATGATACCGGTGCTACAGTTGAAGAACATCTTTTCGTCGATGCTGAGCAGGAAAATAAACAGCTTGTGATTGTAGCATTTTGTAGTTTTCATGCTTGCAGATACCTCGATAACCATATTAGAATTACTGGCTGGTATACTTAGGCTGTCAATAGAATAACGGCTCGCTGTACATTGCTGTTAATTGTTTCCACATACTTTAATTTTTACTGTATGCAGCACACACTTTGAAGTATATCACCATTTCTGCAGAAACGAATTAAGAAGCTATCAGAAGGGCATTCAGAAGGGCTAAGAATGCACTGCATGACCGATTGAAAGTTACATTTGGATTGCAGTGAACCGTACCAGACCCTCTGATGCCGAGCTTATTGAAGTGTTCGTCTGCATGTCATTAGGAAAATGC
Organism: Rhipicephalus sanguineus; assembly: GCF_013339695.2. Classification (NCBI taxonomy): domain Eukaryota; kingdom Metazoa; phylum Arthropoda; class Arachnida; order Ixodida; family Ixodidae; genus Rhipicephalus; species Rhipicephalus sanguineus. The sequence goes on from NC_051185.1 coordinate 19,007,386, forward strand.
ATAAAAACTAAGGGTGTGCGAATAGTGAAATTTTATCTCGAATCGAATTCGAATCGAATAGTGCCGAATCGTCGCCAAAAATATCGAATATCGAATCGAATTTCGAATACTAAAATTTTTATGGAAAATTGAAAGGAACAACAACGGTAATGTTGTGATTCATCGTCATGAGTGCTCAGGGCCCCAAAACCTTCGGGCGCCCGTTCACAACAGCGTTTTAACTGCGCGCCGCAATGATGGACGTTTCTAAACGTGTGGTGTGGTACGGCAGTGACAGCGTGAACAAATTTTTCCATGTGTAGCCAATTAGCCAGGGTTTCGCGGGTCAAAGTCGGGGCGTATTACGGTGATTGCGGCATACGCGACCGAACTGCACGCAAGAAGTCCGTGCTTTCGTTTCGGAAGCGAAGTTGTGAAGGCCTTGACAGTTTGCTCGTGTGTGTTTTTTTTTACGTGCGGGAATGACATAATCTCCTTTAAGTAAACATGCGCTCGCCTTTGAACCAGGATATCGCTGAAATTTTTGACGAGAAGCCGACTGTAACGACGTTAGCCTTAGCTTTAGCCACGCCACACCACACCAATTTGCACCATTGACCTTTGTCGCGTTAGATATTCGAATTATTTGATATTCCAATTATTCGAATTCGAATTATTCGAATTATTTAGATGTCGAATTATTTGAAACTTTGAATACTAGCTATTCGAGAGTCGAATCGAATTATTCGATTAGGTATTATTCGATTCGTATTCGAAACTCGAATATTCGCACACCCCTAATAAAAACTATAACAAACTCTTGCAGCCAGCAATGCGTTCCTATAACGGTGGCGAATATATCGTATAACGGGGTAGGTAATGCCTCAGGAAACGCATCAGACAGGCAGGACACAGTCACAAGAGCCTGAATTGTTAATAAATGCATTATGATAACCGATTAAACATATTCAGTCTTTCATGCAAGGGGCGGCACACCCCTGTGGAGTCTTGATTGCTTGAGCGGCGGCACCACAGACCTGCAATGAAATAACGTGTGTGTGAATAAATAAATAAATAAAATACTCTTTTTACAGAGTACCCAGCTTTAACTACGTAACTAGCTACAAAAGCAAGCCGAACTCTAGGAACTAGCTGAAGGCCCTGACCGTTTGAGAAAAGCACCTATTTTCATTATTTATTTTTGGGTAAAACAACCCCCTCGACCTAATTTCGGGGGGTATGCCTCTCCCCCCCCCTCCCCCAACCTTGGCTACGGGCCTGACTGTACGACGTGACGCCACACCACGTAGACAAAAGGAAGCCGAAGAAAGCAAACAAAAATGTTATTTTCTTCAGCTTCCGTTCCGCGTTCGTGTCTACTAAAAACTGAACGTAGCTTACGTTGTGCACGTAAGACAGCGTCTACTTCTGGGCAGGCGACCATACCGGCGAGATCCAAGCATTCCGCCAAGCTACGATCTTGTCCAGAAGACAAAGTAGCCTGCATCGTATTTGTCTCCGATGTTGCCTTCGCGAAGCTGTATAGATTACCGGCTACGGGAGCAAGAAGAGAGCAGAGTGGCTCAGGGAGCATTGGGGTGTTAAGGACATCTTAGTCGAAATGAAGAACAGGAAATGGACATGGGCAGGACACGTAGCACGTAGGCAAGATAACCGCTGGTCATTAAGAGTAACTGAGTGGATTCCAAGAGAAGGCAAGCGCGCGAGGGGCAGACAGAAGGTTAGGTGGGCAGATGCGATTGAGAAGTTTGCGGGTGTAACGTGGCAGCAGCAAGAACAGGACCGGGTTGATTTGCGGAACATGGGAGAGGCATTTGCCCTGCAGTGGGCGTAATCAGGCTGATGATGATTATGAGCATTGGAATGAGATTAAGATGGCAGCTGTCCGCTTAGGTGTCTACGTTGCCGTCTATGGCTTGTATTGGAACACTGACATTACCACAGTTAATGTCTTCGTATATTCCACTACGCGGAATGGGAGATTCGTTTCTAATCTTTTACCTTCTAATCTTTTACCAAATCCTTTACCTTCCGAATCGGCATGGAAGACAGTGCTGCTTGCAACCACTGTGGCAGCGAAGAAACAGTATAGAACACGTTCATTGTCGCTGCTCTCTCTACAGCGCGCACAGACTGGCGCTAGCTGCTGTGTTGGCCCGCCTTGACGACAGGTCCATGTCGGAATAGTCAGTACTAGAATGCCGACCCGAACTGTCGTCGCACCGGAAATCAATGAAGGGCCTCCGTGAACTTTTTGCGTGTCAGTGGCCTATTGGATAGGCTATAGTACTCCCGCTTAGCACCTTTTTTGTTTCCTTTAGCGCACCTGCTCTTCTCCCCGCGTATCTTTCCGTATTTCTTTCCCTTTACCCCTTCCCCTAGTGCAGGGTAGCAAGCCAGATGTCGTGATTCTGGTTGACCTCCTTGCATTTCTCTAATTTTTTATCTCTCTCTCTCTCTCTACTGAACACTTTGAGTATATTATATGTAATAAATAAACAAACAAATGCAATAAATAAATAAATAAATAAATAAATAAATAAATAAATAAATAAATAACACATTTTTAGTTAACAATTGCTTGTACGTTGCCACAAGAACACGTTGCTTTTGTATTGACGGCACACGGCAACTGGAACCAAGTAAATTCGGCTCAATGAGGGAAAAAAACTAGACGCCTAAAACACCGTAAGAAGGACGAAGAAGTACAGGGAAAGAGCGTCTAGTTTTTTTCCCTCATTACGATGAACCAACTAGCGCAGCAACAAGTACTTCTAAATTCGGCTCACCGAAACCTCGGCAGGGGCATCCGTACAAGTATAGCCTGCCTGCACTAGGGTGCTGGGTGTTTGACAACGACGCTGGCGAGCAGTTTTCGTTGATTTCGGGCCTCGGCTGGCATGTGCTGAGAGCGCGGGCTCTCGGTTGTACCACGCAGCAGTGACTGCGACCACACTGATTGCTGCCTCTACAATGTCTCCGCGCTCCGCTCTGTCGAAAGATAGGGCATGCGCAGATATTAGAGCAATGGCATTTTAATGGCGCAGTGCCTGCGGAGGAGAAAGAGAGAGAGAGGTAGATGTGATGCGGAGAGGCAGGGAGGTTTACCGGAAGATAAATATCCGGTTTGCTACCCTGCACTGGAGAAAGGGTAAGGGGGGTCAGAAAAGTGCGGAAGAGAAGGCACACACACACACACACACACACACACACAGACACACACACACACATGCACGCACAGACACGCACACATAGACACGCACACACAGACACGCGCACACACAGAGATAAGTGTCATAATCATTCAACAAGGCGGGTACAGGGAATGTGTAGGACTAACGTGTGTTTCACATCACGAAAGAAGCAAAAAGTCACATGCATTCAACTTATGCTTTCTCCTAAGACGACTCGAAAGGGGTATTCAGACGGGGGACAATTTCTCGGGGGATAAAGGCGGAGACTAGTGACGTCAGCTCGCGAGAAGTCTCCACAAATGTCTCACACGGACGAGACGAGCGGAGGGGGAGACCAGTGTTGCTAGACTCTTCTGGTGGCTTGTACGACCCGTTTAACGAGCTGCAGACGACCATGCAGCTGCAGACTGGACACCCACTGGCGCTCTCTGTAGGACTGCAGGAGCAAGTGCAACAATGTGGCCAAACAAGAGCCCGAAATTCCGCCATATCCCCCACCGCCGGGGATCGTTTGTGCTGTCGGGGAAAAGGTCCCCGTATCCTCCGAGGAGTCGCGGGGGAGTCGCGCCCACTCACTAATCCGTGACGTCGCGGTCACGTGATCCGCAATCACCCCGTGTCCCCCGCCGATTTCTCCCTCGTGTGAATACCCCTGAAGGCGTAAGACATCTTCGTCTATTTCTTCGCCTGCCGCTGCGATGCGCGAGGGAGCGAGGGGGGCAGAGGGGAGGCTTGAAAAAAATTTTTGAACCTCCAGCCTTCCCCTTCCGCTGCGACCTTCCCAATTTTAGAAATTTTTGAAGTTCCAAGGTTGACAGGTATGGACTTCTATTCGTCTATGCAGTTGCTCTTTTTTTTTTTCTTAGAAAAAGAAAAGTTGGCGCTGCTATGCGCTAGCGGGGAGAGCACAGAAGCAGCAGCGGATCTTGTGGCCTTCCCTAGCAACTCGCATCCGCTAAACTATGCTATGCCATTTCTCCTTCTTTCCCTCCCCTCACCCTCTAGTGCCGTTGTCATTGTTCTGTTTGCTCAGGAGAATCTTGCGGACAGTCAAAGCTGTGAAATTTGCTGTATTTGGATTCTCCGTGTCCTTTAATGCTCCAAACGAGTCAGTGTATAAGATAGCAAAGGGTGATCGTGCCACTGTTAAAAGCTTACGGTGACGGCTACAGAAACAGACAATGTCACACCTTCATTAGCATATTTCCTTTTAAAACCACCGAGCTACCAGGAAGTGTTGCTCTGGAGTCAGTTTCGCGAGTAATGTAGCGAAAGCAGAAAAAGAAGAATACTGAGGCTCTCACCCTTTCCTCAATCAAGAAGGCACCAGTCCACGCACTCAACAGTACAATGAGAAGCAGAGGCCCTACAGCGTGGATATCCATTTTACTGTGATCTCTTTATCGCGATACGCGACTACAATTCTATTTACACGCGGATATGTTCACGTTTTATCAGCTACGCAGGAGCATATTGCATTAAACGACGCGCCGATACTGAACAGCGCCTGATGCGGTACAACAGAAACGCGTTTAGCCGCTAACGGCATATCAGAAATAGAGTTGGCGTTGTTAGTACGCATGATGCATAAGATCCTGCCATTGCAATGAAGACCTCAAATTCATATTTAAAGATTTAATGAGCATATTCGTATACGTCAGTCGTGCACTTGTGCTCGAGGATGTGTTCATAAAAAACAATTCTATGCACATGATGAACGTCATAGACGCTATGTTCTGTACGCCTTCCGCGGCAGTTGTAAACGAATTCCAGCTGTTAAAAGCGAAACGACTAGCGCCGCGTTGAAGGTTGTTTGACGTGACGTTTTAAAGCACGACAACTTTTGTCGCTCGCGAAAAAAAAATAAAACAGAATCACGCCATATCCACGTAGTGAATGATGATTGAGGAGCTCGCTCGGAGAAGATCGGGAAAACCCGTGCATCTTCCGTACAAGTACTCTACATATGAAGACGTGACACACGTTGTTATATATACATATATACACAATGTTTTATTAATTTACAATTTTGATGAACTATAAACACAAGTAAATTATATACACATTGATGAAGTATATATACAAGAAATATCTAAGAGCGTCTGATTCTCCATTGTCGACACTTGCAGACGCAACGCTCCTAATGTTCTTTCAATTTGAAAACCGCCCTCGAGACGCGCACGACAAAGCGGCCCTAAAAATAGCTGTCCGACGCTCGCCTGACTGTCGACCGCGTTCCCCGCTCGCCCTGTGAGAATTAACAGCCAGGCTAAGGGGAAGACACGACGCGCGTAGCGTTCCTCTTCGCGTTCCACGATGCTTTGAATGGATGGATGCAGGTTACGGCGCGGGACTTCGCTGCAGCTTAAGAACCTGGCGAGCCAGCTCCTAAAAAAAAATATTCGGGATCTCTTGTCCTATGGGCAAAATGTAGGCAAGCGAAGCTTGGGGTGTGCGTGCCCGATGTATACTGTACTGTTCTTTCTTTTTTTAGTTTTATCGCGTTGCGCAATGCTCCCTCCTTACCTTTGCCTTCCTCCATGCCGGGAATTGGGCCTCCATCCACGTGCTTAGCAGCGCAACACTTCAGTTGCTTCAGGCAACAACGACGGTCATGCTATCATATCCAGGCAACAATGAAATGTGGCACCGAGAAATAACAACTGAACTCGGTAAAGTATCACATTGCCGTATCAGAAACGAACGATCACCGACAAGCCCACAACCGAGAGGGCATGAGTTATTGGAAAGCGGCACATGCAAATACTCGTGTGAAGACACTGGACCAACGAAATTTCCTGAGACTTGGTGCGTTAGGTCTATGGCCCTCTCAGAGGGCAATGAACTTCATTTTTGCCGATAGGAACTACGTTGGCCTTATAAGGCCTTCAAAATCTACGACGTCGCGGAGATTGGTGCGGGGACTTCAAGATGGCGTGGCGACCTTCATTTTGTTTTTGCGCACTTTCTCGCTCACCTGGCGGCAAGCGTGGTGATTTTGGTATTGTGAAAGAGTAATTTACTAACACGAGAAAACTCGTTTTTCTCTTTAGTGTCCCTTAACGACTTCCAGTTTGTTCATTTCGGCTAGCTCACGAACCTAAACGAAGTATTGGCGCAAAGAATCTGCACGGAAGAAATGAAGAATGAGAGTCCTTCTTTATATTTAACAGCGGATCTGTTTAAGCCGACCGTAATCCGTCCAACGCGAACACAAAACCTCGAGCGGGTGTGCGCCATAGGAATTTGGCAAGCCTCACTACCCAGTACAGCGTGTGCGAGCGTTAAACGAAAACGAACACGTGAAACAGAGAGAGAGTGAAAGAAAAAGAGAAAGAAAGCGATACAAAGAAAGAGAAAGAGAAAAATAGAGAGAAATAAAGGGAATAGAAACATAAAAACATAGAAAGACAGAGAAAGACATCGACATACAGAACTAATGAAACTGACAGAGAATACAATAGTTCTGTGCATTACAGAAAAAATGAGCCCCTCGCGGACAATTCCCCTACTTTCGTATAGACATAGAGAAAAAGAGACATAAAGAAACAGACACGAAAAAGATAGAAAAAGCAGAGAGCACGAAAGAAAGAGAGAAATTGAGACAAACGAACAAAGAGATAGAAACACAGAGATAGAAAAGAGATATAAAGAGGAAGCGATAAATGGAGACAGAGGGAGAGAAAGAAAGGGAAGAAATAGAAAGAAAAAGATAGAAAAAGGGATACAAGTAACAGAGAGAAAGAGAAAAAAAGAGAGGAAGAAAGAGGAGAAAACAGAAACTTAGCAAGGCCGCCCAGCTCCGCTCTTCTTTCAGGCTTGGCACCAGTACTTCGTTTCAAGCATGAACCAATTCAACATCGCACTCGGCCAGTTCATGCGATTTTTAAGCAAGCGCTCCACTTTCCAAAAGAGAATGTATTGTTGATTTATGGATTCCTGCTTGTAAAATAACTACGCGCTTTTGCGATTAACTACTGCAGCTACAAACACTGCGAAGGTTGAGCTTTCTGTCGCGCCGTATAAGAAAGTGGTCGAGAAAAATACGTTGTCGGTCCCTTTAAAGTATCCCTGTTATTTATTTCCCAAGCTCCTGTTTTGTTTTACACTCCATTTTCTAGTTCCCCGAAGGTATAATTTTTCTCTACCCACTTCTATACAGCTCAAAGCTTACGGTTTGCTTTACTGTTCTATTTATCGGCAACGTTATTTTGACTGGCCTGTACTATAGCTGTACTTTGCCTTATCCTTATCCCATTTGGTTTTCGAGGTAATGTTCCTCGTGCTTTTAGTCGCGCATTTCGGACTTGTCTTTGTATTCTTTCACGAAGCAAACGCATCACCATTAGGCCTGACTTGCACATAACGACCAGAGAGGTGAACAAAAGGTTTGAATTTGTCTTTTAGCGAAACGGTGTCGGAGATTACCCGAATAAACAGAGGACGAATAGCGCTTTCCCTTTCTTCAACTGGCACCGCGAGAGCAGAGAGCATATAAAGTTAAGGATAATAAGAAACACAATGGTTGTGACAATGATTTTTTAGATTACGAATACGTCAGTGGTGACAGGAAGGCTCTGCTTTTCAAGTGACGAGGTTTCTTTTTTTATTCAAACGCACCTTCCGGACGTCGCGCTTAATTTCTGTAATTTTAAGAGCAGAACATTACGGGAGAACTGAGGAACCCCTCTTTCGTGCGCATTGCCGGGTTTAAATATTGATGTGAAGAAATGAAAAAGACACAGGAACTCGGTTTCGTCACCACCTATAAATGTCGCAGGTTTATTCTGCCCTTTTTATGTCCCAGCAGCTGAATTAGCACTTTACGGAGTTGACCGCGAGTTTGTTTACCTCAGTTAGTAGTCATTTGGTCCGGCAAATTTATGCGTGAGCGTAAGAAGAAGCAGTGCATCAAAAGTCACAGTGCGATGAGACTAAACCTATCGCCATTGTTTTTTCGTATGTATTCAAAATTCTAACCTTTAAAAAAATTACTCCACGTCATTAGCTGGACTGTGGAGGAAGGTTACAAATAAATCAAAACAAAACAGCACGCTCCGAGCAAAATTTCCCTAGATGAACTGTAAATATGAGCGTATAGGCCATTTAAGCACTCAGGTAGGCGGGGTGATTGACGAGTGACATTAAAGATATTTACTCACCGCCACATGTATATTAAAGTGAATGCGTTAAGTGCTTCATCAAACGAAAAACGCGGCGCATAAAACGAAAAGCCGCCCTGACTTTAATAAAGATCAGATAAAAGTCAGGGTTCGAGCCGGAATCGAACCCAAGTGTTCCGCATGGAAATCAGTTATTGTACCACAGAGCCACGCCCGCGCATGACTCTATGGAAAAAGGCCCTATGTGGGATCTTCATCTCGGGCAAGGAGTCACGCCAACGTGAATTGCGTAACGATTGGATGGTTGAGAGCTGCAAATCCATTAAAAAGGGCTGGAGCTAAAGTTCATCATCATCAGCCACAACATCAAGAAAGTGTGCAGTTACTCCGTGTCCTCTCAATCTTTCAATAATTGGTTGAACGAAAACATGATCTTGAGCCCAAGCCAAGTTCCATTTGGTGTGCCCATGTCGACTTGGAAAGTAACAACTACCTCGTTATAAGAAACACTTTGCCGCTTTAGTAAATCTGTGTATTGCAAAAGCTGATGAAAGCGTGGAACATGTCGAACTAATAAATTCGCTATACGCACGTAGGTTTACCACTCTACTTCGTTGCATGAATATATTCCTGTTTAAACAACGGAGAATTTTATTGCTCGCAATCTGGTTTGTCTTCTTTAAGATTCAGTTTCAATTTATTTACTTTCATAAAAAACATACATGCTTACATAAGTATACAGAAGGAGGTCCCAGAGCATATTACTGAAGGGAGACCTCCTGTCAGAAACATGTGATAGAGATGTACAAGTAAAATGCAGCTATGTCAACAACGTGGAAAAAGTTATACAAGAAAATGTATTACAAACTTCAAGTATTCAAAATGAAACAATTAAAAGTACAACAAGAATACTGCTTGAAACATTTTACAAAAAAAAAAAACAAATCCGAAAAGCATTGACCAAATGAATAATGGGACGATCAAAGGAAGAAAAAAAAGATGAATAGCTGTAGCAGTACGAAAAGTACACAAAATGAGAAGTGAATATAGCATACATTTCATAATTCTAATGTATAAGAAGAAATGGGAATAATGTGTTTTTAAAAAAATCACAGCATATCCACGGAGTGAATGATGATGAGTGGGCGAAGCTGCGGAGGTTCATCGGTAAACCGTGAATCTGAATTCTGCCCAGTACATCATCACCGACGTGAGATCGGGCGCGTTTATACTAAAGGTTCGATGAGTTATGACGACTTGCAGCTCACTTTAATCTTACATGTACGCTGTGAATTTTCATTGTTTAGAAAACCATTGCTTTAGAAAACATCTGGCGTCTTTCGTTAAGCAGCTGGCGTCTTTTCGTTTTGTATTAGAAACATCTCGCGTTCTTTCGTTTTGCTTTTACAAAACATCTGGCGTCTTTCGTTGGTTTATTTCATCGATCAACGGCGTTTTGAACAAAATCTTTATTGTTTATTCACGCACAGGAGAAATCTCACCAGGCACTACCTTGGAGGTACACAATGGCTGCTAATGGGAATGAGAGACAGAAGAAGTCGGCTTTTAGCTAACACTTACACTTCTACTTCTACTAACGTTTCCTATTGGAACATGCCAATGGCTGCTAATGGGGAATGAGAGACAGAAGAATTCGGCTTTTAGTTAACGCGCACGCTGCGAACTTTTTATTGTTCAACAACGCACAGGAAAAATCTCCCACCGGCACCACCTTGGAGGTCAAAGCGTAAGACTGGTTACGCACTACGACTACTACTACGACTACGAGGGACGAACGGGTGCCGCCTTAAGGAGCTTCGCCCCTAAAAGAGCTAGCGATGAAGACTGCTTAATGTTAGGCAGAAGGCTATTCCAAGTCGATAATGACGCAAAATAACCAGAGTGTTTTCCATAATTAGTATGGACTAATGGCAGTAATAAATTATTGTTAGCTGCGAACCTTGTTCGATTGGTGTTAACTATAATAGCTTCGGGAAATATGCTCACAGGAGGAGGGTTGTTCATCAGTTTAAATAACAGTATAGATAAATTGTATTTAACAAGGCTATGCAGTGAAAGTATTCTGTGATTATGGAGCATGTCAGAAACACAGCAGCTGAATGAGCTGAACGTTATTATACGTATGGCCTGATTTTGTAAATGTTGTAGCGGTGCTATATGTGTTGGATAAGTGGTACCCCACGACGTGATGCAGTAATTCAGGTGACTGTGAATGAAAGAATAATACAGGGTTATTAGTGTAGGTTTGCTGAAACAGTACCTAGCTTTAAATAAAATTCTAATACCAGGAGCAGTTTTGCGCTTCAGATGGGCGATATGTTTCGTAAATTTTAAGTTTGTGTCTAAAGTAACACCAAGAAATGAGAATTCATCTACCGCACTAATGACGTGAGAGTCAAGGATGACAGTGGGAAGGAATTCTGGTGTTTTATGACTGGAATGAAAAAGCATAAACGAAGTCTTGGTGGGGTTAATTTTAAGCGAATTAAGGTGCCACCATGCTAAAATATTGTGCAAATCACTGTTTAACTTCGCTGTAAGAACAGGTAGTGATCGATGGCTAGCAAGTAATGTGGTTTCGTTCGCGTAAAGGAAAGCTTCAGTTTGTGATAGGCAGTTAGGCAAATCATTTATGTAAAGTAAAAATAGTAGCGGGCCGAGTATCGATCCCTGCGGAACCCCCTTGTTAGTTATTCTGAAGTTAGAAAGCGAGGAACTAATGCTTACAGCTTGTCGTCTCTCTGTTAAGTAACTTTGTATAAGTTTCAGTACGGGCCCATCGACACCCACTGCCCGTAGTTTAGAAATGAGGATGACATGATTCATTGAATCAAACGCTTTCGATAGATCTATGAAAACTGACCCTGCGTAGAAACCGGCATCTATGGCACTTTTTATTTTATCTGTGAAAGAAAGTATAGCATAGTCAGTCGAAGAACCTGCCCTGAAGCCGAATCGGTTAGGTGAAAGAATATTAAGCTTTGAGAGGTATTTAGTAAGACGCTTTTCAATGCACTTTTCGATCACCTTGCCAAAAAAAAGGAGAGTAGCGATAGGACGATAATTTTTTTTTGAAATGCAAGTGCGGTCTCCTTTTTTAAACACTGGAACGATTTTTGCATTTTTTAGCTGGCTTGGAAATATTCCACTCGTGAAGATTAAGTTGGTGATATAAGATAAAGGTTTGGCGGTGAAATGAGCGACTAGTTTTATATTTGCTGAACTGAGTTTGTCCAGACCTGCACCCGTAGTCTTTAAATGATTTATGGCTTTGATTATCTCATCTGGGTCAGTTGGAAATAAGTACATTGATTGTGCGCTACGTTCAACTGATACAAGCAAACTACAAGCAGATATAACCAAACTAGAGGTCTCCCCCAAGGATGGATACAATGTGTCGAAATCTACAGACGTATATGAAGACTCTGGAAACGTGGTTGGAGGGCATTAATTTATCCTTGAATATCAGAAGAAGCGCAATCGTAATTTTCCCATTAAGTGTTCCTGTTCAAATTTTGTTACATCACCGACAGGGTGTTGTCCCGCAGACGGAATCGTTTAAGTATTTAGGGGTCACTTATACCGAAAAACTTAATTGGGGTCCGCATATGGAAAATATGGCAGCTAAAGGAGCACGCGTGGTAGGGATGCTTCGTAGACTCAGCAGTAAACGGTCAGGTTTACGTCGTGATGTGTTCATTGTGATTTATTGTATGTGTATTCGCCCGATATTGGAGTTCAGCTGCGTCTTGTTTTCTGGTGCATCTGCTTACAAACTTCGGCCATTTGTTCTTCTAGAACGCGAATAATTACGGTTATGTCGGCTTTCTAAAATTGTCATAAATGATATTTTATATAAAGAAGCGCCTGCCTTCTCTTTTTACACGTTTCCGCATCCCAAAAGTACGTACATTCCTAAAGATATATGCACCACAACACAGGAGGTGATACTATGTTTTTATTAACCAGCCGACGTCATTTTTTAACCTTCAGTGATCTTGCTTAAGGTGTCCACAAGTCATTTTCGCACAAAAACTCTTGGAAACATTACAAGTGAACCTCCGTGAAGTACTTCTACTGAACACATCTGTTCAAATAATTAGAATAGAATTTGACGACATACTTCCCAATAAAGGCAAACATTTACCCAATAGGTACTTAAACGGCATTTTGGGAGACCATTTGTCAAATTTAGAAACAAACATCGTAATAGCGATCAATATGTGAAGAAAAGGCCGGAGTAGGAATTGTATCATTATCTTTGAATTAGTCTTTTTTTTTTCATTTGTTTACTTGACTATACGCCTATTTATCAAGCAGAATGGCTTGCAGTTCTCCTAGCGTTACGCAATTTACCCCTATCTATAACAGAAGCAGTCGTTCTGACAGACTGCCTGTCTATCTGTTCTCCATTAACTGCACCTAATTTGTCAAATACCATACAAGTATTTTATTCTCTTGTCCCAAGACATTTACGTCTTATTTGCTTGGTGTGGATACCAGGCCAGAAAGGTTTAACCCTCAAGAAATATCCGGATGCACTCGGAGTAGCTCAGAGCTTGGAGTAGTAACGACCGCCGCAAAAATTTTTAGAATCCGTCAAGTACGAGCGGAGTTAGAGAAATTTGACGCGCACTGTAATTGCTTTCCTTCTTCTCTCGTCCCGACCAGCGCACTGGAAGCTAAGCAGGGAGGGATGGCACGGGGGAAAGAAGTTACGTCACGCGTGCGTTATGGCCCTGAGCATTTTTTTCTTTTTTTTCCCTTCGAACGCGCGCGGCCACATTTATCGCATTAGTGATTAGTGGTACACCCTATGCGGTACAAAATTCGTGTGTGACACGTTCAGTCGAACACGATGGTACAGTGTCTCGAAGTGTCGAGGAAGTGTTCGTGCAATGTCGGCTGTTGAGCCCACCAGACAGACGAGCCAATAAGCTGCGTTGATGACTGTATTTACGCCATGTTGATGTAAGAGCTTTTGTCTTGTCCAAGGAACAGAGTACACATTGCCATCAGAGCAAGAGAGTGAGAAAGAGTACGCATAGAAAAGCCCGAACGTTATAAGGAGCAGTACCGCTTGGCTACTCTGCACAGAGGGTGGGGCTGTAAGGGGACGCGATAAGGACATTGGAAGAGCAGAGTGAGAGAGAGAGAAAAAAATAGAAGCCCCTCCCCTATCGGGCAAATGGGGGCAAGCGAAGTTTGGTGGGTGCCTGCTTGACCTATTACTTCTCTTCCTTTCTACCGCATTGCGCAGTGCCCCTACCGACTGTTTCCTTCCTCCGTGCCGGTAATTGGACCTTCACCCACGTGCTTAGCACTGCAAAACTTCTGTTGCTGCAGGCAACAACGACGGTCATGTGTAAAAAAAAAAAGTCATCGCATCTCCACGAAGTGAATGACGATGTGTGGGCGAAGCACATAGGCATCGTTCGGTGTTACCGTAAATCACCCGTGACTCTCGTGTGTTTTTCACGGCAGCGTGCATTGTGCTGTCACATGCTCGATTGATGGGCGCTTATTGTTGGCGTTTTTACGGTGTTTCGTCATTTTATTTTTGTGCGTGTTCACCTTTTGTTACTGTTTTGTTTTTACAGTGTGTTGTCATTAAATAAATTTTTGCGCTTGTACACCTTTCGTTAACCTTTTTTCACAGATGTTCTCGGTTCCGATTGGGCACGGTGCTGTTAACCTTTTCTTTCACAGATGTTTTCGGTTTCGATTGTACACGGTGGTGTCGGTTTCGGTTTCGTGTACCGTGACGGCTGGACGCGGATGGATTGACATGCCTCGGCCAACAAGAGGAAGAAGACTTCTCCTTGGCGCGAGCTAGCGCTCACTTATCATCAAGGCGCTCGAAGAGCAAGAGGAAAAAGACTTTTCCTTGGCGCAAGCGCTGTCAGTTTCGTTTAGCGTGACGGACGTCGACAAGGCTAGGCCCTAAGGAGCTTCGTCCCTGAAATGAAATGAAACAACGAAAGGCAACAATGAAACGTGGCAATGCGAAATGACAAGTGGTCTCGTTAAAAAATCAGATTGCCATATCACAAACGGTTGATAGCCGACAAGTCCATGATCAAGAGAGCATCAGTTATTGGAAAACGGCGCATACTAATACGTATGTGACCGGCGCCCCTTCTTAGCTAGGTGTCAAGAAGACTTCTTAGAACTTCTCAGGTGCCAAGAAGCAAGGGGCAAGTGTGCCGGGCATCAGAGTAATACATACGGTCGCGCGGGAGCTGCCACGTAAGCGGCTGGCCAGCGAGTACGTCCAGTGGTGGAAGAGGGCAAGACGTGCAGGAGTAGGAAAGGTGTGGGCCTGAAGTTAGCGCCACTAGTGTTGGTGGTGCTGGGTAAGAAATTTGTGCGGTGGGGGGAAGGCGAGGTGAGGGAGGCGGTAGCGCAAGGTGATGTCGTGGTGCATGAGGAACGCATCGCGTGTATCCATTCCCGGCGGGGCCGGGCTTGCTCGGTCCGTCGAATCGCGAGCGATGGAATTGGCCGCCTCGTTGCCAGAATGGCCTGCGTGAGCGGATACCCAGATTATATGTGTGTGGCGAGACGGAACGGTGCCAAAACGCAAGATTCCGGTGGCCGGGTGTGCCACCCGTCCAACCGCGTAGTTTTGGTCAGCAGGCTTAGATCCCCTGAAAATGTATTCTGCGGAGGTCCGCGTGGTGGCAAGGGCGATAGTCGAGGCCGAGGCAGCGGTAGACGTGTAGACTCAGGCAGTCGGAGTGGGTCGGAGAGTTGTCGGTGACTGCAAGGTCGTGGGGTGCGTAGTGGTGGTACGGAGCGTCATCCACATAAGCCACGGCGGGTTGCCGTCCGAACTTGCGCCAGAACGCGAAGGCTCGCGCTGTTATACGGGGGGGGGGGGGGGGGGGGTAGTGTTCAGGATGCATATTCTTAGGAAGGGGATTAACGGTTAGGAGGGAGGAGACATGGAAAGGGATGGCCAGTGGGGTTCTCTCTTCCGTAGATCTACGTCTAACTCCCGGCGCTGTCTCGGACAGAATTATTAGGCCTTCGGCGACGCTGGCGTACATGGGCAAGTGCGCGCCGGCCTTCCAAACGTGCAGACTGGTCGGCGTCGATGGCGGGAAAGGAAATATTTATATACAATGCAGTAGTGCCCTGTCTTGACCTAGTTTGCATCATCGGTAGAAAGCATACGTATGCTTCGGTCCAGTTCACATTGGACAAGCATGGGCGTGTGACGTAACGTTCAAGGCACTCGCTTTCGAACCGGTGGAACACGGTTTCAAATCACAGCCTGGAAACAAAATTTGTTTACTTTCAACAATTATATCTTTGATGCGCGCCAGGTCGTTCCTATTTTGGCATTTTGAGCGTGACTTGAAGCGGTGTCATGAGACGACAGCCCCGGCCCCTGAAGTGTTGCGCAATTAAAATCTGAGTGGTGCTAGTAAACCTTTCTGCGTGGAATTTCTTTGGGAGCGCTAGCTTCAGAACGTTTCATTCCGAGAGCAGACGGTTGTCCCGTTGGTGCAGCTGTGCGCAAATCCAACGACTCTCGGCACTAAAGCTTGGGCATGTCTTTGAGCATCACATCTCAACTGTATATGGGTCGCACGTGGAGCTACCAGCCATTCCAATAACGGACGCTTATGAGGTACTAACTGCGACGCCGAGCCGCAAACGACGCAAGATGCTCTGTTGTCGTGATTGTACCTCAGGTATAGATGGGGGTTTGGTCACAATGAATGAAACTTTAGGTGACTCCAAGGTCACACTGCAATAATCCAAGGTGACATTCCACCCAAGGTCGCACTGCAATAATGGAACGGCTACGCGTCCATTCGGCACCCCGATTTACACAAGATAGCGGCTCATGTGCCCCTATTTCGCCTTTGTCCTCAACGTCACCTAAGCGTACATTGCCCCTGTGAGACTCGGAATGGGCATCTGAGGAGGCCGTTGACTCATTTGAACTGGGGTCAATCAAAAGTGACACTGAAGAGTCCTTCGACCCTGTTGAAGAGCCGGCAGCTGTAAAACATAAGTGATTTATTAGCCAGAATGTAAACATTAGGTTCCTCTATATATTCAAAACTAGAGAAAACTTCGAAGAGCCTGGGTCATTAGATGGTTTTAAATTAGCGCACGCAAAGCTGTACTACAGCAACGCCTCGCGCTCTTCCTAGGTTAACACCTCGATGTCGCTCATTGCTTTGGTTTACCGCGCGCAATAAAGTTGATTGTGCCCAAATGTTAGCATCCTTGTCTGGATGGATGGACGGATGTTGCGACCATTATTTTTGTAACGGAACAAAGCCAGCAAGCTCAGTTTTTTTAATCGGCCTAGTGCATTGCATCGCCACATAAATACTTTTTTAAATGTGAAGCACTTCTTTGCCGACCATAGGTACCTCGACCCTATCCATCCATCCATCCATCCATCCATCCATCCATCCATCCATCCATCCATCCATCCATCCATCCATCCATCCATCTATCTATCTATCTATCTATCTATCTATCTATCTATCTATCTATCTATCTATCTATCTATCTATCTATCTATCTATCTATCTATCTATCTATCTATCTATCTATCTATCTGTCCGCCTACGTCTGGGCGCTCTCCTGGTCGTCTCCCTAACTTAGTATGAACCAAAAGTAGCGCAAGATGACATGAGTGTATGACAGGCACGATTAACAGATTATGCAATCAATATCGGGACATGCTTGTCGCGTTCCTCATGAAACCCTTTTCCTCAGTCGCGTGTGGCACTTTCTTTCTTTCTTCCTTTCTTTCTTTCTTTCTTTCTTTCTTTCTTTCTTTCTTTCTTTCTTTCTTTCTTTCTTTCTTTCTTTCTTTCTTTCTTTCTTTCTTTCTTCCTTTCTTTCTTTCTTTCTTTCTTTCTTTCTTTCTGTCGCATATCACAAAGCTCCCTCCTGTAGACGTTTCCTTCCTCCATGCCGGGAATGAGACCTTCATCCATGTAGTTATCAGCGCAACACTTCCGTTGCTACAGGCAGCAACGATGATCATGCGTTCAAATCCAGGCAACAATGAACGGTGGCAACGTGAAATGACAGGTTACCTCGATAAAAGATGAGATTGTCATATCAGAAAAGCAACCGTCGCGACCGAGATAGAAACCTTGTCCTTCGGGTCAGCAGCCGAGCACAGTAGCCACTGGTCCACCGCGGCGGCCCGGCTTTCTGAGTACACTATCTTCAAGCCGTTGTGAGCGGTCGTGCACACGGCGTTTTCCTTATTCCTTCCTATCAGTGTATTTGATAGATTGGCTCTTTGTTTTGTAGCGTTAGCTACACTTGCCTCGCCGGAGCCGATTTCGCGTGGATCCTCATGAGCCGTGCTGCACATGCGCGAGGATCAGTGATGTCACACAGCTGGCTCACCGGAGCCGCCGCCCGGCTCCTCCACCGCCGCGCGCGACTCGCCGCTGCTAGCCGCTGCTGGCCTGCGCGTTCGGGGAGGAGTGGCGTCGTAGCCGCGGCAGACACACTGGCGCCGCCGCGCGCGCAGACTCCGCCGCCGCCGCGCGCGACTCGCCGCTGCTGGTCTGCGCGTTCGGGAGGAGTGGCGTCGTAGCCGCGGCAGACGCACTGGCGCCGGCGCGCGCGCAGCTCTTCGCCTTCGCTGTGCAGTCGCCGTCTGACACTGCGCTGGAGCCGCTTGATAGAGCCTCTGACTGGCGTTTGCAGGTGGGTAACGCCATGGAGAAGGAGAGCGCAAATGCTGCTCAACGGCGCAGAAGAGCCGAGAAGCTTATCTCATCGGATCCCGAAGTAGTTGCCTGGATATTAGCGGTTCAGTGTACGAAGAATGAACAGAAGAAGGCTTATAATCCTAGACAATCTGGAAAGCTAAGAATAATCAGCTGAACCTTTGCTAACGCTACGTATATCCTGCCATAGCCGAGCTAAGCCACTGCAAATTTTTTCTAAAGAAGGTTAAGGTTTGCAAATCACGGCAAATGGCAACTGCACTTTTAATTTCAGAAGAAGATTCGAATTTTCAAACGATCGCAAATGGCAAATGCGACGTATATGACAACCGCCACATATGATTAAGCTCATGCTTTCGACACGTCGGGATGAAGCTGACAATACATTGCGCCGCTGAGACATATAACTTTTGACTTTTATGAAATGCACGCCAAAGACGCATACACATACAAAGTAGAGTAGGCATGATCCGTTGCCCAACCTATTGCCGTCTTCTTAAAAATCATACAAGTGAACATTGACGCCATAAATAGCTTACAAGTGTTCATGACTTGAAAGCCGCGACTTCGTTCTGGAATCAGAAAATTGACGTACTTAAGTTCTCCACATCTAGAAACATGAGCACATCCATCGCAAGCCTTGTTATTCTTAATTTCATCTTATCTACCTTAACAGGGCTGATTCGGGGAGCCGTAAGTACACGTTCTAATTTATTGTTTTTTTTTTTTACAAGCGCATGTACTCAGTGCGTAAACTTGCTGATCCCGTCGCTTAGTGTTTTCGGTGTAATCCGAGGTAGCATGTTTTTAAAGTGGAATTAGAATGTAATTGCCAGCTAGGGACGAAGTTTGCATCTGCAGTTTATATGATTACATAATGTTCTGTTTGATCTGACGCTGTAGGCATAGGCGGGCGCAGGGTTCTACATTTGGGGGGAGGGGGTGGTCAAGTTTGACTGCAGTGGCCACTCCCCCCCAACCCGTTGCTTGAGTCCGAACGAAAAAGAACTCCGCAACGGATGCGCCAATGAAAATGAAACGGTAATGTGCTTCTCAAAAAGGCCTGCCATTGGTTCCCGTCTTTCTCGGGTAAAGGTGGGAACTTAATAGTTCTTGGAATGCAACATCAGTGGTTCTTGGTCGCCATCATCGTAAAAAAATACGCGTTGCCATAACCCTAGACATTAAAAAATGACTTGAAAGCTCCAACTGAGTAAAGGTTAGACGATTAGAGAATGGTAACCCCCCCCCTCCTGCCCCTCCGCCCAACTCTCCCTGTGCGCACGCCTACGGCCGTAGGATGAGGGATCAGATCGCAAGTGTGCGAGGCGTAACGTTTCATCCGGAAATTAACAGCTTAACCATGTTTGAATGAACGTCAAGGGCAAGATGACGGAGCACCTAGCAAAATCAGAGCTAGGTTTGGAGATTTTTAAGTGGACGAAGATTTTCAATTGTTAGTAACACGTCATCCTGTGTTTTCTTCCGCCTGTCTTTTGTGGCTGTCCTTCCACGACTTTTCGAGTCATTCACAATCATTCATAAGTGTACAGTCTGATTAATTAACTAGGACGAATCATTAAGAAAGCCTTGTTGAAAGCGGTCGAAAAAAAAGCTTATCGGAGAGGCGAATACCAAACCATTGGCTACAATGTCTACAATGATGTCTACAATTGGCTACAATAACCTAATTTATAGGACAAAGGGAGAGAAGGATAGCATACACTCTTATAGACCGCTGACCATTGCATTGAGACTGTACAGGTTGGCGATTCAAACAATCAAATTAAATATGCAAGCATCAGCATATGCATGCTGGTATTTATTTGGAACTCCAGAATGGATTTCAAGTAGGCAAATGGTTGGACGATAACCTGTTTGTGCTTACGTAGTGTGTTAAAAGTTACCGCGACGTTTTTTCTTTCTTTTTGCCTGTAACCAGGGGAAGAAGCCTGCAGCTGTATGGCGAAATCCACTTCCTGAATATAGCAGATCCGTGTGGGTGAATGTGTGTGAGTGAATGAGTGAGTTAATAATATGAGTGAATAAGCGTGTGAGTGATCCGTGTGAGTAAATCAGTAAAAATCATTCGCTAACGCAGTGGTGAAAAATTTTATTGGTGTTGGAACATACTACAGATGTAACTGCAGATACATGATGTCGCTGACTAAAGTTCGCTGAAGGTAGTTGACTCCTCGGCGTTGGCTTCGCTGCCGTCTGTCTTTCATTACCGGCATGCTCGGCGTTTACTCCCCCCCCCACCCCTCTCCCCCATCACCTGGAAGGAAACGCTTTCACTGTCGAGAAGATACTGGGAGCACGAGACTGCTCGTCACAGCTCCTAAAAGGCAACGCAAGCGCTGCTGCGATTTCTTAAGAATACCGGACTGATTCACCGCCTGTGATACCAAACGCGGAACTGTTACGTCGACGGCAACAGTGACTATTCTCTCCTCCTCTCTAACTTTCCTTCCCCAGTGCACGGTAGCCTACCGGGCTCAGCCCTGGTTAACCTCCCTGCCTTTGTTTTATCCTTATTCTCCTCCTGCTCTTTTACATCGTAAGAAAAAAAAGGAATACTCGAGGGAGGTGTGGTTCGAGCCAATGAATGATACTAATTTCTAAAAAAATATGCGCTGCATTCAAGCCAGCTGTTAGAAAACTATTATGAAAGTGTGCAGAGGAATGTACCCAGCATGTTTCTCTGGCATCCATTGACTTCGATTTATCGCTGGAGTTTCCCTTTAGGCACTCGTTAAATGAGAAAAATTGGCTAATTGGCTTCTTTGATTTGATATTTAAGTAGCACTACAAGAGTCCTCAGCAAATTGATGTCTAGCGCGCGTCCTGTCGTCTTCTAGTGTCTTTTTTTTTTTACCGCTGCTGAAGCGTCAGACCCTTTAGGTATATTTTTTCCTGTGTTAGAACAATTTGTAATAAGAGACACTGGCCAATCGTGATAGTTAACACAACATTGGAGATGGCTACCGGGTAGTGAGACAACCATTGGCACCAACAAGAATGTTTTCTTAGTCTTTTTGTTTTGCCTTTTTTGTCATATCACGTGCGCACAAACTGTGATTTGTTTTGCTTTTGCCAACAGGGTGGCAACGATAACGTTGTTGGAAGAGGCTGTGAATCAAGCGTCGACTGTGGGACCTTTACGAGATACTGCTGTGTGATAACAAATCCAAGAGCGCTAAGAGGCACGTGTCAGCCGCGAGGGGTAGAAGGACAGAGATGCAGCAATAACCTTGTAAGAAGCAGGGTGAATAACAACCTGTAAGCCCCATACCTTTACGTGTGCGCCTGTCAGCAACCAAGTACGTAACCACCTTTTTTTTTTTTCTTGTTTGTTATGAACCTGAGAAGTCTGACGTATTTAATGTCGTGGTAACATAATTTGCGACTCTAGCAGCGAGTGGTACGGACAGCGATTGGGGCACATTCTTCGCTAAGGTGTCGCACATTTCGCAAACGAGAAGGCACGCGTTCGAACAAAAAAAATTACAGCATATCCACGGGTGAATGATGAAGAGCTTGGGAGAAGCTCCTGAAGCAATCATGGTTACACCGTGAAATGTTCAGTGGTTTCGCCCAGCAGTAATCAAAGCGATACGCCGCTTTGATTACTGCTGCGCTCGCTTGGCGGCAGCTCTCGAGCTCTCACCTCGGGATCCTGCCGACGAGCACGAGACGCAGCGGCCTTCTGCACCCGGCGCTCCTCGTCGTCCATGGTCCGCCAAGCAGCACGATCGGCACAAGCGCACTCCCCCACGTGCGGCGACGATCAAGGAGAATGAGAGAGAGGGGCGCAGCAGCCAATCTGAGAGCGCGGCACCTATAACGCATCTCAGCGTGCATTCAGCCAACGCCATATTGCCACATCTCTGGGACAGAGCCATCTAGTATATCGCACCCAACTGCAGTTTGCTGCATCTCTGTGGGACAGCGCCATCTATTGAATGATATGGGAGACGCGACGGCGGGGGAACGCCGGATGGAGCGACGAACGACCGGTGATGCTATAAGGAGCTTCGCCCACTAAAACAACGATTCTATTACGGACGTTACGGCCCAGACGCGGGCGTTTTAACCGCAGAGCTGTTTGAGTGAGCATTGGTCCGTGAGCGTGAAGAGGAAATGCTCATCATCGTGAAAAGGACGCGCTCTCTTCACCCCTCGTCTATATGCCATCTGCTTCGCTCGCAGAAGACCTGCGCCGATTTGTCCGGCGTCGCCTGCAATAACTCTGACGAGCGAGAGAACGAGTACAGGGAGAGAGAAAGAAAGATTTGCAAAGAAAGAGAAAGGGAGAAATTCTTGGCGAAAAAACTTTGTTGACGAGGGGGGATCCGTACCCGCGATCCGAAGGCGACCATCGTAACCACTCGGCTATCCAGGCCCACTAGCAGAGCATAACATAGACTTGCATAGTGTAGTATAGCAGTGAGTGGGATAGCAAATTGAGGGTGAGGAGGAGAGGTGTGAGGGTGAGGAGGAGGCAAATGAGGAGGGGAGAGGGTAAAACGTAGCATAGAAAGCAAGAGAAAGACAGAAATAGATAGAAAGAAAGGGAAGAAAAACAGAAAGAGAAAGAAAGAGAGAAGATCAAAGAAACAGAGATAAATATATAGACAGAAAGGCAAAGAGGTAGAAAGAAAGAGGCAGCGAGAAATAGAGAGACGGAGGAGGAAAGGGAAGAAAGAGAAAGAAGGATAGAAGGTGCGAGAAATAGGAAGAAATATATATATGTAGAGAAAAGAGAAATACAAATAAACAGAGTAAAAAGCATAGAAAAAAATAGAGAGAGCACAGGAAAGGGATGAAAGAGATGAAGAAAGAATGAGAAAAATAAAGAGAAACGAAGAAGGCTGGTCAGCTCCGCACTTCCTTGAGACTTGGCACCACTAGTATGAAGCTGCCTGAATTTTTTCACTGGTTCATTGTAAAAATCGACACATCGGCCCAAGAACCAGAGGTGATGCCCAGCCGACTGCAACTGCGTTCGCCCCACATAACAATTACGACTTAAAGGGACACTAAAGAGAAACAATGAATTGGTTTAGATTGATAAAGTGTTCTCGGAGAACTATTGTGCAGTTTATTTCACAACCATAGGTTTATTATTAGAGGAGAAAACCAAGTTCAAAGTTTCATTTTTAAATTTCGCGCCGAACTTTGTAATTCGTGACGTAAAAGATTTCAAAGAGCATTTAACGTATTTTGGCGCCACTGGCTCGACGAAATTTCCACAAACTCGTTATGTCAAGTCTCTGGCCCCCTCAGAGGACAATGTACTTCGATTTAACCGATTAGAAACTACGTAGGCCCAAGCAGGCGCCGTCAAAATTATGTGACGTCACGGCAAATGGTGCGGCAATTCCAAGGTGGCGTCGCCACCTGTATTTTCTTTTTGCGCGTTTTCTCGCTTATTGAGCGTCTTCTCGCAGCAAGCGTGGTGTTTTTGGTATCGTAGAAGACTACTTTACTAATGCGAGAAAAATCGTTTTGCTCTTTAGTGTCTCTTTAAGGTAGACAAACCTAACATTTACTCATTGTCTCCTGAAGATTAATTCTGATGCGCTCCGTCCTGTCTGTCGTCTCTACCTTGTCCGTATTTTTTTGTGTTTTTTTTTGCGCTAATCAGTCATGTCTGCAGTTAATACGCACCAACTAGCCCAACTCACGTCTCTAATTCTGAGGCAACAGTTGGCTTGCCTGGTCCCAAAGAAAAACTGCAAACTCTAGCAAAAAAAGTCAGTTTCGCTGCATGCTAGGACGAAGCGATGAATGCGATAGCAGGAAATTGGAATGCCGCACGTAGAACGACGAGCCGCTCGATACTCGCAGCGCGCCGCTGAAGCTCAAAGAAGGCCACCCGAAAAGAACGCACAGTCATGCACAGGGCAAGCGTGAAATAACGAATGTCACAGTTGTTACGTCTTTGTGCTTGAGCAACGCGCTGCAAGTGTCGACAATCAGACGCTCTTAGATATATGTCTTTTTCTTTTAAACTGCGGCGCATGGACTGACCCCTCTGCGTCTCCTGCCACACGGGGGCGTCTGACGCAAGGTGTGCCCGGTGTTCTTTTTTTTTCTTTCCACATACAGAAAGGGACCACTTTTCGTGTGCGCCTCAAGGGCAGTTTCCAAATAGAAAGGAAATGTTGGAGCGTTGCGTGATAGAAAACCACCAGCGGTAAATGGTGTATATAAAAAGCTCGCCGTTATTTCGCCGGCGCATGCATGGCACGTGGTTGAGAAAAAAAAAAAAAAACGGGACTGGCTTTCTTTAAAATTCCTCAAGCTATGCCAAAGGTTCAACCCTGGCTAGCCAGTCAGGAACAAAGTCTTGTTGTTGGAGCACGTCTTTGTATTGAACAATGCTCTCGCGAAAAAGCACACGTGCAGGTCGCCTGTCAGCGTCGCGGTGAAGACCGGCCATTCTCGCCCGCCACAAGTAGTGGAGGCCAAGAAGCATAATTAGGTCAAAAGGCATCCCATCCTCGTTTTCTATCTGCAAAAACCTGATTCCAAGTGGATGCAGAGGAAACTCTTTCTTCGGCGTTCTCTGTAAAACATCCTAGAAGTAGACCTCTTCCCAATAGTGCAAAAATACGTGATCTATTGTCTCCGGTTTTCTACAGATAAAACAATGAGAACCCCACGGCATGTAAAAACCCCGTTCTTTCAAGAAGGTCCGCACTGATAAAGTACCCGAATGTAATTTTTAAAAAAAGGAAGTTTTCACTCCTGAATGAATTTGCATTTTCTTCACTTTTTTTCTTTGTTATCTTGACATTCGTGTAGTATTGCGTATTACTGTAAATGGTGTCTATTATTGATGTACATGCGACTTTAGTAAACCGGTAATAAAGAAAGAAAAACGGCGCGTGGTTGGGTTGTCTAACGCAGCGCGCTGGGGAGCGAGGCGTCTCTGGTTCGAATCCCCAGTCGGGTGCTTCGCAATTTTTTTCTTCAGCTTTATTTTTCTTTGTGCCTTTTTTATATACATACATATACATATCTGGGACATGACGGTGACGGCGAAAATCCGCCGAGAGTGTCCATGTGATTGCTATCGCTGTAAAAGTACAACGCACCACACAGCGCCTTATCACAACTAACTTTATTAGAAAGAACACTCCCTATTTAAACCTTCACCAAGTACCACGTGCTCTTGCATCACTGATAGCCAAAAAAAAAAAAAAGAGAAGGAAAACCATGTGTTCCTGCAAAGATTAGAAACGGTTAAAAAAAAAGTCACAGTTTCGCCTCGAGGGCGAAGCAATTAATCGTCAATGAGGTTTAGTTAATTAGTCGTAGTTATGTTTATAACTCGACAAATGCTCCTTATCATTAAAATGTCAATGAGGCATATGTAGGCATGTTCAAATGACATCTAACTGCACTATTTTCAACAACAGACTAATTGCGTGCTCGCTTTTTTTGGCTAATAAATAAAGCCCGCGAAATCTGAAAAAGGGCACGTGACGAGACTGCAGCGCGCATCAGGAAGCAGCGCCCTCAATCAGGATCCTATATGTGGCCAAAGCACACACACACACACACACACACACACACACACACACACACACACACACACACACACACACATATATATATATATATATATATATATATATATATATATATATATATATATACAGGGTGTCCCAGCTATCTTTAGCGAAGGGTTAAAAAATACAATGTTAGAGGCAGGAGAATGCAACCAGTTGCAAATTGCTGACAGCCACCTTGCGCACTACAGACAATTTTTTGTTTCATCATCAGCCTGTCTACGCCCACTGCAGGGCAAAGGCCTCTCCCATGTTCCGCCAATCAACCCGGTCCTGTGCTTTCTGCTGCCACGTTATACCTACAACTTCTTAATCTCATCTAACCCACCTAATTTTCTGTCTCCCCCTCACGCGTTTGCCATCTCTTGGAATCCAGTCAGTTACCCTTAATGACCACCGGCTATCCTGCCGACGTGCTACGTGCCCGGCCCATATCCATTTCTTCCTCTTGATTTCAACTATGATGTCCTTAACCCCCGTTTGTTCCCTGACCCACGCTGCTCTCTTCCTGTCTCTTAAGGTTACACCTATCATTTTCCTTTCCATCGCTTGCTGCGT
Source organism: Rhipicephalus sanguineus (assembly GCF_013339695.2). NCBI lineage: Eukaryota > Metazoa > Arthropoda > Arachnida > Ixodida > Ixodidae > Rhipicephalus > Rhipicephalus sanguineus. Next base: position 19,033,590 of record NC_051185.1, read on the forward strand.
CGTCCTCAATTTAAGCTGAACCCTCTTTGTAAGTCTCCAGGTTTCTGCTCCGTAGGTAAACCGGTAAGATGCGCAGCTGTTATATACCTTCTTCTTGAGGGATAGTGGTAGATTACCATTCATGATTTGATAATGCTTGCCGAATTTTTTGTTTAGTAATTAATTAATTTGTTAATTAGGTTTATTTAACTAGATTGCTAAATATTGACTTTAGGCAAGAAATGCGACTTGCAAAGTTTGAGAGCGTCTTCGGAACCCCATTGCATTATTTGCAATAAAAAAAGTCTCACGTGTACCATTCTTTCCCAGTTGCAACGGATGCCCACGAAATACAAAAAAAAAAAAACACGTGACTAGCGCATTCGCGCGCAGCGAAGGTGCTGCTCTCAGCCGTGGTTTGAGCGAACGAAATTAGTTGCGGCCGTGACTCGCCGGCTCCGTTGCAGCGGTAGGCCTATAAGTTAACGGTGGTTTCTTGGACCGCGCTCGCTACAACTTGCACCGTCACGCGCGCCAAAGTCGCAACTTATATATGCGACTTTTTCTTTTACTGGGAAAAAATGCGCACTCGCATGATTGGCATGCTTCTTCTTCTTAGCCTTAGTCCTCATTCGGCACTTTAACAAAGACGCAATAATAATTTTTTAAATACGTCTACATATCTGCCTTAAGTAGCCTTAAACCTTGCCGCAGAAATTTAGGGAATAGGGATTAAGGTGGTTGCGAAAGGAGAAAGGGACCACAGTCTTCATTGATTGTTGGCCCTGTCGTCCTTTCGGCGAAGTACTTGCCAGGCCCCTTTGGCTCAAGGAAGAACTCCATGAAAGACTGCCAATATCTCTGAGCATCGGTTGGTCCAAGGTCCAGATGAGCATCGGTCCAGTCACGTATTGTCGGAGGTCTTTGTGCATCGAGGGAACGAAGCGCCCTCTCCCGGACGGCCTCAAACGCCGGGCACGACCATGGCCCGTATTCTCAAAAGGCGACAATCGCAAAAGTATCGCCTTTGGTGCGCGCTGATTGGCTATTGAGCAAACCGGAAAAGTTCGGGCGCCATCTGGTAATTCCGCCGACGTCAATTTTGCGTCATGGTGCTCGACGGTGCTCTCGACATATTTGCAATAAACGAAGGCACCGTTAACCGTCGGTTTGTGGTGAAGTCTAGCATTTCAGTGACGTAGGCGGTAGCTTCTAGTATTCTTTTACGCTGACGCTTTCATCGAGCATTACCTTAGGGTGTTATCAGCACTCGCCCTTTGCCAGCGCGTGTTTTTTCGTGGTTTGAACGTCCCAGGAACATGAACCGTGCGTTGCTCGCGTGGCTTATTGCGAGCCGGCAACATGTTGAGATCTTGAGACGATGTCGCTGCGGCGGCACGCTACAACTGAACTCTCCGAGTACGCCGTGTTAAACTCTCAAAGAAAATACGTTTCACGCAAAGTTGCATTCTTTAAATATTATACTGTGCATTAAATAATCGAACAAAAAAACGTTGAAAGCACCTTCAACACGTCTTATACTTCAAGTAGCCACAGCCAAGCCGGCCAAGCCTGGCCACTGCGTAGAAGCAGCAGCACACGCTCGAAAACGCCGCACTCGGTTTGCTCTGCACTCGTACGGTGCGCTCACTCCTGTGTTGTAAGACATTCGTACGACCAACGGCCAGTTGCAACAATGACGTCACAGGCAAGTGTTTTTTTCACTTATTGAACGCATCAAATTCTACGTCACCAAACGCGATACTATCGCCTTTTGCGATCGTTTGAGAATACGGGCCCATAGATGTTCGGCTGTACCTTTAGATGGAGAAGCTGGACATCGAGGACTCGTATAGATCTCCCGGTCCATAAGGTGAAGCCTGGCTGGTGAGAGCAGCGTACCAGTTTGAGCCAGGCGGAGGAGAACTGCCTCTGCCCTAAGTTTAGTTATTGATGTACGATAACGTCCTTCTGGGTTGAAAAGATGCCTGAGCGTGCGACGCTAGTAGCGGTGCGCTCGCTGCCACGTCTCCACCACATCCATGACGGGCAAGTTAGGCTGGTGGAGCGCAGTGGACATCCATGCAAGGAAAACGAGGTTGGCCCCCGCAATAATTATTTATTGGGGCTATGCGCATGAACGCAGTTTGTGATCGTTTTTTCTCTGGTCGTCACTCCAAATTATTGCTCTTTTTCCAGGATATGCATGCCACCACAAGCATGGCCGAGACCCTATTGGCGTCTGCCAATTCTACACTAACGCCAGACCTGGTGGCTGAATTGAGGGCTTGGCAGATCGAGAAACGCGAATAAAGAGCTCTTGACGAGATAAGTTGTCTGTGTTTCTTTACGTCCTCTTTTAAATGCGAAGCATTTCTTAGTGAACCTAAGGCACTTCGGCCGTTTCTGTCTGTCTGTCTGTCTGTCTGTCTGTCTGTCTGTCTGTCTGTCTGTCTGTCTATCTATCTATCTATCTATCTATCTATCTATCTATCTATCTATCTATCTATCTATCTATCTATCTATCTATCTATCTATCTATCTATCTATCTATCTATCTATCTATCTATCTATCTATCTATCTATCTATCTATCTATCTATCTATCTATCTATCTATCTATCTATCTATATCTACGTCTGGGCGTTCTCCTGGTCGTCTCCATAGGCCATAGGTTGTAATATACCAAAGTTGGCATAGCAGGGGATAAGTGTATGACGAACACGGTTCACTGGTCATGACATGAATAACGCAAATGCCTGTCGCGTACGTTACGAAACCCTTTCCATCATTCACGTGTGGCATATACCCGCATGTCACAGTTCATGTTATGCGGGTATGCGCCGCAGGTGATTCACAGTCTCAAAGTCAACACAATGACAGCAAACATCATATTGATACGCACGGCAAGTGAGGGAGCTGAAGACAGAACACCCCTGGAAGACACTGGACTACCATCCACTCGTCCACGTTGTCCACCAGAATGACGCAGTGTTGATGTCTTATGAGGCTGGGCGATGGCCTCATGCTTACCTAGGGTGCCGTCAAATTGATTTAGAGCCGCTTTGTGGCGCACGAAGAAGCCGCCGCTATGTGCTCAGGTGGTATAAGGCAATACTGCAGCAGTGCGGACGTCGATCGCTATAGCGCACATTGCCTCGACGATGCGGACGACGTGTTATGTCATCCCACATGCGCTAACATAACTTGCTACAGAAACTAGGCGGTACACCGGGATGCCCAAGAGGAACGCAAGCAACATGGGGGGCCTGTCGGCCTCAATTGCCTGAGTGTCGGCATGCCCTACATTATCACGGCTAACATTGACGTAAGAGGCGGCCTCGTCAATGGAAACATGGGCACATTGTGGTACATCGAGCCTGACGAACACGGAAACCTCGTGTGACTGTGGCTTGAATGTGTGACGTCCACGGTAGGCATTGTCGTCACAGCCAGGACTAAGCACATCGCTACCGCACACCCCTAAATACAACTGAAATGCGTGCCCGTGGGACTGCGAACCCCCACAACCACGATATATGCGAGACAAAATATCTCGTCTAAGAGGACACAATTTTCCCTCGCGAAAGCAAGCGCCATAGCTATACATAAGTCACAAGGGACCACACACGCCCAAGTAATCTACGAATACGATAAGCACCATCCCCTGAAGTTGGTCTACGTTGGACTTTCCAGGGCCACCAGCCTCGACGGCCTATACCTCACCAACGCGAAAGGTGACTTCAGGTTCCGACATGACGCCAGCTCTATCGACAGACAATTTGTCGACGTAATGGCCCGGCTAGCAAACAGGCCTCTAGACACTGTTGGTCAGGGCTACCGCCTTCATTCGGATCCACAACCACAACAATCACCTCACGCTCGCCGCTGTCAACGTACAGTCTTTGTGCGCACGTACACGACCTCGAAAAAGACGCTGTGCTCACAGAAACTGGCGTGTTAGCACTTTCTGAAACCTCAAACGATGAGCTTACTGTAAACACTGAATTCTAGTGTGTCGTCCACATCAAGCGGCTTCATTTTAGGTGCGGCAGGGTGGCCATACATAAGAATACGGCGAAGCGCAGTTTTAACGTAGGCCGCATCACCCTCCGCCGGTCGCCAGACACCGAACACACACTGGCAAGCAGCCGAATTGGCGACGTCTACGTTGCGCGCGTCAATCACAATAACAAAGACATTGCGCTCACCGCCATTTGCCTGAGCCCCGGAGCGCAAAGGAAGTCCGTCCAGCAGTTTTTATCAAAGTACTCCGTCGATTACTCAAAAATCGGGGTCAATGCTTCCTACAATAACCCTGCCGAGAGGACCATGACACTCATCATTGCCGGTAAGCAATGATTTATCGAAACTCAACAACGACCGGTTCTTACACTACATGAGAGACGTTTTCGATGTGGACAGGGCATCACAAGACTTCATTCTCACGGCCAGGACAGGATGCATCATAGATCATTTCTTCGTAAGAGGCCCCATCCACTATTTCAAACGGTTCTACTCATACTTCACTACATATAGACCCCTCGTCGCCGCGATCACGAACGGATTCGATAACAAGTCCTGTCCAGCTTCTGTCTCTCACTGATCACGGTGATGATGACCTTGTTCAAGAACTGTCAGAACCCCTTTCACACAAGCACACGGGTTCGTGAAGCTTTGCTGCGTTCTCCGTCATAACGGACAAGTATAAGCGCTACATATCAACTTACCGCTTGTGGTGTTGGTAATATCCATGTTGCTGTTACCATCGTTGCGCATGTGTAAACAAGTGGTTATATAACGCATATGCGACTCCTCAACATATGTGTGTGCGTATACCATATGTATATATATTTACCGTCATTTCATAACGTTTCGCTTAATGTAAAAAATTACGCCACAGTCACCTTCCCACAGCACGCTTCGCATAACATCGATTCCCACGGTACGCGGGATCTGCTAATTTTTTCACTACAATAAATTTTATGCAAATATAAATTTCGATTTTTGTGCACGTAATGCTCGCCTCTTAGAGTTATCCAGTGCAAAGAGTTCTGCTCTTTGCAACAAGCCATTAAAGAAAATCATGTTCGCGTTAAAGGAGTACTGACACGAATTTTAAATATTTTCGGATTCTTGCTCTAAATAAAAACACTGGTCTCGAGAACACTAAAAAGAGTGCTGCCGTGCCTAGGAGTGCATCGAATATACTATTTATACCGCTACTTAAAAAAAAAAAATCTTTCGCTTTCGATTTCGAGGGGGCGGCTCCTGAGTGACGTGTCATCGCAGTGTGACGTCACAGGGAGACAACAACTCGCGACGTATTAGCGGCAGATCTCTCATCTTCCCGTGGGGCGCGTAAACAACGGTGAGTGAATTGTTGTCCAGCGACTCCAGCTGTGATTCCTGCAGATTTAGGCTGCATGCATACAGGACGCAGAATTCGCAAACTGAGTGGAACTGCGTTGACTCGTCGGGATAATGTCCATTGCTGTGGGGCTGGCTTGCAGATGCTCAGCGACGAAAACTTTAAAATCAAAGTAAAACAATTTATACGTGCTGTCTGACTTTTCTTACCAAGGAAACGAAAAATGTCTCTTTCACGATGACTCCAAATCGTGTCAGTACTCCATTAAGATACCAACGGCACAGGATGGGACAGTAGTTAATCTTAATTGAATTACAGCAAAATATATTTATTCTGAAGTGACTCATGACCTGTTCTAGCAAAAATGGAATCAGATCTCGGGCTAGAAATATCGCGCAATTTTGTTTTCGGTTATGTTTATTTCGAGCAAAGAAAAATGATACTGTTCACGTGCTTCGCCGAAAGCGGCACGTCCAGTGACTCGTCGAATATGGCAGCGCCTTCAGCAAAGTGATCATATGCAACAGTACACGGCAAGATGAATATAAATGACGACAAATTTATTGCGCAGGTTGTTCAACTCATCCAAAGCTCAATGTGTCTTGCCATTTCTTAGCAAGTCGTCGACACAACTAGCAAAAAGAAGTTGTGTACACAAATGTGTACAAAGCGTCTCAGCTGCCGCTTTCGCGAAGCAGCGTGTGGCCGCTCAAGTTTCTTTCAGCAATTCACTTACGGGAAGAAAGGAAATTCTGCTAGGTCGAGTCGGCTGTAACATATTAAGAGACAGCTTATACCACACTCCGATAGCGGAGTACTTTGTACTCGAAAACGCGTCCCTTTTTCTAAACCTGTTGGACTGCTAAGCTCGAAGGCGCGGATTATATTCTCGTCCACGGCGGCCGCATTTTCGTGGGGGCGAAGGACAAAAACACCCGTGTACATAGATTTGTGTGCACGCTAAGAAACCCCAAGTAATCAAAATCAATCCGGAGCCCATCACTGTGGCATGCCTCATAATCATATCGTGGTTATGGCTCGTGAAAATCCAGAAAAATATTATTATTACTCTCTTTGTAAACAAATTTAGTTGTGTGTACCTTGAGCACTAAATATTTTTATGTAACCTGCATGGAGCGATATTTGCACAAGTGCGACTGATCGGGCGAGAACGACTTAGAATGCGCTCTAGTGTTAGCAGATGATTTCGCGGTATGCCAAGAAAAAAAAAAAGGAGTAATAAAGATGTCAGGCCATTCACAAAACGAAAAAAAATAAAAGAGGCACTCCTTCTGATGCAATCGAAGAATATTCAGTAAAAATGGCTATTTTCAAACTGAATGACATTGCTAACCTGTGTCTGACTGTCCTCGTTTCATTTACGGACGGACTTTGTTCGCGATATATATATATATATATATATATATATATATATATATATATATATATATATATATATATATATATATATATATATATATATATATATATATATATGACGTAGTTATCACCAGTGACTACTTAACAAAAAGTTCTGTACTCAACACTTTGATTTATGTTGGTAAATGTATTTGACTAGAGTCCGTCATTCAATTTACTCGCTGTTTTCTTTTCCTTATTTTCGTGTTGGTATCTTGTTTTCTATTTATGTTGCTTATGAGATGTATGTACTCACATGAAATCCCCCCTATGTAATGCCCAATTGGGCCATTAAAGTATTGAAATAGATGAATAAATAAATAAATAAATAAATAAATAAATAAATAAATAAATAAATAAATAAATAAATAAATAAATGAAACTGCGCATCTGCGGCTGAACTGCATTGAGAATAAAGCACACTTACTCTGAATTAAATTACGCACTTGTAAATAAGGAGAGACAAGCAACAGAAACAACGTTTTATTTTAATCATTACGCATAAAGTTGTGAGCAACTCACTGCATGCGAGCTACTTGCTGTCGGAAGCATAGGCGTGCGCAGGGGGGGGGGGGGGTCAAGGGGGCGAGAAGGGGGGGCGCAAAGTCAGCCCTATACATTGTAGGGGGGGCGAGAAGAGGGGCGCAAAGGCAGCCGCATACATTGACATAATAGGGAGGGGGGCGCTGCGACGAACCTTCGCCCCCCCTGAAGGGGAACCCTGCGCACGCTTATGGTCGGAAGCTATGGTTTGGGCTGACACACGCCCAAGTCCTTACTCCTGGGGTTCGCAACGTAACACGTATATTCTGCAACAACAACAAAAAAAAGTGACGCCCAAAATAAATAAAAAATTATCTTCATTTAAGTTTACCCTGCCAGAATCATTAAGATTCTGGCAGGGTAGCGACGAAAACAAGCTTCGCAAGCGAGAGAGAAAAAACGTTTATTAGGTGGCCAATAAGTGAATGTGGGAGGGTCCCTTATTCCAGGAACCCTCTGTATGTATGTGCGTGCGTGCGTTTGTATGTGCGCGTGTATATATATGCAAGCAAAACTGAAACATTTCGGGGGGGGGGGGGGTCGAACCCCCCGCCCCTGGCTACGCCCCTGTGCTAGAGGCTCGTGCACTTGCATTTGGGTGCACGTTAAAGAACCCCCGGTGGTCGAAATTCCCGGAGCCCTCCACTACGGCGTCCTTCATATTGTGGTTTTGGGAACCCAGTCAGGGTGCCCGTGAAAAACACAAGCTGCTTGAAACGTCTGATTAGGAAAATTGGCTTTCCATCTTTTTTTTTGTCATGTCTGTGTCGTTTGCCAGTGAAACGACACGAGTCATAGTCAATGAGTATTCGAGGTATCTATATTGGTTTAGCCATTGAGGAGCTGAAAAAAAAAAATAATTTTAGACATGTGTAAATTAAAGTAACGAAATAAATTAACGGCGTGCTTTAATACAATAGCCCAGCAGTCAACTGCAACAACCAACAGCGCCCGAAATAAAACGGTTGCCTTTTTTTCCTACTACGATATTGTTTAAATGATTGTTAACAAAACTCTCTGTCCGACCTTTCTAGGAAATTGACACCGTCAAAATGAAGTGGTTGTCAGATGACTTGCTCATCGTCACTACAGGTCTCAGAAAAAGAGGGAAAAAAACTGTCTTGTCCGTCATCGCCACACGGACACTTGGGAACCGAATTCATAGACACGTACAAAAAATTCAGGACACCTTGCCCTATCGGGAAAACGTAGCACTTTTCTTTCTTCCTTTCTTTATTTCTTTTTTTTTCTTTCTTTCGCTCCTTCTTTCTTTCCTTCCCTCCTTCTTCCTTTCATTCTTTCTCTCCTTCTTTCTTTCCTTCTTTCTTTCGCTTTGCGCAATGCCCCCTCCTAACAGTTTCCTTCCTCCATGCGGAACAGGACCTTGACCCACATGCTTAGAAGCGTAACACATCTGTTACTGCGGGCAGCAATGACAGTAATGCGTTCATATCCAGGCAGCATAGGCGTGCGCAGAGTTCTCAATGAGGGGGAGGTTAGGGGGACAAGCTTCACCGCAACCCCCCTCTCTCCCCCCACATTGGTCGAGTCCGAAAGAGAACGAGCGCCGCAATGAATAGGGACATAACAATGAAGCGGTGACGTGCTTCTCACGAAGGCCAGCCATTGGTGCTCGGCTTTCCAGTGTAAGAACCCCTGATGTCGCGTTCAAAGAACTTTGAACGCAACATCAGGGGTTCTTGGTGGTCATTATCGCCAAAACCAAACAAACAAACATGCAGAGTCGCAACGCTCCGCATTAAAAAATGACGTGAAACGTCCAACTGAGTAAAGGTATGGCGCAAAATTGCCGCCTCCCCCCTCACCGCCCCCCCCCCCCCCCCCCATGCGCCACACCCCGTCCCCATGCGCGCGCCTACGCCAGGCAGCAATTAAATGTGCCAACGTGAAATGAAAAGTCACATTCATAAGAAATCATAAGAAATTAGATTGACATATGAGAAACAGATGACAGCCGACAAGCCCAGGATTTAGAGAGTAACAATTATTGGAAAATGGCGCATACAAATATACAAGTACGCATGCGACCGGCGCATCTGCGGGGGCCGCAGTTGTGTACGCACGCCTCCTTTCGCGTGCAACGCCACCACATTCGCCGCCGCCGCCAGCGAAATTTGTAACTCATAAGAAGCTTCGCTTGAATAATGTCACCTGATAAACACTCGTCGGGGTCGGTTAGCAGTTATGATGATGCGCAACTGAGCCCACGGACGTGAACGTTGTTCCTGGGCACGATGGCCGCATATGAAAGGCAATGCAATGCGAAAGCGCCGTTGTCCTCAGTTTTAGTTGTCTGATTGCTTTATAGAGATTAACGTCCCAAAGTGATTCAGGATATGTGATATGCGGCAATGGAGCGCGCCGGATAATTTCCTTTTCTGAATCATGTCGGTACAACCAGCATATAAATGCTAAAACCCATATAAATGGTGCATGTACTTGCCCAACGTTACATCAAACGTTTGCACACACATACCTGGTTGGAGGCAGGGACAGGCTCCAACGTAAGGGGCCTAGTAATTGTTCGCTAAGCCGGATCTTTACATTGTAATGGAGCACGACTCGCCAAGGTAAGCTCGTCTGTGGCATACGCCCTGCTGTCCTGGTGCGTACGCGGTTATCACGCAGCAGTACTCGGCCACTTCTCCACATTCATCGTTGGTTTGGCACACTTCTCCTGGAAAGCCTTGTGTCTGAAAATAAAAAATAAGGAAAATGGGGTGATTCCCTTCATTATATATATATTTGTAGCGAAGCCTTGGAACTCTGCAGTGGGTCGCCCTCTTCGGCTCCTTCCGAAGAGAAGGCAGCTCGTGCTGAGATCCTGTCCCCGCCTTCACTGTCGCTGCCGTGAAACGTCGCGGAGTGCCCACCAATAAACGTCTTTATATATATATATATATTATATATATATATATATATATTGTAGCGAAGCGTTGGAAGTCTATGTAATGGGTCGCCCTCTCGGGCGCTCTCTAGTGGGTCGTCCCCTTCTCTGACAGCACGCTCCTCGCGCTCAGAGTCCGCGCTCTGTCTTGACTGTCGCCGTTGTGCTTCGTCGACTAGTGCCGTCAATAAACGCCTTTATAATTTGGTGGAGAGTGCTGCGCCGTCCAACCAGCTTCGGTCCGTTCGATGCCCCTGGCGCTTCGATCCCGTACCGTGCCCTCTACCATGCCTCAAGACGCCGCCCAGCAAACGCTTCCCCCTGTACCGACACCATGCTCCGGTTCCCCCCGCATCCGCGACCCTCCTATATTCACCGGCGCGGATGGCACTGACGTGGAGGACTGGCTCGCGATATACGAGCGCGTGAGCGTACCCAACAAATGGGACGAGGCAGGAAAGCTGAGCAACCTGGTTTTCTACCTCGCGGGTGTGGCCAGCCTGTGGTACAACAACCACGCAACCGATTTCCTCACGTGGTCTGATTTCAAGACCGCCATCATCAACGTGTTTGGCCGACCTGCCGTACGTAAACTGCAAGCCGAACAGCGTTTACGTGAACGAGCTCAGCAGACCGGTGAGTCGTTTACCAGCTACATCGAAGACGTCCTCGACTTGTGCAAGAAGGCCGACGTAACCATGTCCGAGTCTGACAAGATCCGACACGTTATGAAAGGCATCGACGACGATGCCTTCACCATGCTGCTCGCCAAGAACCCTCGTACCGTGACAGAGGTGATCACGCTCTGTCAAAGCTACGAGGAGCTGCGCCGGCAGCGGTTGCTGACCCGTCGACCTCCATCACGCGACGCCGACCTCGCTGGCTTGTCGGCCATTTCTGATCACTCGGGCTTGCTCGCCGAGGTCAAGTCGTTTGTACGCGAGGAAATTGCCCGCCAGCTTTCTCTACTGACCTTGCCTCAGTCGCAGCATGTTGAACAGCCGTCGACCACACTGCTGCCTCCCTTACGCCGCGCTATTCAACAGGAAATCGCGGAGGTCATGCCGGAATACCACCAGCCACCTCCGGCGCTTGCGCCACTCAGTTACGCGCAAGTTCTAGCCAGGCCACCCCCAGCGATCCCTGTGTCTGCCCCACATCTTTACGCCGAAGTCGTCGCCAGACCCCAGGCCTTCCAGGCGAGTGTGCCGGCTGCGTACGCCGACGTCATTCCTAGGCCACGACTGCAGCCCACCATGCAGTCCTATCAGCCGCCGCCCCGTCCACCGCGTCTTGGGCCATGGATGGGACCCACCCCGGCGAACCGATGGCGCACTTCCGACAACCGCCCCATCTGCTTTGCGTGCGGTTGCGCCGGTCACGTCGCCCGCTATTGCAATCGCGTGCAGTCGCCTCCAGTCGCCTCAACCATGCCAAGCCAGTCGAGCCGCCCGTATTACGATTCACCGCAGCCTATGTCACCGCCGTCTCGCCCAGCGCCCTCTACCCGCCGTTCACCGTCACCACGACGCCGCTCACTGTCCCCGATGCGGCCACGTCTGGTCCCACGCGACCAGGAAAACTAGTCGTCGCAGTCCACGAGGCAAGGGCTGCGACGCGATCGAACTGTGAAAGCCCTCAGCGAAGCCCATCGAACGTGATAGACGTGTTTGTAGACGGTGTTCGTGCATCTGCCCTTATCGACACTGGAGCCGCTGTATCCGTTATGGACGCAAAGCTTAGCCGAATACTGCGCAAAGTGACGACGCCACTTTCCGGGCTCTCCCTCCGTACAGCCAGCGCCCAACGTATTCACCCTACAGCGGTGTGCACAGCCCGCGTCATGATTAAGGACGCTATGTACGCCGTCGAACTGATCATAATTCCTGCCTGCTCTCACGACGTCATCCTCGGATGGGATTTTCTCTCCCGCCACGACGCCGTCATTCATTGCGCACCAGCCGAAATAGAGCTGTCACCATTCTCTAATTTGACGCCGGAAGACAGTTTATCGGCTCCGAGCAAGGTACTCGTCAAAGACGACATCAAATTGCCTGCAAACTCGTCAACGGCGGTGTCCGTCTACTGCGCCAGTCTATCCGACACCGTTGCACTCCTCTCGCCATATGACCGTATTTGCACGAGGAAAGGCTTGCTGGTGCCTTTCGCGACCGTTCAAATCACTCAGGGAAGCACCTCTATTTTTGTAATCAACCCCTCCCCGTACAGTGTTACGTTGGTGCGAGGGGAATGTCTCGGCAGCGTGGAACCCCTCGAAGACGCACAAGTTATGGACGAAACCGATGACACGCACGGCCGCAGTTCCAGTACGCTCAGTGCTGTTTCGATGTCTGGTTCATCACCCGCTGACGTGTTTGGTTCCACCATAGCTGACAACCTTACGCAGGTCGAGCGTTCCCAGCTTCTGGACCTGTTGGAAGAATTTCGCTCTTCTTTCGATGTCGCTCAAACGCCTCTCGGCCGCACCTCGGCCGTTACGCACGGCATCGATACTGGCGCCCACCTGCCACTGCGGCAACGTCCATATCGCGTATCTCCCACAGAACGCCGTGTAATCACCGAGCAAGTCGACGACATGCTTCGACGCGATGTTATTCGACCCTCCAACAGCCCCTGGGCGTCTCCTGTCGTTCTTGTTGCGAAGAAGGACGGTTCTGTGCGGTTCTGTGTCGACTACAGACGACTCAACAAGATCACTCGTAAGGACGTGTATCCACTGCCGCGAATAGACGATGCGATTGACAGCCTGCAAGGCGCTGAATTCTTTTCATCTCTCGATTTGCGCTCAGGGTACTGGCAAGTACCTATGGCTGACGACGCTCGACCGAAGACCGCCTTTGTCACGCCCGACGGCCTGTACGAATTCAACGTCATGCCGTTTGGGCTGTGTAATGCGCCCGCCACCTTTGAGCGCATGATGGATACCGTTCTGCGCAACCTGAAATGGCACACGTGCTTGTGCTACCTCGACGACGTCGTCGTTTTTGCTCCGGACTTTTCCACCCATCTTCAACGCCTACGGCATGTTTTGACGCGTTTGAGCGACGCCGGTCTGCAACTGAACCTAAAGAAGTGCCGATTTGCAGCCCGGCAGCTGACAATCCTCGGCTACGTCGTGTCCAAGGACGGAATTCTCCCCGATCCAGGCAAACTTCGCGCCGTGACCGAGTTCCCGAAACCTACGTCCGTCAAAGAACTGCGCAGTTTCGTAGGACTGTGTTCCTACTTTCGGCGCTTCATTCGAAATTTCGCGACTATCATATCGCCTCTGACGAAGCTCCTCGGAAGTAACGGGCCCCTCCATTCATGGTCGTCCGAGTGCGACGACGCTTTCGAAAAGCTCCGCCGTTTGTTGACGTCGCCTCCCATACTACGCCACTACGACCCTACGGCTCCTACAGAGGTACACACAGACGCTAGTGGTGTTGGCCTTGGCGCTGTCCTTGCGCAGCGCAAACCAGGGTTCCCTGAATATGTCGTGGCGTATGCAAGTCGTACGCTTACTAAAGCCGAGGCGAATTACACCGTCACCGAAAAGGAATGCCTGGCGATCATCTGGGCCCTTACGAAATTCCGACCTTATTTGTATGGTCGCCCATTTGATGTGATCACCGACCATCATGCACTATGCTGGTTGTCGTCACTGAAGGATCCCTCAGGTCGCCTCGCCCGCTGGGCACTTCGCCTACAGGACTACGATATCCGCGTGCTGTACCGCAATGGACGCCAGCATGCTGACGCTGACGCACTCTCGCGCTCCCCCTTGCCTGACGACAATACCCATAGCTCAGTGTCTCACAATGCCGTTTCTTCTATCGACATTCACACCGTCGCTACTGAACAGCGCAAGGATCACTGGATCGCCTCATTGATAGACTTGCTGACTGATCCATCGGCAACACCATCCACTCGCGCGTTGCGTCGTCAAGCCCACCATTTCGCCGTTCGCGACGACCTCCTCCACCGACGCAATTACGGCGACGGCCGCCAGTGGCTACTCGTAATACCCCGCAGTCTGCGTTCTGACATATGCGAATCGTTCCACTCTGATCCGCAGTGCGCACACTCTGGGGTATCGAAAACCTACCACCGCATTCGCCAACGGTACTTTTGGCGAGGGATGTACCGCTACGTGCAGAAGTTCGTTCGCTCCTGCATCGATTGTCAGCGCCGCAAAACATCAACGCACCTGTCGCCGGCAGTTCTGCAACCTCTGCCTTGCCCTGACCGTCCGTTCGGGCGCGTTGGCATAGACTTGTATGGACCACTTCCTCTAACGTCGGCTGGTAATCGCTGGGCCATCGTCGCTGTTGACCACCTTACGCGATACGCCGAAACTGCCGCCCTCCCAGCGGCTACAGCGCGCGATGTTGCTTCCTTCCTGCTGCACCGATTCATGCTGCGCCACGGTCCACCCCAGGAGCTGCTCAGCGATCGAGGTCGTGTCTTCTTGTCGGAAGTCGTCGAAGCCATCCTGAAAGAGTGCAACGTTGTTCACCGGAAAACTACTGCTTACCACCCGCAGACGAATGGCCTCACCGAACGCTTTAACCGCACGCTCGGCGACATGCTCTCGATGTACGTCGCCGCCGATCACACCAATTGGGATACCATTCTGCCTTTCGTCACCTACGCCTATAATACCGCCCCTCAGAGCACTACTGGTTTCTCCCCCTTTTTCTTATTGTACGGCAGACACCCGTCGCACACAATCGACACAATCCTTCCATACAAGCCGGATCCGTCTGAGTGTGCGCCTATTTCTGCCACAGCCAGACTTGCTGAGGAGTGTCGGGAGCTTGCCAAGACGTTTACTACGCATGACCAAGAGCGGCAAAAGGGCATTCGCGGTGACACCACCACTTCTGCGCCCACGTTCCGCCCTGGAGCACTCGTATGGCTCTCAGTCCCTACCACTGCACCTGGCCTCTCTTCCAAACTGCTGCCCAAGTACGACGGCCCCTACCGTGTCGTCGAACGCACATCCCCGGTCAACTACCTGATCGAGCCCATTGAACCATCTTCGGACATGCGCCGTCGAGGGCGCGACATTGTCAACGTGGAGCGCCTGAAGCCCTATCATGACCCGCTCATAGTGACAAGCAGTTAGGTCGCCAGGCGGCTCCCTTTTTCGTACCCGGGGTAATTGTAGCGAAGCGTTGGAAGTCTATGTAATGGGTCGCCCTCTCGGGCGCTCTCTAGTGGGTCGTCCCCTTCTCTGACAGCACGCTCCTCGCGCTCAGAGTCCGCGCTCTGTCTTGACTGTCGCCGTTGTGCTTCGTCGACTAGTGCCGTCAATAAACGCCTTTATAATATATATATATATATATATATATATATATATATATATATATATATATATATATATATATATATATATATATATATATATACAGTATGTCGGCTAACATTGCCATTTAGCCATTTGAAAGAGGGCATTTCCCAATGCTGAAATTCTATAAGGGAATTAAATTTACGAGAAACGCGTGTCGATACCGACTACCAGAATGACTAAATTCTGGAGGTCGATTCTCGAATAATGATAACACCTAGGGTTTTACGTGCCAAAACCACTATGTGATCATGAGCAGTAGCGTGTATATATACACATGGAAAATTGGAAAATTTGAGGGGGGCGGAGAAGTCCCCCCCCCCCGCGCCTGTCTACGCCAGTGGTTAAAAACAACTGTTACGTCTTAAATTCGCGTACTCGACCATTATACTGCATTGAATCAGTTCTACGCTATGGAGCTGTGCTAGAAGAAATTATTTTTGGCTTGTCCCATGGTTCAAAAGCTTTTTTGCTCGCCACTGCACAGCACTTTATAATCTCCCGAGACTCGCGAAATTAAAATCATAATTCTTCCAAGCATTCCATTTTTCTAAACAGATGCTATAGACGCGAGTAAAGCATAATTTTCATTCACTTGTGACAGCTATCTCTGCCATATCTTTCCAGCACCCATGTCATGATGCAGGGAAATCTGCCATCATATGTACCGGGCGTTTCTTACCTACTGGAACATTTCACTTAAGCCTTTATATATCACGGTGGCGATACTGTTATCATTCGCGTGTCCGAATGGGACGGCTCACAGAGTACTTGGCGAAGTTTAGTGCATACCTAACGAAGTTTCATTATTTGCTTTTCAGTTATCCCTCTTTCGTGGCTGAAACAAATGGTTAGCTTGAAGCCCGTCCTCAAAGTTTTCCACCTGACCGAAGAAATCTTCGTTCAAGAAGCTGTTCCCATTTTTAGGCTCTCTAAATGTGATATTAAAGCGACAAAGAGTCGGTTTTGCTATCACACGGCTTTCGAACGTAAGGCCCCGTACTTGTCGCAAAAGTTCGCGTATCTTTTACAAAACTTCTTTTATGAGGAGTGCTTCACTGAGCTACATCATTTAGAGAGGACCAGCTATCAATTACTCGTTTGCATTAGCTGCATAAGGGAAATAGTTCAAAATTGAGTGGACGAAAATTTTGTACGCATCCACAAAAATATGCGAATTTCTCCATATGGATGATGCAACTAAGGAAACTTGAATAGCCAAAACGTTGTCATTGATTCACATC
The DNA here is from genome assembly GCF_013339695.2 of Rhipicephalus sanguineus. Classification (NCBI taxonomy): domain Eukaryota; kingdom Metazoa; phylum Arthropoda; class Arachnida; order Ixodida; family Ixodidae; genus Rhipicephalus; species Rhipicephalus sanguineus. The sequence continues at coordinate 19,050,406 of NC_051185.1, forward strand.
GGTATTCAAAATGTTCGTGCAGCTAGAATATAAAACACCTCATACACAAAAAGCGAATGAATTATGCAAGGGATGTTCAAATGAATAGGTACGAAACGACACTGTGGGTATAAGTGAAGAATTTATTCAAAGTATACACTACGTGCCTGATCACAACGATCCCATTGATGAACGAGCAGAAGGATTCCTAGTTCCTAGAATTCCTGTGGCCGTGACGAGATCCAGTCCTTCACAGCATACTTGAGTTCGTCGTCCTAGTTGAAGCGTCGTCCTTTCAGGTGTTTTTTCAGGGGACCAAACACATGTAAATCTCAGGCGACCAATGGGGGCCGGTTTAACACCTTCCGTACTCCTCAATCGTCGAACCTTTCAATGTGAATGCCATCTCACACGCATTGCCGCGTCAATTGGACGGCGCTCTCTTATAAGAGCCTCTGCTCTCTACTGCGCATGCGGGCGCACCCGCACGCTCCGATCCACAGCAGAAGCTCCAATCGCATCCCTAGATGTCTCGCTAGACTCTCCCATAGCGGCATAGGCATCTATGTAAGCGGTCATATTGTTACGACGTTTCGTACCTTTTCATTTGAACACCCCTCGTAGATATACATTCCACGAGTGAATTAAAAAAAAAAAAAACTCATGGATACGCTGAAGTGCATCATGGCATGAGACATTTTCGCACTTTTGTTAATAGATGCCCAATCGGACTACAAGAAGAAATCAAAGACCGAATAATGCACTTACGTGTTTCCTAGGTCGTGATGACCCTGCATAAGCATATAGGAAAGCACTAACAATAATAGCGCACCTAAGCCACGCGCTCATAGTTACGCGAAAACTAAGCTTTTCGGTGGCTAACCTTGGAACGATGGCACTGGTGCAAGTGAAAGAGGCCTTTTTCTTTTTTTTTTTTTTGGAACAACCTCAGGCGCCGCTGGTCCTTTACACGTTTTCACAGCTCTACTAGCCAGAGGATGAGGTCCCTTGTGTATTTACATTGAGGCTCTGCATTCACAAATATCAGTACTTAAAATAAAGACCACACCAACATATAGGCCATAGTGACCGCGGTTCGGTCCTCACCTGTAAATGGCATGCGTTTCTTTACCTGCAGTTCTGCGTCGGACTTGGCATTTTCCACCATCTGCCTCGCGTAGACTTTTCCGAAGCGAGTGACTCATTTTCGCAGAAAAATTGGGCGAAATAAGAGGCAAAATATGAAAAGCAGCAATGCAAAAAGGCTAGACGGGCGACAACACTGAAGTTCCATGTGTTCATTTTTCTTTAGAAAAAGTCGATAGCATAGAAAGTAGGCGTCACACCCTTGTTCAGTGACCGCACCCCTTACTCCTAAAAGAAGAAAATAAGAACTAAGAACAACAGCAACGATTAATAAGGTATCTACAGCGCATAGACCATAAGGCCAAGGGACAGGATAAGCAGAAGCAAAGAGCGCTCCTTGCCTTTACTTATCCTGCCCCTTTTCCTTATCGTCTATGTGCCGTTAATACCTTCTGAATAAATCCTTGCCAAGTCACCCAAGCTTCAGTTCTTACAAAGAGAAACTAAATCGTTCGACATTTTGATGATTCTCTTGTGACACCCATTTCATTTTCACTTTGTTCTTGCTCTGCCCCTATTCCCGCTTCGTACGGCCGCTGTCCGCATTTCGGCCAATTCTATCCCAATGTCTATTTTGAAAGCACTTTCAAGCGTGAGTACGTCGGCCAGGAACAATGGTTTCTGCCTTTTTTCCACTTCGAGTTCCAGCGACCAATTTGTCTCGTGTAGAGCATCCAGGAGCAATTCTCTGAAGTTACATTTCCGGGCTAGTATTAATGAGAGCCAACAGACAATAATGCCAAGGAAAGTGCAGGGGATGTTATTTGTAGTAATAGGACATAAATGTGAAGAAAGTAAGCTGGACGAAAAGATAACTTGCCGCCGGCAGGGACCGAACCTGCGACCTTCGAATAACGCATCCGATGCTCTACCACTGAGCTACGGCGGCGATCATCCTCCCGTCCACTTTATGGGATATATATATATATATATATATATATATATATATATATATATATATATATATATATATATATATATATATATATATATATATATATGTGCATTTAAACCTAGGAGTGTTAGTCAGCGCCGATCACAGCCATGGTGGTGAGTTTGGAACACTCTTTTTCTGCCTGTTGGCGTCACGTAGCACGTGATCTTTTTACGAACCGGCAGCTGACCAATAATCCCTCGCACACTACCAGAAGGCATCAAGTCTGCCAGAACGAGACCCTCGCTATGAATTAAGGAAAGAAGACGACTTTTAAGGGCTCATTTTTCTTCGTTAGACACAATAATATTATTGTCTGTTGGTTCTCATTAATATTGTGTCTAACGAAGAAAAATGAGCCCTTAAAAGTCATCTTCTTTCCTTCATTAAGGGCTAGGTGATTCAACTCTAACACGAAGTCTTGAACAGTGTCGTAGTGAAGTTGCGCTCGATGGTAGAATTAGCACGCACCTTTCCGCAATTGCAGACTTTTTAAGGCGCTGCTGAAGTTTCTGCGGTCAACCGGCCTCGCTGAACGACTATGACACTCCCGTGCTGTAGTGTGTGCGCGTGTATGTTTCCGTTATATCTTTTTTTGTCCTTTCTCTCATTCTCTAATTTCTTACTTTTCTGTCCCCCTTACCGCTTCCCCAGTGCAGGGTAGCAAACCGGATAATTTTCTTCTGATTAACCTCCCTGCCTTTCACTTAACATTTCTCTCTCTCTCGCTCTCATTTTTGGCTGTAATAGCTTTGCAAGAACTATCTTGCCTCCGTGAATGTCTTGTCTCCTGGCGGTAATGAAACTAATTCGTAAGAATTTCGTACGCTTCCGCGCCAATCCGCCTATTTCATTTTCCTGTGCTGCCCTCTGCATTTTTGATAGGGGACGGGACAACCGGTATTGCCTGAAGCAAAGCCTCCGAGATCCAGAGACGTTTCGCGACTTTTCTGCTAGGGGAAGGACGCATGCGCCGTGACATTGTGAAAAAGAGGGATTACTGTCGAGAAAAGGGCCACTTTCTTCTCTTCAGCTGAGTCATATGACCTGTCGTAATGCTCGAAGCGTTCGACATAGGGCTACTAGTTTTGGTCCTTGGAGTCGTATTCTTATTGAATGCTGACCCAGGACATGTCTTGGTAGAAGAAGCACAACTGTTACTTGTGTGATTTTCGGGTCGTTTGCTGGCCTATGCTAGCGACACCTCAAGCCTCACCAAGCGGCCACGTCCTTGTGGACAGTGTCCAGCAGGCCAGGTCACGGGAGTCCCACCCTCTCGACAAATCAACTGACGCAGACGAGCGGCACGGTTCAGGAGCGAAAAGGCAACGAGCATTATCGAAGGTCTTATTCTTATACAGAGAACACTTTGACTTCAGATAGGGCTGTGTGCAACTTCGAAAATCACCGTATATTTTATCACACGAAATGTCCCACAAACCCTCACGCCAAGACAATTTCGTAATGCGCTGCTGCGGTAGCTCAAATTGTAAAGCATCGCAGGCACACGTAACCAGCGCACACGTTGGCCAGTGAGCCATTTCGGTTCACTCGGCCTTTGCGCCTGACACCGACCGACTCTTACAGCCGTAACTGCGCGGAGGAAAGGCCTCGCCGCTCCCGTTGCGCTAACTAGAGGAGTGGACGGACGCTTCACGTACACCATTACTGCTGTTGCATTAGGGTGACCACCCGTCCCGCGACTCGAGGGATTCTGCCGCATTGAGGGCTATTGTTCCGCGTCCCGCAAAAGATAGGAAAAATCTTCAAAAATGTCTCTCATTTCACACTTTATTATTTCTGTTTGGCAGCAGCTTGAGTTCAGCTGCACATGACCACCCTGTTTGAGGATGTGTTAGGTGCAAGTGCTGCAAGTGTACAGGACTTCACCAAATACGACTTTAAGAAAGTGAAGCAAGTGGTGTCGAGTACCTCCCAGCTTCTGAGTCAGTAACGTCTGGCGATAAGCCACAGCTGTTTTGTGAGAGACTGTTGCTTGAGTGGCCAAGCTTTTATGTTGATATTAATAATGGTGTTTTATGTCGGAGCATATTACAGGGATGTATAAAATAGTTTTGTTTAGACAGATGTGTATTGTCACGGAAAGGAGAACGAAGAGGAGAGGCATTTTTCTGGAGTACCTACAACAGCTAACGCCAGGCTGGGGTACCTGTGTCCCCATTAGAGAAATCGGGGGGGGGGGGGGGGGGGGAGTCTAGCAGCACTGGGAATCGATCCCAGTACCTCCAGCATTGGAGGCCGATGCTCTAACGACTCGACCACCGCTCCGGTGTCGCGCAGGCACGCGAGTACGCCGCTCTCCCTCGCGCGCTTCCCCGTGGTGCCGCAAAGTACTGCGCGCGGCAAGTGAGATGATATACTCGAATTAATATTTTGTGCGGAACATCACGGCGACGGCAGCTACACATATCTTTCCTTGGGTCGTGCCTACAATTGATATCACACGTGTTAGTTTGCCAACACTTGTCTTAGTCAGATAGCAAGTGCACCCGATGCAGGAACTGTAGACATTTCTGCACAGAAAAGCAAGTAGCCATCGCAGTTGGTTGTATATTTTGGCTGCATACCGTATTACGCAAAATTTCAAACAAAATAACTTCGCAGGTCAGTGTGCCGGAGAGCGTGCTTGCATTTTCATTTTACAGCGAAAGCTGTTATGAGATCATTTCACCGGCCGTTTTTGGCGCCGTAGTTGTCCGCCGCCGCCGGCGCCGCCGCCGGTGTCCGTAAGTGTATCCACACGACCAACGCCTCCTAGGAGCGTTGACACGACGGACTTATCCGCGGAAATCTCGTCCGCGGACGATCGTTCCGCCGCCCGTCCGGCTGGAAAGCACATCCAGACGACGGACGAAGCGAGTAGACGGACGCGCCGCAGCAGGAAAACATGGCGGCACTGTCTGAAGCGAGAGCTGCCCGCTTCGAATCTTTAAGCGCTTCGTCGCGCATTGCGTGGGCTGTTAGTCCCAAACTGACGATTGTGTCGGCTTTAGGTTTGTGTCCTCAAGCTTCGCCGGCAACGTATTCAAGACAATTCGGTACTGTTTCTAAGCGCCGTACTCGTTTTCTGAGAGCTGTAGGCTTAGCGAGTACCTCTACTGGCAGAACATGAGCTCGGTGATCTGCGATAGCTACCAAATCTCAGAGGTCATAATAATGTGCGAATGCTTGCTTGTTCTTTTTTTCTCTAGATGGCGCGAGCAGTCTGAAAGTCGAAAACACATTCATCGCTAGCAAAAGTATTGAAGGTTTTTATGTTTCCGTCTATGGCGCAGAGTTTCTTTTAAGTAGAAGATGGAGTTCGAAGGAAAGCGACGATTAGCTGCAATGGCTGTTGCATTACCAGAATTAGACGGTGAAGCGCTCTTCTTTCCTGCAAAAAGATCTTGTTGGCAAAAGGACTACAAGCATCTGGGTATACAACACCAACTGTACGGTGAGCAGCGACACCGAAGAATACAGGAGGCTGCTGCGAGTGTCAAGAGAGCAGTGTGTTCAGTTGCTGTCGCTCGTGGGACCTCGCATAGAACGACAGGACCCCGTGATGCGGCGAGCCATACCAGCGGAAACAAGGCTGCAGGTCGCGCTACGGTACCTTGCTTCGGGCAAGTGTTGCACGTCTGTGCATTTCTACTCGAAACATAGCTCCTATTTGTTGCATCCGAGACTGTTCACTTTAACCTACGCGCAAACTTGGAGAGCCTCGCTTTTAGAGCAGCCATTACGTTGTGTGTTGGAAAACGCCTACAAGATCTAAAATAGATATCTGGCAATAATAAAATAAATCTTCATCGGCTAAATTTACGAAACCATACGAGAAAAAGAAAAAGCAGCGCTTGTTGCTAGACCTATAATGGAACCCTCGGCTAAATCTGTTGTGGTATTCCGCGCGAATCCGAATGCGAAAAAGAGCTTGGCATTTTCCGTCCGCGACGTCCGCGGACGAGGCACGGATGGCACAAATCCGTGACGCGGGGTCACGTGATGCGCCGTCCGCGGCGGAAAAGACGGATTCGGTCCGTCGTGTGGATACACCCTAAAGGGGATCATGAGGCGATGCGAAGCAGCGTTTCGGCATGTAGAGCCCGCGTTTCAGAGGGGGAGTGGAGAGGGGGAGGGGGCGAGAGGGAAAGGGGAGAGGGGAAGTGTAGAGGGGAGAGGGAAGGGGGTATGGAGAGGGAGAGGAGGTGTGTGGAGATGGCTTGCGCGTGCGCAGTAAGAGTGGTCACGCCGCACACCACCACCACCACCACCGGATTGATCTCCGCTATAAGATGCTTCACATCTGAAAAAGAAGGACTTCGTGGCAGGAGCCACTTGCATTTTTTTAAACACTTTTTAGCACGTCCTGCCCTTGGCCTCCACTGTGCATGGCCATGTACAGGGTACAGGTAAAATTGCATCACACACATCTTTGTACAGCTTTCTACGTATCACTGAAATCAGGTACTTGTTAGAAAATCTGACAAAAAGCGGATACTTAGTTGACTGATCACGTAGCTCAAGATTTGACACAGGACAAGAGAGGAACGAAGACGAGCGCTTACTTCCAACAAGATTTATTTCGAGGAGCGTACACATATATACGCTCGAAATGCGAAAAACAAACAAATCATTCAAGAAGCCCACAACTGTCATGCGCGAAAGTCTTACATTCTCAGGAAAGACAATTCTTTTTGACAAAGCCCGAGAGAGGGAGTGCTGACGCAGTTCAGCCCTAATCTACAAATCCTCTCTGCCTCGATAATTTCTCTAGTCGTTTTATTTCTCTTTTTTCCCAGGATAACGGTGTCATGGAAAAGCGGTTTGCAGCCACACGTGCTGCAGTGCAATGCCAAGAAACCATCGCGACCATTCTTGACAATTACGAGCATGTTCCCGGAGGCGAGTTTGTAATATGCAGAGCGCTCAACGCATGGTAACGGCAGCGGTGCGCTATTGGCTGCGCGCACACAGGGACGCCGCTGCGGAGTTCCACCTAGCAACGGCCGCCACGACGAGACGACGCGCTCTCCTTCTCGGGGTGCCTTTCGCGGGAATTTTAAACGGTGAACGCGGCCGCCGGGCCCCGTGGAATTTTCGTCGCCGCTTGTGAACTGCTACTGCTCTCGCGTTGACCGAAGACGCCGTCGTCGCCGGAAGGTTCGACTGTGTTTTGTGCATTTTGTTTTGTTATAACGGTGAACACGTTCGCCCATGAACATTTGTGTTGTCGCCACTGTCTTTTGTGCCTTGGCGCTGCAGCAAGACGCGATCGGCTGTTGTGTTCCACTGTGCGTTTACGCTTTTTTTCTTTTTTTTTTAACAGTGAACACGCTCGCCCTTGAATATCTGTGCTGTCCGCTGTGTCTTTTGAGCCCTTGCGTTGTCGCAAGACATAATCGTTGTTGTGTTGGGCTGATTGCTTTTGTTTATTTTTTTAACGCTGAACACGCTTTCACGTGAATATATGTGTTGTCGCCAGTGTTTTTTGCGATCTCGCGTTGTCGCAAAACATGATCGCCGTGGGTTCGAGTGTGCCTTGTGTTTTTTTTATTATTTTTTTTTTTCGCGGCTGTGTAGAAGATTACGGCTTGAAGACAAACACATCGTGGGTTGTAGACTTCGTGAAGTCAACATCAAGGTGTGAAAGGTAATACAAAAATGGTGTTTCATAACTTCAAAAATAACTTGCGGAATCTTCTGTGGTAATTTAACTTCATGCTTTGGGGATAATGTCCAATGATCAGCCGTTCTCAATTAGGTCGTATTATGTGTGCACTTGGCTCCCCTTATACGTGGCGTGCGGTTGGCGAAACAAAATCGAAAAAGTGCCGCAGCCACATAAGTAATTGTGTTCTAGTTATTTTCATATGTTATGGCGTAGGTACCATAGGATGGGAAAATAATGAGAGCAATCAGAGCGCAATGTAGATCCATTATGGTTGGATCTCACGAAAGTATTCCACAAACCTGCACATTTCACTTAGGTCACCAACTTAAACCTCACTTATGTCACCAACTTAAACCTAGGAGAAATATCATACAATTACATCCGATACTTCCTAACGAATAGGAAGGTTACCTTCAACATGGGGAACTCGAGTCTGAGGTGAGGGGCATGGACAGTTTAGTTACACCTCAGGGCTCCATGATATTGCTCATGCTCTTAATCTCATTATGACAGGATTGTCAGAAAAAAACGAAGACATCGAAGGAATCAATCGCTCCGTATACACGGATGATGTTGCCATATGGATCTCGCAAGGCAGTGATGGGTAAATAGAACAGAAGTTACAGGAAGTGGTAAATAAAGTGGAAGTCTACCTCACAGGCACTAGGCTTGAATTTTCACAAGAATGGAATGGGGAATGGAAAAAACTTTATTTCGTATCCGACGTGTTTGTGGGCTGGGCTCCCGCCTAGGTGTCGGCTAGAAGGTCTTGCCTCCTAGCGGCTTCCTCGGCCCGCTGGATTGCCCAGAGCTGATCGTCCAGAGTTGAGCTGAGCAGCGCGGCCCGCCAACGCGCGCGGAGGCTGTCGGTGGAGGCCGCATTCTCATCACTGTGTATTAATCCCTGGCATTCCCACAGGATATGTTCTAAGGTAGCTCGTGCTTCGCAATCTTTGCACTGATCGGTCGTGTATATATCTGGATATATAACATGTAGTAGCGCGGGACTCTTATATGACCTGGTTTGTAACTGTCGCCATTGGACAGACTGCGACCTATTGAGTTTAAGGTGAGGTGGTGGGTAAACGCGCCTCTGCAGTTTATAGTGTTTAGTAATGTCATTGAATGTAGTCATTCGGTCCTCCCGCTCCCACACATCAGAAGACTCTGACGAGGGACCAACGTCTGTCCATAGCCCGGAAAGTGAGTCCTCGAGCTACGTTGTGTGCAGCCTCGTTAGGGTTGACCTCTCCCGTTGGGTCGGGTGTGTGGGCTGGGAACCATAGAATGCAGACACATCTGTCGTCTTGGGTTGTTTTGCCTGTTCTAAGAATACGCAGTGCCTCAGGGGAGATTCTGCCATTTGCAAAGTTGCGAACTGCCGTTTGTGAATCGCTAATTATATAGTGGGCGTCAATTTGGGCTATGGCCACAGCTATAGCTGTCTCCTCCGCCGTTTCAATGAGTGTCGTGTTTATTGTCAGACTTGTGCTGCATTGTTTATTGTGATTAACCACTGCTGCGACAAAACAGCGTTTTTGTTTGTAACGAGCGGCATCTACGAAGACCGCTTCTTTGTTCTTTCCGAAGCTCTTTATCGTGGTTTTCGCTCTGCTTTGCCTTCTGCCTGCGTGGTGTATACGGGGTGCATGTTTCTGGGTAACGGTGGGACTGTGAGCTTAGCCCGTATGTTTCGAGGAATATCGCATTTGGTGCCATATTGTGTGTGATAAGTGATGCCTAGTTTCTCTAGAATGTATCGACCAGTCTTGGTTTTAGAGAGGCGCTCGTACTGTGCAATACGTTGCGCCTCTATCAGTTCCTCAAGCGTGTTATGTAGACCTAGCTCTAGGAGCCTCTCTGTACTTGTGCTTTGCATGAGTCCTAGCGCTTGTTTATAGATTTTTCTGATCAGGCTGTTTAGCTTCATTTTTTCTGCTGCGAACCATCCATGGTACGCGGCCACATACGTAATTTGGCTAATGACAAACGCGTGGATAAGCCTTATGACATTGGCTTCTGTCATGCCACTATGCCTGTTGGTGATTCTTTTGATTAAGCGCATCGTTTGAGACACCTTCGCTTCGAGATTGCGAACCGTTTCCCCGTTGGTGCCTTTAGCCTCTATTATTAACCCCAGTACCCTTATCTTGTCGACAATGGGTATGGAGTGTCCATCTTGTGTTGTAAGTTGTATGTCTGAGTATGTATGTGTGTTGTGGTGCTTGGGAGGTCGGCCCTTTAATGTTGGTCTATATAGTAGGAGCTCAGATTTTTCGGCTGAGCACGTAAGACCAGTACCTTCTAAGTATTGTTCTACGGTGTCGATCGCTTCTTGTAACCGTTGTTCAATTAACCCATCGCTGCCGGTGCTTACCCAGAGAGTAATGTCATCTGCATAGATTGTATGGTGTAATCCTTCGATCTTTAGTAATCTGCTAGGGAGGCCAATTAAGACTCAGTTAAACAGCATAGGTGATATCACCGATCCTTGTGGCGTCCCTGCACTGCCTATGGATATTTCTTCGGATGTGAGGTCCCCTACTATGATTTTCGCTTTCCTATTCGTGAGGAAATTCCGGATGTAATTGTATGTCCTCTCACCTAAGCCTAAGGTACTGACATGATTCAGTATGGCTTGGTGGGTGACATTATCAAATGCTTTTTTGAGATCAAGCCCGAGGATGGCTCGAGTTGATCTCCCAGGGTCATCTATGATCTGTTGTTTTAGTTGTAACATGGCGTCCTGTGCACAGAGATTCCTCCGAAATCCTATCATTGTAAATGGGAGGAGGTCGTTGTCTTCTAGGTAGTTAGTGAGTCGGGCGAGTAAGGCGTGTTCCATCAGCTTACCTACACAGGATGTTAGTGATATAGGTCTTAGGTTTTCAAGCTGCAGACGCTTACCAGGCTTGGGTATAAGAACGACTTTCGCCGTTTTCCATTGTGGCGGTACGTAGCCTTGTCTCCAACATTCATTAATAAAGTCTGTTAATTTGCCAATAGACGTATCGTCTAAGTTCCGCAGTGTTTTATGTGTAATGGCGTCAGGGCCCGGTGCCGATTTAGTATTTAGTTTGTGTAAAACTGCTCTTATCTCTGCTTCGCTGAATTCTTCATCGAGGTCAGTATTCGGCACTCCCAAGTATTCGGGGTGAGCGCTTGGCGGCGCCTGGGATATGTATTTAAGTTCGACCTCTTTGAGGAACTCTTGTTCCGTGCCTTCATATGCATGCAGAATTTTGTTCATATTTTGTCTATGCACTGTTTTTGTGTCCTCTGGATTTAGGAGGTGCCTGAGTAAGTTCCATGTTTCGGCTAGGCTCAATTGGTTGTCCATAGTGGTACAGGTTTCTTCCCAATGTTGGCGGCAAAGCTGTTGTGCATATTGTTCGATTTCCTTGTTTAGTGTGGCTATCTTTTTTCTTAGTGTTCTGTTATGTTTCTGCGTTTTCCACCGTTTTTGCAGCCCTTGTTTCGCTTCCCACATATGTAAGAGCCGGCTGTCCATCACTTCAAGCTGAGCTTCCGGTGGGACCATTTGTGTTGCCTTTGAAATATCCTTTCTTAGATTGGTTGTCCATTGGTCAATGTCTGTAATGTTTTCTGTGCTGCCCTCTCTTAAATCAGAACTTTACAGGCCCATACTTAACAGGAGGTGGCCCAAGAGATACATGAAGGAGAGAGAGTGCGAGGAGATACAGACTTGCACGAAAAGGTCCCCATCATTGAACAAGTTAGGGTCCTTGTACTCAACATTGAGTCGGAGCGAACTAACAGCAATACTCTTATAAAAATAGTGACTAAGGTCACTAAGGCAACTGGCTGATCAGGAGAATCACAAACAAGTATCTCACGGAATGAAGGAGGCTAGCATTCTTAGGCTTAAATGGAACAAGACAGAAAAGGACAAAATCAATATTTTCGTAAGGAAAGCTTTTAAGCAGGCCCTGGGCTTGCCCGAAAGCACCAGCATAGAGAGATTAACGCACCTGGGCATGCATAACACCTTAGAAGGATTGACTGAAGCTCAGTTGGAAAGAATTGCCAGCACCGCGACTGACAGAATATAGATCAATTACAAACAATAACCAGCAAGGACCCAAGGTTGCATCGGCCAGAGATTGGGAGCCAGATTGACATTGCAAATTTACTAAAAAAGAAATACAAACAAAATTCAATTACGGCAGCAGAACGAGCACAGCTAATACGACCTAATTGAGACGGCTCAAGTGCACAAATAATACGACCTCATTGAGACGGCTCATCATTGGACATTATCCCCAAAGCATGAATTTAAATCACCTCAGAAGATGCCGCAAGTTAATTTTGAAGTTATGAAACACCATTTTTGTATTACCTTTCACACCTTGCTGTTGACTTCACGAAGTCTACAACCCACGATGTGTTTGTCTTCAAGCCGTAATCTTTTACACAGCTGCAGGCGTCTTGTTCATCAGTGTTGTTCGCCCGAACCACGTCGCGAGTTTGTAATATGCAGAGCGCTCAACGCATGGCAACGGCAGCGGCACGTCAACGTCAGGCGATGAACTGTCATTGTCTTTAACGCATTCGATCGCGCGGCGCGCCGACGTCTCACATGCGCTGCTTTCCGTGGTCATAGCCGTACAACACCGGCGTTGCAGGGCTGCGAAATGCGTTGGCAAGATCAGCCGCGAAAAAAAAAAATAATAAGAAAACACAAGGCACACTCGAACCCACGGTGATCACGTCTTGCGACAACGCGAGATCACAAAAAACACTGGCGACAACACATATATTCACGTGAAAGCGTGTTCAGCGTTAAAAAAATAAACAAAAGCAATCAGTCCAACACAAAAACGATTATGTCTTGCGACAACGCGATGGCTCAAAAGACACAGCAGACAGCACAGATATTCAAGGGCGAGCGTGTTCACTGTTAAAAAAAGAAAAAAAGAAACGCACAGTGGAACACAACGGCCGATCGCGTCTTGCTCCAGCGACAAGGCACAAAAGACAGTGGCGACAACACAAATGTTCATGGGCGAACGTGTTCACCGTTATAACAAAACAAAATGCACAAAGCACAGTCGAACCATACGGCGACGACGGCGTATTCGGTCAACGCGAGAGCAGTAGCACTTCACAAGCGGCGACGAAAATTCTACGGGGCCCAGCGGCCGCGTTCACCGTTTAAAATTCCCGCGGAAGGCACCCCGAGAAGGAGAGCGCGGCGCGGCCGTTGCTAGGCGGAACTCCGCAGCGGCGTCCCTGTGTGCGCGCAGCCAATAGCGCGCCGCTGCCGTTGCCATGCGTTGAGCGCTCTGCATATTACAAACTCGCTTCCCGGAGCCGGTCATTAATACAGCGGCCAGTTTGTCCTATGTACTTCTTGCCGCATGAAAGAGGTATGTCATAAATTGCACTCGCTGTACACGTGACGAACGGGATTTTGTGCTTTTTGGAGAAACCTCGTGTTGCTTTTGAAACATCCTTAGTGCACAAGTACGACAGCTCTTTCGGGGCAGAAAGAACCACCTTCACATTGGCCCGCTCCCCAACCTTTTTCAAGTTGTGGGAGACTCCATGTAGATACGGGACTACAGCAAGCCTCTGAGGCCTTACTGGCTCAACACGTAGGGGCGCTTGTTCAGAGAGTTGAAGCTTGTTGACCAAACTTTCCGCGACTGAATCTGTATGTGAGAGGGGTACCCGGCATTCGAAAGTCGCTCTGCTTGCTCTTTAACACTGGCTGCCATTAGATGGGGGCAAGACTTTTGTAATGCATTGCGAAAGCACACGTTTACAGTACCTCTTTTAACGAGTTTTGTGTGGGTGGAATGGTACGGAAGCAGAGGTTTGTTGCTCCTGGGCTGGTACGCCTAACAGGTGTGGTTTTGGTGAACAGTAAAGGCTATGTCTGAAAATCTTAGAGTGTTGTTAGTTGACAACTCGCAAGTTAACAAGAGGGGTTTAAACCGCTCCTTGATGAAATTGAGGATGTCTAGATCACAGGACATGGGGTCACAGTCAAGAAGAATGAGGAAGTCCTCAACAAATCTAAAAATGCGCTTTATATGCTTGTCACATAGGTCGCCGGAAATGGTTATGTAAAGCTTGGCTAAAAACAAGTCACTTAAAGGACCCCTGACAGCAAAATTTTTGTTGGTGACTTTTTTACTGTAATTTGTAGCTTTGGGTCTGGTAATCCCTAAGTTAAATCGTAAATGCTCTAGCGTATCGTATAACTAATTCTAGCGTAGTTAATTGTGACCATTTTAGCGTCACTTCAAAACGCCCGCCTAAAAACCACAAGAAACTAGCGACCCATGCGGGGAGCGTCAAAGACCACGTGCACTCAAGCTGTGGTGACGTAGAAAGCGCGGTTTTCAAATCGGGGCCCCGCGCGCGGTAGAGATTGAAAGTATGTGGGTGCCTCGGTATGGGTTAAACCTGTTAAGCGCGTGACCCCTCACGAAAACTACCTCGAGAGCAGCCCGACAACAAAGCGAGAGGGGTGAGGAACAATAGGCCTCGCCGGGTGCCAGTCGTCGTATTGTGCATGTGCGCCCCGCAAACGCACGCCGCACGCTTCGACACAGCAAAGAGAGTGAAAGCATGGCTGGCAGTCGGCTCCAAACACACTCAGAGATCGTCGGAGTTCCGTTTGGACCGCCGAAGTGAGAGGTTGTCTGCTTCGTGCTCGGCGATCTCTACGCGATCTCTACGCTTCCCTCAGCGGCCGCTCGGCCGCTTGGCCCCACGATTCCTGAGCTGGACGAGTGAGGCCATGCCTCGGAAGACCTCCGGAAATACCACGAAGAAGACTGGCAAGGCTCAGAGATCCCCCCAACTATAGGAGGAGACTCCCGAGCGCCAGACCGTTCCTGCCATCGGTGACCGGCCACTGGAGAAGGCCAAGGAGGCGCTACCACGCTCCCAGGCCACTTCGAAGCCTCCCGCCACCACTGCGGCACCCCCTAAGCCTGCCAGCAACACCTCGGCACCTGCTGCCCCTGCTGCAACCACACCCGCCGCTCCTCGCAATGCCGCGAGGCCTCACCTGCGCTCGAGCTCGGGCACTCGAGTGGGTCTCGCGACATTCGAGCTCGACAGTGATCCATGGGCACGAGAAACTGTAGCCCTACTGAAAAAACAGGAAGACGAGGAGTACCAGAACTTCGAAGCCTGGCTAGCTCGTAAGCGTGCCACACAGCGTGCTGCAATCCACGCGGCACATGCAAGCACGAGCTCGGCACAAACACCGACTGCGAGCCCCAACCATTTGGAGCAGCAGGCGGTGACAACAATCGGAGATTGGCTGCTCAACAAGGCCAAGGACGCAGCACCAGTTGCCGCCGACCTTCCCGAACCAGCAGCAGTTACCACGCCAGCCGACGCAGACGCGCCGGCTAGTGCACATGCCGCGACGTCGGAAGACGAAGCCATGGACGCCACGGCGACCTCGCGTAAGCGGGGACGCGAGGAAGACGCAGCGGAAGGCCCGCGGAAGCAAGCGAGCACTCACGCAACAGCGGCAACCACAACAACAACAGCTGCAGCAGCACCTGCCGCTTCCCCCTCCATGCGGGACGACGCGGCGAGCCTGACAGCAACTCCTACAGCCCTCCTCGCACAGGCGGCCTCCGCCGGCACCGTTGCTGCGCCCCCTGTGGCTCCAGTGCAAAGGAGAAAGAAAAACAAGCGGAATGCTCGCCCCAAGCGCCGGCTCCCGGCGCGCGTGTACGAGACATTCGCAGCAGAGGCCCCGACTGCTCCGAGGCCTCACAACTCCACGGTCGCCGTGCCGCGCCCGTGTCCAGGCCCCCTGCCAGCTGAGGACGACTTCGTCACCGTCGTCTCCAAGGCAGCACAGCGGAGAGCCAGGGCACTCGAGGCCGCGGCTGTTGCGATCGATCCTACTGTGGTAGGGACAGCCCTGTTCCGTCCCTCAGCCCCTGGCGGTTCTTTCAGCGGATCGCCGCGTCTGACACTCGCGGCGGCACTCGCTAAGCGGCCCGGTGTGACGGCGGTGCGTGTCAACCACCGTCTAAACATCGTGGCCGCGGACGCGTCGACGCCGTCGTGTTTGTCGGAACTCCTCGCCATCAGGGAGCTCGGCGGCGTCCCTGTCACTGCCAGGGAGCCCGCGGATCGTCGCTCCAGCACCGGCTTCGTCTACGGCGTGGACGGCGACCTGACGAACGCGGAGCTACTCGCGGGCATCACATCGGCGGTTCCCGTGCTCTCGGCAACGAGGGAGGGAGCCTCGGTGAAGCTACGATTCGCCGAACCGCTCCCACCTGAACGAGTCGTGCTGTTCGGCCTGCGGTTGCGGGTGCGACATGTGAGGCCGCGACCACGCCAGTGCCAGCAGTGCGGTCGCTTCGGCCACGTTGCCGAGGCATGTCAGCGCAAGGGAGCGTGCATCCGCTGCGGCCGCCAACACCTGGAGACGGAGAGCTGCAAGCCCCGCTGCGTCAACTGCGGCGGGGCTCATACAGCTGACACCCCCGCCTGTCCTCGCTGGCAGGAGGAAAGGAGAGTGGCCACGCTCATCGCCGCCACTCCAACGCCGCTCTCGAGAAGGGCGGTCAAGGCCGCAGTACGCGAGGAGTCCCGTGAGGTGCGCTCCTACGCTGCTGCGGTTAAGAACAAACTTCTCGAGGGCAACACCACGGATCCCGGCCTGCAGCGCCCATCTCCTGCGCCGCGCCGATCTCTCCTGCCAACGGCGAGCTCCCCCAGGTCGAGCCTGCCTGCTACCCCACCCGCTGCGCCTGCCGAGGACCCGCGGGACACTCTCATCACAAACCTGCTGGCCACACTGCAGGCGGTGATGCAATTCCTTCCTGAGGAGCACCCGCTGCGAGCCACCTGCCTCCAGGCGCTCGGCACGCGGTCCGGTGCCCCCGGGAGCGAGTAGACTCGCCCCTACTCGTCGGCACATCCTCCCAAGGAATCCCGACATCGTCGGCCACGGCTGACCACAACCTCGGCTGCGGATTTCAACCGCTGCAGCCTCAGCTCCATGCCAACTTTGCCGCGCCCGCGCCTGCTGCGCTTTGACCCCTTTCCTCTTTTCTCTTTCTTCTCTTCTTTTTCTCCCACTTCCCCCTACCCCCCTAAGGCACTGCGCCGTGCTCCCTATTGGGCTGCAGAAATTAGGTGCCTTTTTCCTTTTCCTTTCGAATCACTATACATCGTCGACGTCATTGTTACTAGCGTATCGTCACTCAGGGTGATTTTTGTGCAATGTATCACACCGAACACGTAGCACTAGTGTCGATGTTGCAGGGCAGCCGATTTTTTGTTTTTTCTCCTACGCTGTTTGACATCGAATTAAAATAACTTCCACGCGACGGATGCTGTTCAAATTTGGCCAAGAAGACCTATGCATACCAAGCGATCGAATGATGGGCACATCTCGATCTTGAAATTTTATGTCAGTGCTCCTTTAAGATTGGAGCTATACATGACCCGATGCATACACCCTCCTTTTGAAGGTGGGGCTTCCCGTTCCATTGCATAAAGGTAGCTCTCAAGTAAACGGATAAAAGTTCTAAAAAACTACTAGACGGCACACCAACACTGTTCTGAAACGCTATACTACCAAACTTGTTACTGCATTCTTGTACACAACAAAGAAGTGATTCGTGAGGCAGCGAATAATACAGGTCTTTTACGTCAATGTAAAATACGCACATGTGCTGATTAGAACAAGGTCGGACGAAATCCAGAACTTCACCGGAATTTCTGACGAGAAACGGGTCGTCTACTGCTAAACGGTCAAGCTTACTTTGCGAGAACAACGCTACACATTTTAGCCACGTGCCATTTTCTGATACGATGACACGAAATTGTTTTTCAGGCTTATGTGCTTTCACACTGAAGAATGCCCCAAGAAAATCTTTTTGGCTATTTGCTATGCCGCTAGCTAGTTTAGTGTTCTTTCAACCTTTTGAATTCTAAAAGCAAGCGAAGCTGTTTCATCGGTGTTCAAATACAACGACAATGTTGTTATTTCAAAAGTCAGATCTGAGGCTAAAAAGTTGTGTGAAAAGCTTAAAGGGGTACTGACACGAATATTTTCAGTTGTCGTTTTTTTGCGTCAAATGAAGGGTCAAGCCCTCAAGAGCCTGGAAAAGGTAGTGCTAAGCGCGAGTGCGCCCTGAAAAAGTAATTATATGTGTTTAAAAGCTAGTTTCGGTTCGTACTGTACCCTGACGTCACAACACGGTATGAGCGTCTCGTCACGTGCTCGCACATTATATAGTGACGTTTCCACGGCCGCTCTGCACCGTGGCTTTGTTGGTGACGCACAAGTGGAATTTTGGAAGTTTTGGTACCTAACGTCATCACAACTAGCCAGAGTGCTGCGTGAAGTCACCAGAATTTGTACTGTAGCCTGACGTCAAGCTAGTGTCAATGCCAGTAGGTGCGCCAGGGAAATGTTGACTTTCATATCAAATTGAAATATCTTATCAGCATTTGCTGAGCTTCACACTTGCTCAGAGCAATCTCTGCATACAGGAGATTTGTATGGCAGAATAAACTCTCCATCGAAAAAAGGTGTCAGTACCCCTTTAACCTCACTGAACTAGCTAGCGGCATAGCAAATAGCCAAAAAGAGTTTCTTGAGGCATTATTCAGTGTGAAAACACATAAGCCTGAAAAACCATTTCGTGTTGTCGTATCAGAAAATGGCACGTGGCAAAAATGTGTAGCGTTGTTCTCGCAAAGTAAGCTTGACCTTTTAGCAGCAGACGACCCGTTTCTTGTCAGAAATTCCGGTGAAGATCTGGATTCCATCCGACCTCGTTCTAATCAGCACATGTGCACATTTTACATTGACGTAAAAGACCTGTATTATTTGTTGCCTCACGAATCGTTTCTTTGTTGTGTACAAGAATGCATTGACAAGTTTGGTAGTATAGCGTTTCAGAACAGTGCGGGTGTGCCGTCTAGTAGTTTTCTAGAACTTTTATCCGTTTACTTGAGAGCTACCTTTATCCAATGGGACGGGAAGCCCCACCTTCAAAAGGAGGGTGTATGCATCGGGTCATGTATTGCTCCAATCTTAAGTGACTTCTTTTTAGCCAAGCTGGACAGAACATATATATCCATTCATTTAAACGGCCGCGAGTGCCCCGAGACCATGTCATGTAAATCATGCTGCACATGACATACCTCTCATGATTTGAACGTTAGGACCTGTCATTATGTTTGTCATGAACTCTTGTCACGCCATACCAATTTTGGTATATATGAAAGTAACGGAACGGCCGCAAGAGCCCCAAGGCCGCGGAATGTAAATCATGCTGTTCATGACATGCATGTCATGATTTTCAAGTTATGACCTGTCATTTCTGTTCGTAATAAGGTCATGTTATGCCACACCAATTTTGGTACGCATCCGATTAACGAAACGGCCAGGAGAGCACAAAGTCGTAGGCGGCTAGATAAATAGATAGACAGATAGATAGATACGCTCAAAGTCGCAGAAGTTCGCTAAGAAATGCTTCGCATTAAATAAATAAATAAATAGCCTTGAAGTGTGGCTTTGCGGCAGTGCAGATTTTGCCCAGATAAATTGTTTCACTGCAGTGCAGCCAGACGCTGCAGTGAAACCAAATGTACAGAAAATTATGTGCGGACTAATGTACACATATATTCGTTGATTTCGAATACTTCGAAATTTCGAATAATCTAAATTCGTATCGAAGTGAATTCGAATAGTATAATATTCGTTCGAATATTCGAAACGCCCGAATATTCGCCCATCCCTACTGTTTACTTCCCATCTTTGCTGCCGGAAAGCCAGGACCAACGCAGGGGGGGGGGGGGGGACGCTGCAATGAACCTTCGCCCCCACCCGTAATCGGGAACCCTGCGCATGCCTATGATCGCATTCGTCATACCGTGCCTGACGGCGCCCTGCAAAACCCTGCGTGTCACCGACGGGGTATTCGCGCCAAACGGGGCCACGCCGCCCAAATACCAATAGACATAGTGTAAACTTGTCCTGTCATATTTCTTATTTCATTTAGGCAAAACTGGCGTCTGTGCTCATACCTGAGTTTTGACGTTACATCAGACCGTAAGCTACCCGTTAGGCGCCAGTGTAGTCGACGTGTCGGTAAGCACAAGGTTTATGAACACAAATACACAAAGTACGCACAGACGTCGGTCCATCTCGTAACGCTTGGTTCAAAGCGAAAACTTCTGGCGGCGACCGTAGTCCTTGATTTGGGTATCTGGAGTGAGACGTGACCGTCGGCGTTCGCGTGCTCTGGTATATTCGTTGAGTTAACCTCGTGCTTCGTCGCGCTGCCGAAGCGGATCTCTGAGGCCTCGTATAGAAAGAAGCGATTGGTTGAGGTCTGCTCATCCAGGTGCCGCAATGATCGCAGCTGCTTTAGTTTGCTGCGGTTGCGTGGTCCCATATAATATGTGGCCCACTGTACGTCAATGCATGATGTTCTGCGTAGGGAAAGAACTAATGACGTGTTATTTTATTAATTTGATTGTTTCGTCAAAGTGTGTGTCAATGTTGTGTTTAGAATTATGGTTCGTCAAAGCGCTGATGCGCTGGTTTACACATGCGCAATTCTTTCAATTGTGGGAGATTGCCGCCTCATCTCCCACTTCATATAATGTGGTTTTGCGTGAATAACACGAGTCAGCGCCCGTGTTTCGTCATTTCTTCTTTTGTGTCGTCGTTTTATTCGCGCTGTATTAATATGCGATTGCATGTGCGTGCGATGCAACCACACGACGACCTGGGTGCTTATGTAGTGAACAATACGGCAGTTTGTTGCGTCTCCTGTGCCGACAGCGGCTGACAGTGACAGTGAGAAGAAATTTTATTGAAAAGTCCCGAGGAAAATAATTAAGGTGGCCGGAGGCTCTCCACCAAGTTCTCTCGCGAGATCTCGACATTCCGCGAGATGCGCAAAGGAAATCAAACCCAGTGCCTCCCGCAGTGGAGGCGGACCGCTCTGACCACTTGACCACCGCTGCAGTTCTTATAATAGAGAAGGGTGACCAAAAGGCATTGTTCACGTTAGCGTGCCCTTTACGCGGCTCCTGCGCATGTCGCTGCTATTTTTCACTTCATGGAAATGTTTTAAGGCACGTACACGCGTCGTCTTCCGCGTACGTGCCTTCCACCGATGCTCGACGTCAAATGAAAACAACGTCACTGTCTTCGTATGCATGCTCTGTCGCAAGGCAAAGCAAAACACCGGTCAAGAGTAAAAACGCGCGAGCACTTACCTCACAAAGCCGCGCCGATCTCGGCTCGAAGTTAGCTTATTCTGTTGAGCCAGACTTTGCGACGACATTTGTTCTCTTTTCGTCGCGGAATGGCAAAACGCTTTTTCCCTTGAGTGTGATGGAATATATTTGCGCGCAAACGGACGAGACACAGGAAGAGAAGACGACTACACGAGCGCTCGTGTGGTCGTCTTCTCTTCTTGTGTCTCGTCCGTTTGCGCTCAAGTCTATTCCAGAACGAACCAACGCGCCCAACGGTTATGGCAGCCAAGCGCACAGCAACCCGGCGTCGCGACAAAACGAGCGAGACGCGCGCGTGCACTTCGCATGCGGCGAACACACAGCTCATGGCACGTTGGAGCTTCCAACATGGCGCCGAGAGGCGGTGGAAACAAAATACCAAGAAAGAGGGCGTGCGCTGCCACGTGACCGCAGCCGCCCTATCGGAGGCGTGGACAGTAGGAGGCGGCGTAGATCAAAAGAAAGCTGTACGTTTCCGAAGGCAGAGGGGCTTTAGTTTGCCGCGGTTGCGTGGTCCCCTATAATATGTGGCCCACTGTACGTCAGTGCATGACGTTCTGCGTAGGTAAACAACTAATGACGTGTTTCATTAACTTGATTGTTTCGTCAAAGTGTGTCACAATGTTGTGTTTAGAATTATGGTTCGTCAAAGCGTACGCCAATGCAGACAAAATGCATGTGCCTTTGCTGCTGTATTTGCCAACTGGGGGGCGAAAGACTCCCTCAAGCCACCCTTGAGTGGCTTGCCCCTTGGCAAGCCATTCAAGTCGATATTGCTGCGCTCTCACTAAAATGAACAAAAATTCGTATTTAGTTCGCTGTAACCGATAATTCGCTATAGCAGTGTTGGTTGTAACGAGGTACATCTGTATATTGAATTGTGCTGGTGTGTTCGATTACGCATGTGCAATTTTTTCAATTGTGGGATGGATGGAAGAACTTTATTTCGTCAGAAAACAGCTGCGGACGATTCCGTGTTAGATGGCCATCAACCCAACGTTGACGGCGATCGGTGTGGCCCACTCCACGACTCTTGTCTGGACGACTGGGTCTGAGCTGGTCAACACGGCCTCCCACTGCTCGAGAGAGGGATCACGCATAATATCCGCCGATGGCGGCACCATGTTACATTATATGGTCATTTGTGGGACACGGCCGCCTCATCTTCGACTTCGTATAATATGGTTCAGCGTGAATAACACGAGTCAGCGCCCGCGTTTCGTCATTTCGTCTTTCGTGTCGTTGTTTTATTCGCGCTGTATTAATATGCGGTTACATGCGCGCGCGATGCATCCGCACGAAGACCTGGGTACTTGTGTAGTGAACAATACGGACGTTTTTTATTTCTTTTTCACGTCTCCTACGCCGGCAGTGGCTGACAGTGAGAAGAACTTTTATTGAAAAGTCCCGAGGAAAATAATTAAGGTGAGCCGCAGGCTCTCCGTCAAGTCCTCTCACGAGATCTCGACATTCCGCGAGATCCGCACAAGGAATCAAACCCAGTGCCTCCCGCATTGGAGACGGACCGCTCTGACCATAGAGTTTCCTAAAATGACCTAGAGGGAACTCTGGCGCTGCGATCGTACAGCCACCATGGGAATGATGGGTAGTACACGGATTTGCCTAGTCTTCGTGCTTGTGGGCTTCGAACGCACTTGTGGCTTTGTTTATTGCTATGTTCAGGTTTTCTTTCGGATAAAAGAATGGATCGTTGTGAACTTCGTGACCAGATTTGAATCGGTGAGCCTAAAGAAGTTAAAGTGGTGAAGTGAAACTGCTGATTTTTGCTGAACTTCGTTTTGCGACAAAGCGGATGCAGGCGACGCGGAGCCAAACGGAGCCGAAAGAACGAAGTTTAGACAAATCCGTGTACTACCCATGATTCCCATGCTGGCTGGAGCGCGATGCATTGCAGCTCCCATAGACACTAGCGCCAGAGTTCCCTCTAGTAAGTATTGTAGGAAACTCTATGGCTCTGACCACTTGACCACCGCTGTAGTTCTTACAATAAGGGTGACCAAAGAGCAGTGTTCGCGTTAGCGTGCCCTTTACGCGGCTCCTGCGTATGTCGCTGCTTTTTTTAATTTTGGCGAAATATCTCAAGGCACGTACGCGCGTCGTCTTCCGCGTAAAGCAGCCTTCCACCGATGCTCGACGTCAAATGAAAACAACATCCCTGTCTTGATATGCATGCATGATATACCGGGCGTTTCAGCGAACACTTTCGACAATTCTTAAAAATTGATCTTCGAGCGAAAGAAAAAAAAAGAAAACCGTTTCAGACCGCGGCGGACCCGCGGCAGTCCCGTGGCAGACGTCATGAAGTGTCAATGACGTAAATTACTTAGCAGATTGATTAAAATTTTAGTAAGTTTTCTCATTAGCGAAGTTTGGAGGTTATTGTCAGTGGCGAGATTGTAGCCCCGAAGAAGACGATGTCATCAGTTCTTGAAACAAAGTCTTTGCCTAAAGCCCTGCAGCGAGAGAAAACGAGTTATTTTGTCCACGCCAGAACGAAATGTCGGCGTCTTAAGAGCGTCAGAACTCTTGAGCAAACGCAACGACCGCTGGTGACGTGTTGCGATGACTGCGGCGGCCAAATCGAAATGTACAGGAGTGGTCCAAAGTTCCCAGGCCACGCTACCATAGAATTACATGGAATAGCTGGCCCGAGAACGTTTGACCATTCCGGAACGTGCTATTCTCCCTCGCTTGGAAGCCTTGATGCTCAGGCAGCCGCCAGCGTTTTCTTTTCTTTGGATAACAATTATATGGACACTCCTGGTTCATTTTCCCGTCGGCATCGCCGTCGTCGTGAGGTTCCCGATAAAGTCCAAATCGATAGCATCACCCCGCGTATCGTACGTTCTATGTGCGAGCCAAAGCGCGCGAGGGCTGCCGATGATCGCGGCTCAATTCTAATTTGTCACAATAAATTCTCATTAAAGCAACATATGACTCACATTGTAACTGTCGTGTCCCTTTCCGCTTTCATTTGACATATTACGGAACATAGCTATTAATCTACAAATTAATCAGTTACTGCACCGACTAATTAATTATGAATATCACTAGTATTGTCAGCTACATTTCCTATCTGTTGCGTTGCCTTTCATTTGACTAGTTTGGCGCCTCAGCATTAGTTGCGTTTCTAATTATATAACCGTGACATCTAATTAACAATAACTGTCACAACTATTTATTACCATAATAACCGCCTCGCGTGTGCGTCATTTGTCATCTTTCACCCTTAAATGAACACTCGCGTTAAAATAACATATCCGTGTGAAATGCCAATATGAGGATGCCTAAAGCGTCCGTATCGTACACAGCATCGTTTTTGTAATCGAGATGTTAAACTAAATTTAAAACCACATTTTGCCCGCCAGTGGGACATGGAGCCCTCCGATGACGTAGTAGGGCCTCTGTACAATTAATCACACGTTCTCAAGCTACCCATGACATTAGAGAAGGTTTGAGTGCATTACAAGGCCGAATAAAAGGAAAGCTGTGCATTTCAGTCTGATTCATGCAAAAAAGAACTTGACGTTACCCTTGAGAACGACGCAGGTTATTCCCCTCGCTCCGCAGCGCCGGCTGTCGGACAGCATAGAGTGGTCGTGGCGAATACTACAGGAAGTCCGTTCTCGGAAGCGGCCGGCATGAATTGCGCTAAGGGTGAGAGGACCACTATAACGCGAATTTCTTTCAAACTAAGTATTTCCTTGGCACGAAACAAGCACCGCGAGGTTTCTGGAACACAATTTCGACAATCCACGTTGACTTAATACTTTGTGTCCCTTTAAGTATGGAATGATTTCACGAGTAAGTAATACTGATTGCTAATTACTCTGAGCACTACTACTTATAAGCTAATAATATTATATCATTTTTGATATCATATTACCAGCCCCGCCACGGTGGTCTGTAGTGGTTATGGCGCTCGACTGCTGACCCGAAGGTCACGGGATCGAATCCCGGCCGCGGCGGCTGCATTTTCGATGGAGGCGATAATGTTTGAGGCCCGTGTACTTAGATTTAGATGCATGTTAAAGAACCCCAGTTGATCGAAATTTTCGGAGCCCTCCACTACGGCGTCTCTCATAATCATATCGTGGTTTTGGGATGTTAAACCCCAGATATTATTATTAAATCATATTTCCACGAGCCCATATTTCTTTATTTTGATGTATTCGTATATAACGTACAAAAAAAACTGTTAGTACCGCTCAGCGCAGGCCACATCGCTATGTTTGTGAAGCTTCGCGATTGTTTTAGATATTTCTGTTAAGATTACGCGCAGGACGCGGGTAGTCAAGTTTATTCGGGAGCTTACGCGAGCACCAGCGATAACGCTGATGCTTGATTACTGATGCATAAAGGAACGACGCGTTCCCTCGAAGACCGGATTATACCGACGGCCGACGGCTACGACTACCGCTATCAGCGTACAGCGTGCATTGCTTGTACTTTGAGTTACTTAGCTTTCTGGGCGCAAGTTAGCCCAATGCAGAGTTTCATCTCTACCGGTGTTCAGAAGGGTTGCTTCTCGGGTGAGTTGGTCATCCATAAACGTGTATTAGCGTGGTACATCTACTACGTCTGTGTCGTGTTTCTTCCTTTGATGTACCGCGCTAATACACGCTACGTCTACAAGTGTGACTGCCGCCGTCTTCACCGTCACTACCACGTGACATCATTCACTTAAATAATGTTCATCTCGATAAAACATTTCCTACTCCCTCTGCTTTCTACAACGGACAGCACGGGGTTAACACTCGCCACACAGTGAGGCTTTCATGATTCACATTTTTAAAATTTTCATTTTTTTTGCTATTGCAAAAATGTTTTGTTATTGTCGTTTGGGAGTTGCTCTCAAAGGTCAAGAAGTGCGTTAACCATTTACAAGTAATACTGGATTCAACAGAGAAATGGCTTAAGAAAGGAACGGTATTTATGCGTTGCGAAGTCTTTCTATGCTTGCTTCTATTGGCATCCGTGACATTTTAACGTTTCGTGCGTTTCAATGCGTATTTCATTTCGGCCTGCATTTATGCTGGCCGTCTTCTAGCCCTCCAAATGTCACAGGTGGGCATGCATGCCACATCTAAGTATTTTTAGAAGGTGCAAACAGCTGTGAAAGAATGAGGCTGTCCTTTAGAGCGATAACCCTACTGCTCGAGCTAAAATTGTAGAAAACGCCTGTTTCCGTGAATTTGATCTTCAAGATCAGCTGAGGTCATCGTCGATGAAAGAACTTCAGCGAAACGCTAGAGTGGCGTGTTTGCGAAGACGAACGCCGGCTCAGCGTCAGTCTTTCGTGCCGCCACCTCCAGAGGCGCTGACAGCATCCCAGCTCTATAGTTACTGCATATGACTCCTTGACAACCCAGTTCTAGAGTTACTGAACATGGCTCCTCATATGCTACCTGCGGTAGCATATACGGTGTCATTACCCAGTGCAACGAGCCTCCGCGCCGGGCATCGTCTGTGTGTTATGGCGCAAAACGTTGGCTCCCTCGTCGCTGCTGCGTGTATTCGAAGCGTGTAGCCTTCTCGTCCTCCTTGCCTAAGCCAACGAAAGAATTGAAATCTAAAGGCTGGTTTTTTTTTCTTTGTTTTACACTACCTTGATGAAAACCGACAGACAATGGAGCCAAGGAACGTACAGGGGACGTTATTTGTAGCCTTTTAACTGTATTGTAGTAATAATTATATAAACGTGAAGAAATTAAAGTGGACGAAAAGACCCAGGAAACATTATTGGTAGCTCTTCACTGTAGTATAGAAATTTTCACATGATTGGAAAGGAATTGAAGTGGATGAAAAATCAATTTGCCGCGGGCGGGGATCAAACCTACAACCTTCGGATAACGCGTCCGCTGCTTTACCAATTGAGCTACAGAGGCGGTCGTGCTTTCCCATCCACATTATTCGGTATTTAAGTTTGTATAATCTTGGGAGTGTTAGCCAGCGCCGCTCGCAGCCATGGCGGTGAGTGTGGAAAACTCTTTCGTTGCGAGCTGGCGTCACGTAGCACGGGATCTTATTACGAGCTGGGAGCTGACGAATAAACCGTCCCATACTACCTAAGGCATCGAGTCTCCCGGAACGAGACCCTCACTACGAATGAACGAAAGAGGGGGATTGTCTGTAGGTTCGGTCCCTACCTGTGGCAAGTTGATTTTTCGTCCACTTCAATTCCTTTTCATTTATGTCGTAATTACTATATCACACATAAAAGCTACAAATAATGTTCCCTCTTTCTTCCTTAGCTTCATTGCACAGGTTTAAGCGTGAAAAACTGGACTGTCTTGTAAATATCCTCTTCTATCCTTGTTTTCTTCGTTCTCTCAAGTGACGTAGCGCTGAGAGCCCCAGCGAGACCTTTTGGAGGCAATTTATGGTACTCTAAAATACTTGTAACCTTCAAAGTGTATACACAGAAGCTTAAAGGGCGGATTCGATAGCTGCGTCGCTTCGTGTGTGGAATGTCAGAGGTGTCAGTTTTATCGCAGCACCGCGCTAACTAAACTATTCAGGCATAACAACAAGTTAAAACGCTGATTTCGAGACGTATACAATAACGCAGGTTACCTTTTCCGTGTTTATGCAGGCAGTAAGAAACAACGTCTTGTATACACGATAGATTTCGCAGGACAACTACATCTGGTCGTGTCAGCGTTTTTGCTCCGAAAGGGAGAGTCTAATGGGCCCCCCCTCCCCCCCCCAGTATGAAGAAATGAGGGTTTCCCCACGGATACTGCGAAGACATTGTGTTTCCGGCAGGTGTGCGGATCGTTCGCAAGGAAGTGGCTACTACACTTTTACGTTTTCTACGAGAGACAAGTTTAAGTGATGTATGGTGAGACATACTGCATGGAAAAAATCGGCAGATCCCATGCAATGTGTGAATCGATGTAATGCGAAGCAGCCAGCAAACAGCTGCATACATCGTCTTGTTTGTTATTGAGGCTAATGAAGTCATTCATGTCGTGACATCTAGTTCGCTATATATCGCGGGATTGTCATACCTGCATGCGTGTACAATCTGGTATATGCCATGCTAATGAAACATATATTCTGCTACATGTATACGGCATTTATGTTCATCACGCACTCCTGTCATGCCATACCAATTTAGGTACATATCCAGTTAACAAAACGGCCGCGAGTTCACCGTGAGCGTGGCGTCTAAATCATACCCTACATGACATGCATTTCATGATTTTCGTGTTACCACCTGTTATTTATGTTCGTCACACAGTCACATAGCGCAATGAAAATTTTGGTGTATATGAAGCTAGCGAAACGGCCGCCGGCGCACCGTGAGCGTGTCACGTAAGTCATGCTGTACATGACATGCATTTCATGCTTTGCACGTTAAGACCTGTCAGTTATGTTCGTCATACACTCTTGTCACGCCGTACTAATTTTGGTATATATCAAATTAACGAAACGGCCGCAAGGGCACCAAGACAGTCGCATGTGAATCATGTCGTTCATGACATGGATATCATGATTTTCATGTTATGACTGGTCATTTATGTTCGTCATAAAGTCGTGTTACGCCATACCAATTTTGGTGTACATCCTGTTAACGAAACGGCCAGGAGAGCACAAAGTCGTAGGCGGCTAGATAGATAGATAGATAGATAGATAGATAGATAGATAGATAGATAGATAGATAGATAGATAGATAGATAGATAGATAGATAGATAGATAGATAGATAGATAGATAGATAGATAGATAGATAGATAGATAGATAGATAGATAGATAGATAGATAGATAGATAGATAGATAGATAGATAGATAGATAGATAGATAGATAGATAGATAGATAGATAGATAGATAGATAGATAGATAGATAGATAGATAGATAGATAGATAGATAGATAGATAGATAGATAGATAGATAGATAGATAGATAGATAGATAGATAGATAGATAGATAGATAGATACGCTCAAACTCGCAGAAGTTCGCTAAGAAATGCTTCGCATTTAAAAAGTCGCTCAGGCGGAGCAATTGCCTCCGAGGTCTGCGAGGCTGACACCGCTTGTGGCAACATCGTCCCCACCACCACCGCCAAACACACCTGCCGACGAAGTGCCACAGAGGGCGATACTGATAATAATAATTGCTGGTGTTTTACGTGACAAAACCAAGATATGAATATGAACCACGCGGTAGTAGGGGGCTCCGGATCGATTTCGACCACCTGGGGTTCTTTAACGTGCAGTTAAATCTAAGCACACGGGTGTTCTTCGCATTTTGCCCCATCGAAAAGCGGCCGCCGTGGCCGGGAATCGAACCCGCAGACACAGACGGTTAGAATACATATAATATGCTCTATCTGACGACGTCGCAAAACACTAAGCACTTTATATTCAAAATCAAACTAATAATAATACAAAATGGGGGTAAGCTTAGATATCCCACAATCGCTGCTTGCAGGCTACTCTAGACAGAAGGGTCTGTCTGAGACATTCACAAAAGGGAGTCATCTGTTGAGCTAGGAGTCGTTCTTGCCACGTGGACTAACGCCGCCCAAGCATTTCACGTACCGAAGCCACGTTTGAGCTTCTCTATCGATATGTTCGTCTCACTGAAATACATTAGTTTGTTCATTGCTTTGTTGTGCTTGGTGTAGATTTTATATCTGTTGTGAGCTCTGATGCGTGTATCTGAGTTTATGTCTGACCATACGTATCGGGAGTAGCGTGACAGTCGTGTCGGCAGGCATAGCTCTCCACTATTACACCAAAGCTGCGTATGGCTAGGTTCTGGCGGATCGCGTCCGCGGTCGTAACGACGTGTAGAACAACAATCATCGGCGCCCCTCGCCTCCGCACCACAGGTGCCCCTGGACACCACCGATGCCCGTTCACAAGTGTCGCGATACTCGGCGGTGGCACTTCCCACCAATCGGGGGCCCCTTTGTCTCGTGACGTAAAGATCGCGCTAGCGCTGTTACTAGCAGTAGGCCTTTGGGCTCGCTATGGGGCGGACGCGTGTAGTTCGCTCGGAGGAAGAAGAGCGGAAATAGAAAGAGCCCCAACGCGCACATAAGCGCCAGTGGGCGCGAAAACACGCGAAGCCGTTGAGCGTGCAGCCGCAGCCGCTGGCTTTGCTGGCTTCCATATTCACAGTAGTGCAAGGGCTGTGAATGTTTCAATAATGGGCTCTCAATAAATGGAGCTCCGTTCGGTGTTTGCTCATCGTAACGTTTCATTGATTCAGAATGATTAAACGCGCAACAATGTCCTTGAGATGCATACGCGCTTTGATTCGACGTTGATTTTAACTTGGTTCACGCGTGGCATTCCCCCGCCTGTAATGCCTGTAGAATAATAAATTCGTGTTTCCTTTTTTCGCATGATATGTGAGAAAGTCATTTTGTTTAAGACATGCTCAACTTTATCCAAGCCGTTTCCTTTTAGCGATATTAGAAGCGCTGTGGACTTCGCGCCGTTAACCTAAGCTAACTGAATTGTTGGTGGCACGTAGGCTAGGTGTCCTTAAGGTGACTCATCACTTTCGCGTGAACTTTTCGTTCCGTTTTACGTCTTTGCATTAGGTAAAGATCATTGCCTCTGTTTATTTGCTAAAAGGAGCCATGAGACCTTTGTGCTGTTTACTAAATGTCAATCTCCTCATCTTTGAATTCTACGCCTTTTCGCCATTGTTCTGCGAACTTCGTCGATGTGCAATAACGAAATTAATTCGCTGCCCACGGTCCGGCACATCTCTCATTGGCCACGACGGAGCCCACTAGGAATTTAAAGGGTGGTAGAAGGCCGCATCGCGCCACGTAGTGTAGTTTTCTCACCTGTTTGACCATTACCGAGCTGGCCTGCTCTTAATCTTAAAAAGTAGCTGCATTAGAACCGAGAGGATGGCATTTTTGTACGTGGTGTATGCAATCGTTCTACATTTATGCTTGACTTGTGCGGCAGAGACGGATGGAAAAGTGACAAAGAAGGCTCAAGTAAGTTCTTGTACGTTTCCATTGGCATTTTGTTTCATCCTCATTTTATAGCTGTGAACAAAGTGGCATCACTTAGAAATAATGTTACTAAGTAGAATGCAAAGGATACGGTATCGTTGAACGGAAAGACGCTAGTACTAAACAGTCTGAACCAGTGTGTCGGAACGGCACGAAAACCAAAAACGAAAAACGAAAAAAAAAACCGATATTTTTGACCAGAACGAAAACGTAACCGAAACATTATCTATTATTTCGTTCCGGAGTGAACCCAAAATTTTTTAAATTGTTTTTTGGTTCACGAGAAATCTTGGCAATCCGGAACAGCTGACGTCACGCAACGTGAGCAATTATGCATATCTCAGGGTACAGTATGAGCGCGTACTTCAGGCAGGAATTCCAAAGAAAAGATATGCTGAAATTGTCCGAAAAACGAAAACAGTGGCAACCAGAGTTGTTTATATTAACGCAAGTGGACTTTTGCGTGCCTGTCACGCAGTCCAACGTGGAGAGGGCATTGTCGGCGCTGAAGTTTGTTACAGCGAAACCTTGTTATGAGATCACAACTATTGTGATCACAACATCCCATTTTGGCGCCATAGTTCGCCGCCGCCGCCGGTGTTCGCAACCGCTATCGCGTGAAATAAGAAAAAATAAAATGAGAAACAAATTTCTAAGTTCGGATGGGATTTTAACCCGCGCCCTCTGCGTGGCAGTCGAGTATTCCACCACAGTGCCCGCAGTGTCCGCGGACGTAACGACGCGCAGAACAACAATCTGCGGCGCCCCTCGCCCCCTCGATGCCTCTTTCACAAGTGTCGCGGTACTCGGCGGGGGCACTTCCCACCAGACGTCGTGCCCCTTTGCCTCGTGACGTAGAGATCTCTCTAGCGCTGTTATCAGCAGTATCCCTTTGTACCCGCTATGGGGCGGACGTGTGTCCTTCGCTCGGAGGAAGAACAGCGGGAATTGAAGGAGCGCCAACGCGCACAGACGCGCGAATGGACGCGAGAGCGCGCCTGGAGGCCGCTGCCGCAGAACGTGCAGCTGCAGCCGCTGGTTTCGTTCGCTTCCATCTCCGCGGTAATGGAAGGGCTCCGAATTTTAAAGAAGATAGTCTTTCTTGGGGAACTTAAACGCAGAAATTTTGGTCTGTCTTTCTGTCTGTCTGTCTTTCTGTTTGTCGGCACGTCACCCGATTCAGCCAACCGGCCAAAGTTGAAGCACTTGCTTACCGCCCACCCAAAAGTAAATATTACGCATATCTGAGGCGTAACATCATTAGGTAAGTATTTGGTGGTGTGTTCCTTTAATAGAAAATACACAGATACGCAATTTTAAAGACCTTGATGGTATGCGTTTAACGTTGAGACAGTAACGCGTTTATTAAAAGATTGCCACAGCTGAAGCGATCAGCGGTCCAAGCCGACCAAGCGCGAGCGCCAACAACCGTCTTCGTCTTCTTCTTTCGCAGGCGTTCTTGTCTGCGCCCTATCATGTTACAAATCACTCCCCCGCGGAAAAGGAACCATCCTGGCGACCTAAGGAACAGGTACAACTGGTGGGTCATAATGCGGCTTCAGTCGATCGACGTGAACAGTCTCGCGGCCGCGACGACGGCGGTTCGTAGATGATTCAACAGGCTCAATAATATAGTTAACTGGGGATGCTTGACGTAGGACGCGGTAGGGGCCTTCGTACTTAGGCAGTAGCTTTGTGAAAAGGCCAGGAGCGGAGGAGGGAACGCGAAGCCACACCAACGTTCCAGGCGAATACGACTGAGGAGGCAGGTTTTCGTCGTGACGGTCCTTCTGGCCCTACTCGCCCTACCATGTTACAACCCTAGTTTCTTAAGGTGCGCTGAAAATGCGACTGCGCTGAAACTTGTCTTCCTCCGTGCCCCCTGCACAAGCTCATGTTGTGTTTCGGTTTCGGTTCAGTATTGCATTGTACGAATGACAGGGGGCGCGCTCTGGCATTCCTGTTTTTCCCAGGCGACGTGTAAATAAGAGAGTTTGTGGAGAGTACTCGTTGAGTGCGGACATTTATTCTCCTTCGGCGCATCGCGCCAAACAGCGTGTTCGGGCTGGCCGGCGTCCCCACCGGTCCCGTTGGTCACCGCCGGTCTTCGCTTGCCGCTGCGCCGGGACTACCAGCCCGCAACACAGCACTCATGTTTTCCGACGTATTGCCAGATGGCGTCCATATCTCACGCAGCGCCTCTTCTATGGTCTTTAGACGACATTTGCAGCGAAGCACGCAGATACGCGGCCAATTTTTTTCGATGAAGGGCCGTCAATAAATGAAGCTCCTTCAGTGTCGACTCATCGTAACACAAGGGATGCTCGAAAGGTTTGTCTGTCAGTCAATGGTAGCTTTAACAGCAAGGCTACTTGACTTTCTGAAGAAGGCGGCAAATTGAACGATTCATTTTATTAATTCGGAATGATGAAATGCGTAAAAACGTCCGTGCAGTGCTTACGTGTTATGCTTCGACGGATAGGTTAATTCTATTTCCGTGTAGAGTCCCCCCCCCCCCCCCTGTAATGCTTGCAGAATAATAAATTCGTCTCATTTTTCTGACTAGCATGTGAGAAAACCATTTTAAGGCGTAGTTCACTTGATCCAAGCTGTTTTACTTTCAGTTAACTGAACTGTTGTAGCGATGTAGGCTAGGCGCCCTTAACATGACTCATTAGTTTCGCGTGAACTTCGTGTGCCTTCGAGGACTGCATTATAGCAGAGGTCATTGTCTCTATTTTCTTGCTAAAGGGTGCCACGAGACCTTCTATGTCCTGTTTACTTAATGTCAATCTGCTGCTCGTTGCCTTCTTTGCATTCGTCAATGTGCAATAACAAAATTAATTCGCTGCCCACTGTCCTGCACATCTTTCATTGGCTACGACGGAGCCCACTAGGAACTTAAAGGATGGTAGAAGGCCGCATCGCGCCACGTA
This sequence comes from Rhipicephalus sanguineus, assembly GCF_013339695.2. Classification (NCBI taxonomy): domain Eukaryota; kingdom Metazoa; phylum Arthropoda; class Arachnida; order Ixodida; family Ixodidae; genus Rhipicephalus; species Rhipicephalus sanguineus. Next base: position 19,084,368 of record NC_051185.1, read on the forward strand.
GTGTAGTTTTCTCACCTGCTTGACCATTACTGAGCCGGCCTGCTCTTAATCTTAAAAGTAGCGGCATTAGAACCGAGAGGATGGCATTTTTGTACGTGGTGTATGTAATCGTTCTACATTTATGCTTGACTTCTGCGGAAGTGACGAAAGAAAAAGAGACAAGTAAGACTCAGAAGGCTCAAGTAAGTTCTTGTGTGTTTCCACGTGCATTTTGTTTTATTGCCGCAATATTAACGCGTTAGTGTTAAAAAGCACGTTTCACAGAAATTGCGGTGTCGGTGTCGGCGTCGTCCGTGAGCGAAAATTCGAGATAGAAGCAAGTAAAAAATAGTAAAAAAATCTTCGGTTCAGTGGTAATTGAAACAAGGCCTTGTACGTGGCAAGCAGGTGTTCTACGACAGAGCCACGCCGTTGCTTGAAACTGCTGCTGAAAAAAAAATCAATATGAATATCATGTAGTGCAAGGAATCTCCTTAATGCACGCAATATGGCGTGGCAGAAGCGTATAAGCGCACCAGGCGTGAAAACATGTGAATTGCGCAATGAGGGGGTGGTTTAGAGGTCCATACATTACACAGCGCTCAAGCCTAATTAAGCATCACCATCAGCTACAGCATTAACAAAGTGTACAGGTGCGTGGGTTGGCTTACAGATGCATAGTGGGTACTTCGGCAATTCGCAGAAAGGAAGAATTATGGCGTAGTGGGCACTTCGCAATCGTTCTTGCAGTAGGCATTCTAGGATAGTTTGAAAAGTCTAATGTTGCGTGTACAGACGTTCCTTTTCTTGCGCCACGGTTGAGGTGTCCACCGACAAGCGAAGCGAGGCTAGCGATTGAGAAAGCGATGCGAACAGCACCCGATCACGCCATCGAGCTCTACTCTTGAAGCCGAAGCTCAAGCGTCCTCCAAGTTTTTATCGCTCTCTTATAACCGTTAACAAAGTGGCATTGCTAAGCAAGAAATAATGTCACTAAGTAAGGTGCAGCGGATATGGTATCACTAAAGGGAATACGCTAGCCGTGAACAGTCTGGACATCTGATCTAGAACCAGAGCTCCACATCATGGAAAGCTTGTTGCTACAAAGTTAACCTTTCTTACGACATATTCTTTCACTCTCTGTAGTATTTGGGCTGATTCACCATTTTTTTAAGTATGATAACAACTATAGGGGTTTCACCTCCCAAAACCATGATGTGATAGGGAAGTCATAGTGGAGGGCTCCAGAAATTTCGACCACCTGGGGTTCTTTAATGTGCGCCTTGTACACGTGCCTCATATATATATATATATATATATATATATTTCGCAAAACTAACCTCTATGCGTCTTTTCAAGTTGCATTTTCCGGAGGCCATTCAAAAAATAATGGATCAACTCAGTAACAAGCTGCAACCCCCCCCCCCCTCGCAGTATTTTCTCTCACTCGCTTCCTCCGTCCCTCCTCTCTCTCTCTCATATATATATATATATATATATATATATATATATATATATATATATATATATATATATATATATATATATATATATATATATATATATATGAGAGAGAGAGAGAGGAGGGACGGAGGAAGCGAGTGAGAGAAAATACTGCGAGGGGGGGGGGGGTTGCAGCTTGTTACTGAGTTGATCCATTATTTTTTGAATGGCCTCCGGAAAATGCAACTTGAAAAGACGCATAGAGGTTAGTCTTGCGAAATTGTCTGATCACGTTCCCAATGAACTGCGAGTTGACATGCTCAATGCTTCACGCGACGACATACGCTAACATTTCTAATTGATTTCGTTTCTCGTATACTTTAGGTGGGTGAGCCTTGTGATGGAAACGAGGATTGTGGGGAGGGATGCTGCTATCGCCCCGGTCCCGACAATGGCACAGTGTGCGGAAATCTAGGTAACGATGGTGACGAATGTTCCAATGTCACTCTTAAAGAACATACCACGACACCCGCCCTACCTTCCTGTCGGGAAGATGAGGACGCCGCGGGATCAACGGCCACAACCAAAAAGCCTCACTCACCTCCTTATGATGGAAAATGTCCTTGCAAAAGTGGTACGTGTTCATTCAGTGTCACGCTTAGTCGCATCTATGCGTCGTCAATTGAGAAAAATGTTTGAAGCAGCTTCACTGACTTAACGCCGCGAAGACTGCTTAAACAGCGGATCTGGTGGCATCATACTGCTATTTCATTGCTCGACTGTGCTCTATAGTAGTTTTGCCAGCATCTTCGCGACGTTAAGTCAATGCAGCTGCGTCACATTTCAAATTCATAAAGTTTAGTGGGCCGCATTTAAATGGTGGGGCTTGCCCAATTTTTGTGGCACGGTACCCGCTAGGAGCTGCGTTACGCTCCGCAGGGATTAACCTCGACCTTAAACAGCTCTGATGCTAAAAAAGCATTTGGTTTAGTTCTGAACATTTCGGAATCCTTGGGAAATAACATAAACTTCATGAGGCAGGTAACCCGCATAAAACAGCTTGTTTATTTGAAGTGCTCTTGTGAATATTAATACAGCCTCTAACCTACGCAGAGAGAGAGAGAGAGAGAGAGAGAGATTATGCGAGCGAGACAGAGAGGCGGGAAAAAGGAGAGGCCTGTAATTCACCAGTCAAGCAGACGCACGTCAGTTTTCCTGTTTTTTTTTATATCTTGAATAAGGAAATATTTGGTGCGGGATAAAAAGACAGAAGATAACCCGAAGAGTGCCACTTTATCCGGGGAAGCATATAGATTTTAATATTGTGCTCAAGGTATGAGCTAAAATACTAAATATTGATAAAATGACGAAGTAAGATATACAGGGTGCCCCAGCTAACTCTAGCCAGAGTTCAAATCTGTTCTGACGCACTCTGTGGCAACGCGACCAAATCTACATGTTGCTGAGTGTTGCACGGAGTAAGTTACGTTATTTTTTGTGTTCTGCTTAACTGCCTTAAATGCATGTTTATTAATCAACTTCTGAAGCAACAAAGATGGACAGCAAAGCTGGAAAGCTTTTTCCAGACCAGTCCGTACAGTTTCTAACTTCCTATTTTTCTGCCTACTGGAGATACCCGCCAAATACAAAAGAAAGGGGGCAATGAGAGACAGAAGAAAGATTAGACACAGAGATCCTCAGTCCGCTTTTAGTTAACGTGCACGCTGTGAATCTTCATTGTTCAACTACGAACAAAAGAAATTTCCAGTGCGGGGTGACCGGTGAACGGTGGTGCAGCGCGAGCAGTCGGTTGTTTCAATCAAGAAGCTCGCTAGCAGACGCTGCCTGCGTCGGCGTTGTCTCTCGCGGGCGAGAGTGCGTTATCGTTCCTTGCAAGCTGGTAGTTCAGAGTTCATCATAGAAAGAGCGTTTCCATAGTCAACGCGCGCCGTTCGCTCTCTCTCGCCTGCACTGAGGCGGTGGCTCCCTCTCTTGCGGTCAAGCAAATGGACCGTCACGACAGCAGACGACGATGCACGCCGACACGCCGGGACCCTAAGGTGCTTCGCCCTTTAAAAAGTGACACCACGCGCTAACATGACCGCTTGGGTGCATATGAGCGCCGTGATTGCAGTGCTCCCTCTCTTGCGCTCAAGCAACCGCTGTGGTGAGGCCACCGGGCTTTACCAATGACAAAAATATATAGATACTCACATAAAGAATCAAGCCAATTGAAATCTACTCTAAGATAAGTTTTTCTTGAAACATATATGTTCCGTAGTTTTCACGTTTTCAGTGTAAGTCAATCTAGAGTAATCTTAAATTGATCGAGAACTGCAACGCACTGTTTTACAAACAATTACCAGGAAGTACGGATTGAAATCACTTGATAGCCAGTTTCTAGGCATACAAAAGTCTAATGTGCGCGTTTCGAAGTGAAAATTAAGCCACTGTTACGAGTGCTAGTAAAAATGGAGACGAAACTACGCATCGGAGTATAGTTTTGGTATTCTTCGCGTTTCAACCCACGCACATATGCAGCCTCTCACAATATATCGGTGTGCATGCCGTTAAACGCCTTAAATACACGGCTTTTGGCTCATCAGAAAATGCTGCTAGTTGCCACCTATGCTTTCGCTGGCGTTTACGCAAATTTGACGTCAGGCAGAACGGAACAGTTGTACGTTATTCAGGACTTGGAGTATTAAAAGTGCAGGCGTTTTGCGTACAGCAAACATGCCAAAGCAAAAATGTGCGTCATGAACATCGGTTAGTTAAAAAGTAGTAATTAAGGCAGCGCATCAAACTGAAGCCGCTTCGCTTAGCTTTTCGTTGTTTATTTTTTCTACTGGCCGGTTTCCCTGACTAACTTACGGTGTATGTCCAGCAATTTATGCAATCTTCACGCTGGGCATGTAGGCGTGCGCAGGGTTCTCCATCAGGGGGGGCGAAGGTTCACCGCAGCCGCCCCCCCCCCCTTGGAAGTTAATGGACGAGACAGATTTTGCGCCCCCTCCCCCTCTTAGGGGACTATAGGGGGTCAATGTATGGGGCAGATTTTGCACCCCCCCTCTTAGGTTATTAGGGGGGGCGGCCGCCCCCCCCTGCCCCCCCTGTGCGCACGCCTATGGCTGGGCATGTTACGCGTTAGATATTACCTAACATTGGAAAATAGAGTTATAATGGAAAATTGCTCCTACGGATGAATGCTTCGTGCATTCGGGCACTGCTCATAATTATTTCACCATTAAGCATGCAAGAAAATGTTCACATTGTACGTTTGAGTGGAAGAAGTAATTAAAAGTATCATGTTTCTTTTTTTCGGCGTGCGTGATTCTCAAGGACTAGATTAAACAAATTTATGATGTCAATTTTTATGTATCCATTTCTAAACAAAATTACAGGTCTTACTTGTGACTACAGTGAAGTGAAACAAAGGAGCCTTAGTGAGGATGGAGGTTCGAGTGGAAATGAAGATAAAGTACAACTCGGAAAATGTAAATCTTCAACAACTCTTCAGGAGAACAAAGAAGAAAGCGCGGATAGTTAACGGATGACGAAAATTACCTAAATGGAATTGCGAGTCATCTACAGAAAAAAAAATACAATAAATCCTTTTCTACTCAGTATCTTTTTTTTTTTTTTTGGCTGAGAGCGCACCAGATGCCATCACCTCATTACAAGAGGGAGAGAGAGATAGCAAAGAAAGGGAAATATACATACACAAAGTTACCTCCTAACCGATTACTAGCCCGAGCTGTAGGCCCGTCACTATCGGACTGAAGTTTCGTTTCAGTCACTAATAACACGTGATGGAAAATTGAACATCGCGAAAATCTAAAGCAGACAGAAGGAAGAAAAGCAGACAACTCTATCAACATATTTCTTTAGTTGTCTATATTGTGTGCCTATAAGGGGAGTAGGAACAAACTACTCGAAAGAGAGAGCCGGTGGCAGAGTCTTCCAAGGCGGGCGGCGTCCCTAGTCCAGGGTGCCGTGGGCCTGAGCTGACAGCTTGGCCCTGTTAACTTGACGTCGATGGTCTTCAAGACTTGTCCTTGTCAGTTGGGCATCCCACCGCTCGACGTTTGGTATAGTGGTAGGTGGTACTGCTTGGTTCTTCCACACTCCCATACCATATATGGTTGAGTGTATTTGTTGCAGTGCAGGAGGTACAGTCGTTTCAGCAGCTTGCGGGATGCATAGCGTGCAAAAGAGTACCGTGAGAGAATGCGTCGGTCTGAAGTTTTCGGAACAACACAGTCTTTTTTCTTGCGAGCTTGTGGTACGCCGGTGGGCAAGTGCTTCTACCCATTTTGTTATGTCTGAGAATGCCTGCGTATTTTTTTCGTATTGGTCCTTCCGGGCTCATGAACCAGGTGGGATAGCCCGAAGATTGTGATCGGGTAGTGGTGGGAACCGCTAAGTTACCTTTAGGTATTTTCTATGGTCCTTTAGAATTTTTATTTTTTGTATGCCTATATATGTTGCGATGAAAAATCCCCGAACAGTGGTTGTCGCTTGAAGCATGGAACCGACGTTTCGACAAGTGGCCTCGTCTTCGTCAATGCAGCAGCTGCCTATCTTAGCGCGCGCATGTGTATGCCTCGTACCCTCTCCCCCAACCACCGAATTTGAGGAGGAGAGGGTGAGATTGAAAACGGGGGAACATTTATTATACGAGAGAGGTGTGGACTCACGCAGGCCGTCGAAGCCTCGATTTTGGCCTTTTGACCAAGGCCTTCTGGGCCTGAAGGTCTGCAATCCAGCAGGGCTGCCTCGCAGCCCTCTCTGGTAGGCTTCGGGTGGGGGTGAGAGCTGAATTTTTCTGGCAGGCCCACACCATGGGGTAGGTGTCAGCCACCTCTCCAAAGTGCTGGCGGTTGCCAGTGATTGTAGGATTAAAGTGTTTTATTACTGCTGCACAACGTTGTGTTAGTGTACAAGCAAAGCAGCACGCGTTCGTTCGCTTTCTCGTTTCCCTTAGCTGGAGCTGGGTACCGGCGATGGCTATTTTTATAATAGGTTGTAATGTCTTTGAAAGTTAAGAGAATTGCGCCCTGTGGTTCCAGATTCTCAGGGGTCAAATGGGACGAAAAGCAGGTGAGTGCTCGGGCTGCCGCACCATTAGCTTCATTCCTTTGAAGGCCCGGATATTGAGATACGCTGACGTGCCGAATTAGCGCGGAAACACATCAATAAAAGAAGGAAAACAAGGGATGTGAGCGAAGGGGTGGGCAGCCCTTGTGGCGGCTTTTTTGTTCTTTTTGTTTTCCTTTTTGTCATTAAACGGGTAAAAAGTGGGGGGAATTTCGCTGAGTCATAGATGTCACGAGTGATCACCAGCTAAAAAAAGAACGACACAACCCGTGTTCCCCCTTTACCCTGTGACTTTAGTTCTGTTTCTTAAGACGAAAAACATTTAGCTTGCACACGTCCGTTTCTTAAGAGAGACAGAGAGAGAAACAAAGAGGAAAGACAGGGAGGTTAACCAAGCACTGGCTCGGTTGGCTATCCTACACGTGGGGGGAGGGGGAATGATAGATATGATAGAGAAGAAAAAACAAGAGTAGTTTCATAGAAATAGATAAGGTACGCGTTCAACACGCTTTCTAAGGATGCAGCATAACAATCACCACTCGGAAATTTCTTATATCTCTTTTATTGTACAATTGCACATCTTCCAGCTTTACTTCTTTAGTAACGCCTTTATTTACGTATTCAAGCTTTTCTTTTTTATGTTTATTAAAAATGTTATACTTTATATGAGAAATGCTTCACTATTGCTGAAACAAAGCATTTCTGCGATTTACGTGGATTCGTGTCGAGGAAGAATGAAGAAAAAAAACATCCTCCTAGACGGAAAACACTGTTTATTTTTACACTCATAGTAGTTCATCCAGTTCTAAGCATTGCAGGATTGCTATTGTTATGGACGTGACCACTAAAACTCGGACAGACCGCGTTCACGCCGTTTCGTTTTTTTTAATATCACGTAGTATTCTTGGAAGTTGTCTAGATGAGTCGACGCTAGTGAATCTTAAACCCGTATGTTTAGAGAGAATTACTTCAAGAGCGGCGCTTTCTGAAATAACAAATCCCGTAGTTCTTGTTGCGGAACGTGTGGCATTCACCTGAAAAGCAGAAGCCGATACTATAAGTAAGGTAACACAGTAATATAAAGAAAACGATACAGAATTACGCAGAAATGTTTTTATGCCCAGTTTTTGAGTTCTTTAAACATTAATAATAACGAAATCATGTGAGTACAGGTAAGATTCGTTGTAGTGAAGTCTCCGATTTTTAAAATTCTTTTTTTCAGAGAGGAAAACGTTCATCACTCCTCAGAAAGGTGTCATCTGCGCGTTTGGGCAGTTAGCTTTAAATTATTACTCGCTGCAGTGTAGTCATAGGGCATGACCGTAGGGCAATTCACACTGGTATGTTAGACGGGGAATTACTTGCTACCAGGAAGTGTTCCTGAAGTTTAACGCGCACTAAAACTACGTTTCAGCAGATTGGGCGAAAAGTATCTGGTGTGCAGAAGAGAGATGCCTGTTTAGGGCATTTCATGCCGCTTCATTATATTTCCCGTATATAAAAAATTTACTAACAGGACCACATCATTAATGCCTCTAAAAGTACAATCATGAGGAATCATTCGTGCGTATCATTCTGAAAAAGTTAAAGACGCTAGCCCCTCTCTTCACGCTACTCCTGCAAAATCTCATAGGCAGAACCAGTAGATACTCTGCTATATATTACGCTGTTAAAGTATGAACCATCTTAAGTATTCAATGACATGTAAAGAACGGTACATGGCAACACGGCGTGATATGTTCTAGTTGTTGAGCAAGACTCCGCTAGACTCGACATTTTCATTCTCTTTCTCAGCCTCTTTCATGCCTTCTACGCGTGAGAAATTCAAGTGCGACGAATGATAAATTGTGCCTGTTCACAGACAATGTTGATGTGCCCTACATGGACGGTCCTATAGTCATGACTTTGTAGTGTCGTCAGAGACTCTTCTTCTCTTTCATTCCTGTACCCCCCTTCCCAAGCAGAGGGTAGCAAACCGGAGACTTGCTCGGCTTAACCTCCCTGTCTTTCTCTCTCTCTCTCTCTCTCTCAAGTGCGGTGCAGACACCTAACGACCCCTGAACACAATGAAGCGAAACCATCACTGGCCCCTACAGCTAACAAAGGTGAAATACTGGGATTTCAAAATCGCGTCAGAACCCCAGCTTCACACAACGCCGACATAGCGCGACCTTCGAGCAAATCGTAAACGTTGCGTCTTAAATGCGAATGGATACGTAACGAAATGGTCTTTCAATAGCCGACAATAAAAAAAAAATTTTTAAGAACGCCGCCGCTAGTAATCAGCTGATGGAACGCACTGCTCGGATGGCATCGCTTCTCAACATCAACTGCATCATCGACCACATTATCACCAGAAAAAAAAGAGAGGACTAGTACGTCAATTTTTACACTCACAATACGCCTGTCGAGTATACCTCATAGCAGCATAACTTAAGAAGCTACAACCCCACATGACCTCCAATAACACGGAACAATTGTATTGTTCGTTCACTGCAATATAAATGCGCGTAGTATAAAACACAAATGAAGGGCTAGAGCATTATTGCTGACGCAGTGGCACTTGCAGGACTTGTGTTCTTGAGCAGTGTCAGTATCTTTCATCGGTGTACCTTAGTTCTATAACCCTTCACTCAGCATCAGGCCAGCCGCGGATTCAGAATGTGCATCGTTAGTGCATTCTGTAAAACCGCGCGAATGATGCATTATTTCACCTATGAAGAGGCATACAGCCAACCCTTGCATTTTCGTGGGTTCCAAGCGGCAGCAGGGAACACGAATGGCATATCTTTTATATTCGTGTTTATTCATTGTACACTGACATCTCGATCCGTTCAAATATGTATAACACATATTAGTGTCATATTATTACAGTGTATGTTATCTCTCATTTTAGAAATTGTATAATACCTGGCTTTTGAATTCTTTTCGTTTGTTTTGTGTTCTTATTTGACAAATAACTGTTGTATAGTCCCCCTCACATAATGCTCCTACTTGGAGCCTGTGAGGTATTTGTAAATAAATAAATAAAGTGTGGATCGTGTTCAGAGACGTCCTTTATGGAGAGGCAAGGGTATACGCCTGAGATAGCCACCGCGATTTATAAGGCGACATTTATGGAACGTTTTGTATGGCACAGGAATGTCCCAAAGAGGTTCACTAATAAATGAGCCACGTACGTCTTTTTAGAATGAATACTTACCAACTAGCTCAGCTCTCTGTTATTCTAAACGTACGGGAAATTGAAATGTCGCGTTGCAATGTTGCCCGAACGCGAGCTTCTTACCTGCGCCTGTAGAACAAGGGCAATAGTCGTGGTAGTAGCCCCCCATCATTTGATATTCACTGCATCGGCTGCAGTATTTTGCCCGTGGCTGACACGATCGCTCGCTATTGCGACGCAGGCAGCAAAGTTCTCTCTGGCATTCGTCACTGTTCAAGCAAGCTTCGCCGACCCTTTTCTGGAACCAATGCAAAAATAAAAACGTTGGAAGAAATAAACATTTTCGCACGTTCATGCGTAATTTTTCAACGTTTACAAAGCACTGGATCCGCAGAAACATTTTCTCTCTCTCTCTCTCTCTCTCTCTCACTCTCTCTCTCTCTCTATATATATATATATATATATATATATATATATATATATATATATTTATTTATTTATTTATTTATTTATTTATTTATTTATTCATTTATTTATTTATTTATTTATTTATTTATTTATTTACTTATTTATAGTATGATACTCGTAAGAATATGGCGCATCGCAGGAGTCCCCTTACTTGTGTACTCGGACATTTAATATCAGGACAAACACAATATAAAGGATAATGTCAAATCGCGACTAAAACGAAAACGAAAACACTCAATGAGCCCCTTCCAAAGTCCCACAAGAAATTTTGGTCATACACCTGGGATTATAAGCCTTAGTAAGCAAATTCATTGGTACTAATTCATGGCGGCGAGCCGCACAAATCGAACACAGATAGAGGAACACCGAAACACACAAAAAAAGCTTGTGTTTCGTGCATTGGTTTTCCTGTGTCCCTGTCAATGTCGTGCTGTTTGCCATGATGAAGCTCTCCAATACCTATATTTATGTCCTTTATCAAACTTGCCGGCGACAGATATCCACCGTGATTGATAAGGCACCGTATATGGAGCGTTTTATGTACCACTTAATAAATGAGCTACGGGAAATGGACACGAAGTGTTCCAATTTCGCCAGAAGCTTCACTACCAAGATTTGTACTTTCACTTCTGACTAGCATTTGCAATCATCATTCCTAACCTGCGTTTGCCTATATCGGAATTGACTCGGGTTTATGACGTCACGGGACGGATACTGTGTACCATCACTAGCGCGGCGTGTGTGTCGTTTGCGCTTCAACCGACTTCGCCAGCAGGCGCTGTCGTGTTTGTATTGATTGTCTGGTATTGTTCTGCTGTATACATAGAAAATGACTATTAATGCCACCGAACAGGCGCCAGTTTCAAGTCCATCGTTAACGTCAATTCAAGTGAGCATCTTGGTGCCACGTTTGCGTTTACCCGCCAGAGGTTACAAGTTTCATATTGTGCAATTCTCCCTTTGTACGCTACCCTACATTGCTTACAAGCTATTGTGAGTCGGATCCGCAATGTAAAGCGCAGCATGAAAGCGAAGGCGATGTATTGTGCTCGCCAGGTGAAGAACGTTAGGTGTACGCAAAGAGAAATTCCGAGCTACGTTTAGGGATTCTGCACCTTTTGCTACAAAGTAGCGTGATGCCATTCTTGAGGGTTGCCCCAGAATGCACTCAGTGGCACATAGGGTATGGCTGAATAAGACAAAAGAGAGTGGGCCTATATCGCAGACACTTTCTTATGTTTCGTTTTTAGTAATTATTTAACGTTTAGGATATTTTTAACATTTCCTATGAAGAATTCAGGTATGGGTACGACTCATACCTGAATACCTGAAAGAAATCATCGCCACCATCATCATCATCATCATACTGTTGATTATGAATCGGTATTTCAATAAAACGTCAGTGTGCTTTAGAAATGTTAAGGTTTTATGCCAGATATATGTTAAGGTTTTATGTCAGAATTTATGTTTGTTTCGAAGCGCTTACTAGCCGAAGTTTTCGTTCGGAAGTTGGGGATTATATAATTTTGTCTGCTGGTACTCGCATTCAACACATGCACAGCCTTCCGGTATGGTTTATGCACAACTATATCTACCGATATGCCGATCGACCAAGCTGAAGCCAGTAGGCAAGCCGAACGCTGGAAGGTTGGCATATAATAATAAATTGTAAGGTTTCACGTGCCAAAACCACGGTAAGATTATGAGATATAAGCCGAAGTGGAGGGCTTCAGAAATTTTGACCGTCTGGGGTTCTTTAACGTACACCTAAATATAAAATATAGACGGGCATCTAGCATTTCGCCTCTGTTGTAATGCAACCGCCGCGGCGGGGATCGAATTCCCGTTGGGCAAAGGAAACGCGATGAATATACATGCATGCCTGTTTAAAATGTGGCGCTCTATTTCTTCGCCGGGGTACGAAGAGTTAGTGGCGTCATCGTATAATTATCGTCACCTACCTTCTCCCGACCAGCCGTGGTAGTTTAGCGTCTAAGGTGTTTCGCTGCTAAACTCGAGGGCACGGGTTCGATTCCCGGACAACGCGGCCTCACTTCGATGAGGGCGAAATGCAAAAACACCCGACGTGTATTTATATTTCGGTGCGTGTTACGAAACCCTAGGTGGTCAAAATTATTCCGAAGTCCCCATCTACCTCATAATTATATGCTGCCTTGGCACCAGAAACCTTAGAAATAGTCGTCTATATTTTCCCGGTAACCATTTTTCACTAGCTAAGAGATAAGCACATGTGAGTGTCAACTGTAGACGAAGCAGAGGGGAGTTTTATATATCTACAGTAACTGATAAGCCACGTTTCTTGTTTTTTTTTTTTCCTGTTATGTGGTCAGCCTTCTCGTTTACGCTATTATGATATGATTCCTAGATTCTTGAAAAAACGCTGTTGTACTCAGGTTAAGCGGTTAACACCGTGATCCCTTTTGGCGCTTATTTTGACGCACAAGCAACCGGTTGTTTGGCTTGCTGGTAGCCACCACTCATACATCGGAAACATGGCAACGGCGCAAGAGAACCGAAACGTCTTAGTATTGACGCGTTTTCTGTATATCGGGTCCAAGGCGCTTCTGAGTTTACGGAGAAGTTCTTACCGTGTGCATCGACGTTGGGTCTTCGTAGTCGTCTCCGAAGACAGGATAATCCACGGGGTACTGGTGCGAGTTTTCGTATGTCGCTGCACGTTGAACCTGAATGTGTAGCAGCAGCACGATCACAAAACACGTCACCAAGCACCACATATCCCCTGTCACTATAAATTTGCTTATGAAACTTCAACCCTGCGACGATCTTTTTTTTCTTGTGAACGCCGCTCTCTGCTTTCTAGTTGGAAGGCGGTATGTCATGCCTTCCCTCGACATCCAAGTGCCCACGCTTTCAAATATTTTATATTTGTAGCAAGAATGACATTCATGTCAAGCAGAAAAGATTCTGAACAACGCGTGTCAGCTGACACTTACACAGTTACATGTCTGTCAGTTGTTTTCGTGCTTGCAACGGGATCCTACGATGCCATCCATATTTGCAACCAGATACACAAACATTTTTCGACTAGGAGCCGTTACGACTGCGCGTTTTGGTACTTCGTGGAATTCGAGCCAAACAATATTTCCCGGCAGCTTTTGCGGGGCCACTTCAACTACAAGTCGCAAACATGAAAAGGTTGACAATTGTTCGTGTGACATTTGGACCCCATCGCTGCACGCCTTGATGGAAGGATTGTTTTGCACGTTTCTTCCCTGACTTATTGGAGAAAAGCACTCGCCAACTTTCACTGCACGTGTTTGCTTCATCCCTCGAGGCGTGGGAGTCACTCCTGTCATCAAATGACCAACGTATTCAGACAGAAGTTATCAACTGGGCCGAAAAGGTCGTGGCAAGCTACTTGCCACCACCATTCGAACCACCGGCAAGCTAAATTGAACGACCTCGCTGTGCCGTCAATAAAGTTGTTTCTCTCTCTCTCTCTGCTTCATCGGGAAGCAGTGCCAGCCGTGGTTGCTTCCCTGCCTTGTACTTTTAACGGGTTCATTCTGACTTTTACGCTTTCATGCTCTAAGAAAACAAAAACTGGCCTAGATGTTTGATAGCGATGGGCAGTGAAGGAATAGCTATTAGACGTCTGGTATAGATTGTGGGCAACGCCACTGAAACTTTTTTTATTTTTCGGCAAAATCTTTTTAAATGGCTCTAGGGAATGCTTAAACGAAGGAGTAATTGCAAATGATACGGATACGGACACGAACTTTATATTAAAAGCATCCTGCAGAAACTCCACCTCTTAGAGCGACACCTCGGGCCGCTCCCACGTGGGGTCGGTTAGGCTCAACCTAACCGCCGCATCGGAGGCTCTCTTGACAACCCGAGGCTGATGATGGTCTTCCGAGCTCTTGCCGAGCTCCGTCTTAAGCATCCTATGGGCTGTAACCTGAGGTCTCGTGTATTCTTTATGGGGGGGAGGAAAAATTCCTCTCTCTAGGTAGGAATGTTTAGTGAATTCATTAAAGGTTGTTTAGTTTTGTTACAGCAAAAATCGTTCATATTCACTTGATTGGACAAGAGTCAGCTGGCATTCGGAAATTACATTTAGTTTCAACAGGCAACACTTTAATAAAAGCGATAAAAATGGCAAGAAATAAAGCACCGCGAAATTAACTGAAACATGCTAAAGGGTCTTCAATGGCGAGGTAAGCACCCCGTTACAATGAACAACAAAGGAGGGGGGAAAATATTATGCAAAATTAAAAACAAGAAATTCGGCGGATCCCAGACCTTGTGGGAATCGTTTCATGCAGAGCAGTCAGCGAGTTGTTGTCTATGCTGCATTTCTCGCTTTGATCAAAGCGTTACGAAGTGGATAGACGTCTTGTTGTAAGTGTAGTTGTTGTGTGCACATCGCGGGCTTACCAAGCACGCCGACTACACTGGCGTTTAAAGGGTAACTTATGGTGTGACGTAACTCAGCACTCACGTTAGAGCACATATATACGCCAGTATTATCAAAACAAAGTGCTCTTTATGGTTCGATGATGTGAATATCCCACGTAACTTTCGTTAGCGTAGACCTCTGGCGTCGAGCAAAGCTTGAATATAGCTTGCTGAGTGATATGAATACAAACGTAATGTTTATTGGACTGCTATAAAAGCGGAGCCAACAACTGTAACCACATATGACGTTTCATCGACATTACTCCTGCATAAGGTCTTTTTCCAAAGCAGTTTCTAGACCAGGCTGGCTTTGTGGTAGAATACCTGACTGCCACGCAGAATGCTTGGGTTCGATTCCTGCTAGGATCCTGATTTTTATTCTTTGCATTCGTCGAGTCAACGCCGCCGATGTAGAATTTTCTTCTTAGCGCTCGCACATTTAAATAATTTACCATAAATTGTCATTCACCTGTGGCACATACCCGCATACCGCGGCCCGTGGTACACGGGTATGTGCCACACGCGTCTGGAGGAAAGCATTTGACGACGTACGCGAGAGGATTTCCAGGTTATTCATGTCGTGACCAGAGAATCATATTTTTCAAACCCTCTTACCCACCCATGCCAATTTTGGTCTAAGTTAAGGAGGCGATCACGAGAACGCCCAGACGTAGGCGGCTGGCTGGCTGGCTGGCTGGATAGATAGATAGATAGATAGATAGATAGATAGATAGATAGATAGATAGATAGATAGATAGATAGATAGATAGATAGATAGATAGATAGATAGATAGATAGATAGATAGAAACGGTCGAAGTGTCTGGTTTGCTAAGAAAGGCTTCGCATTTAAAGAGATAATGAAGACCCGAAGCACTGTCAAAAGTCTACATCAGGATGGAACGTTGACAGAGAGAGAGAAAGGTTAAGTGAAAGGGAGGGAGGTTAACCAGAAGAAAGTTTTTCGGTTTGACACCCTGCACTGGGGAAGGGGTAAGGGGGGATAAAAGGAAAGGTAAGGCTCTTTCTTCCTTCCAAAATTGACAGAGTAACTACATAAGCTACGAAGAAAAGCAGGGGTGGTTAGGCTACAAAAGTAACCCATCTCTGCGTAAGTAACATAACATAGGGGGAAATTTAACCAACTAATTATTATTTACCGTATCGTACCTAATGAAACGTTCCGTGTGTCACTTACATAACTCCATTTGTTTCCTTACGGAATACATATAGGGTCCATATATTTGCCACATAGTTCCAAAGAATCTTACGGGAAGATATGGAATTATTCGAGCGGCATACGGAACGTTTAAGTAGGGCTACGTGCCAAAACTATGCTATGATTCTGAGAGACGTAGTAGGAGGGATTCTGGGTTAATAGGTGGATAGCAAAACGGCGCGTTGTCTGCTACGGTGTATGCAAGCGCCCTCCGCAGTGCAGCCAGCCCAGTGGCAGCGGCGGAAGTACAGTCACTGCAGAGTGGCTGCGATGGTGACATTCGCCGACGGCATCCACACACCTACAGCAGATGATCCACCTGTGACAGACCCATCTGTCTAGCACACACTAGTTCCATTAGGTTCTGAGATTTTACATGCCAGAACAAGAATACATCATGGTCATAATGTATTCATAATGTATGGTCATAATGCCTCGAGGCGTGCCGTAACGAGAGACTCTAGATTACGATCACCTTAGGAAGGTTGCATAACGTTAACCTAAATCTAAGTACACGGGTGTGCTTGCACTTTGGCTCCATTGAGATGCGGCTAGTGTAACCGGGAGTCGAACCTGCGCCCTCGAGCTTATGAGTGTGACACCTTACATTCTGGGGTACCACAGCGGGTAGCATGCTCTAATTAGCAAGTGAACAGAGCGGGAAATGTTGCAGAAAAAGACAGTCCAGACAACGTTCAAGGCCTCTTTATTGCTCACGTGAAAAAAATTATACTTCGCGCGTCAATTAAAAAGTATATACATCTTAAAAATATCGCCTAGTCACGTCTACTTCATCTGATAGGCGTACATGTTCCAATATTCTGGCGCCTCCTACGAACGTAACATTCAGCTGAAAAACAAAAAGCAAGTAAACATGTCTCAGTTGACATTAATAATTTTTTTCATGAACAAAAAGCACCATAACACTTTTATCATTCCGATAATGAAGTTATTACATTTGCAATTCATTTTTTTATGTATCTGTGCAAAAAAAATTCCATTGCTAGTTTTTTTTTTTTTAATTTCATGAGGATTCCACTGCTTAACAAGTGGTTGCGGCCTTATTTTGCAATTCCTTGTCACATTGTACATATCTTCCCATTACAACTTATTTGGCTGTACCTTGTAAATGTTCTTCTTTTGAATGACCTCTGCATGGATATAACTTGAGACTAACGCGCACCTAATGTTCGCTCATTCATTTATTTTAAAAAAACTTAAATTTTATCTATGTCTCTCTGTTGCGTGACTGAATGCACCTCCTCTTCAAGTGCGTTGCTTCTTCACTCAGTTCGCTCGTTCATGCCCCCAGCTAAGAGCAACAAATTGTGCAAACCTACCTAGCATATGTGAATGAGCTTTAAACGAAGCTTAAGCACGCAGCCTGGCCAGGGGCCAGAGAAACAAAGAGATACAAACGTGTGAAAGGCAGGGAGGTTAGCTGGAAGAGGAAAGTCTGGTTTGCTACCCTACAATAGGTAAACAAGGAAGGAGAAAGCAAGATGGAAAGAAAAACGGAGAGAAAAAGCAGGCGTGCAAAAAATGTTATGGTAGCTTCTCACTAGTGGTGCCAAGCCTGAAGGAAGAGCGCAACTGGTTGTCCTTCCTTGCTTCTCTTTGTTTATTTCTATCTTTCTTCCCTTTCTTTCTCTCTCTCTCTCTCTCTGCTTCTTTGTCTCTTATTTTGTTTCTCTTTCTGTCGTGCTCTCTCTTTTTTCAATCTATTTTTCGTGACTGTTTCTTTCCATCTCTTTCTCTCTGCTATGTTTGTCTCTGTCTCTCTATCTTTTTATGTCTCTATTCCCTTTATTTCTCCCTATTTTTCTCTTCCTCTTTCATTCTATCACTTTCTTTCTCTCTCTCTCTCTTTCTCTCTATTTTTATCTCTTTCTCTTTGACTATTTCTCTCTCTGTCTCTCTTTCACGCGCTCGTTTTCGTTTGACCCGCGCACCTGTTGTACACGGTAGTGGGTCTTGCCCAATTCCTGTGACGCATACCCACTTGAGGATGTTTTCTGGTGACACCGGCACAAACTACGGCTAGCAGCAACAGCTTGGCTGTTAAAAAATCTCTGTTTTACCATAAAGGCGGCGCAATGAATGCGATTGCAACATATTACAATGTTTTACAAAGTAAGGCTAGCAGCGAACTCCTTTAACATCCGATCTGGCTTAACTAAACAAAACGCGGCCGCTGCAGCGAGTGAAACGACCTTCATGCTGTCTATCGCTTCAACGTTAACTACGCAGCATGCACAAAGGCATGAGCCGCCCGCGGATCCCTGCGAAGATAAGGCGACCGCACCCGGCCGATCGACGTTTCTGTCGGATCGACGCAGCCACCCCGTCCCACCTCCGCTGTCCCTCCCATCTCCCATTAGTAGGCCTGTAGCACGACGAAAGACGGCTGGGGCCTTCGCTCTCCGCTTGAGCCGCGATCGTCGGCTGCCCTCTCGCGCTTTCACTCGCACGTAGAACGACGCGCGGGGAGACATTACCGCCTTTGGACTTTATACGGAACCTCACGGTAACGGTAGGAATGCGCCTGGAGTGTCATACAGGGTGTTCTTTTTTTAGACAATACAGCTTTTTTTATAAAAATGTTATGACAGTCGGGCCCCTGTCGTCTTCGCGAACGAACTCTACGCCGAGGCGGAAAAACTTGGTCGCATCTAAAGCTACATTGAAATAAGTAATGAACTAAGACTGGTTAATGAACCTTTTAATTATTAACTTGAGGGCCGTTAATACATGGAGAAGTTGTAGGAGGTGACAATTTATGGCATGCCCATTTTTTAAAAAATCGAAAAAAAACGCACGTAATTTGAGATAATGATCATCGAAATTCGAGGCCCCGATTAGGCGATACTGAAACTGAGCGCGCAGGGAATCCGTGTTACGTCAGAGCTGAAGCTCACGTGACAAACATTGAAAAGAGGTGCGTCGCCTCAGAATATCGTCTGGAAAAACGGCAAGTCGTCTCAAATACCCAATTGGACCGCTTACTATTTGCATTTGTGTGTATTGCTTATCCGTTTCATTGTTAAACTCGAAAGAAGTACAAAGAACTCGTTCGCTTATCTTTGAAAAGTAGCGCCGCAGTGGCTGCCGCCTAGTTTTAAGCTGTGGAGTGAAAAAAGGTGGAAATTGCGGTTTTTGTATGTAAATGAATTGGGTCGTAGAATCCGATATCTTTAACCTTACTGCTGCAACTAATTTCGGCCGTTATCTCAGTGATCTTGAGACTAATTCGCAAAATCAACATCGACGGATGTTGGTCTAGCTTGTGGTTACAGTGTATGGTCGTAAAGTGGTGTGGCGACTGTAGCAATCTTCTTACCAGCAAGGCTCCTGCAAGGGCAGGCACCCAAGTAATACCCAGATTTAGTCTGTTCATCCGAGCAGGTCTGGCCGAATCTAGACCGCGGCTGACAGGTAGTCATTCCACTTCTTGATCTCATGCAACAGAGGTGGCCACGGCAATAGCTGGTGCTTCTGCAATAGTCTCCAACGCCTCCTTTCTGAAACGTACGAGTAAGAAGATAACCAGCTGTAGCGTGATAGTACTGCTCCGTTAAGGCTTCGACTTGGGCATGTTGACATGCCATTAATGTGTACAACGCAGCGCATCGCGCTTTCTGTGTGATATTGTTCCTCCTTCTGCCCGCGTTCACGTCCGTACCGTAACTTTCATTGATCGTTTAAGTGACTCTTATCTCGACTTTGTATCGACTGTGTAAGTGGCTTGGCCAAACAGAAACGCGCCACGGGAGTGTACTATTCTGAAAGCTCCCGGTAAAAGCTTATCCCTGCACTTTGAACTTTTTCAGCAGGTAATCTATACCACGACCTACTATACTCCTGACCTGCCCAGATGTCCCCTCTCCAGCGCCCACGTTCTAGTTCATACCTCCTGCCGCTAGGGATGTAACCTACGAGCGTTGTGGCGCTAGTCAGCACCTGTTCGCTGACGTCAGCTTTAACGCTCGTGATGATGTTTCGCCAGCGCAGAGCGCTCATATCATGTAATTATTATTCATAAATGCAAAATACTTTGGAAATAAAAATACGGAAAGTGAATTAGAACTTTTTTTGCATTTAAAAGGACACAGCCGTCCTACACTATGCAAGTCTACGGCTTCTCACGTTAGTCAACCAGTGCGCAGTAAATACTTAACCGCACAGAATAGCTTACTTTACCCTCGGTCTAAGTTTGCAGAAACAGTCACATAATGCCGGCAGTTCGTCACATAATACAGGCGTTCTTATTCCAGCACCGTCCAAACGGTCGCAGAGTAGCAGACGAACAGGTTATAGGAAGCGCCACCTACGGCAAGCGGTTGAACGAGAGCGGGGACGCGCGCTCCCATAGGACCCCCGATATCTGGGCAGGTCAGGAGTACAGTAGGTCGTGATCTATACTTTGTTGGTTTTGTTTTGCTTATCCTTTCCTTCGTTCGTGCATGTGCATATATTGCTAACGGATGCATATAGCGTGCAATTCCTCTGCGAAAGAAGTGCTTGGGCGCTCGTACTGCTTAATTTTGTCATGGCTGGAAAAGGCTTCTTCCGCTTGGTAACTTCATTAAAAAAACTCCTGGCGTCTTTCGACTCATCTTGCGAATTGTAAAGTCCAAACAAGTCATAAATTCGCAGGAAGATGGAGGCTTGGTTGATTATAATGTCCCGATAGCTACCTCATATTGGCCTTCATTTGTACTTTACAAAAGCTTTGTGAACTCTAAAACGTATTCAAGCTCCGTCTTCATTGAACAAACAGGTCAGCCTGTTTACAAGAAGCTACACATATTGAAGTGATTAATAACGGTAAACAAAGGTTATTGCCCTAATCTGAGGGTGAACACTAGGTAAGAATGACCGCAAGTTGGGAAATTTGAAACAGATTCATCATAAAATGATGCGAAACTACCGTGGACGTTAGGAAAAAGGAAGTGTTCATGCCTTTCGTTGTAGTTGCCCTGATCATCGGCGTCTCGTTTAAAACGAAGGCTTTCGATAGCATATTTGCCTTCGTCGATGTTGACGAGAGCAATGCTTCTATATAAATGAAGTGGTCGATGACCGGCTGGTGCTTGTTATGTTCGGAGAATGTTGATGAATTCGTACTGATGATAAATGATGCTGACGCGTTCATACTGATGTTATGTCATCAGTATGAACAACTAACTAGCCCAGACCTTAGTGAGTTGATGAGTTCGTTTGGTACTTCGTAGTAGCGCAACGATACTAACCCGATATCTCCTCCGTGATTGGTAGATCTGGTCGAAAAAGGGAGTCTTTACACGCTTTTGGCGCCAGTCGTTGTCGGCCGCTACCTGGAGAGTAAGGATAGCCAAATACAGAACGACACAGCTTACCAGAAGCTGCGCCATCTTTACTAGCAAACTTGCTACTTTGGAAAATCGGACCAGAGCCCTATAACTGGACCGCTTATTGCTAAGTGTCTCTTATAGTACTTCGTCCTCCTGTATGCCATCGTGTTTACAACGACAAAAACGCGTTAGCTTGTCATTGTTCTTTTAAGTGACGCTGTGACATTGTCGGGTAAAAAAAAACAGCAATACCCAGAGTGTCTGCAGAGAATAACAAGCGTAACTGTTAACCTTTAGTTTTAGATGATTTTGATATATCTCTCTAGGTTGTCCTCAAATTTGAAGAAATTGTCAATTTTTGCTTTGAAAGAGCTCTTCTCTGACTCCTTTAAGAAAAGAAAAAAATTGAATGAGCTTTTTCAGAAAATTTTGGCCACAAAACTTTAAAATCACGAGCTGACTTCAATGTGAGAAGGCGTACTGCTTAGCACGGAGGCCGCCATAACAAGAAAAAACTTATTGGATGTGACACCTGTCATTCAATCGCACATGCTGAGCGGCAGCGGTCGTACGACACCTCTAAATCACTCGAGACGCTCGCTTTAATAACAAAAAACTTATGCGCTGTGAGCATTCTAGCAGGTCCTTTTCTTAAAGTTAAGCAGAACTTTCTTTAATCGCGCATGACATGTACGACGAACATGTTCAACAAATTAGATTACTGGAGGAGGTTACAGCAAAAGGCATAACTAAAAACTAACAAAACTTTGTTAAATAAAATTTTAGATAATTCATCTTGCACTCACATGCAATTTACTAATCGAAGCGTGGTATTTCTTTCTCCTGCTAATAGACGTAAAAAAACTTACCCCAGTTCTACCAAGTGTGAAATCTGCAAAAACAGTAGAGCTGTGGTTATCCTATTTCATATTCATTTCATATTTATATTTCTTTGTAGAAGAAACAAATGGAGGAGGAGTAAGGAAAGAAACAAATGGATGTTTAGGCAAAAGGCATAGTGCCTGACAGAGGACCCAACACCCTTGTACACAGTTCGGGCAGCACTCATATTTCTACAATAATATATCGATCAATATTGATTAAAGAAAAAAAAACAGTTTTTGCGGCATCCAGACCAACATGGACAAAAAGAAGCGATAGAGAAAATAGCTCGAATAAAGATTTGACATTACATTAATTAGAGCTTTGACTATACAAAACAGATTCTACCTAACTTACTGAAAT
Source organism: Rhipicephalus sanguineus (assembly GCF_013339695.2). Lineage (NCBI taxonomy): Eukaryota > Metazoa > Arthropoda > Arachnida > Ixodida > Ixodidae > Rhipicephalus > Rhipicephalus sanguineus. The sequence goes on from NC_051185.1 coordinate 19,106,759, forward strand.
AACCATCACTCTGGCGAAAAAATACTACAGTAGGGCAATATGAAACATGTGAGACATAACATTGGTATGATTAAGATAATGCATACAATACAAATTTCTATCGTCCGACTACTATCGTTACTTACAGTAGTATTCCTTGTGTTCCATCAAATCGTATATTTTTCTAATTAGTATTTTTTACGTGTATATTGAAAGTTTTTTTCATTACAGCCAAAATTAAGCTTCTGTTCTATTTTGTTTAACATATAAGTTGTTTGGTGATGTTTTCCATAATTTCTTCGTAATCCTTGTGAAAGGCGTAAGTTTTGGCTGATAGGATAATGGCGTTGTCTAGCTCCTGTGTTTCCCTTGTGATTTTCAGTGATTTTTTGTGACGTTTAGTGATTTTGTATAGGTATCCGTGATTACGTTACTGGTAGAATAGAGATGCACCGGAAAGGACGTATGGCAGCCCCTGCCACACCCGCCCCTGGTACAGTGACTTTAGGCTCTATTCACGCCTCAGCCGGCCTTCTCCGTTTCACTGTGCACATTGCGAAATGAATGACTCCCGAACGCTTCTTTAATCCACATTCATGGCGAACGGTTTACTACTCAGCCCTTTCACGAGCTCTGCATAACTTCGGCTTTCTCCTCTCCCCTCGGGTACCGCACGTTCTTGTTGCTCCGCTCCGGCTCATTTTTCAACAGTGCGGATACCGCTTTGTCCGTGACCGAGGCAATCACGCCATCTATGGGTGTATCTGGGAACCGGAGCGTGACATGCGGACGCTCATCTGTCGTCATGCCCATAGAACAGCTCCACTCCTAAAACATGGAGGAAGCTTGCGCTTCGCCTTCAAGAGTGGAAGGCGAAGATGCATGCTCTACATGACGCCTGTTTAGGTTTCTTTGTTATTTTTACGAAGCAGTTTCAAGTACTTGCACGTCTTTGCGGTAGAGCACCTACCTTCCACTCAGAATGCCTCGGTTCGATTCCGACTCGAACCCCTCATTTTTAGAGCGCAGCTCTTAGGTGCCCGTTCCTGCGTTGTGCGGCGTCGCCGTTGGCGTCGGCGTAACCGATAGAGCGAACGAGGACGAAAGAGAGTGAACGCGGAGTCTCGATATCACGAGCCACTGGTCTCTATCGCTTTCTTTCTCGGTCAAGCGCGCTGGCCCCTCGGTCGGAGCTAGTGCGCATGCAGGGCTGGCATGTGCGCTGCGGCTGGCTTCGCTTGTCGTAACGGGGCTGTCGGCGTTTCGCTTGGTTCGCGACGCCTGCAATGCACAGAATGGTGTGCGTAGCACTCGAGCGCTGGCAGTTTCTGTGGCAATATGTAACGAATGTTACATTGCTACGACTGCGGAAAGCCAAAACTTCAAACACAGTTGGCGTTGCCCCAACACGAAGCTGCGCTCAGAATTCGCATTATATAGGAAGTATCGTAATCGTCGTTGAATTTTTATTACTGGCAGCCACCGCGATTTTTTGCTCACGGACAACGCCTACTTATCGCTGCTAGAGTTTGCTATAGTCTAATATAGCTCCAGTACACTACTGTAACAACGAAGCCAACTGAACTTCTTTACGCGCATTACAAGCCACTTTTACGCTTGCAGACGCAGGTTTCACTATTCTAAGGCTCTTACGTTGTACTGTGAGCCGGAGCTGCAATGGGATACAGGTTTCGTACAGGTCCTTGAAAACTTTGAAAACCCTTGAATTTGAAAAAGTACATTTTTAAGGCCCTTGGAAGTCCTTTAAGCGACTTGGCAAAAAAATAAGCTCAAGTCCGCTTATTATAAGCGGAAGTAGCAACTCTGCCCGGCATGCACTCATAAGATTCAACGTTGTTGTCAACCCGAATTAACGAAACTGACTTGCAATGAAAACCAATTTAATGAAGCTTTTCTGAAATAAATTAGTAAAACGAAGCGCTAATTTCTTTCTATTTCTTACACAGATGGCTTTTTCCTTCAAGCGCGGGGAGTAACGCTATTGCGTTAAAACATCGGTCACCCATAGTCACGAGGCTGGTTTTATTTTTACAAGGTTAAACGCCAACCATAGTGGATTCAACAGTTGCGTGGCGTGCGTGGCGGTTTATTGCTATTACGGTTTATTGCGGCTGCTGGTGGTCTATTCTTTCTGACAATGCTCCCACAAGAACCCTACTGTGTGCTTTCGTAATTTCATGATTTATGCGACAGATCACACTGATCGTCTCCTCGCAACTTTCTTGCTCGCCCTACTCTCATAACCACTGCGTTTGTTCTACCTTTCTTTGCATTTCGGCTGCATGTCATATATTTTCACGTGACTGTCTACCTGGCCTGCATCGCCCGGACCACATATGGGAGCCTCAATGTTCGGTGCACCTGAACAGACTTTTCACTCAAGCACGCGTGGGTTAGCAGCAAAAACAATGCCGTGGTAGACTTTGGGTGTTTCTATGTTACAAGTTTTAGGTTTCGAAGGACTGAAAAACCCCTTTCTGGGTTTTACAAACTTCCTGATTTAACAAAGGAAAGAAGGTGTCGTTTAAGGGCTCGTTTTCCTTTGTTAGACACAATATTAATGAGAACTAACAGACAGTAAGGCAATGGAAAGTATAGGGGATGTTATTTATAGTAATTAGGATATAAATGTGAAGAAAGTAAAGTGGACGAAAAGATAACTTATTTTAAGTTATCTATAAGTTATCTTTTCATCTACTTTACTTTCATTTATATCCTAATTACTACAAATAACATCCCCTATATTTTCCATTGCGTTATTGTCTGTTAGTTCTCATTGTTATGGATTTAACAAAGTCATTTGAGTGTGATGTTGACTTCGTTAAATCCAGTTTCAACTGTATATGTATAAGTCGGTTAAATTTAGTCAAAACTTGAAACATTCTTATAGTAAAAAAAAAATCTGCCTTTGGATGCCATTTTTGGGTCCTTGAAAAACGTATGGCTGGCCCTTGAAATTCCTTGAATATCCTTGAATTTTCTTCCTTGAAGCCTGTACGAACCCTGGGGATATGACTATGGATAGTGATATGTTCGAATAATGATATTGTAATTTCAAACCAATATGCTTTTCACGGGAATGTAACTACAAATATCAAACCAAATATATTTCTAATTTCAACATATCCACATGGACTGTCTTCGAAGAGCAATGTACTCTAGGAGAATTTTCCAGTTGCCGCAGAGCAGTTTTCTTACTGAATGACAGAAAATTTTCAAGGTATGTTGAGTGTCCTACGTGCTCGTTCAGAAGCCGGCATCTTTCAGCGGCAGCTTCAGTTTTCCTGGACCAAGACCATTTGAAACAGTCCTCACTATCGCGTTCTCTCATTGACGGACTTCAATGAAAGTTGTTAATCATCATACATTGACTCAGATATTATACATAGAGAAAGAGTCGATTGCTTAAAGCAGCAAATTTTCGAAATGAATACGAATCGGATGGCATTTCAATGCTATTGAATTAGTATTAATTGTATTTAACATTTACGAACCCCTACATAATACCAAAGAAATCGTATCCTTAACATAGCGAAAATGCGATTCTATTATCACTCGTTAATACTAAAGCAGTGAACAGGAAGCTGCCGGCAACAATGTACGACGAAAACAAGCGTTTGACACTTTTCTCGTACGTCGTGTTTCTCGTGCGCTGCTGTAGCGTGAACGAAAACATGTCATTCAACGTGAAATAGACGCCAGCAAGAAAACTACGTCGACGATATTTTCGTCCTAAGCTGTGACATCTTCGTTACATCTCTCATTACTTCGTTACTTTTTCGCGTAGCAGAATAAATGTCGTCGAGACAACTGTCCTTCTTCCGCATACATGCAGGCTTTGTTTTCTTCTTATAGAAGATGATCAAAGAGGCAACAATGTCATGGAGGAGGCTTTCTTCTTTCACTCGCGTACTCTCGTAACACAAAAAACAAGACTGCATTGCTCTCCTGAAACAAGTTTTCTTCCATTGCGATAGCAATTATATGGACACTCTCGGCGGGTTTTTGCTTTTTGCCGTAGTAGTCGATGTCGCCTTTCCGTATATATATACATACATATATATATATATATATATATATATATATATATATATATATATATATATATATATATATATATAAAGGAGTTCAGAAGAAAATTTCTAAAGCTCTTCCGGGGATTCGAACCTGCGACACATCGTTAACCATGCGGCCCCCATCCATACATCATCTGGCATACTAACAACGAGCGATTTTTATGCATAATTTGCCGTTACGCACATCTCTGAGGTGCCTTAGCTTGGCAGAGGCGTGTTGACTATCACCCGCGAGATGGCGCAAAGGGTTAAAGGACGCGCTTAGGGTGTCGGCCCCCTGCCTTTTGCCGGCGCGGGGTTGCCCGCCTTGAACTCCGTACTTTGACCTACAGGCTGTGGTCGCCTGTGCTCGCGCGCTTCTCTCTTTCATCGCAATGGTTGCGTTGAAGCCATAAACCGCACGAAGGTCACTTCACTAGCTGCAGCGGCCGTGTTCGCTTAAGGATTGAGCTGCTAGCCTTTCTTCATATGACATTCCAATTTTGTTGCTATCGCATTCATTGCTTCGCCCTCGCGGCGAAACTGTGACTTTCCTTTTTTTCATTTTCGCGCCGATGTGCTACTTTAAGCACTGCGACGCAGGGTACACTCTTGATTTATATGCCGGTCTCCGTGCTAGAATTCGTATGACAGTCTGTGACAGTATCGAGGTGTTGTTCTGCTTATCTGGGTTGGGAAGAGCGAAGGCTTGGAAGGAAGGACAGGACCACACAGAAGAACAGACGCTCACTTGTCGACAAGTAGAACAGTCGTTCTACTTGTCAACTGATCGCCGACGCGCGCGCGCTTTCGTTATTTAGCTTGGCGCGAGAATGACATTTCGAGTACACGAAAAACAACATGTCCTGTATGACCACGTGCCCCGCCTGTCAATGTTCAAGAACGCGGATACTACTAGGCCTTACATGTGGCCTTTCGTCTGTACCCACCCATCGTGCTATTGTATGCTGAATAAAGATGATTGATTGATTGATTGATTGATTGATTGATTGATTGATTGATTGATTGATTGATTGATTGATTGATTGATTGATTGAATGAATGAATGAATGAATGAATTTACACCTATTTTGATTGGCAGCATATACAGATTACGCAGCACAGAGGGTTTTACGCAGCACCACAAAGAACATCAGAGATCTCGATTGCGTTACAGGTTACTTTGGTGAAACAAAGTGAGCACTAGCCGAAAGTTGATGCGTGAGCAAATAACAATGTTAGTCCGCGTACAGTGGGTAGAACTTGAACGGAAATGTGGGCGTGTGAATGTTCTATTAGGAAGCGAACTCCTGAAAACGAAATGTTATTGCCATGTTTTTTTTTTCTTTACTAAGGCGAAAGCCTTTGAGTCCTTATCAAACGCGAACATTGACCGTCGGCGTCGGTGTCAACACGAGTGATTCAAAAAGTCATCATCACGTGATGACGTCATAATGACGTTATATGATGACCTCATCACGTGATAATTTTTTGCATCGCTCGTGCTGTGCCCGACGCCGTTGACGTGGGACGCCGCCGCCGAGGGTAAATTTTCGCGTTTGATGAGGCATTTAAGGCTTTCGCTCTAAAAATTCTTGGCCCAAAAATTTCTTGGTCAGGCGAGATTCGAACCCACGTTCCCGCGATCCGAAGGCAAGCATCGTACCACTCGGCTATCCAGGCACGCTAGCAGAGCATAGCATAGCCTTGTATGGTGTAGTATACCAAGGGGTGGGAAAGAGAAGTGTTGGTGAAAAACAGAACAGAAAGTGCTCAGTACTTTAACGATCACTACTACGAGAAATATAGCTACAAATAGATGGTTGCTTAATGCAGCCGTGATGCCGCAGGGTAGGAAAATTCCGCAAGGACATTTAATTCGCTGCGTCTTTTTTTACGTTAAGTGAGCGAAAATACTTTATCCGGAAGGAAGGAGGGAAGGAAGGAAGGAAGGAAGGAAGGAAGGAAGGAAGGAAGGAAGGAAGGAAGGAAGGAAGGAAAGAAAGAAGGAAGGAATACACAAGGGAGAAGGCAGGGAGGTCAACCAGACAGCAGTCCGGTTGGCTACCCTACTTTATCCGGATATGTATTAGGCAGGACAGGAGCCCACCTCGAAAGTGCGAGTTGTCTATGAAGTTACAAACGAAGCAAGCAAGCAAGCAAGCCGAAACAGCAAATAAGAGCTTATAAAAGTCATCTCACTGTTACACCGTGTAAGCTGTTTGTGAAAGCGTTGCACAATGCACTCGCATGTGAGAAATCTTATATGATGCCAGCAATTTTTCTGGCATCTCGTGGCTGCCTAAATTTCGCACGATACTTTGAGCTACCTATTTATTAAGACCAGCTGTCGAACATTATGAGTTAGTGGAGCAGGCGTGTGAATTATCGATTATGAACCCTATATATCCAACAAACGCGTATCGACATGTAAGGATCCTGTATAAAAATTCTTATGTTTTTAGGCATCATACGACCAACATGGAACATGCATATATGTATGATATCAGGTAACATACGTGATATTATATAAAATATGGCACGTACCCCGTAAAACCTATGAGAATAATTTTTAGGGGCGAAGCTCCTTAAGGCGGCACCCGTTCGTCCCTCGTAGTCGTAGTCGTAGTAGTAGTAGTGCGTAACCAGTCTTACGCTTTGACCTCCAAGGTGGTGCCGGTGGGAGATTTTTCCTGTGCGTTGTTGAACAATAAAAAATTCGCAGCGTGCGCGTTAACTAAAAGCCTAATTCCTCTGTCTCTCATTCCCCATTAACAACCATTGGCATGTTCCAGTAGGAAACGTTAGTAGAAGTAGAAGTGTAAGTGTTAGGTAAAAGCCGACTTCTTCTGTCTCTCATTCCCCATTAGCAGCCATTGTTTACCTCCAAGGTAGTGCCTGGTGAGATTTCTCCTGTGCGTGATTAAACAATAAAAATTTTGTTCAAAACGCCGTTGATTGATGAAATAAACCAACGAAAGACGCCAGATGTTTTGTAAAAGCAAAACGAAAGAACGCCAGATGTTTCTAAAGCAAAACGAAAAGACGCCAGCTGCTTAACGAAAGACGCCAGATGTTTTCTAAAGCAATGGTTTTCTATACAATGAAAATTCACAGCGTACATGTAAAATTAAAGTGAGCTGCAAGTCGTCATAACCCTCATCGAACCTTTAGTATAAACGCGCCCGATCTCACGTCGGTGATGATGTACTGGGCAGAATTCACGGAAGATTCACGGTTTACCGATGAACCTCCGCAGCTTCGCCCACTCATCATCATTCACTCCGTGGATATGCTGTTATTTTTTTTTTTCTTGACTAACTGACATGAACTCTCCTTTTATGAAGTTTTTCTATGCTCTGATTTCTCATGTATTTCTGTTCTCTGTGAAAAGAAGAAGCCGGCACTATATAAGGGCGCTAGCATTTCCCAAACAGCATATGATTTTAAATAAAAAGAATATTAGGGTTTTTATGCGAGATCCCACACGCTGAAATCTGGGATACGGTTCATCTAATATAACAGAAGATGTCTTATTTTTGCTTGGATATACAACATGGCGTAAGGGAACATGCGAGTATTTACAAAGATATCCTAATGGTCCGTTGACATAATTGGATGTAGTACGTACGTTTATTCATAAGAGAAAGGATATGTAACAATCATGCAGCAGAAGAATACGGCAATTGGCCTCAATGATATGAAAAACATGACCGCATGATAGTAAGATAATTAATCCGAAATTGGAGTGGCAATGATCTAACAAAACCTAACAGGGTCCCTTATGCATTCGACTAAGACGATACGAACGGGAAAGCAATCTTCTTTTTCGTCTCAGTCAATGTATTGATCATTCCCCGTCGGCCTACGGGAGCTTTGTGCACCTAACGTGGTTTTAACGCGATAGCGTTAGAGAGCTCGTGTCGCAGAAATTCCGCCGTCGGCGTCGGCACCGTTGGTTGTGAGCGAAAAATCGTCCGTGACCGAAAAATCGAGAAAGAAGCGAATAAATTAAAGAATAAAATCTTCGGTCCCATTGAGTACCGAACCCGGGCCATTCGCGTGGCAAGCAGGTGTCCTACCACAAAGCCACGATGTTACTTGCAGTTGCTTCGGAAAAAAAACACTGCATAAATGCCATGTAGTGGAAGAAGTCTCCTAACGCATTTTGTTCGGCAGGTGTCACGACGAAAACCAGCCCATTCGGCGATTTGTAGGCGCATTTGGGAGGCCATCAAACTACGTCGAAAAAGGCCGGGATAGTGCAGCCATCGCCGCTAAAAACACACACGAACTTTTAAACAAAAATGGACAACTATGTTCATCTACCGGAAAACATATCAAGCCAACGCTGGCTTGCGGAGGCGTTGATCAAGCAAACAGCAAACTCTAGATAATGTACTGCCATCTGTGACGCATTGTGAGACTCTTCATGGCCTCCGAGATGGCAAGCGCGCGGCGTATATCTTGGAGGCCATGCGATTCTTGCTTTAGATCCAAAACCTGTACCATTCGCGCGCGCGCGCGCGCGTGTGTGTGTGTCTGTGTGCGTGTGTGTGTAACAATACACATTAACAAGTATGCACTTAGTGGTTGAAGTGCGCACTAGGGGCCGGATTTCGCTATCGCGTTCAACTCTTAAAGGCGAAGCTTAAAGGGGCCCTCCAATACTTTTTTTCATCGCTGCTGACCGCATCAACGCGTAGTGGCGCTCGCCAGAACTATTGCGGGCGGAAATGACGAAGATGAGCGCTGGCCTATGATTGGATAAATGTAACGTTAGAAGTAATAGCGGCGTTGCATCACAAATGGGGTAATTGTTGGGTTTAGTTTTACAGCGAAAGCTGTTATGAGATCATTTCACCGGCCGTTTTTGGCGCCGCATTTGTCCGCCGCCGCCGCCGCCGCCGCCGGTGTCCGTAACCAGTATCGCTCGAAATAAGAAAAAAAAACTAAATAAGAAAAAAAATTCCAGGATGGAACGAGGTTCGAAACTGGGCCCTCTGCGTGGGAGCCCAGCATTCAACCTCTGAGCCATGCCGGTGCTTGAAAATGCTTTGCAAAAAGGTCCTATACAGGCTTCTTGTCGCGAAGGAACCACACTAGCATGTGCAATATAGCGTGGTAGAAGACTAAAATAAGCACCAAGCGTCGCACAACGCGAATTCTGTAACCAGGCGTCACACAATGCGAATTGCGCAACGAGTAGGTTGTGAAATGCTTCCAACCCATTACAAAGGGCTCTGCCATAATTCTTCGTCGTCATCAGGCACAGCATCAACAAAGTGCGCATAATGCCTTACATGCGTTTAGCAGGTACCACGGCTCTCCGTAAAATGACGAAAAATGGCACAGTGCCTGCTGCCCTACTTCTCAAAAATTACAATTATTCAGAGCGTAGTGGGTTCCTCGCAAGTGCACTGGTATTGGTTGCCAAGGAAGCCCATAAGCGCATGATCCATGTCCTCGGGGTCTCAGTAAAATTACAATGATTTATAGCGTAGTGGGTTCCTCGCAAGTGTACTTGTATTGGTTGCCAAGAAAGCCCATAAGCGCATGATCCATTTCCTCGGGGTCTCAGTAAAGTTCTTCGCCCCCCCCCCCCCCCCCCGTCTCTCTCCCACGTCAACGTATGTTATACAGCATGACGGGAGAGGGAAATAGCGAGCGGTCGTCACCCAATGCAAATTACATAACTGGTGGGCCGTTCAAAGCTTCCAACCCATTACAAAGGGCTGAGCCATAATTCTTCATCGTCATCAGTCGTCGCGTCAACAAAGTGCACATAATGCCTTACAGACGTGTAGCTGGTGCTTCGCTTCTCCGCAGAATGACGAATGATGGCTTAGTAGGTGCTTCCCAACTTCACAAAAATTGTGATTTATGGCGTAGTGGGTACTTTTCTAGTTTACTTGTATTGTAGCCCCAAGAGAGCTTACAACGCCGCTCTTCCAGCTTTCGCTGTGACTGTGCTGCGGTTTCAGCGCAGGCCTGGCGTTTTTTTTTCTTAAGCATGCTTTTTTCATTGAACGCCAACTACACAGACGATCTTAGACATTTCAGCTTTAAAACTGCAGCGCCCGGCAAAGAATGCGCCGAACACCACGGCGCTGGAGGAAAACGCGCTCGGGACGCTCCAGGCGCCGTTGTTTGTAGAAACTGAAGGGAAAAAAATGTAAGAGCGTTGATATAGACGCCGTCTATATGATATAGACGACAAGAAACACGACTAAAACTAGAAAACATGATAGAGGCGTTCACGATCTGCCTCGTTTCGGACGCGCAGTTCACTCTTAATGCACCACATTGTTTGTTACTATCGCAACGGCGTCATCAATACGTTGGAAAGAACGGCCAACATTGTATGCAAGCTTCCCGTACGTAGGATCTTTCAGTTCATTTCACTGGGGCGCCATCAGACGTCACAGGGCGAGTGAAACGTGGTCAGGTGACCCCGCGAGAATCGAGTTGAGGGTAGGCCTCCATTTTATTGTATTTTGAGTGTTCTAGGCTGAATAACTTCGGACTGCGTTCCCCTACCGCTTCCGTTCTTGCTGCACTAATCTCTTCAGCCTCCAGTTTACGCAACCCGAAAGTAAAAACTGTAAAACAATGAGGTCAGGAAAAGTGTTAGAGGGTCCCTTTAAGGGTCCCCCAATTTTTGCACTGCCTCCAGGATCGGAGGCGTTGCAAGCTTTCTGTACGCCACCTGGTTTTGCATTGCCTCCGTGATCGGCCCACCATTGAAGCGACGACGTCATGTGATGACGTCATTATGCGGCATCACGTTATGTGACGTCATGGTGATGTCACAAATAATGGCAATCTGTGACGTCGAGATGCCATCGCATGGTGACGCCATCATGTGATGATGGCTTTTTGCATCACTTGCGTTGACGCCAACGGCGTCGACGCTATCAATATTTCGTTTCATAAGGCATCTAAGGTTCTCGCCTTACTAAATATACAAGATTCAACAGCAGAAATACAAGCCTATGGCCACACCTGCTCAGCTTTAGATGACATCATTGATTCACGTTATGTTTACGTCCGCAGCTCAAAAAAAATGATAATAATAAAGGCGAAATATCTATCGTAGGCTGCTGAACGCCAGCAGCAGATGTCGCGGTAATGTAAGACACCTTCATTTGTCGCTCGTCGTGTCTAATTTAAACGGGCTTCATTTCGAACAGGTGTTCTTTTGTCTTTATCCTCACGACAAAGTCATTCGTTACATACGCAGCGATTGCATCGGTGTCACGCTCTGTCGCAAGGGTATGAACAACAACACTTGTTCTGTAAGCCGTGAGTTCTGTGGCTGCTACCTCTCATGTGGGCTTAACGATGCAGTTTTCGTACTCTATGGAAATGATTAGAAGGAAAAAAAAACGTCGCATGGGTACTGAACAGGAAGTTCTTTTGTGTTTTAGGAGTTAACCTCACACCTAAAATATAACCAGGGCACTTCCACGGTAACCATATCTGGCATTAAAACTACCCTTGATCCGCCGGACATGTTCTCAAGTAGGAAGCTTCGCGTGGCTATCTCTCAGGCATTTTAACTAAGCCAGCAATTCAACGGTTCCAGAATTGCCTAAGTATATTGGGTGCCAACACAACGCGACAACATAGCGAAGTCAGCACATTTCCATCCATAATTATACAAGTGGTATTCCTTTTGTGGAGAGACTTCTTATTTTTGTTAAACTCTCACTAATATCTTAAGGCAGCCATTTTTCGACTCGAATACACCCGCAAATTAAGCAGAGGTCTGCGTTCTGAAGCTCTTCTGGAGCAAATCGTGCTTCATTTGACATGTATGGTCCTAAGTCATCCGCTAAAACATTCGTCTCATGCCAAAGCAACCATGGTTCCTGTAGTAGTAGTAGTAGTAGTAGTAGTAGTAGTAGTAGTAGTAGTAGTAGTGGTAGTAGTGGTGGTAGTAGTAGTAGTAGTAGTAGTAGTAGTAGTAGTAGTAGTAGTAGTAGTAGTAGTAGTAGTAGTAGTAGTAGTAGTAGTTTGTTCCATGTAACTGCGGAGCAAAGGCTGTTTCACTGATATCCGATTACTCTTGCCTTGCGCCAGCTGACACCACGTTATGCCTGCAGTGTTGTGTAATGGCAATAAATTGGAGAAGCACAGAAGCTCTCGCTAGCTTGCTTGCCTACGTCAGCAAGCCAGAACTTCCGCGTAGCCCGACTTCATTTAAAATGTAAATTAAGTCTTTTTTAAAGTACCGATGCTCAAAAGCTAGAATAATTAAACAGTCACGAGTATAAACAAGTTTATTGGTGAAGAAATTGCAGTAAATGCTGTGTCAATACAATGAAGGCGTCTCACTCCTGGTTAATATGGTTGCAGAACGAGGAACGGGCAAATCAGTGAATATTGAAGTTAACACTGAAGGTTTTGTTTGCCCATGATATGGCCATCACTCTGCCAAAGCAAGCGTGAACTGTGTGCTGGGTTTTTCTATCGATAGATAGTGCCTGTGCTCTCAAACTTTCTACCATAAAGGTCTTAAAGCACAATGTATCGTCGACATTCTTACAGCACCAGCATTGCCTATGGATGGATGGATGAATAAACTTTATTTCGGTCCCTCGGAACGCGCCCTAGCAGGTTGCGGGCCGCTCCCACGTCGGAACAGAAAGACCAAGTCTCTCTGCTGCGTCGCGGGCCCGTTGGACTGCCCATAGTTGTGCTTCGAGTCCGGAGCTTGTAATAGCTTCTTCCCATTTTGACGGCGTGATGACTTCGCCGCCGTGTAACGCGGGGCACCGCCAGAGCATATGTTCTAGATTCGCTATATCCGCGCATAATGAACATGCATTAGTTGGCTGTGCTTCTGGATAAATATTGTGCAATAGCGCGGATTTAGGGAACGCACCGACCTGAAGTAACCCGAGTGCCAGAGCCTGTGGTCTGCTTAATTTTCTGTGTGGTGGAGGGTACTGTCTCCGCCCCAGGTAAAAATGTTCCGTAATTTCGTTATGCGAGGTGGGGGGTCCCGATTCTCCAAAACCTCAGCGCGCCCTCCGGTAGCTACGCGGTCTACTAGTCCTCGCGCAGCTATGTGGGCCGACTCATTGAGATTGGGCGGGGCTCCCTTGATCTGTCCCATGTGAGCTGGGAACCAGACGAGTGTGTGTGGCTGGATGTTCTTGTCCCGGAGGATCCGCAAGGCCGGTTCCGAGATGGTGCCCTTGGCAAATGCTCTAATCGCTGATCTCGAGTCGCTGTAAATCGTGGACCTCTTGTTGTCCAGCAAGGCCAACGCAATTGCAGCTTGCTCCGCTATTTCGGCTGCTGTCGTCCGGACCTATGCCAAAAAAAAAAATTAACAACTAATAAGAAGAAGAATGTCGCTTAAATGACGTAACGCTTGTTTTCATGATTTGAGAGAGAGAGAGAAGCAACTTTATTATCATGGTTTGAGAATCATCCACAACGTATCTCGCAAAGCTGACGCAGACTTCGACTGTTGTGAACCACATTGACAAGAATGCTTTGAACTCCGAGTCGGCTTAACCAAATTTAAAAGTATAATAATATATAAGTACTCACTTGTGTCATGACGAGATACCATCGTTTACTCAAGAGGCGCGCGGGCCGCACGAGCAAGCATACTGGCTTTGTAAGGTTACCAAGGCGACCGGGGTTCCTTGTATCGTTGCCTGTCCAGCCATTTAGTCACTGGGTTTCAGTACACGATGCGACAGCCACACTTTGATGGAACCGTTAAATGAGAAAAAACTGACTGCTCAGAAAGAAGCGTTGTTTATGTTATATTATTTTATTTTATATGCCATGAAAGAGCTTTCGAAGAAGAAGCGGCGGAGTCGTCTAAATCAAGTCGCACCTCGCCGCCAGGCGTGTGTGCGTGCCCTCCCCCCTCTCCCGTCTACATAAAACCACGTGACTCCTTTCAGTCCCGTGAGCCGGGGACATCAATTCTTATGTCCTGTCAATGGCACTCTCGCCATTGCAGCTGTAAAACCGTAGCGCGCCGTATTTTATTCGCAGACGCTCAGGTGATACGCCGCGACTCAAATCCAAAGTGTGCGCGTTTAAAAATAAGCATAACGCTTCAATTGAGCTGAACGGACGGATGCCATCGTCTTGATAACGAGATGCGTCTCTTCTTCAGACGGTGGACTTCCAAACGGTTCGCAATTTAATTGTTAGTTTATTTCTCTTCTCTCTCTCTCCGTCTCCCTCTATCTCCTCTCTCTTTCTCACTCGCGCTCCCTCTCTCTCTCTCTCTCATACTGCTCGTTGGTTTTCAAAGATGCCTCCTGAAAAGTGGCAGCGGCCTAAGCAAATCACGGTGCAAAGAAACGCCAACTTGATTTAAGAGGGTCCGCCATTAGGGACTAGATAGGAAGATCAGTTGCGGATAGGTTCGGCCATGAACGTTAGAACATTGCTCGTTGCTGTTCACGTTGTCGTGTTGTCGGTCTCCGTGTCAAGAGCTTGCGACGAAGACGACGAGGGATTTGAGGGGCAGCAACCCATAGATCCCATCGAAGGAAAGCCTTACCCACCTGTGAGATCATCGCATTGTTTCACACACTTTTCTCAAATTAATTATTGAATCAAATTCATTTCGGCGTTTTACGTCCCAAAACCACGATGTGGTTATGTTGTGCGCCGTAGTAGAGGGCTCCGGAAATTTCGACCTTCAGCATTTCGCCTCCACCAAAATGCGGCCGCCGCGGCCGGGATTCGATCTCGCGAACTCCGGTCAGCAGTGGAGCACCACCCCGGAGGGTTGCCATTCCTTTTTCTTTTTAAAATTAGAGATGAACAAAGTGTATTTTTTTCCCACTTAAGATTCTATTTATTTCACCAGACTCTGAGTAAAAAAAAAGCCTGTCGACTGTGAAAAAGGAGCCATTTGCAATAATATTTTTTCTTACTGTTCTTAGAGCATAGACAACCTTTTCAGGGTTGCTGGTACCATACCGCGCCCACGACATCCGCGTGAAGTATGTGTTGAAATACAGTTGATGCGGCTCTACCCGTTCCCCATTAATATTCAACTAATCACGCAGGAAGTTGCACCCCCTGCTTGACCACGGTTCCGTCGTTATTGTGCAGCCACACAAGTGCTGTAGACCCGCCTTGGTAACTTAGCACGTAAGGTGTCGCGCTGCTAACCTCGAGGGCGCGGGTTCGATTCCCGGCCTTAACGGTGTCCTTTCGATGGGGACGAAATGCAAAGAATACACATGCACTTAGATTTAGGTGCACGTTAAGAACCCCAGGTGGTCCAAATTTCCGGAGCCCTCCACTACGGTGTCCCTCATAATCATATCGTGGTTTTGGGACGTAAAACTCCAACAATTATTATTATTACTGCGAACTGTGTTCATAAATCAGTTTAATTATTTCGATTCTCTCTTCGCAACGCAGCATTCTGTGGGTCCCGGGGGTCATTGCCAAAGCACGCGACAGTGTCGACGCGGGTGGTGTTGTGTGAGACATCGCAAACGCAACGGTGGCTACACCTGTCAGAAGATGCACGGACTCGGTCACAGGTGCACGGGGGAGACGGAGATTATGGCTGGAAGGTATTACCATCGCTGCCCCTGCGTCGAGCATCGTAAGTGACGCTCAGACTTCCCTTGTACTTAATTAATCAATGAATTAAACAGGCAAGTAGTTGTACAGTGGGCTGGCCGCGATTACATTCACAATAATGCATCCGAAGGGGGACCAGTAGTATTAGTGGAGGTGGTGGGTGTGGTGGTGGTGGTGGTAGTATTCGTAGTAGTATTCGTAGTAGTAGTAGTGGTAGTAGTAGTAGTAGTAGTAGTAGTAGTAGTACTAGTTATATTAGTGGTAGTAACAGCATTACTAGTAGTATTAGTAGTAGTAGTAGCAGTAGTAGTAGTAGTAGTAGTAGTAGTAGTAGTAGTAGTAGTAGTAGTAGTACTAGTAATATTAGTGGTAGTAGTAGCATTACTAGTAGTAGTAGTAGTAGTAGTAGTAGTAGTAGTAGTAGTAGTAGTAGCAGCATTGCTAGTAGTAGTAGTAGTAGTAGTAGTAGTAGAATAGCTGCAGCAGCGTGGCGTGTTTTTATAATTCTAATGTGTTGAGTGCTACTTCAAATAGTTCACAGGCTCTTCTGGAAAAATATCCTTGCATCAAAACAAAAATAGAGAGTAACGGTTAGCGTGCTCGGCAATGGAGTGGTAGCAGTGGTAGCGGTGCAAAGGTTTGGATTCCCCAACGTGGCCATTTTCTATTCCGTAAAGATGACGTATTTTGTGCGCCGCTTCCCTGCCACGGCTTTCTGATGACAGCGGGGTCTTCTGATCAGCCAACTAATGCTCTAGATTTAATGTGTCTCGGAAAATTGACGAAATCATGGCCGTGTGGTTGAAACGTTTTGTTTTACCCTTCTCAATATTTGCAGTGAGGTGTCGTGGGAACCATGCTCTCAAGCTGTGCGTTCCGAAGAACTGGTCGCTTGGTGACTGACCGCATTAAAGCTTCGCAAACTCTTTCTTCAGTGTCCTCAAATTTTAATGGTGTCTAAGAGAAACCATGGTGATGTTCCTGTAAATGACAGATAACTTCTTTATAATTTCGTCGCACTTATTTAGCATCGTTTTCGTCCTACTCCTCCGGACAGCAGTTGCGTCGCTTCAAACTTCCCTCTCCTCTCTGAGTGCTATTCTGGAAACAGTCATATACCGCCATCATAGGCGTGCGCAGGGTTCTCCATCAGGGGGGGGGGGGCGAAGGCTCATCACAGCGCCCCCCCCCCCCCTTGTAAATTAATGGACGAGACAGATTTTGCGCCCCCCTCTTAGGTTATTAGGGGGGGGGGGGCTGCCCCACCTGTGCGCACGCCTATGACCACCATGTTGTTGAATTTCGCAATGGCGGCAATTTAAGCCAATCAGAGAGGCCGTAGCAACACTCTGGGCCAACTAGAGTTGGCCAATGGCGGGATTTGACACCAGGGGCGTAGCCAGAAATTTTTTTCGGGGGGGGTTCAACCATACTTTATGTATGTTCGTGCGTGCGTTTGTATGTATGCGTGCCTATATACGCAAGCAAAACTGAAAAATTTCGGGGGGGTTTGAACCCCCCCACCCCCCCCCCCTTGGCTACGCCCCTGTTTGACACCGACAACATGGCGGAATTAGACAGTGACCAGAATAACGCCGCCTGACGTCACCTTTCATTGCCGTCACGTGGCTTACCGGTCGTGGGCTGACTACCCTTGCGACGCTTCCGGCATGTCACGTAACTCACGGGTACCTGATCCAGTTAATTATTTTACTTGTGTGTTGTCTTTCTTCTTTTTAATTTTCTCATCTTTTGACAACGCATGCGGTTGTAATAATTGTTTTTTTTTGTATTGGCTTATTTTATCTCAACTGGATTCTTTTTGTTCAAGTGAGATTTTCGTTTGACCATTTTGTTTTCTTTTGCGTAGTATTAATTTTTGCGCCTTACACAGTAAAGCTATTGGCTGCTAACTTTTTCATTCTGAGAAAAGCTAAATACGTTGGCTTGGTCAACACTTCCTCAAGCAGGTGGCCCAGAACTCGCTTTCTTCTACTGTTTTGTTTTTTATCTTATTTTGCTATCATCTTAATTTGCTGCGCCGACTTCATAGAGGAACTTGCATGAGACGCGCCAGCCATCTGCGCTAACTAATCTCCTAACTTGAACATTTCGAGTTCCGTCAGTTTATTCTAGTATTTTACGACCGCACTCTTGGCTAACAGCTGTGGGGACAGCGAGCCATATGTTACGGTCGCTACCGAACACAGCAGTTGTCTTCTGAAAGTTCAACTTTCAAAGCAGGTGTCTCCGTGACGAAGACAGGTTTAATTGTCGAGGCAATAACTCCAATATCGGGTTTTGCATCTTTCAAATTGTTGATAACACGCATGCAAAAAAAAAGAAAGAAAGAAAGAAAGAGAGAGAGAGAAAGATATAGAGAGAGAAAGAGATAAAGGAAGAGATAGGAAAGAAAGAGATAGAGAAGGAAGGAAGGAACGAGAGGAAGAAAGAAAGAAAGGTGGAAAACATGTAGGTTAACCAGGGGGAATCTTTGGTTCGCTACCCTGTGATTGGGAAGGGGAAAGGGGTTGCGAAATAAACTCAGTTTGTCTCTAATGGCTAGCGATGCAATACTGTCTGTAATTTGTAATACGCCGTAGTATTGATAGTTTTGTTGAAACAGTCAGTAGTGTAGTCAAGAGTTCGACGAAGGCTCTTCAGTGGTGCGATCTTGTACGCGTTACAAGATAAACACAGAGGCGTGGCAGTACATCCAGCCGCACGTGACCGCACGTGACCGCACGCGATTGGTCAATGCAGAGCCGTGACGTCTGTCGCGGTTCAAATGGGCCATTCGCGTGCGGCTGGATGTACTGCCACGCCTCCGTGTTTATTTTGTAACGCGTACAAGATCGCACCACTGGTCAGGTAGCATGTCGCACTCAAAAAAAAAAAAAAAAATGCGGTCTCTGACCAAGTTAAAAAAGGAACAGTTTCTGACGTTTCGGAACCTGTAAAGGAATCTGTACAAGAAACAAGGAGCCTTTACAGGTTCCTCTTTTTGACAGGCTCCACATAACCACCCTCCAACTCTACCTCCCACCCCCCTGGTACACCAATGGTGAGAGACAGATAAGCGTTGATTATTTATAATTATTGGTCAAACACCTTCTTATCTTAATCAAGGTTGCTGGTAAATTGCACTACAACATGTGGTGTTCGAGAGTAATGTTGAGGAATAAACGAACTTGGCATAGAATTCGCTCGGTGAGAAATTAGGAAACTCGTCTAAATTTTGGTGGACAAGCAGCGACATCTAGAGGTTCTTCGTGACGATGCGTTTCCAAGCCGTGCGAGATATAGACGAAAGATGGCACGAACGGCACCAAGCACGCACTGCAAGCACGGACACGCGGAAACAACGAAAGCTTTCCTTTTCTTGTATATTTTCCCCTTTTTTTTGCAGTAGTTGCTGCGGAAAGCGCGTTAGGTTCAGCCAACGCGCGCAACGTCTTGTATCTATCATTCATTCAGTACTGCCCATACTGCGCACCAATGGCGTAGCCAGAAATGTTCTTTCGTGGTATGTGTGCGTGCGCGTGCGTGTCTGTGTGCGTGTGCGTTCATGCGTGCGTGTGTGTGTGGGGGGGGGGGGGGGAGGGGTTGAACTAACCCTTACGTATGTATGTTTGTGCGTGCATGTTTATATGCACACGCAAAATTGAAAATTTTGGGTGGTGGGTGATGAACCCCCTCCGTCCCTCTTCCCCTTCGCTACCTCAATGCTGCGCGCTCTCGGGACAACGCCGTGGTACAACTCGGAAGGTCGTGCTGCAGAGCTCGAGGACGTGGGTTCGTTTCCCGGCTACGGTGGCTGCATTTCGATGGGTGCGAAATGCAAGAACACCCATGTACTTTTATTTAGGCGCTCGATAAAGAATCCCAGGTGGTTCACAGCAATCCGGTGTCCCCCACTGCCTCGTGCATCGGAATCATATCGCTGTTTTGGCCCGTACAACCACATATTTATTATTATTGTTTGATATACGTCTACGGCGTTGACAGAATCTGTGCCTGCGTGTAAAGATTGAACACCTAGGAAAAGTTAATGTTTTCTGAAATAAACGCATAAAAAATGACTTCGACTCCAGTTGTTAAGTGTTATTTTGTATGTCTTGCTGCGGCGTTTTGCTTAATAACGTGCTTTATCTGATTAATTACTGCCTTGTATACACACACGCACACACAGCAGTGGCCCGGCAAAGGCTACCTGATACTAATAAACAAACAAATAAATTACACTCACCGGATTCACTAAATTAATTAAATATCGCGTCGTCCTTCAACCTTGCGGCAGGTATCGTCAGTCGGTCCGCCTCGATGGTGTAGTGATTACGGTGCTCGGCTGCTGACCCGAAAGTTAAGGGTTCGATCCCGGCCGGGAAGTTCGCATTGCGAGGGAGGCGTAATGCTAGAGGCCCATGTGATGTGCGATGTCAGTGCACGATAAAGAACACCAGATGGTGAAAATTTCCGGAGCCCTCCACTACCGGCGTGCCACATAAGTATATCGTGCTTTGGGACGTAAAACCCCAGATATGGTTATCACTGTCAATCGTGCCGTTGCAAAACTCTGTTCGAAACGCAACGGTTTTCCGTCTCGACGCCCTGACCAAACCATGCGAGAAATCTCGCAAGCCTATCGCATCAACGAGAATGCCCCAATGTGCACAATTGAGCAAGTCATCCTTCCCGCTGTGTAATGGAGGAGCGTCATTAATTGTTGTTTAACACATGGCTTCGATGTTTATTTGCTCTTAAAAGCCACAAAACATTCAGATTACGCAATAGTAAAAATACCCGACCAAGACATTCGCTTTCTTGCATTGTATTGTCTGCCCTTTTTTTTAACGAATTCGGGTGAAATGTAAGGAACACCCGTGTGCCCATAGATTTAGGTGCATGTTAAAGAAAAACCAAATGGTCGAGATTAATCAGGCGTCCACCACTACGGCGTGCTTGATAACGTGTATTACCTGGCTTATAAGGTAAGCGCCGTGCTGACGGCTAAAAGCTTTTGGATTTAAAGGGATACTGACACGAAATTTTTCGTTCGGCCTTTCTTGTAACAAATGAAAGGCCAAGCCCCGAAGCGCTTAGAAAATGTACTAGGCGTCAATGCACCCTGAAAAAGTAATTACAGTATGTTTTTAAAAGCTATTTTCGGTTCCTACACTACCTTGACGTCACAACGCGGTAGCATCTTCTCACGTGCTCGCGCAAGGTATCGTGACGTTTTCACGGCCGTTCCGCACCGTGGCTCCGTTGGTGACGCACAAGCGTCAATTTTGATTGTTTTTCGTGACGCACAAGGAGCCATTTTGGATGTTTTGGTAGCTAACGTCATCACAACTAGCCAGACTGCTGCGTGAAGTCACCAGAATTAGTACTGTAGCGTCAGTAACCCTTTAAGAGTTGAGTTGATTTTTTAAGGCGAAAGCTTTAGAGGCCTCGTCAAACGCGAAATTTGACCGTCGGCGTCCCGCGTCGGCGGCGTCTCGCGTCCTGCGGCGTCGGGGACGAATGGTGCAAAAAGTCATCATCACATGATGAAGTCACCGTGTGACGTCACCACGACGTCACAGATCGCAAAAAATTTTGTGACGTCATCATGACGCCCCCAAATTCTGGCGTGACGTAATGTGACGTAATGCCACATGATGCCGTTGTAGCGTTGTAGCGGCGAACAAACCCGCAGAGCGTGCGACCTAGAGAAGAAAATAAAGACGGCGCTTCGCAGTGGCAAGTGAAGCCACGGCTCGTGTTCCCTGCTGTCCTCGATTATGGTTCAGCCGTCTCGTTCCATCGCTCCTGTGGCATAAGCCTACACCTTCATCACATGACATCGTAGCTTGCTCAAAGGTGGGCTGATCACGGAGGCAGTGCAAAAGCAGGTGAGGTGCCTCCGATCCTGGAGGCATGCAGTGCGAAACGACGCTAGGTGCACAAAGCTTTCGGAGGGTCGCGGGGCAGGATCAATACATCTAGGGAGCCTACATGACCAGCCGTTCATGTAGGCTCAGGTGAATGCACAAAGGAAAGGACCCTGTGAGTTTTTCAACCAAATGGCAGACATGACATAAGAGTACACATAGACGTAGTTAAGTGTGAAGAGAAAAAAGTTCCATTTCGCAGCTTGACTGTGGCCCCTTCAACCGGAAACAACAAAATAAGAAAATTATAGGCAGCGGAAAGCGACTACACCGAAGGAAACGCGCATATCGACCATCACAGCAAAGATTAAAATAAACTCTAAGATAAAAAACCCATAAAAATTGTTCTAAACAGACTAAACTGAATACTAAAGGCTTATTGTTAATAACTCTTTAGTCCTGACTCAGCGCTCCCGTTGTGCCTTCCTTTCTTAGTGCTCTGTGTATTGTCTCCGTCAACCTCCTTGGTCTCCGTTAGAGTACAGAATATACGCTAAAATGTATGCTTGGACGAGCCGGTTCATATACTTAGAAAAGATAAAACAGTGTAAAAAAGACTGAACACACCGAAAGGCACACGGATACAGCGCTGGGTCCTGTGCGTCTTTCTGCGGGTTCCGTCTTTTCGCGCTGCTTAAATCTTTCTCGAGAAATATTGCATCTGCACCGACTCGCGGAATTAGCTACGGTTCGCTTGCCAAGACGAAAAAAAGATTATGCTAAAGGTGAAGTCCGGACACGTAATAGTTCACCCTTGCATAAGCGATGCTGCGGATGTTCCTTTACTACGCGCTGACGTCAGTACCGATGAGACCGAGGCCGCGGTAGACGCTAATTATAGCATTTATAAAAGGCGTATGCGGTTTCGTAACCACAAGGATCTACTGCAGAACAGCATTTCACCCGACGACATCGGAGATGGAGAACACGTTCGTTCGCGTTTTATTTTTTAATAGTGTTACGCAATCAATCGTGTGCTGAAAGAAATGGATTCTGGAGGCGATACTAATCCTTAACTTGGGTGTCGGGTAGAGGCCCTCGCACGTCGGCGTTCGTGTTCTCGGCTGTGTTCCTTAAGTTAACTTTAGGCACAACCAAATGCATCAAACACACAGTTAGGCCAGGGAAAGCATAGAAGACGTTAATTGTTGTGTTTCACCCTTTGTGTGACAACAGGACACATACGTTTCACTTATGCATGCAGAAAAAGCTTTTTCTCACACATCAGCTGTCACAATAAGCGCAACGCTAAGTCTACGTATGCTCGTGAAAAATTGTTTTACCGCAATTTCGGAAGGTGGCTGTAGTGCCACGATGTCTTTGAAATTTGTTCCGTGCTTTACGGAAGCTTCTGAATGTTTGTCCCGTTCAGATTTTGAAAAAGCCGTCATTCGTAATGCCGGATAGTCTTCCGTTTTCCTGGTTTTCTAGAGAGGCGATTTCAGCTCCCAGTCATCATGTGTTTATGTAGATTTATGCAGTAACTTGATTGATAATTATACCGAGACACAGTCCTCTGCGAAATTGCCACGCTCTTCTCTAAGCCTAATTGGGGGATAACGGTGCATGGGAATAATCTTCTTGATATCGTATACCTCTTGAAAAGAGGGCCGATATTGAGGGACAAAATCAGTACTCGACCATTTCGACAGCGGAAGAAGGGACAACAAAATTCACAAAGAATTGTTTGTGTGTGTGGTAAAGCAAGCTTTACAGGTGCAGACCACAGCCCTATGAACGCTTGTATAAGATGCTGTTCCGCTGCTGGAAATGAGGTGCGCACAACGTTCTTCTGCCCAACATCACAAGTGCTCATCTGAGCCACTTGTTAGGGCCGTTTCATCCCAAATACACGGTGATGTGATCGCATGATGGTACCCTCGTGGGTCAGTGGGACACAAGTGTCCCACTTCTTTCTAGCAAAGTACTGGTTTGATTCTGATGAAATTTGTTTTATACGATTTCTTTGTAGTTTATATGTATATACCACAGCCGGTTTTTATAATATCGTGTCAAAAATATAGGCGAACCAGGCCCGTAGCCAGTGGGTGGGGCGAAATTTTGATGAAGTAGGTGTTTTCAGCAAAAATAAATAATTAAAGCAGGTGTTCTTCTCAAATAGTCAAAATTTTCAGCTCTTGCCCCCCCCCCCCCCCCCAAAAAAAAAAAAAATTCCTGGCTACGGGCCTGAGGCGAACTTACACCTACAATAGGGTTAAGTGCAGTGTGCTCATTGTTACGCGAAGTGGAATGATTTTTGGTCCGAAAGTGGACGAAAAATCACCCTTTTCCGTCGGTGGGACATGAACCCACAACCTTAGGCAGCGAAGCAGATCACAGGGGCCACGTAGAAAGAAGTGCACTGTTGAGATCCACTCCGCCAGGTGCTGCAACGATCGCAGCTGCTCACAAGAAAGTTGTCTGTTCTTTCAATGAACTCATTCAATTAATTTTCATTAATTATTCTGACAGTTAATTGGTTAATTGGTCCCTATCTTAACAAAGCTTATGCTCCGATATCATGCCTATCCAGTATAGCTCTTAACTTGAACAGGAACCATCTACGAGGATTATTCAAAAAGTAAGGGCCGTTTGGTCCCCAAAAAATAAATATTCGTTAGTAAAAGCTTTTATTGAGAGGTTTAATTTAGCACAAGACTACTTCACTTTTCTGCATGATCACAGTTAAATTCCAAGCACTTTTGGTACCGCTGCACCAGTTTTTTTTTTTAGTCCCTCTGCATAGAAGTTCGCCGCCGCTGGGAATTATCGCTGTTTGAGTTGGTCGGTAAGCATTTTTAGTACCCACCTTGCACACACCGTGACATATGGGCTTTTCAGTTACAGTCGTGCAAATTGTAGTGCGACTGAGAAGACGAAATTCATCCGACAGACGACTAACCGTCAGTCGTCGATCTAATCGCAATGCCCGGCCCACTTGTTGAACAGTTTCATTGGTCTGGATTCTGGCCCTTCCACTCCGCTCTTAGTCGTGCACATTTGCGCGGTCATTTGTGAAGTCTCGACACCGTTTTATTACCTTTCCTTGACTCACCACTTCATGTCCATAAACTAGGCACACTTCCGCATAAATTTGAGAAGCTGGTGATCCTTTTGCAAGCGAAAATTGAATTACAGCTCGCACTTCACAACAGGCGCGAGCAACGACTTTAGCACACATTGTCGTTTGCATTCCCCGACAAGCAGACGACTACTCAGTCAGAACAATCAATAACTTCAGTACCATCGCGAAGAATTAACAGATGGCGCTGCACAAATAAATCTTCATTCTCACGTGTAAATATGTAAATATTAGCAAACGGCCCTTACTTTTTGAATAGCCGTCGTATTTCGTACCAGTTTTATTTTCTAAAACATTTTCTGAATATTCGAGAAACAGGAAGTGCTCGACCGGATATGCTTGGAAGCAGTGGCGTAGCCAGGGCATGGCACACCGGGCCCGTGCCCCCCCCCCCCCCGCCCCTCTCCCCGCCCCTCTCCGCTTCGGCGGCGGTACGAGCGGCGTGAGCAAAAACAGGCGGCGGTGGCGGCGCACAGGTCTAATACACGCATCGCACTTTGAGCAAACATTGTCTGCATGTTATGCATATGACTGCTGTCATTAGTGGACTAGCTAGAGAGAGGGATAAAGGGAAAGCCAGGTAGAAAGATAGAGATGGCGAGGAAATTTGGGACTTTAACAAGATGCTAGGGGCATGTTTTCTACCCTCCTAGGGGTCGGAAAAACGTTAAAATGTGGCGCGCGCGCACTCGCACATACACACGCACACACAAGCACACACTCAAAAAGGACGTTCCAATTAGACTCGATCGCAAAGGTCGGTGTGTTGCAAGAAGTGCAGTAGAATAAACTAGGTTGGATCTTGAACTTAATACGACAGCGATTGAAGCAAAAGCGAGTCTGTTAGGGCGCGGGTACTTTTCAGGGTAAGTCACGCCCGTGCGAATAAGACAGTTTTCTTATTTGAAAGTAGTTTTGTATACCTTCCGCTCGCGAGCAGTGTATACAGAGGCAGCACAGGCGCCAACTTGAAAGCCACTAGTCACAGACAATGCAGGCAAAGAAACAAGTGCGCGTAAATTTACGTTCCGCCAGCTGGGTCAGCTGAATATTGCGCTGAAATTTTTCCCGGTTTTCCTCGCAAGGGAGGAACTTCTCGCTGACACAGCTGCTTTCGCATGCTCCATACCGACTCACCTTAAACATACCTCTATCCTGAGGCAATATTTCATTGTTTCGGATGCGAAGATGCGAGACACATTTCACAGTGAAGCCTCAAGTTTTCTGGCATGAATTTGCACGTGTATTCGACAGATAGATAGATAGATAGATAGATAGATAGATAGATAGATAGATAGATAGATAGATAGATAGATAGATAGATAGATAGATAGATAGATAGATAGATAGATAGATAGATAGATAGATAGATAGATAGATAGATAGATAGATAGATAGATAGATAGATAGATAGATAGATAGATAGATAGATAGATAGATAGATAGGATAGATAGATAGATAGATAGATAGATAGATAGATAGATAGATAGATAGATAGATAGATAGATAGATAGATAGATAGATAGATAGATAGATAGATAGATAGATAGATCAGCAGCCAAATGTTACCGCTGCGGTCAGGGAAACAACTCGGGACCTTGTTCTCAACAATATGACGTCACAGCCTGCGTCACAGCCTGCCTTTGTTCCAGTCTGTAGCCGCCAGTAGCGCTTGTTTAGAGCCTTTGTTTGGGCGCAGCCATGCCGAACATACACATCGCTGACCTTCTAATTGAGTTACACGATACAAGAGAAGGTTGTCTGTCTGTGATGAGTGATGAATGACAGTGGACGAACGGGGCTGGTCAGATATGCTGCGTGGGGACGTTGACCTTTGGGACTCTTAGAGTATTTCGTTCACACTATCAATGTGTGGGCGAATCAACGTTATCCTGAAAAGGCTGAGTTTGAAGAAAATGCCAGCTAACGTTGCCATTTGAAAGAATGCCTTTTCGTTATCTCATATAGTGGACATTTCAGAAGCAGATTTGACGTCAGGATTCGAGGAACATATTGATACCATCGTTACCAATAAATAGGCCGCGAAAAGTTAGCACACACAGAAGAAGAGCACAGACGAGGGCGAGCGCTGCCCTTCTAAAAAATATAGAAAATATGGACCACGATTCTTAAATATAGAGTTCTTGTTTCACGGTTACGTTTCAACACGTGGTGACCGCATGGGGGGCCTCACGGAAAAAAGTCATCGAGACCAGTCATGTCTGTGTAGCTTACGAACATACTTATTAAGAAAATAAATATATGGGATGAAGACATTCGTAGGTGGGCCGCGTGTTTGAGACCCCTCATCTAAATAATTAGAAAGAAAAACGTTGCAACCGGCTGCGGCCGGGACCCTATCACACAAGAGAAAGCTTTCTGTTTGCACGAAACACGCACATACTCAAAATATACCGTCTCACAATGCACTGATCCATTATCTTCCACTGCAGGTAAAAAATTTATAAAAGCACGATATAGCTACTGAACATCTGGAACACTACTTTTGTGTTGCCCCATACCTTCCCTCTCCTGCAGGCCGACGCCACCAAACACAATAAGGCTTACAGGGAGTTGGTCGAAGGACGTAATAAATTCGCGATAAAGACAAACCCTTCGGGGTTGGGGTTGGAAATGTGTTTGTACGCTAGCCACGCAGAAAAAAATTTGAATATTTTTTTCTCGTCAACTTCGCCACTCCGTGATGACGTGGATGATGGGGCGGCGCTGACACTCGCGATTTTCGGGCTAGCTCGTGCGCGCGATCGTCTCGAAGCGCTGGAGATACGCGAGCCCAGACTCGGACCGAAGGTGACCACAGGTGGACAATGACAGTTACAACGTCGTCAGCAGGTGCTTTCCCCTGCTCGCTACCCTTTGTCTTTGCGTTCCTCCTTCCTTTGGGTCTTGGAGACGGCGCCTGTGAAGCTGACGGTGGCAGCAGTGAGTCGTGCAGTGTTGGTGGGGGCGAAAACACCGGAACGCAACATATCGGAAGCTGCATTTCATTCGCAAGCTTCGAGACTGGAATGCGACGCCCCCAAATCTGACAAACAAGGGCGAACGAATATTTTTCAAGAAGTTCCGCGTGAGATGCGTCTATGACGTAAGCTCTGTCGAAGCGACTTCCTCGAAGACAAGCTGTCAGCCGGACTCGACGTCCCGCCCACTAAAGTGCCCGCTCCGCCCACCCACAGACAGCAACGTCATCTTGTCCGGAAACCCGAAAGAAACTCGACGGCCGAAACGAGTAGCTCGTCGTCTGCTCTCGAACGAGTTGAGACCGAAGGTCTTCTTATGCCTTTCGCGAAGAGTTCGCATTGAGCGGTCATGCTGCTCCGATTGTCGTTTTTCTTGGCGACTTGCGCCCTCTCGATGACGGCGGAAGTTGCCATTAACGACAGAAATGAAGACGATCCCTTCCCAAAGTGGTTGATCGACATGGGCAGTACCGTCAACGAATCGGACACGGCCATCTACAGCACCCGAAGGCCACGCGTCACTGGCAAGGTGAGTGCACGTATATGTGATGTCATTGCTCTTTGAGGACGATGATGATGACGATTATGTCTTCCAACTTCTCGCACCTCTCTTTTTCCTCGAGTGATCGCTTGACGTCAGCTGCGATTTTCGAATCACTTGTATTTTCGATTTGTTCGCGTCGCGTTTCTTGCATTGTTGTTTCGCTACTACATTTTTTTTTGTCCATAAAATTAAGGTTATGAAGGTGCCCAACGCAGGATCTGATTAGAGGGCCTTCCGGTTGACTTTGACCAACAGGGGCTGTTCCGGTTGGGACATTGCGCGTATCGAGTGGGCTATCCACACAGCTAGATCCATGGCTAGGCCTATCAGCGGTTACGATAAGCAAAGTCATCTAGAGCATGGATGAAAAAAAAGAAAGAAAATCGGGCAGTACATTAATAAAAACTAAGTCGGTATCATAACGATGTTGTAGGATATTGTAGAACGCAGGGGTCATATGAAAAACAAAGAAAGAAAATGAGAAACAGCTATAGCCAGAATACTGCTGACTGCGAAAGATGCGATTTAATTTTAACCAACGGGGTTGTAATCAAGTCTTAACATAGTCCCATTCCAAAAGGGATGCTGTTAAATATTCTCCTCTTCATCATCGTCATCATATTTTTTGTTTTGTTTTTATTACCGTAGAGTCCTTTCAAGCATTCGTATAAGGGTACTTTACGTGCCATTGTGTTTTATGTGAGCCCATGTCGTGGTTTATATTTAGTTCACCTAACGAGACCTAAGTTTGCACACGTTATGTGCGTCACGTTTTCCTAGCCTTGAATTTGATTTCATTCTCACTCTCTTTCTTTTGTTATTGTTTGCCTTTAAGGTAAATCCGTATATATCATCTGCTTAGAAAAAGAGAAGCACGCATGCGTACGGTCCAGGCCGCAGCACTCGTTAATCGATAACGTCTATTTGACTAATATCGCGACCCGAAGTAGGCACTCTGCGCTTCCTATTGTACACATTATTCAGCTCAACTATTGTGCTCTTTCTTCTCTCTCTTTCTTTCTTTCTTTCTTTCTTTCTTTCTTTCTTTCTTTCTTTCTTTCTTTCTTTCTTTCTTTCTTTCTTTCTTTCTTTCTTTCTTTCTTTCTTTCTTTCTTTCTCTCCGCAATCGCTTTCCTTATGTGAAGAACAACTAACTTGGCAGTCTAACGACTCGCCTGATTTTCTTTTTGCTTCCTTCCTTAGAACTAGCCTTCTCTTCCTTCTTTTTCATTGGAATATTTAAATTCTGGCGTTTAACGCGCAGTCGTGGACAATTGAAGCACGAAAAGCTATGGTTAAGCCTATAACGCGCTCTTTCGATTTGGACTTTTTTTTTTTTTTTTTGTAATACCCGTAATCTCCTACTGTCATCGTGACTTGGGTTTGCACGCTTAGTGTGAAGAGCAGTCTTTTTCAACCGCATAATTACAGGTGAGAGACTCCGCTGTCGAGTTATCGTTTGCGATGGATATTCGCGTTCTATTTGTCCATGACCGTTCACTCCCTTCGTGGCAGCCGTCAGCTGAGGACACGGCCTTCGTCTAGGTCGATGGAGCTAGCAGTGACGCGGACGCCAGCTGTTGTTGCTGGTGTCCTCTGAGCATGGTACATACAGAATGCAGTGGACTGGCCAAGTAGCGGGTGAATTTTCGAAATATTTTCTGTATTGTACAATTCCCAGGTGAGTGAGTCGATTAATCATTAATCTTAAGTGCCAATTATCAGTAATCCAAAAAAAAAATGACAGGAAGTGGAAGATGGAAGCTTGCGATGAAAAAATCGTAAACAGGGGGTGGATGATGCTCGAGCCGACGTTTCGACAAGTGGACTTGTCTTCTTCAAGGCTGGAACTGATTTATTTACTGAATTATCACTACTGAATTATCATTACTGAAACTATCATTACTGAATTGTCAGTACTAAAATACCAGTACTGAAATATCATTACTGAATTATGAGTAATGAAATTAGAGCCCGCACAATTTAGCAGGGTGTTCTTTCAGTCGCATGATATATTGGTGAATGCCAAACATCCCGGTGGCTGTATCCCGAGTAGTGGGCCAAAGAAATAAGAACCGGTTCTGAACCGGTTCTGATAAGAGGGGGTACTGGTACACTTTTCCTCAGTGTAGTGAACGGGCGACAAGATAGGAAGAGATGGCCAATCGTTTCCTCCTGATCACCAGAAGCTCAAAGGGGAAGTCACTAAACCTGGTCCATGCAAGTAAAAATTGAGGAAGGTAACTCAGTAACGAAATTTCATGATGGCAACTTCCGTCATCTTTGAATTACATACGTAAATCGCTGCGCCAGGAAAATAAAAGGTGGTCGTAGGCTCCTCGCCTTAATTTTAGTCCCTTCTTTCTTCTCTAATTTCCCTCTTAAGGCGAAAGCCTTAGGTTGCCTTATCAAACGGGAAAAGGCACTGTCGACGTCAAGCGGCGTCAACGAGGCAAAAAATCACCGCCACGTGATGACGTCATCATGACGTCAGAGTGCAGTCACATAACGTTACGTCACATGATGCCGTCATCAAATGACATCGTTCCTTGGTCAAAGGTGGGCCGCTCCCGGAGGCAGTGCAATACCACGTTGAGTGTAGAAAGCAGGGTTGCCACTGACTTTCGAGCAAATGTCGCCGAACTACGAGCAAAAAGTCGCCAAAAGTCGCCATTTTTTTTACAAAT
Source organism: Rhipicephalus sanguineus (assembly GCF_013339695.2). Lineage (NCBI taxonomy): Eukaryota > Metazoa > Arthropoda > Arachnida > Ixodida > Ixodidae > Rhipicephalus > Rhipicephalus sanguineus. The sequence continues at coordinate 19,137,631 of NC_051185.1, forward strand.
TTCGCCGAACAAGTCGCCATTCTAGATATGTGCGTCATACCTAGTAATAAAAATTTCCTCTCACGTATAGCCCCGTAGAATACAGTACCATCCAAGACCCTTAAATTATATTGACGTTTTCTCAATGCCAGTCGTATGGCCCGCATTACCATGGGAGTGCATGCTGCTGCTTCTCCGACTAGCCGCAAGATGTGCGTGGTGGAGCAAGGGTGAATGAATGAAACACTCACGATATCCTTCCATCCCTGTCCGCTCGTTTCAAAGGTAGAAGTGTGGTAAACATTGGGCGAAAACTGTGAAAAGCGTTGTTTGTAGCCAGCTTTACGCGAACATTATGAATTAAAAGGATTAAAAGGTTTATTGAAGGTAAGACGACAGAATTCTTACAGGAACCGATCACTACTGAGTCTTACACCTTTTCAGTGTGAACTAATATGATAAAGGACGTCACCGGCCCTTTCTTATAGTCCCTTATATCTACACGCGTCAATCCGATGCGTTATTAATGAACAGGTAGGCAATGTAAAATGTTATATAGCAATTGTTTTCATTGCACACGCTCACCGAGAGCAGTGGAAAATGCCTGAATAAATAATTTGTTATTGCACAAACAGCCGCGTACCCGCCTCTCTCCGCTATTCCGAAACAGTCTTTACCAGCTGAATTGGGGGTACTGCAACAGTAAATAAGTCGCCGAGCTATTCAGAACATTTGGAGCTTTGACGGAACAAATGGTTGGAACCTTCAGCCCCTTCAGAAGCGAAACTTTAGAGAAGCTTAAAGCGCCGAAAGCTATTAACTTATAGTCAAACACTGCCCCCTCGCGGTTTACATTTTGCTAGAATGTCTCTGGGGGACGTTGCCGTATCTCCTGCCTCTAGATGAATTGAAGAGATACGCACGAGTTACAGGACGGACATACGGAATGACGCGTAATGTGCACATTCTGCTCTTGGGTCTAAAACCAACAAAAGTACACATAATGTTGCCGCTCATTCGTTGGGAAGACACTGAGCTTAGGATGCATAACACAGTGGAGACCTAAGCCGAAAATCGCCAAAAATTCGCCATGTCGCCATTCATAATTTTAGGTCGCCACGGGCCCCTCAAATTCGCCAATTTGGCGAAAAGTAGCCACCATTGGCAACCCTGGTAGAAAGCTTTTGAAAAAAAAAAGGGGGGGGGGGGATAAGTACAATCGACTGGGAAGAAAAATAGGATGGATTTCGCCTTGGAGTCGTCATAGGCAAATGCATAAGCGCCCATGTGATTTTTTTTACCTACATGTGGCGCTGAGTTGTGCTCATCTACGGGCTGTCGAAAATAGCGGCACTGCTCAGTTTCGTAATCTCGTTAAAGTAACCACTCCGCACTTGCCCATCCCCCGACCCGTCTTCTGCTGCTACTCCCAGTGTTTTTCTTGCTTGACCTTAAAGAAGAAAGTAATATCTCTTTGTATAGGCATGTTTTCTCAGCAGATGGTTTTCAACAGAGCGGTGTTGCGTTTCGATTTTTGCTGCACGTGTGTTCAAAGAAACAAAGACATCTGTTTTTTGTTGGCTTGTGGGTCTGTGTTACGTCACAGATCTCTTCGTTTGTCTACGCTGATACATCAAGCAATGTTGACCGCCAGTTCTCGGTATTGTGTTTACGTCGCAAATATATAACTGGACTGAAAGGGGTAGCCAGCCATGGAAACGCTTTTCTTTCCTCTCCTTTCCTTTTCTTTTCTTTTCTTTCTTCCTTTCTTTATTTCTTTCTTTCCCGTCTGAACGACTTGCCTTGGGAACTCGTAGGCGCATGGCAGAAGCTGCAACACCATACAATGAAATTTTAAAGACGCACTTGGACATTGTTTTGAGCCGCCGTGGTTACTTCGTCAAGTGTCTTGACGCCAATGTACAACTACAATGGAAAATTGTGGGAGTTCATTCGCACCTTTTGGCGAAGAAAAATTAGCAGCTTCTATAAAGTTCACGACATCGTGTGCGTTTATTCATATAGATGGCGGGCGCGCACGCAGCGGAGAAGAAATGAAGAGCCATGTAGTGGGCAATGTAATGGAAAATTGTAGATGTAAGATTAAGAAACAGAAATAGAGTAGAGGGGAACAGAGAACGAACAGGGGTAGCTGATCTCCTGGTTTCCATTAAAGGGGCCCTGCAACACTTTTTCAGCGTTGTCAGAAAACGCTGCCGATCGGTAGTCGAGGCTCCCGAGAACACGCGAGCCAAACGCTACAGCGCAGCGCGCGGCCTAGAATTTACAAATAATTCTCAGTCAGCTAGAAATCACTCCCTCTTCTCTTCACAAATAATGCCATATACCCAAATTAACGGCTATTGGCTGATCTGAGCATCGTGAGCTGCATAGTTACTGCGGCCGCCGTGAGAGGCCCCCACGTGTCCGCGCGCGCGCTCGCGATCGCACTGAAAGTAAGCCGCACGTTCGAAGGAATAAAAAAGAAAAAAAAAATGCCCCCACCTCTCCGAAGGGAATCGTGCGGAAATGCGAATGCATTTCTTGCGCCGAGAGTACACGCCGTAGTAATTTTAATGGCGTAAATTAATGACGAGACGAGGATTTGTACCGTAACCATTTATTTACACATTCATCAGCACCTGTTTGTGTTGTCATTGTACCTGACGGCCATAATCTCACCCTTGTGGTCGCCGTTGGCGTTTCACAGCGGCGTCTCGAGCACACATTTCCGGATGTTCTTGAGGGGAGCCCAGCCAGCGAACGGTCGAGAGTGAGGCTAAAGTGAGCTAGCTCACTTTAGTGAGGCGCGAGCGGACGGGAGAGTCGGGCGCAGGGAGGAGAAAGAGCGAACGGCGAGAGAAGGAGCGGCGGAGCACTGCACCTACCCTCTCCTACACTCGCTCGCACCACATGCTCCGGTTGCTAGGGGCGAGGATAAGCGCGCTCGCCCGCAGCTGTTGCTATGGGAGAGTGAGAGCGGAGAGATAACACCTGCCGGCGCGCGGACAACGCCGGAGGCCTGACATAGCCCGACTAAGAAATGCATTCGCATTTAAAAAGTGCTCAACGTCATGACGCGTGCGTGACGTAACTTCTGTCTCCGTGTCATCCCTCCCTGCTTAACACCCAGCGCGTTCGTCGGGACGAGAGAAGAGAGAAAGCAATTACAGCGTGCGACAAATCTTTGTAACTCCGCTCGTACTTGACGGATTCGAAAAATTTTTGCGGCGGTCGATTCGTCAGGGAATAAACTCCTTTAGTGAAGCCATTCGATGGTTACTTGGGGAAGTGTTGCAGGGTCCCTTTAAGAGAAAAAATTGTGGAGCCCTTGCTCTATCAGAAAAATGGGTGCAAGCGAGGCTTTGCGTCGGCGTGCCTGACGTACTACCTTTTCTTTCTTTCTTCCTGTCTTACTTTTCTTTCTTTTCTTTCTTTTCTTTCTTTCCTTCCTTTTCTTTCTTTCCTTTCTTTTCTTTCTTCCTTTCTTTCTTTTCTTTCGTTCTTTCTTTCTTTTTCTTTCTCTCTCTCTCTCTCTTTCTTTCGCATTGTTCAGTGCTCTCTCCTAACTGTTTCTTTCCGCCATGCCGAGAATTGGACCTTCGTACACGTGCCTAGTAGCGCGACACTTCAGTTGCTACAGGCAACAACGACGGTCATGTGTTCACACACAGGCAACAATGGAATATGGCAACGTGATATTACAAATGACCTCGATAAAAGATCACATTGCCTAATCAGAAACGGCTGACCACCGACAAGCACAGTGATCGAGAGAGCATCAATTATTTGAAAATGGCACATACAAAAATCTACGTGAACGGCTCACCTTCGAGGGGCCAATTTCTGTACGCTCGCCGGCGCCGAGCTTTTCGCGTACGACGCCGCCAATGTAATGCGTGAGTTGTAAAAGACTCGCTTAAAGAAAGGGCCTGAGCGGTTTACGTAGTGCGTAGGAAAAAATAACCGGTGCATAGTTCGCACAGCGGAATGGATACGAAGGGATGGGAATGCAGGCGAGGACGGGAGAAGGTTAGATGGAGTAACGAAATGAGGAAGTTCGCAGGCATAAACGGAATCTGCCCTTGCAGCAAAACGGCAAGTTGGGCCAGTTGGTTGGGATTCATTTTTCTCCCTCGGTTACAGCGCAGCACGCACAAGGACGACAGAAGGAAAACGGACAACACGGCGCTGACACGCAACTGATCTGCTTGCGCAAGTCAGGGTGAAGTGGAGGTCAAAAGGGGAGGACTTCGTCCTAGACAGCACATGAACAATGGGCTGGTAATGACGATGACGTGCACGCAAATGGATGTTCGTAGAACGACGTAAACAATGAAACTCACAGGCTCCCTTGCACGTGCACTCGCCTAAGACGACTCGAAGACGAAAGCCAAGTTCTTCTTCCTCTCAGTCGACGTATTGATCCTTCCTCCACCCCCCTCCGAAAGCTCTTTGCACCTAACGTGGTTTTGCACTTCCTCAACCCGCCACGGTGGTCACGTGGTTATGGTGCTAGACTGCTGTCCCGCAGGTCGCGGGATCGAATCCCGGCCGCGGCGGCCGCATTTTCAATGGGAGCGAAAATGATCCAGGCCTGTTTGCTTAGATTTGGGTGCTTGTTAAGGAATCCCAGGTGGTCTAAATTTGCGGAGCCCTCACTGCAGCGTCTCTTAGTCCGTGTTTTTGGGACGTTGAACCCCAACAGTGTGTATATATATATATATATATATATATATATATATATATATATATATATATATATATATTATATATATATATATGATATCGTAATTTCGGCACCTAAAATTTTGTTGTTACATTACAGCCGTACGTTGCGCTGGGGGGCCTGGAGAGCGGCTCTTCAAATCCGAGATAATGAACAACTGTAATATAATTGTTGGAATTTAACGTCCCCCACGATATGATTATGAGGGACGCCGTAGTGGAGAGCTCCGGAAATTTCGACCACCTGGGGTTCTTTAAGGTGCACCTAAATGTAAGCACAAATGGCCTGCAGCATTTTCACCTCCACCGAAAATGCGGTCGCCGCGGCCGGGATTCGACACCGCGACCTTCGGGTCAGCAGTCGAGCACCATCCACTAGACCACCGTGGCGGGGCTGGTAATATGATTTCAAAAATGATATATTATTATTAGCTTATAAGTAGTTAGTACTAGTGCTCAGAGTAATTAGCAATCAATATTACTTAATTACTCATTACTTACTCTTTACTTACTCTTTTGTACTCAGGTTTGCTGTCTCATTCAGGCGTCGTCGTTTTTGTTGTGGTTCTCGTTGCTTTTGTTGCTAGCAACCATGCATGGCTCATTATTCAGTCCTCCTAAATAAACATTCTGTTTCCTTTACAGGTGAAAGGCGGCACAATCTGCCTCAACACCGAAGAGTGTGGCGTGGGCAAGTGCTGCCTCCGGCGGGGTAAGGATCCCCGACGCAAGTGCAGACGTTACCAGCGCATTGGTCAGCGCTGCACCGACGATCAGATGATGGGCGGCTACTACCAAAACTACTGTCCCTGCAACAGGCACTGTACGTGGCTCCTGTCTTATGCCTGCACGTTATTTCCGTCAATGGCAAGAGTCGGCATGTTACACATGGCGTTTCAAGAAATATGTACAAAATACTAAAAAAATCAGGAAAAGGCGACATTTGCTCGCTGTTTTCACAATTGCTTTTTCTGTAGCGGCAGGTATCTTAAGATGGTTAAAGACATAATTTCAGAGAAAAATTAGGAAGGTAAATTAATCAACTTTTAATAAGTGGAGTTAGGCTGTTATGTCGAATTGGAGATTTGAAGTTCTTAATGCGATGAACCGATCGTAGCTTTGAGGTGTATAAGAAGCGGCCTCTAGTAATTATTGTGGTGTAATGAAATTCATCCAAATTCAACGGTGAAACTGAAACTGAAGCACCAATGAGCGGAACAAGCAGACAACCAGAATGGCGCCACTGTTCAAGACAACGATTACGGAGGTGTAGTTCTTCCGCGTTCGTTAGCGTATGTGCGACATGCGTGTTATAACTGCAAGCGCAGCCCGCACAGCCACACAACGAAGTCGGTTGATGGTTGGCATAACGACGCTCACTCATTCTGGACGTCTCAGAATAACATGGCAGTAGCGCTGTTCCGCGTTTCAGTTTCGGTTTCGCGGCTGAATTTGGGTGAATTTCATTACTTCGCATTTATTATTAGAAGCCTATTTCTCGAAATCCCGAAGCTGCAAAGGGTTCTTCGCATGAAGGTCTTGAATTCTCCCATTTGATACAACCGCCTAACTCTACTAATTAAAAAGTTAGCTAACTTAACATTCTTAATTACTGGCCCAAATGATGTATTTAGCCATCTTAAGATGCCTGCGGCTACAGAAGAAGAAATTGTGGAGACATCGAACAAATATCGCATTTCCATTATTTTCCAGGATTTTGGGCACATTATATTGAACACCCGTGCATTCACTTCAATCAGCCGGCGGCCTGCAACGTACTGTCGACCGCAAAAGTTTGCGGGATGTGCAGCGCGTGGCGGAGCGACGAAAAACTGCATTGCTGCGTCACCTACAGTGATGCGGCGGGTGTTGAGGCTATCGGCCTCGGCGATTAGCGACGGCGCGTTTAGACAACGTGCCGTTGCCAGATCTAATCCCGGAGGCTGCGGCCAATAGCCTCAACACCCGCCACATCACGGTAGGTGACGCAGCAATGCAGTTTTTCGTCTCTCCGCCACGCGCTGCACATCCCGCAAACTTTTGCGGTCGACAGTACACACGCAGACACGTCGGTAGTTGGCAAGGAAATCTGAGGAAAAGTTGAGGACCGTGCAGCGAGTGATGGAATGAACAAAAATGATGTAAGAACTGCGGACCATTGATTCGCTTAAGTTTCCCTGGTGTTTCTCTGCACTTTTCTGTTCTCTCGGTGCGATTATGTGATTTTTTTTTCCTTTTCTGTTCTTGTGATTATCCGATTTGTTTTGCGATTTTCTATTTTCTCTTCTATGATCTCCATTTTTACTATTTTCCTACTGTTTGCTGCTCCGAGCACGGTGCGTCTAACTCTCGGCGCTGGCGTTTCGCCTCCGCTTCTCTCTTCCGTAAATAAGTGTCTAACTCCAGACGCCGTCGCTTCGCTGGCTCGGACAGACTAATTAACCCTTCGGCGATGCTGGCGTTCACGGGCAAGCAAGTGCTAGCGTTCCAAACGTGCATCCTGCTCGGCTTATGTGTATAAAACGTGGGACCTGCGCGACGCCAACGCGAGGTGTCAGGCTATGACAGGACGATTCCTTAAACTGCTGCGCAGTTAAAAATATGTTAGGTGTAGTACTAAGAAGCAGAAAGACAGCAGTCCCGTTTAATAAACAGGCGCAGCTGATGCCTATACGTTAAGAGGGAAAATTTTGAGGCAGTACCAACTTGGGTAATCGTTTTCTACACAAGCTCGAAAGCCTTCATTAAATTGAGATTGCGTGTTGCTGTAAATTTGAGATTGAGCGTTGCTGTAAAAGCGAATAGCTTAAGCTAACCAAGCTTAACAGTCAGAGCAGATGCTTTTGTACATTGACAGTTCGTAACTAAACTCAAAAGGTGCAAACCAGACACGGACGAAAAAGGTACAGCGCACATATAATACAAATGAAGAATTATGCCTGAGGAGCAAGTGTTAATACACAAAGAAAAAAGGCACGTAACATATACGTGTGTGTTATGTACCCATTCCGTCCGCGTCTCTTTCGCGCCTAGCGCTTACTTATACAACGCATAGAACAAGTTGAATTAATTGTGGAAACTCGTCTGCCATCGCAGCCATTTGCACGGTGGTTGGTCACGTCCTGAAGTGCGTCAAGAAGCAACCGATACAACGACCAGGTCCTCGAGGTCCTCGACCGGCGACTCCGCCGCAGGAGGAAAAAGAGAGCAAGGAGAGCGAGGAGATATCGAACCGCCCAGGGGCGCCGCCCAAGAACCCAACCTTCAACCAGACCAAGCTCGAGTTTCCGGAAATACCGGAGTTCTTCAAGACCTTCGGCACCTCGGAATCGTCACTGTTTCCAAACGAAGGAGGAGGAGAAGGTGAAGGAGAAGAGGGTGGAGAGGAGGGTGAAGAAGAGGGTGAAGAGGCCGGGAAGCACGGCGACGACCTGCCCGAAGACATCACGCCACAGGGTCAACCACTGCCCGAAGAGCCGCCAGAAGAGTCCACCGAGAATGAGGGGGCCCCCACTGTAACGAAACCGAGCCCTGCTCAAGGTTCGCATAGTCCAGCGCTTAGCGGTGGCCGTCGGCTATCTGGCCCGGTAAATCATGGACCGCGTGCTAGTCCACAGGAAGGACTTCCCGGGGCAAACAATGTGCCTCATTTGCCACCGTCTCCGCTGCAGCCTGCTGGCAGCGATTAGCGTTAGCAAGGATTACTTCGTCATCTAGGGGATGACCTGGAATCATCGCATCGGGCGCGTATCCAAGGAACCTTTCCGCAGGTTCCCTGCAGCAGCCGCCCGATGTCTCGGATAAGCACAAACTTCTAAGCTGTCTACTCGTTTGGGAAAATCTAGGTACAAAATAGCCTGGGCCTGAGGCAGATTTCGCTTCATAAGCCCACACACTCTACCGTACGTCCCGAAGTTTTTTTTTTAGGTCTTTCAGATCCCTCTCTGCAGGCCATGCGTTGGTCCTTCATGAAGCAACAAAAAAAAAAAAACAGATTACGCGAAAATAACGCGAAGAGCGCGCTTCGTCGCCAACGTTGTCAGAAGCAACGAAAATGACTTTAGGCTACAATGAAGATTAAAGGGACACTAAATAGAAACAATGAATTGGTTTAGATTGATAAAGTGTGCTCGGAGAACTCGTGTAGTTTATTTCACCATTATAGGTTTATGATTAGAGTAGAAAACTAAGTTCAAAGTTTCATTTTTAAATTTCGCGCCGAACCTTGTAATTCGTGATGTAAAAGATTTCAAACAGCATTTAACGTATTTTGGCTCCACTGGCTCGACGAAATTTCCACAAACTCGTTGTATGAGGTCTCTGGCCCCCTCAGAGGACAATGTACTTCGATTTACCGATTAGGAACTACGTAGGCCCAAGCAGGCGCAGTCAAAAATATGTGACGTCATGGCAAATGGCGCGGGAATTCCAAGGTGGCGTCGCCACCTGTATTCTTTTTGCGCCTTCTCTCGCTTATTAAGCGTCTTCTCGCAGCAAGCGTGGTGCCTTTGGTATCGTGGAAGACTACCAATGCGAGAAAAATCGTTTGGTCTTTAGTGTCCCTTTAATGGGTCAGCGTCATGTACCGGCGATGTCCTGGCGCAGGTTCAAATTCACACGCGCCCATTCCCGGAGTTTGCAGCCTTGTGGAAGTAATGACAAGTGAACACAATATGCAGTGTTAATAGCGGGAAATATATACAGTTTATTTGCATCCGTTTCTGTACAACATGCGCAAGATTTCCTTGCTTTTTCAACTTGAGACACGCTGAATAAAAGAAAAACTTATCACATGTTATCTCGCCGAATCAAAACATTTCAAGATTGCGTTGTGTGCACGAAAACATCTCAATATGTGTGGCTTCGGAAAGATGTCAGCATGTACAGCATCAATACAATATCTACACAAGTGCATAGAAAGGTGTTTATTGCAACTAAATGAAGTTTCACCTAAGATCGATTTGGGCTCGATTTGACGTCAATCAAAGAGGCCCAGTTGCCTTTCAATAACGCTAATAAAATCCCCGAGGCTGGGCGTGCAGTTACTTGAATAAACCTAGATATTGTGCTAAAAGTACCATTTTTTTTAACTACAAGGCGGAGTGTATGCTTACTTTGGAGGGTACAGAGCATCGAAATCGTGTATTGCTATCTCTTTAGGGACGGTCCTTGCGTAATGCATCGTTTTGCAGCCACACTTAGCTGCCATTATTTGCAAAACACCTTCACCGGGTATTTTTCCTTTGTTGCTCAGTTTGTGCATATAGTGGACGTATTCTATTCTTCCCACAAGGCCAACGATCCCACGAGTTCAAGGAAAAATAGTTCCTCAGAAAGCGACTGCTATTTGGAATTGTCTAGACATCACAGTATCTTCTTCACGCACACCTCGCTATCTCTTTGATCGGCCGTAGATATCGGAAGCTGTTGACCTTCCGATCACGATGGTATCCTGGCTGTGTACCAATTGGCGATATCCTGAAGAACCTGTTGCGCCATTTCGTCGGGTTCAGTGAGTAGGCTATGGTAGCAGTCCTTGTAGACCTGTAACAAGAGAAAAGTTGCAATGTGGGTTTGTTGAAGTTGCATCGTTTTGATGCAGCGCGAAACGACGCACGGGCACCAGAAGGCACACAAGGACGCCACACAGCGGTTTAAGGACACCATAACAAGGACACCAGGGACTCAACTAAGGACACCACACAGCAACAAGCATAGGTCAGCAACGTGACTCGCTCAGATTCACTCACCTGGCGCTCCTTGACCATCAATGGTCATTGCACCATTAAACAACATATAGCATTCAGATCGAGCCGTGAGTGAGTGAGTGCTATTGAGGAAAATTTTGAAGAGTCCGAGTGAGCCTTAAGCGCAAAATATATTTCTTAAGTGACCATATTTTTTTGCCAACCTATGGCAACAAGACAGCCTTTGCTATAACGTTAGCGGAGAAAGCTTTATTTGATCCTGAAGTTAACAAATTAACTTAGGTGTGATAACCATGAAAATATGAAGATATAGCACTGAAATGTTACACTGAAAATATGAAAGTGCAATAATCTAGCTTTAGTACAGCGACAGGGACATTGCAATGAATAATTGTTGGGGTTTTACGTCCCGAAGCCACGATATGATTGAGGGATGCCGTTGTGGAGGGCTGCGGAAATTTCGACTACATGCTGTTCTTTAACGCACATCGTAAGTCGAACTACACGGGCCTCAAGCCCTTCGCCTCCACCGAAGCGCAGCCGCCGCGGCCTTCGGGTTAGTGGTCGAACACCATAAACACTAGACCACCGCGGCGGGTGGCCCTACAATAAGGTAACCGTGCAAAACTGGCGTCCATGTTTGCTTGCCTTATCTTCTCTTAGAATGAATCCTTACCAAATAGCTCGGCTTTGTCGTTGTAACCTACAAGCTCCTTCAGTTTACTGTTTTAAACAAGGACGTTGCCTTAACAACTCGCTTTGATCTAGAGCACTGATCAGCGCATTTAGATAAAACAGCGCACCCGTGCTATGGAACAAAGGAAGGTACAGGTTGAATGGAAGAGTGATATGGCGATGGCACCACATTATTCCTTTCATTTTACGTCGTTGCTACTACACTGCAGTTAAAGACAATGAATACAACAGACAATGACAATTGTCTGTTGGGTTCATTTGGCTGTGTCCAAAAAAAAACGAGCCCCTCGAAAAAAATTTCACTTCGTTCATGAGCACACTCATGGTGTACTACAAGCGGCTCTAGCTTCAAACTCTGCATTATCTCGCGTAGATTCGACGCGCGTATAGCTGCAGCGGTAGTGTTTTTAGACCTTGAAGCAGGAGTTTCGGGACTTTGGTTAGACAGTGCTTTTAAGCAATTTGCATGATGTGTTCAGCGCACACCTTGAAGCTCTTGTCCTTAGTGAGCGCCTTCTTGTAGAAATCTTCGGACCCTCCAATGTCGCAGAGCTTGTCAGCGGAGCCGTGCTGAATGAAGAAAGGCGTGTCGATCGAGTCGACCTTAGCCTGGAGGTCCTGAGAAAAAGAAAATGGAGTTGAGTGTTAATCCAAGGTCGGCATTTGGTGTGTAGAGGAAGGAGACAAGAAAGGCAGAAGGTAGGGGGTATCGACTATAGTCTGTTACAACTGAATGATAAATACCAGCTCCGCCCCCGGAACTGCGCCTCGCTTGCCAATGACCTGTTCAACAGGGGTGAAGGCTGGTTTCTTTTCAAGCCATTAGTACTTGTCAGGTAATGGAAATACCACGCAAATTGAGAAATAAAAGTCATTCCTACCTAAAGTGTTCCCTCCCACTGACAAAAGCCCGATACTCCCACTGACAAAAGCCCGATACTCCCACTGACAAAATCCCGATACTCCCACTGACAAAATCCCGATACTCCCACTGACAAAATCCCGATACTCCCACTGACAAAATCCCGATACTCCCACTGACAAAATCCCGATACCCCACTGACAAAATCCCGATACTCCAGTGACAAAATCCCGATACTCCAGTGACAAAATCCCGATACTCCAGTGACAAAATCCTCGCGTCTCCTCTCTATCGCCCGCGCAATGCCGCCTATATGCGACTGGTACAATGTTAATCGCCCGTATAGCCGGCGCTTCCTTGAATCTTGGTGGCCTTGAGCGCAGCTGAAGCTCGCGTACAGGTAGTGACACGAAGAAACTGGTCGATGCGCACGTGTCTTACTCAGCTCCTAAGAGCAGCCCATCTTGCGTCAAACTTGTATTGCACAACGAGACAGACTTGCAACCTGATGTGCGCTTCTCACAACTACGCACCTGGGATTTTTTTCTTCTTTTTCTCTCTTATATTTTAGAGGGTTTGACGCAAGGTGTGTTACGAGGAATAAATGCAAATCAAGGAAATGCATTTGACTGGACTCCGTGCAAGGACTGCAGACTGGAAACTGCAACCATTGGATAACAGGCGACAAACGTCGCAGTGTTCATGTAGGCCTGGCTTTACCAGCATTAGGTGGTTGAGACGAATCCGCTTAATCCACGTAACCGCGCGCTAACCCCCGAGACTAGGGACGCTTGCCTTTGTCGAGATTAAGCAGAATCGAGCATGAATTAAACAAGGACTGCGGAACAGCAGCTTAGCCAGGAATTTTTCGGGGGGAGGGGGTGGTGGCTTTAACCGCACTATGTATTTTCGTGCGGCCGTTGGTATGAGTGCGTGTATATATACACATGCGAAAATGAAAATTTTCGAGGGGAGGGTGTTTGAACGCCCTCGCCCCCCGGCTACGCCAGTGGAACATAATTTAAGAAGAGCTACTTTGGTTGGTTTGTACACAACGTAAGTGGAATAGCCCACACTTAGATACGGACGGAGCAAGCCATACGACACAAGCACTAACAAGCGTGACAAGAGCATATGTCGTCTTGCGTACTCCAGTCCCTGTAATGGTACATTCGGCTGGGCGCCATCGCGCTCTGACTCGGGTTGCCACAATGCATAGCTCGATCTTGACCCGAGCCAGAGAACGCGTGTCCGAACCGGACGTGCAGCTGCTCTCCAGAGCAATCGGAGGCCGCAAGAACATACCCTTCACCGCGTCTTCTGTTTCACACAAACGAGGGGCGGGAGTCACGTGGTCAGATCTCGGTCGCACTCCGAAATCAAAGTGAGAGCGCTCCGAGTTGGAGCGGGGTGCTCCGAAAGAGCCAGCCGAACGTATTCAGAGCGCGTCGCCAGAGCGCTCGAAAACGACCGGTCGAATGTACCACAAGTGTGCGCTACTCCACTTTCAGTACAGAATTTGCTTGCGGAATTGATTTCAGCCCCTGATGTTCGAAATTAAACTGTTGCACGTAAATAAGGAAGGTAAGCTTAATTTCTTGGGGTTTTACGTGCCATAATGAAGATAATTTTTAAGGACACCGTAACGGTATAGATGCAACCATTTACCATGGGGAGTTAAAATATTCTAAACCAAATAACTCTTTTTCCAAGCGAAGCTTGGCTGTAACTAATTTGTGAAGCTGGCGAGCTTCGCTAAAACCCTCCTCATCCACAGCTGGCGAGCACCAAGGAAAGATTAGCCGAGGGTCATGAGAAGGCACGGAGATCTATCTTGCTGTACTTGTACAGCAAGATAGAAAGTGTCCTTTGCCCAACAAAGCGTAACTGAAGCCATTGCGACAACCCTCTTTACCAGCCGTGCCATGCCCCCTCCCGCCACCATAGACTGCGAGAGAAGATGACACGTGCTTAGCCATAGAGAGCCTCTCTTGGACGCTCATAGCTCTATGGGGGGAGCCGAGCAAGAGTTGCGCTGAACGGGAAGGGGGGGTCTGGCATGAGGATAGGGAGCGGTCTCACAGAGGAGACGAAAACGATGCGCTCAACCCCGCATGTTTCGAGAACATCGTCTTTGAAGCAAGCAAGAAAAAAGCTCATGTCCTGGTGACCTCATATGGTGACGTCATCACGTGGTTATAATTTGGATCTCTCACGCTGACGGTCAATTTTCGAGTTTGATGAGGTATCCAAGACGTTCGCCTTGACCCTTTGAGACGCTATGTACAAAATTGTATACACCACTTGCCCTTGCTATTGACTACACTCTTCATCAGGTTCTGTTTAAATGGTGGCTATATCCAGGAAACGAGACTAAAAATGTCCGGTTTCCTGGCTATATCTAGCACTTTAAGCGGGACCTGATTAAGAGTGTAAGGGCTAAGAAAGAGCACGATACATTAAGCTTTGGATGAATTTAACCTCCTGCATAATAAATTTGCCATCATTTAACTTCATTTTGCAGTGTACTGTTGCGTACGATCACTGTGCTGAAGACACTACCTTATCTGACGATTTGTTCGACGTGCCGCTTCCAGCGACCCACGTCAAAAGTACATTTTTTCTTTGTTCAACGTGGACATAACTGAAAACGAATTTTCACTATATTTCGAGCCTGATATTTCATTCTGCTTATGAAAACAGAGCGTGAAGGGCTTCAGAATAAATAGATGTTTAATTACAAAGTAATTAGGAATGATTACTATAACACCTACAAGTGAACGTACTACGTTATTTTTGTTGCAATATAATATCAAGTGCCTTGAAATAACGTGGTATCGTATTGACGTGTTTGCGGACAGTTCTTCATAGGTGGCGTCTGAAAGAGTTAAAACATACCTCTAACGCGTTCAGCATGGCCGCGGCCCATCCGACGCGCACACGGCCGTGGTACCGCAGGGGGTCCTCGGCCATCTGGGCCACGATATCGGGGTTCTTGGACACCAGGGACAAGTCCAAGTTGCCGATGGGAAGCGTGGGCACAATTCGTCCTAAGATGCGAGCCAGTGTCATCTGATGTTGAGTATAGAGAGGCAGGAGACCAACGTTAGCAATTTACAGTATGGTGTGCTGACGTTCACTTTACGCGACTCTGCGCGTAGCTTCGTAACCGAACTTAGTTTATGCATACACAGTTTGTGTCAGGGCAAACAAATATGTGCGTCCCCACAACACGAACCATTGTGGACTAATGGAAGACTAGGTGTTTCCCTTCACGATTTGAAGCGCAATTTTTACATTTATATCTCTAGCTCCTATAGAACAGGTTATTTTTACTCTCGCATCCCCGTTTGGAGCAAGCATACATAATCTTTACCCCAGCTATCATCGGTAGGCGCAGCCAGCCGCTAGGGGCTTCGTGACGTCAGAACTGATTGCGAACCACTCGCGGCCAGCCCAGCCAGCATGCGATAAGAACAAACCGGACACTATCGTGGTCGTCCGTTCCATGTGCTCAGTAGCCCACCACTAAAGATGGCTACTCCCGGTAAGCGGTGAAAATTCTGGTCTGTAGGTTCAGACATGCGTCAGAGACAACAGGCTAGTCGTGGCATGAATTTTGCCTCTTGTTAGTGCTTTTGTAATAAGCGTTCTTTTTTTTACAGTTTTTTCCTCTCACTCCAGATGTCCACAGTATTAACACCTTAATGTCGCACGACAAATTCTTCCGACTATTCGAATTATTTTCGCATATGTGTTCTGCTTAGCCAGTGCAGAGCATGGTTAGGATGTTCCACTTGCCCCGCCACGGTGGTCTAGTGGTTATGGCGCTCGACTGCTGACCCGAAGGTCGCGGGATCGAATCCCGGCCGCGGCGGCTGCATTTTCGATGGAGGCGAAAATGTCTGAGGCCCGTGTACTTAGATTTAGGTGCACGTTAAAGAACCCCAGGTGGTCAAAATTTCCGGAGCCCTCCACTACGGCGTCTCTCATAATCATATGGTGGTTTTGGGACGTTAAGCCCCAGATATTATTATTAGGATGTTCCACTTGAAAGAACTTGTAAGGAACACAAGTAAGTGATAAGCAGCGTTGACAGTACCGGAACGTTATAGGCGCAACGAGATAAGCCTTCTTAATCAGAAATGCAGCTAAACTTGAAGCCAGCACAATCACATGAAAAGCAGATAAGTATATCCGACAAACGCAACCCGGCAATCTATGAGCGTCAGGATAACGTCTGACGCTATCATGAGTTGGACGTGGTCAAAGTCAACTCTGGCATGGCTTCAAATTTAGGGGTATTTCTTAATTCGGACGTAAAAGTGCAACTGCATAAGGGGATCACTGGTTTGAATTGACACGAAGCCAATCAGATAAGTAAATCATTATGCAGTACAGCAGCAATCCGAATGAGTGCAGGCGCAATAAGGCTATGCACGCTGGTCCTTGAAGGGCCCCTCACCAGGTGACATAACGAATTTTAATTAGACAATGGAAGTTGTTGCGAGCCCAATAAAGAGCATTATGCCACAAGAATTTTTCTAATCGGTCCGTTAGAAGCTGATAAAAACAATAATTTGCAGCGGCGCGAAACCATGATGCGAGGAGGCGAGCTGCAAACCCTCGCCGCTCGCCCCGTGTAGCCTTCGCAAGCCAAATCCCTTTCCTGCCCTCTTCACTTGACACATACGCATGAACACGTCATGCGCATGCATGGTCACGTGCGCATGACGTGCCCGAGCCAGCCCGAGCACGCGAGCGGCGTTGCACGGCCGCTACCTTTTTTTTTTTTTTTTATGTAGCGGCCATGAGCGTTTTGTCGGCGCTCTCTGTGGTGTACTGCCTGTTCCAGCGGGACGGGCATGAAAGTTGAGACATTTTTACGGGAACGAGACTGGCGGTATCGCATGAGCCAGTGCAGTATTAACGTTAACTTGGACGCGGTAGAATAAATGAGCACAATGAGTGCTCGAACGCGCCAGAACATTACTTTCGTTTCCAGGGCTGACGTCTGCTCGATGCGCTAACCGCGGGGACACGAACGCATGGGAAAGGGAGGCACATTAGCCCCGCATCTCGCTGCAATTCACGAAAAAAAAATGAAAAAGACGCACACATTCCCTTTGTGTGTCATTATTTCTCTCGGGTTTTATTAATCTATTCAAGCAACAAATTACACAAACGACACATGTCGTGTCAAATAATTATCGCAGTGTCACGTGCTACTGTTGGCGACGTCAGAGCACAGTCGTCTACGTAGAGGAGCGACGTCACAGCACTACCATCTACGTAGGGCCATTTTCTCATGTACGTCATCCCCTCATTCTCTAAAGCGCGCGCTCGCGAGAGGAAGGGCAAGCAGCGTTCACCTTCAAATTTGACCCATTTGCGCGGCGCGTAGCGTTGCAAATTTTGGCAGACGTGATCGTGAACGCCCAGTGTATGCATTGCGCTCGTTAGCTCAAAATTGTCAAACATGGTGAGGGGCCCTTTAAGGACACCACTCTAACGCTACCTAGAGTGACCTGCCAGCTTCGTGGAAGCCAGACCTGGCGGGCATAGCAATTCAGAAGAGAACGCTCAATGGAGAACTACCTTGATTCGTTCGATTATTGGGAATCCATTATGAAAATTTCTTAGGTCCTGCTGATAAGGACATTGTGCCTCTCCGAGTGCACGACTTAAGTAATGGTTGCGCCACCCGCATGAAAAAATATTGCCTTCCACTTAATTATAAAGCAGGAACGATAGGCTACCTTTAATAATGGTTTGGAGCGATCAGGGTTAGCCTACATCGACTCACTCAGCCAACAACGCTCGTTGCTTATCGTCAGGTGGCATCTAGCACTTTTACATTTATACGGACATTACGGCGTTTTGTGTACGCAGAAGAGACCGATATACGATTTAACCGGCCGCTTATTAGAAACGTTTATAAAACCCACGATGCTCGTGGGCAGCGCTTAGTGAGTACGCAGCCGGTCAAGGAAGCGGTGCTAGTCAATATGAAGTAACGAGGAGATTGTGGATGGAAAGGAGATAAAGTGTCTCGCTTCAAATACCTCTACCTAGTGGAAGTTATATTTTCACCGAAGGCGCCTTTAATGCAGTTCTGGATAAGCCGGCACCAGTAGTAACGTACTCCGAAGTAACAACGAACGTACAGTGCCGTACGTTGCTAAGGAGCGACAATATATGCAACCTTGACAGGGGTGTGCGAATATTCGAAAATTTCGAATAACGAATGGAATAGCGTTCTATTCGATTCGTTATACGAATCGAATAGCGGGGATATTCGAATCGCCGTATATTCTGCGAATAATAAACGCCCATGAAAAAAAAATTCAGATGCACGAAACGTCGGAACAGGGAGAGGTAACGTTTCTTGTTTTAATCGCGGAATTGCCAAGATGCATGCAGCCCAAGGTTTCACGGGACTATCGACGCTCTCTTTTTTTGCTTAAAACTCCAGCGTCACCGAAGCGACGAAGTCATCATGACATCCACTATGATGACTTCCGAATATTTTCTAATATTTATACAGTAGTTTTATTTAAAAGCTGTTGGCAAAGTGCCATCTTGAATACTATTGTCGTTCCTGTGTTTCAACCTGCAGTTTCTAAGGCTCTAGTTTCTGCTGTATACGAGCGTGCCTCAGTTTACAAAACAGGATTATTTTGTCGGTTAAAAGTAATCGTTATGTTCCCTTGTTAAAGTTAGTTAATATTTGTTTCAAATCAAGTGTGCAATTCTAGGGCTGCTTCGAAAATTGTTCCCTTACTATTCGAAAACTGTTCTAATAGTATTCGAATCTGTCTTCATTATTCGATTCGCTTTTAAAATTCACTATACGCACACTCATAGTCCTTGACTTTACCGGCGCTTCATTTGCATGAGGAAGCTGGAATCGCTCAGACTCGCAGCACAGGGGTTGGGAAAAGTGCCAGTGCCACTGAGCACAGGTCATCTCGCGCTTAGCTTGATGGTTATGCACTTACGGTAAAACTTTCCCCGCATCTTAAAACCATGTGTTTCGTCCAACAGTGTCTCACGCGATACACTTCTAGTTTTGCGATTAGATGCAAAAGTTAAGGAAGCGGGAGTCTGGCGCCTACGAAGCATAGCAACCGCGATGAAGCTGTGGTGAGCTATAGTCGTAGATATTTATGGAATAAATTCAATTTACGTATTAAATGTGCGGGTTTTACGAGCCAAAACTGCGCTGCGATTGTGATAATATCTGGGGTTTAACGTCCCAAAACCACGATATGATTATGAGAGACGCTGTAGTGGAGGGCTCCGAAAATTTCGACCACCTGGCGTTCTTTAACGTGCGCCTAAATCTACGTACACGGGTCCCAAACATTTTCGCCTCCACCGAAAATGCAGCCGCCGCGGCCGGGCTTCGATCCCGCGACCTTCGGGTCAGCAGTCGAGTGCCATAACCACTAGACCACCAAGGTAGGGTGCGCTACAATTGTGAACTCCGCCGTAGTTGAAAACCTAATGTAATGCACACGGGTTCTTAGGTGGGCTATAGTTTCTACGTGAGCATTAGTTGATAGCCTTGCGACGTGAGAGTTTCACTGTTCCGTATTTTGCACTGTTCTGGCACAACGATTTTGTTAAATCTTGAGACGCGTGCATTCTTTAACGGGCACTTAAATTTTAGCGCACGTGGGTGTGGAATTTGCCGTCGTTACCACCACCACCACCTATTATGTCACCACCACCATTACCAGCATCGCCACAACCACTGTTAGAATTACCATCGTTGCCACCATCAACACCACCAGTTTCATTACCACCAGCATTGCCACAATCGTTACCACCACGACCACCAAATGCACTACCAAGACCTTTACCATCAACACCACCAATTTCATTACCACCGCCACCGTTAACACCACCACAGCCAATACCATCACCATCGTTACCACCAATTCAATTACCATCACCATCGTTACCACCACCACCACCAGGCCACAGATTCGCATGCACCTTCGCATGCCAACGCAACGCACCTTGAGCCAAGTGGCCTGTTCCTTGTCGACGGCTAACATGGGCGCCATCATAACGACTCCCGCGATATCCTCGGGTCTCCTTTCGGCAGCCAGGGCAACTAGCAAGCCCCCCTGTTGGAGAGAAGCACGTGAATTCTTAGCGAGAGTGGTACGGTTACCTGTGTCCAGCTGGACTGCACGGGGTCCAGCCACAGGGCCGGGGCGTTCAGCACCATTCCGGAGAATTGGTTTGGACGCTCCAGGACACTCCGGACGCACATTGTGCCGCCCTTTCGTTGGTGAGTGAACAGGACCGTTCCAGGCGGCCACCAGAAGATGGCGTTGTTAGTAAGGCAGGCAGGATGTTATGCAGAAAATTAGTAAGACATGGATTAGTCGAGAACAGGAGGTAGCGTCACGGGTGCTATTCCGGACTTTGTCCAAATTCCTCTATTGGTCAACTCAGATTGGCCCAGAGGGATGCTGCGGCCTCTCCGAATGGCTTAAAGTGCCACCATTACGAAATTTGACAAGATGCCGGAATTTGTCAGTATCCAGAATAGCACCCCATCTGTGGGAAGGACAGAAGGAAACACTTGGCATGTTACAGGTCAGTCAGAGTTTGTATGTTGAGAAGGAATGGGTTGTGGATTCAAATCATGACTGGACACCAGTAGGGCATGCAACACAATAACTTGTCTGCGCATGCGCAAGCATGCAGCGCTACCTGCCGATCCGGCACAAGTGAGCGTCTACGCGAGAAATAACTAGTCGGAAATTTAATTTGTTTATGCAAGTTAATGACGGCTGGCTCACGCATGCGCTAACAATATACTGTCGTTATGCCATGCCCCGACTAGTTATCTCTCGCGTAGACCTCGCACGCGTGACGGATAGGACATGTAACACGAGTTAATATACAAAGTGCTGAGTGTAATAAACTAAGGTTTTACGTGATGAATCCACGATATGATTATGCGGCACGCTTAAGTGGGAGGGTACGAGTTGATTTCGACAACCCGAGATTCCTTAACGTGTACCTAAGTACACGGGTACTCTCTCATTTCGCCTTCATCTAAATGCGGGCACCGTGGCCGCGTATCGAACCCACGTCCTCGAGTATAACAGCCAGACACCTTATCTGCTGAGATATCCTAAGTTACGTGCTGGAATGTCATTAACTTGTCGCTACTGGTGACCTACAATCATCACCACTGTGTTGAAAGGATTGCCGTGACAATTTTGTTCCAGAAACGAGCTTGTAACAAGTCGCGAGGAAATTCTAAGCTGCTACGCAAATCATGTAACCAAACACAAAAGACTGGCGTGCGAGGGCTGAATCGCAGAACTGACTGAGTAAGAAGGCAAGAGGAAGGGAACAACGAAGTTGATGTGCGCGCAGAAAGTCGTGAATATTGAACGTACGCGACAGCTTTCGTAATGAAAATGACAATATAGGGTCAAGGGGCCGTTTATCCTATAATGCTACGACTGACGACAGATCGTGTGCCGCGCAAAAACTATTTCGATGGCACGAACGAAAAATAGAGCTGACGAAATCCGGTGCGGGCGGGCGGCACTCGACAGCTTCGATCCGTCACCTCCAGTTTAATAACAAACTCCAACGCTGTCAGCAGAACGGTAAGAACGGAGTGGAAGGTGAGGCGAGGAAATATGTTTTCGAAGGGGTTACAACCTGTCGAGAGTTTGGAAAAAAAGTAAGCAATTTTTCTCGGTCTGACGACGTTCGCGTTCTGGTGTTTGTACACAGAATGCGTTTGGCGCTGTTCTTTTTAACCAAAAAGTTAGGACCCTCCAGACGACGTGAAGAGACGAAAAAAAATTGTGTCAAAGTCGGCTGCGACGGCTTCCGAAATCTGAGCGCTAGCGAAACGAACAAACATACAAGTTAAGGAATAGTAAGGCAGTGCGACAACGCCGCCAGCAAACCTTTGCGCAGAGGTATGAGACCTGCGAGTGGCGACGTTGCAGAAGTGCCGACAGCCTGCAGCTCGGAGAAAAGACTGAAAAGAACACGAAAGATTTGCGAAAATGGTAGCTTCATCACGTCTGTATGACCGCGACTGAGGGAATCACAAAAGCTCGACCGGACGCTTGTTTCTTCCTCGTGTCTTATGAAAGTCGCAGCCTTTTGATGCCCTCCTCTTACGTTGGTTCCAGTTTTATTTTTTTATTCCTCTTGTTGCAAAGAGCAGGAACGTTTCATTCTGGTACTGAGCAGCAGTTTCTTGAAGGCTGCAGAAAATGGCGCCGCATTCCTATTTTTTAAAACGCACTCCCTTATGTTTTTATAGCGAATCTGCGTGTGGGCCATTTATAACTCCGCAAACATTTGCCTACTCAACAGAAAATTATGAGCGGCCTTTACCTTCCAATTTATAAAAAAGCGACCGTGGCCATTCAGATTGAGCTCAAACGGCAGCTGGTGAAATGGTTGACGTGACTACAAAACCACCAGCAGGTGTGTGCCGCGAATATTCGCGCAAACCCTACGACTCACCACAGCGCCACCGAAAATAAACAACGAAAGGAATGTAAAAAAAACGGATGTGTAAATATAAAACCTGTACGCTGCGCTTCTGGCGCACGCAAATTGAGGTGGAATAGCTTTAAAGGAGCATAAGCTTAATTCAGAAATTATAAACAGATTTTTAAATAAATGAAATAAATGTATCCTACAGTTTCACTGGTCATCCGTTTTCGTAAGCAAAAAGTATCCCGTTTTCTTTTTTTTCTCGTTACGGCAGGTTTCCAAGACGTGAACATCCTACATGAACTAACGAAACCCATGGGAATGACCACTTCGAAGTGAATGTGGGTTAAGGTCGCTTGTTCGTAATAATTTTTTTAGGCTAAACGCCCGTTAGGCGGCGCATTGATCATCGTTCTCAAGATGATTAGCTTATAGAATTGAAACACCCGCAACCGAAGAGCAAGCTATCGGAGCCTCGGCTTCGGCATAGTTTTAGTACTGACAGTAAATACTACACGCAGTAATACCGTTTTCAAATATGTATGTGCAAGAGTGTTAAGAAGGGGTGCAGATCACGTGAACACGCTAGAAAGCTAGCACACTGAGAAGTACACGAAAACAAACACCAACAGTATGTAATTGAGAGCTTAGAACGCAAAACAGAAACAACGGTGATCAAAGTGATCTGGCACACAAAGAAAGTCTTCGCAAATATGTAAGGGCGGCCCTGTTCTGTTAACATTTTTGGACGTAATTGAATCCAGAGTATGGATGATAACTTACGTGCTTAGCAGCGACCAAACGGTCATGTAAAACAGCCGGGTCACTTACCTCGTGCAGCTTACGGCATAAATTACCAGTGAAGCATCAAGTAGGCTTCGCAAGAACTTCAATTTCAATATGGTTAGCACACATACGTTTTTCACGGTGCAAACAACTCGGCCCCGTCTCTAATAGTGCTCATGTTCAGCGCTGCATTGACCAGCACGTAGTAAAGCAAAAGGTTGAACTGGCATGGATTGGAATTCATCCTATTACAGGCTGCACCCAGGGACACTCATGTTCATGTTAATCGCATACCAACGCGTTAAGACCTCGTTTACTGGTCAAAATCAAATGAGGACTTCTCTTATTTCACCATGTCAAAAAAATTCGGAAGGACAAGCTAGAGGTTGACACCGTACAGTCAGGAAAAAAAACGTTTACGGACCACGGAATCTCAAAAAAAGTTCAATGCCCGAACGGCCTGTAGCAGTAGACAGTAAAACTGTACGACAATGTTCACATTTCGGCAATCGACTTGAAGTTGCTAATACCAGACTTCTTTGAGAGGCTGCGGGGATATTAGACTCGCAGATTCCATGGTCCGTAATATTTGCTGGTTGACTGTGCGTCAGGAGGGAATCAAGTGATGCTGCAAAATGGTGTCGAAAGCATCAATGCTGTTTGTAGAAATGAAAAAATAGGTAAGTCGGCATTGCTTTCCGCATCTTTTCACACAGGCTATTATTAGGGCGTAATTAAAGTTCCAGAAAAGGCTCAGCGGAGCAGCATGAATCGGGTATCGCTTTTTGAATGCTTAGCCTTCACATCTGCATTCCACACAAAGCTAACGCAAAAGAAGACAAAAATGTCAGCCATTGTGTTGTTTTTGCTGAGTCTTGGTTAAATGCAGACAGCGAAAAAATTAACCCAACTCTCGTTACCAATGCGTGTTACAGTGCCATGCGCTAGTTTCGCGTTATTCGAAATTGGTCTTCTTTCATGGGACAACTTAACAAGGCGAACGCTATCAACAGGGCGAAAAAAAAAGGGATCACGTTCCACTGATGATGCTTGCTATGTCATCAGGTTCTATTCTCTTCATCACTCAGATTCAATCACACCCCCCCCCCCCCAAGCCCTCCCTTGAATCCCCATCTCCCCCCCTTTTTTTTGCAACTAAATTTCTGCGAAAACTGCTAACATCGACATCACTATCCCTAGATTCGCTCGCTACATTTTTTTCTCTTTTTTTTGCAAAGCCTTGGATTTCCAGAGTCCCAATGTGATCCCGGTCTGATTGCAGTTTCCGTTCATCATATACCGGTTCATTTCATTTGTTTCATGCTCTGCAAGCTTTTAATCTTCGTGGCCTTCAGCGTTGCACCAAGCCACGGATCCTCTCGGCAAGCGGCAATTCAATCACGACCAGGAGTATTTTATTTTTGCTCCACGTATCATCTGCGACGCGGGACTTCTTTTGTGAACCGTTTTGAAGGGTGCAGATTTTTTCTCTTTTTTTGATATCTGCGGGAAACTAAACGACGACTAGATGAGCTGTCATACGCCCGCAATTCGACGTTATAAATGGGCCGTCTTGAATGGTAAGCGTGCCTTTTCGGGAGCGTCTCTATCATTTTAGGGCATCACGGTTGGGGAATCTTATCGATCGATCCCGATGCACAGAACTAGGTGTAATTCTCCGCTAGCCTTCGCATTCAAAGTAGTAACAAGACCAAATAATGCTGCGTGGACTGAAAAGAAAACTACTTGCATTGTAGTGTTATACGCAATATTAATGAGAACTAACAGACAATAATGCCAAGGAAAGTATAGGGGGTGTTATTTGTAATAATTGGGATATAAATGTGTGGGATATAATCACATTTATATCCAAATTATTACAAATAACACCCCCTATACTTTTCTTGGCATTATTGTCTGTTAGTTCTCATTAATATTGTGTATAACAAAGAAAAAACGAGCCCTTGAAAGCAATCTTTTCTTGCATTGTAGTGAGCGTTTATGTGACAGAACAGCGCAGCGGCGGCAGCCTTTTGTGGTGTCCTGAACAGGGCTCTAAAGGTCATGATGCGAATAGGACTTAAGAAATGGACAAATTAACGTGAACTATTCCCAACATTGTATATACGGTTGGAAAGTCCGCGCCGCAAAGGAATTAAATTTCGCGGGCATTTAAACTATACGATTCATCTTTTTTCGGTCGACATATTAGACTAAAACCTCCGACGAATCATCCTTAAACATGCTTATCACTGCGATTGAAAATGAATTGCTTGCTTTACAAATAGCACTAACGTCATTGCAAAATCAATAAACGCGCTGAGCGATTACTCTGTCATGTTACTAATGCACAGCTTTTTTTATTTAATTTTTACGACATACTATTTTGAGTGACATGCTGTTCGATTAATTTGTTGTTGCTGTTTTAAAGTGTTCTATAGTAATGTGTAATGTTAACCATATGATTCTGTGTGAACAAGTAATGCTTTTTCTTGTGCCTTCAATGTTATAATCTCTGAAGAGATTCGCAGAGTTAAATTAGATCATGCGGTCCCTTTTGCATTAGACTGACACGACTGAAAGGCGAAAGCAATGTTTTTCTTCTCAGTTGACCTCGAAAGTTTCTGAGCCGAACATGGTTTTACACTGCTTCCCGGATCAGAGCCAATGGAAGCATTTTGCATCTCACGTTTTGCAGTGCCCGCGGGATCGGCCCACTATTGACCAAGCGACGACGCCATTTGATGACGTCATCATATAAAATGGCGCTATGAGACTTCATGCGGAAGTCGTGATGACGTCACAAATATTTGCGACCTCCGACGTAGTGGTGAAGTCATATGGTGTCGTCATCACGTCCTTTTTTGTGTCACTGGTGCCGACGCTCACTTTTTCGTGTTTGATGAGGCATCCAAGGCTTTCGCCTTCAAAGCAAAGCTGTAGGATGTATACCAACCATGGAGTGTCCGAAGAGGAAGACTGGCCTGCTCGGATACTTCTGCTTGACGAGGTCGACGTGCGTCAAGATGTCGTCCACGTAGATATCGGCCGACTTGACCAGGGCTCGGGGGCCTTCGCTTTTGCCGTGGCCAACTGTGAGAATGTGCATAAGCAGAGAGAATAAAACATTTATGAGTAAAAAAAATTAGAAGTTCTTATGGTCGGACCTCCTAGTCCGGAAGCTTTGGCCGCCGTCCGGGCTCGGTTAACAAAAGCTTGTCGCTGTTCTGGGTCAGAGCTGGACAGGGTCGATTCCCACTCGAATATCGTCGGATTCTTTGTGGCCGATATTTCAGGATTTTGTTGACACGCCCAGACAATGTGGTATAAACGTGGCCGTCTAGGGACAGAACTTACGTTGTGGCTTGCGCGGCGTTGGATCTATTTTAGGATTGCGCATACGGATTCAGAAAGGACAATGTAATCGTCGCCATTTAACCTGCGTGGCCTTATCTAATCTGCAATCGGGTGTTGGTAGAGTGCGCACGCCTACTCAGCCGAATGTGTTGCAGGATCTCAGAATATGAAAGGAGGGGCTCAGCTGTCGTCCTGGTCGGCGAGAAGATTCACTGTGTAGGAGTCGGCGGATTCCCGGTGTAGAAGTTATCGGGAGGAGGCGCGCGAGCAATCTCATTACAGGTTTTGAGCTTGTCCATATACTTTTCGCGTTAAAGGGTTACAGGATAGAATCTGCGCATGCGTGCACCTTTACGGAACTTTCGCCGGATAAGTTTCACGTTTACGGCCATATCTCGCGAATTCACCTTCGTCAGTGGCTACTCGTTACATCCGCTATAGGGAGACGCCAGCCGCCGAGTCATAAGACGAAGTGAGAGCGCAAATTACGAGGAGGTTGAGCTGGATTATCGATGCTATAGAGTGACCTAGAATACTGAAGCCGTATACGTGAGAGGCCTAAAGCCCCCGAGACGGCGAATAGGTGGTGCCATCTGGCGGAGCCGAGATCAACCAGGCTAGCAAAAATTGTTATTGCAGAAACAGTGCATTCTACTTCTAGTATAAATTCCTTGCGGCGGCGTAATTACGAATGAGTTGTCTCGGTAATTTTTTTTTCTCAAAACACTAGTCGAAAACAAACGTGTCTGATTGTGGTTGCACGAAGCGTCACAAGATGTCGGTTCCATCGTCCGGTAACTTGGTATTCCTACACCCCTTTGCGTGTACCGGGAATACCGTACACGCTAAAAAAACAATTATGGCAGCTTAGCACCAGTGTTGCCAAGCCTGAAGGAAGAGCGGAGCTGGATGGCCTTCCTTGTTTCTTTCTATTTATTTTTTCTTTCTACTCAGTGTTTCTCTTTCTCTCTTGCATATTTTAACATGTTTATCTCTACGTCATTCTTTGCCTTTTTTCAATGTCATTATTCCCTTCACTTCTCTCTATCTCTCCATTTTCTCTTTATATCTTTCTTTCACGTGTTTGACGGGCTCCGATACTTCGACGAGCAGAGATTTCGTTGAACAGTCGCACCAGCTGTACTCGGCATTGGGGCTTGCCCGATTCCGGTGGCGCACACCCACCTGTGGTTTTCTGCGGACACCAACGTTCTCACGGAGAGTTCAAACAGCTCCGCTGTCAAAAGCTCTATTACGATTTTGCCTAAGTGGTGATTCAGTTATCACTTAGTGGTTTGCGCGAGCATAAACTTCAACGTTTATGTACGTTTATAAACTTTTCGGTAGCTTAAATTTTGCTAAAACATGCGTTCTGGTAGCGCGATAAACGCACTCCGTTATTGCAGTAACGCGGTAACGTTAACAAGTACACGGACAAACTAATAACCTCTAATGCATCGAACTGCCGCACACCCTGGTACCCGTAGCAGCCTTTTCCACTGACCTTCACGACTGGCCAAGAATCAGGCTTAAGGGTCTCTGTAGCTTTTACGAACAGAATTTCTAACGAGTACCGCATAGAGACAAGCACTTTCCGGTAACTATCACCGAAGGATAACATCTGAGCAGAGCTGTAAGGACCAGTCGTTAATGTATTCAAAGGCATATGCGATCGCTCCCCACAGAATGGCGCTAAATCCTAAGACGCGTGGTTATCCGTTATCTTGAAGGTACAAAGTATTTCGCAATGCCGTTAATTTTCACCGAGAGGCGCTGGTTGCGACATATTTTATGCGTCGCACGCAGCACGAATGAGGAAGTTAACATTGATAATTCAAAGATGCACACTTCGTTTTAACTAGTCACCTTGACAATCCACTAGTAAAGCCTATTACAAAGTCGGCGGGTGCAAAGTCACTGTGTCGGAAGTAGTATGATGAACGAAATCGCTATAGTGTAAATGAAATAGACCATATATATGTGTGTGGCTATTAATAAAAGATACGGCGAACGGCATATATTATTTAGTTATATGTTTAGGGGATGTTGCAGCTTTTATCTGGCGCCGGCTACGTTTCACACAGATACTAGGATTCGTGAAAGCCACAGAAATGAAAAAAAAAGCGATAAACTTTACGTAAAACTGCCAATCAGTACAGCTCGCGTAAGTCAGTCAGGCGATAAAAAAATTCATAAGCACATTCACTTAGCGACAAGAAAACGGAAGTACAGTCCACTCGCATAACAGCAGTATGTTGAAAACACTTACACTGAGCCTTAACATCAGTAAGAGAACACCGATATGAAGGTTCTCAATTGCGTCGCTCCACCTAAGCCTTTGTTGCCCTTTGACCGCGCTTCCCAGCTTAGAAAGAGCGATAGTTGCGCTAGTTTGTAAGAATTCGTCATGGAGGCGTGTATACACACCAAGGAGGTTGCAATAAAGTGTGGCAGCTACGTGCTAGTGATGCGAAGACTGAGGAATCCCTCCTTTCCCTCACTTTTCCCACGCTTGCTAAACTACATGGCTATGCTTGCTGTATGTGGCCTATCTTTTTTGTGTATGTGTCTTTGTATCTTTTTCTCTCTGCCTATTTCTTTGTCTGCATATGTCTTTCTTTTTTACCTGTTTTTTCTCTAGTTCTCTCCCTCTCTCTGTACTCCTTCTCTCGCCTTCTATCTTTACGCCGTAGCAATCGGCGCACGTGTTGTGACAGCGAAGCAGAAGATGAAGAGGACGAAGACAGCGTGTGCCGGTTCGTGATGATAGTTTTAAGATTCAGCACACACATTACGCCCGGGTTAAACAGCTCGGCTGTTAGAACTTCTGGAGTGGAGGAAGAGAGCAGTCAGTGAAGCAAGCAGCGCCGCCATAATGCGAGGGGCAGAAAACGTGTGCTCGCAGCGTTCACTTGGTGTGCGAGTACTTCGTGCGTCTTCGTGAGCAATACGCTCGTAATGGGATCTTGAGCTGCATATGGGTGCACCCATCGCGTGAAGTGGAAGCGAGGGACGCTTCACATTTACGTGAGCACTTGTTGCGCTGAAACACCGTGGCCGGACTTACAACCGATTTATCGGCGCATTCACGTACACTTATACCCCTGATCCCGCGCAAGCGCACAAGCTATAACCAGAAGCCTGTCATCAACCTGATGATTAGCCGCTCCCTAAAAGAAACAGCCACTCTTTCTGTGATATGCGCTGAAGATTCACTGATACAAACGTGCCCATTCTTGATGCGGTACGCCTCAAGCGGTTCGTGCTTAATCTGACCTCCCCCTGGCCAGAATGCTGGTCCAGGCAGGGGGAAGTCAAAGATTGAGCGCGAACTGCTTTCTCAAAAATACCGTATACAGGCGTCATGGCGCGCAAGGAATCTCCTTTACAGGCTTAATATAGAGTGGTAGGGGAGTAAAATAACGCCAGGTGTCATACAACTTAAACTGCATAACAAGTGGGTGGTTTAAAGCTTTGCACCCGTTAGAAAGGGCTCAGCCATCATTTGTTCATCGTCATCAGCCACAGCATAAACAAAGTGCACATAATGGCTTACAAACGCGTAGCGGGTACCTCGCTCCTTCCCAGAATTATGAGTCTGGGCATAATGGGTATTGATTATGACTATGACAAACTCAGTAGTGGAGGGCTCCGGAAATATTGACCACCCGGTGTGCTTTAAGGTGCACCTTAATCTAAGTACACTGGCCTCAAGCATTGTCGCCTTCACCGAAAAGGCGGGCGCCGCGGCCGGGATTCGATCCCGCGACCTTCGGGTCAGCAGTCGAGCACCTGGTACCTTGGTGCAGTGGGTACCTTGTAACTGTACGTGCGGTACTGTCTATGTAAGAGTTTACCACGGGCTCTGTAGAAAGGCCGCTCCTGCCGCTTTCGCTGCGACTATACGCCGCGTGTACCGCGCAGGCCTGGCGTTTCTTTTTTATTTTCTGCAAACAATATAGAGTTCCTTCAGTGGCTGGTGGAACGGACAGCGTCAAGCAACACCAGGAAACAACTTTACGCGATGTCCAAGCATTCAGGGAAGATGACCTCGACTGCGGTCACCGTGGGACCTTGTAACGTGGCGTGTACGCGAAGCGAACCACGTGGACCCATCTTTGGCATCGTTCCAGACGTCAGCTTCAGAAAAACCTTGCTGGATATTTTTTTCTTTCTTTCTCCTGTGTCGCGACGCTGCTGGCAGCTTGATTGCCGCCGGCGTTGGCACGTGTCGACGGTCATGCCTGTTTAGCCAGCGCACACACGCACCGTAGATACTTATCGTGTGAAACCAGATGCCACATGCGAAGCTTTGAACAGTAAGCGGTTACGGGTGTAACTGAAGTGCGTGGTACGGAGAAAAAGGACCGAGAGAAAAGAAAGCGGGGGGAGGGGGGGTAATGATTGAAATGTGTCATTAAGCGGAGCCCGTGTAGTATATTAAGCAATACGCACTACGCTTTGCGTAGTGCGTATTGCCCAAACGTACACCTGGGTGGATATCTCCACATTCAATCAGAACATGCTCCGCCGTTTCCTTATCTTCCCCGCAGCATGTGCATTGTTCTTTACTGAATCTCGCTTTATAACTACGCGTTCTAAGGCAACACGATCTGACTTGAAACAATAAAGCGCTTCTCCTTGAATTATCGTAAAATGCCTCCCTCCTTATTTCATTTTTGCCCTTTCGGTAATTACTCAAAGCCGGGTTTTCTCCATAGCTGCCATCCAGTAAATCTTCGCCTCCGACTTTTCGCTTAACGCTCTTTGAGGATAGCTTTCAGAATACGAAGGGAGCGGTAACATGTGCTTTACGGCGCTGCCACGCATCCGCTCACCGGTGCGTGTAAGTGTATTCGTGTCCCGCGCTGCTGCATTGCATCCGAGTCTCGCAGTGAGGAAAACTGCACCCGCTTTCTTTGGAACGAGACATTTGCGAGGGGGCTCCCGTCAGCGCATGCAGTCACGCTTTCGAAGAACGCCAAGCACGCACATGGCGCCCAGTGGTGCACACGTGAAGGTGAAAGCATTAGATTCCTCATCAAACTCGAAAATTGACCGTCGGCAACGTCAACGCGAGTAATGCAAGAAATTATGCGATGACGTGACCACATGACGTCACATGTCGCCAAATTTTGGAACTGCGTCATGACGTCACTATGACGTAACATAAGATGACGTTAAATGATGACGTCGTTTGGTCAAAGGTGGCCCGATCCAGGCGGCACTGCGAAACTATGCAAGGCGCAGAAAGCTTCCAGTGTCTCCGATCCAGGAGGAAGGCAAAAAAAAAAAAGTTAAGGTTAGCCAGACATGTCCGGTCACACGAAAGGAAAGCAATAGAGGTAAAGACTAATCTGCTACCCTGCATGTGGAGAGGGGAATGGTGAAGTAAGAGAAAAGTTACGAGTCTAAATACGTGCCACCGTGATTGTCAATCATCTACAGTCAGGCAGTTAGATCAGTAGGTCTTTAAGTATTAAAGGAGTTGGCACGACTTTCCAGGAAGATTAGAGTAAGAGCGATCTTTGCCAACGAGCTTACTCCGCCAGCTAACCTCTGGCATATATCGCCAAACAAAATGCCGTGAACGTCGTTGCTTCTAAGCTATCTGTGCTACAAAGAAAGTTTCGAAAATTTCAAGAGCAGTTTCAGAAAAACCGCCGATTTATCATTGCTGCCTTTGAGTTTGTATTACAGCCAAACGAACAAAGATAGCGGGTGATGTGTAACTGTCCGCGTAGCGCAAAAATTTGACATAGGAAAGGAGAAGTATTCTTCCCTTCTCGTGTCCTGTGTCAAGCTTTTGTGCTATGCGAACAGCTGGCTCGTTTACCGCATGCAACTATTTAGGGTATCTACATTAGACAGATTGCTAGATAGACTGACGAATTAGACAAATAGATAGGCAGCTAGCTAGATTAGTAGACTGGTAGATTGACAAATTTCGCAGGTTGGTAGCCAGACAGCAGGATTAGATTGGATTGATGACAGACGAAGTAGATTACAGACAGAACGTACCGTGGTCGTGAGAAAACACGTAGCATCCCAGCTCAACCAGCTTCCTCGCCAGCATGTCGTAGCAGGGGCCATGGCAGTGTTCGGCGTAGCCGTGGGCCAGGAAAACCAGCGCCCTGCAAAAATAAAAAACATTTGAGGGCTGCACTCCACTGATAACGAGACTCCAACAGCGAAAAGACAACGTGCTACAGAAAAAGGATATTAGAACCTTACTTTTTTTTTTCTGACCATAAGGAGTACATTGGTGTAACAAATATATCAAGCTTGAGCGAAAAAAAAAAAAAACTAGCGCAGTAGTAAACTGCATATTGTAAAAAAGTCAGCGCAAACAAGACTGAACACAAGAAAGGAAGGACACGGTACAAGCGCTGTCTAACAACTGAAGTTTTAATTTAGTAAACTGCATACCGGTCGCTTGCAGCCGAGACAAGCTCTTTCAAAAGAATCATAATAAAATGTCTTAACTTGCCTGAAGGGAGTGTACACTAACAAGACTTTCACAGCGTGCCGCTTGTTTTATTCCACTGTGTTGCTTGGTCAAGTTTCGTTTAGGTCCGACGACATCAAAGGCTGTTGTACCCTTAAGCGACTGCAACAGAGGCAAGTTGTTCACACGCAGTTTGGTTCTTGTACCCCGGCCACCTTTTGGAGGCGCGAATTGGAGGATGTACTCAACTGCCGACGCTCAGGCAGACGGCAGAACGCATGCGCGATCCACTCTCGCTTGTTTAGCGACGCCCATTTCGCGATTAACCCTAATCAGTCAGTCTCCCAAGCCGCGTGTACATCAATGTGACAGGATGAGACAGTAGCGCATACCTTTCACAGCGCATCACGAGTAATGCCATGCGCCTGCGTTTGCATGTAGCGCATTACCCCTGGCGCGATGGTGGTGTCCAACACCGAACGCAGCGTTTCCAGTGCCTCCGGCACTCTGCAAACACCGCAGCTCGGCCAGCGCAGTGCTCCCTTCTCTTTATGCGATGAGACAGCGTTCACATGCACTGTGAAAGTAGGCTTCGCCCGCCTAAATCCACCCCCGAATGGCGCATTAGTACGATGCGCCTTCCTGGCGTATTACCCCCCCCCCCCCTTCGCATTTACATGGATGCGATGCGCCATTTGTCGCATTCATGTAAACGCTACGACTACAAAATTTGCAGCGAGTGCTCCGCCATGTAACATTAAAGAACAGACAATGGCGTTAAGCTTGCAACACAGCGGAAAGGTGGGCAAGTTGCTTACGATTCATGCTTGAAAAGTACTGTATACATATAGAAGTATCGACAGCTAGGCTAGTTGGCAATAGTTCTTGGACATCTTGAAAACAGGGCAGAAACGACGTGGACAAGACAAGATAGAAGGATCTGTGGTTTGTCGTATCTTCTCTCGCCCGTGTCGTTTTTGCCTTGTTTTCAAGACGTTCGTACTTGAAAAGGCGGGTCCCGCTATCCGTTTATCTTTTGTGGTGGTATTCTCGCGCCTTTTGAAGCACGCGTTAAGCCTGCAATGGAAGCAACACTTGCAAGGAAGAAAAGAACAAGTCCTTTACTTTTACTGTTCTCCATGGCCGCAGCCGTTCACGACACTTCTCACCGATCGATCGGGTTGCTCAAGAAGCCGGCTGCCAAACACAAACAAAAGCCGGCTGCCAGCAAACTTGCGCGTGACGCCCAGTGTTCCGTGTTACATGCAGCCTGGCCCATAGAGTTTCCTAAAATGACCTAGAGGGAACTCTGGCGCTGCGATCGTTCAGCTACCATGGGAATGATGGGTAGTACACGGATTTGCCTAGTCTTCGTGCTTGTGGGCTTCGAACGCCCTTGTGGCTTTGTTTATTGCTATGTTTTGGTTTTCTTTCGGATAAAAGAATCGATCGTTGTGAACTTCGTGACCAGATTTGAATCGGTAAGCCTAAAGCAGTTAAAGTGGTGAAGTGAAACTGCTGATTTTTGCTGAACTTCGTTTTGCGACAAAGCGGATGCAGGCGACGCGGAGCCAAACGGAGCCGAAAGAACGAAGTTTAGACAAATCCGTGTACTACCCATGATTCCCATGCTGGCTGAAGCGCGATGCATTGCAGCTCCCATAGACACTAGCGCCAGAGTTCCCTCTAGTAAGTATTGTAGGAAACTCTATGGCCTGGCCAACGTCGATCGGCGACGGACTGCACTCGCGAGACAAGTCACACCGCGAAAGCTCGCACATGCGTGCAACACGCGACTGTTCTGAATCGCTGAAAGTCAAGCTGTGGTAGGAAACACGCGATTCTCCGCTCCAACTTTTTTTCAGACGCGACCTACCGTCTATGCGCATTAAGAAATCTATACAGCGTTATAGATTAACGGAACGGGAACTGACGAAAATTTTATTTGCATATTTTCGTGGACGTTTCGGTGAGTCAGTGAATATTCGATTCATTGGCTCTCGTTTTTTGCAGTCGACTTGACTGGTTGCTTGAAAAGTACACCGCATGGTATAGATTGCTTGGTTATGTTATGGTTGAGAGGTCGGTTGCTTGGGACAGAGTTTCCGACAATACTTACTAGAGGGAACTCTAGTGTCTATAGGAGCTGCAACGCATGGCGCTTCAGCCAGCATGGGAATGATGGGTAGTACACGGATTTGCCTGAACTTCGTTCTTTCGGCTCCGTTTGGCTCCGCGTCGCCTGCATCCGCTTTGTCGCAAAACGAAGTTCAGCAAAAGTCAGCAGTTTCACTTCAGCACTTTAATCTTTTTAGGCGCACCAATTCAAATCTGGTCACGAAGTTCACAACAGTCTATTCTTTAATCTGAAACGAACGCCAAAACACAGCAATAAACAAGCCACAAGTGCGTTCGACACCGTAAGCACGAAGATTAGGCAAATCCGTGTACCCATCATTCCCATGGTGGCTGAACGATCGCAGCGCCAGAGACTCCTCTAGTTAATTTTAGGAAACTATGGCTGGGGACTTGTTGGTTGGTTGGTCGCACGGTAGGCATTACTTTCAGACTGTGCGTTTAGTTTCGAGGGCCCCGAATATGTTTCAAATATCTTTCGTATCGAGCGCCTAAGGCGCACAGCACGGGTATTTCAGAGCCATGAGCATCGAGTGAAAACTTGTTTCTCTTACAAACACTTCCGGCCGAGCACTTCCGGTATTCCGAATATTCAGAAAACGTCTTCTAAAAATAAAGCTGGTCCGAAATGTATGGTTCTTGTTCAAGTTGGAAGTTGTGGCGTATACACGTGATGTCGGGGAGGGGGGGGGGGGGCGAAAGCTTACTAAAGATAAGGGCTAACAAACTTTCAAAATAAATAATGAAAATTGAATGGGTTCATCGGAACAGCAGAGGGTTTTCTTGCGAGCAGCCGAGACCGAGGCGTTACCTGGCGGAGCAGATCTCAACCACGCGCTTCTTGCAACGTGTCCTCTGAGATCCACTTCGGCTGGGCGACGATACACAAAGTTAACCCGAGGAATACACCAGGACACAAGAACACGAATATGCGCATACCACTACCAGGCACCGAAGTCAAGGTTTGGTGGCCTCCATTTTTTTATATTACCGGCAGAGGAGGGCAGGAACCAAACCAGCTCTATTCAAACGGTTGGAAACGTTGAGTATGAAATTAAAGTAAATCCGTATGATTTTATAGGAAGTATATGTCGATTCCATACAAGTTTCAGAAAACTTCCAAAACGATCTCACGGATAACTTAGAATTTTTGTTATACTCGCGGAACGTCGACGTCGAGCATTGCAGTCATCGCGATGTCACAGTAAACTCCCTTTGCTACGCTATGTAGTAATAAGCCCCACACTAACCCTAACACTACAAGTTCGAGTACTGCATAGTACTGCTGAGAAAGCAAGGACCGCCGTATTTCTACACTGCACCGTATTAGCAGCGATGCGTGGCGCCAGTGATACGCGGAAAGGAAAAGCGCGAAGACCATGCGATGCAATAATTTCCAACATACGCAGAGCCTGTTGCGCCAAGGCTGAAATTGATTATGCACACAGACATACTGGCGAGCTTTTTCCTCGTTTCTTAGTAGCCTGTAGCAAAGCAGAAAAAAAAAATTTCGCTATGAAAAGCGTCAGCAAGCGGCTGTACAACGGTTACGAAACGCGTTCGGTGTGGTCACCCTATCTCAGAGGACGTGCTTTCAGGGCGAAAAGCGAAGTACGAGCTTCTCGCATGCGGTCAGTGCTACGCATACTACTCACAGTCGATGCATGCAAATGAGCTCGTCAGGGTTGTGCAAGATGTATTACTGGGGATAGCGAGCTTCCTGGTAGTGTCCGTGATAGCGAGTGACCTACAGAACAGTGCACATAATTATGCGGGAAAGCTTTGCTGTCATGATCAGACAGTTAACCAAAGGTGTCCACGTGACTTTGTGCGCAACGGGGATGGAATAGCGAACGCTTAGGGACGAAGTAGTCAAGCGCTATCAACGTGCGTTGCCAGATGAATTCAGTGTTCTGGTCAGCCTACCGGAGGTAATCTTTAAACAGTCTTTTAGTGAGCGATGCCGTTTGACGTACAGGGTCGACCAGATCCAAGGTGAACACCTGATTAGTATTGAAGCCGGTAAAACTAACGATTATTGTACTGCATTGGGGAAATGTCCGTCATACGACGCTTGATCATGTCGATAAGCACAATTTTACGAAATATGTATTGAACATGATCTTCTATGAGGTCTTGAATATTAATGAGGTGTTGACCTTAGATCTGGACGACCGTGTGAACGTGTACCTGCCTAGGTATGCGTTATTTCAGTTACGTTTAGTACCAGCAAGGTTAAGCTGCTGTCCTTGTCTTATGTGCGCATTTCATTATCGTGTTCACTGCAGTAAACCACGCGTGCGCCTATGCAGTGAATAACGTGGTATAATGAACGGTGGTTATGTCTGGCGCGTTAGCAAATCAGGAGCTCGATCGCGCAAATTCGCTGGCACTAAGGTATCTGTAGGCAGCGTGCCATCGTTCTCTTGTCACTGGCCTGGGTTCAAATCCCGCGCGATCCTGGATTTTCTTTTTTCTCCTTTCGCGTGATAGTGGTTACGGACAACGGCGGCGGACATGTAGGGCACCACAATCTGCTGTTGTGATGCACCAGCTTTCGCTGTAAAAAGATTCACCTCGGAGGCCCCAAATCGACTGGCATAAATGCATAAGCGCCCGCGCTCGGTAGTTTTCCCGATGATATCGTTAAGCGTCGAGGTTTTCCTGTTTGCGCGTATCCCAGGAACACGGACTGGACCCCATTGTGTCGCAAGCGTCCACTTGGACGACATTGGGCAAGCAAGCAGGCAGGAGGCGAAAGTGACTCGACAGCGCTGGCATTCATTGTTGCTGGACCTGTGTCGGGGTCTAAGCGAAGTACCGCGTTTATCCGTACAGAATGGTACTTCTCTACTTAAACGTCTCTAGCGCTACAAGAGACCATCGGCATCACCGTGAAATGATGCAGAATGTCACCACGTGACGACGTCCTCATGATTACATTATGGCGTCACAGATTGCCAAAATTTGTGACGTCATTATGACGTCAACACATGACGTCGATTGGTCAAAGGCGGGCAGATCCCGGAGGCAGTGCAAAAACCACGTTAGGTGCAGAAAACTATCGCGGCGACGGGGACGGTAGGGCGAGGAGTGTTCATTAAAATATACTCAGAAAAAAAGAGGATTGGATTGCTTTCGCCTTCGAGTCGTCTTGTGTACAAGGTCACGTCCAAAAGAGCGATCTTTAAAGGGAGCGTCTGTAGCACATTGTTTAATGGCGTGTCCTTTACAGCAGATTCTCCAAACCTTTTCTGCGGCGAATGACCCGTTAACGTGCCATGTTTGCGCAGTAGGTCTGGTTCAGTATACAAAAAAAAGAAAAAAAACAAAGCGATGCAAGAAGTCGGGCAACATAGGCGTTTAACTATCAGCTAGTTCATTTGAAAAAGTAAACACTGTCTGCACGTTCGAAGAAGAAACACCCTAAGGGTCTTCAACAAGAGAGCACTCGGAGGGGAAGAGCTTGTTTAGAAAAGCACTTTAAATTCTTTGCCTTAGCTTTGGTGCGGGCAGAGGTTATCGGCGTACGAATCGTTGATCTTGGTCAATGGAATGCCTTATAAGGAACAGGTTGCATCCTACTCTAATGCGTGCACGCCTAACCGATAGCAGGTAAACATACCACTTTATTGATTGGTCATCGTGATCTCGGGTCACGTGCTAACAATCCGACTCCTGGCTTCCGAGAACCTGTTGACCGAGAGGGAGAGAGGGCGAAATTATTAGAAGGCGGAGAGGTCGGCCTGAGCTTGTGCGCTCAGGCCTGCTACTCTGCACAAGGGAAAAGGAGAAACTGATTATGATTG
This sequence comes from Rhipicephalus sanguineus, assembly GCF_013339695.2. Lineage (NCBI taxonomy): Eukaryota > Metazoa > Arthropoda > Arachnida > Ixodida > Ixodidae > Rhipicephalus > Rhipicephalus sanguineus. The sequence continues at coordinate 19,176,640 of NC_051185.1, forward strand.
GGGACAGGAAGAGGTCATGTGTATGTACAATGGGGCAAGACTGATAGTTGGGCTAGTTGGTGATACATTATGGGCGGTAACAGCGCACACACTCACGGGACGGATAGAAGGAACACAAACAAGCGCTGACTCTCAACTGAGGTTTATTCAGCGACATTTTTCTCGGGAAAGTTGATTCCCAACTAGAAAAGAAGTTGGAGGGGAATGTGGTTCGTGTCGCCCGTTACGTGGACGATTACCTAATAGTTGTGTCCAAAAATGAAGAGCTCATGAGTGTTGAAAAGGCCCTGCACGTTTTTCAAGAAACGGGGATGGGGCTAAAATTCGCGAGCGAAATGCCTTCACAGCATGTCTTACAGTTCCTAGACATAAAGATAACTTTCGCCAACCATCACCCTTGTTGGGCGTATAACCCTAGATCAGTTAAGCCATTGCTTAGTTACAAATCTGGTCATTCAAAAATAGTGAAGAAGGGCATCGCTACGTCTACCCTCGGGGCGGCGATTCAGAAATCGTGCAGGCACCAAGTGGAACAAAGCTTCTCTGAACAGTTGTGTCGCCTTCAGGCAGCCGGCTTCCCGACACCTGTCATCACTTCTGTTTGCGAAGGTCTGATATGTCAGATCAAGAAGGGAGAAAAAAGTGTTGAAAAACAAGAGAGGTCAAAGAAATGTGCCACCATGCCCTACAAGCATAGATTAGCCCATGGACTAAAAAATGTGGCATGAAGGTACGACGTACAGGTACTATTCTCAGCGGGAAACAAATTAGGAAAATTGTGCCCGATGGTGAACAAAAAACTTAACAGAAAAAGCTCTAGCCAAAATAAGTGCGGTGTGAAACTCAGGGACGCTTCAATACCCTGTGCACTAGGGGTAGTGTACAGAATTCCCTTAACATGTAAAAAAGCGTATATCGGGCAAACGGGGCGCTGTCTCTATACACGATTAAAAGAACACTACGGATCCTTCAAGTCCTGCACGTACGCGAATCTGCCTTCGCACTGCAACACGTGTGGGTGTACGCCTTTGTACAATGAAACGACAGTGCTCTTCAAACAGTGATCAGATGACAAGAGAACTGGTAGAAGCCTACTATATCAAAAAAGAAGGGGAGTCCTGCGTTAGTCAAACATCGGTATCATTGCATGAAAAGGAAGAAATATTAATCAGTGGCATGTTTGTTTGACAACCATTTTTGTCGCGCCTGCGCAGTCACTCGCAGCCTTAAGTCTGTTAATGACGTAGACAAGGTCCCTCGCTGGCCCCTCTGCGCATGTTCTATATGTTTATCGCAAGTGTTCAAATTATTTGTTTGTTGCAATAAACCTCAGTTGAGAGTCAGCGCTTGTTTGTGTTCCTTCTATCCGTCCCGCGAGTGTGTGCGCTGTTACCGCCCAGTATGTACAATGACCATGTAACACTAGTTTTCTCGAAGTCTAGTGTCCAATGCAGTAGTACCCTTTAGAAAGTCTATAAATACCCTTGTAGCAGTTGTTAATGGTGTCTGGTCGGACATTGCAGACCAGGCACGTAGGCAAGGGGGGGGGGGGGGCGGGGGGCCCGGGCCCCCCCCCCCCGAAATTTTTCCAGCCTTCTATATTCCCAGGCAACTTTTTTTTTGTTTTTGCCATGGAAAGACTCTTTCGAACAATTAGGCCTTGGGCCCCCCCCCGAAAAAAAATCCTGGCTACGTGCCTGTTGCAGACGATAGGCTAGTTTCACAGAGTTTTTGCACCGATGCCTGCCAATGTTCACGGGAGAGACTGGGAGGTAGGTAATAAGGTTTTGCCTACTGTGGCATAACTGAAAAAAAAAATCGATGATAGCGGCACCTATCCCCGTCGGCATAGCAAGCACGTTGTCATAGAACATGCCTTGCAGGTTTGCGTTGCAGATTTGGAAGCATTCCCTGCTTGACAGTTGAGAGGACAAGTTTTAAAAAATTCACCGACGATTACGATACTGCCTAATGCGAATTCTGAGCGCAGCTTCGTGTTGGGGCAAGGCCCGCTGCGACTGAAGTTCTGGCTTTCCGCAAGGTATCGACTACGCCATAAATCGTAATTTTGTGATTTAGGACAGCACCCACTACGCCACTATTCGTCTTTCTGCGGATAAGCTACACACCTGTAAGATGTTATGCGCACTTTGTTGATGCTGCATGTGGCTGTTGACGATGAATAATTATGGCTGAGCACTTTTAAGTGGATGAGAAGCATTAAACCACACACTCGTTGCGCAATTAGCATTGTGTGATGGCCGGCTGTTATTTTACTCTTCTGCCACGCTATATTACATAGGTTAACGTGATTCCTTGGCCGACGTGACGCCTGCATAGGGTCTTTTTGCAAGTGAGTGTCAAGGAATTCTCGGACTGTATGACATTGTGTGTTTTGTGCATGTGTGCATCTAAGTATTCTAAAGCGATGAATTCCGTTGGAATAGTTGACAAGATTTGATGGCATTATTCCCATGCATGAAAAAAAAAAGAAAAAAAAACCAGCGTGGCTCTGTGGTAGAATACTCGACTGCCACGTAGAGGGCTCGCGTTCGAATCCCATTTGATCCTAGGTGTTTTCTGACTATTTTTTCATGTCTAGGAAAAACAAAAAGGAAGGAATACGTGCAAACAAATACTCAACATTCGTTTAGAAAACGCTTCCGAGGCGTTGCCGAAAGATTCGTCTGGAATAAACCCCTTCACTGACGGAGCCATGAATGCTGCATTTTTTTCTATGCTTACGCATCGGTATTGCGTAGCGGAAAACGCGGTACCAAGCCTGGCTGTTCGCACGTTTCGATTGTTAGACAGCCACCCCAGCGTCGCTGTTTATGCTCGCAGTCTTTTTGTTCGCCAGTTAATTTCGTCACGTTGAGTCCCGCTAGGAAAACGAAACAAACTAAAGAAACAATATTTCCACGGTCTGGAAGGTGTTATCTTTCCTCTCCAGGAACATTGTCGCGGTTTTATATTTTTCTATTGCTGCACCTCCCGAGGAAAGTCTCACTTGGTATGACCTTCTTTCCTTCTTTTTTTTCTTTCTTTTTTTTTTGCAAATGATGGTTGGGTATGGCGACATGATAAGAGCGCATTCCGTGACAAGAAACAAAATTTGTGCGAGATTCATGGATTCGTGAAAGAAGCGACGGCGTGCAGACAGGGGGGGGGGGGGGGGGTACGAGAGGAGAGAACAAGGGCCGGTTCTCTTGTATCCCTGTCTGCACGCTTGGCCTTTCATAATGAATCCCAACTAACGGGTTACACTTAGTCGGTTAAGAATACAATAGAAGCGTAGTGTGTGCGACTATACGCATTATCTGTGTGAATATGTGGTCACTGTGTATACCGTAACGATCAGTATAGCGAGCCAGGTGTTAAACCAGGCTAACAACTCCGCGGATGCCATTAAAAATTGTCATCTAAGAATTGTGGAAAATTATCAAAGCAGCTTATGCTGTAGTGTATGGTATGCATGAAGATGTCCTCTATATTAATCCTGATTCGAAATTTAACTGCGAGTATGTACAAAGGTACTGCAGGTGGCTACTGTATGTAAATCTGTTAAACACAGATAATAACCAAATTTCAAAAGCACATGCTTGGCAGGAAGTTAGGTGGGCAGATGAGATTGAGAAGTTTACGGGGATAGCGTGGCCGCAGCAAGCACAGGATCAGGGTTGATAGGCGATGCATTGGGGAAGCATTTGCTAGCAGTGGAGTCAGACTGATGATGATTAATGTCTTGAGTCCCTTGGCCGATCGAAACGTTGGCTCTAGCAGCATTCACCGTTTCTCATGACCGATTTCTCACGACCTCAAGCCCCTATAGTGTTCCTGCGTTCCTCTGAACCTTCTGTCTCGTTTGATTGTAATAAAATAGGACACTTCACACATCTAAGCATTTCAAGTCATCGTCGTACCGTCACCGTATGACAAGACATAGAAATCTTCACTTCCGCGAGGCCCTTTCTTTTACTGGAGTCGCAGACAGCGACGGATTTCCGAGGAGATAAAAAGTAAAAGACAGAAGCGAAAGCGAATCACAACGTCTGCGCGCGCTCAGCGGGAAGTTCTGACAAACCCAGAACAGGACGACGTTTTTTTTTTTCATCCATGCCAGTGCCGGAAGTTGTTTTTCCCGGGGACGAAGGAGCGAGAATCCGATTCGTGTGTGACGCACCGTCTGAGACCGGGACGCAGCGCGCCAGCGTGTCGGACACTTACGCGCTCGAATTGCCCAGCTCATCCGCAACGCCGCGTTCAAATTGCTGTACGTCCGCGTGGCACGCGTCTAAGCGCCGTCGGTGCGAGGGGTGCGTACGCGCTGGCGGATGTTCCAAGGACAGGTGAAGAGCCAGGCTTCCATTCAGACATGGCAGCTCGCTGCCACGATGGAGCGCAGTTGTGAATAGCGAATCTGATAACAAAACTGCGGTTATTTTGAGAAGCCTTGCATGACTCATCAAACGCGAAAATTGACCGTCGGTGTCCCACGTGATGTAAAAAAAAATCACGTGATGGCATCACCATATGACGTCGTCATGACATCATATCGCCAAACTTTATGACCGACTCCACATAACGTGCGTCATAATCGCACGACATTGTCGCTTGGGCAATGGTGGGCCTATCACGGAAGCAATGTAAAACCAGGTGAGGTGCAGAAAGCTTGCAATGCCTCCGATCCCGGAGGCAGTGTAAAACCACTTTAGGTGCAGAAAGCTTTGGGAAGGAGCGGGAGAGAATACATCAACCGACAAGAATAAAAGGAAGATGTCTCGCCTCTGAGTCTGCTTAGGCGATAGCATAAGTGACCGTGTGAGTGTTCTTATTTAGACTAACCACCTTGCAGCATAGCAGTACGTGCACTGCGCACCAGAACACTCATCGCTCTATAAAATATAGCAATTTTCAGCAAGCGTTGACCGTTACGCAGAATTTCTGCTAAGGAACAGCTGCGCGCGCTTTCACATTTTCACTGCATGACGCGGCGCCGACATTTCCACAACGCATTCGCGCACCTTTCAGTTCTGGTTTCCAGGTTCGAACATCACAAGGTCTGATGTCTAAGATGCCGCGTTTCGTCATTTACAACATAAATACTTCGTCTCACCCAACGATGTTTGAAATTTTTCGACCCCCTTGGTCCCACCAGAGTCGTTGCTAACATAGGCGTGCGCACGAGAGGGAGGGGGGGGACTATTTACCCCACAAGTTACTTAAAGAGTTTCGCAAAGTCTTCCCCATACTTTGACTCAGTAGGCCCTGTGCCGTCATTGTTCAAAGAGCAGGGTTATGGCCGCGCAGGTTTTTGAGGACAATGGCGGCCGAAGGCTTCAGATCTTGCATTCTAAGAACTGTTTGCTTCCCATGTTTACTCCCACAAAGCGAGGGACCAAAGGCAGGCCATTGTGAGGAGCACTTAATCGCTAGCTTCATATTCATTTTTTTAGGTGCGGAGCACTTTATGGGCCCGGGCTGTCGTCGCCTGGCGTAACGCAGGCAAAACCACGCGTATGAAAATAGAAAAAGAAAGAGGAAGCAAGCGATAAATAGAAAGACAGAAAGAAAGGGGGAGAGAATATCAAGAAAAATGGAAGCAAATATAAATAGAGAGAAAAATAGACAGAAATAACTTAGATTTCTGTCGTTACGATTAACTGTGTTTGACGTGGTCTGTATAATAACCGACTCCTTGGGATCTCTTAAAGAGACCACTTTTAACTGTACGATACTACGTGTATAAAACCATATGGTAAGCGATTCCTTGGAGTCTCTTATCAAACAGACTGCTTGTAAAATAGTAACGACAGAAATCTAAGCCCGATTACACACGCTCTTTGCCGCGATTACTCAAAGACTCACACCTATTTAAACGAACCACTTCTGGCGATGCATTCATTGCGAACAAGAATTCCGTGCTGGCAGCTGAAACGTCAAACGTTTTTGTTTGGACTGGTCGGAGTCTCCTTTTTGTTTCGAATGCAACTTCTCGGCGAGACGGGATTCCGTCATGCTCTTGACTTCACAACGCTTGTACGTGGCACTTTTATGTATCGTGTATCTTGGTTGCGCAAGTTCTGCGGTATAAAGATAGACCTTATGAACTTGAAAGTATAAAAAGATCAGTGGTACAAGGCGCGTCTGAAAAGTTTGGTGAATGGTCTCAGAACACCTTTACTGGCGTTCAGAGTAAGCACTGTTAGCCATAATTATGACCTTTGCTGTAAAGCTGTTGGAAACGAAGCAATCAGCTGCGAAATCGCTCGAAGCAACGTAGTCACGGGTTGTTGAATATCCGCGATGTCTCCTAGACGCCTTCCTTTCAGTCCCGAAAGCGTTTAAACCAGTCACATTTTAACTTTTATATTCACCAGCAATTTTCGTGGTAAACGTGAAACACTAGAAGTTTTGACATTATGAACTCCTTTAGGATGGATGGTCCATATGCCTTGCTGAAGTACGGCAGCTAGCTGGGCGAGTCGGCTACATCTGCATCTTTGCTTACATGGCGAAGGCTTGCGGTTGCACACCCGGTTTTAATAGTAACTGCTAAGGGTTCATGTCCCAAAATCACAATACGATTATGAGGGACGCCGTAGTGGAGAGCTCCGGCAAATTTCGACCACAACACGCACGTAAATCTAAGTACACGAGGCGTCTAGCTTTTCGCCTCCATCGAAATGCGGTCGCCGAGGGTGGGAGTCGATCCCACGACCTCCGAGTCAGCAGTCGAGTACCATAACCACTGGACTGCAGTGGCGAGTGCACGTCCTCTCTTGATGGCACAAGAGTTCTGCGGAAAAGTGAAAATGAATAGTCCACCCGATTTCTGAAGGCTATCAGATCTCTAAATGGGGCGATAGGTGCATCAGCATGGCGTCACTCGCTTTGCACAGCAGGTATGAACTTTCTAGACGCGTAATCGATAATCATCTCTATATTTGGTCGTCTTGTGTTTTTGTCGTTTTTTTTTTTTGCCGTGGTGTGCTAGTGTACGAATGTACAACTTTCTACATAGGTGTGGTTTTGCGTGAATAAACCTTTAGTCGTGAGTAAGCACATGTTTCGTCGTTTCGTCTAGCGGCTATGCTATTTCATTAGCGCAGTGTGTAAAGACGTATACGTTGCTCCATGTCGAAGCGAAATTCAAGCAATGACGTCAGAGTTGACCACGCGATAAACGACTATTTACGTGCGGTAACTCATTCCCGACAGCTTTGGTTCACGAATTAGCAGCCTTATCAAATTGCTTCGAAAGTCGAGAAGATGACCAATACTGACTATTTTTTTGCGTTGACACAGGTGTACCGATTTCATTTCCGGCTCTACAACGACAACGTCCCCTACGAACCGACACAAATAACCCAGGCGCGGCAGTCACAACCGCTGTAGAAGACGCCGCGAGTGCTCTCCTAAAGTCGCGAGGAAATAAAAAGCGAGAGGAACAGCTGCTCAATTGATAGCACAGCTGCGCACGAGGTGCGCACGGGAACGGCTCTCCCAGCGGGGCTCCGTAGAGAGCTTCAAACGTCCCTTCGCGTCCAACAGCGAACACACACCCCTTCCACATGCTGCACACACACACACAAGGATGTTTAAAAAGAAAAATGCATACACACGAGAACGTATGTCTATTTTTGCCTGCACTTCCTACGCTCATCTCGTGCTGTGAGCCTGTGATCACACCACCGCGCAAAAGCCGGTTTCATCGTCGCTATGGCCATAGCTTTAAGAAGCGTCGTCCCTGAATGGGATCCTTTCGTGTCTTGAAGCTATTTTAAGACTTATCCTTCAGCGTACTGTAAGGTCATAAGGAAAGCCAGCAGGAAAAAAAATGTGGGGTTTGTTGTCTCAGAGCAACGAGAGTTGCGATTTAGTCAGCTCTCTTGGCACTTACAATGAACGCTCCTCATATTTGTAGCGCGGAACTTGATACCTCAGAATACTTTAAAGAGGAAAAACTTCACGCAAAAGCCGGCAGCAGTGGTTTTGAACCCGATGAAGCGATGACTTAGCTGTACACATTACATAAAACATGTTAATTAGTATTCACTATGCTTAAATTGTAACCAAGGTAACAGTGTAAAGCTACAAGGTGTGTTAGTTGGTGTTCAATCTAATGTTGGGCTGAGTAGACAGTGCGTACGGAAATGCAATAACGAATACATACGAGGATACGCATTCATTATTGCATGCTTACGACATAGTGCAGAATTAAGATGAAATAACATTTCGTTATTTTCTTTGTATTTAAGAACTATAGCCACAAATAAGCGTGATGTCATTTTTCCATTTATCGTTGTGGAATTATGCGAGGTATACCGGTCGTCGAGATCAAGAGAGGTTCTTTAACATCAATTGAAGGTAAGCCTCCATCGGAATGTGGCTGCCGAGAATCGAACCCGCGACATCTTGCTCAGCAGCACAACGCCACTGAGTCACATAGGGCGTCTGTTCTTTTTTTTTTTTTTTTTTGAAGTACATAGTGCACAACAAAGGGATCTTCAGAGGACGAGTTGACTCATGTACTACGAAGGCCGCGCTCGAAATCAGCGGGCACACAGAGCTGCGGAGTGATGTAAGTGTTACAGGGGAGGTGCATTGTGGGCAACGAACACACCGAACACAGAAGCGCCACTGATCAGTCACGCGTGAAGAAAGCACGGGGCTGCTTGCAAATGTGCCGCACAACGTTGCTCAAGGGAACGCCTTTCACTGGGAGAGAGCCATTCGTGGAAGCTGTCACACTGCATAGTGTCCCTTTGTGTTTGACGGCGAAGAATACGGCAACAACTCGAGGAGTAAATTTAAGGACGAACTCTGTTGAGTTAAATCATTCCCAGCAAGACAGAGAACACTAACGTACAACGATAGCGGGTGAAACGCGACGGCTCTTTATATACGAGTCGCCGAACGTTCCAGACCAAGCAGTAGTGCTCGCGTAAGTTCTAGAATGGCCATCACTATTCGTGTCACGAGTGCAATCTGGTGAGCGATGATACATTCGAAGATATTAGAGACTTCAAGCGCGCAGCTTGCGGCGAGCGGTAACACGTGCAAGAATCTCAGCCGGTAAAACACTCACCTTAAAAAAATTGCTGGGTCAGAGCAAAGTTGGTGAACGCGTTTCAGCTTCTCTCAGTGTTAACCATTCTGTACAGAATGACGTTTCAGCTTCTATCAGTGTTAACTATCGCTACAATGATTGGGCGATCATTGAGCGCATGGCGGTTCGTGATCATTTTCTATCCAAGACACACAGCAAACCTCGCGCATAACAGCCCTGCCGAAAAAAAAAAAAAAAAAAAAAAAGCACGCGTGTCAATAGAATATAGAGATTTAAAGTGACCCTTCGAGGTATGTACGCCTCGGCGGGGCCAAGCCGCTCCCAAGACCACGTTCAGCAGAGCCGACAAGAATAGACAAGGAAGAGGATGGCGTATTGATGATGTGGCCTACATTGGAGACTGTCGTGCACAGTGCACGTTATCAGGAATGGCGACCACGCAGCTTCGCTAAGACGGCGTACGATCAGTGGACAAGAGGCACCGAGAGCTAGACACTGGAAGCGAAAAAATATGCTTCTGTCGTACCGCATTTGAGACGTGATGGAGTGTGAACCGTGAAGAAGCGAGCCGGGATGGCTTATCCGACTGGCGTAGCTAAAGGGGGGGAGTCAAACCACTACCCCTCCTAAATTTGTCAAATTTGCATGTGTATATATGCCCGCATACGCATGAACATGCAAAAAAAAGTAAGGAAAGCTTCGCGCTAATGGTGCCAAGCCTAAAATAAGTGCGGAGCTGGGCAGCCTTTGTTTCTCTTCGGTTCTCTATCTTTCCTCCTCTCTTTCACTCTGTTCCAGTTTGTCTTTATTCTATTTCATTTCCATTTTTCTTCTAATTTTTCTTTCTGTCTATTTCTCGCTTGCTTGTTTCCTTTCTATATTTATACGTGGTTTTCCCTGCGTTACGCCAAGCGACGACAGACCAGGCCCCTAAAGTGCTCCGCACTTAATAGGTTTTAGAACTCGCCACCACCAGGCAAAAAAAAATTTCTGGCTAAGCCCCTGGCTTATCCGTAGCGGTAATGCAAGACTAATAATAATAATAATGTCTGGGGTTTAACGTACCAAAACCACGATACGATTATGAGAGACGCCGTAGTGGAGGGCTCCGGAAATTTCGACCACCTGGGGTTCTTTAACGTGCACCTAAATCCAAGTGCACGGGCCTCAAGCATTTTCGCCTCCATGACGTTGCAAGACTGGAGGGAAACATCTGCTCCGAAACCATCCAAGGCTTAATCAGTTCCCCACAGCGGGCACGCGCGAGCAACGAAGAAAAGAGCTAAACAAGCAAGGAATGTGCCTAAAGGCCTTGAGATGCTGCGGGGGACATCGAACGAAAACGCCGTTTCCTCCGATCTTTTGCGAAAACATTGTCGCAGAATTCTCACGTATCGCCACTATAGGGCGTAAGCTATCGCTATGCCATGAACGGAACTCGTGACAGAAAAAAGAAACTAACCTATAAATAGCGCACAGTGACGTGTGACGTCTCTTGACGCAGGTGCGTCATTTAAAATTTTAATCTCCAACATCGCTTAACGGTCGTGAGGCATGTGATGGCAGCGCCTCGGGAAAAGATTGGGAGAATTAAATCTCGTCACGTAGCAATTGTAGTAAGGCATTACAGTGTCGCTGCCACCGCACGTTGACACTGCGCAGAGCAACACGTTCGTGAGTCAGCTTCTGTGTCGCCGAAGAAAGCAATGATCGTGAAAATGAAAACTATTTTGGTCTTGCTGTGACCAAAATAGACCCGTTCAACGGAGAAAAAGAAAAGATCAAGGCTGGTCAAAGTGAAAGTCGAAAGCAAGCAAGGCGCCTCGGACGCCCACAGAAAAGCGTGCAGAGTAGCTTGAAGTACATTTATTAAATACATATAGTAATAATTTGTGGGGTTCCACGCCCCCAAAAGGACTATATGATGAGAGACACCGTACAGTGGTTGACTGAAAATTTCGACCACCTGGAGCTTTTTAAACGTGCACCTCAATCTAAACACACGGGCCTCTAGCATGTTGCCGCCATCGAAATGCGGCCGCCACAGCCCGGATTCGATCCCGCGACCTTAGTGTTGGCAGTCGAGCACCGTAACCCCCAAAACCACCGTGGCAGGTTATTAAATACATGTACAGTGCGATCCACTGTTAAAGGGAACACTCCAACGAGCACCTTTCATTTTGCTGGCCATTTAACAGCAAGTAGACAGGGAAACCTTGTTCATGCACTGCACGAGTCTGTCAAAAAGAGGCAGAGCTGTCAACCACCAGTAGTTTTATCCAAATCTAAGTCACTATGTTTTTGCAAGAGAGCGTAATCCAAACATGCCCTGCACGCAAGTGTTTCCTTTAACAGTGGACCCGTCTGTACATCTCAAAGGCTTTCATATATTCGTGTTGTTACCCGCAGCAAGTGAAGCAAATACCAAGGTAGCCGGCTGAAACAACACTCGCATTTTAACAGAAGCCATTAAGGCAGCCAGAATCGAGCACCTCGAGTGTTTACGCCGCTAAGAGACTGCTTTCTTCATAACATGTGGTTAGAGGAAAGCCGCACCGGCAGTGCCACAATTTATGAAAGCTTCCGCCATCGAAATAGCAGCCTACGGAAAATATGCACTTTGGTTCCAAGGTCTCCGAGTCAGTTCCTCGATCATGTTTACACCAGAGTTTTCGCATCTGGTTGTACTTTACGTCTCCGAGAGCTCAAGAAAAAAACATCACCGTCGCGACGTGGAAGATTCAAAGCGTAGTCATGAAGTCGCGGTTTCTGTCATGAAGGAAAACATTGCGTATTTCTCAGGAGTTCGGGCTTTCGCTTCCATTTTCTTTAGGAAAAGTCGAATTCCTGTTACATCCAGGGGGGGGGGGTGCACTTTCTTTAGAGTGTGCAATCAAGAATCGTTCACATCATCCGTAGGAGGGGCTTAAGATTAACTTTGGATCACCTGGGTTCTTCAGACAACCGAAATAAACACAGACAATAGAGCTAAGGAAGGTACAGGGCACATTAGTAGGCTTTAACTGTGGCGTAGAAATTATGACAAATGCAAAGGCATTGAAGTGGATGAAAAATCAACTTGCCGCCGTTAGGGACCAAACCTACAACCTTCGGATAACGCGGATTTTTCATCTACATTGATTCATTTCCACATACGTCATAATTAGTATACTAGTTAGAACCTACAGATAATGCTCCCTATATCTTCCTTAGCTACAGTGTTTTCATAAAGTTGTGTTTCATCGGGGAATCGAACCCGCGACGTCGAGGAAGTGACCGTGCACAGACTGTGCTCAGTGCCTTCACTACGGGGGCCAGCTGTTTTTCAGCTACTTTTTGTCGCAGGTAAGCAGAATATCCGCAATGGGTAAGGCTGAAACAGCGTGAAATAATGTAATCGTCATCGCCATCCTCTCTTGTGTCCTATATTGCCGAGCACTAGGTAGTTAAACTGTAGACTTTTCGAATACACGCCATTTATTACATGTGAAGTTAAAGCTCATAGCGTCCTGCTTCGTATGGTTAAGGCCTTAGAGGTAAGGGTGGCGACAGGACAACCCAACACTTTTAAGAGTAAAAAAAAAAATCAAGTGCGACCACCTCTATCAAGCGCAATGCTTTTGATAATGTATGCAAAGCTGCCACAGGCACACCTTGGATATACATTGATTTTAAAATAAAATACCACTTATCGTACTCGACTGCTGACCCTAAGGTCGCGGGTTCGAATCTCGGCCGCGGCAGCCGTGTTTTCGATGGAGGCGAGATGTTGGAAGCCCGTCGGATTTAGGGGCACGTCAATCCCAGGGGGTCAAAATTTCAGGAGCCCTCCACTACGACGTCTCAGTCATATCGCGGTTTTGGGGCGTAAAACCCCCGCAATTTTAAAATTGACATGCTTTATTCGTCAGGCGTAGCATGTACGCGGCGATAGAATATGCCGCCAAGGTCGTACAGAAGTTCCCATTAACCACCGCGCCTAAACATGTGCTGCTTTACGATGCAACGAAAGCGCAGTATACAACATACGGGCGACGACGTGCATAATCTTACGCTCATTCCAGCGCGTCGCGCAGTTGCCGCATTTCACGCAAGATTGTGTCGCCGCAACGCGTGCGTGACATTTAAGGCAGTGGATGAATACGAGTGGAATCGAGTAGCAGAGAACACCTAAAGCAGTGCAATTAAACATTCGCGCTTGTAGGCGTTCAACGATACTCCGACGGTCCTGCTTTATGAATAAACACTGCAGAAGGACGGCACGCGAGCAGAAATACAGGTGAATGATTCCTTCAACTTAGAAAAGTCTGGTGTTGGGCCTGCAATTTGTACATAGCTTGGAAAAATCAAGGAACCCGGCCTTGAAAGACAAGTACACAAGAAGAGAAGCTTTGACGACCAACTTAAACTCCTTGGGAACTCCTTTTAATGTCCTGTGCATGGCTAGTTCAGTGAATACCACCATCTTTGAGAATAAGTTCTCGCAGTGTGCTTCATCGCTGACGAATAATAAAGAAAGAAAAGGGCTTTTGTGAGGGGAGAGAACTGCCGTACAAAAACGTGCGCTTTGTGCTTTTAAAGGGGCCATGAAGCACCCCTTGGGCTTGTTGAAAAAAGATCCTGCGGAAAGCTGACGCGGCTATGAACTGCTTTGCAAAATATTAACAAAATTTTACAGTCGTGCGCGCCGCGTGAAGGCCGCAAGCGGAGCGCGAAGTTGCCGTTTCCTCAGGCACCCTCTTTTCAAGCAGAGGCCGGTTCTCACTCTCGTCTGTGGGCGGGGCGCCTGCACGTTGACATCGCGGAGGCATAGCATGCTTATTGGCCGATAGCCGGATGAGACGCGCTTCTTGCCACGGGGTGCCGCCACTTGCCCGCGCCGCACTCCTCAGTCTGCTAACTTTACACGGTAGCCGCACTCGCGCATGCGAATCACAGCGGGAGAGCGATCGCGTTTCATGACGCGCGCTGACGTAACTTCTTACCCCCGTGCCATCCCTCCCTGTGCAGCTTCCAGTGCGCTCGTCGGCACGAGAAAAGAGAGAAAGCGCTGAGAGCGTGCGCCAAACCCCCGTAACTCCGCTCATTCTTGACGGATTCGAGAAACTTTTGCGGCAATCGATTCAGGGAGGCAGTAAATTCCGATACTAAGGTCATTAGATCATTACTTGGAAAAGTGGTTCATGACCCCTTTAAGACCTTGTGGCGGGGGCTAATTTTGGCAATGAATAACAAAATGTATACCGGTGAAATGTATATTGCACTGAATCGAATTTTAATGACGTGTATTTCATTACACTTAAGCGACGACGAAAGGTGGTTCTCGGCTCACGGGATCCTCTCACATGGAACAATACATCAGTTAGAAGAGGCAAAATGAAAAAAAAAAAAAAAAAAGAAGCAGGAGCTATGGAGTGAAACAGCCTTACGCAGCGAAGCCGTGAATACGGCTTCACACATTTCAGCGCATATAGTGGTGAACATTCGTGAACACGGGGCGTCACTGGAGCCGAAGTTTCGACGAGAGCGACTTTTCTTCAAGGCTGCAACTTAAAGAAGCAATGTCCACTTGTCGAAACGTCTCCTCCAGGGACACAACGTGCTCACGAATTTTCATCTCTTCGAGCTTCCGTTTTCCCCCGAACGTCTGCCTTTCTTTGGAAGGCACCATAGTGTAGCGTTCAAAAGTCACAGCAATTGTTGAATACGAAACCAAAACTTGGAGGAAGCTTGAGCATCGCCTTCAAGAGTAGAACGCGGTAGCGTAATCGCGCCCCGTGATGCATCGCCTACTCAATTGCCAGCTTGGCTTCGGTTCTTGGTGCATGCCTCAACCGTGCCGCAAGGGAACGAACGACCGTGCGCGTAACATTGGCAGTTTCAAACTATCCTATAGAACACCTACTGCTGTAATTACAGCTAAGTTCCCACTACGCCATAATTCTTCCTTTTGCGAATCAGCGAATGGCTCGCTACACGTCCGTAAGGCAACACGACTTTGTAATGGGCGAGCCTTTAGAACACGCACTCGTTGCGCAATTCACGTGTTTTGATGGCGGGCGCCATTCTACGCTTCTGCCACGCAATGTTACATGCGTTAAAGGGGCCCTGCGACACAATTTGAGCATGTCTTTTTCATCGGTTCTTCTGGTACTGTGGAATGCACCGATATTGTTGCGCAAGTGGCAACGCCGAAATCGAAGCGGTTATAATTTTAATTCACGGGATAAACTACCTTGATTTCGCACTATGGTGACACACATCGGCTATTTCTGTTACAGGAAGTGACGTGATATCATGTGACAGTGACGACAAAGACCGTTCGTTTTTGATTGGCTTGACGCGACACGTGACGTGCAATATTCATATGGTGGAAGCTTGGCCATATTACGGAGGCCTAAGAGGAACAAAACCCCTTTTTATGCTTTCTCAGAAACAAATGATTTCCGTTTCTAACTGACATATTTTCAAAACAACGAACACGACGCTAGATGCGCTGTGGAATGGTAATCAAACGATACTCTTCCGCGTTTTGTCTTTTGCGGCAACAAGCGACACCGGCCACACCGGCACCTACGAAACACGCAACGCTCAGTTCGGCACGATGCTGTCAACGAAAAAAAAAATCTAAACGCTTACCGGCCGACGCCTTCCGCGTCATCGGGCGTTAGCGTTTCGTCTGGGCCCATGGATCCATCCTCGCGTTGCAGGGGCTCAGCGACGCACTTTCAATTTGCAATGGCGTGCACGACATGCAAGCAATCACTTCGTCGCAAGAGCTCGCGCTCGAGGTCTGTTAGGTTTTCCAGACTGATTTCGAGCACTACACGACAAATCATGGGAGCGTCTGCTAACTGGCGCACGTGGTCTGTCGTAAGCATGGTAACAACGCCGTCAAAAAGAGCGGTAGCAATGTACTGTGTGAAGGCCAGCATGAGGTGACATTTCCGGTATGTCTTTATAAGACGCGCGCGGTGATTGGAACCGGTCTTTGACGTCAGCGGGAGAGTGAAATCCGAAAAAAACGTTTCTCGTCGTCGTCTGCTTGAGTTTTGAACTTTGAGGACTAATAACTTCACTTCTCGTGTACCAATTTGCATAATTCTTTTTGCGTTCGTCTCGGCATTCATAACTACACGCATCTGCGGTGCTAAATAAGGCAGTCGCAAAAGTGTCGCAGGGCCCCTTTAAGGAAACTCCTGCCACTACATAGCATTCATAGTGTTTTCTTCCGAAGCAGTTTCAAGCAATCGCGTGGCTCTGTGGTAGAACACCTGCTTGCCACGCAGAAAGCCTGGGCTCGATTCTCACTCGAACCAAAGACGTTTATTTTACTTTCATTTCTCGATTTTTTCGCTCAACCAACGACGCCGGAGTTCCTGCGAAACGAGCTCTTTAACGCTATCGCGTTAATACCGCGTTGAAATTTCACTATCAATGACAGCAACTGACCAATGGTTGAATAAGCGAGTCAAATGGATGATGCAGGGCTGTACAGTCACGCGACTGCGGAGGTCGCACTCGGAGGTTGACACATACTAGGAGCTTTGTCAATAGTGCGCAGAGGACGCGGACTTGCGCTTTTGGGTATTTTGCGGCGTTGTGTAGCCAGCTCCGAAGGAATCTGTTGCAACGACGAATGGCCTTGCGCATGTTTTGACCATTTGTGAGCAGTGCAAATGCGTGATGTTAAGCAAGCGGCATCAATTGCGGTGAATGCCGCGACGTTCTCTGGCGGCCCGCCTACCACGGTGACTTTTCCAGGGCTGGGCAGTATCGCGATAGTATTTCAGAGATACTTTGAGTATCTGTATTTCTGCATCGAGGTACATTTTAAAAATGTATTTGTATCTCAGTAGTGAAATACATTTACGATGTATCGCCTGTATCGCGATACTCTGCAGGACACGGGTATCTCGTTACATTACTTTTTGTGTCGGAAATGAGTTGAGGAGTGTTTCCAATGGGGGAATGGCGTTTTTCTTTTTTATGCCAAGACAAGCAAAGGCGCGCCGCCGGTCGCCGACAGAGAGGGCGGCGATGGTTTCCCCTCAAGCACAGAATGGTCCATGTGGTAATGCGCGCGACGCCGCAGACGGCAGAATCGCGGGGGCAGTGTTGTCGGCCTCGGCCGACGAAAGTCGCTGTCTCTCAAGGTCAGTGCTGCAAGCCTAATTTTTTTTCGGGTGGCAAGCTATTACTTCGCGACCCCCAACGCGGATACCGCCTTGGAACAGGCTTTGCAATGCTTCGCGTGCGTTCAGTTATCAAAGTGGCGGCACTTCCAAAAGCAGTTCCCGTAGTCGTGGCGGAAGTGACTAGACTATGGCTATCTTTGATGCGCTCTCAGCCACCTCTCCAATGTCAGGGTGCGTTCGTAATTGATTACATGCGTGAAACGGTCTTTTGTGGTAGCAGGCTCCCCCATCGCCGGAGCGGACTTCGCCTGTTGCGGCTTTCTGAAATGGGTGCTGGTAGCGTCGGTGGTGGTGACAGCTTCATTGAAGCCGACAGGGTCAGACGGCTGAGGATTCCGAAGATGGGGACAGATTCGGATTCTCAACGGTCAGAACAACCCAAGTGAGGGCGGAAGTGTTTCGGATATCTAGATGACCCGAGAAGAGATATCGCCACGCTGCAGGGCAATCCGGCTATGAAGGCGATATTTATTCACTATAACACGAATTTGTGCTCTCCTTTAGCGGTATAGACAGACTATTTCTTTCGTGAGTCTTGTGCTGAGGCTGAACCGACACTGTTAGAAGACAGCCTATTTGAGAAGCCTACACAGCAACCTTCTCAGCAAAGGAGATCTTCAAAATAAATGTGTGCTTTTTCTCAATTAACTGGTGTTCATTAGTGATTCGAGTGATTTGCCTAAAGTGTGCTATTTCTAGCATAGCTTAGTTTGTTCGCCAAGTATGTCGATTTCAGTGTCCAATCCTTGTTACTGTTGCTGTGGAATAGTGTACTCTTATTGCAATTGATACTTGTAATTATGTCATTATTACTAATTATGTACTTTGTCCACCCCCTCCCCTGCAATGTCGTAATGGCGTTGAGGGTACTGTAATAAATAAATGAACTGAACGTTTCGATGCGCTGTAACTTCAATTACAACTTTTTGCTGCACTAATAAGTGTCTTTGCGTAGTATGAGCATCCTTTAAATAAAAAAAGTATTCCAGTATCGCTGTAACTGTATTCCGGAATACTTTTTTCGTCTTATTGCAAAAGTATCTCCGAAATATCCCGTTACGTTAAAGGCAAATGTATCTCCGTATCTGTATTTTAGGCTTCCAGTTCATGTATTTCGATATCTGTATTCCGGAATACTTTTCTGAGTATCTCTGCCCAGCCCTGCTCTTTTCCTGTTCACTAACAGCTCTTAAAGTCTCAAGGACTGTTCCGTATCACTCTTTACTAAACACGATATCAGAATTTTGGCCAGAAACAGCAGCAGGGGCATCGAGAAACTCGCTAACAAAATGGCGAAGAGCTAGAGGCCTAGGTTAAAAGGCAAGTTTGCGGATAACCCGCAAAATAAGAACGAAGGGTAGTAACACAATTATGGAGTGATTGCGAACGGTGTTATGGAACTGCTCGTACTTTCATTTCAATTCTGCATATAAGAAATCAAACGTAGGAAATGCGAACACCGGAAATTACTATAATATGATCAAATAAACCAATCACAACGTTCAAACGAGACACTTGCAGAGATTCTCCCACACTTATTAAGTGTGATCGGTGGTCTGAAAGACAACGTTTGACTGACAACAATGTGTGTTGATACAGACACGAGGGCTACGTTGTGCAGTGCTGGCGTTTTGAGACAGAGGCCGTATGAGATCTGCAGGCCGATCAGATGCCGACGAGGCATAACTAACACTGTCGACGGAATTTGAAATATACGGTAGACCCAATTAGTTTCGCATGGCAGCCGGTAGATCAAGGTACACAGAAGGCGACTAATCACCTTTACGCCCGGCAAGCACCGCAAATTGGCGTTTAGTGCAGAACCCCCCCCCCCCTCTTCTCATCCGAATGTCCCCTTCAGGCTCGAATTATGATACACTGTCTGCAAGTATGTAAAATTTACGCACCATTATTCCAAGGCACTATATTATATTTT
The DNA here is from genome assembly GCF_013339695.2 of Rhipicephalus sanguineus. Classification (NCBI taxonomy): domain Eukaryota; kingdom Metazoa; phylum Arthropoda; class Arachnida; order Ixodida; family Ixodidae; genus Rhipicephalus; species Rhipicephalus sanguineus. Next base: position 19,195,847 of record NC_051185.1, read on the forward strand.
TAGGAACAAAACAAGGTAATGTGTTGTTTTGTGGAAGTTATTTAATTAGCATGTAATTAAATATCTTTATTCGGCAGTCAGTTATGTTCCATTTTCGCATAAAAAGAATGAAATTTTACGCTCAAAATGCACAGTTTGTCTTTGGTTGCATACATTTCGAGAAAACAAAAATCATTGTGGCATGACTCCCGGAATGCAGCACGTCGAATACTCGTAGCTCGTCGAACATGGTTATCATGTTCGACGGCATTCAGCAAAGTGATCATCTGCAGCGATACGCAGCACAATTAAGTTAAATGAGCACTAGTTGTCCAATCAGGAAGCGTGTACAAATGTGCACTCTGCGCTTCAAGTCAGTTAATGTGACACGCGCTGAGTGACGATGAGCCTCTAACATTTGATGCGTACAGTTGTACAGACCGCCACTGAAGGGGTTATGGTCGCAACCAGTGTAAGTTCAACGAGTCAACTTCTACGGAGTTTGGAACAGTTCATCTTGGATAACGCAGAACTCGTCGGCAGTCTTGTCCATTCCTTTGTGCGCGCATTTCTTCCCACGTTCCAAGGTGTCACCGCCTTCACAAGCCGATTCATGGCCCAGCGACTATGGGACTGCAAAGATGCAGAGAGAAAAACTACCGTTCTCCCAGCCCGTCCGATTTCCCGATTCGTACGATTTCTTTCTCTCACACCAAGGCACGCCGCGAGATCTTTTTTTTCCTTTTCTTTGTTCCTGCAGACGGGCCCGTTAGCGAACGACGCGGGACCCCATCCAAGAAAAAATAAAGAACTTGGACGATCCGGTCGCCATCGCATCTGCCGACGTGTACGTCTGAGTTGCATGTTGCCCAACTGTCTGCACACAGGCGCAAGACTGCTGGCCAGTTCGCAGTTATTGTTGGCGTGAAAACATGCCCGGAGGGTTGCTGTCGCCTCAAGGACAACGACGGCTAGACTCCTTAATGGTTCTGACCGTGATGTCATTAAGGCCAAGCAAGGTCGGAACACTTTTCATATCGCTTAACTTCATAGGCATGCGCAGGGTTCCCCATTAGGGGGGGGGAGGCATTCCCCCCCCTTCCCTCGCCCCCATCGCGAACGCCTATGCTTACCACCTCAACCAATGCGACACTATACAGCATGCTTTTCCAGCTTATGTTGGCTTTTTCTGCCCATGGATTGTCGCATCAACGATTTATTTACCTCTTGTACCACTGGCGTAGCCGGAGGGGGTAACTTTTCTCTGGAAGTTCGGTTTTGCATGTGTGTATATACACGCACGAACATACATGCACATACATGCACGAACATACATGAAGTGTATGGTTAACCACCCCACCCCAAGAAAAAAAAGACTAAAAACATTTCTGGCTACGCTATTGTCTTGTACCCCCCCCCCCTTGCCTTCGTCACTTCAATCAGTGAAGGGTAGCAAACCAAATGTTTGCCCTCGTTGCGTTGCACTCCGTCTTCGCGTGAATTGTTAATTGTTAAGGGGCGGGGCAGCTATTAACGATGTTTTTTTTGTCTTCGGAACAGAGAGCACCCTTGTTTTGATGCCATGCCAGAGGAGAGACGCTTTCGAAGCAATTAGAGGTCGTTCAGATCTTACGAAGAAAGCGGTCAGAGATTGAGCGTAACAACATCGCACTCGTCGCAATGGGCGTTAACCTTACAGCTAACGACTGTTGCTATCAAGCCATCATTTCGAGTCAGGCTACACCAAGTCTTCACAGCATGATGGTAAAGCAATAAAGCCGCCTGTGTCAGTGCACTCGTATCCATAGCGAACTTTGTAGATGCAAACTGGTTTAAATTGACATCAATCGATATACGAAACAGCGCACGTGTGTAAGAAAGAAGCGACTTGGGTATACTGAAATAAGAACAGTTCGAAAGACAGGACCAGTAAATGAAGCCCTGCTAGCGCTGCTGTCTTTTTACTGGTCCTTCTTTAGCGCTGTTTTTTTTTTTTTCGAGCATGTCGTTTCAACTCACCCAAGCTTCCGCTTTAGCAGATTTGGACAAAGTTCTTTAACCTCATGGAAATCAGTGACTGAGGATTTGAATTTCGCCGAACTTTAATGACTACGCCCATTCGATTTCAAGAAAAGAAAGTTTTCACGCTAGAGATAATTTCAACAGAGACAATTCTGTATCATATTCGGCATAACTTTGAATGACTAAGCGCATACTCTCTTACTTCGGCAGTGCACATGTATCTGGTACACGTTTCGCTACTGTCCCGTGTCGAGTCATTCGCATGGCCTGTTTTTTTTTTTTGGCTCGGATCCAAGAAACTATAGATTCACCCTGGCGTGAGACGCTTCGGAGACTTGCGTCGAAGCCTTGAACCCCGCGCTTCGTAGAGTTCGCAGAAAAGAACAATTATATCGGGCAGTTAATGATGCTGGATTGCCGTTGGCTTGGCTGTTGGCCATGAGAAGGCAATGTGGCTGAATGCTGCGTTCGTACGATCGCGTGCGCTTATCCCGTACATAGATATACATTGAACGAAACAAAGCACATACCGACTCTACCAAAAATATGAAGAAAAAAACCGAACCATGCCAGGAGCAGTGACAAGTAGGAAGGCTCGTGGAAGTCCGTGTACAAGTTCATTAAAGATACCATACGTGTAAGACACGAACGACATACGCAAGATCAGGCGTGGTATCAAAACATTTCATAAAATCTACACATTGAATGAAATTGGAATACTATTTATTAAAGTCCCGTAAGGTTAAGGATAATTTATTTAGAGGATTCTGACCACGGTCCAAGAACTTAAAAAGAAGTTTGCACAACGGCTCTCACAGAGCGGAGGCATTTGAAAAATCCGTGCGGATTTTCTTGTGGCTTCGTGCTACAAACGGGTGGTTGTGAATTCCCCCCCCCCCCCCCATCTGAACCTTTCCTCCGCCTTGCGGGTTTCCGTAGAAGCGATTTGCAGTGCTTCAATTTATCTCGGAAATGAATTCGCTGTTGGTCACATCACACGCTACACTATCGTTTCACTGTGTCCTTTTAAGATTACTTTCACGATCGTAACAGATAGTCCTCCAAAATATATTAGCAAAATGTCGTGTTACTACTAAACGCTTTCAAGGCCCTGTATGAAGGAGTTGCGTTACAGTACACACGTAATTAGATTAGCGAAGAAAGTTTGTCAACATCCGGCGCGAAGCCAGTGCCCCCGAAGCCATGAAACAAGCAAGCAACGCTTCACGGTCACGCAAGGAGGCCCCTAATTGCCTTAAGCATCGTCTAACCTCGTCGAAGAGGAATCTGAAGAGAGTCCTTCCAGTTAATGGACACAGAAGGACACACACCCCGCTTTTAGTACCTCTTGACCTCGAAGACCGAGGCTGCGCGGCACACTGAAAAGATCGAGCTCTCCGGCTACAGTCATTTTTTTCTTGGACACAAAATGACGAAGTGGCCTACTACGCCGGAAGTAGTGTACGCTTTTTAAGCGATGCTTCTACGAGTTGGATTTCAGTGGATGAAAGTACAGGAATGCGGGTGTACACAAATGAGTCCCTCGAAGATGCGCCGGTCATGTGCGTATTCGTACTCACCGTTTTCCAACAACTCATGCCCTCTCGATCGTAGGCTTGTCGGCGGTAAGCAGTTTCTGGTATGGCAAGCAGGTCTTTTAATCGAGTCTGCTTGTCATTTCACGTCGCCACATTTCATTGTTGCCTGTTAATGAACGCATGGCTGTCGTTGCCTATAGTAGCTGAAGCGTCACGCTCCTGAGCACGTGGATGAAGATCCAGTTCCAGGCACGGAGGAAGGACACAGGAGGGAGCGTTGAGCAACACGACAGAAAAAGGAACCGAAAAGTACTTAGTACACACACAGGCCAAGCCTCGCTTGCCGCCATTTTTTTGAAGTACAATACTCGGTCGCACTAACCATTGCGCGAATCCGGTGAAATCTACGTCCCCAAGGCAAGTGTGCTTAGAGTAACGACTTTTGTCAATCGAAGGGATGACGGGGTGGGGAGGCAAAGCTGCACATAACGCGCTGACAAGTTGACTCTCAATACATCTTTATACTTAACCGTGTCTTCGTCACATTGTCGATCAAGGCTAATCCTAACACCACACTCGCGTCTAACGGCTTGTATTACAACAGCACCGGAGACGAGAACCTGTTCACGGAGAACCTAGTCGGAGGAATTTAGGCGTTTCTCTCCGTGAAACCCGGAGCAGGGTGAAAAATCGTCCGCAGAAGTAAGAGCTAACACTAGTTACTATCGAGGTTGCTACTTAAGAAAAAAAATGTCGGCTCTGCTTCTGCCAGCGTTATCCCTCCCAAAAATTCGCATAAATGTCCAATAACGCGTACTGATTGATTGTTGTGACGCCGAGCAGTTTTCAAGTGTTTCAGATAGTCGACTTGCCCCACACAGACGTCGTTGTCGCAGGTTTTAGAGCGGAAGTTTCAACGTCCTGGTAAATTTCATGAGGGATTCTGACATCGATTTCCTGCCAAACGCAATGTATTAGGTTGTAACGACGAACCTTTAACTCTTTGTACACGTAATATTTACATTAGCCGAGAAGAGGTACTTACGTTTTGAGCGGAAACCAGCTAGCACGACTGTCTTTCACATGTGAAGGGCAGGGCCGCCGCGGCTTTGTGGGCGTAGCTTACATTTTTTTATAGGTTGTAACCGAGTATAACTTCAATGCTTCGTTGCGCGAACCTTACACCCCCTTAAACCCTATTCATATGAACTCAGAATAAAATGACAATTATGTGGCTTCTTCCTCAGCGCACTAGGACCCGACCTATCGTAATCGAATAAGTTGATTTAGCAAACGCAGACAAGGTCGACAAACAGCAAGTAAACGTGCAAAACGTTTAATGCTCGAGACTAGCCGGAGGCGGTAATTCTGGGCAGTCATATCGCTCTTGGCTTTCTTCCACAAGGTTCACTGCGCAGTCAAAACGCGCGGCTTGACGTCACAAGATCACGCGGGAAGTTGGCATCGGACGAGCTCACCTGTGCGCTCAAATATAGCTGACGTTTTGAGATGTCTGGTGCGTCTGCGACGCTTCTTTGCACCCACCGTCACTAACCTTTTGGATACGAAACATCACGTCGATGCGACCTGCGCGTAAACCTTTAATGAGGGCTATCGCGTTTGAAGTCGATCAGCGCGGGAGCAGCAGGTGAATTAAATATCTACACTTCTGAATTTATCCTATAGAGCAGGGACCTCAAACACGCGGCCCGCGGACTTTCTAGCGGCACGGCCCACACAAGACTCTTCGTCCTATATAAGTTATGCTCATGAGCTACACAAACGTGACCGGCCTCTGACACTTTTTCGTGAGACGCCCCATACGATGAGCATGCGTTGAAGCATTACAGCGAAACAAAAATTTGGAATCTGCATCCAGATCTCAGTCATCTGAAAATCGGTATCGATGTGTTTCTTGAATTGTTACGCCAAGTCCATTCATAAAGGACTCATGTGAGATATGGGTAAAGGTTTCTTTCAAATGGCAAGGGGTTAGCCGACACTTTGTTTTACAAGAACTTTACAAAAAATAAGTAAACATTTATATACACAAACCTGGAACTTGCTACTTTGAACGCATCCCGTATAAGCAAGGTTACAAAAATACACAACCAAAAATAACGTTCATATACACATTGCTAACTTCTTAGACTTACGAAGTGAACTGTAGTTCTGGCTGTCATAACGAAGCAAAGTAATTGATACGTCCTACGGGCTTGGCCAATTGAGTGCGAAACGAAACATACCTGGGCTCAACTTCGGGACTCCAGGTGAGGCACGAGATCTTGTGTCCGTCCCTGTTACGAAACGAACCGCTGTCGTCTGCTAGAACGCCGATGGTAGACGACATGGTGCACCAACTCTTGTGACGCCCTCCGATCCTCGAGAGCATCAGTAACGGCACCGCAAATGCGAGTGCTCCACCACCTTGCCTGGACGCGGGTTCCGAACACCGAGTCCTTGGTCCCGGGTTCGTACACACCGAACGCTTGGTGACGTATCCGGACCGCACAAATGAAACCGGCGATGTCGTCTGCAAAAGAACGCACCGAGTTTCGTCGTCTGCAAACTCGCGCACACTTGGTCGACAGCCTTTCTGAACACCTCACGAAACAGTACGACGTGGGATACACAGAAATGGGAACGCTGGCTGACGATACGACTCGTCTACTATTATCAACTTAACACTCAGCTCGTTAACTAGTACAACTAGCGAAAGTGATGTTTAGAGAGCCGCCCGCGGAGGAGTCAGTTCGCGGCGTCGCTCACGGGGGAGCGATGCCAAATGTGAGGTTGCGGCTGCGCGTTCCGGTTTTGAAAGCAGGTTGTTGGCGCGCTGTGCTAGATTATTCTTTTTGATTGTGTTTTGAGGACGCGCGCACCGACCGGTAGTGACGTATGAGCAGTGCCGAAACGAGAGGAGTCACTCGCTCTCTCTAACTTCCGGTCTGTCCCTCTCAACCGTCAATCGACACAGGTTCTCGCTCTGAGCCAAACGAAGCGCTTTCTTTTCGCTGGTTGATCTCACTTTTCCTTCCTCGTGTTTCTCGCTCTCGCGGAGCGGGAAACTTGAAATAGAATTCCGACCTCATTGCTCGAAAAACAATATAGGCAATTTTACATTTTGCACTCCCAAAAATATGGCGATGCGAACCACCGGCCGAACAAGCGACCGCAGAAGTGTTTACGAAGCACAAACCGAACTTGTGGCTTTTAACACGCAAGGTTGCGTGGGCGGGTAGTTTTCGAAAACTATACATACGAAGAAAAAAAAAAGTCCTTGACTACTCTTGTGAGTTCTGAGTTGCGATGTATACATGTCCCTTTAAGGAGAGTCATACGTGACAAGTCATGAATCGGTGAAAAGAGTACACATACCCTGTCTTAGAGTCTAGCTTCAAGTTCTGCGCAGTTTTCGTTAACAATTAATAATGAGGCAGTGTAGTCCGTCATGCAGTAAACATAGAACAAGCTGACGATGATGTGAGCTTTAACAAAACTGTTTGCTGGCCTAGTTGCTATTTACTTGGACATAATTTAGCCGCGAATTAGAACAAACACAACAAAGAAGAACACGATGTCGTCGTGTTCCTCCCTTTGTTGTTTGCGTTCTAATTCGCGGCTAAATTATGTCCTCAAGATGATGTGAGCGTAAGGATTGAAGTGACTTGTGATCACAGTTCGCGTAGGGTTATACAGTCCCGATTAAGAAACCATGCAACTGCTTGCATGCACGGAAGTCAAATTTGGTGAGATTTTACGCAACCTTATTTGCCGAAACCACGGTATGACTATGACGTGCGCAGCAGGGGAGGACTCCGGATTCGTTTTAAACACCTGGAGGTTTTTAACGTGCTCCTAAATCTAAGCAGGTTGTGTGTGTGCGCGCGCGCGTGTGTTTCGCAAGCATCGAAATGTATCCACCGCGGCCGGCAATCGAACCCGAGCCCTCTAGCTTAGCAGCGAAACGCGATACGACGCCGGGTTTAACTATAAGAAACAATACGGGGTGTCCGAAAATATCCGGCGTTGCCGCAGGCATTTTGTCGACTTCTTCACCCCCCTTCCTCTCAGCGCAGGAAAAAAACAGGAAGCATTGCGCGTGACTGCAAAGAAACAGCTGGCTGCGCCAGCCGCATAGCAACCGAACACTTGGGCAACGAGTCAGCACACTATCTGCCGGTCAACGCACCGAGCCAGCTGTACAGTATAAGTCACTGGCGTAGCTAGGGGGAATTTGAACAGCGGCGCTGTTAAGCTGATCGTTTGTCCGTGCAGAGCGAATAGAGAACAATCATGAGTTTGAACGCGCGCTCTTCGTCCTCTTCTGCTTCGCTCTTAGAACACGTGCGCCGTGGGGATGCAATAGCTTTGATGGGCGAAATAACGAGTACAGAGAGAGAGAGAGAAAGAAAGAAGCTAAGAAATAGACAAAGAAAGAACAGAAAAAGAAAAGGAAGGAACAGACAAAAGCAGGTAGACAAAGAGCGAGAGAAAGATAACGACAGAATCAGAGAAAGGTATGGGTAGAAAGGAAGAGGAAGCGGAAAATAGAAAAAGGCAGATCGAGAAAGGAAAATTGATTGAGAGAGAAGGACAGAAATAGAAATAAACAGAGAAATCTCCCGCTAAAGGGGACCATGAGGCGATGCGAAGCAGTGTTTCGGCATAGCCCGCGTTCTAGATGTGGAGTGGTGAGGGGGAAAGTGGAGAGGAGAAGTGGAGAGGGGGAAATGAGAGGGTAAGTATGAGGGGGAAAGGAGAGGGGAGATGTGATGTGGAGAGGGGAAGGAGAGAGGGGAAGGGGAGAGGTGATGTGGAGAGGTGGGAAGGGGAGAGGGTTTGCGCATGCGCAGTAAGGGTGGTCACGCCGCACACTACCACCACCACCGGATTGAACTCCGCCATAAGATGCTTCACATCTAAAATATAGAGACAAAGAAGGCCACCAAATGAACACTTCCTTCTGGCTTGGCACCACTGGTACGAAGCTGCCTGTTTTTTTTTTTTTTTTTTACTCTAACAGCTTCAAGAACTGGCGTGGTTCTGTGGTAGAACTACCCGCTTGCCAGGCAGAAGGTATGGGTTCGATTCCGGCTCGGACTCATTTTTAACTACGGAGCAGTCTAAGGGACCGCCCTCTCGTAGTCTCATGTCTGGCGTTGGCGTCGCGCAGGTCCCGCGTTTGATAGAGTGCATAAGCCGAGCAGGCTGTGCGTTTGGAACGCCAGCGCTTGCTTGCCCGTGAACGCCAGCGTCGCCGAAAGGCCGAGTCCTTCCGAGCCAGCGAAGCGACAGCGAAGCGACAGCGAAACGCCATCGTCGGGGGTTAGACACAAATCAGCGGAAGAGAAGCGGAGGCGACACGCGAGTGCGAGGAGTGAGACGCACCGCGCTCGGAGCAGCAAACAGTAGGAAAATAGTATAAAGGAGGAGGAGGAGGAAAGGAAAAACGGAAGGACAGGAAGGTTAGCCAGTTCTCAGATCGGCTGGCTACCCTGTGCTGGGGAAAGGGGAAGGGGGAGTGAAAAATGATAGAAAAGAGATGTTACATAAAAGTGGAGAGGGAAAAAACATACAAAATTAAGGTAACGCTGTTATTAGCTATGAGCAGGGTGTTTAACGAAAAAATTGGCCGCGTATCTGCGTGATTCGCTGCAAATGTCGTCGAAAGACGGTAGTCTTCTGCCGGCCCTACTACGTGAGTCCTCCTTTATGTTGAATCGCAGCATCTGGCTCCTAGCGTCGAATTTGCAGCGCAGCCCAAGAAACACTAGCATTTTCATCGCAGCCCAAGAAACACTAGGGTCTTTAGAATTACGTATCTATGCATTTTCTAGTAAATGAACGCACCACCTAATACTAACGTATTGATGTTGTGCCTCAGGTATGCGTAACATTTGCTTCTTGATCGACAATGTTCACAAGTATGAACGGCGATACCAATGCAAGATGGCTGGGCGTTCAAAAAGTGGTTAAACTTTGGCCGGGTGGCTGAATCGTGACAGACAGACAAACAGAAAGACAGAGGGACAGACAGAGGACCAAAATTTCTGCGTCTGAGAGTGTGAGTTACCCAAGAAAGACCATCGTCATTAAAAGAATGATAATACGATAAACGACACCGCTTAAAGTCGGTCTCTGAGACTAGTAGACCATAGAACCGAAAATAGATCACAAAACAGATCAGACAACCACAAGAAAAGGGTGTAAAATACACGTAATCACATGAAAAGGACAGATAACACAAAATAAACACATGGAAAACGCAGGCGAATCAACGCTCCGCAGTTTGTACAGCTCATTTGTGGTGGCACTGGCTTGCATTTTTTATTTGCATCGAGTACTTTTTTTTGGCTCTAAACAAACTACGCAGACACCGGAATCTAGGCGATGTGCTCTTTAATAACGCGGTGGCGTTGAAACGTGACCTTCTAGAGTTAAAAGAAAAATCACACCATCTCCCGCTAAAGGGGACCTGAGGCGATGCGAAGCAGCGTTTCGGCATGTAGAGCACGCGTTTCAGAGGGGGAGTGGAGAGTTGAGGGGGAATGGGTAGGGGGGAGAGGGTATGGGGAGAGGGGGAGGGGAGGGAGGGAAAGTGGAGAGGTTGAGGAGATGTGGGGAGAGGGCTTGCGCATGCGCAGTAAGGGTGGTCAAGCCGCACACCACCACCACCTGATTGAATTCCGCCATAAGATGCTTCACATCTAAAAGTTCAGTTGCTTAGAGTAAGACGTACTCTACTATGTGAGAGCTGGTAATCGTGCCCCTGAAACGGCTAAAGCCTCGTTGATAATGCAATCGGATAACGTAACACGGAGGCCGACTTTGTCAACGGAGCCGAATACAATGTCATGCTGGCAGCATACACCACCTTGCAAAGCCCGCGTGCATGCTCTGGTTATCGTCCAGATTTAGCTTCAATGTACAAAATAATATTTGGCAACCTTAAAGAAATGATCGAGCAGTCATATCTTGAAGCCTTATTCACACCGTTCCTTATAACGTCTTTAAATAGACCAAGACATTGCGATGGAAATATTTGCTAGTGCCGAGTAAAGAATAAACTCCACGCAGAATGTACTTCTCGAGGGGCCCAAGTGGCATGTAAACGAGATTTAGTAAGGCGAAAGCCCTAAATGTCCTCATCCACTGTGTTAGAAAAACCGAGGCCACACTGCTCAGCTCCGACCCTGCCGTGCAGGTCTGGATCACGGGGCGGGCAGAGGCAGCCGCCAAGGAGCAGGGGATCGTGGCCGACTAGCCGTCGTCGCCTCCCACAATCGAGGAAACCATTGGTTTTCATTAAAAGGTTTTGTTCTCTCTCTCTCTCTCAGTGTCATCAAACGCGGAAACTGGCCGTCCGCGTCGGCGGCGTCAGCATCCCCCGGCGTCAACACGAGAGATGCAAAAAATCCCGTGAGGACATCACCATATGACGTCATTATGAGGTCACTATGACGTCACACAACGACGTCATCACATGGCGTCTTCGCTTAGTGAAAGGTGGGCCGATCCCGGAGGCAGTGCTAAACTAGGCCAGCTGCAGAGAGCTGGCAGGGCCTCTGATGCGTGAGGCAGTACAAAACCACGTTAGGTGCCGAAAGCTTTCGGAGAGGGGTGGCTAAGACATCGACTGAGAAGAAAAAAGATGGCTTTCGCCTTCGAGTGTTCTTAGGTGATTGCATATAAGGAGCCTGTGAGTTTTTGAGGGATGCTGTGCAAGAAGTTCGGCCAGCAAGATGTGCAAGTCTGCGCCGTTGTAAACTTGGCCTCCGCGATTGGCTCCGGCTGCGCGCAACCGCAACTGATCACGGAGGCCACGATACGAAAACAGGCGCTAAGCAGTCCCGAATAACCTACTGAAAGCCCTGTAAAACAGGTGTTTGGCTTATTTCTATGTCACGAAGCGTCTTTATTGCTGAGCCTAAAAGCTAAACGAAAAAAAAAAGCACATTAGGGTGGTAAGGTCGTGAAAGAATTCTTGGTGCGAACACACATACTGCAACATTCCCAGGATATGGGAACATTTGTGCCTGGCGCCATCTCTCGGCGGAAGTAACGGCATCGTGTCATAACTGAATGGGAAATAGTCGAGAAAAAAAATCCTTGAAAAAAGCTAGTTATCAAAAACGACACCGAGTTCTATGCACAGCAGATACTGTCTGAAACATTTTAGTAAAACTGCAGTATCGCACTAGAAAGCTTGTGGCTTCCCAGGCCAATGGAACACAGCCCATTAGCAACACATGGGACCTCACTTGCAAAGTATTAAACACTCTAGGATGTCACGCGGTTTGCAGCGCGACACTAATTTTAACGGAATGTTCAAATAAGTAGTCTGCTGTATAGAACCTGGGAGTAATTTTTGATAACTAGCTTTTTTTCGGCTGATACGATTTTTTTTTTTGCCTATTTGCCATTCAGTTACGGCAGGCCACCGTTGTCACCAACGCGATGGCGCTACGTGCATATGTCTCCAAATCTTGGTCATGGAAGTCTCGCTAGCTGCCGTAGCCGTTGCACTTGACAGTGAATACGTAGTATACGGCAAGCCACCCCGCCCAGAGCCATCGACTAAAGACCTGACTTAGCTTAAATAAAGAAAGAAAGAACCAAGAAATTACTTAGAAGTAACTTGGTGAAATGAAAGAAGAGACTTTAAGGCCCCGAATGAAAGCGGCAACGGCCTCGCTGTCCGAAGGCTTTCACGGCAGTGTAACAGGCCGAACCCCCCCACCTATCACACTTGAAAGGCTGATGGAAGGGTCAAGGTCCCGCACACCGGCTTTAAAGCTAATCAGAAAACAGCGTACGTTGACGCTGCCGAGATCCAGGGACGCCTGTGTTTTAAGAACGGAGCTGTTTAAGCTTCACTTCTGACCGCAGCCGGTGAAAGAGCCAGAAATAAGAAAGAGAAATAATGGAAGACAAAGAAAAAGAGAAGAGAGAGAAATAGATGAAAAGGAAGAGGCAGGGTAAGTTAACCTGGTGCTAGCGACCGGTTTGCATCACGTATTGCATCTAAAAAAGCCGTTGATCGGCATCTGTCATCTGTTGAAGTTTTTCGCAGGGAAGACTTAGGGAATGTCCCCAAGTGCCATGCTACACAGCTGTACAGGGTACTTTTTCTCGGCTTCCTGCGGTACAGCTTGCCTGCATTAACGCAAGCAAAACAAGCCTACGAACGTTACAAAGTGTTCAGATCCAGGCACTCTGAATTTGCCTAGGCTTGCCTCTTAGTGCATCGACGGTAGCTTCTATAGCGATCGCCGGAGACTATCTCATCAAGACACACATTGACGTTGAAACACTCAGGACACATATAAGGCATCTGGCTCGGACTCCCCGCCACCACCTAGCCTCTTTACCAGCAGACAGACCACGCGCATCTTTTTGCCAAACGGTGACCACGTATCGCGAGTCTTTACCAACATGCTTCATGTCAAAGAAAGAAAGAAAGCATATACATGTATAGTATAGTATAGCAAGAGGGTGGGAAAGGGAAGTGATGGTGAGGAGGAGAGAAAGGAGGAGGGTAAAGCACGGCATAGCCATGCACAGTACATTGTAGCAAGTGGGTGGGAAAGGGAAGTGAGGGTGGGGTAAAGGAGGAGGGCTAGGCCGCCAGCACCGAAGTTTCTACAGCCTTCATTCATTCATTTTTATTTCCTTAAGGACCCCCGAAAGGTTATTACATAAGGGGTGGGTTTATATACAATCAGTTGCGTTGTCAAAAGGATCAATGTAAAGTTACATTTGAAATGATATGCATGAAACTTGATGGGCAGTGATTGTGGCGACATCGTGGGAAAGGCCGTTCCAGTCTTTTAGCTGCTCTGAGAAAAAAGAAACCCTTAGTGCGTAACTGCCCGTTTTTTTTTCTCGATACAGCATCAACTGGCGTGGCCCTATGGTAGAACTCCCCACCTGCCACGCGGAAGGCCTGGGTTCAATTCCGACTTTGGACTCGTCATTTTTGTTCGCATCCATCGCGGTTTTTCGCTCAAATAACGCCGGAATTTCTGCAGTATGGCTCTAACGCTATTCGCGTTAAAATGTGACAATGTGGAGTAGAATTTTAAACAAACAAAAAAAAAAAAGAAAAACTCGATTTCGCCGCAAGGGCGAAGCAATGAATGCGATAGCAACATATTGGAATGTCACACGAAGAACGGCAAACAGCTCGAAACTTGATGCGCACTGCTCAAGCATGAAGGACGCACGAAAGCACGCATTGGGCGAGCGCGAACTAACAACTGTCACAGCTCGGCACTTGCAGCGCGCTGCTCAAGCACAAACGGGACGGATGAAAAGAAGACACATGCATACGCAGGATGAGCGCGAACTGAGAACCATCAGTTGTTACTTCAACTAGCTCCTACTTTGGCTCTTCTAGCTAGCAGATTCGCTACTTTCGCAAACGCGACCATTACGGCGAGTGAAGCGACCTTCGTATGGTCTATAGCTTCAACGCAAAATTTGCAGTGAAAGCAGAAGACTTACAACCCTCCCACTCAAGAGAAGCGCGCGAGCACGGGCGACCACGCCCTGTATGTCAAGTACAAGTCGGAGGCGCACATCCCAACTCCGGCGAAGCACTAGAGAGTTAGAATTTGTGACCGAAATAACTAGGGGACCCGAAACACTTGCGAACCGCCACGGCGCATGCGCAGAAGCCGAGCTACTCTTGGGCTCTTGCGCTTGTACATCACCGGCGATGTCCGATATTAAGATAACAGGCCAACACGGGCAGTGTTAATACTGTGGTTGTGCGCGCAGAGAAGCGTTGACACCCAACATCTCCTCCCCCCCCCCCCCCCCCCCCCGCGAGAGTCAGATGGTTATTGCTGGACAATCATCCCAGATGGCTAGTCAGATGGCTATTGTGTTATCACTGTAATAATAATTGCTGGTGTTTTAAGTCCTAAAAACCTACGATATTGGTGGCGTAGTTGTCCGTAACCGCTATCGCGCACGAAGAGGGAGAAAAACAGGGTTTGAGCGAAATTTAAATTTGACACTGCGTGGCAGTCGAGTTTTACCACAGACCCGCTCCGGTGCTTGAACCCCCATCGCAAAAAGACCCTATAGAGGAGTCAGTGTCTCGCCAGGAATCACGTTTACAGGACTTAAATATAGCTTGGTAGAGGAGTAAAATAGTAAAACAACACCAGGCGTCACACAATGTCAATTGCATAACGAGTGGGCGCCTAAAGGCATCCCACCCTTTACAAGGGGCTCAGCCATCACTTGTTATCGTCATCAGCCACAGCATCAACAATGTGCACGTAATGGATTACAGTCGCGGAGGAGCTACCTCGCTTCTTCACAAAATGATGAATAATGGCATAGTGGGTACTTATACTTCGCGAAATTATTTATGGCATAGCGGGTGCCTAATAATAATTGTTGGGGTTTTACGTCCCAAACCACGATATGATTATGAAGGACGCCATAGTAGAGGGCTCCAAAAATTCCGACCACCTGGTGTTCTCTAAAGGGACACTAAAGGCAAATAACAATTTATGTCAGAGTCAAAGCCCAATGTATGACAACTAAAACGGCAATATTATCAACAGCAGTGCCCTACTTACCGAGAAATTAAGCTAAATGTATCACATGATGAGCGCCACGAGTGGGACATTTTCGAAGTGATCCCGGTGATGTATGGAAGTCGGCCTACAATAAGTCACTAGTAATCAAACTAGCAGCAGTAAAAAAAAAACACATTCCGAGAATCAAAAGACGTAATAAAATGCTGTTTGTTCGTTTCCGCTTGATTCATGGAAAACAAAACCTCCGTGGCGTTGCCATGGGGAACGGCGCGCGTGGTTCAAAGGTTCCGTTTTCGCCGAACTGCGCCTCGCCCGTCTCAGTGGTAGTTTCGGTATCGCGTACTGCCGTGCGTGTTTTGCGCGCTCGTGAAAGTCGCTCTGACAGAAAGTTCGACAAAATGCCGCATGCGTGTGATATTGCCGGATGCCCGAATGGTGCACAACGCCAGTGCTGCAGCAAGGAAACCGGTGTGTCTTTTCACTGGGTGCCGCGGAATGAACCCTTACGCTCGAAGTGGCTTAGTGTCATGCCATTGCGCCAGTGTGCTAAACAGTCAAAACCTCCGTGTGTGCTCGCTGCCCTTTCGTACTGAGGATTACGAGACCAACCGCAACTTGGTGAAGACTTTGAATGTGCCCATCCGAGCAAGTCTTTGCCGCAGCGCCGTTGTTGCTACTGTGGGTCCCGCTACTTCCGCTCGGCTGCTACTAGTGTCGGCGGCCGCGCAGTAAAAGCGGGCAACGTTGGGCACGGCAGCAGTGACGTATGAAAGTCGTATTTTCAGGCGGGAGATTTGAAGCGCGCTAACACGATGCGGGCCACTAAAAAACGTGATTTCAAAATAAGTACTTCCTTGGCACAAATGCAGCACTACGAGGTTTCTGGACCGCTATTTCAACAATCAACGTCGACTTCATATTTGTCTTTAGTGTCCTTTTAACGTGGACCTAAATCTAAGGACACGGGCCTCCAGCATTTCAACCCCCAACGAAATGCGGCTGCCGAGATTCGATCCCACGATCTTCGGGTCAGCAGTCATGCACCATAACCATTCGACCACCGTGGCGGGGGGTGTTATGGTGTCGAGATGAAACATGTACAGTCAAGTGCAAATGTGTTAAAAGCAGTGTCGATGGCATGTTACGACCCACTCATGTTAGTCATACCACACAAATTCTGACGCATATATTAACGAAACCGTCGCGAGCGCACCAAGACAGTGTCATGCAAATCATGCCGTACATGACACGTCGCGATTTTCATGTTAAGACATGTCACCACACCAATATTGGTATATATCCATTCAACGAAACGGCCACGAGAGCACGAAGTTGTTGGCGGCTAGATAGATACGCTCGATGTAGCAGAAGTTCGCTAAGAAATGCTTCGCATTGAAAAACTTGAACAAGTGCTTAGAAAGAAAGAACTTTGCTCGAGTTTCGCCTTCAACAGTAGAACGCGATAGCGTAAACGGGCCCCTTTTCGCATGGCCTTCACATTCGCTAACCAGGCTTGGCTTGACGGGGCACACCAGAACCGAGCAGTGTAGAAAGGAACGTATGTGCGCGTAACATTAAATATTTTAAACGCTCCCAGAATACTTTCCTATACTGCAGGTCCAGTTGCGAAGTGCTCTGTACACCGTAACTATTCATTTTGCGAATTAGCGAAGCACCCACTACGCGTCCATCAGGCAAGACGTTCACCTAAGGAGCTGCACACTGTGGATGCTGCTGCTAACGATTAATTATGCCCGAATAATTTGCCCTTTAGACCACCCGCTCGTCGCGCAATTCACGCTGAGGGACGCTTAGTACGATTGTACACTTCTGCCACGCAATACTACGCGTGTTAACACGACTCATCGGACTACATGATACGTGTATAGCTTTTTTTTTTTTTCGAGGCAGCTTCGACAAATGGCGCGGCTCTGTGGTAGAACAACTGTGCCACGCAGAAGGTTCGATTCCAGCTAGCACCCATTATTTTTATTACAGTCAAAACCGCATATATCGAATTCTCCCACAAAAAAAGGGCGGGGAGGGGGTGATTAGTTTGATATATCGTACAATTCTATGCAAAACTTAAATTTACTGTATTATCGGTGCGAATTTACGCGTGCAAGTTGGGTTCACGGCACTGCTTTACAATACTGCAAGGAACCAGGCTTCAAGCAACACTCTGGGATTTTTCATTAGCTTATTTTTCCCGCGGTTGTGGTTGGGGGTGCAAGTTACCAGCAGGGGGCGGGTTAATTGCGCGTAAATGCTCGCAAGGTCCCTTATGCTATCGCCTAAGACGACTCGAAGACTGAAGCTACCTTTTATTCTCAGTCGATGCAGAGATCCGTCTCCCTCCGCCTCCAAAAGCTTTCTGAAACTAGCGTGGTTTTGCACTGCCTCCAGGATCGGTGGCATCACAAGCTTTCTGCACCTTATACGGTTTTGCACAGCCTCCGTGATCGGCCCCTGCCTTTGACCAAAGCGACAATGTATACCATGGCGTCATGTTGTAACGTCATCATATCACAAGTCATGACGCCGGGTTTGACTATTTGCATCCATCGCGATCTTTCGCTCAGAACCAACGACGCCGAAATTTCCGAGAACTGGGCTCCTTAATGCTATCGCGTTAAAATGTGGTAATGTAGAGTAGTATTTTGAAACAAATGGTGAACGGCTTAGAATACACTAGCCCCGATATTCCCCAAGGCTCGTCGAAAGTAACAGCCTTGTCGCAAGCGCTCGCACCGTCAATGGAGCCGAATTCTATCATGCTTCCGACATGAGCTATCTTGCAAAGCTTGCGTGCTTGCTCTGGTTATCAGCCAGCTTTAGCTGCGAAATACAATTAACATATCTGTAATCCAAAGCAAAGATAGGAGGATCACGTACTTTAAAACCTGATTCACACCCTTTTTACTCTGTCTAAATGGGCCGAGTCTGTGCGATGCAAATATTTGCTAGCACCGAGTACAGAATAAACTTCACGCACAGCGCATTTTTGGAGCTGCACCGCACGGACTACGCCTTTAGTTGGACGTCTCCCACTAGAGCTGTCCACGGGCCGTATTTCCGAGCCCGAGCCCGGCCCGGGCCCGCTGACTTTGTCGAAGGCCCGCCCGAGCCCGACGGCAAAGGGCTGCGAGCCCGCCCGGCCCGACGTACGAAACCACAATCCCGGGCCCGGCACGGCACGGCCCGGCTTTTTGAAGGTTCGCTGCGAAAACAAAACATTTTCCGGTAATTTGGCATTTTACCGAGCATATCAAATATGATCAAACGACACGCGACGAACAGTCTATTACACAGATTACAAATTACAAGTAGACAGCCGCATGCCAGCAACACTGGTGTTCGCTCGCCAAAGCCATCACGTGTATGGGGTATGCCCATGCAAGCGTGAGCTTGCACGAAGGCGATCTACGTCGGGTCGCTGTCGCGTGCATTTTCACTCATATGGGATTTGGCCTTAAAGGGCCCCTCACCAGGTTTGACAATTTTGAGCTAACTAGCGCAATGCATACACTGGGCGGTCACGATCACATCTGCCAAAATTTGCAACGCTACGCGCCGCGGAAATGGGTCAAATTTCAAGGTGAGCGCTGTTTGCCCTTCCTCCCGCGGGCGCGCGCTTTAGAGAATGAGGGGATGACGTACATGAGAAAATGGACCTACGTAGATGGTAGTGCTGTGACGTCGCTCCTCTACGTAGACGACTGTGCTCTGACGTCCCAACAGTAGCACGTGACGCTGCGATAATTATTTGACACGACATGTGTAGTTTGTGTAATTTGTTGCTTGAATAGATTAATAAAACTTGAGAGAAATAATGAGACAGACAAAGGGAATGTGTGCGTCTTTTTCATGTTTTTTTCATGAATTGCAGCGAGATGCGGGGCTAATGTGCCTCCCTTTCCCATGCGTTCGTGTCCCCGCGGTTAGTGCATCGAGCAGACGCCAGCCCTGGAAACGAAGGTAATGTTCTGGCGCGTTCGAGCACTCATGCTCGTTTATTCTACCGCGTCCAAGTAAACGTTAATGCGGCATTGGCTCATGATACCGCCACTCTCGTGCCCGCACAAATTTCTCAACTTTTATGCCCGTCCCGCAGAAACAGGCAGTACACCACAGAGAACGCCGACAAAACGCCCACGGCCGCTACATAAAAAAAAAAAGGTATACCGACCGTGCAACGCCGCTCGCGTGCTCGGGCTGGCTCGGGCACGTCATGCGCACGTGACCATGCATGCGCATGACGTGCTCATGCGTATGTATCAAGTGAAGAGGGCAAGGAAGAGATTTGGCTTGCGAAGGCTACACGGGGCGAGTGGCAAGGGTTTGAAACTCGCCTCCTCGCATCATTGTTTCGCGCCGCTACAAATTATTGTTTTTCTCAGCTCGTAATGAACCGATCTGAAAAATTCTTGCGGCGTACTGCTCTTCATTCGGCACACAACAACTTCCAGCGTCTAACTAAAATTTGATATGTGGCCTGGTGAGGGGCCCTTTAAAGGGGTCATGAACCACTTTTCCAAGTAATGATCTAATGGCCTCAGTATCGGAGTGTACTGCCTCCCGAATCGATTGCCGCAAAATTTTCTCGAATCCGTCAAGAATCAGCGGAGTTACGGGGGTTTGGCGCACGCTCCCAGCGCTTTCTCTCTTTTCTCGTGCCGACGAGCGCACTGGAAGCTAGACAGGGAGGGATGGCATGGGGGAAAGAAGTTACGCCAGCGCGCGTCATGAAACGCGATCGCTCTCCCGCTGTGATTCGCTTGCGCGAGTGCGGCGCCGGCAAGTGGCGGCATTCCGCGGCAAGAAGCGCATCTGATCCGAACGCCGCTCTCGATTTACGTCGGCTATCGGCCAATAAGCATGCTATGTCTTTGCGACGTACAGCGGACAGACGCCCCGCCCACCGACGAGAGAGAACCGGCCTCTGTTTGAAAAGAGGGTGCCTGGGGAAACGGCAACTTCGCGCTCCGCTTGTGGCCATTACGCGGCGCGCACGACTGTAATATTTGGCAGAGCAGTTCATAGCCGTGTCGGCTTTCCGCAGGATGTGTTTTTTCAATCAGCCCAAGGGATGCTTCATGACCCCTTTAAATCTAACGCGAACAGTCGCGTGGCGCCGTCATTAGCTCAGGTGGTGTTACTTCTCTGTTTGTCGGAGTGCAACAGAGGCAGTGCTTTACCTGCTCCCCTTTTGTTTAAAGTAGCGAATGGACAGGAAAAGCGGTAAAGCGCGGTCGCGGAAAAGGCGCTGCATGCGTGCTGGAAAACAATTCCCGCTCATTCTCTATATTTCGGGCTTGAGTCTGGCTTTGCGCCGGGCCTGCACCCGGCCCGATAAAACTCCAAGTAGCCCGAGCCCGGCCCGGGCCCGAGGTGAAAATACGTCGGCCCGCCCGAGCCCGGCCCGCGGGCCGGGTCGGGCTCGGGCTTTCGGGCTACCCGGAGCCCGTGCACACCTCTATGACTCCCACAATCCGCGTTGCCAGTTCCATTTATAAGCGGATTTGGGCCTCTTATCGCCCAAATTTTTCAGTCGCTTGGGTTTTTTGGGCTCATTTGCATTTTTTCAGCAAATATAGGTATTTTAGAGATCACCACGTTCCCCAATAGCGTGGTTGCCGATTTGAGTAGTTCAGT
Organism: Rhipicephalus sanguineus; assembly: GCF_013339695.2. NCBI lineage: Eukaryota > Metazoa > Arthropoda > Arachnida > Ixodida > Ixodidae > Rhipicephalus > Rhipicephalus sanguineus. The sequence goes on from NC_051185.1 coordinate 19,216,602, forward strand.
GTTGAAGTCAAACATACGTTTGGGGGAATCAACAGTAACATTAAAGGGATACCGAACGAAATTTTTTCCGCCAAGATTTTCAGCCAAAATCAAAGATTGCGTGCTGCAATCGATACAAACAACCTTCATTTCAGGCAGAAACTAGAGGGAGATAATGAATTTAATGCGTTTTAGGGGCGAAGCTCCTTAAAGCGGCACCTGTTCGTCCCTCGTAGTGCGTAACCAGTCGTAACGCTAGTACCAGATCTTGACCTCCAAGGTCGTGCCGGTGGGAGATTTCTCCTGTGCGTTGTTGAACAATAAAAAATTCGCAGCGTGCGCGTTAACTAAAAGCCGAATTCTTCTGTCTCTCATTCCCCATTAGCAGCCATTGGCATGTTCCAGTAGGAAACGTTAGTAGAAGTAGAAGTGTAAGTGTTAGCTAAAAGTCGACTTCTGTCTCTCATTCCCATTAGCAGCCATTGTTTACCTCCAAGGTAGTGCCTGGTGAGATTTCTCCTGTGCGTGATTAAACAATAAAAATTTTGTTCAAAACGCCGTTGATTGATGAAATAAACCAACGAAAGACGCCAGATGTTTTCTAAAAGCGAAACGAAAAGACGCCAGATGTTTCTAAAGCAAAACGAAAAGACGCCAGCTGCTTAAAGGGGTCATGAAGCACCCCTTGGGCTGATTGAAAAAACACATCCTGCGGAAAGCTGACACTGCTATGAACTGCTCTGCCAAATATTAGTCGTGCGCGCCGCGTAATGGCCACAAGCGGAGCGCGAAGTTGCCATTTCCCCAGGCACCCTCTTTTCAAACAGAGGCCGGTTCTCACTCTCGTCGGTGGGCGGGGCGTCTGTCCGCTGTACGTCGCAAGAGACATAGCATGCTTATTGGCCGATAGCCGACGTAAATCGAGAGCGGCGTTCGGATCAGATGCGCTTCTTGCCGCGGAATGCCGCCACTTGCCGGCGCCGCACTCGCGCAAGCGAATCACAGCGGGAGAGCGATCGCGTTTCATGACGCGCGCTGGCGTAACTTCTTTCCCCCATGCCATCCCTCCCTGTCTAGCTTCCAGTGCGCTCGCCGGCACGAGAAAAGAGAGAAAGCGCTGGGAGCGTGCGCCAAACCCCCGTAACTCCGCTGATTCTTGACGGATTCGAGAAATTTTTGCGGCAATCGATTCGGGAGGCAGTACACTCCGATACTGAGGCTATTAGATCATTACTTGGAAAAGTGGTTCATGACCCCTTTAACGAAAGACGCCACATGTTTTCTAAAGCAATGGTTTTCTAAACAATGAAAATTCACAGCGTACATGTAAAATTAAAGTGAGCTGTAAGTCGTCATAACTCATCGAACCTTTAGTATGAACGCGCCCGATCTCACGTCGGTGATGATGTACTGGGCAGAATTCACGGAAGATTCACGGTTTACCGATGAACCTCCGCAGCTTCGCCCAATCATCATCATTCACTCCGTGGATATGCTGTGATTTTTTTACAAACTGCCACGTCTAGCGGCCGCGCCGAGAACGTTTGGTGACGCTACATACAGTCGCAATCTTTTTGAGAGTGAACGCAGGAGCGCGTGTCTTTCTGTACTACCAGCGCCGTTAGGCGACACATCACAGTATCTGCGCGCATGCGCGCGGACGGTAGCTTTCCTTCGCGCGCATCACGTCACCGCAGTGCCCGTGTGTCGTCGGCTAGCGGTTTATGGGCCTCGGTGGTTGTCTTATTATGGCGGCAACTAAAATTTGGACGCTTTAATTTCAAGCGGTGTGCTTCTTAGCCTAGGCGTGTCACCCAGTTTTCGCCTTTTTTCTTTCTCCTGTGTTGTAGGCGTACAACGAACAGGCAAAGAAACACAAACATGCGAGCTGTTATTTGGCGCACGGTTTGACAGTAGAATGATACGTCGAAGGAAGTGGTACCAAGAGACTGGAATAATCTTGTTTGATGTTATGTTAGTATTTTCTCATGTCTCCCTTTTCAAAAAACACTGGTGCCATTCTAGAGGGCAGTGAAGAATACAGCGCTGGCACAAAGTTATGATGCGCTCGAACATTCTCCAACTCTTCGCGAACGGCTACCTAGAGTTCGCCCGCAATCGTCGAGTAAACATGGTGCCGCACCATGGCTGCTTTTTTGTATATTCATATATTTTCACAAATGTTTATGCCAACCGGATGAGCGCAGCGATACTACGGTTTTCCATGTGCTCTTTCATATCTATTGCAGTGTGTACCGGCGCCAGGTGACGCTGGAGCATAATACGTGCGACTTGTTTATTGGTGAATCGTGTGGGACGTAATTGCAAATTCAACATTGTTACCACACTGAAAACCACGGCTTCCTTACTGCACTACGCATGGAGCAGACGACACACACTTGCTTGCCTGACGTAATGCGCGCGACAGCAGAATTCTTGCACGCCGGACGCACTGCGCATGAGCAATGCTTCTCGCTGCCACCGCTAAAATGCGCTGGAAGCTCTGGAAGCAACGCGATCCTAAAGCCCCTCCATCGCGTCTACTGGCGGAAAACGCATGGAGGGGCTTTACGCGATCCGATGTTCACTCAAAAAGATTGCGGCTGTACACCTGAAACAGGCATGCCAACAATGCCAGTCATCGCCCGCGTCTTTCAACCCACCCAGCTTTGCACCGGCAGCGGACATTGTTCTCGGGTGGGGTAAAGAATCCGGGCTCTGTGGAAGACGGAAAGTAGGATGAAAGGAGAGGTGGAGAAAGAAGCGGAGGACAGGAACACGTGCACCCTGCGTGCGCCTAGGAGAATGTGACGTCACGGCTCGCGCTCGTGTGCAGTCACCGCGCGCTGATAATCCACCAAAAATAAGCAAAATAAACTATTTATCGGAAAAATCACGTCTTCCGAGTAGAGTTTCGATATTTTCATCAGTTGGTCCAATTTTTGTTCAGTATCCCTTTAATCATGCGCTGGCAAACGTACATTCAAACGGAGACTACCTTGGAGACAAAAGTTCATGTATGTGCTTTCGTTCCTAATTGCGCATACTTTCGCTGTACAAAATAGAAATTTTTAACTCCCCTTCGTACTTAAGTGACGTTTTTAGATTAAAAATGTTTTTAATAACTGAAAAATTCGTCCAATTTCCGCTTCTTTTGGGCTTCTTCGCAAAAGCCGCGCCGCTTTTTTTTTGGCTTCTTTAGTGACGATTATTCGCTTGTTAGCTCGGTAGCATCTGGCAACTCTGCCCACAATACACGCGCACAGCTGTCAGTGGAGTGGGGAATGGCCCATTCTCGTCCGCATAGCGTGGGAATGCGAATCGCGGCCCCACAAAATCAATTCTTCCCTTTTTAGGTCAACATCTCCTACAGGTCAGTGGGGACCTGGCTTACTAGCAAGGATCGGGAGAGCCAGCTGGCTCTACTCGACCAAGCCCAGCGAGCCGTAAAGGCCAGTGGAGCCTTTGATTGAGGACCCCATCCACTTGCCCAGAAACTTTACAACAGTTCTCCTCCGCAGTAATAGCTCTGCAGACTAATAACTGCATTATTAACGCGATAATGTTAAAAAAGCTCGTTTCGTGGATATTTCGGCGTCGGTGTTTGTTAGGGAAAAATCAGCGTTGCCCGTTAGCGAAATTCGAGATAGATGCAAACAAATCAAAAACCTTCGCTTCGAGTGGGAATCGAACCTAAGACTCCTGCGTAGGAAGCAGGCGTTCAACCAACCACAGGGCCACGTCTGTGCTTGAAACCGTTTCGGGGGGTGGGGGGAGGGGGGGGGGACATACAAATGTCATTTAGTGCGAGTACCTACTAAACGTATGCAATATTAGTGGCAGAAGCGCAGAATCGCACCGGGCGTCAAAACATGTGAATTACGCAGCGAGTGGTTGGTTTAAAGGTCCACCAATTACAATGCCCAAGGGCATAATCATTATCAGCAACAGCATCAACCAATTGCGCAGCTGCGCGTGTTGCCGATACGGACGCGTGGTGGGTACTTCTCCACTTATGACGTAGTGGGCACTTCGCAAGTGTACTTGCAGTAGGCATTCTAGAAGAACTTGAAACTGCTAATGTTACGCGTACAGACGCTCCTTTTCTTGCGACACGATTGATGTGTCCACCGAGATGCGAAGCCAGGCTAGCGATTGAGAAGGCGAAACGAACACGGTCCTATTGCGCTGTCGCGTTCTACTCTTGAAGGCGAAGCTCAAGCGTCCTCCAAGGTTTTGTTTCTAAACAACATGAGCTGCTCCCTCGCAAAATCATAGAAGCTGCTAAAATTCGGCAGCTGGGTGAACTTCGTATCAGCTTTTGAACAGGGTTAAAACCGCACAGAAAACATGGACGCGAAGCTGTTTAGGAAATCGTTCCTTGTCTGAAGAACCAAAAAATTATCATAAACGGCTATGTGCCACAGAAATTGGGTAACTCCCACTACTCGCCAATTGCCTAACCGAGTCCAAGGCCTGGCGTATTAGTCCGTAATTGCTTTTGGTCTGTAATTACTACGATCAATAGAATCGACTGAGAAGTAGGCTTTCGCCTTCGAGTCGTGTCAGGCGAATGCTTAAGGGACCTTGCGACCTTTAAAATCGACGCTGCTAAAGCCGGGCGTAAAGTTTTATCCGTGGACTGAAAAAAGCCAGTTGGCGGGTATGCGCCACAGGAATTGGGCAAGCCCCACTACCGAGGACAAGCATCTATGGATGCGCTGCTGCTGGGAAAGGAAAAAGGGCGAGGAGTCACGCGAGGGTGAGCAGGAGGGAAGCGAGCAGGGAAAGAGGTTGAAGCATTGCATGTCCATGTCTATAGTCGGGTACAGCTTTAGAAGGCAGCGGCATTTCCCCCTCAAAGGCGGATGAACAAAAGGCTGCACCAATGGGCGCCTACTCGGGACTGACGTCATGAGCGGGACGGCCGGTGGCTCCGCCTTCGAAGAACACCGGCGCGTGCATGAGCGGGACTATTTCTTTGGTCGCGGAGGCGATCGGCGGTCGCGCTTCGGTCGTCTGGGCGGGGCCTCTGCTGCCTTGTTTAGTTGTATCCGACTGTAGTATAGTATAGCAAGGAGTCCGAAAGGAAAGTGAGGAGGACGGAAAGGAGGAGGGGAGTGGGTAACGCACAGCATATCCTTGTTTGGTGTAGTAAGGCAAGCGTGTGGGAAAGGGCAGTGCTAAGGATGAGTGATGTGAAGAGGAGGAAAAAAAGGGAACGCCACCAGCTGTGCTGTTTCGATCCTCAGTCTTCGCACCACTCGTAGCTGCCTCAATCTTTATATCATTCTAGCTACTAGTCTTACGTGACAGAGGGAAGGACGGACATTGCTTTCTCGCGGCGGCATGTAAACGGTCACGTGCTTAGAAGTAAGGATACAAAATTCAAGAGCCGAGCGTAGTATTAGGGTTCACGGCGATTGGTTTATGGTTTAGAGTAGCACGGGAAAGGACTACAAGTCCCTGTGAAACTGCTTTATACTTAGAGAAGAAAAATGACCGATCGGTAGACCTCGTGTTTACTCAGAATTATAATTCCTTGACGGATTCGCACGCCCGTGCACCGATTTAGTGCTGCATTGACGCGAGCGGCCGCTCCGGTTTATAAGAGAGTTCTAAACAATGCCGTCAAGTAGCGACGGCTAAGCGGGACGTCTGGCTCAGTTAATCTACTCCGGGTTCGCAAATAATGAAGCCTGTATAGCAAAGTAATGGCAATCTAGAACGCAATATCATAATTTCTGAGGTTTTACGTGCCAAAACCATGATGTGAACCACGATGAACGGGATAGTGTCGACCATCTGGTGACTCGTGTTGGCGCTGACAGTCAATTCTCACGTTTGATAAGGCATTAAGGCTCTCGCCTTAATACTAAGCAGCGGATGCACGCGCTGTGCGCGGCTATGACCCTGACCGGCAGGCCAGGGTTAACGAGAGAGCAGATGATGGCGCCTGAGCCCAGGGACGCGTGGCCGTCTAACCATGAAGCCACCCACCCAATTACCTTGTCTTTAATATGAAACTCATGTCCTAGCAGACTGGGTGCGTCCCGCACAGTCCATAGGAGTACTACATAAAGGATCCTCGGCGTTTACAGAAACCGCACACCCTCGCAATATTCTTTTTTAGATGCGAAGCAGCTTTTGCGCTGGGCTTTGTCCGTAGTTCCATTGGCGACCGTCCGCTTTCTAAAACCTAGCTACCATAGCCATCTGTAACATATTGAGCGCTCGGGCCAAGGAGATGTCTTCTTCGTCTTGTTCTTCGACCGCCTTGATACGTGCAGAGCACTTTAGGGGCCCGGGCTGCCGTTTGCTGTCCTAGCTTGGCGTAACGCAGACAAAACCGCGTGTGCTGGCACGCGCTAGCGGCTGGGTAAGACGCTGTGGCATGTCCCCCTTACACTCTCTCAGCAATCACGTGATGGCGTCGGGGAACGAGATTCTGCAGACGCGCGATGAACACGGATGGCGTGCTCCAACAAGAGTTCGGGACGAGTAACAGCAACTACAGTGAATTCATGATGTGCTCCACATGCAAGGACGCATTAACATCTGGCAAGGTGCCCGTGATGAACGGAATGTTAAGTCGACCCATGCGCTGATTCGCATCCCCACATGGTTCCCTTTAGTGGGAGATGGTGAACACTTTTTTGATGTCGCGCGAGCGTCGACATCCAGGGTACGGCAGCTTCTAATATCGGCGAGAAGCAGCTAGACCAGCGATACGACGATCAGCGTCACACCGGCTTTCTGAGCACACGATCGCACAGATAAGGCTCAGAGTGCGTGTGCATCTCTAAGCAACCAGCGTAGCAGGCTGCGCTGGCACATGAGGGTTCTGTGCGCTTAATCTGAGATCTTGTTAATTCTTGCCTATTTAAGGCGCTACCATGTCAAAGGGTCAATGATCACGCGATATTAAATTGCAAAGGTACACATTCCACACAGAGTTGCAATCACAAGAAGTTAACCAAGATAGCGCCATTATGTCCAGAAGAGCATAAGGACACCTGCATTTTTTTTACTCGCTCAATTGTGCGCAAAGAAAAAAAAAGAAAAACTGGGCCTTAGCGTCTCAGAAATATGATATTTATGATAAGGCTACGGGTTAGTTTTGACTCCTGCAATCTGATTAGAACGTCGACCGAATTAGAATGATAGGGTTCCATTCCCCCACCCCCACCCCATGTCCACCCCCATCTAAATGTGGCCGCCACGGAAGGGAATCGAACCCGCGTCCTCATGGGTGGCAGCTACACACCACAACCGCTAAGTTAACACTGCTATAGTTGCGCAACTTTGGTTGAACTCACGAAAACTAACTAATAAATATATATGCTAGAACGCGAATCGTCCGGGAATAAAAAGACAAACAAATGAACCGAACAGACAGCACAACAAATTAACGGAACAATAAATGAGCCCCTCAAAAAACTCCCGTTCTTTGGAATAAAAAGTATTTCATCGCTTATGCGTGATTAAGCAGAATTACGAAAACTAACTAATTAAGCTTCATTAGAGACCGGACAAGACGCGGGCGACACCGGATTTCGTAGCTTATTACGTAACGTTATAATAACTGTTGGCTTTTCATGTCCCAAAACCACCATACGATTATGAGACGCCGTAGCGAAGGGCTCCGGAAATTCCGACCAATTGGGGTTCTTTAACGTGCACCCAATTCTAAGCACACGGGCCTCTAGCATTTCCGCCTCCATCGACACGCGACCGCCGCGGCTGGGATTTGATCCCGCGACCTTCGGGTCAGCTGCGGTCGAGCAACAACCACTAGACCACCGCGGTGAGTTTACGTAACTATATCAAGTCAAAAGCTAGCTGGAATCCCGCCTGGTCTGGGAATAACATGCGACGAGACAGTGCCAGCCACTGGAAAAATGTTCACAAGAAAAGACGTTTCGGCTCACGCACAGGAGCCTTGTTCACAGCGATAGCAAGAACAGCAAGATCGTTTATTTATGAGGTCGTCCTGTCAGGTGTTTCAGGCAGTGTGCATATCTTGGGGGTAGATTATCATTGCTCTTATAGCGTGTGCGCAGTGGTCTGAAGCATCAGATTCTTTTGTATTTTTACTTTCGTCGGCGCTGTCTGTTTCGTCGTCCTTATTACGTACTGGGGTTTTACGTGCCAGTACCACAATACGATAATGAGGGACGCCGTAGTGGAGGGCTCCGAAAATCTCGAACACCCGGGGTTCTTTAACGCGCACTGCCTCCGTCGAAAATGTGACCGCCGTGACGGAGATCGAGCCCGCGACCTGCGGGTCAGCAGCCGAGCACCGCATGCCACTCTGCTACCACGGCGGCTATAACTGCATGTAGATACATGGTGAAACTTCTTTAGGCGCGAAAAACACGCACTACAAGATAAGACGACGGGACGGAGCGCCTCTTCTCATGTGGTATTTTGCGCATGGAGAAGTTTTAACATGAACAGATGCCAACTCGCCCGACAAGTTCTCTTAATACATGTAGATAGTTGGGGTTGTCTAGCAATAACTGTTGGCGTTTAACGTCCCAAAACCACAATTTGATTATGAGAGACGCCGTAGTGGAGGGCTCCGAAAATTTCGACCACCTGGGGTTTTTCAACGTGCACCTAAATCTAAGTACACGGGCCTCAAGCATTTTCGCCTCCATCAAAAATGCGGCCGCCGTAACCGGGATTCGATCCCACGACCTGCGGGTCAGCAGTCGAGCACCATAACCACTAGACCACCGTAGCGGTTGGGTTGTCAACGAATAATAAAACGGCATTCGAACCCAAGAAAGATGCGAGAAAAACAAGACTTCCTTGCTTACAGTTAACCAGCTAATGCTTGTAAAACTAACGAAGTGTCAGTATAGACTGCGAAAGATACGGACGAAAGAGAAGTTGCCTCCATAGTGCTTTTTCAGCGCAAAAGCGACAACGCAAGACAGACGACAGGACATAAGGACGACAGAAGTTGCCTCGCTTACCTGAGCTCGGTGCATCGGGTCACGCCCCCTCCATTGGCTGTAGGTTCGAGTACAGCTACGCAGCGGTTCCGCCCCGTTGAGCGGCCGTCCCTTGGGCGTGAGTTGAAGGCTCGAAGAAGCTCGAAGTAGACGGTGAGCGGTTGATTTGCCGAGCCGAAACATTGTTGCAGATTCCGAAGAAGAAACGGCTCTCGCCTTCGCTCGTTAAAGCTCGGTTGCCGCCGCTAAAGGCTTCTGCACGACACACGTTGCGATTAGCTCTAGAGCAATGCGTGGGCTACTGCAATGCTCACCCGAGACTAGCCCCTTTAGACCTGTGACGTAGCCAATTTATAGCGGCCGCGATACATGAACGGACAATTAGTTCCAAAACCTGTCACCACGTATAACGCGCGCAGTGTTACACGGTTGACACCCAACGTAAGAACGGGGTATACAAACAATGAAACAAAACATGAAATAACTAAATTTACACAGACGTTAAAACTGTTACAACTGCGAAATGAAGTACGAATCCACTGAGAGGTAATGCTGGCGTATTGTGAACACAAATGTAGGCTTATTTTTTTTTTCTTCGTATTTAAGAACGTAATAGTTCTTTTTTTTTTCATAGGCAATTCACAAACCCTTCCGTCTATTGCGTCACAAAACTTTGCATCATAGACCATTGCGTCATAGAGCTTCATAGACCGCTGCGTATGTACATAAGTCAATAAATGTACAGCTGACATATAAAACAAGTGCGCAGGGAAATATTAATCAAAAAATATTCACAGTTGCAGTAACAGTTCATCTCGAGGCAATTCTAGTGCGTTAAAGAGCGACATTTAAACCACTCATTTTTTCTGTATTTTACAATGGATGAATGGATAGATGGATGGGTGGGGCCACGGGGTGACTCTGCACCCTTTTGATCGGGCGGCGGCTCACGCCACCTAGCTGTACCTTATTATGAAGTACACACTACACACTCTGTGTATTGAAAAAAGTAAGCTTCACAATGCTTTCGTTTCTGGCGACACCTATAGTCATATGCTACTAAGAAAGGATGTACCAGTAGGCCTGAGCAAGCCTATACGAAGGTTTTATATCGTCCCAAATGGTGTTCCGTTCGCCGGAGCGTGTTGGTTTGGACAGAGTTTTTTTTTTTTTCCTGCTTTGAAGTGCTTATTTTCAAAGCAGTGACGTGCGCTTCACCTCGAAGCTTCGCCTGATCTAGAGCACGATGATCTTTTACGGGACAAGCGAAGGTGTAAGCTGCAGACTTGTTCCTCACAGTGGTCAAAGCGTTGCTGCGTCAGGTGTGCTGCGATCCGCCGGGACCATGAAATCGAAGAGCTGCTTCAAGAAGCGCCGAAAGGTGCTGCTTGTTCACTCTACCAAGCACAAGCTCTGAGCACGCTACAGGCGACGAAAATGGTAGGCTACAAAGGTTCTTAGGTGGGCTAGTCGGTTCATGAACATTGTAGCAGAACAACGCAAAATACGGGATAGCGAACACACAGCACACAGCGCTGACTTTCACCTCTGAGTTGATAGTCAGCTCCATGTCCTGTATGTTCACTGTCCCGCATTTTGCGCTGTTCTGCCATAATGGTAGACCAAATTCATTTAAACAGTGGAACTTTTTAAGCTTGAGTTTCAGCCATGGCTGGCGACCGCTCAAAACTCGGCGCAGCAGTGGAAGTGGAAGCATAGCATATATTGTATAGGCGCTGTGATTGCACGGTTTAAAGGGGCCCTGCAACACCTTTCTTAGTTATATTGGAATAGTCTCATTATTGACGTATGATTCTTCACGAGTCATATGCCGCAAAAATTTTTCGAATCCGTCAAGTCTAAGTGGTGTTACCAAATTATAGAGATCACGTTCCGCAGCTTTCTCCCTCAACTCAACGCCGCGATCGCGCGGAGAGCTAGGCTGGCTAGGCAGCGAGTCGAGGGAGGGAGCGCAGACGAGCGAGGCTCCGCCCAAGAGCGCCGGCGGAATTTTTTTTCTTCATTTTTTTCTCTCTGACGTCTGGGTGCAACCACGTGGTCTGTGCCGCCACTTCCGGTCGGCTTGCGTCGTTCTCGTCGAGCGGAGCCTTATGACCGTAGCCGTATCGCGCGTGCTTGAAAACTGCGCGTCGGTTTGGTAATGTTGGGTGTGCACCTCGAACGCCGTAGTGTTTTCATCGCTCTGCCAACCATGGAAGCAAACCTGCGCGCTCGTTTGGAACGAATGACAGCTGAGATCGGTTTCGGCCCATACTCCGATACATCGCCTCGTAAGACGGCACTGGCAGACGACCCCGAAGCGCCGCCATTACCGGACGCCAGCATTGTTATCGGAGACACGCTGCGCCCTTGCCTCGGTCGGTCGTGAGAACGTACCTACGATGCAGTTTCCAGCTGACGAGGCAACACTCGAACGGCTGCCATTCTCAACGGCAACCGGCGATGGTCAAAAGCACAGAAATATTTACGTTTTCGGCACTGCGCATGGCGAAGAAAACGGAACCACGCAACTACGAGCAGACGAGCTGTCGGTGAGACCGGAAGTGCTAATATTAATGTTTGTTCGGTGTTTTTAACGCGATAAAAGAATATAAACATACATATTATCTACTTATTGAACTCAAAATTAACAACGAAAGTAATAATGAGGGTGTTATCGTGATTATAACATCAGCCAATGGTGGAACTGCCGACAATCGCGTCATATTTTGCGGACTAATACATCATTTGTCGAGAGAAGAGGGAGCGATTTTCAGCTGACTTTGAGAATTTATTGTAAATTCCAGGCCGTGCGCATCGCTATAATATTTGGCTCGCGTGTTCTCGGGAGCCTCGACTACCGATCGGCAGCGCTTTTTGAGCATGCTCGAAAAGTGTTGCAGGGCCCCTTTAAGGTGGAGCGGGGGCGACGCCCTGTCGGCGACGCTAGACCGGCATACAGAAAACAGCAGCGAGCCTTTGGGGTTTGGCGGCGTGTGCCGACGAACGTCTCCCGCGGTGGTTCCATGGGGACTATACCGCGGCTCGTGTCCCGTAGACCCCTCGTGGTGAGCCGAACGTCCGCGACGCCGCATTCGCGGTATCTCGCATATGCGTTATGTTGCTTGGGTTTGTTATGTTTTCTGGGTATGGTATTGGCATTATATAAGCGTGTTACTAGTTATGTATTTCACTGACTTGCACTTAAACCTAGACTCATCCTTTGCAACCGATGTCATTTACCTCGATTTTTTTAAGGCTTTTGACCGCGTTCCTCACCAGCGTCTCATGAATGAACTGTCTTGCCTTTCAATCGATCCGCTGATATTATCATGGATTCACTGCTTTTTAACTGATCGCTCCCAGTACACCGTCATCGAAGGCCATCCATCTGCCGCCACTAACGTTATCTCCGGAGTCCCACATGGCTCTGTTCTTGGCCCGCTTCTATTCCTAATCTTCATCAATCATCTTCCTGCTCGAATTTCATCAACCGTTCGTTTGTTCGCGGATGATTGCGTTCTCTACCGACGTATCTCTACTATTAACGATCAGGAATTGCTGCAGGATGACTTAACCTTAATTCAAAACTGGTGCTCGACCTGGCTCATGCAGTTAAACGTATCAAAATGTAAGTTTATGCACATGTCCCGTAAGAAATATCATCTACACTTCCCATGCACGATAAACAATACCACTCTACAACACGTGGAATCTTATAGGTATGTCGGCGTAGACATAACAGATAATCTAAATTGGTCTAAGCACATCACGTCACTTTCTGCAAGCGTTTCTAGATCACTAGGTTTCATCAGACGATCACTAACATTTGCTTCGCCCACAGTTAAACTAATGGCATACGAAACTTTTATACGCACCAAACTTGAATACGCATCCCCTATCTGGACCCCCATCAAGAGTACCTAATCGAGGCGTTGGAGGCAATACAAAATTGAGCTGCTCGTTTTATAACTTCCAAATATGATTCTAGATTGAGCGTCACTAACATCAAAAGTACGATTGGTCTAACCCCTTTGGCATCCCGTCGCAAAATAGCAAGTCTTTGCCCTTTCCATAAGCTGTATTACAACTTTCCTCATTTACGCGAGAGCCTATCCTGCCGCCCATGAGATCATCACGACGTCTGATTAATTGTCACAGTGTTCAACGCATTCATGGTTCAACTAACTCCTTCAACAAATCATTTCTGGTCGATTCCACGAAAGATCGAAAAAGGGTGTATATTTGATGTTTCCGATTTTCCTGATAATTTTGTATGTTGTGCACATATGACGGCACAGCACGAAATCGCAGTTCGTTTTCAAATAAAAATTTTTTTCAACACAGGAAAATTCGACAAGTGTCGCCGGTTGACGATGACCATTTTACGAAGAGTGCGTTTTCGTAAATTCGCAATCATGCTGGCAGCCACTGAAGCTATATATTACAAATATCTTTCTTTTTGGCGGTAGTAGAAGTAAAGAGGAAATAGCTCTTATCATTTTATGGAATTCTGAGTAAATTACGTATTTTTAAAAATTCACGAAAAACGCTGCGTATTTGAAAATCAGTCAAATTTGGGACGCTATGGCTACTTCTGTGAACATCTTAGCTTGTTCATATTTGCAGTATGAATAGGCCTTTATGTGAATAATGAACCTCTGCATTTGTATTTCTCTAATAATTTTCAAAGTAGTAAATTTTCATGCTCGAAACACCAAAAAGAGAGAAGTGCTCCTCCATTCAAAAATCTATAATAAAAAAAACCCAATCTCAATTTTGTTCAAAGTCCCCCAAAATGTTCTCAAAGGATTGCAGAATGATATTATGAAAAAACATGTTGCATCATTTTTATTACAACAAAAGCAGAAAATGTCAAACATTGTGTTTCCAGAGCGTGGTGGCTACTGCGCAAAGGACATCTCTAGTAACAAGAAAATACAGTAACACGTCTTTTTTCTTTTCTGAGCTTCGCTAAACAACAGTAGTGATCTATGGTCGTAAATTGGGAACTGTTTTGTAAAGAAAAAGACTGTTCCAATTAAATGCATTCGCGTGGTTTGCGACTTCACGCCAGTGTTAGACATCCCTCAGTCCACAGTATGCACTTTCAGTTGTAGCCTCCTTTTCTTTCATCTATTTCAGTTTAGTATAATTAATATCTTGAGTGTTAAAGAACGCATTCCCTCCATGCGTCTCTTATGATGATGTGCTGTGCCAGAATTGAGAGATTGGTATAAAAGCCAAGGTCTCTTCATGAATGGAAATGAATTTCTGGAGAGCGGTCGCCAAGAGGTGTGGTTTTTGTTGGCCCAAATGTGTGCGTTGTCAAACCTTATGTGATCAATGCAGAGTTTAAAAAGAATCGATTACGTGAAGATTGGTGGCAGCAGTTCTGGCCACGGACAAAACACGTTTTGTTTGCATTGCATCTGCTTTGTTTTGCATATCCTTCTTTCTCTTGAAGGAGTGCTGGCAGATCTGGTTTCCCTCTTGAATTGAGCGCGCATCCTGCTTCATGACCCTCCGCAAAAGAGTCTCGATCCGATATCTTCTACGTAACGAAAATTCTGCTGCAGCGGAATTTTCTTTTTGTGCACCATGAGGCAGTCCGTACAAAATCATGGCCATGGCTATAACGCCTACCCATAGCCACCTTCAGAGCGTAGTATAGTGATCGCATCAAAGTGAAGCACAATTTGGATGCTTAACTTCTATCTCAGGTCGTGTTTGGCTGACTGGCACAGCCGTACTCGTTGCTGTCGTCTGCTCAGGCGGGCGTCCATCGCGCCGCCCTTTGTACCTGTCCGCCTAACGCATGCTACTCCGTTTACACGAGTGCTTGTAGCGCGGGCCACACGATCCGCACTGTGCGGATCCAGAAACCGGGCGGGAGAGCGACGAGCGGTGAAAAATGTATCGTGTAACCAACGCAATCGACACACCAGCCTTTTCTCGTGCATAGCGACAAAGCTGGGCAAACAATGTGTGGCTGCTGTGCTTAGGTTGCACTGCGGTACTCGCCGTTCACCACTGCCGCCATTTGCGATTTCTCACATTCTTACAATGCATGATCGACTCAGCTACACATATTTCGCGTTTAGCTTCGTTACTTTTGTATAAGCGCATTTACTAAAAAAAAAGTTATCCAGAGGAATGAAAATGTCCGTGCTGCCCGTCGACGAGGAATGTAAGTGGTGTCGCAAATGCATTTAATTAAAACGATCTTTTTTTTCTTTACAAAACAGTTCCCACTTTCCAACAATAGATCATTACTGCTGTTTAGCGAAGCTCAGAGAAGAAAAAAGACGTGTTACTGTATTTTCTTGTTACTAGAGATGTCCTTTACGCAGTGGCCACCAAGCTCTGGAAACACAATGTTTGACATTTTCTGCTTTTGTTCTAATAAAAATGATGCAACATGTTTTTTCATAATATCATTCTGCAGTCCTTTGAGAACATTTTGGGGGACTTTGAACAAAATTGAGATTGGGTTTTTTTTATTATAGATTTTTTAATGGAGGAGCACTTTTCTCTTTTTGGTGTTTCGAGCATGAAAATTTACTACTTTGAATATTATTAGAGAAATACAAATGCAGAGGTTCATTATTCACATAAAGGCCTATTCATATTGCAAATATGAACAAGCTAAGGTGTTCACAGAAGTAGCCATAGCGTCCCAAATTTGACTGATTTTCAAATACGCAGCGTTTTTCGTGAATTTTTAAAAATACATAATTTACTCAGAATTCCATGAAATGATAAGAGCTATTTCCTCTTTACTTCTACTTCCGCCAAAAAGAAAGATATTTGTAATATATAGCTTGAGTAGCTGCCAGCATGGTTCCGAAGTTACGAAAACGCATTCTTCGTAAAATGGTCGTCGTCAACCGTCGACACTTGTCGAATTTTGCTGTGTTGAAAAAAATTTTTATTTGAAAACGAACTGCGATTTCGTGCTGTGCAATCATATGTGCACAACATACAAAATTATCAGGAAAATCGGAAACATCAAATATACACCCTTTTTCGATCTTTCGTGGAATCGACCTTCTACCGACTGCCATATCGGATTGGAATGTACTTCCCGACGGTATTGTTAGTGAGGTAAACTGTGTGAAATTTAAAGATTTAATGTCACAGCACCACTGTCAGGAGGCCGAGTAGTAGCCCTGTTCTTTGCGCGTTTATGCCTGCCTTCTCATTTTCATGTTTTGTTTTCTTGTTTTCCTTGCTTTTTTCCCCCTTACTGTATTTTTTCTTGTTTTTCCAACAGTATTTATGTCATGTAACTTTGTGACCCGTGGTTACCTATTGTTACCCCCCCCCCCCCCTTATGTAATGCCCCATGAGGGGCCCTTAAAGGTAAATAAATTATGATGATGATGATGATGATTTGGCTGGCGAGCTTGTCGATGTAAAAGCAGGTTAATAAATGTACACGTGGGTGTTGCCTGACGGCGTGAATTGTATCCGCGTGTTACGGGAGCGGCGATCTCATCTCGAGACCCCACAGTATTTAGATTAAGGTACACGTTTTAAAACCCCGGGCGGTCAAAATTATTCCGGAGTCCCCCATTACTTCTTGCCTCATAATCATATCGTGGTTTTGGCATGTAAAACTCCTGCATTTACTCTATGCTTATTTGATTATTTGAATACAATGTGCTGCAGCTAAATGTAAAATCTTGAACGAGTCCTCGAATAGATGTTGCATATATCTTTATTTTGGGACTGTGCGTTGGCTATGTCTATACTGAAGTATTCTTCAAAATTGGATAGCGCGAAATCGACCACGACTACGAAGGAACACAGATGCACAGGACAGCGCCTGTCTTGTGCATCTGTGTTCCTTCGTGGCCTTGGTCGATTTCGCGCTATCTTATTTTGAAGATTATGAACCAACTAGCCCAGCAGCGTATTTTGTTAAACTGCAGTGTTAATTCACTGAAGCAGAGTTATTTCATTCCATCGCGCAGACTCTGGTCAGATCAGACGCCCTTGATCCGACGTAGGGTCCGGGCAAGTAAGTGGGGCCGAGTGTCATTTTGTGCTATGTATTCCATGGCAGAAGAAAATTTCGGGTGGGGGGGAGGGGTGCACGGGTCCGCTGTGCCCCCCCCCCCTGGCTACGCCACTGAAACAAGGCTGTAATGTAACAATGTTTATTGCAGCTTTGGTTCTCATTTCAGAAAAACGTATGGTCACTCTCAATACACGCCGTAGGCCTGCTAACGTGACCGCAGTAACAAAGCGTCGCTTTATAATCGTAATTATCGTCTTCGTTAATTAAGCAGCGCATGTCGTTTACAGAATACGCCAAGTGTAAGGAATTGGTGAGGTTGATTCTATCGCGTAACAACGCAGCCTTTTGTTTTTTTCCCAGCTGCCAGTCTTTGCATTAACGCTGGACCGATGTATCACCTTCTACAGGAGGAGGCGCCCGCTCTGAAGAGAGTCGGGTCGCGAACCAGTCGACGATGTCTTTGAGTACCTGCCGCCGAACGTCTTCGAGATCGCATAAAAGATCGTGGTACGCTTCAGGATAGGTCTGCAAAAGAAAAACAACAAAAGATAGTGCAAAGCTGAGGATCGTATTTACGAAACACTTCTTACGACAGTTCGCAAGAAAATAAAGCCACTGGGATTTTTTTGTCCACTTTTGACGATAGTTCGCAAGAAGTGCTAAAAATTATCACTGCGTCTATTTATTTCGTACTGCCGGCCTGATTATCAGGCCCTAGGCATGCTTTGGTTATAGAAAAACGTAAAAAGCAAAAATAGCATCCGACAAATGCAAAAAAAAAGCAATCTATATCGCAATAAACAAGATAGGATATCTCAACTGGAAATAAAACAAATTGCAAGCACAAAAGATTTCATCGCAAAAAGCAGAAGCGTCATGTTTTGTGTGCTATGTTAGTCCAAGACGTAGCATTAAAAACTCGCCCAAGTCAGTCGCAGTTTTGTTGCAGCCCATTCACCACTGAGCAGCAGCCTATTAGAAAAACCCAGTGGGCGCCTAGTGGGACTCGAAATCGAACCCGGTACCTCATACAGTGAAGTGGAGGCTCTACCGCTTCACCACCGCTTAGGGTAGACCACGGCCGGTCTGGAGGCGCGCGCTCGCTCCCTTCCGAGCGCGCACTCCAGACCGGCCGTGGGTAGACGTGGAGCGCCCGTGGGGGAGACAGAACGGAAAGTGAGAGAGGGAGGCCTCTGGCTCGTCTTCGATTTCAGGGTTGTTTATAGGCGTCCTTTTTAAGTGTGCCAAGATAAAGATAGACGCGCGATAAGGACACAAGTGTTTGTTTACCTTCATGGTCTTATCCTTGCTGGTAGCTTTATCGAAGAACACCTTGGAGGCTTCCGGGTCACAGACCTTGTCGGCAGTGCCGTGCTGAATGAGAAGGGGCAGCTCCATGCGATTCGCTTGTTCCACCGCAGTCTGCGAAGAACAACACATACCCTATTCACTCAATTCAAAGGCACAAAAACTTTGAAACTTGGAAACGACGCTAGGACGGGACACAGAATAGAAGTGACGAGAGAGGGCGCTGTATGTACCAACAAGCCTGCATCGACGCACTTTTACAGAAATGTGCCCCTCGAAAATTCACTCAGACTGTCTGACAGCTGCAGCGTTACCTCGCTGACGTCACCACATAAACAGGACGCTGGCGACGTTACATCGGTCAACTCTGGCGTTACGCTTCCTCTTGAGACGTCTTCTAAGAGATATTTTAATAATTATTGTGGTTTAACGTCTAAAAACCACGGTATGATTATGAGGGACGCGGTAGTGGAGGGCTCCGCATGTTTCAACCAACTAGGGTTCTCTAACGTGAACCTAAATCTAAGTACACGGGCTCAAGCATCGTCGCCTTCATCGAAAACGCAGCCGCTGCGGTCGGGATTCGATCCCGTGACCTCAGGTTCAGCGGTCGAGTACCATAAACACTACACCACCTTGGCGGGTCTGAGATCCTTTAGGACACCCAAGGCCTTCACCAAGACACGCTGAGTCATCTAAGGCATATTTTATTACATCTTCTAAGATCTCTCATAAGACATCATCGCATACATACGCCAAGTCGACTCAGGCGCCTTCTGAGGCATCATTTATGACATCTCCTAAGATCTGAGATGTCTCAGCAGAGTATCATTTAAGAAACCCAAGACTTCTTCTAAGAAACACTCTGTGTCATTCAAGGCCTCTCCTAAGACGTCCTTTATGACATCTTCAGAGGTCTCTTATAAGCCATCGTACAACAGCATGCGCCGGCACTTGCCCCTGGTGTGGAGGACAGAATGTGAGAGGGCCTTGTAGGAGACCCGACCTGCACCACTAATGTATCGCAGGAATGGTGTGGAGCACACCAAATCACGCCCACATTACGTTGGAATGTGAACTCATGCCACCCAAAATTACCACGCCTCAGATTCCGGCGCAAAAATTCAGAGCGGAGCAGTGGCAAACCTTGTTCGCCAGCGTGGAAAAGGAGGCCCAAGTGGCACTCCTCGACTAGGCACGGCGGGCTGCAGAGGCCAGTGGAGCCCTGGCCGAGGAGCCAATCCACCTGCTTCTCAAACGCCTTTCATTTTAATAAACGTTTTTCAATTCAATTCACGTCTAGGGACTTACCTCGAGCGCAGGTATGATGGCCGCCACCCATCCGGCGCAGACGCTGCCATGGTAGCGTAGCGGGTCGTTCTCAAATCGACGAATGGCCTCGGGGTCCCTGGACAGCAGCTTCTGGTCGAGGGAGCCCACGGGAAATGCCGGCAAGAGGAAACCGACAACGCGTGCCAAGGTTCTCTGTTGGGAAGCACAGATTTTGGGAATTCGTGAATACCATTGGGCCGCTTGCGTAATAATCTGCATATATGCATTTCTATAATATCAGAACTTTCCTTCCTTACAAACCCCAATTTCATCGCGCCACTTTTTTTTCGTGAACTCACCCTGAAACACGTGTCCAGTTCCTTGTCGATTCCGAGTAAAGGTGCCACCAGAACCAGGCCGGCGAAATCATCGGGTCTTCTTTGAGCTGCCATGACCACCAGCAGACCACCCTGCATGTGTAACCCCCTCCCGCTTAATTGCTATGATCGTAGATGTTTTTGGAGTACAAGATCTGACAAAATAAACCAAGATTTTGACGCAATCACCGTAGCCGCTATTGGACCGAAAAAATGTGTAAGAAATTCCTTCTCTTGTGACCAATGGCGCTGACTTACACTCAAGTACCAGCATCTAAATCAGTACATTTTTTAAGGAGAAAGCCTTAAATGCATCATCAAACGCGAGATTTGACCGTCGGCGTCCCGCGGCGTCGGGGACGAGTGATGCAAGAAACCATCATCACGTGATGACGTCACATATCGCCAGAATGTGTGACGTCGTTATGACGTCATCATGAGGTAACTGTGACAAAACATCATGTGACGACGTCTTCACATGACATCGTAGCTTGGTCAAATGTGGTCCGATCACGGAGGCAATACAAAACCAGGTGAGATGCCTCCGATCTTGGAGGCAGTGCTAAGCCACGTTAGGTGCAGAAAGCTTTCGAAGGGTGGCGGGGCCGCATCAATACATCGACTGAGAAGGAAAAGCAGAAGGCTTTCGCCTTCGAGTCGTCTTAAGTGAATTCATAAGGAACCCTGCGAGTTTTTATTTCATGTTCTTAAGAGACTGATTAACAATGAGACCTGACTTTAAGATGCATTGTGTCTCGCTAGCATTTCGTTAAATCTGAGGATGCTACAAGAAAACTATTGCGTTTTAAAACTACTCGCTTTGCTTGATTCTGACTTCCAGATACTCCAGTCCACTTACCATGGAATGACCGACGAGATAGACAGGCCTGTTGGTGAACCTTGACCGCTCCGTGTCCACGTGCTTGAGGATGTCGTCCACGTACACGTCGGCGGACTTGACCATCGCACGACGCCCTTCGCTCAAGCCGTGACCCACTGCGAGGAGGCGAGTACTATTTTATTGTTTGCTGGTGGCTTTCTTTACACACTGTCAAGTGTTGGCTCTGAAGATTCCACAGCAGGGCCTCCGCGAGAAAGTTGTGTTTAATGAACGTAGTTCCATCGGCGCCCAAGATGACGGGGCACAAAATAAACACAGTAGAGCGGGCATTCGTTATCTCTCTTTCTTGCGGCGTCCAGTCGTGATACAGGCCGATAAAGCCACGTTTCATAAAGTCAGAATACCCCTGTTCGCACGCCTATGATTGAGTGTGTTTGCCAGATTGCTGCGGGTCGCTTACCGTGGTCGTGAGCAAACACGTAGCAGCCGAGTCCGACCAGCGCCCGGGCCAGGGTGTCGTAACAAGGGTCGTGGCAGTGCTCGGAGTAACCGTGAGCCAGGAACACCAGAGCCCTGCACAGGCAAAGAGCTGGGCACCGAATTGTGTAGAGCAGGGGTCTCAAACGCGTGGTCCGCGGGCTATATGCGGCCCGGCGCGAATGACTGTCTTTGTCCTATATTTTTTTAGTTTCGTACGAAACATGTTCACAAGCTCCGCAGACGTGACTGGTCTCCTGTACCTTTTTTTTTTTTTTCGTAAGACACCCCATGCGGTCACCATGAATTCGTTGGGAAAAAAATCTATATTTCAGATTCAGAATCGGCGTCCAGACTTCAGTAATTCTGGAGATCAATAGGGATATGTTTTTTTAACACCTGACGTCAGTGGTGCAGGCAGAAATCTTTTCGGGGGGGGGGGGGGGGGGGAGTCGAGGAGCACCTCTTCGATCAGACATGGGGTCCGGGCAGATAAGTGCGGTCGAGTGTCATTTCGCGCTCTGTATCCAATGGCGAAGAAAATATCGGGGGGGGGGGGGGGGCACGGGCCCGGTGTGCCACTCCCTGGCTACGCCCTACCTGCCGTCAAGTCCCCTTTGGAAATGACCCACCTATGGGATATGGCAAAGGCCTTTTTTTTTTTTTCAAATGGCAATGTTAGCTGACATTTTGTTCAAGAAATAACGTCTAGGCGCACTCACAGCGTCCCCAGGACTCATAAGCCACTCGATCGCACTCAATAGTAACAAGTACTACTACGACTTCTGCCACTGACTACTACTACTGCTATTACTACTACTTGTACCATTGTCTACTGCTATTACTTCTGCTTCCACCATTGACTACTACTACTACTTCCACCATTGACTACTACTACTACTACTACTACTATTACTCCTGCTTCTGCCATTGACTGCTACTGCTACTACTACTACTACTACTACTACTACTACTACTACTACTACTACTACTACTACTGATGCTGCTAATTTTCGATGAGGGCAAAGTGCGAGAACAGTATACTTAAATTCAGGTGCACGTTAAGGAACACCAGGTGGTCTAAATTAATTCGAAGTCCCCCCCCCCCCCTAATATAAGAGTGCCTCATAATCCTACCTCTGCTCGAGTGCTAACCAGAAGGTCGCGGGATCGATTCCCGACCACTGCAGCCGGATTTAGATGGAGGCGAAATGCTAAAGGCCCGCGTACATAGATTTAGGTACACGTTAAAGAACACCAGATGATCAAAATTTCCAGAGCCCTCCACTACACTCTTAATCAGCTTCTGGCTAAATACTGGCTATATCCAGGAAACCAGACGAAAAATGTCCGGTTTCATGTCTATATCTGGCCCTTTCAGCGGGATCTGATTAAGAATGTACGGCGTCCCTCGTAATCATATCGTCGTTTTGGGACTTAAAACCCCAACAATTAATATTATATCATATTCATACTGTGGTCCTCGACACCTAAAAACCCAGAAATTAATCAATTGCTGCTGCTCCTACAACAACAACAACAACAACAACAACTACAACAAAGACTATAAACAACATACCTCGGTTCCGATTCGGCTCTCCAGGACTTGCAGACGATCTTCTGTTTGTCGCCATTGTAGAAGAAGACGCTGTCGTCGACTTTGACGTCTGCCGGGCTCGGTGCGCTCATTCTGACGCGCCTTCGAGAGCAAGTCTACAGCGGCGCGACAGCGACGAAAAGGTGACAATGGGGCCTTTGCACGGCTGGCTCGGCGGGGTGTCGCGTTGGTGGCGATGATAACCGCGCTTCCGCTGCACTTTGAATTCGGAGCGTCGCGTGCGTTGCGCTATAGCCTCCCCGATTGCTGTTATGACAAAAACAATGTATAAAAACGATTCGTTCAGCAGAAAGAACTATGAAGTGCGTTCGCCATCGTCATTCTTGAGTCTATCACAATGTGCTATATATATATATATGACGACGTAATCGTCCGCGGGGGCGGAAACCTACAGGTTGTGCGCGATAGCGTGTCGCCGACAATCTGCGCGTCCTACTTTGGCTCTTTCTTTTTATCAGACTGGTGTTTTCTAACACTTTCGTATGCGCTTATCTATGGTGGCGCGTCAGCCAGTGTAATCTTACAGCGCCGGGGAAAGGCTGAAATGACACTTGTCTAGCTACGATATCAAGTCTTGCTGTGGTACTTGAACTCTCTTTGTTTGTTTGTTTGTTTGTTTGTTTGTTTGTTTGTTTGTTGTTTGTTTGTTTGTTATTAAGGCGAAAGCCTTGGATATGCCTCATCAAACTCGAAAATTGGCCGTAGGCGTCAACACGAGTTATGCAAAATATCATCACCCCTTGGCGTCACCACATGGCGGCACAAATCGCCAACAGTTGTTACGTCATCATGATGACGTAACAAGTTTTGATGTTATAATGCCACATAATGTGACGTCACACGATGAAGTCATCACACAAAAGCATCGCTTGGTCAAGGATGGGCCGATCACGGAGTCAGTGCAGAAGCAGGTGAGGGGCAGAAAGCTAGCAATACCTCCGATCCCGGAGGCAGTGCAAAACCGCGTGAGGTGCAGTAACCTTTCGGCGGGGGAGTGGGGGGGGCTTGGGAGGATCAATACTTCGACTGAGAAGAAAAGAAAAGATGGCTTTCGAGTCGTCTTAGGCGTGTGCATAAGGGACCCCGAGAGTTTTGATTGTTTGTTAGCGTAGACCGGCTGCGGGGGACTGATTATCATATAAAAGCTCGAACAATGCAGTTGTTGATTAGTCGGCACGGGCTAATTGGTTACGCATGATATGTGAACCACCAGCGTGAATTCAAGCGACACGAACAAAACATTTACACACAACATCAGCGCTTGTATTGTGTGCAAATGTATTGTCCTTGACTTAAAATGGCGCTGTGGTTCTCATATACTGTTGATAAAGAAAAGGAAATTGACAACCAGCCGTTTTGTGGCACGAAGCCACAAGTAAATCGATACGGATTTCAATAGGGTTGAAATAGGGATGTCAAATCACCACACGGTATGATCACCGTACGGATTTATCCGAAACAAAGGCTCTTAGTTGCCGAAAAATTCGTCCGGGTCCGGGGATCGAACCCGTGACCAACGCCTTTCCGGGGCGGTCCCTCTATTAACTGAGCTAACCACGAAGCTAGCAATTGGCAGCGTTAGGGCGAATTCATCGACAACTCGAAGCAAATTGTCAATTTCCCCGTCTTAATCCTTCAGCCACCTTGCGGAATTCCCCAGAACTGATTCGCTGTTATATTGTTGGTGTTGATGATGTTGTTGGCTCATACCCGCTACGTAGGAGGAGGATTGACCAAGGATGCTATTGTGAACACTTATCGAATTCCGCCATGTAGTCGCTCTTATTGGCCCAGAGGACAGCTACAGCCTTTCTGATTGGCTGAAAGGGCCGCCATTACGAAATTTTACAATATGGCGGAATTCGACAGTGTGCTGAATAGTAACTCAACCGTCAGTGGAGACAAAATTTCATCTTCAAGCTAACGTTGATTTCATTTTGTAAATGCGTGCGTATGTGTTTAAAGGAATGTTTAAAAGGACAATAAAGAGAAAAATGATTTTTCCCGTATAGGTAAACTACTCTTTCAAGATACCAATATCACCACTCTTGCCGCGAGAAGACGCTTGGTAAGCGGGAAAACGCGCAAAAAGAACATGCGGGTGGCGACGCCACCTTGAGATTCTCGCACCGATCACCGTGACGTCATAGATTTTAGCGGCGTCAACTAGGGCCTACGTAGTTCTTAATCGGTAAAAATGAAGTACATTGTCCTCTCAGGGGGCCAGAGACTTAATATCCCATGTTTCAGGAAATTTCGATGAGCCAATGTCGTTAAAATACGAAAAATACACTTTGAAATCCGCGACGTCATGGGCGGCGATTTCGGTGCAAAGTCTAAAAATGAAACATTGACCTTGATTTTCTTCGCTATTAGTAGACCTGTGTTGGTAGAATTAACGTCATTAGAGTTTTCAGAGCACAGTTTATCAATAGAAACAGTTTCATCGTTTCGCAGTAGTGTCCATTTAATAAAATGTCCTCGGTGTTGCATGCATCACAACGACCGCTCTGTCTTTATCTTGAAGTAGAGTTTCAGGCAGAAGATGCCACCGCCGCTACAGTTGCTCCATCACTTGGATGTTCACTGGCCAAGCGTGGCTGCGGTGTCTCCTCAACCGGGAGCCTTGATGAGCACCAGTTCACGATGTCCTTCAGGGCTTGCTCTCCGACACCATCGGGTTCCTTCAGCAGGCTGTGGTACGCGCCGTTGTAGATCTGTCTTGCAGGAACAAAAAATGAATTGGAACAGCCAACAGTTCTTTATGAAACATCAGAAGTCAACTGCAGCATATCTTAATATAGTCTTATTGGGTGTATCTTAATCGACACACGAAAGTTCCTGAGCTTCTGTTCCTCAGTCCTGCTATGTTATCGTCGCAGCTTGTTTCGTACTCGACCCGTCCACGGGACACATATTCAAATCTCCTTGGTTACGTACCATTCTCGTGGATTTAAACATTACATCCAAACATTTCGTATAACGACTGTTATATGCAAGTGCTCGAGATGGACGCGTCATGTCGCTACAAATATAGCCGCTAAGTTAGTGTTGGCTCTGATGAAAGCGTTCAAGTCGACTTTACGCCGATACGACACGAAGCGAAGACCTAAAATACGTGTATTGCGTATAGCCCTAAGTTGTCGCGTTTCAATCCGTGCACGCACGTTTCCCTTCCTACCGCGTCTTAGCCATGTCACGATACGCATGCGCAGATAGCCAGGTCAAAATAGTGACATTTTTTGCTGTACAATCGATCGGTTGCGTAGATATGCCATTCCACACAGGACCGCTTGAGACGACGTAGCCACAGAGTCTGTGGGCCTTCTAAAGGAGTGTTTCCAAGCCAGCGGCACGAATCAGTTGTTTTACCACCGTTGCTATACCACCGTTGCTATACCACCGTTGCTATAGTCGTTGCTATACCACCGTTGCTATAGTCGAATACGACTTATAAAGTCCGGAGGGGCCCCGCCTAAGTGACTGAAGCGCGACAGCCGATCACCTCCGCGACTACAGAAATAGTCCCGCTTATATATGCACTCCACTATGTTCACCTAAGGCGGAGCCACCGACTGTCTGGCCCGTGACGTCAGTCTGAAGAGCGCGACCATTGGTGCAGACTTGTGTGTATTCTCCTTTGAGGAGGAAATGCCGCAGACTTCTAAAGTTCCATCCGACTACAGATACCAGATATTATATCGCCATTACAGTGTCACATTCCCGGATATTATCACACCATCACCTTGATGCTCTTGTCTTTGCTGGGAACGCGTTTGAAGAAATCACGAGAAGAATCTGGATCGCACATCTTGTCTGCCGAGCCGTGCTGAATGAAAAGTGGCAGCTCCACAGCGTTCACTTGAGAGTGGGCGACCTGCGATGACGTGAATATTTACTTAATGATATTTTACATGCATCCATATTTGGCATCGTTGCCGCAGCTCTAACAAAACCAAAATACTGGTTAACTTATGTTAACTATTGCGTATAAATATCTGCCAAGTAAGCACTGAGGTAAACGAAAAGGGGAAGTTACTCGTAAGTTAGACTTCAAAAGTTACGCTAAACTGCGAATGTGGCTCGGACTCAAGGCTTGGTGTATGCGGATGCAAGGGCTCGCTGGACCGTGTGCTTTTAAGTGAATTAAGTCGTTCGTGCGATTGCTTATTGGTGGCTCAAGCAGCGAGTGCCGCTCTTGTTTCTTAATCAGTGACTTCCGGTCGGCCACCGACTTCCGGTACGCGCGAAATTCAAAACAAATGTATTTAAATTCAAAATAAATCTTTGAAAATAAATAACTCTACGAAATCGTTAGTTATGACTCAAGTTAAGAGTAATATTGCGGGAGGGTCATTTTGGATAATTAAGTTCGGCCTTTTTTTCTATATCCGCTGCCAAGCGATCGTTTTGATTTATTCGTTTGTGTGCTTTTTATGTAGCGTGTTTTTTTTATTGCGCTAGTTTGTCCTACGGCATCAATACACATTACACAGAGTTGTGAAACTGTATTTCCTCCATGAACTCCAGTAAGGCCCTATGATTCGGACCTTATATCCATCGCTGCAAGTCAGGCGGCCTGGTGTGCTGAAGTCCCCCACGCCGCAGGTGCTTCAGCACACCAGACCGCCTGTTAATAGTTATATCTATTTTTGCATCTTACTAGTTTTACTAATTTTATTGAAGCCTGTATTTGTACACGCATTGAAACTGTACTAAGCACCCCCTATGTAATACCCTCAACCAGGGAGCCTTTGGGGGTAACTTGAATCAAAGAATAAATATTTAATACATACGATATCGACGCATAAGTTTACTTAAGATAAGGTCTGAATAACCGTCAGGATAATTAATGAAAATTAATTGAATGCGTTCTCTGAAAAAGCAGATGGTTTTGTGAGTAAAATCACTGCAACGGGCTTTACAGTGACTTTACTTGTGACTTTACAGTGACTTTACTTGTGACTTTACTTGTGAGCAGCTCGGATCGGCACCTGGCGGAGCAGATCTCAACCACGCACTTCTTTCTAGGCACAGTATAGTTGTGAAAGAAACAAACAACGAATTGCTATTTGATATGTAACATCAGTATTAACAGCATTACACTGGATGATTAGTAATTGATTTGCTGAGCTGTAAAGCAGAACAGACTCTCACCTCAAGCGCGTTGAACATGGCGGCAGCCCATCCGGCACTCACGTTGCCACGGTAACGCAGGGGGTCATCCTTCATCTGGTCCACTGCTGCGGGGTCCCTGCACGCCAGTTCTACGGCCGTCTTGGCCACAGGAACGTTGGGCAGAATGCGCCCCAGGGCGCGAACGAGGGACATCTATAGAAAACAGGATCCCTATAGCTCCTGTTTTGCGTTGCGAATCTCAAGGACCTAATCCATCTGAAGCAAATCCGAAGCCTGTATTTCCCATCATTCCCATGGTGGTTGAAGCGCCGCTCAAGAAGCCCGCGTAGACACTAGCGCCAGATTCCCCTCTAGGTATTATTGTAAGAAACTCTATGCCTTAAAGGGCCCCTGAACCACCCAGAGGTCGAAATTCAGTTGTGGTGTTGCAGTTGTGCTCGAGTCTACGGCGAACATGTAGCCGCGAGAATTTTTCGAAGCGGTGTCGCAATAGCGGAGTTACACGCGTTTGATTATACAAAAGAGGCCCTCGCTCGTTTCGCTCTTTCCTTCGTTATGCTCCGTCCATTGGTTCGTCTCTCCTCCTCGCCGAGTGCTCCTCCTCACCGTGCGAGGAGGAAGAGCGGCGAGCTCGCGTACTTGCCAGCAAACAGGTTCTTTTTGTGGATGATGTGAGAAGACGACAATGATGACGCCACGGCGAACACTGAGGGGTTGAACACTGCCGAAAGGCCCGCAGAGTAGAATGAATTGTTTCTCGTAATTTGTGGGGCGTACGCCGTTCGTAGCGCTGCCGATTTTGGCATTGTTGATCGTGACGGCATTCTGAACTCGATGCGCGCGTCGTTTACTTGAAATGTTAAAAAAATTATCTGAGGGGCCCTTTAAAAATGTTGCAGAGGATCCCTAAGCGTTTCTTTTGGCTAGGCTGCTGTTAGGGAGGGGTGCTTCAAAGTCTTCTGCGGCGTTTCCCCTCTCCTACGCCGGGGAGGGTAATCGCCAATTCAGGTGGGAAGGGGTCACGTGATTTCCGGGCACGGCTTTTTCGGACGCCAGCTGAGTGCGCGCTTTCGCCAGCCTAGCCAAGAAACGCTTTCGCGATAAAATCTAGATACGTTTTAAAATGAGGGAGAAAGGCTACGTGTATCGCATGGCGCTTACCCGCCACAAACCGTAAAAGCGTTTAATTAGCAGCAACACCACTTCACTATTTAATGGACATAATCTCAGTGTAGCTAGGATGGATATAAAGTTCGGAGATTATATAAAATTATTTAACTGTACGAACACTGAAAACACACGAGCCCCACATGGTCAAAATTAATCAGAGTTCCCCACTCTGAGACGTGCCTTAAACATATGGTGGTTCTTGCATGCAAAACACGGATCGTAAAACACAACACGGAACACGAAGGAATGGCGAAAACTTTACCTTGAACCGCGAGACCTGCTGAACGCCTAGGAAGGGCGCGAGCAGGACCATGCCGGCGAAATCCTCGGGCCGCCGCTGGACAGCCAGCAGGATGAGAAGGCCGCCCTGGACACGATGCACGACCAAAAAATTGGTTTCAGAAACACGCAAGAGATACAGGATTATGGCTGTTCATTTTCAAGGTACACGTGCATGAAAGCACATTTAACGCAGTTAAGTGATGACTACGGCCGGGACATATACAAAAAAATAAGGGAAGTGTGTCGGTATGGTCACTCTTGCTTTGGCGTTGAAACACGGATCAACTTGAATTCATGAATTTTCAGAGACTTGTGGACCGGTGGGGAAGGGGGGGGGGGGTCGGGTAACAACACAGCATGCAGCGTGAGGTACGTGCTTTATATTTAAATTGGTCTCCGCGGACCCCAACCGCATTTGAGAACCACTGCTATAAGATATAGCACGAACGCAACCCCGTGTTTAAATGCATACGCATTAGGTACACGTTAGGGAACACCATGTGGTCGAAATTTAAGGGGCCGTCCACTATACGGCGTCTGTATTGGGACGTGAATAGGAAGTTTTACAATAGGAGGCTTTGCGTTGGCAATCCTATACGGCACGCAATCCAGTCTATAAAAGGGGAGAAAAAACCTTCACGGGCGATTAAGCAGGAAATGTGGCATAAATGATTTACCATTCATCTACCTCTAATTACCTTCAATTATTCTGGCTGCAAATATCAGCCACACTTAGGAAAGAGTACTAACCTATTTTAACCAGCCGTTAACATTAGTCATCAGTTCGCCAACATGAACCAACAGTTGACGAAATGCGGTAAGCTTCAGACAAACTCTCGCACTCTCTCGTTTCGTTCGTCCTCACCTCTGCCCTATCCGTCTCACTTTATTGTTGTCTGTCCCTTCCTTCAAACCTTTGAGGCCCGTGTACTTAGATTTATGTGCACATTAAAGAACCCCAGGTAGTCGAAATTTCCGGAGCCCTCCATTACGCCGTCCCTCCTAATCATATCGTGGTTTTGGGACGTTAAACCCCAACAGTTATTATATATTCCTTCAAACCGTAAATGAAGTTTGCACCAACGTGTGTGACAATTACTGCAGGCTCCCTTTCTTTTTTTTCCAAAATCATTAATTCCTCTACTAACCTTTCCTCCTGAGCACCCTCAGCACAGGTATTCCTCGTTGATCGAACAATTAACAACTTTACAGCTTGGTTCGAGCAATGTTCGAGCAAATACATCGACAAATACATCTACAAAGAAGAAAATGGCTTTCGCCATCGAACCGTCTTAGCGAATGCATAAGGGAACCTGTGAGTTTTACACGAAAGCTGTTATGAGGTCACAACAGCCGATTTTGATGCCGTAGTTTTCCGCCGCCAGTGTCCGTAACCGCAATCGTGCACAATGAGAAATAAATATCCAGGATCGAGCGGGATTTGAACCCAAGCCCTCTGCGTGGCTGCCTATGCGAGTATTGTACCACAGAGCCACGAGGATGCTTGAAACTCCTTCGCAAAAAGACGCTACACAGGTGTCGGGCAAAGAATCAGATTAACAGATGTAACATAGCGTGGTAGGAGAGCAAAATAACAACCAGGCGTCACACAATTGCGCAACGAGTGGGTGGTTTAAAGCTTCCCAACCATTGCGAAGGGTTCAGCCATGATTCTTCATGGTCACCAACCACAGCATCAACAAAATGCACATAGTGCCTTATAGACGTGTAGCGGTTACCTCTTTTCTCCGCAGAACAACGAATAATGGCATGGTGGGTGCTTCCCTACTTCACAAAAATTACGATGACTTATGGCGTAGTCGGTACCTTGCAAGTGTACTCGTAGCAGTCGCCCCAAGAGAGTTTACAAAGGGCTCTATAGAAACGCCGCTGCTCCAGCTTTCGCTGTGGCTGTGCTGCGTGTTCCGCGCAGGGCTGGCGTTATTTCATCATCAGGTCAATCGGGCAGACCTCTCCTTTAGCCTTCAAGACAACACACTCACCATGGAGTAGCCGATGAGGAAGGTGGGCTTGCCCGTGAACTTTGCGCGCACGCGGTCCACGTGACTCAATATGTCGTCCACGTACACGTCGGCTGTCGTCACGGTTGCCCGTGGACCGTCGCTCCTTCCGTGACCGACTGTGACAGACAGTGAAAGTGCTTCGTTCACATG
Organism: Rhipicephalus sanguineus; assembly: GCF_013339695.2. Taxonomy (NCBI): domain Eukaryota; kingdom Metazoa; phylum Arthropoda; class Arachnida; order Ixodida; family Ixodidae; genus Rhipicephalus; species Rhipicephalus sanguineus. The sequence goes on from NC_051185.1 coordinate 19,248,228, forward strand.
CTAATCCTAATAATCATCAGCTGTTAACCTAAAGACGCGACGCCTTAGTGTAAGCTACGTCAGAGCACTTTGACTTGGGCGAGTTAACGGAGACGAAGCGAAGGCACATAGAACATGGCCTCCGAGATTTGCGCGCGCTGTGAGGTTTACTACCGGCGCCAAATCTCGGGGGCCAGAAAGACGTCCTGAAGGCTTCAATCTTTTTGCAGCGTATAGCAACTTGCATTAAATCGCAGTCGTTTGATGAATGTATCCTACTCCATGCCAGAGCTTTATGCAATCGTCGCGGATTCATACGCGAGCGTTCCCGGTATTTGCGTACCAGGGGCGGCTCCAGCGAGGGGCGCGGGGGGGCTAGAGCCACCCCCCCCCCCTTCAACATTTTTGCGTGCCCTTCCCCCCCCCCCCTCCCCCAAAAGCAAATATAGTCAAAACACAATGCATAAGTTCCCCTCCTCCCTGACCCCTTGAAGGAACTCACTTAATGGTCATGGGTGCCCACCCAGTAAAGAAATCCTGGCGCCGCCCCTGTCACGGACATTCTTACGTGGCGACATAGGCAGCATTAGAGTTACTGTATATGCTACGTTTAGGTAGCATATTTTAGGCAGCATCTGTACGTGGCGCCATCCCTCGGCGGCGCCAAAGGCGCCGTGTAGTGAACTGAACGGGAAATAGGCGAAAAAAGTCGTATCTGACAAAAAAAAATGTTATCAAAATCGATTCCCGGTTGATATATATCAGAGACGCACTGACATTCCGTAAATATGCGCTATCTCACTAAAAAGCACGTGCTTAATTTTCAGGAGCGGCGTCAGGTTTTTTTTTTTTTTTTTTTTTTACTGGGGGGCACCCACGACAAGCGAGATCCCTCGGCGGGCGAAAGGGGTGGGGTATGGGGGGGGGGGGGGTGCAGGGAGGCTAGAAACTTATGTTTTGTGTTTCGGTTATGTTTGTTCTTGGGCGGAGGGGGAGGGGAAAAAGTGGCAAAAGGGGGCATTCCCAGGGCATTCGCACATCTCCCATAAGCAACACATTGGGCCACATTGTAAAATTTTTCAATAAGCTGGGAGGTACGCGCTTTTTTTGTCGCGCAACTGCAGTTTTTACCAGACTGTTACAGTACCAGTGGGTCTGTTCTGTATAGAAGCGAGAGTCGATTTTCATAACTAGTTTGTTTCGTTAGATACGATATTATTTCTCCAATATCCCATTCAGTTACGGCAGGGCTCCGCTGCTGGCGCCCAGAGATGGCGCCACGCGCACGTGTCCGCTAGAGTCGCTGTACATGGGTCCTTTCTGAAGCGGCCCTATTCAGTAACTCTATAGTGTCCCAAATCCTGGTCATGATATTGGAAATAAATGAACTCAGGCCAGTGTGGGGGCGTTGCTACTTGCCGTGGTCGTGGGCAAACACGTAGCAGCCGAGCCGGACCAGAGCTCGCGCCAGGGTGTCGTAGACGGGATCGTTGCAGTGCTCGGCGTAGCCGTGCGCCAGAAACACCAGCGCCCTGCGTGGAGTTGCGGTTCCGTTACACATCTATATACATGGTCAACGTCAGTGAATATTTTCAACACATTCATTTGCCATGCAGTCAAACATCGCCCCCCCCCCCTCCATATGAAGCAACCTGTGCACGCCTATGATGAGCCCTCTTTTTTTGTCAGAAATATGACATCTTCTTGCGAAGTTACAGAATGTAGGGTGGCGCTTAGTACGAGTTGTAATACGGCGACTGTGGTTAGTGCTCCGAAGCCTGACACCGGTAAACGTTACATTGGTTTTGAAACCGTCTCTACTTCATCAATTGTGCTCTACTTCGGTGCCACCTTGCATTGCCGGTGCCACTTCGACCACGGGCAACGCGTTACAACTCGTATTGAACGCGACTGCATGTCCGTGGCGTGGACCTAAGAAAGTCTAATCGACGTACAGCCGTACAAGCGACTACAGCACACGTGCATATCTCACGACCTCGGTTCTGGCCCGTCAGCACTCCAGGACTTGCAGGCAATCTTGTGGCCGCCACTGTTGAGAAAGGAAACACTGTCGTCGACCCGGACTTGTCGATGTGACGCTGTCGACGAGGAGCTCATTCTTTGATTCTTATCGGTGACTCGTGTCCACTACCGAATGCTTCCCTGTTAGCTTGCTTGTTCCTTGATTCTTGGCTCCTGCCCACTACGGGGGATTGGCCATGAAACCGGCGGTTAATGTTGCTGCCACATTGAGGAAGTTGTTTCAACGTTGCGGCAACATTGCGTGCTACTATACTCGGCGACAACTTTCCTCGGCAGCACTGTGGAAGCTACAGAACCGAAGCGCATGCCTGCTACTGCGCCAAAAAAAATAGTACTTAAGTTTATTGATAACTTTGTCATTTGCCTTGCTGAAATAAATGCTGCTTTATTTAGTATGAGACTCAAATAATTGCAGGAAGTCGTAGGTAAAATGCAGTTATTGGTCGCTTTGCAAGAACGCCTTCCTTTTCTTTCCACTTCTCAGACAGCATCACCATTTCAGCACGCCCGTTTTCCAAAGTAAATATGGCGTCCGTGACGTAGTGGGTCAGTGTGCGGCGGCAAACACGTGGTTTAGTTCTCCAAGAAAAATATACTCGTAATATGACACTAAAATGTACGCTGAACAATGGAAGTGTTTCTCCCATTCCCATTTTTGTGTATATAATTTCCTAAACGAGTTAGCAATGCGAGCGAGCAAAACCGAAATCAGCCGCAAGCTGCCGTACTACTTGCGGAGCAACACGAATGTGCGGAAGCCCCGCCTCCGTATCCTTCACTCCACTGTCAAGATGAGTTGTCGCCGAGTATAGGGATGCAAACATTAAGACCAAGGCAGGGAAAGGCAAAAGTCAAAATTTTTTTTAATATAATACCGTAATTTTATGACCCGGAATAAATAAATAATAAATAAATAAATAAATAAATAAATAATAAATAAATAAATAAATAATTTTGATTAATTAAAGATAATAATTCCTAATATATATGATTTAAAAATTTTTTGTTGGGTTTCCAAGCTACCGAAGAATTAAGACTGATCAATCAATTAGCAAGGTAATCTCCTTGTGCCCCCCAGGAATTCGCAGCCGGTTTTCTTCTTCTTCAAAGCCCTTTCGGATGGTGTATGCCCGCAATGGAAAAGTGGCCGAGTAATCAACGGTAAGGGAAAAGAAATAGGAATACAATGTCCCAGTATAAAATAAAGGCAGAAAGAAAAAAAAACCTGGCTGATCCCTCCGTCATAGGAATCGGTATAACACGAAAGTGAAACGTGTCTTCACGGAAGTAGGGCTTATTGTGTAGTGATATATGAGAACTCGTACCATGTCTATTCTTGTATGGCAGCTATAGCACCGTTTGACGTGGATGCACCCATGTTGACTCCTAGTGGCACGTCGCCATCGCGACGACTAACGCCCATGATCATGATTGAACCGTTGTGGTAGCTGAAGTTGTGAACATATATTTGGACACAGCGAATCGTGAATGCCGCGCAAAGATGACATCAACAAAGCTCATAATCAACACTGGTACCCGATATGCACTTCCTCAGAACGTGGTCAATTAAGGAGAGCCTCCAAGGCATGACATTCGCCCGTCGAAATCGTATCCTTTCTGCAACGCGTATTGCGGCAGTTTTGTTAGTAGGTGCTCTCGGAATCGAAGTAGTCGGCGGCGGAGAAATCCCGTTGGTGCACGTGGAAGCTGCACTACTCCGATGAACCGGCGCACGCCAACACGAAGCGAAAGGCAATGAACGTAACTGCGTCTAGGGTGCCTCGACGACGCCAGCGCGGCCAGTGTCCCTTACTGGCATCGATACGCTTTAACCAGGACCTCCGATATCGCGCGCAATCTCGGAGTAAGTGCTAGTAAGTGTCGATCGTGACGCATTACTTCTTTTCTCCTCTCACAGACGGCGGCCCCGCCACGCTCCGCCCCGCCTACCTACACCGCGAACAAAGAGCACCTTACGAGAGAGAATGTGTGAAAGATATGAGGCGCGTTCGTGAAGTGTCCAGCGTCAGCCAAGGTAGCGTAGTCGATTAAGCGTCGGGCGCTTACCGTCCCGGTCGCAAGGTTGTGCGTTCGATTCCCAGCGGCGGATCTTTTTCTTTGTTTTTTTCCTTCTCACCCGTTGGCGTCCATTTTATCAACGTCATATCCGTAACGGATGTACTTGGTTGACCCCGGCATAAATCACTTTCAAAACGCTAACTCTCAGGGTCCCTCATGCATTCGGCTAAGACGGCTCGAAGGCAAAAGCCACCCGGTGTGGCTATGTTACCGTACGCGTGTGGTCACGTGACATTTCGTGCCACACGCCGGCTTTTCGATCAAGGTCACGTTTCAATGGTAAAGATAAGACTATCGCATTAGGAACGTCAACAAAACAAATGCGGCTAGCTCCATTTGGTGAACACTGTCGAAACAGCGAAACTGATGCCCCACCCCCCTTTCTCAAGCTCAACCTCACCCGTCTTTGCTCGCCTCTTATTGGTTTACCCTTTCCGCCTAGCCTCGACACTCCCCCTAATGGAGCGCATATCACTGGTTCATCCTTTCCACCGAGCCTCACACTTGCCCCTCTGTGCACGCCTCTTATTGGTTCGCCTTTCCGCCGAGTCTCCGCCTCGCCCATCTTGGCGTGGTTCAGGGGGCCCTGCCCTTTCATACCAAGTCCAGCTCTCGCTTCACCGCAAGGCCACGGGACCAGCGCTAAGCCATCAACGGATGAGGAAGCCTCGACTAAGAACAACTTCGCTGCTAAAATTTAGCAAGAAAGCTGTCTTGAAACAAAATATTATTTCCTCAAAAAGAACTTGTTGTTGGGCTAGTTGGTAGCTGTGCGTGGTAGCTGTGCGTGGTAGCTGTGCGCTGTGCGTGGTTGATGTCTGGGTGTGTGGGTGTGTGAATGTGTCGTGTGGTTGCGCTCTAATCAAGTTTTGAAATTATTTCCTCAATTTAACTGGACAAGCACAAACATCCGTGTGCTTTAATTAGGTGCACGTAAAAGAGCCCCATTTGGTTAGAATTAATTCCGAGCTTCCCACTACGGGATGCCACACAATCGCTTCTCTGTTTTAAGATCTAATACCCCAAAAATTAATCTCATTTTTATTTATCCATTTTAATAACCGGTCGCAGATAGAAAACATCAATCCTTCGGTTGGTTCTTCTCGAAGAGGCGTACATGGACAGGAAATCGAAATGTAGTGCAGATGTTGTGATGGAGCCGTAAATTTGTCCCACATAGGGTGGGCATGTCCGTCTCAGTTGGGTAGCTCGCACACTCTGGAATCCTGGGAGGCTCTGCTCCGCAGCCCAGCCCCCAACGTCCAGCAGGGCATCATCAGTCAAGCCCTTGCTGCTGCCGTGTCTCAAGGGATTTCGGCTAACGGCTAGGGGTGGCGGGGGAGGCGGACTTTCTCCTGGCATCCATTGGCTGATGTTCGAATAAGATACTTTCCTCTTCACGACTAATTACCGAAATGCTACTGATCACTAGTTCAGGCACTCTCCTAGACCGAAGCGTTGCGATCCCTAAATGCATTTCGTACTGCTTGCAAGTGAGACACCTATAGTTCTCCAGAACAAAAAACAATCGTGTGAGAGCGTTAAACTTGCATCAAAGCAGTGTCGACCACGCTTTTCTGCGCGCCTTCTTAGAACGACAGACATTTGAACGTGTTCGCGTAAGTTTATCATCATTATCATCATCATCGCCACTACCGCCAACATCATTTTTAGGGGCGAAGCTCCTTAAGGCGGCACCCGTTCGTCCCTCGTAGTCGTAGTCGTAGTCCGTAACCAGTCTTACGCTTTGACCTCCAAGGTGGTGCCGGTGGGAGATTTTTCCTGTGCGTTGTTGAACAATAAAAAATTCGCAGCGGTAGCTAAAAGCCGACTTCTTCTGTCTCTCATTCCCATTAGGAGCCATTCTTTACCTCCGAGGTAGTGGCTGGTGAGATTTCTCCTGTGCGTGATTAAACAATAAAAAATTTTGTTCAAAACGCCGTTGATTGATGAAATAAACCAACGAAAGACGCCAGATGTTTTGTAAAAGCAAAACGGAAGAACGCCAGATGTTTCTAAAGCAAAAAGGAAAAGACGCCAGCTGCTTAACGAAAGACGCCAGATGTTTTCTAAAGCAATGGTTTTCTAAACAATGAAAATTCACAGCGTACATGTAAAATTAAAGTGAGCTGCAAGTCGTCATAACTCATCGAACCTTTAGTATAAACGCGCCCTATCTCACGTCGGTGATGATGTACTGGGCAGAATTCACGGAAGATTCACGGTTTACCGATGAACCTCCGCAGCTTCGCCCACTCATCATCATTCACTCCGTGGATATGCTGTGATTTTTTACCATTAGAGGCCCCTTTTCAGGTATTACATGAGCGGGGAGCGTATATAAGAAAAAGGGAACGTTTAAGCAGTCATGACGGAACAAAAAACAATGAAAAAAAAATATTTGGAAGAGCACACAAGGTGTAACGCAATGGCAGCCGAATGCAGAACGCCGTTACTAAAAAAAATGGTTTATCTGGAAGAAAGTCAGGTGCTTGTGTCGTTTGGGTCTCTTTTCTTGTTTTCCTGTTTTCCCGCCTTACGTTATTTCTCCCCTCGTGTATCGTCTACCTGTTTGTTTTCTTCGCATCTCATAAGGCTTGTACGAAAGACTTCAGCAAACCAGAATGTCTGGACGCGCGTCCTGCATTTCAACGTAAGACACGAGGCCCGTGCAACGGCAACGGCAGAATGCCGCAGTAATGCTCTGAGGCAGTAAACACACGACCCTCCCTTTTCTCTCATCAACGCCTCCTTTCCCTCTACCCCCCCCCTCCTCCCGGCTTTTACGGGGCAATTCGTTGGAAGGTCATTGTGATCGCAATGTACAGCCAGACATAGAGTTTCATAATCGTCGTACGCTAGAGGAAAATATGGTGCTAGTGTACGTGGGAGTTGCAACACGTGGCGCTTCGGCCAGGATATGAGAATGATAAGTAGGACATAGATTTCCCTAAGCTTCGTTCATTCGTCTCCGTGTGGATTCGTGTGACATTCAGCCACTCTGCCGCAAGACAAAATTAGCAAAAGTTAAGCCTAGGTTCAGCAGCCCCACTTGAATACCTTGGCTCTTTTAGGCTCATAAATTCAAATCGGCTCACGAGATTCACAACTAGCCGTTCCTTTATCCGAAACAAAAAACAAAGCGAAAACAACAATAAACGAAGCCACAAGTGTATTACCCATCATTCCTATGGTGACTGCACGATCGCAGCGCCGCGTTTAGTTCTAGTAAATATTGTAGGAAACTTCAGTTGGCCAGCGGTCGACGACATCTCTGAGTGAACACAAATAAACGTCGTCTGCTCGCATACGTGCTTCTAAGACCAATAAGGCCATTCTTTCTTGGAGAGTCTATTTGCACCTCTGCAGCTCGGGATCACGTGACATGCGCTAAACCGTCACGTGTGACGTCATTGTTAGAGCAGCTGACGTCGCTGTTGCCTTCACGGTGTAGCTTACTGAACCCTCCCCCCCCCCCCCCCCCGGGACACTTGCCAACCACTGACACTGGCAGTACGTATGCAACGCTATCAAGGGTGGGAACTTGAGAATACTGGCAGTGGTAGCACATAATAAATGTTAGAGAGAGAGAGAACGGCAAAGGGAAGGCGAGAGGGTTAACACAGGTTCATCCGGTTTGCTACCCTACACAAGGGGAGGGGGAAGGGGAGGGAATAATGGAGAAAAGAAAGAGAGGACAAATAATATGCTCGCACGCAGAGCAGAGAGAGATAACGATCTTTAATGAAATTCCCGGAGAGGTTAGCCTGGTTTGTCGCCTGGCTTGCTACTCCAGGTGTCGGGTGATGACTGTGGTATATACAATGATCACATATACACACACAAATAGTACGTACAATACTCACGGATTGAAATAGCACAATTCCGGACTAAGTAATGCACATGTTTTCGCTTGTGCCGTCTTCAGTTTGGGTCATATCGGCGTGATTTCGACTCGAACGCGTAGATCAGAGCCAACATTATCTTTAGAGACCAGATTTTTCGTGACATGGCGTTCGTTATTTCGAGTAATTGCGCAAACAAGTCGTTATACTATAAAATTTCATGTCGCGTTTGAATCCGGGGATATTGTCCAGCCACAAACACGCATATATACACAAAAGAGTCATTCACAAGCTTTTCCTCGGAAACAACAACAGCGCTTTCGTGTTGCGCATCGCACAACCGCCGTCTTGCCACGGGCCGAGGAGGTGACGCAGCCGCGTTCACAACGCATACCCAAACGCTCGCAAACTGCGAAATCTTGCACAGTACGGCTCGAAAACAGCGCAACAAATGAGCACCAGCGTTGTGTGTGTGTTCTTCGCCGCTCCTTGTTTGTTGCGCTGTTCTTGCATTTAGTGTTCCACGCCAGGCAGAGCCTTGCCTTTCCAGCAAGTTGTATGACGGTGGTATGGCGTCATGGGTGACGTGTCTGGTCAAGGCATGTGACCCCGAGCAGTTGGGGTGCAAATAGACCCTCCCATTCTTTCTTTGCGCGACGATGCCGACTCTACCGGACCTGATTTATTTCCACACCTTCACGCTGCAGTCGTGGCCGGGACCTTGAAGCGAGCGGGCTGAGGCAGTAAAACTTTCGGTATGTCTGCGGGGTCTCACCTCATTACGCTGTCGCTTGTGCTTCCATTAAAAGACCGTCGTTACGGCTTGCGATTAGGACATCCTGAATCGGCTTCGGGGCGTTTAAATCGGTCCTGTTCCCATATCTTCGATAACAGGGTACACGAACTAGGCTTATTACGTAGCGCCTGGGTTCCCTTGTTTTACTTGTACCGAGCGTTACAATTAGGTAATCGTTCCTCCGATTGCGACAGGGAGGGTCTCGAACGCAGTAGACAATTCGTGAGAGGATTGTACTAATACTGGAAACGGGACGGGGGAGCTGCACATATCCTGGGCGTTTTTTTTCCCTTTTTCTTCTTTAGGCCAATTGGTGCCCGATACATGTTTCCTGTTTTTGTCGACGAGAGGATTTCTTTCTTGCTTCGCGAACCCGATGCTTGCACAACGGCAGACCTGTTCAGCCGTACCGGGTCTAAGCGATAACACTGTTCTCTCTCGAGCCCTTTCTTCTCTTTATTAAAAGTGTAATTCACTCGGAAAATAGCGAGCTTATCTTGAAGCCGCGTTATTACGATGAAACAATAGACTGTAGATTATTTTTACCAACGACTCCTCGTTGTTGGGCCGATTTTGGTGGCTTGCTGACGTGGTCACACAATCGCGCCGAAGCCTATTGATAACACATTCATCGATCCGTCTTGCCTTCTCAGTTCTTTTTCTCTCTCTCCTTTTTTTTTTTTTTTGCTAGGTGAACTTCCAAGGAAAAAATCACAGCATATCCACGGAGTGAATGATGATGAGTGGGCGAAGCTGCGGAGGTTCATCGGTAAACCGTGAATCTTCCGTGAATTCTGCCCAGTACATCATCACCGACGTGAGATCGGGCGCGTTTATACTAAAGGTTCGATGAGAGTTATGACGACTTGCAGCTCACTTTAATTTTACATTTGCGCTGTGAATTTTCATTGTTTAGAAAGCCATTGCTTTAGAAAACATCTGGCGTCTTTCGTTAAGCAGCTGGCGTCTTTTCGTTTTGCTTTAGAAACATCTGGCGTCTTTTCGTTTTGCTTTTAGAAAACATCTGGCGTCTTTCGTTGGTTTATTTCATCAATCAACGGCGTTTTGAACAAAATTTTTATTGTTTAATCACGCACAGGAGAAATCTCACCAGGCACTACCTTGGAGGTAAACAATGGCTGCTAATGGGAATGAGAGACAGAAGAAGTCGGCTTTTAGCTAACACTTACACTTCTACTTCTACTAACGTTTCCTACTGGAACATGCCAATGGCTGCTAATGGGGAATGAGAGACGGAAGAATTCGGCTTTTAGTTAACGCGCACGCTGCGAATTTTTTATTGTTCAACAACGCACAGGAGAAATCTCCCACCGGCACCACCTTGGAGGTCAAGATCTGGTACTAGCGTTACGACTGGCTACGCACTACGAGGGACGAACGGGTGCCGCTTTGAGGAGCTTCGCCCCTAAAACGCCTGTTTGAGCTGACGTGTTGTTGACGAAGCACAACGACGCCGCATAGCTCTCTACGGCACGCGGCTCAAATGCGTACCTGAAACATGTAGCTCAATGTTTTTTGAAGAAACATTTCTCAAACCTTCGGCATTCACAACTCTAAAATGAAGTTTTAAAGGCTACGCTGTGGAAATCCCCCTCAGTGTGTGGAATCCCTTTGCTCGACGTTGCTTCAGCTCACCGGTTTCAATAGCAGGTCAGAGGCGAAGACTTCATCGCAGTGTGGACTCAATTACGGAAAGAAAAAATAAGTGCTAAGGAGAAGATTACTGCAGCAATCATTCCTTCTTGTAAGATTACCGCCGGCAAAAAGATCGACTTACAGAACAGGGCATGCTGCTGAGCTAGCTGGGTCATTACTTGAACAAGATAGGTATTGCGCTAAAAGGACGGGGACGAACGGACAGTCACGGGCGCCAACTTCCAACTGTTTATAAACAGAAACCGTGCTGCTATATACATGCTGCCAAACAAGGTAATCACATTACAGGTTATTGTAGTATGGGTGAACTAACAAATCATCGTGAGCCAGTAATCTAGCAGAGTCGAAAGACACGCACCGGTAGCTGCATTTACATGAAAGTAAGCGTAGTCAGGCCGATGGTGATGATGATGATTATTATTATTATTATTATTATTATTATTATTATTATTATTATTATTATTATTATTATTATTATTATTATTATTATTATTATTATTATTATTATTATTATCTAGCATTGCGCAAGATTATTCAGCAGTCGTCTACGTAAGGAACGAGATGTCGGTAGGAAGGACTGTGGGTGAGCTAAAGTAGACGCGTGATACACCTGTATTTCGTACGACTAGCGAATGAATTCAGAGTCACATTTGAGTAAGGTGGATATTTGGGCAAGTTGGTAAATCTTCATCTTAAGACAGCGCACACACACGAACACAGAAGAATAAGGAAACGACGACACGAGCGCTCGTGTCGTCGTTTCCTTATTCTTCTGTGTTCGTGTGTGTGCGCTGTGTTAAGATGGAGTCACATTTGAATCAACTATGCACCGGCCACCAAAACATAGAAATAGAAAAAGGCTCTTTATTCAAAAAAAAAAAACTTATTCTTGCTTACCTGTACATAACCGCTGGCGTGGTAATCTGCATAGGGGAATGGGATTAAAATATTTCAGAAGAGAGGGAAAAAATAGTAAAAAGAAGCAATATAAAACAATATGAAATGACCGAGCGAACCTGATACAAATATTTACAACTAGGATGTCAGGTAAGTTTAGGCTTTTCTCTATACAGACACGCCTCGGCTAGACTGTAGGGCGTGTGAGAGACAGCGCGTTGTTTTTTACGCTGCGCGTATCTGACACGTCAAAGAAACTATTTTACATCTGAATAAGAGGCAGGTCAGGATAACGAACGGCCGAGATAAAGATAGCACCGCTTGCCTCAGGTCATCACCCTACGGTTTGAAACAATGATGGTCGTCGCTTTATAGTTAATGCTACACGTGCGGGCCGCGTCACGTTCTTTCGCTCATTCATTCATTCATTCATTCATTCATTTGTGAAAGAGCTAATGAACCGCTCTAGGCCTTAGCAAGGGTGCAGTTTTCTTGCACAGTAAAACTTGATTCGGGCTTAGATTGCACATAATACTGAGGTTAAAGTTACGGCCCAAACACACAAGATGTCCCACGGAGAAGAAAGTGTGTGTCGTGTCTTTTCTTCGTGGGGCGTCTTGCGTGTTTTCGCCGTGACTTTAAACTCGAGATTGTGTTATACATAGAAGAAAGAAATTTAAGAAAGACCAACATAGAACCCTGTAGAAATAGAAAGTTAATGAAGGAGAGAAATTAGACAAAGAGCAAGCACACGCGCTAAACGCTAAAAATGTCCCGATCGAAACGCAATTGTCTTTTGTTGTGTTACAATACGTGTAATAACCACCTCACAGGTACAAGGGGTGCTCACGTTAAATGGGGTCACCCATAAGAATGATTTATAATAATAATAATAATAATAATAATAATAATAATAATAATAATAATAATAATAATAATAATAATAATAATAATAATAATAATACCAGCTTGCTTCCAGAAATAGGTACAGGTTATGGAGGCAAAAAAAAAAAACAGGAAAAGGATACCTTGAATGGCCTAAAACTTGGAGATATTCAATGCTCTTAAGTGGGCCTGTAACGTGTTTTACATAAATAAGTAAATAAATAAATTCTGCTATAAGGTCAAAATCGCAGGTTGCACTGTAAAAGAAAAGCCGGCAGAACTGCAACAGTGCTTCACAGAATGCCTCCATACTGATTCCTGAAAGGTGCTTTTTCATGCACGTGAACGACCTGCCACTTAGAACAACTGGGACTGTATGCCTATAATCTCGCAAATACTGATAAATTCGTGGCGTGCGCAGCGCGGGTCAACGAACTGTAGTACCCTTGTGCAAGGGTCGGTAGTGAGGGAAGGCGAGCCATCAGCTTCAACCCTTTCGGAAAAGGGTACGCACGGTGAGCGCGTGCGCCTGTCGTGTTATAGCCCGCATGAATGCCCGCACAGGAGGCATAAAGATAAACTTACCTCTTTGAGTTGTTTTCTTTTTCTTGCGTTATTCTTACCATACAGGGGTGTTCAAAATTAAGCTTTATGGTTTTCTTAAAATTCAGCTCTGGGAGGTACATGAAAACCACCTCGAGGGTAAGACATATATACAGGGGCACACAAAGTGAGACAATAAGTATCGCTGTCAGCCGCCCAATTAACTAAGATTGTATAATGAACTTTTTTAAAAAGTTCGAGGCAGTCGCCTTTCTATACAGTTCCCCTTGGAAGAATTCTTCTAGCATGTCTGTGCTCCGAGATATACCGCTGCAAAGTTTAATTTGCATTGATTACGCATGCAACACGGTGAGCACTAGCGCAAAGCTCCTCCCCGATGTGCCGCGTCAGTTGCGTGCAGCGTTTAATCTGACAACGGGTCGAAGGCACAGGCGAAGATGATAACGGTTACCCTTTTACTACCTGCTGACGATAGCAAGCAATGACTGCTCAGTTCACAAAAAACGTTGGTTCACAATTACTGCGCGGTTCACATTCTGTGGTGCGTGTGCTAGTGTTTTACTTCGTTCGCAGAAAATAACAATACGATAAGTTTGACTTCTTTTCTGTTCTCACTGGCTTGCTGTGGAGAGGCTGACGCTTATACCCTCTCGGTTACTTCATTTGAACAAGCCTTCTGCAGGCTGCAGCGCAAAAAAAAAAGAAAAGCAGTTACCCAAAAGTTACCCAAAACCAAAAATGAACAAGTCAAGAAGAAAACGTATAGCAAACTGACTTAAAGCCAGGTTCACCACATACGGCTCGCTTTGAACTAAGCGTTCAGCGGCCTATTTATCCTTGTCCGGTGGTCGCTTATGCGGGCGACAGAAACGACATAAAAAGCCCGCGCAGCGCCCGGGTTCTGTGTCAGAAGTCGTCTGTGCAACGCCACCGTTCGGTCGCTTAAGTTGAAATTTTCAGGGATTGAGTGATATCGCTTGGAGAAGCAATGCATTCGATGGTGTTGGCGGTTGGCTTCGTCGTGGCTCTAGCCACTACGGCTCTGGCCCAATCCGGCGGTGAGGTGGACACGGAGTGCGTCCAGCGTTTCCGAGTCTGCGAGCAGGAGTGCGTCGCCGAGGCCGAGACTTCCAAGCAAATGGCCAGGTGCACGCGGGACTGCGAGAAGAAGCACAACTGCAACCAACCCAGTAAGTGTTTTCCCTACGAACGTTGGCATCTCACGCGATTGGTGGGGCTGTGTCTTACGCCAAGCATTTATTCTGGTAGCAATCGTCAAAGTTATCCAAACAAAATAGATAGAGAGAGAGAAAGAAACAATTTTTATAAAAACAAGGCTGCCTGCTGCGTTGCTGTGGGTGGATCCCTTCGTACAGGGCCCCACTGGCTAACGCGGCTCGCCGGGCCTGATTGGCTTCGCGAGTCAATATTTCTAGAGTCGCGCCTCCCACGAGCAATCTGCGAGTCTGTCCTTAATTAACGACGACACGGGACCTGCCGGACGCTGTGTGCACTGGTGGGTTATGTGTTCAAGTGTAGAAGATTTTCTTTTTCTTCTTCTTTTTTTTTTTCTGGTAATACTGTCAATCCCGTCAGGGATTTTTTACCGGAGTGGGTTTAAAGAGTGTACAGACATTATGGTACACGCATTTACGCAAGTATGCAAAAGTTAGATGGGGTTGCAAAAAAATAATAAGAGATACTAATGATAATGGACCGATATTATTGAGGAGGACAAGAAGGATGACGTAATATCGCTTTAGCTCGGTTACGTATGAAGCAATGAAAAACAAAATAACATACAAAAAGAAAGAGAAAGGCAAGCCCGTGAGATAAAACTGATAGCAACTTCCACCACGTTACATCACGAATTTCCAATATACAGGTAAGAAGGACAATGATAATGGAACACCTAGACGTATGAGGCGGCGAAACGTCGAAGAAGGAACGTAATAATAATTGTTGGTGTTTTTAACGTCCCAAAACCACCATATGATTATGAGAGACGCCGTAGTGGAGGGATGCGGAGATTTCGACCACCTTGGCTTCGTTAACGTGCACCTAAATCTAAGTACACGGGCATCTAGTATTTTCGCCTCCACCGGAATTGCGGCCGCCGCGGCCGGGATTCGATCCCGCGACCTTCGGGTCGGCAGTCGAGCATCTTAACCACTAGACCACCGTGGCGGGTGAAGAAGATGGAACGTCGCTGTACCCAATGTTTCAGCAGCAGAACTTTGCTTCGCTTGGGTAGCAACTGCTTTCCTTAGCAACGTCTCCATCTACGCCTAGCTAAGGAAGGGGGAGAATGAACTTGTTCTCCAACTCCCCCCTGCATTTTTTCCTCCTCTTCCATAGTTAGCTCGAAGCCGCGATTTTAAGCCAAGCGATGACAGTAAGAGTAATGTAGACCGAAACGCCCTATATAGAGTTCGTTTAACAAAACACGTTGCGGGTTGTTGATACATTCTTACTTAAAAGATTCCAACGCTACTTTTGACGAAAACGGGACAGCGAAGTGCATGACTTTTTCCTCTATACTCGTCAGAAGTGGCTCCGGAATATTTGATGCGAGACTATAGTATAGTGTGCCTGAGGAATTTCTCGTCTGCGCTTAGGTTGGACGACCTGCTTTAGCGAAATTGGCGGGAGTCGTTCCGGGAATATTGGCCCCATCCTTTGTCTCCTGGCGGCGCCACCCTAAATATAGACACTACATTAGCATGTTAAGGATGCAGAAGCGTCTATAAATGTGAGTAAACACTCCGCCTATCATTGGATCGTTTCCCTGTTCAAACAACAACGACCGACGTTATCGTTACGAGCGGTGGCAACTTGCCAGGGTCTGCCACTCGCGATCGCTACGAGATAGCGCTCGGCGTAAAATAGGCACAGCGTAGTGGTTGTTGTCCGCCGTACTTATCGAGGAATTCGCGCACGCTTCCAAACATCTATTCGTTTTATACGCTTGGCTAGTGGCCGCAGTAATTTCTTCGTATTAGCGCCAGACAAAACAAACTTTTCGAAGAACCGTTGACTGAAAGATACGAGAGAGAGAGAGGGAGAAGGAATGTAGGAAAGGCAGGGAGGTTAACTAGACAATGCGTCCAGTTTGCTACCCTACACATTGGGATGGAGAATAGAGGAGTAAAAGAGAGAGAAGGATAGACACATGTCACATCACACACACAGTGCCGAGTTTCACAGGCGGTCGCTCAATAGGGTTCTTTTTCAAGTATCGCAGGAGGGCTCGTGTGGCTTTCTGGGCTGATATGCTGCGCGACCAGGCTCCTTAGATCTTTGCTTCATTAAAGAGCCGGTCATCCAGTCTATTCAAGGCGCACTGGAGAGTCCGGCGATCTTCATCAAATTGGGCACAGTGGCACAAGAGATGTTCAATAGTCTCTACACAGTTGCAGCTTTCGCACATGGATGAATCTGTCATGCGAATGCGATGACTGAATGAGTTGGTAAACGCTACGCCGATCCACAAGCGGCACAGCATTGTAGCCTCACATCGAGAAATCTTGGATGGCAGTTGTAGCTGGAGTAACGATTCAAGGTTCTTAGGGCGAGGATTGGAGTTAAGCGGGGAATTCCAGTGCGCACGCGTGGCATTGTGCGCGATGTGACGAAGTTCTCTAGCTGCATCTACTCTTCACAAAGGTATGAACAGTGTCGGCGTGCCTTGCCAAGGGAGTGTACTCAAATAAAATTGCGTGTGTTTATACTCCAATAAAACGTCTTTCCTTAGTAGCATGTTTCCGTGCGTTTTGCTCACTCTCACTCAACCTCAAGCATGCACTAAGTCAGTTTAACAAAACTTGATATTCAGCGAGATGGTGCGTAGCTTTTGGGAACATTCAAGCGCGAAACCAGAGTTTCACATAGAACGAGAGACACAGGACAGACACTATAGCCAGTTAACTTGAGACGCATAGCCTTTGACGGACCACATAGAAAAGAGCATTCATGGCGTGAAAGAGTTTAACAAAACTTTAAATTCGGCGAGATGGTACATATCCTTTAAAATATATGTTCCATGTTAACTGGTTAGCGCCTGTCCTGTGTCTCTCGTTATGTGTGGATGTCTGGTTTTACGCTTTAATGTTCCCAAAAGCTACGCACCGTCTCGCCGAATGTCAAGCATTGTTAAACTATATTTTACACCATGAAGGTTTTTTCCTCTGTGATACGTCTCAAGTTAAGTTTGCATCAGTCCTGTGTGTCTCGCTCTATGTGAACTTATAGTCAGTTTCACTTTATTTCAAGGACTACGGGTCAAGTAAAAAAAAAATTGGGGAGGGGCGAAGCATGCAGTGTGCGCCGGTGTTTTCCACAGCAAAATCACTGCTAATGGGAAATGAGAGACAGAAGGAAGATTAGACGCAGAGACCCGCAATCCACTTTTTAGTTGCTGAGGCGGCTTTGCACGAGTGGGGCCAAGCCTGAAGGAAGAGCGGAGCTGGGCGACCTTCCTTAGCATACCAGCCAAGCCAAGCCTAAAGATGCATATAGCCACTTGAGCATAGAGGGGGGCAGTTAAGCCTGGGAGATCAAAGTTGAGGCTTTCTCTCTCTTTCTCTGTGTTTGTTTCTCTCTCTCTCTTTCTTTCTCTTTCTTTCTTTCTCTCTTTCCATTTTTTCTCGGTCTCTTGCCTATAGAAAGCAACGCGATCATATGGTTTCCATAAATGCTTGCTCTGCTAGCGTGCCTGGATAGCCGAGTGGTTACGGCGCGCGCCTTCGGACCGTGGGAACCCGGATTCGAGTCCCACCTGACCAAGAAACTTTATTTCGTTATATTTAATTCTTCTCCTCCTCCTCTCCACTTCTCTTCTACTCTCCTCCTTCTTTCCTTCCTCCAACGCCTTGCTAGGCGACGCATGGTGACGTCATCCCTCCACGGAGTTTCTGCCAACGCCATCGTACCAAGCTCTAACTTAAACATCTCCGCTGTTAAAAAAGGTAATTAAAGAATCCCGGATGCAACTTATTTGTGTACTTGCCTCCGTTTCAGGCTGTCCGGAAAACTACGACGACAATAAGTGCCTTCTTCAGACGCCGTTCCTGAAAACCTGCTACGTGGATGCCATGTGTCCCGAAGGAAGCCGGTGCTGCGCCACCGGAGACGAGGCCTGCGAATGGCGATGCACGAGGCTCTTTTGAAGTCGCCTCCCTTTGGTCACACGTCTATCTTCTTATCTGAATTCATGGAGAGCGGATAGAGCGTTTTCCCGCACTTCGATGTTATTCTTCCTTTATCTGCAATTCGGTGTAGTCAGATGTTATGTTTGCCTTTAATACGTGAATGTACGTAGAAGCCCTGTTGGTGATTGGACATTCTGCTTTGTGTATTCCGGGAAAGAGCACCCTCGCACGAAATAAAATCTGTTAAACACTCGGTTATCGCTGATTTCTTGTCACGCGAAAAAAGTGGGACAGATGCACTTTATAGACTCTCTTGAAATAGCATCCTTTTGGTCACGCGTTTAAATTACAATTTCAGGGACAGGCGACGTAGCCGTTTCCTGCGCTGCAATGTAAACTTTATTTGATGAGCAGTTCGCTGTGGTAAAATGTAATACAAAACGATACACCTCGCTTTTTTATTCCGGCGCGTGTTCCAGCACTGAGTTCCACACTGTCGCAATGAATAAACTGCTGCTGCTCACTAACTGATGTACCGAGTCTTGCCGTGTGGAGAAGTGGGTAATAACAAGCGCACACACACACACACGGGCGTCGGCAGGGGGTGCGAAAGAGAGAAGCTGCGCCCCCCCCCCCCCCTCCCCGGCCGCAAGCCACACTAGCCCCTGTCCCTCATGCTTCTTTTCAGAAACCATGCAGGTTTTTGATGATAATGGCGGCCAAGAACCCCTGATGTGGCATACCAAGATCTGTTCACTTCTCACCCTTTATTCCCGGAAAGCCGGGGACCAAAGACAGGCCTTTGTGCGAAGCACGTCATCGCTTCATTTTCATTTTTGCATCCATTGCGAAGCTTCTTGTTTTTCGCGCTCGACCAATATACAAGGGGGGGGGGGATGAAACCTCCCCCCCCTCCCCCACTTATATGGAGAATCCTACGCGTGCCTATGGTGTAGTCCTTTAGATTGCATACACGGACTAAAGTTCCCTTCCGCCTCTACAGCTGCTGGAGTAAAAAAGTGACACCACGTCAGATCATTCAATTTGGTAATTCTTCCTTTTGTACAACAACCCTAACCGGTCCTTTCTCCTGGAAAGACGTAATGTTGATCGTGACTAAAGCAGCTGGTCACGTGGGCATTTCCCATGAGGCTTAGCGCGGAGGCGCTCGAGGCGGTTGACGGTTGTTTTTACAGATCTGCGAATTCTTTTCGCAGGCTGCGTCGCAAGGAAGTAGCGTACGCGAAACCAAAGAAGTGTGCGTGCTTGCACGTTGAGAACTTGGCGCAAAAGGAGCGAAAAAAAAAAAAAACACGGAGCTGGTTAATTACTTGGAGATCGTTTTGGACGCAACCCTGGCACTTATTTCGCCTGATTGTTGTCGACAGAAGTTGTTCTCACGCGTGCTTGTTCAAAAACGTGGTTGGGAACGGAATGTGTGGGACACAGGGTATGGGGGAAGTTAAGAACAGGACACGCATTGCGGGTTGCGCCTCCTGTTTCTTTTTACGGCGAAGAGACGACAAAATCCGTCCGTACTGCGTACACAAAACCTCCTAGCGCGTTCGTGCCACAGAAAGTGCCACAGACTCACTTATGAAATATATTTCGCGCTTAGGGCGGTGAAGCAAGGCCTCGATGTCCCCGCGGGGGAGACCTAAAATCCGGTCGGCGAAAGCTCTGCAGGACCATCAATAAAGTTGTTACCAACCAAAAAAGGGCTCACTCGCACTCAGACTCACCGAAATGTCCCTCAACCGGACTGACTGGGACTCAGATTCACTAAAACATTTCTCAACCGGACTCACTCGGACTCAAGCTCATTAAAATCTTACTCACCCGGACTCACTCACACTAAGACTCGCGGCTCGATCTGAGTCTGAGTGAGTCCGAGTGAGTCCGAGTGAGTCGTCTCATGAGTGAGTTTGACGACCTATGCATCATAACACTGGTCCGCTAAAAGTGAAGAAGGGAACACGCGAGCGACAAACTCCAATTAAGATTTCTGGACAGACGTAACTAATGATTGAGAAAGGCATCAGTGAACCGGCGGGATTAATCCAATGATAAATACCGGGGTCGTACGTTTCAGCGTGACCGGTTAACCATCTCTACGGAGTGCTTAGGCGGTGTTTTTTTTCCTTCTTCTGGAATTTGTGTCATTTAGGTCATTATTTTTTAAATCTTTGTTCGAGTAGCAATACTTTCTGGCAGAATCGAATAAAAAATGTCTAAAAAATGATTTTAAAAGAACGATCTTCTAACATTCAGTCGAAGCCAAGTATTTTTAATTTTCAACAAACGGCGGTATAAAAGCTGTGCCGCAGTCCATTTGCCAAAAAATGAATACATCAGCATATTGATTGATGTATAATTACAAATCTCAATGACTCGATGTAGTTAGATCGAGTCAAGCTGGAAGACAACCTCTGCATTGACGGAGAGCTGCAGAAAACAAAAATCCGCCTTTGTTGTGATCAAAACATGAAAGTTAGTGCAAGGCAAGGTTCATTCCAACATTATGCGCGATACCGAGAATAAAATGAAGCCGCAAATCTCGGTTGATAAGTCATTCGACCAGTGTGAGGAGGGGACGTAGAAAAGTTTTGGGTGCGGGGGGGGGGGGGGTGAGCGCCCCCTCTCTCCCCTTTCTGGCACCTCTGCAATGACTACACTACTCCTGGTAAATTTTACACACTCTGGTTTTACCGTGCAGTTGGCAAAGCGCTGCACTTTTCCCGTGCGTCTACCGCGCCCTCTGTAGCGTTGGTTGTTACTACTACATGTATAGTCGTCAGCCTTACTCGTGAGATGGCGGCACAGGCAAACATGTTTTCAATGGGATTACGGTCCCTACTCTAGGGACCGTAATGGGATCCCAGATTCCATTCATCTTCTCACAGAACACCAAATAAACTTTTTATTCTCTCTCTCTCTTGTTGCCTCACTGAGTAGACTAGGGATGGAGCCACGAATCCACAGCGAATATCAGATAAGGTAAATAGAAGTTCAGGGGAATACGGAATCTTGAAGCGATGAAAAATTCTCGGAACACGGGGTGTCGCTGGAACCAGCGTACGCTTTGACAAGCGGACTTGTATTCTTCAAGGCGGCAACGTTGTTTCGTGCAGAAGATTCTGCATGAAACAGCGTTCATGTACGTCACAAATATGCGGGGGAATAATAGCAGAATGCAATAATTGCGCAAAAAGAAAACACAAGATACGTATATCGACTAGTTGCAGCCTTGAAGAAATCAAGTCCGCTTGGTTGAAACGTTGACTTCAACGACATCCTGTGTTCCAAGGAAGTTTCATCGAATCCACAGCGAGGGGCTTTAACAGGGCCTGCTTTTAACCTGTGTAACCGCATGTCGTTCATTGTCGCTTACTCGCTACAGTTGTGCGTGATAGTCGTTCTCTTTGGCGCAAACAAGTCTGCAACGAACTGTGACTAAAAAAAATTGGCCGCGTATCTGCGTGCTTCGCTGCAAATGTCGTCTAAAGACGATAGAAGAGGCGCTACGTGAGATATGAACGCCATCTGGCAATACGTCGGGAAACGTGAATGCTGTGTTGCGGGCTGGTAGTCCCGGCGCAGCAGCAGGCGAAGACCGGCGGTGACCAACGCGACCGGCGGGGACGCCAGCCAGCCCGAACACGCGGTTTGGCGCGAAGCGCCGAAGCAGAAGAAACGTCCGCACTCAACGAGTACTCTCCACACACTCCTTTATATTAACGTCGCCTAGGTAAAGCAGGAATGCCAGAGCGGCGCCCCATGGCACTCGTGCAGTGCAATACTGAACCGAAACCGAAACACAACAATGAGCTCGTGCAGAGGGCACGGAGGAAGCCAAGTTTCGGCGCAGTCGCATTTTCAGCGCAGCTTAAGAAACTAGGGTCTCTAGAATTACGTATCTATGTATTGTTATACATAGATACGATGGACACGATGATGCCGCCTTCCATGTACCCACCTACTGAGTACGCTCAAGAAGCTATTGCCCGCGCCGACCATGCACGTCAAGTTGCGCGCGTTCGGTTAACCGAATCGCAAGCGGGCCAACAATCTCGCTACGATCGCCGTCACAGAAACGCCCACTTTCTTGCTGGATCTCTTGTCCTCCTTTGGTCTCCAGCACGACGTGTTGGGCTTTCTGAAAAGCTCCTCTTCCCGTACACCGGACCATACCGTGTATGCCACCAAGTGACCGACGTGACGTATACGAAATCGAGCCATTGTCTTCGTCCTCGTCGACTCAGCCCCGCACCGACATTGTTCACGTTGTCCGTCTGTAGCCCTATCACATACCGGAAGCCACCGACGCGTGTGTATAGTGACCATCCTCGCGACCGTCTTAGCCCGGGCGCACCGAGTCGGTGCTTTCACCGCCGGCGGGTAATGTTATGTGCCGCTTACCTAGAGGACGAAGAGGAAGAGGACGTGTTCGTTGCTGCTTTCGCCATCATGGTTGTCACCCCTACCTCTGTGGTTGTGTAAATACTGTAAATACAGCCTTCTTCTGTCGTCTCCCCGTAACAGTATTTTCTATTAAAGGAACACACCACCTAATACTTACCTAGTGATGTTGCGCCTCAGACATGCGTAATCTTTGCTTTTTGATCAACAAAGTACACAAGTATGAACCTAGTCAGCCGTTCACGATGGCTGGCCCTTGGGCAAGTGGTTCAACTGTGGCCGAGTGGCTGAAACGAGGGACGTGCCGACAAACAGAAAGACAGACAGACAGAAAGACAGACCAAAATTTCTGCGTTTAAGTTCCCCAAGAAAGACTATCGTCTTTAATAATCTGACGTTAAGATGTTGCCGACTCAGTCCGGCGCTGTTTTAACCAACTTAGCTTCACGCGCAGAGGATTCCGCATGAAACCGCGTTCCTGTATAATGCCACGTGCGTTTTCCTATTTTTCTGGAACCGGCCCGTTACACGTGTTACCACTGGCTTGCACAAACCGAGCTAGAATTAATGTCTGGAAACCTTCCCGATTATTTTAGAATGCTCCAATAAGATTGTGCGCATGACGCGAACAACAGAATTTATTCTGGAACTAACCTGGTCACCAGCGATAACGCTGCAATATCTTCGACGCCACATGTATAAATGCCGACGCGCTTTACCGCTGACCAGATTACCGTCGACTGACGATTGTGCTCGAGGATATCGTTGCACTGAGTGCGTCACTTCTTTTCTTTCTGGGCAGAAGTTCGCTCAGTAAAGTGTTCCATTGGTGCGATCTTGTACGCATTCCAAATAAGCACGAAGGCGTGGCGTTACATCCGGCCGCACGCGAATGGCCAATGTGAACCGCGACAGACGTCACGGCCCTGCATTGACCAATCGCGTGCGGCTGGATGTAACGTCACGCCTCCGTGCTTATTTGAAATGCGTAAATAGGCGTTCTGCTTGCTTCACCGCTAGAACCACGTGATATCATCTATATACAAGAGAATAATAGCAGAACGCAATGTGCAAGAATAAAACCAACATATAGGTATGGACTAATTAACGAAGTTTCACTAACGAACTTTCCAACTTAGGACAAATGTGCTGATGTGACAGAAGCCGGTTATGTCGCGAGGCATTTTCACTTTGAATGAATTTCGAATCTACTACCAGTTTCGGGATAAGCGGTGCTTTAATAAGAAAAAAATCACTGTTTTTTTAGTAACGCGTATTCTACACACATCTTTTTATGCACTGTAGCAAGGAAAAACTTATAAAAATATGTGCACTAATTTTCCTTTACATTTTTTGACGCACATATTTTTGTCACAGTCAGAATTCCGTCCAAGTGGATCGTGAGGCAATTATTTTTAAGTTAATTGGCGGAATATTTGGTTGCTATAGTGTATAATAAATGGCTTTCTCGTTCTTTAGATTGCACCATGTAGTCCAATTCAACGAATATATAGAATTCTGCTGCATAACGCTTATCAAATGTGTGTTGTTTCCCAGGCTTTCGTATTCTTTCTCCGAAAGTTTTACTCTCAAATCTCGCATTGAAGTGCGTCTCCCTTAGGAACCACACCTCTACTGTTGAAGCAGTGTCGAGCAAGCGAAAGTATTGTCTCTGCGATCAGCAACTAAAAGGTCTCCTGTTTATCGGCAACAGAGTGACGTGTTTTCGCAGTTATTGGAAGCGCAGTAATATCTTGGAAGCGTAAGCTACGAAAGCATCGCCTCCGAGATAAAGTAGCGCTGACTCAATTGCGAAAGCCGCACAGATATACGATAATCGAGGCATCGAGGTTATCCTAACGTTGTTGTCATGTCGTTTCTTGCGCAGGAAACACTGTGGTCGTTATAGTGGTTACAGTTCTTGCCTATGTCCTCGTCTATTCTCGCCAGACAAACGGGTTCCGAGACTTGCAATATTATACGAGGCAAAGAGTTTCATACTATGAAACTCTATGATGATGCGAGGCATCATTCATGACTATAGTTACTGTACATGGCTCCTTTCTATTCATGACTAAGGTCACTAGATAAAATGTTTCTGTCACCATCACGATACAAAATCTTAATTAAGGAAAGCTCGTCTCAAAGTCCGTGCTTTCGTGTCCCGTAAGAGCCGAAAACACTAGAAAATGGGGTATAGATCGACGTCATGGACTGCATGCCCTTGAGCAACAATAAATGCAGCGTGGCCTCCAAAACTTGAAGATACACGGTCTCTGAGGCCAAATATACAGGTCGCGAGTTGTTGTTTCTTGACAACAGATGGCAAAAAGCAACAACCGACCGGCATACGTGGGCGTTTCAGTTTCGTTTCTCCACCACCTGCCCCACCGGCCGCGCTGCTCTCAGGACTCCCTTCATCTGCCGAAAACAACACCGGTAAATTTCATGGCTACCACAAACCTGTGTGTTAAATGATATCATTCGCGAGATCACTGGGAAGACGGCTGGAAAAAAAAATAAATGAAAACCAAGTGCACAGTCTCTGAGGCCAAACATACACGTTGCAAGTTTGCGTTTTTTGACGACAGATGACGCGAAAGCAACAAACAGCATAGAAAGTCTTGCGAGATCAAGGTGAAGACGGTTGAAAAATAATCAATAAAACATAGCCTCCGAGCTTAAAAAGCTTTGTCTCTGAGGCCATATATGCACAAGTTGAAAGTTTGCGTTGTTTGAATAAGCATTCGTGGGCGTTTCTGTTTCAGTTGTTCGCCACCTGAGAAGACTCGCTTTATCTGCACCGATAAACATCATTGCTTTTGTGTGCTGCCTATTCGAAAAACATCTTTTAATTGTACAGAACATCCAGCCTTAATATCCATACAACGTACTGAGAGCGTGATCTGGGTGCATTTTAGATGATCTATAGTTCATCCGTGAAATGTCCTGTGGAGAAATGTAGATATCCAGAAGATGTACTGAATATCCAGAGACTAGCATTCTATGGATATCTAATGGACATTCATGGTTTACTGGGATGTGCCTGAGCATTAAATAACATCACTTGCGAAGTCAGGGTGAAGACGGCTGCGAGACAATCAATAATGCAATGCCTCCGAGCTTGAAAAACACTCTGAGACCACAAATACCAGACGCAAGTTTTCGTTCTTTGACGACAGATGACGCCAGGCAACAAACAACCAGCAATTGTGAGTGTTTCAGTTTCGGTTCTCTATCACCTGCCCCAGCGGCCGAGTTACTATTTAAATAAATAATATAATTTGCGAGATCAAGATGGCTAGAAGACAACCAACAAAGCATAGCCTCTGAGCTTAAAAGGCTTGCAGTCTCTGAGGCCAAGTACACAGGTTGCGATTTGGCGTATTTCAGTGCTTGTGCTATCCTTTTGAACTTGTATTATCAGTGCTTGTTGTCCTTTTGTCTCCGTGTTCGTCTTTTCGCCCTGTATGGCTGCAATACGCCGTAATCGTCAACCAACTAGCCCACAAGTACCGTTTAAGCAAGAATAAAGCATAGCCTCCGAGCTTAAAAGGTGCACAATTTCCGAGGCCAAACATACAGCTGACAAGCTTGCGCTTTTCGAGGACAGATGGCGCAAAGCAACAACTGGGCGGCATCTGTGGGCGTTTCAGTTTCGGTTCTCCGCCACCTGCCCCACCGGCCGCGCTGCTGCAGCAGCCCGGCTGTACTGCGGTTCTCGAATGCGGAGATTTTTCTTGCCTGGCTTCTCTCATCAGTCGGTGGTTGCGCGCCGCTCCGCACGCAACTCCGCGGGGCAGCTTGCCTTGGTGTGCGCGAAGTTCTTGCTCTTCGCGGTGGTGTACATTTTTATTTTATTTTTATGTGGGTGCGCGGACTAGGGGTCGGCTGCTGAGGCCCAAACGCCGACCCTCCTACGCGCTTCACGTGCTTTTATTTTTTTGTTTCTTTCGTTTCGTCGCTTCAGTTTCGTGTCGCGCGCCTTTTTTTGCCGGATTACGTTGCTTTCCCCGCCGCTTGTCCTTTGAGGAGGAGGATCAGCTGTCATCTTCTGTGACGTCAGCAGAGGAAGGATATATGGAAGCGCAGTCTCTCCGCATCCTTATCAGCCAAGTTGTGAGTTGCCGATATCGCTTCGCTGGATTCCATTGACTCGCTTATCTCCGACTTTCGTCTTTCACTATTCAGTGTGATGAAACTATAACGCCAATACGATAGGTATCTAGTTAACGATACACCTTCGTTTAGTTATCTTATCTTGCATGTCTGTTTCCTCTCTTGGTCCTTCTGATATTCATTAGTTTAAAGGTACGCAGTCCTTGTGCTCTCAGTAAACAGACTTCACGATCGACTTGTCTTCAGTGGAGATAGTGTTCGCTATTCGGGTGCGGCTTCCTTCCTTATCGAAGAAGCGTTATCGCTAGCCTTTATCCCTTCTTTCCGGGCTTATCTCGTGACGCCTTGAACTTCTTGCGTCTAGCTTATTGCAGCCGTCAACTCGACATTCCAAGTCGCTGATACAGCGGAAGCGCTTCTTAACGAACCTAGCAGTGACCTTCCTGCGCACTTAAGCGGCGCAGCCTAGTGGCGAAGCCGAACCTGGTTTTAGCGTCGGCCATAGCGCCTGTACTTTTCCCTTTACTTTACAGCGCGGGCGAATGAAAGGATAGCGATTGTTCGCATCCGATAAAGTAGATGAGATCCTCCGAGTCGAATGAGGAAGAGAGTTTAGGAAGAAGGCGCTGAGGAAGAGAATAAGAAAGCGGAAACGGGAAAAAAACGTAGTCCCGAAGCGGAGCAGACGACGCCGTTTTGGTTTCGAGCAGACGAGGATTTCATTGCCGCGAGCAGACGACACTGTCGCAGACGACATCAAAAAGGAACGGAATATACAGTGAAATTGGGTTCTCATGAAGAAGAAGTGAAAGGGAAATCGTAATAGACGAAAGAAAGCGTCTGGGAAAGGAGGATATCGGGTCTTCTTCGCCGGTGCGCCGCAATTTTTATTTTATTTTTTTTTTCTCCAAGATGTCGGCAAGGCCCGGTGTTCTCGCGCGCAATGGACGGTCGTGGAGCCGCAGCCGGGTGCAGCTGCCGCGGCGCGGATATCGTCTGCTGCATAACGGTCGCGAGCAGACGACGGTTTCTAACGCTGTCGTCTGCTACGTGCACCGCTGCGCGTCTGCGTGACACTTTCGAAACGCCATTGCATTGCGCGGTTGACTTGACAATGCGTTGTTGCC
Source organism: Rhipicephalus sanguineus (assembly GCF_013339695.2). Lineage (NCBI taxonomy): Eukaryota > Metazoa > Arthropoda > Arachnida > Ixodida > Ixodidae > Rhipicephalus > Rhipicephalus sanguineus. The sequence goes on from NC_051185.1 coordinate 19,275,808, forward strand.
ACGGGTTCGGACCCCGTGTGGCACGAGACGACTGACGTGAAACGAAATACGTAGTGCCCGAGGTTTTTTTTTTTCTCGTCGGTGTGTGTTTTGTGTGTGTGTTCGACGTGGGAAAACATGCGCGTCGCCGGGAACTTGACTTCTGCTAGAAAAAGCAGACGACTGATCAAGACCCGGATGATGACGTCGTCCACGGGAGGCATGCTACTTCTGCTTCAAGTCGTCTGCCTCTTTCTCGTTATCGCAACACCGGCGGGTGCCGCCCCTGCCTTCGATAACGGTGAGTTATTCATGCATACTTTTGCTGTTTTCTGGCCGATAGGTATTGGCTTCGGGTTTCGTCAGCGGCGTTGACACGAGCGTCGTTATCTGGTCAAGGTCACCTGTGTACTTTCGGAAGGTTATCTTACATTACGTGTTCTATGAGGTAACATGATTTCTTCTGCATTCGAAAGGGTCTAGCAGCTTATTCTGAGTTTTCTTTACAACACCAGCGCCATTTTACATGATGGCTGACAAAACTACCCACGTTAAAGTTGTCTAGACTATGTAAATTCATCGTACCGTTAAAAAAAAGGCATGTCTGTGCCGATTTTTTTATTTGTAATTTCTCAGCATTAACATGAAAAAATCACATGTGCGACATATACATTTTCGTTTATTTATTAACAGCGAAGTGTTATGAGCTTTCAAATAATTTTGAAAGGTAATGTACAGAAGTACTGAAAGATACACGAAAGGCTTCAATACTACAGTTTAGCTTACGAGAGTGTGGAGTTTCATAGGCTAACTAGGCGGAACGAAGCTTCTGGTTTACGTAGCAGTGCTTAATAGGCATCATTGTGGAAGCTACGTAAAAAACACTCAGGTGATATCGAATGGCGGATACAAATACACTGCCTGAACTGTGTTTTTTAATTCAAATTATGTTTCATACGAATACCCCAGCTGACACACCGTGGTGGTCTAATGGTTATGGTGCTCGACTGCTTACCCGAAGGTCGCGGGATCGAATCCCGACCATGGCGGCCGCATTTCGATGGAGGCGGAGTGCTATAGGCCCATGTACTTATATTTAGGTGCACGTTCAGGAACCGCAGGTTTTCGAAATTTCCGCAGCCCTCCACTGCGGCGTCTCCTAATATAACCATATCAATTGGCTTTTAAACGTAACATCCTAGCAATTATTATTATTACATACATGCATACAAACAATACAACGACGTTTGAGTCGCTTTCTTACACGCGTTTTCAATACAATATCTTGTTCAGGGACGAACAGAACAAAATATCACATCGAACGCATCGCTGTTAGGCTCAGCATCGCTTCGGTTTTTACCGCGTCACGAGCAGCGAACCAATCACGACTGAGGAAAACAGAAACAGACGACGCCGACGCGATCGGTCTAGGAAAAGCAACCGGATCGAACGCACGTCCCGCTTAATGCGACTAATCAGCCAACCCCCAATTACACCACGCGAAGCCTTTTCCTTGATTGCAGCCGCGTCTCTCTGCAAATTGCCGTACCGTGATCACGGAGCACGACAAAGCCAGGTCACGTGAGGCGACGGCATGATATATATATATATATATATATATATATATATATATATATATATATATATATATATATATATATAGCAGGTTTCCATTCCATGTTCGACGTTTGTATGGAAGTACAGTTTATAATTGCCTCCTGCGTGCTGCTACGTGGTTCTGACAAAACGTGACGCATTAATTACAGTGAGAGCGTCTGTTGTAAGTTTCGTTTCTTTGCGATTTAGTGTTTCTTGCTTATGTGTGTCGGTCTTATTTTTTTATTTTTTGGGTGTTATCTTTGTATATTCGTGTTCTTGTGCGCCCATTGCTCATCGCGAGTTTTTCCCTGACACATTTAGATGGCGATTAGTTCGATAATTAGTCCTTAAAGGGCGGCGCGTGTTTCACGTGAGAGTTCCGAAGGCGGAAACGTGTACTAGACCCTGTTTCTTCAACTTATATATAGCAACGGATTAGTGGTGAAGAGGCCGAAGACGTAGTAGACAGAAATTAGTAGAATACCCTCGGTGACAGCAACGAGAGAGGAAAGGTTCATTCTACATTTCGACCAAGGTCCAATCTGCATCAGAAAAGAATGGACTCCGGTCGAAGCGTCTAGTAAACATTGCCTCTGTTCTCTCTCTCTCTCTTTATATATATATATATATATATATATATATATATATATAACACGCGAACAGGACGGCATTCGCATTCGGTCTCAGAACTTTATTTTGTTCGAAAGCTCACACCTGCTTTTATGGGATGATTTCCCGTTCATATGACCACCAGGACAGAAAAAAAGGAGATCAAAATAAGGGAGAACAACAGAGTCAAACAGAAAACGGAAATGAAGAGGACGATCGAACTACCGTTCAGTTTTATTATTTTTTGTCCCATTAAGAGGACACGTAGGGAGACGTTGTCGATGCAACTTGCGTCGTGTGTAGGAAGAACTCGATCGCAATCAAACAGAGAAGCAGCTTATACTGGAACGTGCTTGGCAGTACACGGTTTTCCTGCATTCGGGTCGTTCTGTCGGTGTAGGGTATGCGTTATCACTTTCTCTTAATCATCCTGCTGGACAAACACGCGCGCACTTGTCACTCTTGTCCCGCTGTTATCAGCAGCGTGGTCTCGTTCTTTTCTTGCCCCCTCTGGGGAAAACTGTGCGGCCGATCTCTGATAAAGCATCGCCGCGGGCATTCCGCCGTGGATATGTCATGCCGGGAGCGCTTGCGCGGTGTGCGTATAATTATAAAGCGCGCGCGTCGCTCGAACACCCGTCAAAAGAAGGAAAACGGTTTTCTTGGTTGTAAGGTTCCGCGGTTGCTTAGATTAAAAATAAAAAAGAAATATGCGGCGACCCTGCAAGAACCATCGGGCATCGTATGAGTCGGCCTGTTTTATTTTCTTTCTTTTTTTCTTTTGTGTTCGTTGCTCTTATATTTCGCTGACAGTGCACGATTTCGAAGTGCAAATTTAGAACGTGCTATAGCGTTACTCTTGTACGAACGCTGTGTGAAAGGCGTAGATAAGATAGCAACTACATTCGCCGTTGGAGCTTCGTGAAATGTACTGTCAGAAGATACGTTTCCTTCTTTAATTTCCGTGTTACTTTTTATAGGCCTTCTTGTGCGTTTGATGGGCGAAAGATACAAAAAGAGCTTAGAGGGATTCTTTGATGGGTAATGAACATTGTAAAAGTTGAGGTTTCAGGTCCCAAAACTGCGATACGATTATCAGAGACGCCTTAGTGGAGGGCTCCGAAAATTTCGAGCACCTAGGCTTCTTTAACGCGCACCTAAATCTAAGCACAGAGGCTTCCACCATTTTCGACGCCATCGAAATGCGACCGCCGCGGTCGGGATTCGGTCCCACGACCTTCGGGTCAGCAGTCGAGCACCATAACCTCTACAACACCACGGCGGGTACCGAATAGAGTATCACCAAAATATAGTTAATCTGTGTCTTTAAAGTGAATCGTATATGTAGTAAGCCAATACTCACCAGAAGGAGTAACAAGCAATCCTTTTTTTTATGTTAGGTACACTTATAGGTATACATGCACAAGTTATACATATAGCGTTTGGTCCGCAAGGACACAAAGGCTCTGACATGAATATATATATATATATATATATATATATATATATATATATATATATATATATATATATATATATATATAAAGGAAAGCAGATGATTTTTCAAGGGCTCGTTTAAATCTGCTTTCCTTCATTCATAGCGAGGGTCTCGTCCTGGCAGACTTAATGCCTTCAGGTAGTATGCGAGGGATTATTGGTCAGCTGCCAACTCGTAAAAAGATCACGTGCTACGTGACGCCAACAGGCAAAAAAAGAGTCTTCCACACTCGCCGCCATGGCTGCGATTGGCGCTGACTAACACTCCTAGGTTTAAATCAACATATATACCCCAGAAAGTGGACGGGAGGATGACCGCCGCCGTAGCTCAGTGGTAGAGCATCGGACGCGTTATTCGAAGGTCGCAGGTTCGGTCCCTGCCGGCGGCAAGTCACCTTTTCGTCCACTTTACTTTCTTCACATTTATATTCTAAATACTACAGATAACACCCCCTGTACTTTCCTTGGCGTTATTGTCTGTTAGTTCTCACTATATATATATATATATATATATATATATATATATATATATATATATATATATCTATATATATATATATATATATATATATATTATAAGTTCAGTTTCCTTGGATCCGGTGATTAAAAAGGGATAATAAGTGCAGGCGCACGTACAAGAACAAAAATAAAGACATTTAATTATTCATCGTTTCGACCTGGGACTCTTGAAAAAGTCGGGTCCGGTCGAAATGTCGAGCAAATGTTTCGTTTTTGGTTTTGCATGTGCGCCTGCTCTTCTTTATACGTTTCGACCGGGGACCGGCCTTTATCGACGATGAAAGTTATCGCAATGTACAAATAACACTTTTGATAGAGGTCGGTCCCCGGTCGATAAGTCAGAGTAAGTGTAATGTTCTTCCCTGTGACTTTTTATTCATGTACAAGTCGTGGTTCTGTGACCAACGCGAGATCCCCTCGGGTTCATCCTTATAGGAGACGACTGCGTGGGCAGCAGCAGTCGGTGTGCCTGCGTCAGCCTTGCAGTCCTGTCGCTTTCATCTTTCCTATACCTTCTTTCGTGCACGTTGGCAGCCCACGCTAAAAGGGCGCGTCGGCAATTATTCTTGCGCGCTACGCCCCATCGCGTATAAGCCCCCAGTCACGCCGCTGACCCGGCTACGTTAATAGCGTGCAGCGAGAAACCGGACTTTAGTCTGAAGAGGCCTCGCATGCCGCTGATATACAGTGACATCCCCGCATCCAAGAGGCGGGTTGCTTCGTCCGAGTCTCGGTCGTCGTGCGCCCGGCATTCGAAAATCGAGATAACGAATCTTTATTGCTGAAAAGGGAGTGCCTCAATGTACCACGTCCCATAGGTAACGTTTTCTAAGCTTAAACCCTTACAAAATTGTATTTAGACAATCTATAGACTGTCTATAAATGGGTTTAGACAGTCTATAGACTGTCTGAACACATTTTATAAAGGAATAAATAGAAATGATTCACAGTATAAGCAGTGTGTGACCTATGTAGTGTTAGGTGATCTGCCTTTTACCACGTCCTATAGGTAACGTTTTCTAAGCTTAAACCCTTACAAAATGGTATTTAGACAATCTATAGACTGTCTATAAATGGGTTTAGACTGCCTGAACACATTTTATAAAGGAATAAATAGAAATTATTCACAGTATAAGCAGTGTGTGACCTATGTGGTGTTAGGTGATCTGTCCCGCTTCACCGTCGTAATTGTTTTTTTTTACTAATTATTCGAATAATAAATAAATGATATAGGTAAGAAAATACACATACGTATAATAGCCCAAGCTAGCGGCACCTGCTACACCATTTATCCATTAGGCTGTGTCGCAGCCACATGTTTTACTTTGGCCCCATACATTATCAAGTATACGTTATACAAAGGCCCTTACATTCACTTGAATTCAGTGCTTACCACGATGGTCAGTTTAGTCAGTTTTCGTGAGTGTTTTTCTTTTTTTTTTTCTTTTTTGTCAAGCGCCTTGACAAGGGAAAAGCAACTGTCTGAGTAAGGAAGCTGTTCCTATAGACACTCGGGCAACTTGGCAGGGGGAAGGGGGGAGCGGGAGGGGGGTTGTAAGTGCTACTTGCCATTGGTCGGCTGTATATATGCTTCGCTAATCGTGCGCCCAACCTCTGGATTAGCCAGCACTCTGTCCCGTGTCTTCCTTGTGTTAATCGTCTGGTTTGTGCTGGTTTTTTACCCATGAACTATGCATCATCAACTAGCCTGCCAGCAAATGTTATTGGATTAGCCAATTCTTTCAAAGTTATTTTTTTTTACCAAACAATTCTACCGTAGGAACTTTTTCGTTCTCTTTATTTGTGACTACGGGCCCCAAATTTCAAGGACTGAATTCCCCCGAGCTTGTTGTTCGTGAATGCTCTTCGCCATTGGCTGATCACCTCCACTCTAATCACACGTCCGGCATCGGGATTGGCTGTCTCTTCCTCTTACGATAGAATTCTATCGTAAGAACTGTTTTGCCTGTAATATAGGATCTTCGCTTTCGGGTTTAAAGCGGAGGCTCATCTTTTCGTCTCTATTTAGCCAAACCCCAACTGCACGGAAACTTCAAGTCGGGGCGTTATATGCGTATCCGCGCGTCACGCTCCCCTTTTTCTTTCTTTTTCTTTCAAGCAAAGCGCGTGAGCGTCTTGTCTAGCGGTCGTTCGCGTCCACGACGCGTTCTGTGCGCCGTTCCTCGCCTCTCTTTCTCTCTCACTCTCTCTCTTCATCGCCGGAGGATGTCGCCTACGTGCGGCATAGTGTATACATCACAGAGACGAGCCGTACTGTCCGCCGTTTACGAGGCGATCCGCGACCCTTTTCGTGGGCGGCGACAGCCACATAGGCGTTGTCGGACGCTCGGCGCTGATGCAAGCGCTGAAACAGGCGAGTGAGTACGTCGACTGCGCTGTGGCTTTGTAGATGAGTTTCTTTTGCACGCTAGCGTTGCGTCGTACGCTGCCCGTCCGGGTCGGTGACATTTGGAAAGATAGGAACAAGTAAACCCCCGTGTCCGCGTTAATCGTTGCGTCATCACAGCGTCCGCGGAATTGAGCGATCGAGCGAAAAATTACGCTTGTGACGTTAAGAGACGAGAAATAATCGAAAGGGAAGGGGAGGGGGGTCAGATGATGTTCTATAAATTAAAACAGCGAGGCATTTTGGTACAGTCAATGTGATACATAGACAGTGGCACCGACCTATGGCTTAGTATAGGAGTAAGTGAATTTGGCACCGATAGATCAGGAATTCTGGAGGCATTCTGGCTGGCGATTCTACGAGAAGAACTCAGGTGCGGTGCATTTGTAAGAAACGGATGTGAAAGGGCCAAAAGTTGAGCAAAATTAAGAAAAGACACGTAGATGCGAACTTCTGAGCACGTTGTTCTCAGAGCATCCTGAGTGAGGCAATACCATAGCGGTACACACGTATTACTCAATTACAATGTTACTACACCGGATAGCCAACAGTATACAACACTACCCAAAATTAGGCAACAGTTGGCTAACATATGCTAATGCTGGTACAGGCCCGTAGCCAGCAATTTCTTTCGGGGGATCGGGGGGTGGGGAGGGGGGGAGGGGGGGGGTACCCACTTACTGAAAACCTGGAATATTTGAGAAAAACATCTTATTTCAATATTTGTGGTAAAAACACCTACTTCACCAAAATTTCGGGGGGGGGGGGCTAGCCCCCCCTCCCCCTGGTTACGGGCCTGTGCTGGTATTAAGCGTACCGAAGCATCCCACTCCTCACATAAATCTAGCAGTTTTTCTTTCGTCTTGATTGCAATGTATATTACTACATGATAGTTATTAGTTCCTACTTTGCATCCCAATTTGATTCCGATGCTAATTACTTCGTAATATTTATTATGCTCAGCATATATATATATATATATATATATATATATATAATATATATATATATATTATATATATATATATATATATATATATATATATATATGATGACTGCTTCTGAAGCCCCAGTTCAGTTCTTCTGAAAGCCCCATCTGCCTCATCATCATCATCATCACGATCTTCTTCTGCCTCCTCAACATCAACATCCTCATCAGCCCCTCCTGCCTAATACTTCGCATTAAGGCATTAAAAACAAAACAATAGAGGGCGTCTCGGTAGGGAGCAGTGAGATATAGGTGGGTACGCGTATAGGGCTTCTAAGCACGTGCGCAGAATGGAAAAGAAGACGGAAGGGAGTATAATAGAGATAACGCAAACGGACAGCGTGGGGGTCAGTCGTCGATGAAGGTCCGCGATAACAGTTGCACGTAGAACATACGCCGCATAGTGGGCGGAAGAGTCCATCCACGCAAGCGCGGCAGGGCAGGGCAAGCGCGCATTCCTTCGTGACCGGACCGTTCGCCGGAAACGCGTCCTTGCTGTATACGCTCGCGCATCGCACAGAAGCTTCGGCAGAAGCCGCAGTCGACGACGACGGCTGGCCCATGCAGCAGCGGCGGCAGCAGCCAACGCCCTTTGCTATTCCATTTGTGGCGAAAAGGAGAGAAGGAAACCGGGGGCCATGTGCATTTTGGAAAGAAGAACCTACTGAGGTCATTTGGTGGTGGTGGTGTGCCCACGCCATTCTCGGCAGTTCGTTGTTGGCCGTGCCTAGCGAAATAACGAGCGCAAAAGCGAGCCAATTGCTCTCGCGTGTGGCACCCCGTTCGCCACCGACGACTCATTTCCGTTGTGTCTTTCGTTCCAAACGCCGCCCTCTCTCTCTCTCTCTCCTCGTAGTCTCGTGTTTCTCGGAATATTACGATGGAGATGCGAGACTGGAGAGTGCTCTCTATTTCGAGAATATGTTTCGTTAGGTGTGCTAACAGACCAAGGAATCACGGCGTTACGATCCCATTTTATGCATGCGCTCATGTGCTGCCATCTTGAGCTGTAAGCTTTGTCATTCGGTATTCATAAGTAACAGCTAGTTCAGTGGCGTAGCCAAGGGGTGTTCTGGGCTACCACACCCCCCCCACTTAAATATGGCTTTGTGGGTGTATACATCACATACGCAGATATAAAGAGGGTGTTTTTCTTTCTTTTTTTTTTTCTTTCTTTCTTTCTATTTATCTCCTTTAATTCCGCTTTCCAGCAGCACGCA